>NC_133541.1:137046773-138323034 GCF_048773025.1 Camelus bactrianus
AGACACTTTTCCTCTGCTTTCTCAGTCTGTTTCCTAGTGCCGGTTTGAAGTTCCTGCAGTTTTCACTGTAAAACCTAGTTGGAGCTTGTACCTCCCCATATATATGTATGGAATGGAGTTTGCAACTGAAAAGAAACTTTGTGTTCCCAACAAGCTATGTGAAGGACGGCTTTCACACACATTTATCTCTCAGAACTGAGCAAGTGGAGAGACGTTCGTTCATCTAGCACCAAGGGAACGGGTTGCAGGAGACACTTTTTCTCTGCTTTCTCAGTCTGTTTCCTAGTGCCGGTTTGAAGTTCCTGCAGTTTTCACTGTAAAACCGAGTTGGAGATAGTACCTCCCCATATATATGTATGGAATGGAGTTTGCAAGTGAAAAGAAACTTTGTGTTCCCAACAAGCTAGTTGAAGCACGTATTTCACACACACATATCTCTCAGAAGTGAGCAAGTGGAGAGACGTTCGTTCATCTAGCACCAAGGAATTGGGTTGCAGGAGACACTTTTTCTCTGCTTTCTCAGTCTGTTTCCTAGTGCCGGTTTGAAGTTCCTGCAGTTTTCACTGTAAAACCGAGTTGGAGATAGTACCTCCCCATATATATGTATGGAATGGAGTTTGCAACTGAAAAGAAACTTTGTGTTCCCAACAAGCTAGGTGAAGGACGGCTTTAACACACACTTATCTCTCAGAACTGAGCAAGTGGAGAGACGTTCGTTCATCTAGCACCAAGGGAACGGGTTGCAGGAGACACTTTTTCTCTGCTTTCTCAGTCTGTTTCCTAGTGCCGGTTTGAAGTTCCTGCAGTTTTCACTGTAAAACCGAGTTGGGGCTAGTACCTACCCATATATATGTTTGGAATGTAGTTTGCAACTGAAAAGGAACTTTGTGTTCCCAACAAGCTAGGTGAAGTATGGCTTTCACACACACTTATCTCTCAGAACTGCGCAAGTGGAGAGACGTTCGTTCATCGAGCACCAGGGGAACGGGTTGCAGGAGACACTTTTCCTCTGCATTCTCAGTCTGTTTCCTAGTGCCGGTTTGAAGTTCCTGCAGTTTTCACTGTAAAACCTAGTTGGAGCTTGTACCTCCCCATATATATGTATGGAATGGAGTTTGCAACTGAAAAGAAACTTCGTGTTCCCAACAAGCTATGTGAAGGACGGCTTTCACACACATTTATCTCTCAGAACTGAGCAAGTGGAGAGACGTTCGTTCATCTAGCACCAAGGGAACGGGTTGCAGGAGAAACTTTTTCTCTGCTTTCTCAGTCTGTTTCCTAGTGCCGGTTTGAAGTTCCTGCAGTTTTCACTGTAAAACCGAGTTGGAGCTAGTACCTCCCCATGTATATGTATGGAATGGGGTTTGCAACTGAAAAGAAACTTTGTGTTCCCAACAAGCTAGGTGAAGGACGGCTTTCACACACACTTATCTCTCAGAACTGAGCAAGTGGAGAGACGTTCGTTCATCTAGCACCAAGGGAACGGGTTGCAGGAGACACTTTTTCTCTGCTTTCTCAGTCTGTTTCCTAGTGCCGGTTTGAAGTTCCTGCAGTTTTCACTGTAAAACCGAGTTGGAGATAGTACCTCCCCATATATATGTATGGAATGTAGTTTGAAACTGAAAAGATACTTTGTGTTCCCAACAAGCTAGTTGAAGCACGGATTTCACACACACTTATCTCTCAGAAGTGAGCAAGTGGAGAGACGTTCGTTCATCTAGCACCGAAGGATTGGGTTGCAGGAGACACTTTTTCTCTGCTTTCTCAGTCTGTTTCCTAGTGCCAGTTTGAAGTTCCTGCAGTTTTCACTGTAAAACCGAGTTGGAGATAGTACCTCCCCATATATATGTATGGAATGGGGTTTGCAACTGAAAAGAAACTTTGTGTTCCCAACAAGCTAGGTGAAGTATGGCTTTCACACACACTTATCTCTCAGAACTGAGCAAGTGGAGAGACGTTCGTTCATCTAGCACCAAGGGAACGGGTTGCAGGAGACACTTTTTCTCTGCTTTCTCAGTCTGTTTCCTAGTGCCGGTTTGAAGTTCCTGCAGTTTTCACTGTAAAACCGAGTTTTGGCTAGTACCTACCCATATATATGTATGGAATGGAGTTTGCAACTGAAAAGGAACTTTGTGTTCCCAACAAGCTAGGTGAAGTATGGCTTTCACACACACTTATCTCTCAGAACTGTGCAAGTGGAGAGACGTTCGTTCATCGAGCACCAGGGGAACGGTTTGCAGGAGACACTTTTCCTCTGCTTTCTCAGTCTGTTTCCTAGTGCCGGTTTGAAGTTCCTGCAGTTTTCACTGTAAAACCGAGTTGGAGATAGTACCTCCCCATATATATGTATGGAATGGAGTTTGCAACTGAAAAGAAACTTTGTGTTCCCAACAAGCTATGTGAAGGACGGCTTTCACACACATTTATCTCTCAGAAGTGAGCAAGTGGAGAGACGTTCGTTCATCTAGCACCAAGGGAACGGGTTGCAGGAGACACTTTTTCTCTGCTTTCTCAGTCTGTTTCCTAGTGCCGGTTTGAACTTCCTGCAGTTTTCACTGTAAAACCGAGTTGGAGCTAGTACCTCCCCATGTATATGTATGGAATGGAGTTTCCAACTGAAAAGGAACTTTGTGTTCCCAACAAGCTAGGTGAAGGACGGCTTTCACACACACTTATCTCTCAGAACTGAGCAAGTGGAGAGACGTTCGTTCATCTAGCACCAAGGGATTGGGTTGCAGGAGACACTTTTTCTCAGCTTTCTCAGTCTGTTTGCTAGTGCCGGTTTGAAGTTCCTGCAGTTTTCACTGTAAAACCGAGTTGGAGCTTCTACCTCCCCATATATATGTATGGAATGGAGTTTGCAACTGAAAAGAAACTTTGTGTTCCCAACAAGCTAGTTGAAGCACGGATTTCACACACACTTATCTCTCAGAAGTGAGCAAGTGGAGAGACTTTCGTTCATCTAGCACCAAGGGATTGGGTTGCAGGAGACACTTTTTCTCTGCTTTCTCAGTCTGTTTCCTAGTGCCGGTTTGAAGTTCCTGCAGTTTTCACTGTAAAACCGATTTGGAGATAGTACCTCCCCATATATATGTATGGAATGGAGTTTGCAACTTAAAAGAAACTTTGTGTTCCCAACAAGCTAGTTGAAGCACGGATTTCACACACACTTATCTCTCAGAAGTGAGCAAGTGGATAGACGTTCGTTCATCTAGCACCAAGGGATTGGGTTGCAGGAGACACTTTTTCTCTGCTTTCTCAGTCTGTTTCCTAGTGCCGGTTTGAATTTCCTGCAGTTTTCACTGTAAAACCGAGTTGGAGATAGTACCTCCCCATATATATGTATGGAATGGAGTTTGCAACTGAAAAGAAACTTTGTGTTCCCAACAAGCTAGGTGAAGGACGGCTTTAACACACACTTATCTCTCAGAACTGAGCAAGTGGAGAGACGTTCGTTCATCTAGCACCAAGGGAACGGGTTGCAGGAGACACTTTTTCTCTGCTTTCTCAGTCTGTTTCCTAGTGCCGGTTTGAAGTTCCTGCAGTTTTCACTGTAAAACCGAGTTGGGGCTAGTACCTACCCATATATATGTATGGAATGGAGTTTGCAACTGAAAAGGAACTTTGTGTTCCCAACAAGCTAGGTGAAGTATGGCTTTCACACACACTTATCTCTCAGAACTGCGCAAGTGGAGAGACGTTCGTTCATCGAGCACCAGGGGAACGGGTTGCAGGAGACACTTTTCCTCTGCTTTCTCAGTCTGTTTCCTAGTGCCGGTTTGAAGTTCCTGCAGTTTTCACTGTAAAACCTAGTTGGAGCTTGTACCTCCCCATATATATGTATGGAATGGAGTTTGCAACTGAAAAGAAACTTTGTGTTCCCAACAAGCTATGTGAAGGACGGCTTTCACACACATTTATCTCTCAGAACTGAGCAAGTGGAGAGACGTTCGTTCATCTAGCACCAAGGGAACGGGTTGCAGGAAACACTTTTTCTCTGCTTTCTCATTCTGTTTCCTAGTGCCGGTTTGAAGTTCCTGCAGTTTTCACTCTAAAACCGAGTTGGAGATAGTACCTCCCCATATATATGTATGGAATGGAGTTTGCAACTGAAAAGAAACTTTGTGTTCCCAACAAGCTAGTTGAAGCACGTATTTCACACACACTTATCTCTCAGAAGTGAGCAAGTGGAGAGACGTTCGTTCATCTAGCACCAAGGAATTGGGTTGCAGGAGACACTTTTTCTCTGCTTTCTCAGTCTGTTTCCTAGTGCCGGTTTGAAGTTCCTGCAGTTTTCACTGTAAAACCGAGTTGGAGATAGTACCTCCCCATATATATGTATGGAATGGAGTTTGCAACTGAAAAGAAACTTTGTGTTCCCAACAAGCTAGGTGAAGGACGGCTTTAACACACACTTATCTCTCAGAACTGCGCAAGTGGAGAGACGTTCGTTCATCGAGCACCAGGGGAACGGGTTGCAGGAGACACTTTTCCTCTGCTTTCTCAGTCTGTTTCCTAGTGCCGGTTTGAAGTTCCTGCAGTTTTCACTGTAAAACCTAGTTGGAGATTGTACCTCCCCATATATATGTACGGAATGGAGTTTGCAACTGAAAAGAAACTTTGTGTTCCCAACAAGCTATGTGAAGGACGGCTTTCACACACATTTATCTCTCAGAACTGAGCAAGTGGAGAGACGTTCGTTCATCTAGCACCAAGGGAACGGGTTGCAGGAGACACTTTTTCTCTGCTTTCTCAGTCTGTTTCCTAGTGCCGGTTTGAAGTTCCTGCAGTTTTCACTGTAAAACCGAGTTGGAGATAGTACCTCCCCATATATATGTATGGAATGGAGTTTGCAACTGAAAAGAAACTTTGTGTTCCCAACAAGCTAGTTGAAGCACGTATTTCACACACACTTATCTCTCAGAAGTGAGCAAGTGGAGAGACGTTCGTTCATCTAGCACCAAGGGAACGGGTTGCAGGAGACACTTTTTCTCTACTTTCTCAGTCTGTTTCCTAGTGCCGGTTTGAACTTCCTGCAGTTTTCACTGTAAAACCGAGTTGGAGCTAGTACCTCCCCATGTATATGTATGGAATGGAGTTTCCAACTGAAAAGGAACTTTGTGTTCCCAACAAGCTAGGTGAAGGACGGCTTTCACACACACTTATCTCTCAGAACTGAGCAAGTGGAGAGACGTTCGTTCATCTAGCACCAAGGGATTGGGTTGCAGGAGACACTTTTTCTCTGCTTTCTCAGTCTGTTTCCTAGTGCCGGTTTGAAGTTCCTGCAGTTTTCACTGTAAAACCGAGTTGGAGCTTCTACCTCCCCATATATATGTATGGAATGGAGTTTGCAACTGAAAAGAAACTTTGTGTTCCCAACAAGCTAGTTGAAGCACGGATTTCACACACACTTATCTCTCAGAAGTGAGCAAGTGGAGAGACTTTCGTTCATCTAGCACCAAGGGATTGGGTTGCAGGAGACACTTTTTCTCTGCTTTCTCAGTCTGTTTCCTAGTGCCGGTTTGAAGTTCCTGCAGTTTTCACTGTAAAACCGAGTTGGAGATAGTACCTCCCCATATATATGTATGGAATGGAGTTTGCAACTGAAAAGAAACTTTGTGTTCCCAACAAGCTAGGTGAAGGACGGCTTTAACACACACTTATCTCTCAGAACTGAGCAAGTGGAGAGACGTTCGTTCATCTAGCACCAAGGGAACGGGTTGCAGGAGACACTTTTTCTCTGCTTTCTCAGTCTGTTTCCTAGTGCCGGTTTGAAGTTCCTGCAGTTTTCACTGTAAAACCGATTTGGAGATAGTACCTCCCCATATATATGTATGGAATGGAGTTTGCAACTTAAAAGAAACTTTGTGTTCCCAACAAGCTAGTTGAAGCACGGATTTCACACACACTTATCTCTCAGAAGTGAGCAAGTGGATAGACGTTCGTTCATCTAGCACCAAGGGATTGGGTTGCAGGAGACACATTTTCTCTGCTTTCTCAGTCTGTTTCCTAGTGCCGGTTTGAATTTCCTGCAGTTTTCACTGTAAAACCGAGTTGGAGATAGTACCTCCCCATATATATGTATGGAATGGAGTTTGCAACTGAAAAGAAACTTTGTGTTCCCAACAAGCTAGGTGAAGGACGGCTTTAACACACACTTATCTCTCAGAACTGAGCAAGTGGAGAGACGTTCGTTCATCTAGCACCAAGGGAACGGGTTGCAGGAGACACTTTTTCTCTGCTTTCTCAGTCTGTTTCCTAGTGCCGGTTTGAAGTTCCTGCAGTTTTCACTGTAAAACCGAGTTGGGGCTAGTACCTACCCATATATATGTATGGAATGGAGTTTGCAACTGAAAAGGAACTTTGTGTTCCCAACAAGCTAGGTGAAGTATGGCTTTCACACACACTTATCTCTCAGAACTGCGCAAGTGGAGAGACGTTCGTTCATCGAGCACCAGGGGAACGGGTTGCAGGAGACACTTTTCCTCTGCTTTCTCAGTCTGTTTCCTAGTGCCGGTTTGAAGTTCCTGCAGTTTTCACTGTAAAACCTAGTTGGAGCTTGTACCTCCCCATATATATGTATGGAATGGAGTTTGCAACTGAAAAGAAACTTTGTGTTCCCAACAAGCTATGTGAAGGACGGCTTTCACACACATTTATCTCTCAGAACTGAGCAAGTGGAGAGACGTTCGTTCATCTAGCACCAAGGGAACGGGTTGCAGGAAACACTTTTTCTCTGCTTTCTCATTCTGTTTCCTAGTGCCGGTTTGAAGTTCCTGCAGTTTTCACTGTAAAACCGAGTTGGAGATAGTACCTCCCCATATATATGTATGGAATGGAGTTTGCAACTGAAAAGAAACTTTGTGTTCCCAACAAGCTAGTTGAAGCACGTATTTCACACACACTTATCTCTCAGAAGTGAGCAAGTGGAGAGACGTTCGTTCATCTAGCACCAAGGAATTGGGTTGCAGGAGACACTTTTTCTCTGCTTTCTCAGTCTGTTTCCTAGTGCCGGTTTGAAGTTCCTGCAGTTTTCACTGTAAAACCGAGTTGGAGATAGTACCTCCCCATATATATGTATGGAATGGAGTTTGCAACTGAAAAGAAACTTTGTGTTCCCAACAAGCTAGGTGAAGGACGGCTTTAACACACACTTATCTCTCAGAACTGCGCAAGTGGAGAGACGTTCGTTCATCGAGCACCAGGGGAACGGGTTGCAGGAGACACTTTTCCTCTGCTTTCTCAGTCTGTTTCCTAGTGCCGGTTTGAAGTTCCTGCAGTTTTCACTGTAAAACCTAGTTGGAGATTGTACCTCCCCATATATATGTACGGAATGGAGTTTGCAACTGAAAAGAAACTTTGTGTTCCCAACAAGCTATGTGAAGGACGGCTTTCACACACATTTATCTCTCAGAACTGAGCAAGTGGAGAGACGTTCGTTCATCTAGCACCAAGGGAACGGGTTGCAGGAGACACTTTTTCTCTGCTTTCTCAGTCTGTTTCCTAGTGCCGGTTTGAAGTTCCTGCAGTTTTCACTGTAAAACCGAGTTGGAGATAGTACCTCCCCATATATATGTATGGAATGGAGTTTGCAACTGAAAAGAAACTTTGTGTTCCCAACAAGCTAGTTGAAGCACGTATTTCACACACACTTATCTCTCAGAAGTGAGCAAGTGGAGAGACGTTCGTTCATCTAGCACCAAGGGAACGGGTTGCAGGAGACACTTTTTCTCTACTTTCTCAGTCTGTTTCCTAGTGCCGGTTTGAACTTCCTGCAGTTTTCACTGTAAAACCGAGTTGGAGCTAGTACCTCCCCATGTATATGTATGGAATGGAGTTTCCAACTGAAAAGGAACTTTGTGTTCCCAACAAGCTAGGTGAAGGACGGCTTTCACACACACTTATCTCTCAGAACTGAGCAAGTGGAGAGACGTTCGTTCATCTAGCACCAAGGGATTGGGTTGCAGGAGACACTTTTTCTCTGCTTTCTCAGTCTGTTTCCTAGTGCCGGTTTGAAGTTCCTGCAGTTTTCACTGTAAAACCGAGTTGGAGCTTCTACCTCCCCATATATATGTATGGAATGGAGTTTGCAACTGAAAAGAAACTTTGTGTTCCCAACAAGCTAGTTGAAGCACGGATTTCACACACACTTATCTCTCAGAAGTGAGCAAGTGGAGAGACTTTCGTTCATCTAGCACCAAGGGATTGGGTTGCAGGAGACACTTTTTCTCTGCTTTCTCAGTCTGTTTCCTAGTGCCGGTTTGAAGTTCCTGCAGTTTTCACTGTAAAACCGAGTTGGAGATAGTACCTCCCCATATATATGTATGGAATGGAGTTTGCAACTGAAAAGAAACTTTGTGTTCCCAACAAGCTAGGTGAAGGACGGCTTTAACACACACTTATCTCTCAGAACTGAGCAAGTGGAGAGACGTTCGTTCATCTAGCACCAAGGGAACGGGTTGCAGGAGACACTTTTTCTCTGCTTTCTCAGTCTGTTTCCTAGTGCCGGTTTGAAGTTCCTGCAGTTTTCACTGTAAAACCGAGTTGGGGCTAGTACCTACCCATATATATGTATGGAATGGAGTTTGCAACTGAAAAGGAACTTTGTGTTCCCAACAAGCTAGGTGAAGTATGGCTTTCACACACACTTATCTCTCAGAACTGCGCAAGTGGAGAGACGTTCGTTCATCGAGCACCAGGGGAACGGGTTGCAGGAGACACTTTTCCTCTGCATTCTCAGTCTGTTTCCTAGTGCCGGTTTGAAGTTCCTGCAGTTTTCACTGTAAAACCTAGTTGGAGCTTGTACCTCCCCATATATATGTATGGAATGGAGTTTGCAACTGAAAAGAAACTTTGTGTTCCCAACAAGCTATGTGAAGGACGGCTTTCACACACATTTATCTCTCAGAACTGAGCAAGTGGAGAGACGTTCGTTCATCTAGCACCAAGGGAACGGGTTGCAGGAGACACTTTTTCTCTGCTTTCTCAGTCTGTTTCCTAGTGCCGGTTTGAAGTTCCTGCAGTTTTCACTGTAAAACCGAGTTGGAGATAGTACCTCCCCATATATATGTATGGAATGGAGTTTGCAACTGAAAAGAAACTTTGTGTTCCCAACAAGCTAGTTGAAGCACGTATTTCACACACACTTATCTCTCAGAAGTGAGCAAGTGGAGAGACGTTCGTTCATCTAGCACCAAGGAATTGGGTTGCAGGAGACACTTTTTCTCTGCTTTCTCAGTCTGTTTCCTAGTGCCGGTTTGAAGTTCCTGCAGTTTTCACTGTAAAACCGAGTTGGAGATAGTACCTCCCCATATATATGTATGGAATGGAGTTTGCAACTGAAAAGAAACTTTGTGTTCCCAACAAGCTAGGTGAAGGACGGCTTTAACACACACTTATCTCTCAGAACTGAGCAAGTGGAGAGACGTTCGTTCATCTAGCACCAAGGGAACGGGTTGCAGGAGACACTTTTTCTCTGCTTTCTCAGTCTGTTTCCTAGTGCCGGTTTGAAGTTCCTGCAGTTTTCACTGTAAAACCGAGTTGGGGCTAGTACCTACCCATATATATGTTTGGAATGTAGTTTGCAACTGAAAAGGAACTTTGTGTTCCCAACAAGCTAGGTGAAGTATGGCTTTCACACACACTTATCTCTCAGAACTGCGCAAGTGGAGAGACGTTCGTTCATCGAGCACCGAGGGATTGGGTTGCAGGAGACACTTTTCCTCTGCTTTCTCAGTCTGTTTCCTAGTGCCAGTTTGAAGTTCCTGCAGTTTTCACTGTAAAACCTAGTTGGAGCTTGTACCTCCCCATATATATGTATGGAATGGAGTTTGCAACTGAAAAGAAACTTCGTGTTCCCAACAAGCTATGTGAAGGACGGCTTTCACACACATTTATCTCTCAGAACTGAGCAAGTGGAGAGACGTTCGTTCATCTAGCACCAAGGGAACGGGTTGCAGGAGACACTTTTTCTCTGCTTTCTCAGTCTGTTTCCTAGTGCCGGTTTGAACTTTCTGCAGTTTTCACTGTAAAACCGAGTTGGAGCTAGTACCTCCCCATGTATATGTATGGAATGGAGTTTCCAACTGAAAAGGAACTTTGTGTTCCCAACAAGCTAGGTGAAGGACGGCTTTCACACACACTTATCTCTCAGAACTGAGCAAGTGGAGAGACGTTCGTTCATCTAGCACCAAGGGATTGGGTTGCAGGAGACACTTTTTCTCAGCTTTCTCAGTCTGTTTGCTAGTGCCGGTTTGAAGTTCCTGCAGTTTTCACTGTAAAACCGAGTTGGAGCTTCTACCTCCCCATATATATGTATGGAATGGAGTTTGCAACTGAAAAGAAACTTTGTGTTCCCAACAAGCTAGTTGAAGCACGGATTTCACACACACTTATCTCTCAGAAGTGTGCAAGTGGAGAGACTTTCGTTCATCTAGCACCAAGGGATTGGGTTGCAGGAGACACTTTTTCTCTGCTTTCTCAGTCTGTTTCCTAGTGCCGGTTTGAAGTTCCTGCAGTTTTCACTGTAAAACCGAGTTGGAGATAGTACCTCCCCATATATATGTATGGAATGGAGTTTGCAACTTAAAAGAAACTTTGTGTTCCCAACAAGCTAGTTGAAGCACGGATTTCACACACACTTATCTCTCAGAAGTGAGCAAGTGGATAGACGTTCGTTCATCTAGCACCAAGGAATTGGGTTGCAGGAGACACTTTTTCTCTGCTTTCTCAGTCTGTTTCCTAGTGCCGGTTTGAATTTCCTGCAGTTTTCACTGTAAAACCGAGTTGGAGATAGTACCTCCCCATATATATGTATGGAATGGAGTTTGCAACTGAAAAGAAACTTTGTGTTCCCAACAAGCTAGGTGAAGGACGGCTTTAACACACACTTATCTCTCAGAACTGAGCAAGTGGAGAGACGTTCGTTCATCTAGCACCAAGGGAACGGGTTGCAGGAGACACTTTTTCTCAGCTTTCTCAGTCTGTTTGCTAGTGCCGGTTTGAAGTTCCTGCAGTTTTCACTGTAAAACCGAGTTGGAGCTTCTACCTCCCCATATATATGTATGGAATGGAGTTTGCAACTGAAAAGAAACTTTGTGTTCCCAACAAGCTAGTTGAAGCACGGATTTCACACACACTTATCTCTCAGAAGTGAGCAAGTGGAGAGACTTTCGTTCATCTAGCACCAAGGGATTGGGTTGCAGGAGACACTTTTTCTCTGCTTTCTCAGTCTGTTTCCTAGTGCCGGTTTGAAGTTCCTGCAGTTTTCACTGTAAAACCGAGTTGGAGATAGTACCTCCCCATATATATGTATGGAATGGAGTTTGCAACTTAAAAGAAACTTTGTGTTCCCAACAAGCTAGTTGAAGCACGGATTTCACACACACTTATCTCTCAGAAGTGAGCAAGTGGATAGACGTTCGTTCATCTAGCACCAAGGGATTGGGTTGCAGGAGACACTTTTTCTCTGCTTTCTCAGTCTGTTTCCTAGTGCCAGTTTGAAGTTCCTGCAGTTTTCACTGTAAAACCTAGTTGGAGCTTGTACCTCCCCATATATATGTATGGAATGGAGTTTGCAACTGAAAAGAAACTTTGTGTTCCCAACAAGCTATGTGAAGGACGGCTTTCACACACATTTACCTCTCAGAACAGAGCAAGTGGAGAGACGTTCGTTCATCTAGCACCAAGGGAACGGGTTGCAGGAGACACTTTTTCTCTGCTTTCTCAGTCTGTTTCCTAGTGCCGGTTTGAACTTCCTGCAGTTTTCACTGTAAAACCGAGTTGGAGCTAGTACCTCCCCATGTATATGTATGGAATGGAGTTTCCAACTGAAAAGGAACTTTGTGTTCCCAACAAGCTAGGTGAAGGACGGCTTTCACACACACTTATCTCTCAGAACTGAGCAAGTGGAGAGACGTTCGTTCATCTAGCACCAAGGGATTGGGTTGCAGGAGACACTTTTTCTCTGCTTTCTCAGTCTGTTTCCTAGTGCCGGTTTGAAGTTCCTGCAGTTTTCACTGTAAAACCGAGTTGGAGCTTCTACCTCCCCATATATATGTATTGAATGGAGTTTGCAACTGAAAAGAAACTTTGTGTTCCCAACAAGCTAGTTGAAGCACGTATTTCACACACACTTATCTCTCAGATGTGAGCAAGTGGAGAGACTTTCGTTCATCTAGCACCAAGGGAACGGGTTGCAGGAGACACTTTTTCTCTGCTTTCTCAGTCTGTTTCCTAGTGCCGGTTTGAAGTTCCTGCAGTTTTCACTGTAAAACCGAGTTGGAGCTAGTACCACCCCATGTATATGTATGGAATGGAGTTTCCAACTGAAAAGGAACTTTGTGTTCCCAACAAGCTAGGTGAAGGACGGCTTTCACACACACTTATCTCTCAGAACTGAGCAAGTGGAGAGACTTTCGTTCATCTAGCACCAAGGGATTGGGTTGCAGGAGACACTTTTTCTCTGCTTTCTCAGTCTGTTTCCTAGTGCCGGTTTGAAGTTCCTGCAGTTTTCACTGTAAAACCGAGTTGGAGCTTCTACCTCCCCATATATATATATGGAATGGAGTTTGCAACTGAAAAGAAACTTTGTGTTCCCAACAAGCTAGGTGAAGGACGGCTTTCACACACACTTATCTCTCAGAAGTGAGCAAGTGGAGAGACTTTCGTTCATCTAGCACCAAGGGATTGGGTTGCAGGAGACACTTTTTCTCTGCTTTCTCAGTCTGTTTCCTAGTGCCGGTTTGAAGTTCCTGCAGTTTTCACTGTAAAACCGAGTTGGAGATAGTACCTCCCCATATATATGTATGGAATGGAGTTTGCAACTTAAAAGAAACTTTGTGTTCCCAACAAGCTAGTTGAAGCACGGATTTCACACACACTTATCTCTCAGAAGTGAGCAAGTGGATAGACGTTCGTTCATCTAGCACCAAGGGATTGGGTTGCAGGAGACACTTTTTCTCTGCTTTCTCAGTCTGTTTCCTAGTGCCGGTTTGAATTTCCTGCAGTTTTCACTGTAAAACCGAGTTGGAGATAGTACCTCCCCATATATATGTATGGAATGGAGTTAGCAACTGAAAAGAAACTTTGTGTTCCCAACAAGCTAGGTGAAGGACGGCTTTAACACACACTTATCTCTCAGAACTGAGCAAGTGGAGAGACGTTCGTTCATCTAGCACCAAGGGAACGGGTTGCAGGAGACACTTTTTCTCTGCTTTCTCAGTCTGTTTCCTAGTGCCGGTTTGAAGTTCCTGCAGTTTTTCTGTAAAACCGAGTTGGGGCTAGTACCTACCCATATATATGTATGGAATGGAGTTTGCAACTGAAAAGGAACTTTGTGTTCCCAACAAGCTAGGTGAAGTATGGCTTTCACACACACTTATCTCTCAGAACTGCGCAAGTGGAGAGACGTTCGTTCATCGAGCACCAGGGGAACGGGTTGCAGGAGACACTTTTCCTCTGCTTTCTCAGTCTGTTTCCTAGTGCCGGTTTGAAGTTCCTGCAGTTTTCACTGTAAAACCTAGTTGGAGCTTGTACCTCCCCATATATATGTATGGAATGGAGTTTGCAACTGAAAAGAAACTTTGTGTTCCCAACAAGCTATGTGAAGGACGGCTTTCACACACATTTATCTCTCAGAACTGAGCAAGTGGAGAGACGTTCGTTCATCTAGCACCAAGGGAACGGGTTGCAGGAGACACTTTTTCTCTGCTTTCTCAGTCTGTTTCCTAGTGCCGGTTTGAAGTTCCTGCAGTTTTCACTGTAAAACCGAGTTGGAGATAGTACCTCCCCATATATATGTATGGAATGGAGTTTGCAACTGAAAAGAAACTTTGTGTTCCCAACAAGCTAGTTGAAGCACGTATTTCACACACACTTATCTCTCAGAAGTGAGCAAGTGGAGAGACGTTCATTCATCTAGCACCAACGAATTGGGTTGCAGGAGACACTTTTTCTCTGCTTTCTAAGTCTGTTTCCTAGTGCCGGTTTGAAGTTCCTGCAGTTTTCACTGTAAAACCGAGTTGGAGATAGTACCTCCCCATATATATGTATGGAATGTAGTTTGAAACCTAAAAGATACTTTGTGTTCCCAACAAGCTAGTTGAAGCACGGATTTCACACACACTTATCTCTCAGAAGTGAGCAAGTGGAGAGACGTTCGTTCATCTAGCACCGAGGGATTGGGTTGCAGGAGACACTTTTTCTCTGCTTTCTCAGTCTGTTTCCTAGTGCCAGTTTGAAGTTCCTGCAGTTTTCACTGTAAAACCTAGTTGGAGCTTGTACCTCCCCATATATATGTATGGAATGGAGTTTGCAACTGAAAAGAAACTTTGTGTTCCCAACAAGCTATGTGAAGGACGGCTTTCACACACATTTACCTCTCAGAACAGAGCAAGTGGAGAGACGTTCGTTCATCTAGCACCAAGGGAACGGGTTGCAGGAGACACTTTTTCTCTGCTTTCTCAGTCTGTTTCCTAGTGCCGGTTTGAACTTCCTGCAGTTTTCACTGTAAAACCGAGTTGGAGCTAGTACCTCCCCATGTATATGTATGGAATGGAGTTTCCAACTGAAAAGGAACTTTGTGTTCCCAACAAGCTAGGTGAAGGACGGCTTTCACACACACTTATCTCTCAGAACTGAGCAAGTGGAGAGACGTTCGTTCATCTAGAACCAAGGGATTGGGTTGCAGGAGACACTTTTTCTCAGCTTTCTCAGTCTGTTTGCTAGTGCCGGTTTGAAGTTCCTGCAGTTTTCACTGTAAAACCGAGTTGGAGCTTCTACCTCCCCATATATATGTATGGAATGGAGTTTGCAACTGAAAAGAAACTTTGTGTTCCCAACAAGCTAGTTGAAGCACGGATTTCACACACACTTATCTCTCAGAAGTGAGCAAGTGGAGAGACTTTCGTTCATCTAGCACCAAGGGATTGGGTTGCAGGAGACACTTTTTCTCTGCTTTCTCAGTCTGTTTCCTAGTGCCGGTTTGAAGTTCCTGCAGTTTTCACTGTAAAACCGAGTTGGAGATAGTACCTCCCCATATATATGTATGGAATGGAGTTTGCAACTTAAAAGAAACTTTGTGTTCCCAACAAGCTAGTTGAAGCACGGATTTCACACACACTTATCTCTCAGAAGTGAGCAAGTGGATAGACGTTCGTTCATCTAGCACCAAGGGATTGGGTTGCAGGAGACACTTTTTCTCTGCTTTCTCAGTCTGTTTCCTAGTGCCGGTTTGAATTTCCTGCAGTTTTCACTGTAAAACCGAGTTGGAGATAGTACCTCCCCATATATATGTATGGAATGGAGTTTGCAACTGAAAAGAAACTTTGTGTTCCCAACAAGCTAGGTGAAGGACGGCTTTAACACACACTTATCTCTCAGAACTGAGCAAGTGGAGAGACGTTCGTTCATCTAGCACCAAGGGAACGGGTTGCAGGAGACACTTTTTCTCTGCTTTCTCAGTCTGTTTCCTAGTGCCGGTTTGAAGTTCCTGCAGTTTTCACTGTAAAACCGAGTTGGGGCTAGTACCTACCCATATATATGTATGGAATGGAGTTTGCAACTGAAAAGGAACTTTGTGTTCCCAACAAGCTAGGTGAAGGACGGCTTTCACACACACTTATTTCTCAGAACTGAGCAAGTGGAGAGACGTTCGTTCATCTAGCACCAAGGGAACGGGTTGCAGGAGAAACTTTTTCTCTGCTTTCTCAGTCTGTCTCCTAGTGCCGGTTTGAAGTTCCTGCAGTTTTCACTGTAAAACCGAGTTGGAGCTAGTACCTCCCCATGTATATGTATGGAATGGGGTTTGCAACTGAAAAGAAACTTTGTGTTCCCAACAAGCTAGGTGAAGGACGGCTTTCACACACATTTACCTCTCAGAACAGAGCAAGTGGAGAGACGTTCGTTCATCTAGCACCAAGGGAACGGTTTACAGGAGACACTTTTTCTCTGCTTTCTCAGTCTGTTTCCTAGTGCCGGTTTGAACTTCCTGCAGTTTTCACTGTAAAACCGAGTTGGAGCTAGTACCTCCCCATGTATATGTATGGAATGGAGTTTCCAACTGAAAAGGAACTTTGTGTTCCCAACAAGCTAGGTGAAGGACGGCTTTCACACACACTTATCTCTCAGAACTGAGCAAGTGGAGAGACGTTCGTTCATCTAGCACCAAGGGATTGGGTTGCAGGAGACACTTTTTCTCTGCTTTCTCAGTCTGTTTCCTAGTGCCGGTTTGAAGTTCCTGCAGTTTTCACTGTAAAACCGAGTTGGAGATAGTACCTCCCCATATATATGTATGGAATGGAGTTTGCAACTGAAAAGAAACTTTGTGTTCCCAACAAGCTAGTTGAAGCACGTATTTCACACACACTTATCTCTCAGAAGTGAGCAAGTGGAGAGACGTTCATTCATCTAGCACCAACGAATTGGGTTGCAGGAGACACTTTTTCTCTGCTTTCTCAGTCTGTTTCCTAGTGCCGGTTTGAAGTTCCTGCAGTTTTCACTGTAAAACCGAGTTGGAGATAGTACCTCCCCATATATATGTATGGAATGTAGTTTGAAACCTAAAAGATACTTTGTGTTCCCAACAAGCTAGTTGAAGCACGGATTTCACACACACTTATCTCTCAGAAGTGAGCAAGTGGAGAGACGTTCGTTCATCTAGCACCGAGGGATTGGGTTGCAGGAGACACTTTTTCTCTGCTTTCTCAGTCTGTTTCCTAGTGCCAGTTTGAAGTTCCTGCAGTTTTCACTGTAAAACCTAGTTGGAGCTTGTACCTCCCCATATATATGTATGGAATGGAGTTTGCAACTGAAAAGAAACTTTGTGTTCCCAACAAGCTATGTGAAGGACGGCTTTCACACACATTTACCTCTCAGAACAGAGCAAGTGGAGAGACGTTCGTTCATCTAGCACCAAGGGAACGGGTTGCAGGAGACACTTTTTCTCTGCTTTCTCAGTCTGTTTCCTAGTGCCGGTTTGAACTTCCTGCAGTTTTCACTGTAAAACCGAGTTGGAGCTAGTACCTCCCCATGTATATGTATGGAATGGAGTTTCCAACTGAAAAGGAACTTTGTGTTCCCAACAAGCTAGGTGAAGGACGGCTTTCACACACACTTATCTCTCAGAACTGAGCAAGTGGAGAGACGTTCGTTCATCTAGAACCAAGGGATTGGGTTGCAGGAGACACTTTTTCTCAGCTTTCTCAGTCTGTTTGCTAGTGCCGGTTTGAAGTTCCTGCAGTTTTCACTGTAAAACCGAGTTGGAGCTTCTACCTCCCCATATATATGTATGGAATGGAGTTTGCAACTGAAAAGAAACTTTGTGTTCCCAACAAGCTAGTTGAAGCACGGATTTCACACACACTTATCTCTCAGAAGTGAGCAAGTGGAGAGACTTTCGTTCATCTAGCACCAAGGGATTGGGTTGCAGGAGACACTTTTTCTCTGCTTTCTCAGTCTGTTTCCTAGTGCCGGTTTGAAGTTCCTGCAGTTTTCACTGTAAAACCGAGTTGGAGATAGTACCTCCCCATATATATGTATGGAATGGAGTTTGCAACTTAAAAGAAACTTTGTGTTCCCAACAAGCTAGTTGAAGCACGGATTTCACACACACTTATCTCTCAGAAGTGAGCAAGTGGATAGACGTTCGTTCATCTAGCACCAAGGGATTGGGTTGCAGGAGACACTTTTTCTCTGCTTTCTCAGTCTGTTTCCTAGTGCCGGTTTGAATTTCCTGCAGTTTTCACTGTAAAACCGAGTTGGAGATAGTACCTCCCCATATATATGTATGGAATGGAGTTTGCAACTGAAAAGAAACTTTGTGTTCCCAACAAGCTAGGTGAAGGACGGCTTTAACACACACTTATCTCTCAGAACTGAGCAAGTGGAGAGACGTTCGTTCATCTAGCACCAAGGGAACGGGTTGCAGGAGACACTTTTTCTCTGCTTTCTCAGTCTGTTTCCTAGTGCCGGTTTGAAGTTCCTGCAGTTTTCACTGTAAAACCGAGTTGGGGCTAGTACCTACCCATATATATGTATGGAATGGAGTTTGCAACTGAAAAGGAACTTTGTGTTCCCAACAAGCTAGGTGAAGGACGGCTTTCACACACACTTATTTCTCAGAACTGAGCAAGTGGAGAGACGTTCGTTCATCTAGCACCAAGGGAACGGGTTGCAGGAGAAACTTTTTCTCTGCTTTCTCAGTCTGTCTCCTAGTGCCGGTTTGAAGTTCCTGCAGTTTTCACTGTAAAACCGAGTTGGAGCTAGTACCTCCCCATGTATATGTATGGAATGGGGTTTGCAACTGAAAAGAAACTTTGTGTTCCCAACAAGCTAGGTGAAGGACGGCTTTCACACACATTTACCTCTCAGAACAGAGCAAGTGGAGAGACGTTCGTTCATCTAGCACCAAGGGAACGGGTTACAGGAGACACTTTTTCTCTGCTTTCTCAGTCTGTTTCCTAGTGCCGGTTTGAACTTCCTGCAGTTTTCACTGTAAAACCGAGTTGGAGCTAGTACCTCCCCATGTATATGTATGGAATGGAGTTTCCAACTGAAAAGGAACTTTGTGTTCCCAACAAGCTAGGTGAAGGACGGCTTTCACACACACTTATCTCTCAGAACTGAGCAAGTGGAGAGACGTTCGTTCATCTAGCACCAAGGGATTGGGTTGCAGGAGACACTTTTTCTCTGCTTTCTCAGTCTGTTTCCTAGTGCCGGTTTGAAGTTCCTGCAGTTTTCACTGTAAAACCGAGTTGGAGCTTCTACCTCCCCATATATATGTATGGAATGGAATTTGCAACTGAAAAGAAACTTTGTGTTCCCAAGAAGCTAGTTGAAGCACGGATTTCACACACATTTATCTCTCAGAAGTGAGCAAGTGGAGAGACTTTCGTTCATCTAGCACCAAGGGATTGGGTTGCAGGAGACACTTTTTCTCTGCTTTCTCAGTTTGTTTCCTAGTGCCGGTTTGAAGTTCCTGCAGTTTTCACTGTAAAACCGAGTTGGAGCTAGTACCTCCCCATGTATATGTATGGAATGGGGTTTGCAACTGAAAAGAAACTTTGTGTTCCCAACAAGCTAGGTGAAGGACGGCTTTCACACACACTTATCTCTCAGAACTGAGCAAGTGGAGAGACGTTCGTTCATCTAGCACCAAGGGATTGGGTTGCAGGAGACACTTTTTCTCTGCTTTCTCAGTCTGTTTCCTAGTGCCGGTTTGAATTTCCTGCAGTTTTCACTGTAAAACCGAGTTGGAGATAGTACCTCCCCATATATATGTATGGAATGTAGTTTGAAACTGAAAAGATACTTTGTGTTCCCAACAAGCTAGTTGAAGCACGGATTTCACACACACTTATCTCTCAGAAGTGAGCAAGTGGAGAGACGTTCGTTCATCTAGCACCGAGGGATTGGGTTGCAGGAGACACTTTTTCTCTGCTTTCTCAGTCTGTTTCCTAGTGCCAGTTTGAAGTTCCTGCAGTTTTCACTGTAAAACCTAGTTGGAGCTTGTACCTCCCCATATATATGTATGGAATGGAGTTTGCAACTGAAAAGAAACTTTGTGTTCCCAACAAGCTATGTGAAGGACGGCTTTCACACACATTTACCTCTCAGAACAGAGCAAGTGGAGAGACGTTCGTTCATCTAGCACCAAGGGAACGGGTTGCAGGAGACACTTTTTCTCTGCTTTCTCAGTCTGTTTCCTAGTGCCGGTTTGAACTTCCTGCAGTTTTCACTGTAAAACCGAGTTGGAGCTAGTACCTCCCCATGTATATGTATGGAATGGAGTTTCCAACTGAAAAGGAACTTTGTGTTCCCAACAAGCTAGGTGAAGGACGGCTTTCACACACACTTATCTCTCAGAACTGAGCAAGTGGAGAGACGTTCGTTCATCTAGCACCAAGGGATTGGGTTGCAGGAGACACTTTTTCTCTGCTTTCTCAGTTTGTTTCCTAGAGCCGGTTTGAAGTTCCTGCAGTTTTCACTGTAAAACCGAGTTGGAGCTTCTACCTCCCCATATATATGTATTGAATGGAGTTTGCAACTGAAAAGAAACTTTGTGTTCCCAAGAAGCTAGTTGAAGCACGTATTTCACACACACTTATCTCTCATATGTGAGCAAGTGGAGAGACTTTCGTTCATCTAGCACCAAGGGAACGGGTTGCAGGAGACACTTTTTCTCTGCTTTCTCAGTCTGTTTCCTAGTGCCGGTTTGAAGTTCCTGCAGTTTTCACTGTAAAACCGAGTTGGAGCTAGTACCTCCCCATGTATATATATGGAATGGAGTTTCCAACTGAAAAGGAACTTTGTGTTCCCAACAAGCTAGGTGAAGGACGGCTTTCACACACACTTATCTCTCAGAACTGAGCAAGTGGAGAGACTTTCGTTCATCTAGCACCAAGGGATTGGGTTGCAGGAGACACTTTTTCTCTGCTTTCTCAGTCTGTTTCCTAGTGCCGGTTTGAAGTTCCTGCAGTTTTCACTGTAAAACCGAGTTGGAGCTTCTACCTCCCCATATATATATATGGAATGGAGTTTGCAACTGAAAAGAAACTTTGTGTTCCCAACAAGCTAGGTGAAGGACGGCTTTCACACACACTTATCTCTCAGAAGTGAGCAAGTGGAGAGACTTTCGTTCATCTAGCACCAAGGGATTGGGTTGCAGGAGACACTTTTTCTCTGCTTTCTCAGTCTGTTTCCTAGTGCCGGTTTGAAGTTCCTGCAGTTTTCACTGTAAAACCGAGTTGGAGATAGTACCTCCCCATATATATGTATGGAATGGAGTTTGCAACTTAAAAGAAACTTTGTGTTCCCAACAAGCTAGTTGAAGCACGGATTTCACACACATTTATCTCTCAGAAGTGAGCAAGTGGATAGACGTTCGTTCATCTAGCACCAAGGGATTGGGTTGCAGGAGACACTTTTTCTCTGCTTTCTCAGTCTGTTTCCTAGTGCCGGTTTGAATTTCCTGCAGTTTTCACTGTAAAACCGAGTTGGAGATAGTACCTCCCCATATATATGTATGGAATGGAGTTTGCAACTGAAAAGAAACTTTGTGTTCCCAACAAGCTAGGTGAAGGACGGCTTTAACACACACTTATCTCTCAGAACTGAGCAAGTGGAGAGACGTTCGTTCATCTAGCACCAAGGGAAGGGGTTGCAGGAGACACTTTTTCTCTGTTTCTCAGTCTGTTTCCTAGTGCCGGTTTGAAGTTCCTGCACTTTTTCTGTAAAACCGAGTTGGGGCTAGTACCTACCCATATATATGTATGGAATGGAGTTTGCAACTGAAAAGGAACTTTGTGTTCCCAACAAGCTAGGTGAAGTATGGCTTTCACACACACTTATCTCTCAGAACTGCGCAAGTGGAGAGACGTTCGTTCATCGAGCACCAGGGGAACGGGTTGCAGGAGACACTTTTCCTCTGCTTTCTCAGTCTGTTTCCTAGTGCCGGTTTGAAGTTCCTGCAGTTTTCACTGTAAAACCTAGTTGGAGCTTGTACCTCCCCATATATATGTATGGAATGGAGTTTGCAACTGAAAAGAAACTTTGTGTTCCCAACAAGCTATGTGAAGGACGGCTTTCACACACATTTATCTCTCAGAACTGAGCAAGTGGAGAGACGTTCGTTCATCTAGCACCAAGGGAACGGGTTGCAGGAGACACTTTTTCTCTGCTTTCTCAGTCTGTTTCCTAGTGCCGGTTTGAAGTTCCTGCAGTTTTCACTGTAAAACCGAGTTGGAGATAGTACCTCCCCATATATATTTATGGAATGGAGTTTGCAACTGAAAAGAAATTTTGTGTTCCCAACAAGCTAGTTGAAGCACGTATTTCACACACACTTATCTCTCAGAAGTGAGCAAGTGGAGAGACGTTCGTTCATCTAGCACCAAGGAATTGGGTTGCAGGAGACACTTTTTCTCTGCTTTCTCAGTCTGTTTCCTAGTGCCGGTTTGAAGTTCCTGCAGTTTTCACTGTAAAACCGAGTTGGAGATAGTACCTCCCCATATATATGTATGGAATGGAGTTTGCAACTGAAAAGAAACTTTGTGTTCCCAACAAGCTAGGTGAAGTACGGCTTTAACACACACTTATCTCTCAGAACTGAGCAAGTGGAGAGACGTTCGTTCATCTAGCACCAAGGGAACGGGTTGCAGGAGACACTTTTTCTCTGCTTTCTCAGTCTGTTTCCTAGTGCCGGTTTGAAGTTCCTGCAGTTTTCACTGCAAAACCGAGTTGGAGCTAGTACCTCCCCATGTATATGTATGGAATGGGGTTTGCAACTGAAAAGAAACTTTGTGTTCCCAACAAGCTAGGTGAAGGGCGGCTTTCACACACACTTATCTCTCAGAACTGAGCAAGTGGAGAGACGTTCGTTCATCTAGCACCAAGGGAACGGGTTGCAGGAGACACTTTTTCTCTGCTTTCTCAGTCTGTTTCCTAGTGCCGGTTTGAAGTTCCTGCAGTTTTCACTGTAAAACCTAGTTAGAGCTTGTACCTCCCCATATATATGTATGGAATGGAGTTTGCAACTGAAAAGAAACTTTGTGTTCCCAACAAGCTATGTGAAGGACGGCTTTCACACACATTTACCTCTCAGAACAGAGCAAGTGGAGAGACGTTCGTTCATCTAGCACCAAGGGAACGGGTTGCAGGAGACACTTTTTCTCTGCTTTCTCAGTCTGTTTCCTAGTGCCGGTTTGAACTTCCTGCAGTTTTCACTGTAAAACCGAGTTGGAGCTAGTACCTCCCCATGTATATGTATGGAATGGAGTTTCCAACTGAAAAGGAACTTTGTGTTCCCAACAAGCTAGGTGAAGGACGGCTTTCACACACACTTATCTCTCAGAACTGAGCAAGTGGAGAGACGTTCGTTCATCTAGCACCAAGGGATTGGGTTGCAGGAGACACTTTTTCTCTGCTTTCTCAGTCTGTTTCCTAGTGCCGGTTTGAAGTTCCTGCAGTTTTCACTGTAAAACCGAGTTGGAGCTTCTAGCTCCCCATATATATGTATGGAATGGAGTTTGCAACTGAAAAGAAACTTTGTGTTCCCAACAAGCTAGTTGAAGCACGGATTTCACACACACTTATCTCTCAGAAGTGAGCAAGTGGAGAGACTTTCGTTCATCTAGCACCAAGGGATTGGGTTGCAGGAGACACTTTTTCTCTGCTTTCTCAGTCTGTTTCCTAGTGCCGGTTTGAAGTTCCTGCAGTTTTCACTGTAAAACCGAGTTGGAGATAGTACCTCCCCATATATATGTATGGAATGGAGTTTGCAACTTAAAAGAAACTTTGTGTTCCCAACAAGCTAGTTGAAGCACGGATTTCACACACACTTATCTCTCAGAAGTGAGCAAGTGGATAGACGTTCGTTCATCTAGCACCAAAGGATTGGGTTGCAGGAGACACTTTTTCTCTGCTTTCTCAGTCTGTTTCCTAGTGCCGGTTTGAATTTCCTGCAGTTTTCACTGTAAAACCGAGTTGGAGATAGTACCTCCCCATATATATGTATGGAATGGAGTTTGCAACTGAAAAGAAACTTTGTGTTCCCAACAAGCTAGGTGAAGGACGGCTTTAACACACACTTATCTCTCAGAACTGAGCAAGTGGAGAGACGTTCGTTCATCTAGCACCAAGGGAACGGGTTGCAGGAGACACTTTTTCTCTGCTTTCTCAGTCTGTTTCCTAGTGCCGGTTTGAAGTTCCTGCAGTTTTCACTGTAAAACCGAGTTGGGGCTAGTACCTACCCATATATATGTATGGAATGGAGTTTGCAACTGAAAAGGAACTTTGTGTTCCCAACAAGCAAGGTGAAGTATGGCTTTCACACACACTTATCTCTCAGAACTGCGCAAGTGGAGAGACGTTCGTTCATCGAGCACCAGGGGAACGGGTTGCAGGAGACACTTTTCCTCTGCTTTCTCAGTCTGTTTCCTAGTGCCGGTTTGAAGTTCCTGCAGTTTTCACTGTAAAACCTAGTTGGAGCTTGTACCTCCCCATATATATGTATGGAATGGAGTTTGCAACTGAAAAGAAACTTTGTGTTCCCAACAAGCTATGTGAAGGACGGCTTTCTCACACATTTATCTCTCAGAACTGAGCAAGTGGAGAGACGTTCGTTCATCTAGCACCAAGGGAACGGGTTGCAGGAGACACTTTTTCTCTGCTTTCTCAGTCTGTTTCCTAGTGCCGGTTTGAAGTTCCTGCAGTTTTCACTGTAAAACCGAGTTGGAGATAGTACCTCCCCATATATATGTATGGAATGGAGTTTGCAACTGAAAAGAAACTTTGTGTTCCCAACAAGCTAGTTGAAGCACGTATTTCACACACACATATCTCTCAGAAGTGAGCAAGTGGAGAGACGTTCGTTCATCTAGCACCAAGGAATTGGGTTGCAGGAGACACTTTTTCTCTGCTTTCTCAGTCTGTTTCCTAGTGCCGGTTTGAAGTTCCTGCAGTTTTCACTGTAAAACCGAGTTGGAGATAGTACCTCCCCATATATATGTATGGAATGGAGTTTGCAACTGAAAAGAAACTTTGTGTTCCCAACAAGCTAGGTGAAGGACGGCTTTAACACACACTTATCTCTCAGAACTGAGCAAGTGGAGAGACGTTCGTTCATCTAGCACCAAGGGAAGGGGTTGCAGGAGACACTTTTTCTCTGCTTTCTCAGTCTGTTTCCTAGTGCCGGTTTGAAGTTCCTGCAGTTTTCACTGTAAAACCGAGTTGGGGCTAGTACCTACCCATATATATGTTTGGAATGTAGTTTGCAACTGAAAAGGAACTTTGTGTTCCCAAAAAGCTAGGTGAAGTATGGCTTTCACACACACTTATCTCTCAGAACTGCGCAAGTGGAGAGACGTTCGTTCATCGAGCACCAGGGGAACGGGTTGCAGGAGACACTTTTCCTCTGCTTTCTCAGTCTGTTTCCTAGTGCCGGTTTGAAGTTCCTGCAGTTTTCACTGTAAAACCTAGTTGGAGCTTGTACCTCCCCATATATATGTATGGAATGGAGTTTGCAACTGAAAAGAAACTTCGTGTTCCCAACAAGCTATGTGAAGGACGGCTTTCACACACATTTATCTCTCAGAACTGAGCAAGTGGAGAGACGTTCGTTCATCTAGCACCAAGGGAACGGGTTGCAGGAGAAACTTTTTCTCTGCTTTCTCAGTCTGTTTCCTAGTGCCGGTTTGAAGTTCCTGCAGTTTTCACTGTAAAACCGAGTTGGAGCTAGTACCTCCCCATGTATATGTATGGAATGGGGTTTGCAACTGAAAAGAAACTTTGTGTTCCCAACAAGCTAGGTGAAGGACGGCTTTCACACACACTTATCTCTCAGAACTGAGCAAGTGGAGAGACGTTCGTTCATCTAGCACCAAGGGAACGGGTTGCAGGAGACACTTTTTCTCTGCTTTCTCAGTCTGTTTCCTAGTGCCGGTTTGAAGTTCCTGCAGTTTTCACTGTAAAACCGAGTTGGAGATAGTACCTCCCCATATATATGTATGGAATGTAGTTTGAAACTGAAAAGATACTTTGTGTTCCCAACAAGCTAGTTGAAGCACGGATTTAACACACACTTATCTCTCAGAAGTGAGCAAGTGGAGAGACGTTCGTTCATCTAGCACCGAGGGATTGGGTTGCAGGAGACACTTTTTCTCTGCTTTCTCAGTCTGTTTCCTAGTGCCAGTTTGAAGTTCCTGCAGTTTTCACTGTAAAACCGAGTTGGAGATAGTACCTCCCCATATATATCTATGGAATGGGGTTTGCAACTGAAAAGAAACTTTGTGTTCCCAACAAGCTAGGTGAAGGACGGCTTTAACACACACTTATCTCTCAGAACTGAGCAAGTGGAGAGACGTTCGTTCATCTAGCACCAAGGGAACGGGTTGCAGGAGACACTTTTTCTCTGCTTACTCAGTCTGTTTCCTAGTGCCGGTTTGAAGTTCCTGCAGTTTTCACTGTAAAACCGAGTTTTGGCTAGTACCTACCCATATATATGTATGGAATGGAGTTTGCAACTGAAAAGGAACTTTGTGTTCCCAACAAGCTAGGTGAAGTATGGCTTTCACACACACTCTTCTCTCAGAACTGTGCAAGTGGAGAGACGTTCGTTCATCGAGCACCAGGGGAACGGTTTGCAGGAGACACTTTTCCTCTGCTTTCTCAGTCTGTTTCCTAGTGCCGGTTTGAAGTTCCTGCAGTTTTCACTGTAAAACCGAGTTGGAGATAGTACCTCCCCATATATATGTATGGAATGGAGTTTGCAACTGAAAAGAAACTTTGTGTTCCCAACAAGCTATGTGAAGGACGGCTTTCACACACATTTATCTCTCAGAAGTGAGCAAGTGGAGAGACGTTCGTTCATCTAGCACCAAGGGAACGGGTTGCAGGAGAAACTTTTTCTCTGCTTTCTCAGTCTGTTTCCTAGTGCCGGTTTGAAGTTCCTGCAGTTTTCACTGTAAAACCGAGTTGGAGTTAGTACCTCCCCATGTATATGTATGGAATGGAGTTTGCAACTGAAAAGAAACTTTGTGTTCCCAACAAGCTAGGTGAAGGACGGCTTTCACACACACTAATCTCTCAGAACTGAGCAAGTGGAGAGACGTTCGTTCATCTAGCACCAAGGGAACGGGTTGCAGGAGACACTTTTTCTCTGCTTTCTCAGTCTGTTTCCTAGTGCCGGTTTGAAGTTCCTGCAGTTTTCACTGTCAAACCGCGTTGGAACTAGTACCTCCCCATATATATGTATGGAATGGAGTTTGAAACTGAAAAGAAACTTTGTGTTCCCAACATTCTAGGTGAAGGACGGCTTTCACACACACTTATCTCTCAGAACTGAGCAAGTGGAGAGACGTTCGTTCATCTAGCACCAAGGAAACGGGTTGCAGGAGACACTTTTTCTCTGCTTTCTCAGTCTGTTTCCTAGTGCCGGTTTGAAGTTCCTGCAGTTTTCACTGTAAAACCGAGTTGGGGCTAGTACCTCCCCATATATATGTATGGAATGGAGTTTGCAACTGAAAAGGAACTTTGTGTTCCCAACAAGCTAGGTGAAGTATGGCTTTCACACACACTTATCTCTCAGAACTGCGTAACTGGAGAGACGTTCGTTCATCGAGCACAAGGGGAACGGGTTGCCGGAGACACTTTTCCTCTGCTTTGTCAGTCTGTTTCCTAGTGCCGGTTTGAAGTTCCTGCAGTTTTCACTGTAAAACCTAGTTGGAGCTTGTACCTCCCCATATATATGTATGGAATGGAGTTTGCAACTGAAAAGGAACTTTGTGTTCCTAACAAGCTAGTTGAAGGACGGCTTTCACACACACTTATCTCTCAGAACTGAGCAAGTGGAGAGACGTTCGTTCATCTAGCACCAAAGGATTGGGTTGCAGGAGACACTTTTTCTCTGCTTTCTCAGTCTGTTTCCTAGTGCCGGTTTGAAGTTCCTGCAGTTTTCACTGTAAAAACGAGTTGGAGCTTCTACCTCCCCATATATATGTATGGAATGGAGTTTGCAACTGAAAAGAAACTTTGTGTTCCCAACAAGCTAGTTGAAGCACGGATTTCACACACACTTATCTCTCAGAAGTGAGCAAGTGGAGAGACTTTCGTTCATCTAGCACCAAGGGATTGGGTTGCAGGAGACACTTTTTCTCTGCTTTCTCAGTCTGTTTCCTAGTGCCGGTTTGAAGTTCCTGCAGTTTTCACTGTAAAAGCGAGTTGGAGATAGTACCTCCCCATATATATATATGGAATGGAGTTTGCAACTGAAAAGAAACTTTGTGTTCCCAACAAGCTAGTTGAAGCACAGATTTCACACACACTTATCTCTCAGAAGTGAGCAAGTGGAGAGACGTTCGTTCATCTAGCACCAAGGGATTGGGTTGCAGGAGACACTTTTTCTCTGCTTTCTCAGTCTGTTTCCTAGAGCCGGTTTGAAGTTCCTGCAGTTTTCAATGTAAAACCGAGTTGGAGATAGTACCTCCCCATATATATTTATGGAATGAAGTTTGCAACTGAAAAGAAACTTTGTGTTCCCAACAAGCTAGGTGAAGTACGGCATTCACACACACTTATCTCTCAGAACTGAGCAAGTGGAGAGACTTTCGTTCATCTAGCACCAAGGGAACGGGTTACAGGAGACAATTTTTCTCTGCTTTCTCAGTCTGTTTCCTAGTGCCGGTTTGAAGTTCCTGCAGTTTTCACTGTCAAACCGAGTTGGAGCTAGTGCCTCCCCATATATATGTATGGAATGGAGTTTGCAACTGAAAAGAAACTTTGTGTTCCCAACAAGCTAGGTGAAGGACGGCTTTCACACACACTTATCTCTGAGAACTGAGCAAGTGGAGAGACGTTCGTTCATCTAGCACCAAGGGAACGGTTTGCAGGAGACACTTTTTCTCTGCTTTCTCAGTCTGTTTCCTAGTGCCAGTTTGTAGTTCCTTCAGTTTTCACTGTAAAACAAAGTTGGAGCTAGTACCTACCCGTATATATTTATGGAGTGGAGTTTGCAACTGAAAAGAATCTTTGTGTTCCCAACAAGCAAAATGAAGGACCGCTTTCACACACACATATATCTCAGAACTGAGATTGTGGAGAGACGTTCGTTCATCTAGCACAAAAGGAACGGGTTGCAGGAGACACTTTTTCTCTGCTTTCTCAGTCTGTTTCCTAGTGCCGGTTTGAAGTTCCTGCAGTTTTCACTGTAAAACCGAGTTGGAGCTAGTACCTCCCCATGTATATGTATGGAATGGAGTTTGCAACTGAAAAGGAACTTTGTGTTCCCAACAAGCTAGTTGAAGGACGGCTTTCACACACACTTATCTCTCAGAACTGAGCAAGTGGAGAGACTTTCGTTCATCTAGCACCAAGGGATTGGGTTGCAGGAGACACTTTTCTCTGCTTTCTCAGTCTGTTTCCTAGTTCCGGTTTGAAGTTCCTGCAGTTTTCACTGTAAAAGCGAGTTGGAGATAGTACCTCCCCATATATATATATGGAATGGAGTTTGCAACTGAAAAGAAACTTTGTGTTCCCAACAAGCTAGTTGAAGCACAGATTTCACACACACTTATCTCTCAGAAGTGAGCAAGTGGAGAGACGTTCGTTCATCTAGCACCAAGGGATTGGGTTGCAGGAGACACTTTTTCTCTGCTTTCTCAGTCTGTTTCCTAGTGCCGGTTTGAAGTTCCTGCAGTTTTCAATGTAAAACCGAGTTGGAGATAGTACCTCCCCATATATATTTATGGAATGAAGTTTGCAACTGAAAAGAAACTTTGTGTTCCCAACAAGCTAGGTGAAGTACGGCATTCACACACACTTATCTCTCAGAACTGAGCAAGTGGAGAGACTTTCGTTCATCTAGCACCAAGGGAACGGGTTACAGGAGACAATTTTTCTCTGCTTTCTCAGTCTGTTTCCTAGTGCCGGTTTGAAGTTCCTGCAGTTTTCACTGTCAAACCGAGTTGGAGCTAGTGCCTCCCCATATATATGTATGGAATGGAGTTTGCAACTGAAAAGAAACTTTGTGTTCCCAACAAGCTAGGTGAAGGACGGCTTTCACACACACTTATCTCTGAGAACTGAGCAAGTGGAGAGACGTTCGTTCATCTAGCACCAAGGGAACGGTTTGCAGGAGACACTTTTTCTCTGCTTTCTCAGTCTGTTTCCTAGTGCCAGTTTGTAGTTCCTTCAGTTTTCACTGTAAAACAAAGTTGGAGCTAGTACCTACCCGTATATATTTATGGAGTGGAGTTTGCAACTGAAAAGAAACTTTGTGTTCCCAACAAGCAAAATGAAGGACCGCTTTCACACACACATATATCTCAGAACTGAGATTGTGGAGAGACGTTCGTTCATCTAGCACAAAAGGAACGGGTTGCAGGAGACACTTTTTCTCTGCTTTCTCAGTCTGTTTCCTAGTGCCGGTTTGAAGTTCCTGCAGTTTTCACTGTAAAACCGAGTTGGAGCTAGTACCTAGCCATATATATGTATGGAGTGGTGTTTGCAACTGAAAAGAATGTTTGTGTTCCCAACAACCTAGGTGAAGGACAGCTTTCACACACACTTATATCTCCGAACTGAGCATGTGGAGAGACGTTCGTTCATCTAGTACCATGGGAACGGGTTGCAGGAGACACTTTTTCTCTGCTTTCTCAGTCTGTTTCCTAGTGCCGGTTTGAAGTTCCTGCAGTTTTCACTGTAAAACCGAGTTGGGGCTAGTACCTCCCCATATATATGTATGGAATGGAGTTTGCAACTGAAAAGGAACTTTGTGTTCCCAACAAGGTAGGTGAAGGACGGATTTCACACACACTTATCTCTCAGAACTGAGCAAGTGGAGAGACGTTCGTTCATCTAGCACCAAGGGAACGGGTTGCAGGTGACACTTTTTCTCTGCTTTCTCAGTCTGTTTCCTAGTGCCGGTTTGAAGTTCCTGCAGTTTTCACTGTAAAACCGAGTTGGAGCTAGTACCTCCCCATATATATGTATGGAATGGATTTTTCAACTGAAAAGAAACTTTGTGTTCCCAACAAGCTAGGTGAAGGACGACTTTCACACACACTTATATCTCAGAACTGAGCATGTGGAGATACGTTCCTTCATCTAGCACAAAAGGAACGGTTTGCATTAGACACTTTTTCTCTGCTTTCTCAGTCTGTTTCCTAGTGCCGGTTTGAAGTTCCTGCAGTTTTCACTGTAAAACCGAATTGGAACAAGTATCTCCCCATATATATTTATGGAGTGGAGTTTGCAACTGAAAAGAAACTTTGTGTTCCCAAGAAGCTAATTGAAGGACGGCTTTCACACACACTATTCTCTCAGAAATGAGCATGTGGAGAGACGTTCGTTCATCTAGCGGAAATGGAACGTGTTGCAGGAGCAAGTTTTACTCTGGTTTGTTTGTCTTTTTCCTAGTGCCGGTTTTAAGTTCCTGCAGTTTTCATTGTAAAACCGAGTTGGGTCTAGTACCTCCCGTTATATATTTATGGAGTGTAGTTTGCAACTGAAAAGAAACTTTGTGTTCCCAAGAAGCTAATTGAAGGACGGCTTTCACACACACTATTCTCTCAGAAATGAACATGTGGAGAGACGTTCTTTCATCTAGCAGAAATGGAACGGGTTGCAGGAGCAAGTTTTACTCTGGTTTCTCAGTCTGTTTCCTAGTGCCGGTTTGAAGTTCCTGCAGTTTTCACTGTAAAACCGAGTTGGGGCTAGTACCTCCCCTTATATATTTATGGAGTGTAGTTTGCAACTGAAAAGAAACTTTGTGTTCCCAACAAGCTAGTTGAAGGACAGCTTTCACACACACTTCTCTCTAAGATTTGAGCATGTGGAGAGACTTTCTTTCATATTTCATCATGTGGTGGTACCTTCTTTTATCCAGTTAATAGGTAACGTGTATTTTAATAACACCTTCTCATTTCTTTGTAAGGATTCAACGGTCGGTTTTCATGTAAATCTTGTTTGCTCTTTAAAATGTTTTTGCAGTAGTGCTTGCCCTGGGATATGTAATTAATGTATTTTCTCCAGGCCAGTAACTCTGGTTTTCCAAGGATTTATGTGAAGGACTTTTCCAACACACATACTGTTGTGGGAATTCTCCATGTGTTGAGCCATTCTATCATCCAGTATTTAAGTTAAGTAATACAGAAACACTTACTCTGTTTTCTCTGTTTGTTTCTCAAAGCCGGTTTCCAATAAAAGTTTTTTGCACTGGAAAACCGATTTGGTCCTAATACATTGCCATATATATGAAAACAGTGTAGTTTCCCCTCCCAAAAACTCTGGTTTCCCAACAAGCCAGTGGAAACGCGGCTTCCATACGCATACAGACCTAAAAATTTTGCATGTATATAGGCATTATTTCATCCAGCATAATGTACAAGGTGACTTCTAGAGACACATTCTCTGATTTCTCAGAATGTTTCCTGATGCCGGTTTCTAAGTTAAAGCCGTTTCCTCTGGATAACCGTTTTGGAGATTGTGCCTCCCTTTACATATATAATTAGTGTAGATGCTCTAAGACAGAAGCTCTGTGTACCCAAAAATCTAGTTTTACAACAGCTTCCACACAGATTGAGATGTCAGAAGTGATCATGTGGAGAGGCTTTTTACATCCGTCATAAAAGGTAGAGTGACATGTAGAAACACTTACTCTCTTTTCTCAGCATGATTCTTAAAGCCGGTCTGTAGTAAAATCGGTTTGCAATGGAAAAGCGCGCTGGAGTTTTTGCCTCCCCTTTGATATGTAACTAGCCTATTTCCCCGTGGCCAGAAACTCTGGGTTTCCAAAAACCTAAGTGAAGGAGGCTGCAACACATATTCCGTTCCCAAAATGGTACATGTGGGGACGCATTCCTTTATGTAACGTAAACAGCAAGGCTACACCTCAAGCACTTACCATGATTTTTCAGCATGATTTCTAGAGTAGGTTTAAAGCTAAAAGCATTTTTCGCTCAAAAACCTTATTAGAGCTTGTTCCTTCTCTTATATTTATAGGTCGGGCAGTGCCCCTAACACCAAAATTCTGTGTTCCAACAGGGTTGGTGAAGGATGATTTGCAAACATATTCGGTTTTCTCTCCTCCTCACTCTTCTGCTAAGGGAACCATGCAGGTTGTCTATTCTGGAAGCCAAGGAAAGTTTTTTCATTTAGGATCAGCCTCGGAGAAAACTGAGACCTGCTTCTGCTTCTGCTTCTTTTCCCTGCTAGATTTCCTCTTGATGCATTTCCAGATCCTCACGAGTGAGTTCCTGTAACCAAGAAATTATTTCAAAGAAAATGAACAGGTTTCCGTAAGGCCGCTACTTCTTTTATATTCTTGCTTTTTAATACCTCATTTCCATCTCTTTATCTCCAGGTATCTTATTTCTATGTTCTTTGGTTGAGGCTGAAGTCTAATCAGCAATAGTGTAGAAATTATTGCTTGATATTACTGATCTACTTTCTTTCCATGGATATTTGAATTATCATTGGATTTTAGGGAAGATACATTCTTTAAAAAAATTCTGGTAAGTATCTTGTGGGTGATTCTGATTCTCTTCGTCTAGAATTATAATGCTTAATTTCTGAATAAGTGATGCTTTCATAGAGCTCAAAATTCCAAAGGTTTGAGTGCCACCACTGTCCCGAAGCCTTTCAAACTTTTCCTTGGGGGCACTCAGAACTGCGTGTGTCTCTCTCTGTGTGTGTGTGTGTGTGTGTGTGTGTGTGTGTGTGTGTCCTTCTGGACTTAGTTTAGCCTGAAATGAGCAAAAGGAAGTACCCCTCTTTTTACACAAACAGCAGACGACTTTCACAAATTTATAACTTTTAAAAATATATGAACTGTAATGTTGTAGAATTTTACAAGAGGCAGTGACCTTCAGAGCTGTCAATAATGGAGGCAGAACAGTTGGAAGGACAGCAGGTGCTCGTGCTCAGTGGCTGAAGTCACAGAACATCCACGGCCACCTCTGGTTAATCTTATAGAGTTGGTGCTGTCTGCAGGCATTCAGAGCTGTGCCCCCCTCCCCACCAAATATATATATTAGGAAAACTGGTGAGCCTCAGTATGAGAAACAATAAAGTATTAGAAGGGGAAATTGAGTATATTGTTTTTTTAAAAAAAATTAGCATCCAGGTAGTTTAATTTCAGCTCCTAATAGACTGATGTGATGACATTGACAAGGATGCGTAAACACCTGTAAGATCAAGGGACAGGACCGGAGACTCTGAAGCAGCAATCACCACACACAACCTTCACTGCTGTCCTTGACAACCTTATTGAATTACTTGATTTAAAATAGACTATAGATGTTAAACATCATCATTTTGAGAAAGCAGATCTTTTGAAATCTTATATATTAATGTAACTGAATTGGATAAAGAAATGCTAAATATGTAATAAAGTATGCAAAGAGGTAACGATTCCTGTAAACACCACAAATTGAATAGGACCACAGCATAATGTGCATATATAGTTTAATGATCTGGAAGAATCACTCACCATTGTATTCAAGACATCTAGAGATGATGTTAAATGTGGTTGTCCTTGGATAGATTTTTGTGAATGTTAGAATGAAATCAGGGTCAAGCACACAAGTTTAGTTTAAAAGCAAAAGGTGAAACAGACTTCTTTTCAAAAAGCTATTGTGTCTGGTTAGAAATCATCGAACCCATGGGTCAAGGGAAGGAAAAAAAACCTAGTGACCACGTGACTGTTTCAGGAGCTGGTAGTAAAATGAAAGTTGACAATAGTGTAAATTAGATATGATATTGATGTCCAACTGACCCAATGATTTTTAGTCCATGTGTAAAAAATATATCAAGGAATAAATACTGATTTATGTGTTCTCAGCTCTGTTGCCCCCCTTCAAGCCTGCATTCTGGTTGGGAAAATAAGAACTTCTACTGCAGGGAGGAGGATTTTCAAAAAAGGAGTGTCCCCCAACCGACAAAATAAAGAAAAAGTAGACGACCACTTTAGAGACACAGGGAGATCTGTTGAGCCAGATGACACTTGCTTTACTGTCAATTAGTAGGAGGCACAGCTTTTTGATGAGTTGGGTAACGTATTGCTGCCTTTCTCAAGGTATTGCCCACGGCTCTTGAGAAGCGATGAAGTGGGGCCAAGGAATTAGCCTCCGAATGCCCTTTGCCATGGATGTTGTCTCTATTTTCCACTTTTAAGCTTTAGCTTAGACAAGTTGCCGTGTCTTGCCAAGTGAGCTACAGACAGTAAGTACATCTTGAAGCACACGGCTCTTTCCTCTTCACTGCAGCAGAGAACCTCTGCATTGGAGCATCCTGAGATGTCATTGGTGGTCATTTTTCATGTTAGGAATCAGTAAGGATGCTATGTCCACATGGATGAGGAGGGTAAGGCTTCAGTCTCTAAAGTGTAATGATGGGTTTACCTTTTCACTTAAAGAGTCTCACATCAACAAATGCGGGTCTGTTCTGGACCAAGAAGAAACAAGTGTTTCAAAAATAACAGCTTGAAAGGTCAGTGGGACATGCCAGGCATCTTCTTCATGTCTTCAAGTTCGGGTATCAAACATGGGTTTCCTATCCTGAGTGATACTGACAATTTGTCATGCTCTGTGCCTCATGTATACCAAAGGCTTTCCTAGATAAAATGTCTAGAAATGGTATCATTCTTGATATCTGTTAAACAGGGGAAGATGAAGGAATTAAATTTAGTCCCTAATGTGCATTGATTTTTTTAAAGACATCAATTTTATAGAAACTTTTGAAGAATTAAAGTGACAGAAAATTGTAAAGCACCTTCTCCTTCTGGTAGAAAACTATTCTGTTTTCGTTTTTTGAAGAATGTGACATAGAATCAGTACTAATATTGTTTGTATTGTACTTAGTGTTTACAGAGTGATTCACAGATATTCTCCTATTTCATCTGTGCAATGACCTCTGGAAGATAAGATTTCCTAGTTATGCTTTTTAATGTCTGTTTCCTAACTCTGTCTAAAAGCAGATTGATTGAGCTCCATTTGCTCAATTTAGAAGGCTGGACTGATTAATTGTGTCAGAACATTCCAGGAGGCAGAGGAAAGGAAGAGACAGGGGTTCTACACGATGGAAGCTGCTCCTGAAATGATTTGACCAGCAGTCATCCATTTTTCCCAAGGCTGGAAAGAAAAGACAACCCAAGGCAAGGAAAACAATGAGCCCATGAGACTCCAACCTTGGCACGTAGAGTCACGGCTGTCCTCCTGTGCCTTGGCGAAGAGGAGGCTTTGTGTCTCTGTTCTATAATCTCTGTTTTGCTTTTTCTCCACAGTGTCTTGTTTTACTAGCATATGCTGAAACTTGATTTACATTTCATAGCATTAAAACAAAAATCAGGAACTCTTTATCATTTATTAACTATTTGGTAAATAGTTTTTGGTGAATCTTTAACTTTATTATTAGGACTTACCGTGGCAATGTACAACACCTACTTCCCCAGATAACAGCGGTAGCTTACACATGCTAAACTTGTATTTCCCTCTTACATAAAGAAGTCAAGCAATCGGTACCACAGGGCTGGTTTGCATGAAGGTCCCAGGGTCAGAGAACCAGATGCCTCTTATTTTCAGCCCGTCAACTTGATGGCCCAAAGTGTCTGCCTGAGGGTCAAAAATCAGGCCCACATTCCAGGCAGCAGAAAGGAGGGAAGAAAGGTGCTTCAGTTCCCTTTTGGGTTGGTTCTGTAAAGTCCCAGGTAGCTTTCCTGCTTTTATCTTGCTTTAGACAGAGGGCTGAGAGACAGCTTGCTATGAGGTAAGCTCAGCTCAGGACCAGCCATCTCCATCGAGGGGAGGGGAGGGAGGGGGCGGGGAGGCACTGCTCAACCTGCACATGGTGTAAGACAACACGATGAGACGCTGGGGGCCTCCGCAGTCCGTCCATTGCTTCGGGCTGCACTGATCGTTTGGTAACGGTTGAGATTTTCCCGTAGAAGTGCGTGTATGCTCGAACAATTGCTCAGTTCATTTAAACTAGTGGCTACCAGAGCACGTTGGAGAACACATTTGTTCTCACCTTCTAGCCAGTGACTCTCCCGCCATGTTTCTGTCCTACTGTTCATTTCCACCTTATTTTCCAAGACTCCCGGAGGAAATGTAAGCAGCCTGATGCTCAAATGCTTTTCTGTGTGATTCCCCCCTTGTTCTTTGAAGGAAAAACAAATTGCCTAGAGAACAGTGGACAAAATGCCAACCCCCCATTTCTTTAAGGGTCTGAGATTTGGTGTTAGGAAATAGAAGAAATTTCCAGAAACACCCTTAAGAAACATTATTTCTTTCAAATGTGATTTGGAACAACAAAGAACAATATATTTTATAGCACAGCTTTTAAGACAAATGAATTGGCAGTAAGTTAGCATAATGAAACTTCCAACGTCTTTATATTTCTCCTGGAATTTCCATGGTTCTTGGTGTAAATTTTTAATAATTAATACCAGCTTTCTATTCTTTCTCTTCCTGTAGTTGTAGAGTTAACTTGAAAATAGCTTGTTGTGTCACTGAGAAAGCCTCCTGGTCAGCCTTCTAGTTAAACAGCTTGTGTGCGTTTTGGTGGCAGGTGTGCTAAATAGTAGTTTTCAGGCACTTGAGGGATGCCCATCACACCAGCACTGCGGGAGACTATTTCTCACCCACGACAAGGTGAGACCCTCCTTTCCTCCGCTGCCTCGCCCAGGCCCCCGCATTCTGGTTCTTTCTCACGACCCATTTTCATAAATTTCAGCCCTGCACCAGCAGAGCAAGTCTTGGTTTCTCAAAGACCAGGAACTTAGTTCAAGGTTTTCTGTTAAAGGACAGTGTATAAAATCAGGCAAATTGATATGTCTTTTGAGGCCTCAGGATCTCTGCATTTAAAACAAGAACTTGAGTTACAATACTATTCTCTTCCACTTTTGAAATTCTAAAGCTCCACACAATAGCTTTTTTAATTGCTAAAATTTTTTTCTAGACTATATTTTTCAAAGATTCACAAATATCTGTTAATTTATATTTAAAGATGTTATATTTAAGAAATGGAATAATTATTTACATTTAAATAGGAATTTAAGTCAAGAAATATTTGATACTGAATGTTTACTCTGAGTTCAAGTATGTAAGCTTAATTTTTGTGGTACTGTCGATAAACCACAAAACGTGAGAGTTGTTGGTTAAAGTTTATCTGGGGCAAAATAAGGACCAGAGCCCAGGTGACAGCATCTCAGAGAGCTCAGAGGAACTGCTCTGAAGAGGAGGTGGAGCTCAGAATTATATAAGATTTCAGTGAAGGGGGACGTGCGGTCCAATACAAGTTTAGGCAGAGGCTGCTGCTAGTCAAGAAGCAGGTGTCTCTGTTAATGATTTTAGCGCTTTTCTAGATAGGAGGGGATGTAAGAATTTGGGCGCATAAAATTTCCTGAAAATGTCTAACTATCTGAAGACTCTTCTGCCCATTTTCCCAGAGCACAGAGCGCCCCATTCCTGATCTCCACACTTAACTACTTTCAGAGGGTGTTGAAAGTCAGCAGCTGCAGTGGCTCATGACTTAACCAAATCAGAGGCAGATGACAAGTGCCAATTTTTAGTTGACAATATGTATATATTGTAGGAAAAAATGTTACTTTCCAACCCTACCCGTGTTCTAGTTTTAGTTAGAGATCAACGGATAACTGTGTTCGATGACTTAGGTCAGACGAGGGGGCGACGGGGTCGTCTCGTGAGCCGGCCAGTGCTCTATGTCAGCCTCCTTGATCACATTCAATTTTCTTTCTCTTCAAACAGTATGCTTCTGATTTTGTGAAGTTTGGAGCCTGTCCTGAGCACATGGGGTCTGGAGGTGGCCCTGTTCCTGTGGTCTTTGTTTATTCTGTGAATTATGGTGTGAATCTTTATGTGCCCAAGCTTCATCATAATTTCAAACTTAAAGGATTTAAATATGGGAGATGGATGCCACGTTCTGGGAATAGATTTTCAGGATAACAGCCAGGATTTGTAAAAAGTAGGGAGAATGGATACGGCCTTCAAAAAAGAAATGCTATTTTATAATTTCTTGTAGACAAATTAAAGTGCTTGTTGGGATTCTATCAGGAATGTTTAATTGGGAGACTTGCCTCCCATTTTCATGAAACAAAATAATTTTATTATTTGTTTAGTGCCTACTGTCTGGCAATGAAGTAGCCCCTTTGCATACAGTTTTATCATTTAATCTCTACAAAGAGTCCCAGGAGAACACATGTGTCACCGGTGAGGGAACCAAGGTCATCCAGGGTATGTGGCTGGAAGGCAGATGGGCTGGAGGGCTTACCCTCCTTCAGGCTGAGAGAGAGACACCAAGGTTTATTGACAAGCATGTTGCAGAATGGCTTACTTAATACTTTGCTTCCTTGATGAAGTGGATCTCTTGAAATTGTTTATGTCTGGCTTATATTCCCCTCTCTCCTCTGCCTCAGGACTTCTCGTAAGTAGAATGAATTCAGCCTGAACTGATTCAGGAAAATCAGAAAATATAAAATTAGCTCACACAAATGTCTGATTAGTCCTTGTAATTCAGTAATTCCTAAAACTCCTAGAAATGCAAGGAAGGTGTGTTACCTCGGGGACTGAGTGCATTTGAAGAGTGAGAAATTTAGTGTGATCTGGTAAAGGCACAGGCTCTATAGACAAAGATCCGGGTTTGGATCCTGGCTCCACCAAGTACTGGAAACATGACCACACATAGCCTCAGTTTCTTCATGTGTTAAATGGGCTGATGGAGCTCACCTCTAAGCAGTCAGGTCAAAATAAGATGGTACGAGTGACTCTTAGGCAGAATGCTTGGCAAAGTGCTAGTTGCTCTTGCTGCTTTATAATGTCTTCTTAGGTAATTCCGTTGTCCATTGGCTTGCAAATATCTCCTCATTTGATTTAAGAAATATAGCATGCCTTAAGAATTTTAAAATAAGGAATGAAGATTTACTGGTTAATGCTGGGTGTATTTTTATAGGTCATTTATTAAAAACAAGTAGTTCTCTAAAAAGAATTTATTCAGTGTGCCTAGAACATGATTCAGTTAAAAATAATTTTCCTTTAAATTCTTTTCAGAAATTTTCTGTGATATTTTTATCGAATAGTAGTTGAAGTTTTCTGAGGAGGGGTTACATTTTAAAAAGATTATTCTAGTAACAATTGATATATTAAATAAATGATTCATATCCCTGGACAGCGTAAAGCCCTGTTTTTTTTAAATATATATAATTTTGGGGCTTAGTTCTATGTCATTTTATTGGGCAGAAGTATTTCCCATTTCCATTTTACAGGCAGAGAAGATGAGTCATACAATACTCATTACACAAGAGCAGCAGAGGCTGATTAATTTGGGCAGAGGAGGAAAAGTGTGTGGAGAAAAAATCCTTATTCTCAAACTGGACACATTCTGCAGTGCTGTGCAGCTGGAACGGTTTTGAATTTGCTTCTGGGCTGTCCTAGGTTTCGGCCCATGTGCCTGGAAAGGTCACTCAGGCAAACATGCTAATTTAAGAAGTTTGTCATTCTAAATGCTCTTAAGAGGATTAAACAAAGTCCACAGCAAATAAATGAACATGTTTGGAAGGTTTTCTACCCTCATGTAATTTCCAGAAAACAGACATGATTCACTTGCTAAACCAAACACACATGTATATTAATGAGCCTGGTTCACATGACTGGACAGCACGGAGGGAGCCTCATCTATTGGCGTGGGTTCTGCTGCAGGAACCGCACCTGAAGGTTTAATTAGAATTTATTTCCAGCGAGTGCTGCTCCAGCCTTTTTCTCCCCAATGTAAGAAAGCGCCCTCCTTGCCTGGCCATTAGTCTGCAGAGCCCCGCGGCTCACACACTCCCCTGCTCATCAGGATGCTGATGGAGCCAGCTTGCTTAGACACACTTAGCTACACTCGCAGCGGGGATCATCAGTCTCTTCTGTGTGTTCACCTCCACGTGCAGGGGAGAAAATCGAGTTTTGCTGGAGACAAACGCTAATTGACCACCAGTTGTTTCAGAGGGACTGTGATGTTGAAAACTGGAGTCCCTTTCATTTTTATATGTTGGATGCAGACAAACTGCACGGCGACAACCCCCACTGTAAGTACACCTACCAGGGAGGGGGTCGGAATTTTGATCTGCACGTATTCAGATCCTGGCACTGGTCAGCTTACAGTGTTCTCACTGGGTTTGGGAGACTGTTTCCATAGTGATTTATTTGGTTTCCAATAAATTTGCACAGCCGTCTCCTTCAGTCGAGTTCTGATGGGTTCAGTTGGGAGGGGCATGTGAAATTGGGGCAGGCAGAGAGTTGCAATGAAGACTAGACACCATCTGGTTACCTCTCATTTTTTATGGGCCCAAAAATGCTTGTCTTGTTTTCTTTTCTCCTCCATCTACCCCTTCAGTTCAGGGAGTCGTCTTCAAGAATTTCATCCTAAAATATAAAGTAATGAAGAAGGCAGTGTGTCTTTTTGGTTGATTTCATTTGACTTGGGTTCATTGTTAAAGATTTTCCAGTGAGGATTTTGTGAGCTTTTAAAAGCTGGAAGTGTAGCACAACCAAGGAGAGAAAGTCAGAGAAACGAGTCAGCGGCCCCTGTGAGGTCTGCAGGACGAAGGCAGGAAGTGGGGCGGAGGCAGCACCGTGGCCTCCCCTGTAGCCCTGAGGCCAACGTGGGCATGAAAAGCCAGCTTCTCTCGTCGCCATGTGTTCTACCAGGTCTCCAACTAAAGGAATGCGAGGAGATTTGGAGAGGCCTTACCTTTTACCCTCTTGTCAAACATCTTAATGCTGACTGTATTTATTCAAGATGACACAGAGATCACCTGCAGAGCTTGAGGGAGCGGTGCTTGCTTCCTGACTTGCCCGCCCCAGGCTCACTCATCAGACTCCTGATTCTTGCAGGCACTGCAGTGCCCGTGGGGGGTGCTCTGCTCCTGGGGGGGTCTCTGCTCCTGTGGGGGGAGCTCTGCTCCTGGAGGAGCTGGGCACTGGAGTGCTCACATTGGAGCCGGTCGCACAAGCGCTGATCCCTCACCACGTGATGAGCCCTTTGTGTAAGTAGTAGAGGTGGGAAACAGAGTCTTCCTGTGTCTACGGAGTTCTCCAGTAAAGCCAACTTGGAGGAAAGAAAGAAAATGCCTACTGTTCCATGACTGTGTCCTAAGGGTTTAAAGCTCACTGCGGGGCACACGTGAGATCTCATCCAGTAAATACTCTGGGGTCTTGACTCTGACATGTCATGAATTTGGCATTCTCATAATGTTATTTCTCTTAAAATATGTCTAAGCAATCATTTTTGTGTGATGGTTATATGTGCATAAGTGTCCTGAAGAAACTGTTGTGGATGGAAGTGTGGGCATCAGTGGTACCAGAATGGCTGGTGGTCCTGGGGGTTGCCCGAGCTGCACACCATTTGTTACCAGCAGTCTTTCAGGTCGCATCTTATTCCAGAGCTCACCGGGGCTCCCATCTCTCACTATGTGTCTTGAGAGAATATTTGTTCAGAGGGTAGGGGACAGGGTGCTTCCAAGTCTGGGTTCTGGGGTTCCCTGTCTAAAGGTGGCACTGGCACAAATCCTTTATTCATGGGGTAATTAAGCCACACAGTCTCGTGGTTAATTTGGCCTCCCTGTACTTCTTCATGTTAGGAGCTGGAGGGCTTGGGTAAGGCCCCCAAACCTGTTTTTGGTAAGCTTTCAGCCCTACCACACAACCTGGGTTGTCCCATTTCAGTCACATGACTTTGATTTTTGCAGGTAGGTGTGACTCCTGGACAGTGCCTGGGACTTCCAGGTTTCCCCTACAGTAGGAACACTGAAGAAATTTCAACCCGTAAGTTGTGTTTGGGGGCCTCGAGGACAAGTAGGGACCCACAGAAAGATATCTGGATGGGTGGCGATCAGGCCCGAGTCTTGGAAGGACAGAGATTCCATTATTGTTTTAACAGTGAACTTAAGGGAGGAATTCGGGAAGGTCTGATGCAATTGAGGTTAAAAATATTATCTGGCTTTTATTGTTAGCAGTAGTGGTTTTTAAACCTTAGACCCATTCCCGCTTTTTATAAAAAATATTTTGCAACCTTTCTTTTTTGGTGCCCGGAATTGAACATCATGGAAAGTGTAACCTAAGTATAAATATGATAAACAAATAGACAGGTAGATGGAAAAATGGGGTACCTAAATTCTTATATTATGGGGTATTTTATATTTTTGCTAATTAGTGACCTCTCAGGACAAAAGGCACATACAAAGGGAGTCACTTCTAATAAACTGTTTTTCCAAGCCTTACCTAAATGGGAAACAAGTGGCTTCAGAATGTTAGAGCACCTCCCAGGTCCCCGGGGAAATCTCCTTGTCAGAGTTACACTTGCTGATGGTGTCCTGTGCCAAGTGCAAGCAGATGCGGTTTGGAAGCTGCCCGGGGGCTGACTCCGGGGATTCCTTCTCCGTCTCAGCTCTGAGGGAGCCTTGCCTTTCCTGACCACAACCACAGAGGCGATTTTGAATCTCTGAAAACTGCCATACCAGTGTATATCACAACCCCCACAAGATATGTTGAATAAAGTAGAAAACTTTAAGTGCCTCCTTTAGGATAGAAATAGGATATAAAATAAATCATGATTTAAAAAATTCTAGTGCCCGAATAAGTGCTACATTACACTGGCTGCATTATTAGGTTAGACAACTTCATTACTGCTTTCCATACCACATCTTCTAGTTAGTTTTTATTTATCTTTTTTTCCCTAAAGAAAAAAATCATATGATGCATTCTTGTGTCAGAGGTGACAAGAAGAGAGCAAGTGTAAAACCGGAAATCGTGATGCTGGTCAGTCTAATATCAGCTCCGTCACTGCACAGATCATCTTAACTCATTTTACTGCAATTTTTGGAATTACCTTCTCACTTGGAAAATCCCCTGTGTCAGTTAGATTTGCTAGTAAAACAATTTTTTTTCTTACTTAGTGCATCAGTGATGTTTTCAAGATGATAAAAAATTTTGCCCATGGCATTTAAACAGTTGCTTCTTCTCGTAATTCATGGTTCACGGTCTTGTATTTGTCACAACTTGAGAAATGTGTTTTCTGTGTGCAAATTCTCATTGTTTTGGTGACGCAGGGACACTTGTCCTTACTGGATGGAGTATGATAGTAGTTGTTTGAATTCTCTCTCTAAATCTGGAGTCCTGTGTTATGATTCCTGTTACCTTAAAAAATATGAATATTGTTATTTACCTAAATAGATAACATCACACCAGTGATGTATATCAAATTGGTCCAACTAGGAATTCCAATATTAAATGAGACAGTAATTTCACAACTCACTATTCCAAAAATTTGGATTGATGGTTCAATTATACCAGGGACATTACCTGTTGTAATTGAATCAATCATTGCTTTCTTCAATAAAAGTTTCCATTCCATCTGCTCTTTTGTTTTATTGTCCTTCTGTGTTTTGTTTGCTTTCTTTCCCAAATATATATGATTTTGGATTTTGTCATTGAAAATCCTTGCTGGTTTTGCTACCTCATGCTGCAGAGAAAGCCTTGTGACTGTTTTATAGTCACTGATTTCATGGTTGTATGAGTGCTTAATGCCACCTTGCAGGGATGTGGAGACCTAATGAAGTGTGTACATAAAAGGCTTAGTCTACATTGAGTGCAGGGTTAGTGTGAGCAGCTCATGTCATCAGTATCATAGTTAATCCATTACAATCATCCTCTGTTAATCAGTGTTATCATTCTAACGTCTCCAGGAGAGGAAATGTAGTATTCTAAATGCAAATCTTTGCCACTCTTTTAGTCAATTCAACACCTTTAAAGCTTTGCTGTAATAGGACTGTGTGCCTGGTATCCCTACTTTTGCTTCTCCTGACCCAGGACGCGGTCTCCACGGCTGATGATCCATGAGACACTGGATTCTTGGTCCCATGGCTCTGTGTGTTCTGGGACATCTGGGGACTTCAGCACTGTTTTAGGGGCTTTGGGTCCCACCTCTTCATAGCATTGCTGAGATGAGATCTGTGGGTTCACCCTCATTCTTGAGTGTATGGTGCATTTTTTCTAGAACCAACACACGCCACCGTGACAGCACTGCTTTGACCACGTGCTGGGGCAGCGTGTGCTTGTCAGTTCTTGGGTTTAAATTTTCTGTTCAAATTTCTAAAATGGGGTATATTGACAGATACACTCCATGTAAACAGAAGCTCTGTGGGGTTTTCAGCAACTTCTAAGAGCATAAATATTCCTGAATCATCTAATCTTCCTCCCAACAAGTGAGGAGCAAGCCGGCAAGTCCTGGGTGCCTGTGGCGGCCAAGCTCTGCAGCCCAGGCTGCTCACCGAGGAGCAAGGAGAAAATCTTAAAAACCTACTTCAATGCTGTCTTTCACAGAATCTCAGAAATGAATGTTTTAATATTTAAAGAGGGGTGATTAGTTTTTTTATATATTATTTTATTTTTTTCCTTTTTCAGTATTATTAGGTATAATTATTACAGTTCAACTCCACATACACATTGCATGTAAATACATGTATAGAGTATACTGCATTTTTTTAGTTACATATATGTACTAATTATTGTTTCTAAGAACAGATTAGAGTTTCAGATTTTTAAACTTACATAGTTACCAGAGGAATAAAGCCAACTACAAAAGAATAATAAACAGAATATGGTAATCCAATCACAAAGGACAGTCATATGTGCTTAAGCATATTCAAGAAATCAAAATAACAATTAGTTCATTTGTGGTCTTATTATTATTGCTATTAATTTTAGATTCCTCATAAATGAAGTCTTATGGCATTTTTCTTTCTCTTTTCACCCCACTTCACTTAGAATGACAGTCTTCAGGTCCATCCATGTTGCTGCAAATTGCATCTGTTATGGCTGAGTAGTATTCCATTGTAGATATGTATCACCTTGTCTTTATCCAGTCATGTGCTGATGGACATTTGTGTTGTTTCCTTGTTCTTTGTTCTATGTCCCTTCTGGCAACAATTACTGATTTTAAATATTTTCCACCTTAAAATCCTTCCTGAAGGAGACGTGGTAACAGGAATCAAAAACAGTTACAGCACAGGGTTGTGTGTGATGGGCCCTAGGGCTTGGTAGGAAGGTTGGCAGAAAAGATTTCAGATTCTGATCAAATGATTCCTCCTCTTGTAGCCCTGCTGACCGCCTCTCTCACGGCCTGCCCTACTAGTCTGACCAGTCCCTTCTGTGAATCCCACTGTATTGTGCACAAATTTTTTCCAATTGGTGTCATCCCGCAGGGACCTTAGGTGAGGCACCCAAGCTCCTGTGTTGGTTTCTTCCATCAGCCCTTAACTTCCTTGGGAGCCAGGACTGTCTCATTGCCCCAAGGATTCCTAATGCCTAGTGAGATGCCTGATACAGCTGGTACTTAACGAGCACATAAGTCAAATGGAAAAACCTGATCAAAGAAATGGCCCTCATTTTTCAGACATGCCTACTTGAGTACATAGGGTAAAATGACATGTTTTCTTGAATTTGCTGTCAAATACTTCAACAAAGGACAAGTAAAAGAACAAAGGTCTGAATAAAGGAAATATGGAAATGTTTGTGAATTCCTTAATCTGGGTGATGGGCTTATTGTACTATATTTATTGATGTATAATTAAGTTATTTTATAATTTTCTTATCATTAGCTGAATAGCAAGTATTAATACGTATTAATTGAAATCCTTTGAGCCGACCAAACTTACCCCACACAAAATGCTTAATGTCCTAGTAGTGTGTCTTACAGAAATCTTTTCCCATAAAGACAGGAAAAAGGGAAAGACTGATCTGTGCAGTATTTCCACATTGTCAAATGACCAAAGACCGACACAAAGAAGAGATTCTAAAAAAGATAAAGAGGCTGAAATCAATGTCCTGAAAACCTAGCCAAGAATTCTAAATGTCCCAACTTAACTAACCTCAGCACTGCCGCATCAAGAATGAGGCAAGTAGAACCTTGAGGATTTTTTTTAAATAAATAAATAATGATTCAGTTCCTACCACAGGCAATTATGGTAAGAGTGAGTACATGTTCTAACACCAACTAGTGTACAAATTGTAATTTATACTTGATTCAAACTGCTTCTTCTATAAAATCTGAATCTTTTTATTCTTAAGACAGATTTGTGGCATATGACCTAGTGATAAAATTTTCAACTCGCTTGTATTCAAAAAGTTCACCAATGTGAGAGTTTATTACAACAACTATTGCTTTTTGGGAAACCCATGTGCCTTGTCACTCTCTTCCATAAGATTTCCTGTGGAAAATTCAATCCCTCATTCAGGAAGGGGCTGAGCAAACAGTCTGATGGAAAACCTTCATACACTGCAACACAAGAAAATGAAAATGACAGTGAGCAGCCCGTGAAGCTGGCAGACACACACAGCTCACGGCTGTGTTCCCGCCATGACATTCTGTAACCAGCAGGGAAAATGTGCATTTCAAGAAATAGACATAAACACTTTTCAGGACCTGAGCACATAATTTCCCTTTCAGGGTTTAGTGGGCTTCCATTTAATTCTATGAGAAGTGTTTAAAACAACAGAACAACAGCTGAGGTATGGTTTAAAGTAACATTTGTCTTAGTGAAAATAAAGCCAGCTGATTGTTATCATTTTTACTTTATTTGATCTCACTCTCCTACTTTACCTCCCCAACCTCCTCCACAAAATGATGGTGAACGTCCCCTCCTGGGTCAGAAGGCTAAGTAGAAAGTACCAATCACATGGAGGTGTGCTTTGTTGTTTTATTTTTCAAAAGAAACATGTTTCATTCATGTGATTTAAAATTAAGATCAAGAAACAAACTCTATTCAATGAATGGTAGCCAACACATGTCGTCATAGCTGCTCATCAGGTTTGGCCCCACGTTACACACATTTACATGGACATGTGACATGTGCTGTCATGGGACATGGTGAGTGGGGACAGGGTCTCTGCTCTCACAGGGCACACAGCCTGGTGGGGGAGGCAGTGTTCAATCATTGCCTTTTTTTTTAATGTACTTACAAATTATGGGAAATGCTATTTAAAAAGAACAAAGTGAGTCAATGAAAGTGAAAAGTTCAAGGACAGTATTTAGGTGAGGGAAGACAGGGAACCTCTTTGAAGAGCTGACACTCCACTGAGACCCAAAGGACAACTCCGGTGCTGCAGGTGAAGGGCAGGGACACATTGATAAAGGGCTGATATCCAGAATACACCAAAATCTCTTTAAACTCAACAAGAAGAATGAATAACCTGCTTAAAAAATGAGCAAAATGCCTCAACACACACCTCAACATGGAAACTAGATGCCAAAGAAATCTATGGAAACATGCTCCACAGCATCTGTCATCAAGGGGCTGCAGACTGAAACAGTGAGTTATCACTGCACACCAGTCAGAACTGCCAAAACTCAGAACACTGACAGCACCAAATGCTGGTGAGGATGTGGAGCGTCAGGAATTTTCTTGCATTGCTGGTGGGAATGAAAAATGGCCCAGATACTTTGGAAGACGGTCTGGCAATTTTTTACAAAACTAAACGTACTCCTACCATATGATCTGGCAACTGTGCTCCTTGGTGTTTACTGAACAAAATGGAAAATTACGTCCACACACAAATCTGCATACAGATGTTAATAGCAGCTTTATTCATAATCACCAGAACTCAGAAACAACTAAGCTGTTCTTCAGTAGGTGAATGGATAAATAAACTGTGGTCCAGGCAGAAAATGGACTATTTATGGTGTTAAAATAAAATGAGTTATCAAGGCATGGAAAGACATGGAGGAACCTTAAATGCATATTACTAAGTGAAAGAAGCCAATCTGGGAAGATTCTGCAACTGTCTGATTCCAACTGTATGGTGTTCTGGGAAAGGCAAAACCACAGAGACTAAAAGATCAGTTACTGTCAGAGGCTAGAGGGGAAGGAGTAATGAATGAGGTGCAGCAAGGAGCATTTTTAGGGTCACTAAGACAGACTACTCTGTATGATGCTGTGATGGTAGAAACGTGTCATTGTACATCTGTCCAAACCCACAGAGTGCACACCACCAAGTGTAAATCCTAGTGTCAAGTATGGGCTCTTGGTGATGATGACGTGTCAGTGTAGGTTCACCCATTGTCGCAAATGCACGCTCAGGTACAGGCGTCAATAGTGAGGAGGCTGTGGGGACAAACTGCAGTTCATACACCCAATCCAGCCCCAGCCACTGCTGTGAATAAAGCTCTGTGGGTGTGTGGACTCTCCGGCTGCTCTGGCGTCTGAACAGCAGAGCTGAGCAGCTGCACCAGAGATCAGGAGGTTTGCAGATCCTGAAATATTGACTCCCAAGCCCTTGACAGAAAAAAGTCTGCTGTGTCCTGCTCTACACGAATCACAATTCACCCTGTTGAGACAGGAGAGCAGGGCCCAAACAAGGCATGGTTAATCGGACTGAAGCAATGTTTTAGTCCCAAAACCTTTGTTGAAGTCCTGCAGAATCAGTGACAGACTGTAGCCAGGAAGCGTCTGCAGAAGGAGTCGGTAGCAGGCCTTCCCGCCAGGCTCCGGGATGCCGGGGGCCACGCGCTGCACGGGGGCCACCCACTTGAAGAAGACGGACTTGCAGTGGAAGCCGATCAACTCATAGAGCTCGGAGAGGATGCTGCACTGCTGAATTCTCTCCTAGGAACGCTGAAGCACAGGGAAAAAAGCAACAAGCATCTGAACGAAACATGTAAGTGAAAAAAGACACGTAAAGAATGTTTTCCCATAAAACAGAGACCTGATGACACAGGAAGGAAGAGGAAGGCTGACTTCGTGCACTGATGGGACCGGATGCAGAAATGCAGGGAAGCAGCACTGTGCAGATGCTCCAGACCCCCTCCGGCCCCACCTATCCACGTTCATCCTGTCCTTTTCCTAGAAAGGCCTGTATTCCCTGAAACAGAGGAATCTGCTCCCTACACATGAGACGCAGAGAAAGGAAGGAGCAAAAGAAAGGGAAAGTAAAGGAACAACGTTTCATCTAGACCCTAGTATTTGGGCAGGACTTTCACCAAATACACATCTTCTCAAAGCACAGAGCACACAGTGAGAGGCTGACAGAGTGACTGCGACTTCTGCTCCTTAAGCACCAGCTACCTGCCAGCACACGCTGCGCCCCTTACTGAATCATTACAATCATCTCAGAAACTATTACTACCCCGTCTCACAGGCAAGGAAATCTGAAACTCGGGGAAGAATTATTATCATCCTGGACAATGTCCCACGACCCAGAATTGTCAGAGCCTCCACAGACCCTGGACTAAAATTCTCCACTTCACCACGGGCCCTGAGCCTCAGGCTGAGGCCACATCAGGCCTGCACGGGCCCAGAGCACGAGTATGTGGGACAGGGAATGGTCCCACTCGAAGTGCCAGGCCAAGGCCCTCAGAAACCTATGAAATGAAACCAAATCCCCAAACTCCTTTCCAACCCACTGCCCTGTCCGGGAGGACTGCTCGGCACATCTGCACTGTCACCTGTGCACAGGCTGAGCAAGGGGCCCAGACAGTGACGTGACGTCCCAGTGGAAGTGGCTAGGAGGCCGCTTCATCACAGGACAGACTCTCCCGGCTTCCAACGTTAACTCTCCATTCCATTTTCAACTGGAAAGTAAGTTTAGACTTCTTTTCCTCTCCTAGAAACAAAGAGAGTGGTAATATCAGCAGGAAACTCAAGACTGAGGAAGAGTCTCCTGGCCATCTGGAAGGATAGGTCGGGGAGGGAACAGAGACTGGGATCAGAAAGACCCGTGTTCCAGTCCAAAGTCTGCACGTCACTCGCTTTGACAGTTTACTTATTAATAGAGGTGAAAAAATCTAATTATGATTGTTGGGAAAACTAATTGAAATAACGTATGCCACTAGCATACGTATAAAATCCTTCATGAGTGTCCCAGAAATGGAAGTGATCGTGGTTAGTTACTGTCTGCCAAGTCTTGGGTGCTAAGCCCACATCAGCCAGCCAGAGATGTGCCAGAGAATGCCTCACCAGCTAGCAGCCTTCTCCAACTTGGAAACTCACAGTGTCTGAAGAACAGGCAGTGGTGGATGCTTTGGGACACTCTGGAGGTAACACTCCAGTGATGACTTTAAAAAGCTGGGGAGAATTTAGGGGACCATACAGTTCAAATACAGAAAACACATTCCATGTCTGCCCACATTCATCTCTAGCCATGATGATTCAGAGAGGAAATACATATTCAAACGTACACCATTTTCCCACATAAGTGCATCAAAACAATTTGGAAAGAATGTAACTTTCTTCTCTAGATCACACAGCGGGGATTACAAGGTTTGTACTGAGAGCCCTACTTGTAAAACATCTGCTAACATAACTGGGTCCACTATCAGTCCATTCAAAGAGAAGGATGGAAAAGAACAAAGCCAAGCTAATACGCTCCGGTTTTTGGTGGGTTACAATGTCACAAAGGAGATGGACAGGTCATCAAGGAACCACCCTGCCGTGATCACGGAGCCGGGCAACGGGGTGGGCGGCAAGATGTATGACGCAGCCGCAGCTGTGCCCGCGCTTCTAGGCAGGTATCCAAAGTCTCCTCGACATGGCGTCCAATGCTTGTGCCCACGTCCTCATCACCTGAGATGTATTTAAGAGAAATGAAAACTAATAAACGGAAAATACCTTTGGTGGGCACACCGTCCAAAAAGCAAAGTCACAGTTTGACAACTGGCCATCCCGGTTCCCTGGGATTCATTCTTGGAGAACCTTAAAAACCACCCCTCTGTCCTCAAGAAGTGCTGCCTTCTTGTCCTATCTTTGGCTCAGGGATACAGCACGTTCACGTGAACTTCAATGTCTGCACAGATTTGACTGTCTTTCTCCAGGTTCATTTGTCCATTCTGAAGAGGCCTGAGTTAAGTCCATTTTCTGTAAGATCAATTCCCTCCAGTGAAAACTCATCGAGCCTGCAATTAAAAGCCAAATGAACAGGACTGTCCTCAGCTAAAAAGTTCACCCACCCTTCACTTCTTTCTTAATTTCCTTTCCTAGCTAATTGCAACAGACTAAAACCTCCCTCCACCCAGCTCCCCAACTATGTCAAACAGAAAGTAAGGTCCATAAAAGAGGAGACAACTCCATAGTCACCTCTGAATTCCTAGCATATACTAATGTCAATAAATAGAACTATGATTATGGCTTCTTTCCTTTAAAACCTTTCTGGTTATTTAAATGAGACCTTGGAAGAGAGCTGTTTGGGTCTAGTATCTTGATCCAGAAGACTCAGGAGGCCTTTTTAGGAATGGCTGTTCACTGTTTCATTCAAAACACAACTTCTCATTCCGGGAGGAGCTGTGATTTTCTGCCAGGAGATTGTGGTCACTCTCATGCCAGAACAGCTTTAAACTAAATCCTTACTTTGGATTTGTTATTTTTCCCTGCATCCCCAAAAATTGACTTTCCTTAATTTCTTGCCTTGAGGAATGATATTTTTCTTTCTTTCTAATTCACCCTTTATTAAACAGGATTCTCAGGATGTGCTTGGCCTTACATAGGATGAGCCATCCAACTCCCAGTGTGAGAGGCCCGGGGCTCACCTCCCGCCCTCCTGCCAGGGCAACTAACACTCAGTTCAGGAGCCAACAGGCACCCCAGGGATTCTAAGTCTCACGTACCTCCCAGAATCCCTGCTTTCTGATATGACTTGGATTCTGAGGATTTCCCCTCACTTTCTTGAAAATTAGCTGTGCAGCTTGAAAGATGAGGAAGGAAGGATTTATTTCTTAATCAGCATTTTAAGGAACTTGTGTAATGAACGTTTTCACGAGTTTCTAGAACACTCCATTGCCGAGACAGAAAACACAATAGATATTTTCTAAACTTAGGTATCATGTGCATTGTTTCTTTGCTTTTGTTTTCTTAACTACTAACACACATTTTTTAATTAAAAAAAATAAGGCCCGAAATAGGATAGAAACTTGAAGGGGCAAACAAAATTTAAGGGCAAAGAAAGAAAAATGATAAGTACTCTACAAAGTTAATATAATACATACACTATGGATCAGATCAGCAATTCTCAGTAACAGCTAATTGAAACATGACCATGAGGTAAAACGTCTCTCCTGTCAGGAGATGACCAACAGATAATAGAATTAAAACAACAAATTAAAATTCTAAGTCTGGCGAGGTATAGAAGGCTACCAGCTAAATGTGTCTACTTCTGGAAAAGAGGGAGGCTCACCAGCTCTTTACTGTGGAGCCTGAGCCTAGGGGAGGGCGGTGAAGAACCGCCCTGTAAGTATCCAATTAACAAAGTGGATTATGAATAAAGAGACGTGAGCTTTGATGACAGAGATGATACTACTATTCACTTGTCCTGTAAAGAATACTTCACGTTCAGCGATCAATACCTCGGCGTCCTCAGGGATTGAGATTATAGGAAAATGCACAGCCCGGGCCCAGACCTCCTCTGTGAGCTCGTGACACTGCACTTAGATGTCTCAAGAGCAACTCCAACTCCACCTGAAAAGAGCTGACTTCACGGTGCTCCTCCCATAGCCGTCCTGCCCAGGGCCCCTGGTTGGGAGGGAAGGTCTCTCTGCCCCTCCCAGCTCAGGCCCACCACTCACAGATGTGACTGGACCCCTCCTTCAGGGCTCAGATTTCCTCAGTCACCGAGACCCACCACCGACACCTGACCTACCAGGTATTCACAGGCACTCCCTCAGCACTGACTTTGGGCTGGGGACCACGCTGCACACTGTGCGAATGTTATCTCACTGGATCTCCACAACAGTCCTGGGAATTGGGTACATCACTGCTTCAATTGATTAAATAAATTGTTTCACTTCCTTGAGTGCGTCATCCAAAGTGACACGTCTACTGAGCCACAAACATGGGACTGAAAACCACTTGAAAATTGAACACTGCTACACCTCGCAGCCACCCTACTCTGATTCGTCACATCACTTTCTGCCGAGCCTACTGAATGTTTGCAAGCATTCTACAAACACAAAAGTGATCTACGAGAGCACCCCACTCCCCTAATTAAAATCTGTCAATGATGGTCCACTGCTCTTCAGAGAAAGCCTCACCAGGCCTGAGCACAGCCCAACGGCCCGGCATCCTCGTTCCCTGCGCGGCCACGCCGCCTCACCCACCAAGCAGCACAGTGCCGTGTCCAGGACTGGGATGCTGACTCCGTACAACACGGGGCTCGTCTCACTCTAACAATGATCACCCTCTTCAGTGGTCACCCTCTAAAATGCTGACTCTCAGAAAAATATTTTCTCAGGATGAATCAATATCTTTTTCCTTACAACTTCCAGTCATTGATAATGAGCTCCCCCAAAAAGAGAGAAGACTTAATCCTCAGTCTCCTTATCTGTAAAGTGGGAATAACAAGGAAATATGTAAGGTTTTCAGAGAAATAAAACTCATGTGAGTCTGAGGGACAATTCCCAACATACAGTAAGCACTCAATATGGGCTTACTTAGTATTAATAAGAATATGTTGCATTCCAGCAACCTTAAATCAATGATTTATGGCTTTGTCCAACAGACTACTGACAAACAGTTGGACGAACCCTTTTGAGCAGATCAGCACAAGTGTATTGGGAGAGGTAAGCGCTGCCTCCAGTTACAGCTCAAACTCTTACATGTTGTTTGAGCATTTAGTTGTCGTTATTGAATAAAGACAGGTGTTCTTTAGTCAAAGCTCCTGAAACGTAAATCTTCAAAGATAGATACAAATTAGGTTTCAAGTACAACATTCTCACTAGAAATTATTTGAAAATGATAGTCTTAGCTCCTCTGTACATCAAAAGGGCATGTTCTTAATGTATCTGACTATATACACTGAAAGGATTGTTTAAAAGAAATTAAGATGAAGCCATCCTAAATAAGTTCTCAGTATCATCTGCACAAAGCCCCACCCAAGGGTCTCATTTCTCACTTCCACATAGGTGTTCAGGTAGTTTAACCTGGGTCTTGGTTTTTTAAAACACAGGGGAGGGAAGAGTTGTGGATAGATTTATGAAGCAAATATAAACCTAGTGTATTTGATGTGTAGGAATCCTAGAAATAAACAAATTGATATATAGTCCCACCCTTAAGAAGCTCAGCCTTTCCATTTACAACAGCATTAAAAATAAAATGGGAGATACATTTAACAAAAATTTACAAGATTTGTACATTGAACAATTTGAAGTATCACTGAAAAAATTTTAGAAGATCTACATATACGGAAGACATCCCATGTTCATGGAATAGTAGACAATATTGTTAAAAATGTTAAGACTCCCCAAAGTGATCTACAAATTCAGTGGAATCGCTATCAAAATTCCAGCTGACTTCTTTGCAAAAATTGAAAAACTGATCCCAAAATTCATATGGAAGTGCAAGGGGCCCAGGACAGCCAAAGCTATCTTGAAGAAGCAGAGCAAAGTGGGAGGACTCACTTTAAATGTTACTACAAATCTATAGTACTGAAGTCATTATGGTAGTGTCATAAGTTTGGGTACATAAATCTATGAGACACAGTAAAAATTCCAGGGGGGAAACTTATATTTACAATCAGTTTTCAACAAGTGTGCCAACAACACTGCATTGAAAGAATAGTCTATTCAACGAATGGTGCAGGGAAGGCTGGGTATCTGCAGGCAAAAGAATGAATTTAGAATCTGAAACCCCCTATTGTATATAACAAATAAAAATTAATTGAAAATGGATCACAGACAGAAACGTAAAATCTAAACCTATAAACTTTCTAAAAGAAGACATAGTATAAATCTTTGTGGTCCTAGGATAGGTTATGGTTTCCTAGATACAATACCAAGAGCAGAAGTGATAAAAAAAAAAAACCAGATAAACTGGACTTCATCAAAATTAAAACCACTTGTTACAAAAGACATCATCAAGAAAATGAAATGAAAGGGGAAGTGGGTAGCTCAAGTGATAGAGTGCATGCTTGGCAAAAAATAAATAAATAAATAAAATAAATGAATAAATCTAATTACCTCCCCTATAAAGGAATTGTCTTAATATTTAAAAAAAGTCAAGTGGAATGACAATCTGCAGAATAGTAGAAAAAATTTGCAAAGCATATATCTAATAAGAGACTAGTATCCAGGATATAAAAAAAATGTTTACAACTGACCAATACAAAGAAAATCGACCCAATTTTTAAATTTACCAAGGAATTAAATAGATACACAAATGGCCAATAAGCATATGAAAAGATGCTCAGCATCACTAGTCAAATCAAAATCAAAATGAGATCTCATTTTACACCCACTAGGATGGTTATAATCAAAACACGGACAATAACAATTGTCGGTCAGGAGGCAGAGGAATGGGAACCCTCAATATGCAGCCATTGGAAATGGGCAATGGTGCAGCTTCTTTGGAAAAGTCTGGTGTTTCCTCAAAAGTTTAGTGTTATCATATGGCTCAGCAATTCTACTCCTACATATAGGGTCATCCCTCAGTATCCTCGGGGGATTGGTTTCAGGAACCCACCACCCTGGATTCCATAATCCAAGGATGTTCGAGTCCCTTTACAACCAGCCATCTGGATCCATGAAGTGGAAACTACAGATATGGAGGGCCAACTGTACAGCCAACAGAATGAAAACATATTCTCACAAAAATTTGCACATCAATATTCATAGCAGTATCATTCAGAGTAGCCAAAAGTTACAAACAATGTCCATCCATCAATGAATGGGTAAAAAAATTATCAAGAATAGTCCCAAAAACTTTTGGTCATTGAATCTTTGACAAAGGAGGTGAGAACATACAATGGAGTAAAGACAGCCTCTTCAGAAAATGGTGTAGGGAAAACTGGACAGCTGCATGTAAATCAATGAAGTTAGACTACTCCCTCACAGCACACACAAAAATAAATTCAAAATGGCTTAAAGACTTAAACATGTAGACAAGACACTACAAACCTCTTAGAAGAAAACGTAGGCAAAACATCTGACATGCATCTCAGCAATGTTCTCCTAGAGCAGTCTACTCAAGCAATAGAAATACAAGCAAAAATATACAAGTGGGGTCTAATTAAACTTTCAAGCTTTTTCACAGCAAAGGAAACAGTAAGCAAAACAAAAAGACAGCCTATGGAATGGGAGAAAATATTTACATTCAATGAGACTGTCAAGGGGTTAATTCCCAGAATATATAAACAGCTTTTACACTTCATAAGAAAGAAAAATAAACAATTCAATCCAAAAATGGGCAGAAGTGCTAAAGAAACTTTTCTCCAATGAAAACATACAAATGGCCAATAGGCACATGAAAAAATGTTCAATATCATTATCAGAGAAATGCAAATCAAAACTACAATCAAGTATCATCTCACACCAGTCAGAATAGCCATCATTCAGAAGTTCACAAACAATAAATGCTGAAGAGGCTGTGGAGAAAATGGAACCCTCCTACACTGTGCTAGGAATGAAGTTTGGTGGAGCCATTGTGGAAAACTGTATGGAGATTCACCAAAAGACAAAAAATTTACTTCCCCTATGACCCAGCAATCCCACTCCTGGGCATATATCCAGAAGTAACCCTAATTCAAAAAGACACCTTCCCCCAAATATTCACAGCAGCACTATTTACAATAGCCAAGACATGGAAACAACCTAAATGTCCACTGACAGATGACTGGATAAAGAGGTTGCAGTATATTTATACCATAGACTACTACGTAGGCATAAAAAAATAATAAAATAATGCCATTTGCAGTAACATGAATGGACCTGGAGAATGTCATTCTAAGAGAAGTAAGCCAGAAAGAGAAAGAAAAATACCATATGAGATCGCTCATATGTGGAATCTTAAAAAAAAAAAGAAAGAGAAACTTATCTACAGAGCAGAAACAGACACAGAGACATAGAAACCAGACTATGGTTACCAGAGGGGAGACGGTGTGGGAAGGGATAACTTGTGAGTTCAAGGTTTGCAGATACTGATTATGTATAGAATAAACAGCAAGTTTATACTGTATAGTACAGGGAAATATGTTTAATATCTTATAGTAACTTATGTTGAAAAAGAATATGAAAATGAATACATGTATATTCCTATATAACTGAAGTGTTGTGCTGTAAACAAGAAACTGATGCAACATTATAAACTGACTAGACTTCAATGAAACTATTTTTAAATAGACCAAAAACAAAAAAAAGAAAAAGAAAAAAGATATTATTAAACCAAAAGAATAAATTACTGTTTCAGGCTACAACATGGATGAACCTTAAAAAAGTATGCTGAAGTAAGCCAGACACAAAAGGACAAATACTGCCCTTTTAGGTGAAGTGTATCTAAGTGTTCATTGTACTACTCCTGTAAATTTTCCGGAAGTTTGAAGTCTATTAAATTAAAAATAAAGTGTATTATTCATTAAAAACCTAAAACGATCCCTCACAGGAGGGCTTTAAATAATAAATGAAGAAATGCATGTAAATCTCCTGGAACAACACTTTGCACGTCCACAGACAGTCACTGCTGTCACTGCCACTCAGAGGTTGGTACCAGCGCTGATGAGAGCTGCCTCCACTCGCTGCCCTGCAGACAGTTGTGAGGGCCTGGGGTCTGACAGGCAGGGTGACCTGGAACCTGAGTCAGACACAGCAATGCCCCAGACTCTGTGTTACCCAACTTTCTTATACAAGCTGCTACATGTAACATAAACACGCTAGAGGGATGTATCTTACAACATAGGCAATACAGTCAATGTTTTACAATAACTATAAATGGAGCAACTATTGTACACCTGAAACATATATTGTAAATCAGCTATACCTTTTGAAAAAATTAAAAAATAATGTAAAAATATTATAACTTTAATATCAGTCCAGTTTTTAAGTAACTACTAAACAGCTTAGAATGTATAAAAGCATTTAAGTGTGATGTTTATTTACATATTTATTTACTTTCAGCCTCCTGCTAAAAGAGAATTTAAACAATTTTTTAAACACAGCTTAACAACAATAACAACAAAAAGACAAAAGTGAGAGTGAAAAGAAAATGGAGATTCAATACTTAAATGAAACCAGGGGGAGGTAAAGTCATAAAAATGGATGCCATGAAGTCAGGGTAAGTGTTAAAGGCTGACTAGAAATTCAGCTGTAAGATTTTTGGCAGCTAAAGCAAAAAGAAAAAGATGAAGGGGCGGGTGGTAGAGCTCAGTGTTAGAGCGTGTGTATAGCATACACAGGGTCTGGGTTCAAGCCCCAGGGCCTCCACTAACAGATAAATACACCTAATTACCTACCCCCCCAAAAAGAGCCCCAAAGAAAATAAAAAGAGAAATTTGTTTCCTAAAAAACCCTGATATTAAATTTAGATTAAATACTTAAAAAAAAAAAAAGAAAAATAGAAACAAATGAGTGACACAAGCGATAATGCCCGTGAGATAAATCTGCGGTGCAGCTGGCAGGTCCCCATGTCCCACGTGGGAAAATCTGAAACATCTTTCACACCACCCAGAGTCATCCTCAGCCTACCCCACCCCTCCCCCTGTTAAATGCAGGAGCACAGCCAGGGCCGGGCCTTTGTTCTCTCTGTGTCATCACAGTGAGACAGGATGGAAGGGGGCAGAGCACAGCCATTCAAGGAAGGCCAAAGCAATTAACATCAAAATGGTGAAGGATTCAACCCCCAATAGGCCTTGAGGCTCAGGATGAAGAGATTTAAATTCTAGCAGATCTTGAGCTTCATTACACACCCGTTGTAATAGTAACATGGTGAATAACAAGCCCCCAGGCACCATGGCAGTCCCAAGGCTAGACAAAAATGGTCAAAGGGTGGGAAATGGCCAACTCCCTGTGAATTCCAGCCCCTTGCCCTTAGGCTGGTCCTTCTACTTATTAGCATATGAAACCACCAAGCCCATGAATACAAGCAACACAGCACTGCCTAGGGGTCACACCTCTCTCTCCCGTTTCAGAGAAGGCCCACTCTCTGTGGAGTGTGTACCTACTTTTAATCTGAGCATCAAACCCCCACACATCGTGGAATATCTCTTGCCTTTCAACAAATCTCTCTGAATAAATCTACCTTTACTCAACAGTGGCTTGCCCTTGAATACTTTCCTGCATGAAGCCAAGTACCCACATCTGGCAGGGCACACCCAAGGGGCTCAACCAAAGCCTGGGACACAGCCCTTCTCATGCCCCACTTATTTTTTCTAGTATCAACAGGACTGGGTTGTGAAGGGAGCTCTAAGGCCCCGGCTAAGGGACAGAAGCAGCCCCAAGGGCTCGAATTGGTGGGCAGCCTCTCCCCCAGCAGGGGCCCTGGGGTCTGCCCGGTTCTCTATGTTTCTTTGCTGTGCTGACTCCCCAGCCACAGAGCGTTCTCCCTAGGCCTGTCCCCACAAAACCCTTCTCTCCAAAATACAAGCACATCATGTCACAGTCCTCTTGTTCAACCAGGAAATGTTCAGCCCACTATTTCCCTCCCCAGTAAAGTACCTAACTGTCCTCCCTCCCATCCCACCACTTCTTTCTTTGTGACAACTCTGCACTCTCCACCCACCATCCTGAACGCAGGTGCCTTGCTGGCTGGGACCGAGATGTTTCAGTCTTACACAGCCTGCGTCCTTTCACTTTCCCCTTTCTACCTTAAAAAGCCTTTCCTGAGTCTCCCACCCATCTGATTCTGAACTTCACAAAGTGCTGAGTTTACAGTCACTATGTGCATACATCCCAGGTTTTGACTAGGTTTCCTTCACAAGATCCTCATTAAGGAGCTGCATCAAGAAGTTTAAAGAGGCTATTCTTACATCTGAGCGGAGGAGCCTGCATAAAATTTAAATGGCTTTGAATAGACTGTTAACCAGGGACAGAGAGGTCGCAGGTCCTAGTCAACAGTGTCATGAGGCAAAATGTTCTTCAAAGGCTCAGAGTGGCTTCTGAACACGGAGTCGGCAGGGAGGAGGTGACAGGCAGTGAGTGGAGTGTGTGACAGAGCTTACGCTCCCCCAGCTGGGGAAGAATTGAATTTTTTTCTAGTTTTCCAAACAATTTCTTACTACCTTTTTCTCCTACTGTCACATACCATTTCCTACGAATTAAGAAAATCAATATCAGTCATTTGGGCCACTTGGGAGAAGCTACACGATGCCATTCACAGGGCTGGGGCATGACAGCCACGCCAGTCTAGGTTGAAAGACCAGTGGGGGTATTTTCACGGTAATCACGGGCATGCAGCAAACTCCCCAGCTTCAATGACCTCATCTCAAAGTTGGGGCCAATAAAACTACCAAGCAAAGTGCGTGATGATTATGGCCAACATCTGTTTACTAGGTAAGTGCCCATGACAGCTGCCGCTTAATGGGGAATGAGTATGACTAACGAGGCCCAGTCTACCTGGTCACACGTGCCCTGCCTTCCTGCCTTTGTGCAGCAGCAGAGCTTGTTTAGCTGAGATGAACGCCCCCAGAGCAGCCCCGACGGGTAAGCTCCCAGCGCTGCACGGTGAGGTCTGTTCCTTTCCTTCTCAGAGCTGATCACAGTTTGCAGTCATCTGTTTTTATGTTTATCCATTTTGTAACTGCCTCCACCCCGGAGTTTTGCTCAAGCAGCACAGGGCCAGGTATGTCTTCCTCCCTGCTGGATATTCTGGGCTGGGAGACAGCCGAGCACACATCTGGCTCAGGTGCTGAAAGGAGAGGGCAGAAGGCCCAGGGGCCTATGCTGAACTGAGGCCCCTGCACCCAAAATTATGGTCTGACTTTGGGCAAATTACACAGTCTTCTTTACCCTGAGATTCCTCATCTGTCCATGAAAATAACTGCCCATGGCACACAGATTTACCAAAAGGAAATAACCAAATTCACAACCTATTCAAGGGGCTACCAGTGCATCCTCAACAGACAAATGCTGCCTTTACGACTCTGACACACGCGAAGGGGACGTCCACACACAGTGAACACTGCTAAGTGCCAGTGTGTTAAGTGCTTCATGTGTGCTATAATACTCTTTACAACTTACAACAATCCCAGGTAGAAACCAATATTTCACAGATTCACCAACAGGTTAGGAGAGGTTACATTCTAGTCCAAGGCCCCATGGTGAGGAAATGGCGATTTAAACCTGAATCTGGGCCCAGGCCTGGGATCCATCTCTCTCCCATCCACCTGACCACTTGCCTATGAAATCCACCTGTCCAATACACAAGTTTGCAGCCAGCCAGCTCTTGAATGCAATGTTTGCCACAGTTTCTCAATGTTCATTAATTACCATATACTGTTCTCAGGAACCACTACAGAAAAGAAAGGTGGGCTTACGTCCCTGCCCACAAAGAAAAGGAATTCTGCCTTCTCCTGTAATGTGCAGAACACCTTCCCTACACCACCAAATCCTTTTGTATGCTTCCTCCATGTTTATGTTTGCACACGGCTTATTAAATTAGAAGGTACCTGAAGTAATTCCATCTCGGTTGCTTTCCAAGTTTGCAGATTATCCATAATCATTCTGTGACCGAAAATACTACAGTGTGAATGAAAATACTGCAACCATGTAAGTAAACAAAGAATGCTGAAACCAAATCATCAGTGGCTGCCAACACACCCCAGTGAAGACAGGCCTGCAGCCCAGCCACTACAGCCACTCACAACGGTGCCCTCTGAGCAGACTCAGAATAAGAAAGGACAGGATACTTGCCCTAGATAGCTAGGTGCTTGTCTAAAGAATGAATTCAGTGAGTCAAAATGTTTGCTTCCTCCCATACATGGAAAAGCACTAAATTCTTGAACTTGAGATACCTGGCTTTCTTTAGATAACAAGCAATCTTTTATTGTTCCAACAACCTTGTCTTTGTTGTAAAGCTCCTATATATCCTAGCTCCTCCTCAACCACTTGGGAACAGTCCCTCCGAGCGATCTGAGAGTCTGTCATCCCGGCTCGAGTCCTCCCGCCAAATAAAACATAACTCTTAACTTTTAGGCTGCACATGTATTTCAGTCAAAAGTTTTGGACACCAGGAAGGGACCCAGAGCAGACTTCTCTCCAGCTGAACTCTCAGAGTTACCGGAGCCTTGGTACCAGCATTGGCACTTTGTGCCCATCTGCCTCCTTGGGGAATCCAGATGAATTTGGGTGAGTCTCTCCTGGTTCTCGGATCTCCCAAATTGGTTGATGATCCTGAGTTTTATTTTGTGGTGTATCCAGGTACCTGGCCCTCCAGTTGAAAGATACTGGGGGGGAATAACCCACCCAGTGGAGACATACTGGGTGGGGCCTGGTTGAAAGATAACAGGAAACACCCACCTTGAGGAGACGTCTGAAGTGGGGCTGGTGGAAACATACCAGGAAAATACTCACCCAGTGAAAACGTCCTGAGTGGGTCCCAGTTGTAAGACACTGGGTTCAGGACTAAGTGGTTAGGTAAGAGGCTGGTCTAATGTTGTCCTCGATTTGGTTACCTCCATTGAATTTTTCGGAATAGAAGTAAAACTCTTATGAGGAACCTTTCAACTCCAAAAATGGGACCCTCCTCCTGGCTGGTAACAGCTTTCTTGGGTGATGGAGAAAATTACAGGAATGGTAGAGGCAAAGACTTCATGCCATAGTGTTGTCCCTGTGGGAAATCTTACCAGCAATTTTATTCTGAGAACCCGACCTTACAATGGGAAATAGAACTTTCAAAAAAAAAATTAAAAAAAAAAAACACAGAACAGAAAAGAAAAAGAAATGACAGATTGCCAGCCTCCAACTAATACACTAGCCAGGTTTATATACGTACAAAACTCACAACATTCATTAGGAATTAGAAAAAATAACTCACCCTGAAAGTAACTAACCAGGCCTGATAAAATATTTTTTGGAATTCTGAACTTATAAGAACAAAATCCCATTTAGGGGGAACTTGGATTTCTCTTCCTGTGTCCTTGAAATGTAAATGTTTTATCTTTCTCTGGGTGTTTTATGTGTGTGTATGTATGTATATATGTGTTTCTTTTTTTTTAAACGACACCTTGGACTCTGTCATACAAAAGGTACAAGTATTGTGTACATATTGTGGCCACGCAAATAAATTGGGATTCTCAAAAATCCTTTGATTGTACCAATTTTCAGATATTTTGCCATCTTAACCGTTGTTCCATCAGCCTGGACCACAAAGGCTTTTAGCTTTTGGAAAGTAAACTTTTGAATTTTATTTAAGCAACACCCCCACTGTCATGTGGAAAAGCCTCTTCATCTTATTGGTTTAAAATCACTTTATATATATATATATAAATTGATGGCCATATGATGGATCCTTTAATTTGGGAAAACTTTTAAATTGGTGAAAGTTGAAAGAGCTCTCATTATAAACAGCCGTTTTATTGGTACCTATTAAAATCAAGTTTAAAGGTAGAAAAATATATCTAATGGTTAACCTAAGAAATTAGTTAAAAAAAAAAAAAACTGGTTTGAAAACCTACATTTGTGTTTTTCCTTTCCGATCAATGGTTTTAGGGATGCTAATAAATACTTAGAATAATTAATGTTAATTAGGCTGAATAACTGGAAAAAGGATTGTAAAAATGTCAAAAAAGATAAAGATAAGGGGCTTATCCCAAATGGATAAATATTTTTATATGGTTATTTTGAATGAGATAAATAAAATGGACATTTTTGGATTTAGATACAAGGTTTTGATACTACACTATGTAAAGTAAAAAAAAAAGGGCCAAAGAGATCACCTACTCCCCCCCAACATTAAAGTTCAAACAAGTCCGCTTTAGCACAGTTTAAAATATATGTATTTATAGAGCTAAAAAAATACATATTTATAGACTGAAATACTTGATCAATGATTGGGACAACAGACCTATTAATCAAATTGAAAATTGAGAAGGGCCTAAGCTCTTTGGCTGAAACTTGGGAATCCCAGAGACTTTTCTATATAATTAGATACAATGCACACACACAAAAAAAAAGCTTCTGACACTCCTTCTAGAAATAGGAATTACTGATTAAACCTAATAAATATAAAAATTAAAGGTACGAGATTTAATAAAATTGAGATAAAGTTTGTAAAATTGGTATATTAAATGGGCTTTATATAAAACATTTGCTTAATTATATTGTGGGATAGATATATTTCAATGGAAAAACGCTTCCCCTTCTTGGTATTATAAGGCTGGGCACATATCTGTCCCTTAGAAAATATTAATTGAACAAAGTAAAGGAAACCAATAGAGTTTCGTGAGCCTTCCAATATAACGTAAAATTAAAAACTAATATTCAGTGGCTAATAGACAATAAAGTAAGAGGTTTACCCTGGGTTTAACTTATAACCCAAGGAAAAGAGACCTCACTAAATAACTTATGCAAGCTTTGGAAGACATGCTAAAGTAAATCTTAAAGTTTTAAAACATGGAATTCTTTGTTTACAGCTCTTCTCACTGATACAAAAAAAAAGCCAATTAAGGAGATACAATTGGATCTGCGTGACAGAGCAGTTCTCTGGGGAACTGGAAGCGTCTGTCTTTGTCTTGCAGATCAGAAATATAAATACAGCAAACAGTGACCTAGAATGAGCCTAATTAGCTCAACGAGATAATACTTAAGGCCAAGAAATTTTTGGCATTTTAGAACTCATAACTCTGACGTGTCCTTCAGCATTTGTCAAGAAATCTTAAATGTCGGTTTCATAAATAGTAAGCCTTAGTGATTTGAGCAAGCAAATTCAGCTTACTCTAACTATTATTATACCTATCTTATAAGTAAGTTTTAAAGTGAACCTATGAGATCTCTAGCTTTTGTCTGTTTATAAGCCTGCGTACACATTATAGATGTGAGATATTTCTACAGCTGAAAAAAAAAATCAAAGTCAAAGATCTCTGCTTATTTGACGTAAAAAAAATAAGAGCTTACAAATTAAGTATTTTTAAAATAAAAACTGACCAAATTGACTTTCAGCGTTACGTGAACTGGAAAATATTCAATATTAGGATTACACTTGGTATTGTTTAGTTTAAGTATGTTCTAATTAATATAGACATCTTTAAAGTCATCAATATTAAGTACAATACCTTTACTGTACCTAGTTTTAATGAAAGTCAAATAAGATCCTGTTATATCTGTTGCAGAATTGTCAAGAAAAAAATAGTAATGTGGTGTAGTAAAATTTTAAGTAAATTAAATGCAAATGAGATGAGAGCTTTGGGTAAATTTTTAAAATATATTTTTAAAATGTATGGTTAAGATACTCTCTAAATGTTTGGTATCTTTAAATTCTAGAGTTGTGCTAAATTGAGTTAAATGATAGGAGTTTATTAAATAGCTATGACACTTTCAGATAAAATAAGATTGTAATATGAATTATTTAACATTTAACTTACCCTTACAGAGAAAGTAAAGGTGTTTAGAAATATTAATAAATGGTTGGTGCTACCCTGAAATAATCTCTATTATTAAGGGTATAATCTCAGTATCCTAGGAAAGTAAGATAAATGTGTAAAGGAAGATATATGAATGTAATTATATTTTGTTAATAAAAAATAGTGACTTTCTTCTGAAGCTGGTTACTTCTGAATGGAAGAGAAAATAAAGGACACACTAATGTGAGTATAGTAAGCTGTGGAACGCTTGTGGAAGAGGAACCCTGAGGAAAGGGTTTTGTACGTTGTCGGAATTGTCTAAGTTTAGAATCAACTTGGGCAAAGTAAATGAATCTTAGAAGTAATCTGGTAGAAGACTAGATTTGGTTTTCTCTCTGTTAAGATGACAAAATTTTCTAAAAATGTTAATCCACTTTCAATAACAAATTGTAAAGCTTCTTATACCACATAACTGACCTGTTCTGCTTTTACCTTTAACGTATTTTCTTGTTAATGAAAAAGAACTACTTTACAGTGATCTATATGTTTATCTGACCAAGTGTTCTGAAAACTTTTAAAAAGCTCCCCAAATATCAATTTCTAATTAAAGTTCTTTTAATCTCCAGTTAAGTTTGGGATGCTACAGAGGGCCCCTGAAACATCCCAAAGAGAGATTTTAAAGTAGTAAGTTTCATTTGACATGTTAAATAACATGGTATTGTCAAATGAATAATAGATCTTCCTAGGTTATATTGTATGAGAAAATATTATTAATATAGATATTCTAGAAATTATATGGATTCCCTAAAATTCTGGTATATCTGAAATGTTACCAGTCATAATTCTAGTTATAGTGACCAGCTTTCTTTATCGATTATAGTGTAACGTTGTTTAACCATGCTTTTAAATTACTTGTCATTTATATACAGTTAATTGTTTCCTTCTGATGATTTTGCAAATTGCTTTCTCTTCAAGGAGATTTATTGATTTCAAATGAATTTCAAATTATAGCACTGAACTAAACTGGGTAAGTAATTTTAAAGGTCTAATGGATACTCTGAGTAAAAGAATTAGTTACATGGGACTGAGTAAACTGGTGAATATGGTTATAATTTTTGATTTTGTCTGAAATACTACTGGCTTTTAACCTGTTTCCCAGACATAAAGAAACTCTTCTCCTCAAGCTAGTTATGTTTCACAGAAATTTGATAAATTATACTTATGTACGCAGACTTGGAACAGTTATCTTTTCTCTCTATCTGATCCCTTAAGAGACTAAAAACTCTAAGGTCCCCAGTGGCTCTATCAGACAAATGAGGAAGATCATCTCCTAACAGATATAGCAATCTCAAAGTATTTTAAGGATTTTAAAGAGAAAAGAATTTACCTAAATCTGTAAGGCAGAAATCCATGACAAGCCCTTGACGAGGCATTCTGGGCCTAAGAAAACCTTATTAACATTCTACCCTGAGAGTCCTTATTAAAAGTTCCAACACAGCCAATTTAAAAAAAGCCTATATAATCAAATAATCAGACTTAGCTTGTAAATAAATTAATCTTGATTTGACTATATTTGAGAAAACTGAGGGTAACTTTAGAGAGAAAAAAGATTATATTTTAGTGGATATTAATTTCTAGTTTTGTTGATTGAGGTCTATATTTACTTAGACATTTCCCAGATCATTCCTTGCTGTTATGTCACATTGCTGTAAAGTTTAATTGAATTATGAAAAGAACACTCTAGGTTTGTTTCTGAGGCTCAGTAATCTATCCTTGGTAAAGATCCAATGCCCCATGACCAGAAGCCAGGGGAATATACATACTGGTACAGGCATGACTTAAAGAACTGTCTCCAACCTGAATGGAAGGACCTTTTATCAGGTACTCTTAACAAGACCATACACACCAAAGCTGAAGGAAATGGACTTTCAGATTCATTTCCTATCAGAAACAGCCCCTGCAGTGCACTGGCCTATAGAGCACTGCTCACCTTAAAACAATGCCCAAATGGAGAAGAATCTACCAGGTCAGGATGAGAAGAAGTCAACATCTGAAGAAGACTGCAGACCCAAGACACAGAACCAGGCCTGTATGCCAATTACTTTGATAATTTCTCCTACCTTTGATTATGAACTACTCCAGCTGCTAAGTTTATGGTAAATTACCTATGTCTAGTACTTCTGTGTTACCTTGGTGGGTTTCCCTACTCCAAGGCTCTAACTAGATAGCCCTCAGAAACGTTATTCTAAAAAGAAATTATAGTTCTGTTTAGGCCACTATTGATCTTACAAGGTGGGAGACCTCACCTGGCCAATTAATACCTGCTCTGACCCTGACCATAAATATGAAATTTTGCATAAGATCACTCAAACTCAATCAGGAACACAAGGAAAATTTTAACCCAAAAATATAACTTCTCGACTATTAAATTCTTACTCATGACTTTATAAACGTTACTAGCTGAATTACTTATATTCTATCTATATAATAAAATTGTTGTCTGTTACATTTCCCAAGTGTAACTAGGCCTACAAAATTGATGATGGCTAAACATCTTGAAGGAATAGATAAAATTTATAACTCTGTGTAAAATAATTGTAATAGTGTGATTCTAGTTATGGTAATGAGCAACGAAGGGTAAACAATTCCTGGATCATAATAGACTAGTAAGACAGGCGATCCAGAGAACTTTTAGTATCAACAGGGTCTGATAAAAAACTAACACCTTGAATGGCAGCTCAGAAGATACTTCACCTGAACTAGGAATGAGCCATCCTAGCACCCTGGGACAAAATTGGTCATGAAACGTCTCTCAAAATATTGGTCGAATTTAGGACCAAGGGGGAGCACTGTGAATGAAAGTACTACAATGTGAAAGAAAATACTGCAACCATGTCAGTAAACAAAGAATCCTGAAGCCAAGCCATCAGCAGACACTGCCACACCCCAGCGAGTACAGGCCTGCAGCCCAGCCTCTCAGCCACTCATATTGGTGCCCTCTGAGCAGACTCAGAATAAGAAAGGACAGGATACTTGCCCTATATAGCTAGGTGCTTGTTAAAGTATGAATTCAGTGAGTCCAAATGTTTGCTTCCTCCCATACATAGAAAACCACTAAATACTTGAACTTGAGATACCTGGCTTTCTTTAGATAACAAGCAATCTTTTATTGTTCCAACTACCTGGTCTTTGTTGTAAAGCTCCTGTATATCCTAGCTCTTCCCATACCTCTTGGGAGCAGTTCCTCAGAGTGATCTGAGAGGCTGTCATCCCGGCTTGAGTCCTCCCGCCAAATGAAACACAACTCTTAATTTTAGGCTGAACGTTTATTTCAATCAACTCCCAGAATAGACACAACTCATCACTTCTGTAATGGAATACACTGGATCAGGAACCAAAAGCGTGTTCTAGTCCTGAAAAACTACTGGTTCCTCTTTCTTCCTGTCATTATACAGTCCCACCAGAACTCATTACTTTGCTGTCTGCTCATCTGGTAACCAAACTCAGAGAAGAGTCAACTCAGCAGACTGCCCTACTGGGGAGAACAGCCGGCAAAAGCACTGTGGGTTGCCTGCCCTCCCGCACGCTCTGCTGACCCCTAGTGTCCTCCGTGGAGACCAGAGCAACAGAGCTGTTCCCAACAACTGCAAAGTCCCACACGTTAAGAAAATCATTTTATTTTATACGATATGTTACGTATATACCCATCTCTGAAAACAGCTTTGCCAGAAGCCCAAATCTTCAACATTAATCAGCAAAGGCAAATCCGGTCCCTAAGTGAATACAAGTTTTAAGACGATGCTAAGGCCTCCAAAGTTCTCTCCACGACCATCAATCAAACTGCCTGCAGGTCTGCAGCTGCAGGCGGCAACATGTCTGCTTTTAAAGCAAACCCATCCTGCCCTCGGGTGCTACAATGTCCCTCTACGCCCTCCCATCTCAGGGTAAGAGCAGCCGCTGCAGAACCTCACAGGGCAGCACTGACAGGACTGGACACAGAGGATCAGAGCTAAACTAAGCCTTCTGATGACACTAGCTTGTCACTGTGTCACTTTACAGATGAAGATATATATAGAGAGAACTGGGGTGATCTTGCTCAAAGTCACACAGCTAATAAGTGGCAAAGTCTATAACTCTGCTCCTCCCTCTGGCGTGACGCCCCAGCTGGGATGCCCACAGGGTTCTCTCGTGCCTGCCTGAACAGTCCTTTCCTGTCACTCATAACCCACCACAGGGTCTGAACCTAGCCTGCCTTTTCAGCATCTTTTACCTCCAGTCTCTCAGGAACAAGGCTGCTCGTGCCACTGTATGACTTCCGGCTTCCCAAACCCTCCGTGCTCAGGGTGGTCTTGCCTGTGCATCCAGCACCCTGCTCAGAGGCTCTTCCTCCCCTGCAGGAGGACGTTTCCACTCTCTGTAGGGACACCCCCTCAGGGAAACCCTCTTCTCGCCCTCAGCACAGCAGGTGTCCCAGGCCACATCACGAGCTGCCCCATTAGGACTGTGGGTGCCCAGGTTTGCCAGTCAGACCAGAAGCCTCAGAGCAAGGGATTATGCCCGGGTCTCCCTGCAAACCTACTGCCCGCCTAACAGTCCCCAGCCAACAGGTCACCTGGAAGTCACAGCAAGTGCCCCACCCAATCCAGAAGTCTCTTCATTTACCAGCACCGCTGAAGACTGGTTTCCAACCTTTGGTCAGTTTTGCACAAAAAGGCACCTTCCACTGTGAACCGGGGGGGGGGTTTGCTTATGCAACTCACCCTTACTGGAAACGTCAAGGGAAACCAAAAGGCCTTTTCTCGACAATTTTTTGATGACAACCTCCCACCCACAATACTCAAATGTTCAAGAGAATTGGGTCCACGTGATTTTGTTTTCCTTACGCTGTGGCTCAAAACACTGCAGGTTTCTTTCTCTTTTGAGGGTATTTGTACTAAGTTTATAGGCTTTAATCTGCTTTTGTCTCACTCTTCAGTATCCCTAGCAGTTGCCACTTCTTACTCCCTTCAGCAGCCTCCCTCCCAACATCAAGTCTAGGAAATCAGCTGTGATGAGGGACCCAGGGGCAGTCACAGAAGATGCAACTAAGGCACAGAGAGGCGACATAATTTGCCCAAGGTGATCAGCTTCAACCCCTAACAGTGTGTGTCACGTCCCTCTGTTTAACTCTTATGCTAAGCAAGTTAACTTTTTGTAGATTATAGTTATAAACAGATGAGGTATCAAAATATACACAAGGACACACATCAAATCTAAGATGTTGATTAACTCCACTATTTTGTTTCTATTTATTTTATTTCTCTTAAAAAAATTAAGAACCTCTGCAGTCAATAATGCAAAATGTTACTGGGTTTTAAATCCAAAATATAGAGGTGTTAAGTGTGTCATTGCTCATCCTTATTTGTATGTTCACAAGACAAAATGATTTGAAAGACTCTCTCCCCTCCCCCTACTCACTACTGGATCTCACCAGAGCTCCCAGTCCACACATCTAACAGCCTTTCATTTACCCACAGCTGAACTCATCAGATTTTCCCCAGAATTCCCTCTGCAGGTTTCCCTCATCACAGCACAGCAGGACTATCATTTACCTCATTAATCCACCCAGAAACCTGGGCCTTACTCCATTCTAACTTCACAGACAGCATTCATCCTTTCTTATTTACCATCGAAACATGTCTTCAATCTGTTCGCTTTAACACACTAACCGTCTCACCGCTCAAGTGGAAGCCACCAACACTGCACTCCTGGACTCACGAGTCTCCCAAGTGGCCCTAAAGCCGCTCTCCCCTACTTGAGACAAATGGGATTGTGTCACTCCCGCGCTTTTAGGACTCTTTTCAAACCCACTCTTCTTAGAAGAAACTCCCAGTTCTTCACCTGGTGAAGGTCTTTGCCGTCAAACTGTCAGCTCAGGAAGGGCAGGACACGCCCTCTCCCCTTGGCCCCACCCTCTGGCAGAGCATCAGCATGGGAGGACCTGCTGAGCTACACCAGCCTGTATTCTAAACCTGGTCTTGATTTCTTAGCAAACTGCTTCACTTATCCATACAAATCCAAGGTAGATTAGAAAGATTTTAGATGTTGAGCTAGAATATTGATTTGGGGATTTTGCACTAGCAACCTGCAAGTACATGTTCTAATGATTCTGTCTTCTAAAAACCACACCCAGATTTAAGTAGTACTTGTGGAATGTCTTCGGAGTAAAAGGGACTGTACTTTTACAGACTTTATATTTTATAACATGAACAAACCGGACAGGGTCACAAATGGAACTGCCTCACAAGTGACAGAAGACAGGTGAGAGGCATATAGCAACAAGTCACAAAGATGGTAAGAGAAACGTTGATTCTCCAAACCCCCAAAAAATTTTTGAAAGAACCGAAAACTCTGAATTTTGAAAGTAAAACACTATCATATAAAGAAATAAAATAAATAATCCTCTTCATCAGTGTTTCAAGATCTGACTGCAGAATTTTTAGCAGGCCATACTGAATCCTAGCACAGAAAAATCAGATGGACTAGTGGTGAGTAATTTCCAGGGAAACGGCAGCAATTCCTCCACTTGTAAGAGGACACACACTCAATTGTCGAAGGTGATTTTAAACCACATTCTGGAGAAATTCAGAAGATTCAGGCACCGATTCTAGATGGTGATGACACGGAAGGACGGGTTGGATGCATGCTTCTAACTGAGTCACCGGCATTCTTACACTGCAGGGGGAAACGGAGGCTCTCAGTTATGAGCAGAGATGTTCCTGTCATGTCTCCCAGGCCGTGCCTCGGGGACTCAGTGCCCTGCAGCAGCCTGGCCCCAGGCGAGGACCCGCAGCATGGCCCACTCAACCAGGAGGGGCACTGTGCTTGAGAAAGCCCATCCCCGATGGGAGAAAGAGGGGCTGGTGGGGTTGTGTGTACCTATAAATGATCATAGAAATACACCTGCATACATTCATTTGATACAATTAATATTAGCAGGCTATTTAACAAAATTTCAATTGTCAGTGTTAATTTTACCATTCCTTTCCTCTTGTCCCCTGCACTCTGAGACAGGCTTAGGCTCTCTCACACCTGCAGCTCTGATGCAATATTTGTGAAGTCATTTTACTTTGCTGCAAGTGTCCTCGCTCCCCGTGTCGCTGTGACTGTCGTCTCTTAACAGAGTCAAATCTCTTCCTGGATCTCTCCCTGATTTCCCTGCTCCTGCTTCTCAGATCCTGAGATAAAGAACAAGTGAAGACACATGACTAGAAAAGGCACTGTGGACTTGACCAAAGTCCTCAGTGACCCCCTAGGTGAGTGCTGCCCACCCCTTACCTTCGATTCTCAACGTTCTGCCCAGGGTGACATCCAGACAGGAAAGAGTCTTGGGCCCAATTAAAAGCTGTGAGGCTTGGGTGCAGGGAAAGGTGCAGGAGCTGGTTCTGGAGCCGGGCCCCTCCCCACCTCTGCTACTCTCTCTCCCGTGGCCCTGCCCACAAGCCCCCAGGCTCCCTGATCTTCTGTCCTCTTCTACACTACTCCAAGCCCTTTTCCCCTTCCTTTATTCCCTGATTATCCCCAGCTGTAGTGATTTTTTCATCACAGCATCTAAAAAAATTTCCTACAGCTGAAAAAGAAGTCTCCAGAGGTCAATACCCACATGGTGGTTCCTGAAGAGAGCCCCTGGTTAGGGGGACCCTCACCAACACTCACAGGGCATCAGACATGTTGCAGGGTCGACCACCCCCAACAAGAGTTTGCTGTGACCCCTATGCCCGCACAGCATCCCTGTTCACAATACTGTAGTTGGGCCACTTTTCCGTTATTAAGAAGCAAAAGTAAAAAAATTGCTCATGTTTCTTACTAAAATTATCTATGAGGTGGAAAAAGAAATTGTAATAGAAAAGAACAAATTTGACTCCATGTTAGATGTGTTCATTTGGCTTTAAACCTGTACCCTGTTTTCTAGGCTAAGACTTGTTATCTCTGCACCTTTTGTAAAAGAAAGTTGCCTTTAGCCTGAAATATCCAGGAGGGCCTATTCTGCGGGCTCTGATCTTTAAGGATGTTAGCTCTTCTACACTTATGTAGAGATGGCAAGTTGCAAAATAAAAATAAACTTTGTTTTTTTTTGAGGTTTTACAGGGGCGCCATGATTTGACCCACATGGACACCTGCAAGAACAAAGGATTCCAAGGAAATCAATTCGTACAGCAAGAAGTTTGCAACAACCAACCACACCCCCACCACTTTTTAGTATAAAAGGAGACTGAATTCTGACTTGGGGAAGAGAGTTCTCCTGGATATCAGTATGCCATCTTCTGAGTCTGCCAGCTTTTCAAATAAAGTCACTACTCCTTACTCCAAAAGCTCATCTCCTGATTTATTGGCCTGTCATGCAGCAAGCAGAACGAGTTTGGACTTGGTAAATAAATGACTGCATTAGAGGTAGTATGTCTCCACTGTTTCCTCATTTCCAGTATGTCACAACCAATCAATTTTATATGCTGTTTAAGAACACGACCAAAAAACCTATTATTCGGAATTGATTCCATGGAAATAAAATTATTTCTACTCCTTCAAAACTTTGTTCTTTTCTATTTTATTTTGTTTTGCTTATTGAAAAGAAAATAAAAGTCAAATCATTTTATTTCACGTATTTTTTATAGCTACATATTGTAAATACTACAAAGATATTTAAATTGCAATAAAAATTGTTCATATATTAGTATAAAGATATATACACAATCAAAGCAGAGTAGGAAAGGAGTGGATATTTACTAAAAATCCACTGCACATCCAGTCTTTTACAAGCATATCCTGGAATATAAGCTCTATTATCCAGGGGTCCACCACCCCCATTCTCACTGCCGAGTCCCATAGTAATCAACCTCCAAAGCACCAGCATAGAACCACGCGATCACTATTTTAGGTATAAATGAGGGAATTAGCTCATTCAATTCTAAAACTGAAACCTTAAAATAAATACTGAACTTATTTACAAACAAAGAAAATTGGACACAAAAAAGTACAGTTTCTCCCCCAAGTCACAAAGATAATTACTGGTAAAGGCAATATTTGAACTCATCTGCCTGATTCTAAAAACTAAGGTGGAAATCCCCTTCGACTGTGGAGGTCCAGCAGCACAGCCTATCACCCTATCTTTGTTCAGATCTAGCATTAGACAGCCTGAGACAGCACCCCATTCCTATGGAACTCGAGGGCAAACGATAACAATAAGGATTTTATATTCAGTAGTTTCTTGGTCTCATTTATATAAAGTGTCAGCAGGTCAGCAGAAAACTCTGGGAAATATGAGTGGGTCCAGAGCTTTTTGCTGATAAGAAACAATCTATCAGGACAGAGTGACCTTCCCATGAGAGGCCTCATGGACATAAACTAAAGGCAGCTGAGCAATGAAAATTAGCAAGACCATGGAACTCAAGCAAGAAAGATCCCTGCCATCCCCCACCCAGTTGCCTTTTCACCCACATGGACAAGATGGCAGAAGACCCAGGTTCTTGTCCAAGTTACACCATCATGGATTCTCACCCATAAAAAGTTATGACTCTATGCTGTCTTAAGCCCTTTCCAACTCAAATATGATGACACCAATATCTCAGCAGAATGTCTATGTCTTCACTTTCTCTCTTCTATTAGGATACTATATCTATGGCCAAAAAGCAGAAATCCAATTAAAAACACCATGCACGAAGGCTGGTGAAAGTCTGCGTAAGAGACTTTGTTCTCACGCTCAGTGAATGAAAACTCAGAAAAAGTGTTCCTTCACCCTCTGCAAGTGGGAGGTAGCCTGATTGTGTGTGTGTTTTTGTGCACGCGTGTGTGTGTGTAAATCAAATACAATGCATTCTGGGATGTGTACAGATTTTTTTTATGTTACTGTCATTTCATGAGGATGAGCCAACCTTTAAAGTAACTTGAATCTAGTGTTCTGAGAGAGTCCCAGGATCTTTTGATGGAGGAGGGGAAAGGGGAAAGGAAAGGAGGAAAGAAGTAAATGAAGCAAAGGAGTAAGAATACTACTAGGGAAAGGCAAGACTTTAATTTTGTTCCTACTTGCATCACACACAAATTAGGGACTGGCTTTCCCCCATGTCTCATCAAGCACTGAGTTGCAGAAGAAGAGGCGACAGCCCATTTCTCACTGAGATTGTGACTGTACATGGCATCTTATAGACACAAATTATTTACCCTGATCAAACACTCTAGCAGCAGGCCGTAATTCTCCTGTTTTGAGAGACAAGAAAACAGGAGTTCAAAGAGGATGTATAACTTGAGAAAAGTCAGAGGACCAGTAAACTAAAGAGGATGAATTCAAACTCAGATCTGAATGGAGAGTCTGATCTTCCCACTCCCAGGGCTGGAAAATCCTTAACAGACAGGCTTCCCAGCTCCCTGCATTGTTCCTGGCACCAAGCATTTCCCATGGCGATGGTATCCTGTTCTCACAGACACAGTGCTCTGTGCAGCCAATAACCTCCACTCGACCTTGATCATATATCTGCCTCACTCACCAGGCTTCTCCATACAGGCAGGAAAGCTGGCTTTCAAGTGCGTACAAAGCCACCCCTGTTCTTACCTGGGCTCTTCAGCGGCTTTTCCAGCATAAAGGCAGCCATGAAAGTGCTCACAGTTTGTACATGAGCCACACTACCTCTCTCCATCTGTCTCCCCACCTATACTACTTAGCTATGACCATTTTGAGAATCTTGGAAACAAATTTTAAAAAACAGAAAAGAAACTATTCTGTAACAAGTACTTAATACTTACAATTTTAAATGACAAGTTACAAAGTGAGTATTTACAAATTGAATCTGCCTTCCTAGGTGTCAGTTTTAACAGTTAAAAAATATAATAGCAAAAAATTCTCACTTACAAAATTAACAAAAACTTCAACAATAATCTGGAATAAACTCAAAAACAATGCCCATGTTGTACATGGAGAAACACAGGACTGTACTGAGGGGTAAAGTAAGAAGTGTGAATGCAGAGACATCAACATATTGTATGGAGGAAAGCAGTTTTGTAAAGATGAACGTTCTCCTAAGAATAATTCAAAACTTACTAAAAATTCCCATGAGAGCTCTTATCTGTTTTTTTTTAACTTGAACAAAATATTTTGGAACTCTTCAGGAATAATAAACTCATAATACTAGACAAGAAAATTGGGGATGGAAAAAAGAATAAAAAAAATCGCACTGTCAGATATTAAATAAATTTTTACAATATGTAAGATATAGCACTGGAGTAAGAAAGTAAGACTGACAGAAATAAACCATGAGCTCAAAAAGAGACTCTAGTGCACATAAATATTTTGTACAGTTGGGATTTCAAATCAAAGAGCAAAGTATGAATTCAATAATTGTCTTGGGACAATCAGAGAATCACCTGGAAAAAACAAATTCTATTCCAGTCATAATGACCACAAGAAAAATTACAGATAGTGATGTAAATATTAGAAAGTACTAATAACAGCAAATACAAATCTTTGCTTATAGTAATTCAACTTCTCCTCACTATAAAAAGTAGTATTATCATCTCCATCATAGAGATTAAAAAATCCTACAGAGGAGATATATACCATTATAAGAAAATATTTCTAAGAATACTATCAAGGATAAAACCCAAAAAGAAGACATTTACTGTCTTAAGATTATTTTCGGCCACAACAAAAATAAACCTACTGAACAAAATGAAAGGCAAGAAATGACAAGAAAAAGCTCTGTGATACATGTTAATGAAGACAAGGGGTTAATGTTCATAACATACAAAGAGCTGTCACAAAGCAACAAGAAGCTCCCTCACTTAAATGTGTGCAAAAGACAAAAGGGATCATTCACCTTTTAAAAGTCAGATGGCTAATGAGTGAAAAATGCTCAATACCTCACTGGTCATCAAGTGCAAACTAAAACAATGAAAAAGCAATTTTGCTCATCATATTGGCAAATGTTTTTAAAAAATATTCTAGGTAGTGTCCATCTTTGAGAGAACAAACTGAGCGATCTTTTTGGAGGATGACGTGTCAATGGATATGTAAACTCTGAAAAATGTGTGTACACACAGACTGAACTCCATTTTAGGAATAGTTTCGCTTAGAAAAAAAATCAGTTCAAAAAGATGTACTCATCAGAGCATTTACACAGCACTGTTTACAATGGTGGGAAGAAAAGCTGAAGTGAAATCATATCCAGCGATAGAGAACTGGTTACATAAGTTATTCTACATCTTTTCATTCCCCGCAGGAGAAGGAATTTCTAGAGTCACTTGAAAGGAGCCTGTGATGTATGTAATTGTCACATCCAGGGACTAAATTTCCAGAAACCTTAACTAAAGGAATACTCATACAAGATCACAGGAATGTTTGTACAAGAAGGACGCCAGTCAAACACCCTTTCTGACAGTGGAAAATGGAGAAAACTTAAGTATCCACCATCAAGACAATGATGCGGTAAATGAAGGCGAGCTGTGGGCACTAAGGGGCAGGCGTTTTGGCGTGGTCCAAGGCCTTGTCCACAGTACTCTCCCACCAAAGGTGTCCTTACACAAGAGACCAAATCTACTGCACATCAGGAGACCCCTCTACTCTATCTGAAAGGACCGGGTGAGTCTGGAGTGGGAGGACGTCTATGATATACACCTCAGTGAATAAACCGAGCTGCACAAAACATATAGTATGGCCTTATTTTTCAATAAAGCATATATACACACACATATACATAGATTTCTCATATACATGTATGTATGTATGTGTATATATATATGACAGGCATAAAGGTCATGAAATATATACACCACATTGTCAGCAGTTTTTACTCTCAGGAAAAAAAGGGGAAGGGATGTAGGGGCCTTTCGGTACCACCACAGTTCTCTTTTCAGTATTTCAGTTAAATATACTTGGAATTTAAAAGGTTATTTAAGTCCGAAGTAAAATGGACGTTGCCTCCACAAGACAGAATGCTATACTGGTCATTAAAAATCATGCCAGGGAAGAGAGAATACTGTAGAAAAAAGTGTAATAAGCCGAATGAAAAATGGAGGTCTCCACAAAGTAAACAGGCACAGAGTGCTCGCTCGTTTTTATGACAGACGTAATACACACTGATGAAAAGAACTGAAAATAGATGTTAAAGTGTTAATTATTATCTCTGAGTAGTGGGACCAGGATAGACCCTTTTGTCCCTTTTTTTAAGACTTATTATATTAAATACACATTATTTTTCATCTGAAAAAAGCATTTTTAGATGTCTAGTACCACACATTGAAAAAAATACACGAGTACTTACAGAAATATCTAGGAGACACGGCAGCAGCGTCACACAGTGTAGAACGGGCGATCCTGAATAACACTGCGCAGTTACATAAGGACCCACAAAGTGAGAGCACCTGCTGTCACAGGGCGTGTCCCCCTTCTATTTGTCAGTTGTGTCTTCAGGGCTGAGGCAGTTCTGAGCACGGCCAGTGTCAGTGCTGGTGTCTGGATGGATGCCACTGGAGGTGAGGGCACCTGCAAGCCGAGAGGAAGAACAGAAATCATCCTCTGCTTTTTCTGTCTTGTTTCTTTGTTACTTTTGAAGAGAGGTGTAAATAAGATAAACTAAATCTTCCCTACTAAAATTTCAGTAATGAAACCGTTTTTAAAGTGTTCACAACTTATATTCTGCCTATAACTGTCTTTTCAACAAAGCATCATATTTTTTAAATGTTAATTAACTCAGTTAATTAACTACCTGTTGAAACCTATTAAAGAACATGAAATGCACTATGTAAAATCACCACGCCTGCAGTGACTGGCACAGCTGTCTTGATAGCAGTGCAGTCAGCCCCCACCATCCCGCGGCCCTGAGCTCCTGATGCTGCTAAGAGAGCACGCTGCCACCTCAGATGGAGAGAAACGGTGAAAGCGTTTTCTGAAATCTACAGCACTGACAAAACATAACTGACAAATCCCAGGCTCCTTTGAGGCTGTCATTTTCTGTTTCTGGCCAACCCCCGTCAATGAGCAGAACCACCCCATTCCCGAGCCATGGGACTCACGTGGGAAGCAGTTTTGGAGAAATTTCCAGGTATAGAATGTAAAAAACTATACATAGATCTCTGAAAAAAGAAAAGATGCAATACTCTGATTTTGGAAGAAACTCAAAATATTCTCCTAAGCCTTAGTAGCTGGAAAGGCTGGGCATCTCCTAAGCCACTTATTTATTTCACAGCCAGTGAGCATCTCCCACAAACCCTGTTTCCCTGTGTCTGCTGGGAGCCTCAGGCACACTGTTGTTGTCGATCTTATAAGTCACAGGGCTGAGGCGTGTGTCTCACGCCTGCATCTCCCACACAGGCTCGCCTCCTAGCCTCACTGTCTGAACTTGGCCCCATTTCCTCACCTGTTTATTTGGTATCTGTTCTTCTGTAAGCTGCCTGAAATGCTTTTTGGAACATGTCAGAAGAATCAGTGGGTAGAGAAATGGACAGATGGACAGGAGAGAGTTGGGGAGACAGAGTGACTCCAAGAAAAGGGGAACAAAGAAAATTTCCTATGCAGAACCCTCTTCTAGTCAGGGAAGAAAACCACCACAGAGAAGTGTGAAGAGGCAGGTGGCTTAGGACTGTTTCCTGGATTCAATGAAAAGTCACACCAAGAGATGAGAGGGTAGAACTATAAATAATAAAAGAAAAAAGCATGCATGCTTGAAAAATATATCTACAATATGTACTTTCTAAAGAATAGATTCAAATCAGCACGGCCCAATAACACAATCCTTGGGTATTTACAGAAGTGAGAATCCCATCTCCAAACCACAAGGCATCCCTTCGGAGCACTGAGTCTACACGGGACGGTCATAAAGTTGTCACCGCAAAAGCGATGCTATCCTGCCCTTACGAGGAATGAGCAGCTGTGCTCGGGCTGCCCACGCGTGCCATTTACACCCCACAGCACCTCTACGGGAGAGGGACGCCTAGCGAGCCCCATCTCTGCAGGACAGAAAACAAGTCCAGGAGAGGCTAAGCCGACCTACCAGTTCTCCATCTCACAGGACTGGTCACTCCAGAGCAGGACTCGAACTCGGACCCACGTTTGTAACCGCAATACTACCGTGATTTGTGTGCTTTTTGTGTGTATAATACATTTGTGTCCGGCATGAAAGGATATTTAACAAATGTTCGGTTGTCTTGTCTATCTCATTAGCTCACAATCTTTATATTTTTGAATTGTACTCTTTTCCCCTGGAGAAAGGAACGGAAAGAGCAGTGGTCAGAATGATCTGGGGCTCCATTCTTTATCTGTTACCTCATCTCATCCAAGTCCCCAACCAGGAAGAAGGAGCAAATGTTCTCTTCATCTTTAAAGAGAGAGCTCCACTGATGGTGACTTACTCAACTCCAAAACCAAGTCTGGGGGAAGGGCACAGACAGCAACCAGAGAAGTATCACCCGTAGGAAGGAGAAAAGAGATCAGGGGAGGGCTCAGGGGGTCAGCCTGATTTAATTTCAATGGATAATATAATACCACAGACTAAAAATACTAGCATGCAGTGAATTTGCTATTTCTTGACATCTAGCAAGTTTTCATAGCCCGCATGAAACATTATCGTGAACTAGTGAAAGGAAGAGTCCACACTCAGGGAAAATCAATGCCACAGGCAGGCTGAAACCCAGGTTGGAGGAAAGGAAGAGAAAAGGCATAGTTAAGAAGAGGGGAAAGTCTGGGAAAAAGACATCATCACAAGGACTCTCCAGCATCATCCAGCAATCATATAATCATTCATTCAAGAGAGAGTTACTTAGGTCCTATTTTGTGCAAGATTTTACACAGGGCAAAGCAAGAGTGCAGCGTCCATGGTGGCAGCAAGTGGCGGGGCTATAATACAATTCTGATCCTAGTACCTTGCACAATTGTACTCAGTATAAAGGCAAAAAAATAAGGTAAAATAATACTATGTAAACTCTACGCATGGTTGAAAAAAATTAAAGAAGACCTAAATACCTGGACAGACACACCACGCACATTCCTGGATCAGATGACAGCGCTCTTGGGATGGCAGTGCTCCCCAGAGCGATCTGTATACTCAACGTGGTCTCAATCACAATCCCAGCGGGCTCCTCTGCAGTAACTGACTAGCTGCTGCTACTATTCATATGGGAATTTGAGGGACTCAGTAACCAAAACGTACTTGAAAAAGAAGAAAAACATGAGAGGACTTGTAATTCTCAATTTCAAACCTTACAACTGTATCTCCAGGTGACATTAGAGGCCATTTTTAAGTTATTACTGGGTTTATCCTTATTTTCAAAATTCTGTACAATGAATATACCTGTTAGAATAAGAAAAATAAAAAGTAAGATATCTTGTAAAACATGCACAGTGATTCATTCATTAGGAAAAAAATTATTTTAACTATAAAGAGGTAAACAAATATCTAGTGAAAAAGGACTACTTAAAAACAAGTGTGCATTTATAATTTTCATAAATTGAAAACTGAAAAGCACAAAAACATCAAGTTTCTAGGGAGACTAGTGAAACATATTAATAGTTATTTTCAAAAATTCTAATTGAACAATGAAAACTCAAGAAAGGGAAAATTGTGATTGACACCCAAGTGCAAACACATGGAGAGCAAAGGCCTAGAAATCACAGTTCCTTTAAATCTGCTTCTAACTCAATAGGAGAGGAAATTCCTCACTTAGGGGACAGTGGAATCCCATACATAAGACAGGATACACAGTACAAACTGCAGTAGTATCGGGAGTGAATTTCTTAGAATTCTAATGTTACAACATTGCTGAAAAACTATAAAAACACTGACAGACAGATTAAAACACACAGTCATATATATTATATTGAAACATATGTAGTCTGCTCCCATGTTGCATAGAAATACAAACATATTTGTTCATTTATAGGCACTGATTACTTTATCCCAGATAGAATATTTCAACTAAAACAAAAAATCAATAATACACTCCTCTTGACAAATCTACTTGATAAGTTACTCTGCTATGTAACCATAATGTGTTTAAGATAGATCTAAAATTAGTGAAAAATCTTTGTATGGTTTCTTGAATTGTTCTCAAAATTCCAAGCTTAATTTTCAAATAGATCTGAGCAGTATTTCTATATTATCTTTTCCCTTGTGAAATGAAAAACACAGTCTGTTGTCAAAATTCTGTCCTTACAATGATTCACGAGCACCATTTCCTAACAAAACTGCTGAACAGCAAGGCACTATCCAGACACTGTGACCAAATAAATGAAACACAAGGAAGACAGTGACCCTAACCTGGAGGGCTTATAATCTGTGTCAACAGCGGGTTTTTATTTGATTGGTTTGATTGGGTAGCAAAATAAAATCAATCAAGTACTTTCTGCTTTTAGCATTCTGTAAGTCATGACTGTTTTTAGTGTCATGAGAAGGAAAGACTTAAGCATGACTTGATTAGGTCAACTAGCAACAATCATCACTGGAGAGTGAGTAATAAAGAAGTTAACTGATAGAAATGCTTCTGCCTACATGAGACCTAAAATAAATCTATACTGATATCCGAAAGGAAAATGAGGAGATGAGGTCCCCAATGAGAAAACAAACAAGGAATCAAAAAAGGAAAGACGTTTTCATTAACGATTCCAGGCAGTAGTGGAGCATGGTGGTGAGGATCACAGATGTTTGGGACGAACATGAGTGCCTGAACTCCCACAGCACTGGGTAGCTGTGAAACTGATATTTCAGAGAAATTTTCTGCATCTCAGTCTTCTATCCATACACTGGGGACAACAACCGCACCCATCTCCTAGAACGGTCCTACGAATTAAGTTATTTTATATATAAAATTTTAAATAAAATACCTCAGATTTTAAATAATACCCCAAAAGCACAAGGAACAAAGAAAACAGAGATAAATTGGAGTTCATCAAAATTTAAAACTTTGCTTCAAAGGGCACCATCCAGAAAGTGAAAAAACAACACACAGAAGAAATTTTTTTCAAATCATTTATCTGATAAGGAATTTGTATCTATAAAAAAAAAAGTACCTCCTACAACTCAACAATAAAAAGGCAACTCAATTAAAAGGTGAATAAAGGATCTGAAATGGTATTTTTCAAGGAAAATATACAAATGGCCAATAAGCACAATGAAACGATGTTCAATATCATTAGCTGTAAGGGAAATCAAGTCAAACCCACTAGGAGAAACCGCTTCACACTCACAACAATAGGTTATAATAAAAAAAAGAGTAACAAGCACTAATAAGGACACAGAGGAAGCGGAGCGCGCAGCCCTTGCTGGTGAGGACGTAACACAGCGTGGCCACTTTGGAAAACAGCCTGGCAGGTCCTCAGAGAGTTGAACATTTGGTTTCTGAATGACCCAGCAACTCTGCTGTCTGGGCACAAACGTAAGAGAACTGAAAACAAATGTCCACATAAAAACTCCTACAGGAATATTCATGGCGACACTACTCATCACAGCCAAAAAGCAGAAACAACCCAATTGCCTATCACCTGATGAATGGGTAAACAGTGGGGCCCAGCCATACAGTGGAATATTAGTCAGCAATAGCAAAGCATAGAGTACTGACCCAGGCCACAACGTGGACAAACTTTGATAACGTTACTCAGTGTGAAATAAGTCAGTCACAATAGACGGTTCCACCTACATGAAGTGACTCGATTTAAATGAAATGTCCAGCACAGGCAAATCCACAGAGAGAGAAGAGTGGCTCCTTGGGGCTGGGGGAGGATGGGGAAGATGGGAATGACTGCTTATGCATACGGGGCTTCCTGTTGGGGGAATGAAAATATTCTAAGATTAAATGGGATGCACAATTCTGGGCATAGAGTAAAAACGACTGTATATTTAAATGGGTGAATTGTATTAAAACTGGTAAGAAAAAAAGCAACTCGGGCCAGTACCTTCCCTAGTAAATGCAAATTGCTAACTTTTATTAGAGGAAGAAGAAACTGCCCTCAGCATGAAAGTAGGAGATCAGCAAATGTGAGTTAACCAAAATTGGACAAGAGCATTTCACTTGAAACAGTTGCTGAGTGTACACGAAATATTCAGAAATAGGAAAATCAGTTTCACATCAGGAAGAAGCATTCTGCTTCAAATGCAGATCAAGGATTCAGCAAGCCCAGCTGCTACAAATGACCAGAGAAGAAACCTGGTTCTTAAAACAAGCACCAGAGCCAACAAGGAAATGGTGGTGAGGAAAGCAGGCGGCCGAATATCTGGAACAGTTTGCTACAAATAATTTCTCCACTGAAAATTTAAAAATAAAATGAAAGTGATAAAATGCTCTGTTGACCTCACGTGAATGGGCTTCCTTCGGTGCTCGACTGTTCTGTAACCCCGATTGAGAGACTCAGGAGAATCAGCATGTCTCCTGGGAGTCCCCAAAGGACTGCCCACCAGCACGCTGACCACCATCACATCTGCCAGGGTTGAATTGCAGAGAAGAGACCAACTTCTGAAAGGCACAGGAAATGTTGACAAGGGAAGAAAAGGCTGCAGTCAGTCCTGGGACAGAGGCCCTCTGAGCAGAGGCCAGAAGGCTGCAGGTGAACTGCAGTGGCCGTGGGACAGGAAGCGACCATGGGGGAGCATATCTCAATTCTCTCCTCTCTCTCCATCGGGTAGGAGTGGTAAACCTGCATCCTTCTCACCTGGAACTGTGGGTTGGCTGGCAGAAGTCTTACCGACATGGAATGATTATTCAAGTCTCTGTGGAAAAAGTCAATAAATCGAGAGGGAGTAGGGAGCCAACTCCACAAGCCTCTAAATTGCACCCTTATTTATTGTGTATAATCAAAGGAAAAATTCATTAACAATTGTGTGATAGTAATAGGAACTTTGGGAAAGACAGTATGAAGCAGAGATTGTAGAATACACAATGAGTACAAAGGATTAGTGTATCTTTAGGGAAGTAATGGGGTGAGGGGAACAAGATACATTTTTAGACATGTGAATTACAAAGCAGACCACCAGACCAGCCAGGTCCTTGTTCTGTGGATCATAGACTATCTAACAGCACACAAGCTCAGCGTTTATACCTGAGGGCCTCGGTCCTTGCTTTGCAACCAGCAGAGTGCTATCTAAAACCTCAACTATGCAAGCAAAGCATTGTCTCTGCTTTTTAATGCAAGGAGACTGGAGTGAGGATGTACAGGCACTTGCTTGTAAAGCAGTTTTTAAGCATATATTTTTCTTCTTAAAGTTCACAGGCGGCTGGAGTGTGTTACAATTTGTTAAACCAATCATGGGCTCCCACATGGAACCATTATGGAGGACACCCTAAGATGACAAATCCTGCCTCTGGGTCTTTTCCTGCCATCTTCAGCCACTCTAGCAGGGTCTAGGTACATCCGTGAATAACGATCCTACAGAACTACCCACACTCTTAACTCCTGGTGCTTGAAACTTAATTTTAGCTCTACACAACTTACCGTAGAAAAGTTTCAGAAATAAAAGGTATAATATTCCTTTTATATCTCATCATATTACTGATTTTTCTGATTGCTCTAAGTTGCTTCTACTTGGTAAAGCAGATAATTCTGCAGGTGAATTCAGTAATTTCCATTGGGCATATCTAGCCATTTTGGGCTCTCTAACTTCTATTGGTCAAATACCGATACACTTAATTGATTTCTTTGTTTATCAATTTCAGCCGGGAGGAGAGGGAGTGTCACTCTTTTCCTCAGCCCACCCTCAACATTTTTCTCATCAACTCAGGCCTCCTGAAAACAAAACAAAGGATTTGTTTCCCTTCTACTCTTTCCACAAAACCAACAGGAAACATCAGCCTGGAGAAAGAATTCAACACAAATGTTAAAACAAAAATCTATAAACCTGGAGCAACTCCATCTCCGAATCATGATACACAATGACATGAGAGTAAGTGTGTCAGGCACAAAGCATGCGTGAGCCTGACCACCTGATTTCTATTCTTCAAAGGAAGGAAGGTTTTCATATTTTTTATTATCATTCTTTGTCATTGTTTCTGAATATGCCAAAAAATAGTTTATGAAAGAATTATGCACTGCAATAACAGGTTACTATTGTATCAATTATAGAAGGCATTCAGAGGGGATAGGAAAAGCCACCTCTGTAAAAAATGCAAAATTTCTTCCCCTGTTAAGAACACGTATACAAAATGCAACAGAGAATTCAAATTCTTGTGGAGAGGTGCAAAAGCCACAGAACCAAAGCAAAGTCCACAGAATGAGTTAATTCAGAATTCACTGGACAAACATGCTCAATGTATTCAAATAATTTTAAAGGCACACTGCCAACCATTCACTTTATGATCTGCAGGCTAGAGGAAGCATTTCCTGCTTTAACAGACAACAGAAATCAATAGGGTGCCCCAACAAACAAGGACCAAAGAACAATCAGGTTTTTAACAGCTCTGATAAATCAGCATGTTCTAAAGATCAAAATCCAGAAATTTTAAACATTCATTCACGCCACAATGAAACAAGCACTTAAAAAAAAAAAAACAAAGAAACTAAGCACATAGATCATGTACATAGAACAATGAGGACTTCATGTACCGCTGGAAGAACAGGCTATAGCCTTTTACTTGAAAAATAAAACTACTTTTAATGATAACTGCTAAAACACATTTCATCATTCATGTTGGCTTGAAAAATCTGAGGCACTTGTATCTGATCAGAAAAGCAATTCTGGGTAATAGTCGGTTACAATTCAGTGCCAGTTTGCTTTAGAAGAAAAGAGAAAAAAAAGCTACTGTTTCTCATATCCTGCACAAAGTGTGAAGTGCCTCCCTCCCTCTTTCTCCTCCCGTTTTCTGAGCTCATGCTCCCCAACCCTTCTGAAACAAGTATGAGAAACTCTTATTCCCACCAATATGCAAAATGACAAAAGAATATCAATTTATTTGTGTAAATATATGCCTATACCTTGAACTGTAGGAGAAAGGTATCAGAAGTCCATATGAAACTTATTTCTAGATTCCTGAAATCACACACACAAACGTTCACACAGACACAGACACATACCCCCTGGATTACTGGGCACTTCACAAGTTTAGGAATTCCAACTTCTAGAAGATAACTTTGTAGTTAGTTTAAAATACAAATCTGTCAGCTTTTGAAAGCCTTCATCATCTGCTAAACCATCCAAATATCAAAGAGATCCAATTAGCTTTCTCTGTAGAATGTAATTTCACTTGATGGCAAAACAGACCCTAAGAAGTACTGGATCAAAGATTCGTGTTTATCACTACCTATGATCGTTTTTAAGCACATTAACAGATTCAGAAATGTATGTCTCAACAACATTTATTCTTATTGAAAAAGCATACGTGTTCAACTCTCTATACAGTGACTAGGTCCCATGATGGTGTTTAAGAGCTATTTTGCGCATTGAAATATTTATTTTCAAGTGCAGACAAGGAGGGTGTGTATTACTCAGTTGTAGAGCACCTGCTTAGCATGAACAATGTCCTGGATTCAGTCCCCAGTACCTCCAAAAAATAAATAAAAATAAGTGCATATTTAAAAATAAGAATAAAGTTATATAAAAAAAAGCAGACTAAAAAGCACTGCAATTTATATGCTACAATTATACTAAAAAAAAAAAGTGTTTCTTTCAAATATTGACTATATGCCAATCACAGAGACTATCACAAATCACACCTGAACCATCACGTGTGATTCTCAACAACCCTAAGTAGACACGGATGAGAAACCCGGCACTGAGGATGAGGAGACGGAGCTCGGAAGATCCGGGGACTCTGACCGTCCTGCTCCCCGTGACACCACGTCAACCCAGGGCAAGCTCTGACAGACCTGCTCTGAGGGGACACCCAGCTGCATGGAACCTTGGGGCATTGGGGAGTCCCAGAAAACACTAAAAATTGTTCAGTGAAAAACCAGCTCAAATATATTACACTTTGCCACATCCTTTAAAAAGGGAAAATGACTGAGACCTTTTTGATGCCTCCGTGTCCTTTCTGCCATCATCAATTATTTGCCCTCTCAGGGTGACCAGTGAAGAACTGGACCCCATATGAAATGCACTCAGATGGAAGAGCTTTTAAAGTTATTTTAAGAAGTTTGTAAGACCCTGTCTATGCCTCACACAGGTGGTCATCCATCACTTCTCACCGGTGTGGACGTACCACCTGAAATCACTCCTTTCTGCTTTTTAAAATCCCTTCATCTAATCCAGGCTTTTCAACAGCAAAGAAGCACCTCAACCACAGACACTGGACAGCTTTTCACCAAACGGACTCGAACAGCCCATTGTACTATCTGGAAACCCTTTTCTTCTATTAAAACCACTTCCAGGTACTTCATCATTTTCTGATTGGTGGACTTGGCCTCTGACTGGCCTACTCAGAGAGCTCCCAGCCTCACATGCGGGGGTGGGAGAGGACCCTGCTGTTGGGGGAAATCAGTGAGGAAGGCGGACATACTCCCGCCAGGTCTGCAAGGGTAGAATTGCCACAACGTGCTCAGAAATTATACCGTCATCACCCCTTGGCTCCCATGGACTTGTTTCACATTAACCAAACTCATGACACACTGATGAAAGAAAACCAGAAACTTAACTTATTAATGTAACAGAAGACGTGAAACTATGAACCAGACTGAAATATCAGAGTTCAACCATGAGTACATTTTCTCAATGGCCTAATCACGGGGAGGCAGTCACATGGCAAGCATGGACAGAAACAGAGCAGGAAGGGTTTCTAGATTAACTCAATGGACTAAATTTCTGTTATAAGAACTGATCTACTGCCTGGAAAACAAATAACGCCAATCACGATTCACTCTCTGTGGACAGTGGCCAATACATGACTATGAGCATCTGTGTAACTCTCTTTTCCCTGTCCTTTCTGGGCTAAAATATGCACAGAGGTACAAAGATTCAGGGATGCAGATAACACTAAACACCCAAAGCCCATCTCTGGGAGCCTCAAACCAGTAAGCCAGGGTTTAGATACCAGCTCTGCCACTTACTATTTCTGTGATTTTGGCCAACGTACCCTCTGTGTGCCTCAATTTCCACACTGTAAAACTGGGATAACAATCAAACCTTCCTTACTCGCTTGTTGAGAAGATTGAAGGATTCATTTCTGTAAAACTCTCAGAAAAGAATGTAGCACATTTTGGGTGTTCAACAAATGTCAACTTAATATCAAAGTGATTTACAAGTCTCCCTTCTAATCATCTTATGTGTTTCCTGGCTAGTATAAGTCCCAAAGAAAATCCTTATTACTCCTTTTATAAACTCTTGGGGAGGACCCTTCTCTTCCATCCCACCACCTGTTTAAACCGAGGGAGGGAATGCCTCCTAACCACTCCTCTGGGCCATGGAGAGTGCTTCTCCATTCACACCCCTGGCCCCTGGCCAACAGCTAGCCCTCGTCACACTAACAGAGTGAGGTGTGAGTCCGGGGAGACAAGCAGGGCATTTGAAACCCTTCCTTTCCCTCCAGTGTTGATCACCATTGGGAAGCACTTGGGATGCTCGGCTTCATGACAGGACAGCTTTGTGCATGAACGGGCAGGTCCTCTCAAGGGAAGGCTCGCTATGTCACAGAGCTACATGGGACAGGGTGAGTCTCTAATTCTGGGACACAGTATCATGACACGCATTTTCCCACAGCCCTGAAGTTCATGGAGAACGTGGCTTCATCAGTAACAAATAAGACATTTATCGCCTGCCTACTCTTTTGTGTCATCTCTCAGTTGGCTGCTGGAGACAACATGTGTATAAGTATTGGATCCCTTTAAGCCCCAAAATATATGAAGTAACAAAGAATTCTGTGGCTTAACGTTGGTTCAGGGCGACTGTGTAACAGTTCTGACTCTGCTGATGCTTAATTATGGGTATAGGAACTAAGGAACCTCCTCAAATATCTTTCAGCATAAAACCAGCTTTTCTTATTTTCCTGTTTCTTAGTAATTGCCAAAGACTCTCAAATGATGGCTTCACACAAAAAAGCAGCTAAAGTTTATGAGCCCTCTTGACATACCCACTGTGGTAAACACTTTACATAATTTCTAATTCTCACAATTCTACAAAGCAGATATGAATGTCCCCATCTCACAGACAGGGGAAAAACTCAGAGCAAACTGACTCAGGCTCACGTGGCTCAGTGGCAGCACGTGCACGCAAACCCAACTCAAAAATCTACACCCCTTCGTATATGTACCAAACCTCCTACCACCAATTAACACACAGCGGCGGAGTCAATACTCAGGGAACTCAATACACTTTTCAGCTTTAAGGTGCTCCAGAGGCCGCTTCTAGCTGTTTTATAAAATCCCGGCTCACTGACTTCTAACACTGGAAGAAAAGACCGATTTTGCCATTGTTTGCACAGCAAGTCTGAAATGTTCACAGCGAGATGACAGAATAAGTCTAAGACATAAGCAGAATAATTTTTCCAGGTAGACAGACATAATGGACATTGTGCTATTCTGAAGCACTAAGCAACGGAATCAAAACAAAATAACATTTGTTAAGCCTTCTTTTGCAAAAGGAATATTAAGACTGTTAGAAGGTGCAACAGCGCCACCTATGGCTAAAAAGACCTTCCAGGTTGCCGGGAAAGATGCAACACAAAAATTGCCTGTAGGATCAGAAAAGAGAATCAGATAACTAAAAGCTTATGTAGCACATACTGCACTTTGCTTCGGGGGAAGGGAAGGGTATTCAGTATTTAATCTGATATTGCTAATACTCCTGAATATAAACAAAAGACATAGGTTCATGGAAACTCATCTTAGAAGAGGAAAGAATCCAGTCCAGCCACTTCATTTTACAGGAGGGGAAACTGAGACATGGGTTCTGTCCTGCAATCGGCAGCAAAGCTCTCCCAGGCCTCATGTCTTGCACTGTAGCATAAACCAACAGATCTGTACTAGGCCTATATTCATAAAAGTCACGTTTGTATTTTTCCAACAGTAGGTTATCTAAGTATCTTGCAAAATAATTCTCAAAGAGCCAGGATATCATACAAGATTGATGAAATACAAAAACATTTATTTACATAATAAAACAGCATGAGCTTTATTCTATTAAAAAAGTGACTTGTTAAATCAATGTTTTGATATTTTAAACCTGTTAAGAGTGCAGGAAAAAAAATCAAAATTTTGCTTAATCACAAAAGAGAGAAGCTTATTCCCTGAAAATGATCAATGTGGATTTTACTAAACTTAATGAATCTGGTCAGAATTCCACGAATTTAAATGTCTGTGTGGATGGTTACACGGCAACATGAATTCTGAGTTGTAACAATACATATTCTGTGTAAATAATATTCAAGGTCGTCTGATTAAGGCAATTTAACTAGTCCCTGTCTCACTAGTATGATACAGATTTCATTAAAACTTCATACTACACTAAAAAAAAAAAAAAGAATCCTTGTTACTTTAAACCATATTCAAATATATCATATATATAAATATTATAAATATTGAATATGCATCAGAAATAAGCGACACTCTTTAGTATTCAGAGTTGATCCTTCTAAAATATCTGTCATTCTGACAGCACATTTTTATTAAGCACCTCTTGGGTTCTTTGTATACAAGGCGTCTAACTCTCACAGTCAGACAAGTTAAACGATATTAGTCAAATTTCACAAATGAGGAAATGTACTTAAGCCATGAAAACAACTTACATATTCACCATCAGGAAAGAAAAGAGTAAAGATTTTACTTATAATATTCACTGACAATCTTGTCTTCCATATTAAGACTACATAAAACCAATTCAGTCTTTGTAAGTATTTCTGTCAATAAGGGCCACTAGAGAAAAACAAGTAACATCATTAACAGTGGTTGGACTTTCAAAGCCCACTTCTCTTTGGCACTATAATTGTTTTTAATGATTTGTTTTTTGTGCTAACAGACCACTAAATTAAAAAAATTAACTTTTTAAGTAATTACCTGAGAATTAAACATTTGTGAAAATGTACAATTTTAATTTATGACACTCTGTCTCACATTCTCACTGGTGTCTCTCCTTTGAAGTCCTCATAAGGCTGAGATCACTAAAATCGGCCATTTATGGAGTCACAGAAGTTCAGGTAGCCACTCAACGGGAGGCTGATTAGAGGAGCAATTAAGAATGCATCCTGTGCAGCCTGGGTTCCAGCACCGAGCTAGCCACGGCCAGCTGGGTGTGATTTAGGACAAGCTGCTCCATCTCTCAATCCCTCAGCTGCAAAAAAGGAGACACTGATACCTACCCTCAAACACCTGCTATGAAGGAAAACATGAGGAAAGCATATTTAGTGTTAGGGAGGTGTCCACTCAGAGCGAGTTTGGTCATTATGATGATGAGGATGGCTGTTAATAAATTAAGCTAGACCAAAAAGGAGAAATCACCTTAAAGGAGAAACATTTTAATTCAATCAGCATTTCCTTTTGGATGGATTGCAGAATGTTCTATTGATGTTTTTAATAAACCAAGTTTTGTCCATTAATTATAGATTTACAGGTTCATGGACAAGTCTCCAGAAAAAGAATTAGAGGCCTCTAACCTCTGAATACTAAGAAAGTAAATTAAAAAAAAAATTATTTGGGAGATTATACCTCATTTGGGAGAGTATGTGCTTAGCATGCATGAGGCCCTCAGTTCAGTCCCCATAAACTCCATTTAAAAACTTTCTTTTTTAAGAAATGGAGAATTAAAGCAAAAAGATGGAGGAATACAGAATATTTTAGAGACTCATCTCAGATTTAAGATGGGGAGAAAACATCCATTTCTCAGAGGAAATCTTGAGAACTATGTAAACAGTATCTGAGATGTCTAGTCTTCTAACATTATTCATGAATTCATATTACCAAGTCTTAAAACTACCTGATAACCCACAGAGGTGATACTGATCGTAACACCTGCCAACACGGATTGAGCTCCCGCTAGGACTGCTGTGTTCTGACATCTCTGCTCCTGAGGCCTGACCAGGCTGAGAGCACTAAATTCGGTCATTCATGAGCATCTCGTGTAAGTCCTCCATGTGTGCTTCTAACTCTCCCCTCACCAGCCCCTCTGAGGGAAGCACTGTTATCATCATCCCCACCTGCAGATAAGGCCACTGAGGCACAGAGACTAAACCCTTTCCAGGTCACATTGGCATTAAAGGACGTCTGTATTTCTGCTGTTTTGCTTTTGACAAAGTAATCTGAGATAACAATTCAAGGGAGACTGTTAAATAGTCAAGTCTGTCAGGTCTTCACCTCAAAGAGCAGATACTATAAATTCCTGATGTAGGATGAGGCTGCCGCCACAAACTGACTCAGCTTGAAATTAATATCCAAGGTGAAGCAGCGGATTCACGTAAATATTCACGACTGTCAACTCCGCTCACGGGTCTGGGCCCTTCACTGCCTGAACGGGGGTGAAATCCCCACCCGTGTCAGGGAGGGACTCGCAGCTCTTCCGGGACTCACCCAGGATTCACGGGCTGTTTCCCCCCACAGGCTGTCCTCAACGATTAAAAAACTCTCAAGATTTTTACACCATGCAAAACTGAAAGACATTTCTGCAGATGGAGCACTTTCTCAGGCTTAAACCTTTTTTGCCTACACTCAGCAAGGGGCAAAAAAAAAAAAGAAACATGACTCTACAAAGTCTCTGACCCTCACCACTCACGGGAGTAGAACGGCCACAGCAGCAGATGAGACTTCTCATTGCACGATGAGAACAAAATAAAGCCGCCCCAACAACAGGCACTCCCAGAGACAGAGCTCAGCAGTCTTCTGCACACTCACAGTTGTGCAGCCCTCACCACCATCTATTTCCTGAACACTTCATCACCCCAGAAGAAACCTCCTGTCACTAACAGTCACTCCCTAATCCCCCTCCACCCAGCCCCTTTCAACCATCACCTGCTCTCTGCCTCTGCATGTGCCTTTTCTGGGCATTTCAGATCACTGAAATCAACAATATGTGGCCGTTTGTGTCTGCTTCCTTTCACTTAAAATGCTGTTTTCAAGGCTTGTCCATTTTGAAGTGGTATCAGCATCTCTCTCTCTCTCTTTTTTTTTTTTGAAACCGTTAAAGTTTATTAGAAGGTAGTAAGTACTATCAAAAAGAGTACGGTGGAGCATAAGTGATTGGGTTTCAAAGGGAAAAGTGCGGGTTGAACAGTCAGGGAGGAGTTCCCAGAACAGGTGGCCTTTTTCATTTTCCTCTTTATTTGTTTTTTCTTTTTTATTCACTCTTACATGTGAATAATGTTCCACAACATGGAGTTACTACATTCTGTTCTTCCATTCAGCAGCTATTTTTGGACGAAGTCCAGTCGAATGAGTGTAAGAAGTGACTATCATGGATGGCATTTAAGCAAAGGGCAAGACGTGCTTTCAAAAAACAAGCCAACAAACAGAGGCACAAGGAAATTCAGTGCGTTTCTGAGCAAAGAGCATGCTTGCTTCGGCAGGACTACCGTGCAGGGCTGGGGCGGATACTGGCAAGAATCACGGTGAGGGAGTCACCTGAGAAAACTCCCCACTGCAAGCAGCTCAGCCAATTCTCCCTCACCCTGTATTGTTAGAGCCATGTTTCTAGGTTACTCTTATTTCAAGTAATAGTACTTTAACTGCACATCTGATCATCTGCCTCAGACCACATTACCTAGAAGCCACAGAAAATCATTCACTGACCGGAGCAGCTCCAGGACATAACGGTGATGGATCAGGGAGTCCAGCAGCATTCCAGCCTGCAGGCACAAACCCCACATGTGCCCTGGTGATGTCCGGAAAATAAAATGCATGGAAATATCTCATTGCTGGTACACGACATCTGCCCTCAAATTGCCCCAAAATCATGCTGGCAAAGCACTACTCAAACTTTTCACTCCAAAAAAAAAAAAAAATGCTAAGAAGGCAAATTTAGGCCCTTCCATTAAAAACCAGCAACCATCACTGCCAGTATCTGAGCTGGAATTCTCCTGACTTCAAAAACCACCGCGCAGTTACTTTTCAAACGTGAAAGTCATATATGTATTCCACGTAGATGATATTACAGTAGGATTTTTCTTTTCAAAATTTCCAGTTGCAACATTAGCACAAGAAAGTTTATGTTTCAGCTTTAAAAAAATCAATTATCCTCCACTTTCTTAATTTTGAACCTATTATTATTTTATAAAGGGAGCTATGCTGCATATTATAAACCAACTGTTTGGTTTCTGCAAATAAGACCTTTATGACCTCACTATTTCAGAGCAAACTTTAATGATGTTTTGAGAGGTGGGGCCTGGGGCGCTCACTAACAGCTTTTTAAATACTGACAAGTATGTGCTCTTAAGTAATGCAAAGGCTCTAACTCCACACTAGCTCAGAAAGCAAAGAAACTGCACCAAAGACTTACTTTAACATTTTAATATATTCCTATTGTTTTGAATATTAAAGTTCTTAAAAGATATGATTTTTTTGAGAAAGCCAACAGCTGTATTAAATTTCCTCTCACCAAGAAAGCAATCTTTATCAAGAATAAAAACCCCTATAGAAATTGAAATGACGGGATGTTTCTAGCTAAGTGAACATGCAGATCAGAACACAAACCTAAATCCTATCAGATCTCACTAGAACGAGCTCAACAAAGTCTTGGGCTACCCTGGAACTTAGCTCTTCTTTTCCAAAAGTTGGCTGAGCTAAGATCATCACACAAGGCAGGGAAGGAAAGAAGAGGAAAGTCCACCTGGCAGCCTCCATCTGTTTACTTCCAGCCAAAAGTCGCCTCTAGGGTCGCCCTGCTAACAAGCCCTCCCCATAAGGAAATCCGGCATCCACACTGCCCCTGCCGTCCCCAAGCAGTCCCGACGCCTCTCTCCCAGCCTGTGAATGTTCTTCTAATGACCCCCCCTGTTGGTGGCACCCTTCCCCTCTTCCCTGCTACACACACACACACACACAGAGCCACAGCAGTCTTCCCAAATCACAAATTTGATTACATCACCCCCACTTCAAACCCTTCAGAGGCTCCCTGGTGGAATTCTAGCCCCACCCCAGACACTGCTTGCCCAGCCTCACCTCAGTACACAGGTCCCCAGTGACCTCAGGGGCCCCCTGACTTGCTCCTACTCCCCACTTGTCTCCAGGCTCATTTTGACTGTTTCCCAAGGAAGCCTTCCCTCCTTCCAACTACCACAATTTGTTCCTCTATTCCTAGAACATTCTAGGCTAAGTCAACTTCTGACAATGCTAAGCTCACAAGAAGCAAATACATTTTGCTTACTAATGTGGGTCCACCCTCTCTCCCCTAGACACACAGAAGTGCACGTGTTATGAATAAATGAATGACGGGGTGGGTCTCAAAGGGACAGACATACCTACTCTCACCCGTCCCTACCCTTGTGTCTGTAGAATATCAGAAGAAAAACCAGAATTACCTTTACTGAGGGTCACTTTCTGATGACACCCTTCACTGACTACTGTGTCAGTTCTAGTAAAACCCAAGCTCTTCCAAAGCCCTCCATCCCGGACTCTCTCCAGTGTCCTCACCAGCAGGGGCACCTTCCACCCTGGACCACACAGGGCACTCTCCCCGTTTCCCCACGCCAAAAGCCTCCAGGCATCTGCCCGGGCTGCACCTGCCACCTGAGCCACATTCTTGACTACTTCTCCTGGCTGACACTCTGTCCTCACAAATGAATATAGAGTCCATTTCTTCCAGGAAGTCCTCTCTAATAATGTCCTTTAGGTCTTGGTTGGGCTTCATCTATAGCAGCAGTACATGGTGACCAACTGGGTGTTTGCCCGCTCCTTTGAGACCACGAACTCTTGGGGGCCACGTGGGAAGGAGTGAGAGATTACAAGAGGGGTGCGGGAAGCAAAAAGCAAAAATCACAGCCCAAGTCCCAAATTCAAAGATACTTTCTCAGGAAAAATTATAAACAATTTCACACGTGTGCAATTTGGCTACTGTTTTTGTGGCTTGTGGACAGCAAGAACTTGGTGTTCTAGTCCAAAACCCAGATTACATGCAAAGAAATGTATATATTCATATCCAAAGGAAACCAGAGCTGCTCAAAAACAGTTTGCAGTTAGAATTGAAAGGAACTTTGATAAAGGCAATCTCTCTCTCTCTCTTCCTTCTTTTCTGGCATCATATAATTTTAGAAGTATTTGCGTGACCAAGAGATGGCTACAGCCCGTGATTCTTCACTGGAGTGTTTGGGGCTGAGGAAGACCAGATTACATTCACTGCGTAAATGCAATCACACCAACACACTGATAGGTGCCGTGGTGGTGGAGATGATGTTCCAAAGCAGGCAACCTTATTCTGTAAGAGAACTCTAAATAGAAAGTAAGAAATGCAATGTCCTGTAGTCAATTTCATTTGCTATATGGGTCATTAATTGATAGTATATCTTGTCTAATGAAACCCAAAAATAAATTGTCAACGTCGATTTTCTTCATCTGACCATTTTATGCTAACTTTGGATATTAAACCCTCACTCCATAAGTAAAACTCAGGCCTACGCTGCAGCAGTTACATTCCGTGGAAGAAAGCCGATCAAGGGAGAACTGGAGAGTTTCCCTTCAGAAGCTGCTAAGTCTGGTTTTGCACCTGTACGTGATTTGCAACCACGTCATCGAGAATGGAGAAAACCTAACAACTGTGGGGCGAAAAGCACTGAGGTGCTTCAGAAAAATCAAAGAACGCTGAGCTTTGTGAAACAGTCCTGAGGCACTTAAATCGTACTTTTTCTGAAAGGCTCCAAAACTGACCCAATTCACCATTCCAGGTTCAACAGGGAGGTACCGGATTTAGTAGAGAAAACATGCCCTTGAAGTCTGACAAGGCCTTGCTTGAATTCTGCTGCAGCATTTACTAGCCACTAAACGGACCAATTCCTTAACCCCTCTGAGAAGGCTTCCCAATCCGCAAAAGGGGGCTGCCACCGCCCACCTGGGAGTCATGGATGAGAACGCAACACGCAAGTAGGGCTGCCGACTGGTACCTGACACGGGGCCTGACTAGCTTCCCTCCGCTGCCCTTCTCCCCCTTTAAACTTGCACTGTTCCCCCGGTAAGAATCAAGACCACGGAACAGAATGCCCGATTTTTCTGTGTATCCCCGGATACATGACTTACCCTTAGGAGGCCAGAAAAACTGCTTCCTCCCCAGTCACTATCAACGTTCTTAAGATTCTGGGTATTTTTAACTCTATTTTCCAGGGAGACTATTCCAGAACTTTCCAAGCACCATTCTCCAGGTTGGCTCCCCTCCCAGCACCCATCCTTTCTCACTTCAGATACTCTGTATGATTGCCGTCTGTTCATGGGAAAGCGAGTCCGGTAGGGTGGGGACTCCCAAGGACTCCCCCCTCCCTCACAGGTGAGTGTGACTACCTTCTGCCCACTCCTCACTCCAACTCCAGCTTCTAAGAAGTCTACCCTCCAGGACCCTGCAGACTCTGCATCTTCCCAAGACACACACGTGGACACGACCCTCCCTTCAGATTTCTTCCTGGCTGGCCCTGCACACCCCCCGGCCCCTTAAAGATAAATGGCATTAGGCTGAAAATCGCAAATGTCGCTGACTGACACACCAAAGCTGCATGGTCTGGGCTTTCCTCCAACACAGGCAGGGCCCTGCCCCCCCTCAGCCTCAGTCTGCAGCTCTCGAGATGATCTAATTCACATGCAAGGCTATGAACACCAGCTAAGAATGACGACTCCCAACGTGTATCTATAGTCCGGCTCCTTCACCTGAGCCACAATCTCATAGACACGAGTGCCTCTTTGAAGTCCTAACTTGGATGACAAATGGCATCTTAAAAATGCCTCATGTTAACCATTTACTCTGGAATTCGATTCCTGGCAGGTACCTCCCAGACTCCCCATTTTAGTAACAGCCCCAGCACCCAACTATGTGTTTGAGGTCACATTCAATTTCCAATGTTCCCTCCCCTAATCCCTGCCCTGGAATCAGTCCTATTATTTCCGTCGCTAAGCCCATCTCAAATGTGGTTCTACAGGGACCATGGCCGTAACCCCCCAAGTTCACAGCATGGTACACTGACTAACAGTCCTCCGTAGGGTGCTCCCTGGAGGGGGAGGCATCTCCTGCCGCTGGTCACCTCAGAAGGCACTGGATTCTCACAAAGGAGGCCCAGGAGAAGGGAATCAAGGTTCTCCCGTGGTCTGAGCTTTGAAGGGCCCGAGGTCTGGGGGAGCTCCTAATTAGCAGACACACTTGCCAGTGAGCAGATGAGGATGGAGGAACCCAGGCAAGGCTGTTCTCACTCCAACCCCTGGGCTCTCGGGAGCCACGGGAAAGGCCTGTGTCCAGGGCACAGCCCGGCCATCACAGATCCCAGCCAGCATTAGCCAACACGGACAGCCTAGTCTCCATCTAATTGTGACAATTACTTCTGTTCTGTTCCCCACCCAGAATGTGATGGACTCATTCAGATATTATGGCCTGTCTCAAGCGATACAAATTCAGTGATAAATGAAGTGTCCACATTTGGACCAGAGCATGAAAGGAGAAACAAGGCCTCATGTTCAGCATGATGGTGGTGGCCAAACCCTTCCACCGAGTGAGATGAACCATGATGGGGGTGAGAATCCAAGGTCCTAGGTCGGCCAAAACATCTTCCTTCAAGGTTGGCTGGGGTGTTGCAGACTCCCTACCGCAAACTAACTACACGGCCGTCAGTGGTGGACATCAGCTGCAACAGACACGGAGTCAGATATTTATCCCAACATGGGTTAAAAGTAAAGGCCGGGGCAGGGAGGCCTGCACGGCTGCTGAGGCAAAGCACAGACCCGGCTCTGAATGCCCACTGGCTGGAGAAGAGAGGAAGCTACGGTCCCCTTTAGCGGTCGCTGTGTCAACAAGATCCAGGTGAGCCAGCTACTTAGGAGAAGGCCATGTTTTCCTGATACTCAGAAAAACCAGCCTCGTAAAGGGAACACAAGAGTGGCATGGATTTTAGACCCACTTCTGCCCCTTTATGAAGGCAAAGTAAAGTAAATGGCACAGGGATGTTGAATGCAAAAAAAAAAATTAAATAAGTAAACGGTGACTGCTTCCTCCAACAGCGTCCCCTGCAGCTGCACACCCATGAGCCTGCCACTTTCTCACCAGTGACCGCTGGCCAGGAAGTGCCATCACGCACGTCACACTGTGACAGCCAGGAACCGCGTGAAGAGCACGTTTGTGTAAAAGCAGGAATCGAGCAAGATGCTGCAGAATTTGACTTTACAAGTTTAAATACTCCATGAAAAGAATCCCTCAGCAGCCGCCTAAATCAATTCGCATCTCACTTCTTCAAAACAATCAAACAAATTTAATAAGGGCGCATTTGTCACCAAATATAAGGAGGACCAAACAGGTTCCTCAAAGCAAGGATTTTAACAGGTATCAAACACCAGTGGGTGATGTGCTAACAAAGCAAATATTCCAAAAAATTAGAAAATAAAAAATGACTAGGATAATACATGGATCAAGGCAACTGTTAAGTTTTTGCTCTTTAAAGCGATGGAGACTGTACGGAGGGCAATCTGGATATTTCCAATGCAGGGTGTGCACAGCCCACATTTTCAGACGCAACAACATGCTCACTGGGCAGTACAAGAGAAAAAGAATAAAGAAAAAGGAAAAGAGGAACAAGAGAAAATTAGAAACACACAAGAACAAAAATGATTTTGACAGCATGTACAAGAATTTATGTGAGTGTGTGAGGCCAGGGATGCTGGGACGGTGAGACCCACACTCACCTCCTGCTCCAGGGAAGGCAGGGGCCTGAGGGGAGCGGTGCTGCCGGAGGACCCCAACGTGATCAGCGCCCCTAACCAAAACTCCACCTATATGCGTCTAGGCAGCTTTTGAGCTACAAATTGTGGTCGCATTTCAGGCTGGACAGTTTTACTCACTTCCACCAAGAGTAGCAGGAGAGAATTAGGCTGTTCCTGTACCAAAGCATTGTTTAAAAAATTAATGACTGTGGAATAGTAAAAGAAAAAATTGAGTAAAAGTGACTGGAGGAGAATGTGCTTGACCCGAGCTCACTGGCCACGTTATCTCACTGACGTTAAGATGCTGGCTGAGCCCTTATGGTAGCAAAACAGACAGACCCACCAGGAGGGAGGTTTAATGCGCTGCTGTATTTTGATGCCGAGAGCCATGCCTGGTACACGAGGTTCTGGGTAAACAATGGTGACAGTGTCAACCACTATGGGTTAAGCACACATCCAGCTACTCCGCCAAATCCCAAGGGCAGACTTCAAAAGGCAAAAACAAGTTGGCATTCTCTGGTGCGTCTGCAGAGTCAGAGCCAAGCATTTGCTGAGCAAAAATGTCACCAGTGCCTCCTATGACAAAAGAGGAGGCACTGGCCTGGGGCTGGGGCAGGGCTCTAGGCTTCCACTGCTCACCAATCAATCTGTCCAGGGGGAGAACGTGGTCTCTGCGTATGTTGCACCTATGCACCTACCTTGACTGACGCCTGGGGGCTCAGCAGGTGGTGACATGTGAGGTGAACGGAGCCAGCCTCGGTGTAGCACAGTGCTGGCAGCTATGCCCTCAGCAGTGCCCAGGCTCCTAAACCTGACACCTCATCTCCAAGGAGCAGAAGGGGAGTGCGGGCATGAAGATCACAGGGCCCTGTGAGGACAAGTACAGGCCATGACATGACTTGCCCCTTCCTTAAGCCATAGAGTTATGTCCGGGAGGAACAGAAAATTCATCCAGAGCCCGCTAGGCACCTCACACACGTGGGGGACTCGGGTCCCCTGTGCCTATCACTCACAGGGCTGGTCTGGACATTCTTTTTATCAATTCTCTGGCATCTTCTCCTCCAACTTACCAATAACCAGAAAGTAGAATCTGATCTTAGTTAATTTCAAGAATCACAGAGCACCGCCTCCACAGTGGGCCCGGCAGCCGTGCCAGGTCCTCCGACCGTCACCTGTCAGACCGCCATGAGTACTCTCCAGACTCAAGGCCTGAGGCCGTAGGCCGTGGGCACACAGCTTCCCTCACTCTCCCCAGCAAAGGGGGACCACCTCTCGGCAAAGGCATGTCACCCTCTTCTGCACGAAGGACAGCACTATAGATACACGGGGAAACAGAGCAGATGGTGGGGGGTTAGGCAGCCCAGAAGAGCTCGTCTGTAATTCCGAGACAAAGTGGGGCCGTTGACTTAATCACAGGGACAAAGTGAGGATGAACATTTCCCTGCTCTTTCCCATACTCCGTGATACGCCTTTCCCTGCATAAGGAGTTCATTCGGAGGTCCCTGGCGGTGATTCTGATGTCCTAACATGGCATGCTGGCTGTCGGGCAGGAAGAGAGGGCCTGAGCCGAACAGGTGCTGGGCCTGGGAGGCAGGAGACACCGGCTCCAGCCCCAGCTCAACCAGCGCCTCGTTCTGCCTCTCGGGATTCAGCATCTCATCTACAAGCAAAGGGATGAGACTATCTAAAGACAGGCTGCCCAACATAAATGAAATGAGAGCCATGTAAAGAAAGTTTCCCAGTTGCCACATTTAAAACGGTAAACAAAGAAACAAACCAACAAACAAAAAACAAATACTAGAAAATGATTTTAAGAACAAATCTTAACCTACTGTATGTAAAATACTATCATTTTGACATGTAATCAATATAGGAAGTGATAAGATAGTTTACATTCTTTTTACTAGACAAGTCTCAGCGTCTGATGTTCATTTGACCTACAGCAAATCTCAGCTCAGAGCAGCCTCCTCCCCAGCTCTCCTAGCATCAGTGGCTGTGGCTACTCTATTGGTCAGCAACTCCAGGGGTCCCACCAGGGTCCTGGCTGAAAAGCTGCAGTAAGTGTCCACAATAACCCTAAAAGGATCTCTCTGAAACAAAGGCGGATTCACTTTTAAATGTCTGTAAAGCGGCGGGCTGCACCTCCCTCCACCCTTGGCTACAAGAGAGTCCTCTTCCTTGCTGATCACTTTCTGGATGTAGGGAAGAAACCCGGCACACAGCCAGGGTGGACTGGCCTCCAGGTAAACTTACCTGCTTTCTGTGCCCAGTCCCATGATGTCCTCCTTCTCAAATGGGATGCAGAGAAGGAGGATCTTGTCCCCAGAATTTTCGGATGCACCGTCCAGCCACTTGGACTTGGGCAAGATGAAGAGTGACTCAGTGAAGTCGTCGATCCTCTTCTCCACCACCCTGCAGTCCTCGTAAATTGAAGGCCACTTCGGTGCGCGGCTGCTCGGCCACCTCCCCATGCAGCAGAAAGTCAAAGAGCTGAGAGTCATAGAGCGTGGTGCCATACAGCTCCTCTGCACGTGGAGCTTTTCGAAGCCTTGGCCGAGAGGCATTCAGTAATGATGACAAGGCCCAAGACCTTGCGGTGGGTCTGGAAGTCGCTCCACCCATTCTTGGGCGCATAGTGGTGCCTGTAGTGGATACAGTTTGCCCACTGGGAGCTGCACGGACTGATCTGACTCACCAAGGTGATTCACTTATAGATGCAAAAGAAATTCTCCTCTGAGATGATCCCCACGTGTTCGACCACCACGGGGAAAGTCTGGTGGTCCTCAGCACACTGCACGTAGTCAGGGATGCTCATGCTGCAGGCCCTGACGAGAGGGGAGAGGAGATCGAGGTACATACTGTACTGTGGGCTGCAGGTCCATCTGGGTTGCGATGACCTGGTGTGTACCAACCAGAAGGCAAGGGAAGCTCAAGTAAATCCGGAGGTACAGTTTGTCCTCAGAGTCTTCAAATGGCTACCGTAGCTCGGATCACATTACCCAGCTTTTGGTCTAGGCTTCCTGCCCTGCAGAGAAGGGTCATTTCTTGTTTTCTGTTTCCAAGCACCTACCAAGGCCCTGATGCAAAGTCACTGCTGAAAAATGCTGAATAAGGAAGTGAACAAAGGAAGTGCTTTCCCCAACCTCCTTCAGCAGAATATAAAGAAAAGGACTACAGTGGGATCAAAAGATCTGGTTTTCTATCCAATTTATTTGAACTCCTAAGCTTCAGAATAATGGATAAGAAAACTTGCCTTGGGGAGAAGGGTACAGTTCAGTGGTAGAGCACGTGCTTAGCATGTACGAGGTCCTGGGTTCAAACACCAGTACCTCATTTTAAAAAATGAAACAAATAAATAAACCTAATTACCCTCCTGAAAAAATATTTTTTAATTCAAAATTCAAAAAAAAACCTTGCAATTGACACAACATTGTAAACTTTACTATACTTCAATTAAAAAAAAATCTTTGTCTTACATGAAAATATCTGGATTACAGAAGTTTGCAAATGTAAAATGCCTAGGGTACCACCTGCAAAAAAAGGGGTGACTGTAAAATTTAGTATCGCTCCTTTATGAGCTATATTTCCTTTGGGGGGGTTATAACTTCTTAGAGCTAATTTTCTCAGATTAAAAAATATAAACATTACCTGATTCTCAGGACTGCTGAAGAATCAGATAACCCTATGAAAGCATCTGACCCACAGAGGTTACTCAATAATATTTGTTGAATGAACGAATAAACCAGCAAAGTGAATGCTGCTCCCTGCCACAGACCATCATAATGGTACTGCCTGGAAATCCCAAGCCCACGTTCCACCCGTCTCGACACTAACCATGTGGGTGACCTGGTCAGGCCTGTGTGATTCTCTAAGCCCCAGTTTAATCGTGAATAAAATTAGGGCAATAAAACAAACCTCAAATTGTTAGTGAGTCAGTAATGAATTGTACCCCAAACTTTCAAGTTGGAACCATTAAGGAAAACTATACAAAGGGTCCATAGGCCCTCTCCATATTATCTCTTACAACTACATGGGAATCTACATTATATCTCAAAATAAAAACTCTAATTTTTTAAAGAGGCTATTGAGGTTAAATGAGCTCACTGTCTCAAATAAGGAACACAAAGCACAAATAGGACAATGCCCAGCACATGAGATACACTCAGTTAACATTCCCACTCAACCCATTGGTCCCTCCAACTTCAGAGCAAGAGGATGGGTCCTCGTGGCAAGAGGCCACTGCACCTGAAGCTAACAAAACTAATGGTGCCCACTTCCAAGAGCTCCTGTCATCACCCTTGTTCTAATTTTCTATTTGTAATTTTTTTCTTTTTATTAAATAGAAACTCCCAATTGCATAGCCTTCACCTGACTAGACATCATGATGGCAGCCCTTCAAAACCTGACCACAGAGATCATGATGGCAGCCCTTCTTGGTGAAACAATAAAATGAAAATCCATTTCCACAAGACCTCTGTGTAAATCTACTAGGGAACTTAATCCTGGACTGAGGAAGAGGACTGGGGAGGAGGGGGCAATCAGGCGCACAGAAAACTATGGGCCACCTGTCCCACGATGGACTTTAGACTCAACCCTCACCCTCCAGGAAATTCAAAATACACACTGACAGATTGCTATGGACAAGAATTTTTTTTTTTTAAACAAATCCCTGAATCCCTAGCAGGTCTTATTTCTACCGAAACACAAATGGATTATGTGTATAATGTTTCACAAAAGCCCTAAAATATTATCACGCCAACTTGACACATCAAGAAAAACTGAGGTAGAGAAGTTTATCACATTGTACATGATTAGAGAGAGGCCACGTCAGACACCGTATTTAAATCCAAGCCACTGCTCCAGTGCTCACACTAGAAAGTGTGACATACTGCACCTTTCCTGCCCTCTCCCTGCAATAAATCTCTGAAGAGTCTTTTCTGTGCCACCTGGAATCACAATCACATCAATTTTCCACAAAGTGCTATGTCACTCCTTGGAGGCTGTATCAAAATCTAAAGGGTTGGGATGGGAGGAGTGATTTGCATTTTCTGTTTCTCAAAGGAAACATGGCTTTAAAAGAAACTGAAAAGCACATATCTAGTCTAAGCCCTCATTGTGCAGAGAAAAAAATGGAGGCTCAGAAGAGATGAGGAAAGGTCCTTATTAATAAATATATCCTCAGTGCAGCACCAAGCCAGCCCTGGGCACTGCTGGGGGAGGATCTGGGAGACCCAGGAGAATGAGTGTTAGAAAAAGGAAAGAGAATAAGCATAAAAGGCCCTGTCTCTACACCACCATACCATGGAATTCCACCAAATTACCAAGTAAGGGTGCAGCCAATATTAAGGTGGGCTAAGCAGGTTATAGAAACCTGGAAGTCTCAACCATATTGGAAATTCCAACATTTACTATGTTTTTTTCCCAGTTCAAGCATCAACTCAGTGGGAACTCTGTACCAGGGACTACACGAGGCCTGGAGTTCTCCCAAATACAGACCTCTATTACCACGTGTACAAACCACATAAAGGCCACCAGAAGAAAAGCACCCACAGATGGAATTACTGAAACTGAAAGCAGCCAACCAGCATATATTACTAAGAAAAATGGTGCTCCTAGAAATGGACTCATGGACATAGAAAGCCAACTGTGGTTAGCAGGCAGGAAAGGGGGGATTAACAGATACACGTTAATAAATATAAAATAAATGACAAGGACCTACTATATAGCACAGGGAACTATATTCAATTTCTTGTAATGAGTTGTACTAAAAACAATCTAAAACATATTTATACACATATGCATATGTTCATAACTGAATCTCTGCTGTACACCTGAAACTAACATTGTAAATTGACTACACTTCAAAAAAATTAATTTAAAAAAATAAGTAAAAATAAAAGCAACGCCATTAAGGAAAAATAAAAGAACACTCTAATCCCCTTAGCTGTAGCTGCTGAATATTTTTAGTTGCAAGCACCAAGTCCACTGGATCACTCCAGCACTGGCTGTCACTCTTTCTGACCATCAGAGAGTCACTTGGCTTCACTGAGGTTAATTTTCTCTTCTGTGAAAGGCTACAGTTGCAACTAATGATGTATAGAATCTCATCATTCACAAGCCCAACAATTAGTGAGGACTTCCCATGGGCCAGGCTCTGGAGAGATGAAAATATAGGGTCCCAGTTATATTCATGAGTAGAAGAAGTTTATGCCATAAAGACATTAAGTCTTCCTATTTTGATAGACAGATTCATTGCAATTCTGATTAGAATTCCTACCAGATTTTTCATGGAATGTAACAAGTTAATTTATGGTCAAGAATAGCCAAGAAACTTCTTTAGAACCACCACTGGGGAGGGGTGGATTGGTCATTCATTTCCACTGGTCTTTCTGATGTGATGAAAACGTTCTGGAATAATAATTGTTGCACAACTGTAAATATGCTAAAAGCTGCTGAATTGTACCATTTAAATGGGTGGACTTCATGGTGTGTGAACAATATCACAATAAAGCTGTTATATGAAAAAATATTTCTTGACAATTATTTTTCCCTCTATACTACTTAGTCTGCCCCACAATTTAAGAAAAACAAAAAACCAAAACAAACCAAACTGTGCCAGGAGCTCTTTAGGACTGCAATGTCCCTGGGTCTCCAACGCCTCTGGTGGTGCTCTTCCTGTTAACACACCAAGCTGGGCTGGGCTAGTTAGGGAATGTAACTGTCTTTTTAAAATCGATGGTCACACTTTTCACCCTGGGAGAGGGAAGGAAGGAGGATGACACAGCCTTATGCCTTCAGCTCATTTTTAACTGAACCAAGCCCTGCTTTCAACACTGTAATCCCTCTCACTATAAAAACACATGACACCAACAAGCACCGCCATCATAACACCTGAAAGTGTTCAAGGTACTTACCTGGGGCAGAAACACTGAGGGAGGAGACAGAAGCTCGCTTGGCACTGAGGATCCCTTTTCCCGACTCCACCAGTAGCTGGGCTTTACAGCCGGAGGCTCTCAGCCCAGGGAGCAGTGCAGACGCCACTGAGCTGTTCCTCAGGGAGCGGGAAAGGAAGACCAGGGCAGCCCCGGAGTCGCGGGGCAGGGAAATGGGTGGAAACGCGGGCTGCAGCCCCGCTCGGAGGCCATCCCCAGCCCCAGCCCCAGCTGCCCCGTCCGGGTCCGCAGACCCCGCCCGCCTGGGACGCAGCCCGCCCAGTTGTGGGAACGGGCCGGTGGCCGAGGAGAGGAAGCCCGGGAGGAGAGGACTCGCGGGCGAGAGAGGGGAAGGGGACGCCAGCAGCGGACTGAGGGGAGCCCGGCTGGGTGAGTGGCGGCAGGTGCACACCTGGCCCCGGGAAGCTGTGGCACTGGGGCACTGGGGCAGGTGGCGCGGGCAGAGGGGTCTGGCCAGAGCAATTCAGCTGAACACAGGCTGACTCGCGCCCTCGTGGTCTGTGACACGCGGACCGCCCTCCCGCAGCCACCTGACCCCTTTCCCGGGAGACCCCACATTGCACTTCCACAGCCAGAGGCACCGGCCCCGGGCAGGAGCTAAAGGCCTGCCGGGCGACAGAGCTGAGAAGCCTTTGGGGCTAATCCCCGGCTCCGAGCTGGAGCTTCCAACCCGCGGTCCAGCTGACACCGACCGCCCATGCGCAGGAGGGCCAGCAATCCGCTCTGGGTTCTGCGAGAGAAGGTGGGGCAGTGAGGGAGGGAAAAGATGGGAGGGGGAGGAGAGGAGGGAAAAAGTGGAGGGAGACAGATGGACAGGAATAGCAGAGAGAATGGAGGGATCCTGAAAGGGTAAGGTCCTAGCGAGGATGGAGAGAAAAAGCTTTACCTCTGGTGGCACCCTGAAGAAGGCGGCAGTCCTGCCTCTGTACCCTTCTGTAACACTTCAAGGCCCGCAGCTCAAGTTTTACCTCCCTGATCCAGCCCTCCATCCGATGCTGCTGCAGAACCCCTACGGGTATCACACCTGTTGCCCCCACGCGGAGCAGGGTTTTCTGTTGGTCTGGGAACCAAGCACCCGCAGGTGTTGTCGCTCAGAACTACCTTGGGAAGAGTACATATTCCCCTTTTACACGCTGGGAAACAGGCAGGCACGATCTTTGCCTTAGCTCCACTGTCCCAGGTGTTGGGCTGGCAGGGAGCGGGGTGGTTCAAGATCAGAGCCCCAGACAGAGCAGACTGCCTGAGTGTTGGTGCATAGTCCCCATCCGTCCTGGGTAAACCACACTCCACCCTAGTGGAACCATCAAGGGCTCACAGTAGTTCCCTGGGTGTGGGAGAGCTGTCCTCATGTGAAGGAAAAGCCCAGCTGGGCTAACAAGCTAAGTCACAAATCTAAGTGTGATGTGTCAGTTTACTGATCTAAATTCTGCTGGGCTAACTCGTAAATCTGAAGTTTAGTGTCAGTTTACTGGGCTAACAAGCTAAGCCGTAAATCGAAGCTCAACAAGTGTCTATTACAAGTTGACAAGCACCAGTGTGCTGATTCCTTGCTTTTTGTTGCTTGAGCCTTATTGGCTAATACACCCTTACTTGTAATTAACCCTTTAAAACTTCATGTGTATGTCTTGGAGGTGGGTGCTCAGAAATTCGGAGCAGAAGCCCCTCTGAGCCCGCCGGCATAATAAATCTGAGTACGCCAACACTCCGAGTGGTGATTGTTCCTTGGCTGGCCTGTTGTTTCCATAACACTCAGTTCCAGTGCCCAGCTTGCTAGGTATATAGGAGTGCTACCAAATCCAAATTCATTCTCTTCAGTGCAGGACAGGCCAATAAGTTGGGAGACCAGGTGTTGGGGTATGGAATAGCAAGTTTCTGTAGACCTAGATGGCAAACTAATGTCCTGGAAAACCATCTCCCCAAGTCAGAATTCAGGCTCTTTTCCTACGTGCTTGGTTGTTGCAATCTTCTTGGTGTAGGAATTCCTTCTTGTTAGAATCCTTTGTTCTTGCAGCTATCTGCCTGGGTCAAATCTCTGTAAACCTCTAACAAAACAAACGTTATTTTCTATTCTGCAATTTCTAATCTTTTTATGAATGAAAATGTGTTAAATATACTTAAAGATCAGAGCCTTCAGAATAGGTTCTCCTGTATATTTCAGGCTCTAAGCAACATTGTTTTACAAGCAAGATGAAGCCTAGGAGACAGAGCATAGGGTTAAAGTCAAAGGAAAAGATCTAATATGGAGTCAGATTTGTTCTGTTCTATTACCCAGGCAGAAGCCACTTGAGGATTTAAATCCCTTTAAGTTAAAAATAACTAAAACTTTAAAGGAATTTACATACATAGGTGGGAATGTGCATAGCATATCTGGAAAAGCACCCAAAGGATAGTAAACAGTGGCATCTCCAGGGAGGGCCGGAAGAACAGAGGATGAGGGAAAACTTCTTTCACTTGTGTATTTTTGTGCTGTTTGAATTTTTTTTAACCATTTGCATGTATTTCTTTTTCAGTTAAAAAAATGTGTAATGGAGCAAAGGAGTAACTAGCTCAGCAAATACAGCAGCCATGGAATCACTGAGTCATCACTTTTGATTTAAGCCAGGAAGCATTTATTGACTCTCAACTATGTGCCCAGTGCTGTTTTAAGACTTCTTTTTTTTTTATTATTATTATTATTATTATTATTATTATTATTATTATTTTTATTATTTTTATTATTACTATTTTTATTATTATTATTATTTTATGAAATAATAACAAGGTATCCCTCACCCCTGCCCATGGCTGGTGGAAAACCAACTGAGTTTTTATTGAGTTGTTTTCCAAGGAGTAGAGATGAGTTATAAACTGAACACATCTTCAGGGCAAAACAGTCGGAGTGGTTTTCCAGCACTCCAGACAGCTATGAAGGGTTTTCAATAAAGGTGCCCAGAGGCTGAGAGAGAAAGCCTCGAGGACCCTATAAAAAGCTGCCCAAACTGTCTTCTCCATGGCAATACTGAAATAGGAAAGAACAAATCTGACTCCATATTAGATCTGTTCCTTTGACTTTAACAAAGCCAAGTTAATACTCTCCGGTCTTTTCATGGGTTATGATGTCACAGAGGAGATGGACAGGTCAACAAGGAACCACTCTGCCGTGATCACGGAGCCGGGGAGTGGGATGGGCGGCAACATGTGTGACGCAGCTGTAGCCGTGCCCGCGTTTCTAGGCAGGTACCCAAAGTCGCCTCGACAAGATGTCAAACACTTGTGCCCACGTCCTCATCACCTGACATGTATTAAAGAGAAATGGAAATGTATAAAAGGCCAATACCCTTGGTGGGTACACCGTCCTAAGTGCAAAGTCACAGTTTGACAACTGGCCATCTCGGTTCCCTGGGCTTCATTCTTGGAGAACCTTAAAAACCACTCCTCTGTCCTTAAGAAGTGCTGCATATTTGTCCTATCTTTGGCTCAGGGATGGAGCACGTTCAAGTGAACTTTAATGTCTGCACAGATTTGACTGTCTTTCTCCAGGTTCACTTGTCCATTCTAAAGAGGCCTGAGCTAAGTCCATCCTCCGTAAGATCTATTCCCTCCAGTGACTACTCATTGAGCCTGCAATTAAGGGCCAGCAGAACAAGAATGTCCTTAGCTAAAAAGTTCACCCACCCTTCACTGCTTTCTTAATCTCCTCTCCTGGCTAATTGCAACAGACTATCACCTCCCTCCACCAAGCTCCCCAACTATGTCAGTTTGTCTCCCCAAAGAGAAGGTAAGGTCCATAAAAGAGGAGACAACTCCATAGTCACCTCTGAATTCCTAGCATAAAGTAATGTTAAGAAATAAAACGATGATTATGGCTTCTTTCCTTTAAAACCTTTCTGGTTATTTGATAGAGACCTTGGAAGACAGGTGTTTGCAGTCAAGTATCTTGATCCTCAAGACTCTGGAGGCCTTTTTCGGAATGGCTGCTCACTGATTCATTCAAACCACAGCTTCTCATTCCAGGAGTAGCTGTGATTCTCTGCCAGGAGTTTGTGGTTACTCTCATGCCAGAAGAGCTTTAAACTATATCCTTACTTTGGATTTGTTATTTTTCCCCTCTTCCAAAAAAATTGACTTTCCTTACTGTCTTACCTTGAGGAATTTTTTTTTCATAGTTAACCCTTTAGTAAACCATGCTTCTCGGAATGGGCTTGGCCTTACATATGATCAGTCATCCAACTCCCAGTGTGAGAAGACTCGGGCTCAGCTCCTACCCTCCTGTCAAGGCAACTGAAACTCAGTACAGGAGCCAACAGGCACCCCAGGGCTTCTAAGGCTCGTGTATCACCCAGAATTCCTGCTTTCTGGTTTGTCTTGGCTTCTGAGGATTTCCCCCCACTTTCTTCACAATTAGCTGTGCAGCTTGAAAGATGAAGAAGGAAGGTTTTATTTCTTAATCAGCATTTTAAGAAACTTGTGTAATGAAGGTTTTCACGAGTTTCTAGAACCCTCCGTTGCCGAGACAGAAAACACACTAGATATTTTCTAAGTTTAGCTATCATGTGTATTTTTTCTTTTCTTTTGTTTTCTTAACTGCAAATAGACATTTTTTAATTTAAAAAAATAAGGCCCCAAATAGGATAGAGACTTGAAGGGGCATACAAAATTAAAGGGCAAAGACAGAAAAATGATATATACTCTACAAGTTTAATATAATACTTACACTATGGATCAGATCAGCAATTCTCAGTAACAGCTAATTGAAATATGTCCATGAGGTAAAACGTCTCTCCTGTCAGGAGATGGCTAACAGAAAATAGAATTAAAACAACAAACTAAAATTCTAAGTCTGGCGAGGTACAGAATTCTACCAGCTAAATGTGTCTTCTTCTGGAAAAGAGGGAGGCTCACCAGCTCTTTACTGTGGAGCCTGAGCCCAGGGGATGGCGGTGAAGTGAGCTCTGTAAGTACCCAATAGCAAACTTGTGATGAATAAAGAGATGTGAGCTTTGATGACAGAGATGATACTACTATTCACTTGTCCTGTAAAGTATGTCTTCACGTTCAGTGTTCAATACCTCGGCGTCCTCAGGGATTAAGATTATAGGAAAATTCACAGCCCGGGCCCAGACCTCCTCTTTGAGCTCATGACAATGCACTTAGATGTCTCAAAGGCAATTCGAGCTCCACCTGCAAAGAGCTGACTTCATGGTGCTCCTCCCATAGCCGTCCTACCCAGGGCCCCTGGTCGGGGGGCAAGGTCTCCCTGCCTCTCCCAGCTCAGGCCCATCACTCACAGATGTGACTGGACCCCACCTTCAGGGCCCAGATTTCCTCAGTCACCGAGTCCCACCACCCACACCTGACCTACCAGGTACTCACTGGCACTCACTCAGCACTGACTGTGTGCTGGGGACCACGCTGCACACTGTGCACACGTTATCTCACTGGATTGCCACAGCAGTCCTGGGAGGTCGGTACATCACTTCTTCAATTGATTAGATAAATTGTTTACTTCCTTGAGTGCATCATCCAAAGTGACACAGCTACTCAGCCACAAAACTGGGACTGAAAACCACTTGAAAATTCTACACTTCTACACCTGGCAGCCACCCTAATCTGACTCATCACATCACCTCCTGCAGAGCCTTCTAAATGTTTCTAAGCATTCTACAAGACAAAAGTGATCTACGAGAGCACCCCACTCCCCTACTTAAGATCTGTCAATGACGGCCCACTGCCCTTAGGAGAAAGCCCCACTGGGCCTGAGCACAGCCCAATGGCCCGGCATCCGCGTTCCCTGCGCGGCCTCGCCGCCTCACCCACCACACAGATCTACACGTGCCGTGTCCAAGACAGGGATGCTGACTCCGTACAACCCGGGGCTCGTCTCACTCAAACAATGATCACCTTCTTCAGTGTTCACCCTCTTCACTGCTGACGGTCAGAAAAATATTTTCTCAGGATGAATCAGTATCTTTTTCCTTACAACTTCCTGTCATTGATAATGAGCTCCATCCAAAATACAGAAGACCTAATTCTCAGTCTCCTTATCTGTAAAGTGAGAATAACAAGGAAATATATGAAGTTTTAAGTGAAATAATATACATGTGAGGCTGAGGGACAATTCCCAACATACAGTAAGCACTCAATATGTGCTTAGTTAATATTAATAGGAATATATTGCATTCCAGCAACCTTAACTCAATGTTTTATGGCTTTGTCCAACAGACTACAGACAAACATTTGGACGAACACCTTTGAGCAGATCAGCCCAAGCGTGCTGGGAGAGGTAAGCACTGACTCCAGTTACAGCTGCAGCCAACCAGCACTACGGGGCTGGGGCAGTTTGCTCAAACTCTTACATGTTGCTTGAGAATTTAGTTGTCATTAATGAATAAAGACAGGTGTTCTTTAGTCAAAATTCCTGAAACATATATCTTCAAAGATTGATGCAAATTTGATTTCAAGTACAACACTCTCACTAGAAATTATTTGAAAATGATAGTCTTAGCTCCTCTGCACATCAAAAGGGCATGATCTTAATGTATCTGACTACACCAAAAGTGTTGTTTAAAGGAATTTAAGATGAAGCCATCCTAAATAAGCTCTCAGTATCATCTTCACAAAGCCCCACCCAAGGGTCTCATTTCTCACTTCCACATACGTGTTCAGGTAGCTTAACCTGGGTCTTGGTTTCTTATAACACGGGGGTGGGAAGAGTTGTGGATAGATTTATGTAGCAAATATAAACCTAGAGTATTTGCTGTGTAGAAATCCTAGAAATAAACAAATTAATATATAGTCCTACCCTCAAGAAGCTCAGCCTTTCCATTTACAACAGCATTAAAAATAAAATGAGAGATACATTTAACAAAAATTTACAAGATTTGTACATTGAATATTTTGATGTATCACCGAAATAATACTTAAAAGACCTACATATATGGAACACATCCCATGTTCATGGAATGGTAGACAATATTGTTAAAAATGTTAAGACTCCCCAAAGTGAGTTACAAATTCAGTGGAATCCTTATCAATATTCCAGCTGAATTCTTTGCAAAAATTGAAAAAGTGATCCCAAAATTCATATGGAAGTGCAAGGGGCCCAGGTCAGCCAAAACAATCTTGAAAAAGCAGAGCAAAGTTGGAGGACTCACTTTAAAGGGTACTAAAAAGCTATAGTACTAAGTCAGAATGGTACTGGAATAAGTTTGGATAAATAAATCTATGAGACATAATAAAAACCCAGGGGGAAAAACTTACATTTACAGTCAGTTTTCCACAAGGGTGTCAACAACACTCCATTGAAAGAATAGTCTATTCAACAAATGGTGCAGGGAGTGCTGAGTATCTGCAGGCAAAAGAATGAATCTGGAATCTGGACCCCCATATTTTAAATAAATAAAAATTAATTCAAAATTGATCACAGACAGAAACGTAAAAACTAAACCTATAAACTTTCTAAAAGAAGACACAGTATAAATCTTTGTGGTCCTAGGATAGGCTTTGGTTTCCTAGATACAATACGAAGAGCACAAGTGATAGAAGAAAAAAGCAGATAAACTGGACTTCATCAAAATTAAAACCTTTTTGTTACAAATTACATCATCAAGAAAGTGAAATGACAGGGGAAGTGGGTATATCAAGTGACAGAGTGCATGCTTAGCAAGAAAAATAAAATAAATCAATACATCTAATTACCTCCCCTGTAAAGAAATTGTTTTAATGCTTAAAAAAACTAAAGTGAAAGGACAATCTGCAGAATAGGAGAAAAATTTTGCAAAGCATGTATCTAAGAAGAGACTAGTATTCAGGATATATAAAATATGCTTACAACTGAACAATACAAAGAAAATCGACCCAATGTTTAAATTTGCCAAGGATTTAAATAAATACACAAATGCCCGATAAGCACATGAAAAGAAGCTCAGCATCACTAGCCAAATCAAAATCAAAATGAGTTCTCATTTTACACCCACTAGGACGGTTTTAATCAAAACATGGACAATAACAAGTGTCGTTCAGGAGGCAGAGATACCTCATTTGCGGCCAATGGAAAGGGACAATGGTGCAGCTTCTTTGGAGAAGTCTGGTGTTTCCTCAAAAGGTTAGAGTTATATGGCTCAGCAATTCCACTCCTACATGTAGAGTCATCCCTCAGTATCCTCGGGGGGTTGGTTTCAGGAACCCCCCACCCTGGATACCATAATCCAAGGATGTTCGAGTCCCTTTACAATCAGCCATCTGGATCCATGAAGTGGAAATTACAGATATGGCGGGCCAACTGTACAGCCAACAGAATGAAAACATATTCTCACAAAAACTTGCACATCAATATTCATGGCAGTATCATTCAGAGTAGCCAAAGGTTACAAACAATATCCATCCATCAATGAACGGATAAACAAAATTACCAAGAATAGGCCCACAAACTTTTGGTCATTGAATCTTTGACAAATGAGGTGAGAACATACAATGGAGTAAAGACAGCCTCTTCAGCAAATGGTGTAGGGATAACTGGACAGCTGCATGTAAATGAATGAAGTTAGACTACTCCCTCACAGCATACACAAAAATAAATTCAAAATGGCTTAAAGACTTAAACATGTAGACAAGACACTATAAACCTCTTAGAAGAAAACATAGGCAAAATATCTGACATACATCTCAGCAATGTTCTCCTAGAGCAGTCTACTCAAGCAATAGAAATACAAGCAAAAATATACAAGTGGGATGTAATTAAACTTACAAGGTTTTGCACAGCAAAGGAAACAGTAAGCAAAACTAAAAGAAAACCTATGGAATGGGAGAAAATAGTTGCAATAAATGAGACTGACAAGGGCTTAATTCCCAGAATATATAACACCTTTTACACTTGATAAGAAAGAAAAACAAACAATTCAATTCAAAAATGGGCAGAAGGCCTAAAGAAGCTTTTCTCCAATGAAGACATACAAATGGCCAATAGGCACATGAAAAAATGCTCAATATCATTATCAGAGAAATGCAAATCAAAACTGCAATCAAATATCACATCTCACCAGTCAGAATAGGCATCATTCAGAAGTTCACAAACAATAAATGCTGGAGAGGCTGTGGAGAATAGGGAACCCTCCTACACTGTGGTTGCAGTTTGGTGGAGCCATTGTGGAAAACAGTACAGAGGTTCCTCAAAAGACAAAACATTGACCTCCCATATGACCCAGCAATCCCACTCCTGGGCATATATGCAGAAGGAACCGTAATTCAAAAAGATACCTACACCCCAATATTCAGAGCAGCACTATTTACAATAGCAAGACATGGAAACAACCTAAATGTCCACTGACAGATGACTGGATAAAGAGGTTGTAGTATATTTGTACAATAGACTACTATTCAGCCATAAAAAAATAATAAAATAATGCCATTTGTAGAAACATGAATGGACTTGGAGAATGTCATTCTAAGTGAAGTAAGCCAGAAAGAGAAAGAAAAATACCATATGAGATCGCTCACATGTGGAATCTAAAAAAACAAACAAACAAAAAGATAAACTTATCTACAGAACAGAAACAGACACACAGACATAGAAACCAAACTATGGTTACCAGAGGGGAGAGGGTGTGGGAAGAAATAAATTGGGAGTTCAAGATTTGCAGATACTGAATATGTATAGAGTAAACAGCAAATTTATACTGTATAGCACAGGAGAATATATTTAATAACTTATAGTAACTTATGTTGAAAAAGAATATGAAAATGAATACATGTATGTTCCTATATAAATGAAGTGTTGTGCTGTACACAAGAAACTGATGCAAAATTATAAACTGACGCAACATTATAAACTGACTAGAATTCAATGAAAATATTTTTAAATAGAGAAAAAACGAAAAAAAAAAGAAAAAGGATATTATAAAACCAAAAGAATAAAGTACTGACTGAGGATACAACATGGATGGACCTTGAAAGTTTATACTAAAATAAACCAGACACAAAAGGGCAAACAGTGCCCTTTTAGGTGAACTGTATCTAAGCCTTTATTGTACTATTCCAGTAAATTTTCTGGAAGTTTGAACTCTCAAAATCAAAATAAAATGTATTATTCATTAAAAACCTAAAATGATTCCTCACAGGAGGGCTTTAATTATTAAATGCAGAAATGCATGTAAAGCTCCTGGAACAACAATTTACACGTCCACACACAGTCACTGCTGTCACTGCCACTCAGAGGGTGGTGCCAGCGCTGATGAGGGCTGCCTCCAGTTGCTCCCCTGCAGACAGGAGTGAGGGCCTGGGCTCTGACAGGAAGGCTGACCGGGAACATGGGTTAGACAGAGCCACGCCCCAGACTTTGTATTACCCAAGTTTCTTATACAAACTGCTACATGTAACATAAACACGCTACAGGGATGTATCTTACGACACAGGGAATATAGCCAATGTTTTACAATAACTATAAATGGAGCATAACAATAAAAATTGTGCAATTATTGTACACCTGAAACATATCATATTGTAAATCAGCTATACTTTTATAAAATGTTAAAAAATAATTTTAAAATGTTATCACTTCAGTATTCAATTCGGTTTTTAAGTAACTAATAAACAGCTTAGAATGTATAAAACATTTAAGTGTGATAAGTTTGTTTACATATTTATTTACTTTCAGCCTCCTGCTAAAAGAGGAATTAAACAATTTTTAACACAGCTTAACAACCATAACAACAAAAAGACAAAAGTTAGAGTGTAGAGAAAATGGAGATTCAATACTTAAATGAAACCAGGGGGAAGTAAACTCATAAAAACGAATGCCATGAAGTCAGGGTAAGTGTTAAAGGCCGACTAGAAATTCAGCCGTAAGATTCTTGGCAGCTAAAGCAAAAAGTAAAAGATGATGGGGCGGGTGGTAGAGCTCAGTGGTAGAGCGTGTTCTTAGCGTGCACGGGGTCCCGGGTTCAACCGCCAGGGCCTCCTCTAACAGATAAATACACCTAATTACCTACCCCCCCAAAAGAGCCCCAATGAAAAGAAAAAGAGAAATTTCTTTCCTAAGAAAACCTGATGTTAAATTTAGATTAAATAATTGAAAAAAAAAGAAAGAAAAATAGAAAAATATGAGTGACACAAGTGATAATGCCCGTGAGATAAATCTGCGGTGGCTGCTGGCACTTCCCCATGTCCCACGTGGGAAAATCTGAAACATCCTTCTCACCACTCAGAGTCATCATCAGCCCACCCCACCCCTCTTCCTGTTAAATGCAGGAGCACAGGCGGGGCCCGGCCTTTGCTCTCTCTGTGTCAACACAGTGAGACAGGATGGAAGGGGCCAGAGCACAGCCATTCAATGAAGGCCACAGCAATTAACATCAAAATGGTGAAGGATTCAACCCCCAGTAGGCCTTGAGGCTTAGGATGAAGAGATTTTACTTCTAGCAGATCTTGAGCTTCATTATACACCCGTTGTAATAGTAACATGGTGAATAACACGCCCCAAGGCACCATGGCCATCCCAAGGCTAGCCACAAAAGATCAAACGGTGGGAAATGGCCAAATCCCAGGGAATCCCAGCCCCTTGCCCTTAGGCTGCTCCTTCTAATTATTAGCATATAAAACAACCAAGCCCATGAAAACCAGCAACACAGCGCCACCTCGCGGTCATCACTCTCTCTCCCTCTTCGGAGAAGGCCCACACTTTGTCTGTGGAGTGTGTACCTACTTTTAATCTGAGCACCCAACCCCCAAACCTCGTGGCATTTCTCCTGCCTTTCAATGTGTCTCTGTGAATAAATCTACCTTTACTCAACAGTGGCTTGCTCTTGAAACCTTTCCTGCATGAAGCCAAGGACCCACGTCTGGTGGGGCACATTCCAGGGGCTCAACCAAAGCCTGGGACACAGCCCTTCCCATGCCCCACATATGTTTTCTTGTATCAACAGGACTGGGATGTGAAGGGAGTTCTGAGGCCCCAGCTAAGGGACAGAAGTAGCCCCCAGGACCAAAATGGCGGGCAGCCCCTCCCCCAGCAGGGGCCTTGAGGTCAGCCCGGTTCTCTGTGGTTCTCTGTTGTGCTGACTCCCCAGCCAGAGAGCGTTCTCCTAGGCCTGTCCCCACAAAACCCTTATCTCCAAAATGCAAGCACATCATGTCACAGTCCTCTTATTCAACCAGTAAATTTTCAGCCCACTTTTTCCTTCCCTAGTAAAGAATCTATCTGTCCTCCCTCCCATCCCACCACTTCTTTCTTTGTGAGAACTCTGTACTCCCCATACACCATCCTGAACGCAGGTGCCTTGCTGGCTGGGACCGAGATGTTTCAGTCTCACACAGCCTGCATCCTTTCACTTTCCCCTTTCTACCTTAAAAAGCCTTTCCTGAGTCTCCCACCCCTCTGATTCTGAACTTCACAAAGTGCTGAGGTTGCATGCACTCACTGTGTGCATACCTCCCAGGTTTTGACTAGGTTTCCTTCACAAGATCTTCATTAAGGAGCTTCATCAAGAAGTTTAAAGAGTCTTTTCTTACATCGGAGTTGAGGAGCCTGCATAAAATTTAAATGACCTTGAAGAGAGAGTAAACCAGGGACAGAGAGGTCATAGGTCTTAGTCAAAAGTGTCACGAGGCAAAATGTTCTTCGAAGGCTCAGAGTGGCTTCTGAACACGGAGTCGGGAGGGAGGAGGTGCCAGGCTGTGAGTGGGATGAGTGACACTGGGTACGCTACCCCAGCTGGGGAAGTATTGGATTTTGTTCTAGTTTTCCAAAGAATTTCTTACCACCTTTTCTCTTATTGTCACATACCATTTCCTACGGATTAAGAAAATCAATGTCAGTCATTTGGGCCACTTGGTAGAAGCTACACGATGCCATTCACAGGGCTGGGATGTAACAGCCACACCAGTCTATGTTGAAAGACCAGTAGGGGTATTTCCAAGGTAATCACGGGCATGCAGCAAACTCCCCAGCTTCAATTACCTCATCTCAAAAGTGGGGCCAATAAAACTACCAAGCAAAGTGCGTGATGATTATGGCCGACATCTGTTTACTAGGTAAGTGCCCGTGACAGCTGACACTGGATTAGGAATGAATATGATCAACGAGGCACAGTCAGCCTGGTTACATGCACCCTGCCTTCATGCCTTGGTGCAGGAGCGGAGATTGTTTAGCTGAAATGAACGCCCCCAGAGCAGCCCTGAAGGGAAAGCTCCCAGCTCTGCACGGCGAGGCGTGTTCCTTTCCTTCTCTGAGCTGATAACAGTTTGCAGTCGTCTGTTTTTACATTTATCCCTTTAGTACCTGCCTCCCCTCCGGAGTTTTTGCTTAAGCAGAACAGGTCCAGGTTTGTGTTGCTGCCTGCCGGATATTCTGGGCTGGGAGACAGGCGACTCCACGTCTGGCTCTGGTGCTGAACAGAGAGGGCAGAAAGCCCAGGGGCCCATGCTGAACAGAGGCCCCTGCACCCAAAATTATGGTCTGACTTTGGGCAAATTACACCGTCTTCTTTACCCTAAGATTCCTCATCTGTTCATGAAAATAACTGCCCATGGCACGTAGAGTTTCAAGGATTAAAGGAAATCACCAAATTCACAACCTATTCAAGGGGCTGCCAGTACGTCCTCAACAGGCACATGCTACCTTTACGGCTGTAACACACGCTAAGCGGGGCGGTAGGACACAGTGAACACTGCTAAGTGTCTGTTAAGTGTTTCATGTGTGTTATAATACTGTTTAAAACTTACAACAAACCCAGGAAGAAACGAATATTATAATGCATATTTCACAGATTCACCAACAGTTTAATGGAGGTTACACTCTAGTCCAAGGTCCTTTGGTGAGGAAATGGCGATTTAAACCTTAATCTGAGCCCAGGCCTGGGCTACACCTCTCTCCAATCCACCTCACCACTTGCCTATGAAATCCACCTGTCCAATACACGTTTGTACAGGTCAGCTCTTAAATGCAAAGTGTGCCACCGTTTGTCAATGTTTGTTAATTACCATAAAGTGCTCTCAGAAACCGCTACAGAAATGACAGGTTGACCCACATCCCTGCCAACAAAGAAGAGATATTCTGACTTGCGTTCTCCTGTAATGTGCAGAAACCCTTCCCTACACCACCAAATTCAAATGTATGCTTCCTCCATGTTTATGTTTGCACACGGCTTATTAAAGTAGAAGGTACCTGCAGTAATTCCATCTCGTTTCCTTTGCAAGTTTCCAGATTATCCACAATCAGTCTGTGAATGAAAATACTACAATGTGAATTAAAATACTACAACCATGTCAGTAAACAAAGAATGCTGAAACCAAGTCATCAAGGCTGCCGCCACCCCCCAGTGCGGACAGACCTGAAGCCCAGCCTCTACAGCCCCTCACAATGCTGCCCTCTGAACAGACTGAGAATAAGAAGACAGGATAATTGCCCTAGATAGCTAGGTGCTTGTCTAAAGAATGAATCCAGTGAGGTCAAATGATACATACAAAGGCACTAAATTCTTTAACTTGAGATGCCTGGATTTCTTTAGATAACAAGCAATCTTTTATTGTTCCAACTCCCTGGTCTTTGTTGTAAAGCTGCCATATAATCCTAGTTCCTCCCCTACTTCTTGGGAGCAGTCCCTCAGACAGATTTGAAGGCTGTCATCCCGCCTCGAGTCCTCCCGCCTAATAAAGTGTAACTCTAAACTTTCAGGCTACACATTTTTTTCAGTCGACAAGTCCCAGAATAGACACAACTCATCAATTCTGTAATGGAACACACTGGATCAGGAACCAAAAGCGTGTTCTAGTCCAGAAAAACTACAGGTCCCTCTTTCTTTCTGTCATTATACAATCCCACCAGAACTCATTAATTTGCTGTCTGCTCATCTGGCAACCAAACTCAGAGAAGAGTCAACTCAGCAGAGTGCTCTACTCGGGAGAACACCCCGCAGCAGCACTGCAGGCTACCTGCCCTCCCGCACCCTCTGCCGACCCCTAGTGTCCTCCGTGGAAACCAGGCCAACAGAGGTGTTCCCAACAGCTGCAAAGTCCCACAGATTAAATAAAAGCATTATATTTTCTACGATATGTTATGTATATTACCATCTCTGAAAACAGCTTTGCCAGAAGCCCAAATTTTCCACATTAATCTGCATAGGCAATTCCGGCCCCCAAGGGAAAACAAGTCTTATGATGATGCTAAGGCCTCCAAAGTCCTCTCCAGGACCATCAACCAAACTGCCTGCAAGCCTGCAGCTGCAGGCGGCTACATGTCTGTTTTTAAAGCAACCCCTTCCTGCCCTCGGGCGCTACAAAATCCCTCTATGCCCTCCCATCTCAGGGTAAGAGCAGCCACTGCAGAAACTTGCAGGGCAGCACTGACAGGACTGGACACAGAGGATCAGAGCTAAACTAAGCCTTCTTATGACACGAGCTTGTCACTGTGTCATTTTACAGATGAATGTATATATAGAGAGGTGGGGTGAACTTGCTCAAAGTCACACAGCTAATAAGTGGCAAAGTCTATAACTCAGCTCCATCCTCTGGCGTGACGCTCCAGCTGGGACACCCACAGGGTTCTCTCGTGCCTGCCTGACCAGTCCTTTACTGTCACTCATAACCCACCACAGTGTCTGACCCTAGCCTGACTTTTCAGCCTCTTCTCCCTCTAGTTTCTCAGGAACAAGGCTGCTCGGGCCACTGTGTGACTTCCGGCTCCCCAAACCCTCAGTGCTCAGGGTGGTCTTGCCTGTGCAACCAGCACCCTGCTCAGAGGCTCTTCCTCCCCTGCAGGAGGACGTTTCCACTCTCCGCAGGGACACCCCCTCAGGGAAGCGCTCTTCTCCCCCTCAGCACGGCAGGTGTCCCAGGCCACATCCCGAGCTGCCCCATTAGGTCTGCCTGTGCCCAGGTCTGCTAGTCAGAGCAGCAGCCTCAGAGCCAGGGATTATGCCCGGGTCTCCCTGCAAACCTACTGCCCGCCTCACAGCCCCCAGCCAGTAGGTCACCTGGAAGTCACAGCAAGTGCCCCACCCAATCCCGAAATCTCTTCATTTGCCAGCACCGCTGATGACTGGTCTCCAAAGTTTGGTCAGTTTCACACAAAACAGCAGCTTCCACTGAAGCTGAGGGTTTTCACTTCTGCTCCCCATCCTTAATGGAAACGTCAAGGGAAACCAAAAGACCTTTTCTCAACCCTTTTCTGATGAGACATTCCCACCCACAATACTCACATGCTCAAGAGTTTTGGGTCCACGTGATTTTGTTTCCCTTATGCTAAGTGGCTCAAAACACTGCAGGATTCTTTCTCTTTTGAGAGTATTTGTTTGTACTGAGTTTATTGACTTCAATCTCTTTTTGTCTCTCTCTTAAGTGTCCCTAGCAGTTGCCACTTCTTACTCCCTTCAGCAGCCTCCCTCCCATCATCTAGTCTAGGAAATCATCTGTGATGAGGGGCCCGGGGGCAGTCACAGAAAATGGAACAAAGGTACAGAGAGGCTACATAATTTGCCCGAGAAGATCAGCTTCAAGCCCCAAAACTGTGTGTCACGTCCCTCTGTTTAACACTTATGCTAAACTAGTTAACTTTTTTTAGATTATGTTTATAAACAGATGAGGTATCAAAATACATAGAAGGACACACATCAACTCTAAGATGTTTATTAACTCCACTATTTTGTTTCTATTTATTTTATTTCTATTAAAAAATATTAGGAACCTCTGCAGTCAATATAACAAAATGTTAATGGGTGTTAAATCCAGAATATAGAGGCGTAAGTGTATCATTACTCATAATTATTTGTATGCTCACAAGACAAAATGATTTGAACGTCTCTCTCCCCTCCCCCTACTCGCTACTGGCTCTCACCTGAGCTCCCAGACCACACATTTAACAGCCTTTCACTTTATCCACAGCTGAACTCATCAGGGTTCCCCCAAAGCTCCCTCTGCAGCTTTCCCTGCTCAGAGCACAGCAGGACCATCATTTACCTCATTAATCCACCCAGAAACCTGGGCCTTACTCCATCCTACCTTCACAGACATCATTCATCCTTTCCTTTTTACCATCTAAACATGCCTAAAATCTGTTCGTTTTTTCCCGGTGACTGTCCCACTGACTGTCCCACCGCTCAGGTAGAAGCCACCAACACTGCCCACCTGGACTCACGAGTCTCCCAAGTGGCCTTCCAGCTGCTCTCCCCTACTTGACACAAATTGGATTTTGTCACTCCCGTTCTTTTATGACTCTTTTCAAACCTAGTGTTCTTAGAAGAAACTCCAAGTTCTTCACATGGTGAAGGTGTTTGCCATGAAACTGTCAGCTCAGGGAGGGCAGGACCCCCCTCCTCCTTGGCCCTCCTCTTTCCCTAAGCCCCGCCCTCTCCCTCGGCCCCGCCCTCTGGCACAGCGCTGGCTCAGGAGGACCTGCTGAGCTACACCATCCTGTATTCTAACCCTGGTGTTCAATTCTTAGCAAATTGCTTCACTTATCCATACAAATCCAAGGTAGATTAGAAAGATTTTAGATGTTGAGCTAGACTATTGATCTGGGGATTTTGCACTAGCAACCTGCAATTACATGTTCTAATGATTCTGTCTTCTTAAAACAACACCCAGATTTAAGGAGTTATTTGTGGAATGTCTTCGGAGTAAAAGGGACTGTACTTTTACAGACTTTATGTTGTATAACATGAACAACACGGACAGGGTCACAAATGGAACTGCCTCACAAGTGACAGAAGACAGGTGAGAGGCACAAAGCAACAGGTCGCAAAGACGGTAAGAGCAAATTTGTTTTGCCAACCCCCCCAAAAATGCCTGAAAGAACCAAAAATTCTGAATTTTGAAAGTAAAAGATTATCATATAGTGAAATAAAATAAATAATCCTCTTCATCAGGGTTTCAAAATCTGACTCCAGATTTTTTAGCAGGCCATACTGAGTCCTAGCACAGAAAAATCAGATGGACTAGTGGTGAGTAAGTTCCAGGAAAACTGCAGTAATTCCTCCACTTGTGTAAGGACATACACTCACCTGCCGAAGGTGAATGTAGACTGCATTCTGGAGAAATTCGGAAGCTTCCAGGCTCCGCTTCTGGATGCCGAGGACACGGACAGCTTGGAAGCATGCTTCTAACTCAGTCACCGGAATTCTTACACTGCAGGGGGAAAAGGAGGCCCTCAGTCGATAGCAGAGATGTTCCTGTCGTGTATCACAGGCCGTGCCTCAGGGACTCAGTGCCTTGCAGCAGCCCGGCCCCAGGCGAGGACCCGAAGCGTGGCCCACCGAAGCAGGAGGTGCACTGTGCTTGAGAAATCCCATCCCCGATGGGGGCAAGAGGGGCTGGTGGGGTTGAGTGAACCTATAAATGCCCACAGAAATATGCCTGCATTCATTCAAGTGATACAAGCAACAGTAGCAGGCTATTTAACAAAATTTCAATTTTCAGTGGAAATTTTGCCATTCCTTTCCGCTTGTCCCCTGCACTCTGAAACAGGCTTAGGCTCTCTCACACCTGCAGCTCTGAAGCAATAGTTGTGAAGTCATTTTACTTTGCTGCAAGTGTCCTCGCTCCCCGTGTCACTGTGTCTGTCCTCTCTTAACACAGTCGGATATCTTCCTGGATCTCTATCTGAGTTCTTTTCTCCTCCTCCTCAGATCCTGAGATAAAGGACAAGTGAAGACACATGAACAGAAAAGGCACTGTGGACTTGACCGAAATCTACAGTGACCCCTAGGTGAGTGCTGCCCACCCCTTACCTTCGATTCTCAAGGTTCTGCACAGGGTGACATCCAGCCCAGAGAGGTGGCCCAATTAAAAGCTATGTGGCTTGGGCATGTTGACAGGTGCAGGAGCTGGTTCCGGTGCCAGGCCCCTCCCCACGTCTGCTCCCCTCTCCCCCGAAGCCCCGCTGCCAAGCACTCAGGCTCCGTGATCTGATGTCCTTCTCTTCTACTCTACTCCAAACCCTTTTACTTTTCCTTTTTTCCCTAATTATCCCCAGCTGGAGTGATTTTTCAATCGCAGTATCTAAAAAATTTCCTGCAGCCGAAAATGAGGTCTCCAGATATCAATGCCCATATGCTGCCTCCTGAAGAGAGCCGCTGGCTAGGGGACCCTCACCAACACTCACGGGGCATCAGACATGTTCCAGGGTCGGCCACCCCCAACAAGAGTTTGCTGTGACCCCTATGCCCGCACAGCATCCCTGCTCACAAAAATATAGTTGGCCCACTTATCGGTTATTAAGAAGCAAAAATACAAAATTGCTCATGTTTCTTACTAAAATTATCTATGAAGCAGAAAAGGGAATTGTAAGAGAAAAGAACAATTTTGACCCCATGTTAGGTCTGTTCCTTTGGCTTTAAACCTGTGCCCTGTTTTCTAGGCTCAGACTTGCTATCTCTGCACCATTTGTAAAAGAAAGTTGCCTTTAGACTGAAATATCCAGGACAGCCTCTTCTCCTGGCCGTGATCTTGAAGGATGCTAACTAATCTGCACTTATGTAGAGATGGCAAGTTGCAAAATAGAGAATAACTTTGTTTTACTTTTGGAGGTATTACAATGGCAACATGATTTGATCCACATGGACAGCTGCAAGAACAGCGGATTCAAAGGACAAGCAATTCATACAACAAGAAGTTTCCAACAACCAACTGCAGCCCCACCCCTTTTTAGTATAAAAGGAGACTCAATTCTGACTTGGGGAAGATGGTTCTTCAGGACATCAGTCTGCCATCTTCTGGGTCTGCCAGCTTTGCAAATAAAGTCACTATTCCTTGCTCCAACACCTCATCTCCCAGTTTATTGGCCTGTCATTTGGTGAGCAGAATGAGTTTGGACTCGGTAACAAAATGACTGCATTGGAGGTAGTATGTCTCCACTCTTTCCTCGTTTCCAATATGTAACATGCACATTATTTATGATCTAGTGCAAATAATTCATCAAAGACAACCACAAAAAGAAACTATACTCACCCAGCTATCAACACTGAAGTCAAAACCTGTCAATTTTATATGCTGTTTAAGAACACAACCGAAAAACCTAACATAGGGAGTCGATTACACGGAAATAAAATTATTTCTACTCCTTCAAAACTTTTTCTTTTCTTTTCTATTTTATTTTGTTTTGTTTATTGAAAAGAAAATAAAAGTCAAATCATTTTATTTCACGTATTTTTGTTATAGCTACATACTTTAAATACTACAAAAAGACTTATATTGCAATAAAAAATTGTTCATATATTAGTATAAAGATATATACACAATCAATGGGGATTAGGAAAAGAATGGACATTTACTAAAAATCCACTGCAATCCAGTCTTTTACAAGCATATCATGGAATATAAGCTCTATTATCCAGGGAGCCTCACCCACATTCTCACTACTGAGTCCCTTAGTAATCAACCACTAGGTCACCAGCATAGAACCATGTGATCAGTATTTTAGGAATAAATGAGGGAATTAGCTCATTCAATTCTAAAACAAAAACCCTAAAATAAATACTGAACTTATTTACGGATAAAGAAAATTTGTCCCCAAAAAAGTAAAGTTTCTTCCTCAAGGTCACAAAGCTAATAACTGGTAAAGGTAAGATTTGAACTCATCTGCCTGATTCTAAAAACTAAGGTGGAAATCCCATTCGACTGGGGAGTGTCCAGCTGCACAGCCTATCACCCTATCTTTTTTCAGAGCTGGCCTTAGACAGCCTGAGACAGCACCCCATTCCTGTGGAACTCGAGGGCAAATGATAACAATAAGGATTTTATATCCAGCAGTTTCTAAGATCTCATGTATATAAACTGTCAGCAGGTCAGCAGAAAATCTCTGGGAAACATGAGTGGGTCCAGACCTCTTTGCTGATTAGAAACTCAATCTATCAGGATAGAGTGACCTTCCCATGAGAGGCCACATGGACATAAACTAAAGGCAGCTGAACAATGGAAACTAGCAAGACCCCGGAACTCAAGTAAGGATCCCTGCCATCCCCCACCCAGTTGCCTCTTCATCCGCGTGGACATGAAGACAGAAGACCCGGGTTCTTGTCCAAGTTACACTATCATGGATTCTCACCCATAAAAATGTACGACTCTATGCTGTCGTAAGTCCTTTCCAACTCAAATATGATGACACCAATATCTCAGCAGAATATCTATGTCTCCACTTCCCCTCTTCTAATAGGAGTCTATTTCTGTGGACACAAAGCAGAAATCCAATTTAAAAAACCATGCAAGAAGCCAGGCGAATTTCTGCTTAAGAGACTTTGCTCTCACGCTCAGTGAATGAAAACTCAGAAAAACTGGTCCTTCTCCCTCAGCAAATGGGAGGTAGCCTGATTGTGTGTGTGTGTGTGTGTGTGTGTGTGTGTGTGTGTGTGTGTGTGTGTAAATCAAATATAATCATGTCTGGGACGTGTACAGATTATTTTTAATTTCACTGTAATTTCATGGGGATGAGCCAACATTTAAAGTAATTTGAATGTAGTGTTCTGAGACAGACTCAGTCTCTTTTGGTGGAGGAGGTGAAAGGGGAGAGTAAAGGAGGAAAGAGGTAAATGAAGCAAAGAAATAAGAATCCTGCTAGGGAAAGGCAAGACGTTAATTTTGTTCCTCATTGCATCACATACAAATTAGGGACTGGCTTTCCCCCGATGTCTTATCGAGCACTGAGTTGCAGAAGAAGAGGCGACAGCCCATTTCTCACTGAGATTGTGACTGTACGTGGCATCTTATAGACACAAATCATTTACCCTGATCAAACACTCTAGCAGCAGGCTGTAATACTCCTGTTTTGAGAGACAAGAAAACAGGAGTTCAAAGCGGGTAGATAACTTAACAAAAGTCAGAGGACCAGTAAACAAGAGAGGATGAATTCAAACTCAGATCTGAATGCAGAGTCTCATCTTCCCACTCCCAGGGCTGGAAAATCCTTAACACACAGGCTCCCCAGCTCCCCTGCAGTGTTCCTGGCGCCAAGCATTTCCCATGGTAATGGTCTCCAGTTCTCACAGACACAGTGCTCTGTGCAGCCAATGACCTTGATCAGACCTTGATCATCTACCTGCCACGCCCACCAGGCTTCACCATACAGGCAGGAAAGCTGGCTTTCAAGTGCATACAAAGCCACCCTTGGTCTAACCTGGGCTCTTCTGTGGCTTCTCCAGCCTAAAGGCAGCCATGAAATTGCTCACAGTTTGTTCGTGAGCCACACTTCCTCTCTCCATCTGTGTCCCCACCTATACTACTTAGCTATGAACATTTTGAGAATCTTGGAAACAAATTTTAAAAAACAGAAAAGAAAGGATTCTGGAACAAGTACTTAATACTTACAATTTTAAATGACAAGTTACAAAGTGAGTATTGACAAACCAAATCTTCCTTTCTAAATGTCAGTTTTAAACATTTAAAAATATAATACCAAAAAATTCTCACTTACAAAATTAACAAAAACATAAACAATAATCTGGAATAAATTCAAAAATAATGCCCATATTCTAAATGGAGAAACTTCAGGACTGTACTGAGGGTTAAAGTAAGAGGTATGAATGTAGAGACATAAACATATTGCATGGAGAAAAGCAGTTTTGTAAAGATGTAAGTTCTCCTAAGAATAATTCAAAACTTACTAAAAAATCCCATGAAAATTCCAATCTGATTTTTTTTAACTTGAACAAAATATTTTGGAATTCTTCAGGAATAATAAAGTCATAATACTTGACAAGAAAATTTGGGATGGAAGAAAAGAATCAAAAAAAATCAGACTGCCAGTTATTAAATAAATTTTTACAACATGTAAGATATGGTGCTGGAGTAAGGAAAGGAGATTGACAGAAGGGAACCATGAGCTCAAAAAAGACTCTAGTGTATGTAAGTATTTTGTACAGGTGGGATTTCAAATCAAAGAGAAAATTATGAATTCGATAATTGTCCTGGGACAGAGAATCACCTGGAAAGAATAAATTCTACTCCTGTCATAATGACCACAAGATAAATTGCAGATAGCGATGTAAATATTAAAAAGTACTAGTAACAGCAAATACAACTCTTTGCTCTTATTAACTCAACTTCTCCTCACTATAACATGTACTATTATAATCTCCATCTTAGAGATTAAAAAATACCTACAGAAGAGATTTATTCCATTATAAGAGAGTATTTCTAAGAATAATGTCAAAGATAAAACCCATAAGGAAGACATTTACTATCCTAAGAATAGTTTGAGCCACAACAAAAATCAGAAAACTTCCTGAACAAAATGAAAGGAAAGAAATGACAAGAAAAAGCTCTGTGATACATGTTGATGAATTCACGAAGTTAATTTTCATAACATACAAAAAGCTGTCACAAAGCAACAAGAAGCTCCCTCACTTAAATGTGGGCAAAGGACAAAAGGAATCATTCATTTTAAAAAAGTCAAATGACTAATGAGTGAAAAATGCTCAAAACGTCACTGGTCATCAAATGCAAAAAAAACAATGAAAAAGCACTTTTGCTTATCATATTGGCAAATATTTTTAAGATAATCTAGCTAGTGTCAATCTGTGGGAGAACAAATCATGAGCGACTTTTTCAGAGGATGACATATCAATGGATTTGTAAGCTCTGAAAAACGTACATACACACTGACTCAACTCCATTTCTAGGAATCGTTTCCTTTAGGAAAAAAAAAATCAGTCCAAAAAGATGTACCCATCAGGGCATTTACACAGCACTGTTTACAAAGGTGGGAAGAAAAACTGAAGTGAAATCATATCCAGCGATAGAGAATTGGTTACATAAGTAATTGTGCATTTTTTCATTCCCCAATGGAGAAGGAATTTCTAGTCACTTGAAAGGAGTCTGTGATGAATGTAAATGTCACATCCAGGGACTAAATTTCCAGAAGCCTTAACTAAAGGAATACACATACAAGATCACAGGAAGTTCTGTACAAGAAGGATGCAACTCAAACATTCTTTCTGACAGTGGAAAATGGAGAAAACTTAACTGTCCACCATCAAGACAATGATGCGGTAAATCAAGGCGAGCTGCGGGCGCTGAGGGAGCCGGCGTTTCGCCGTGGTCCAGGGCCTTGTCCACAGCAGTCTCCCACCAAATGTTTCCGTGGACAAGAGACGACACCCGCACATCAGGAGACCCCTCCAATCTATCTGAAAGGGCCGGGTGAGTCTGGAGTGGGAGGACGTCCATGATATACCCCTGAGTGAATAAAGCGAGCTGCAGAAAAACATATAGTATGGTCTCATTTTTAAATAAAGCATATATACACACACCTATATATTGATTTCTCATATGTGTATATATATGTATCTCATAGGCATAAAGGTCATGAAATATATATACCAAATTTTCAACAGCTTTTACTCTCAGGAAATAATGAGAAGGGAGTTAGGGGCCTTCCTGTACCACCACAGTTCTCTTTTCAGTATTTCAGTTAAGTACACTTGGAATTTAAAAGTTTATTTAAGTCCGAAGTAAAATGGACCATGCCTCCATAAGACAGAATGCTACACTGGTCTTTAAAACTCATGCCAGGGGAGATAGAATATTGTAGAAAAACATGTAATAAGCCGAATGGAAAATGGAGGTCTCCGAACAGTAAACAGGGACAGAGTGCTCACTGGTTTTTATGACAGAGATGATACACACTAACGAAAAGAACAGAAAATAAATGTTAAATTGTTAATTATTATCTCTGAGTAGAGGGACCAGGATAGAATCTTTTGCCCCTTTTTTCAGACATATTATATTAAATGCACATTATTTTTCATCTGAAAAAAGCATTTTTAGACGTGTAGTACCACTCAGTGGGGAATAATACATGAATACTTACAGAAACAAGTAACTAGGAGACACCGCAGCAGCGCCACACAATGTAGAACGGGCAATCCTGATTAACACCGCTCAGTTACATAAGGATCCACAAAGTGAGAGCACCTGCTGTAACAGGGTGTGGTCCCCTTCTATTTGTCAGTTGTGTCTTCAGGGCTGAGGCAGTTCGGAGCACGGCCAGTGTCAGTTCCGGTGTCTGGATGGATGCTACTGGAGGTGAGGGCACCTGCAAGCAGAAAGGAAGAACAGAAACAATCCTCTGCCTTTTCTGTCTTGTTTCTTTGTTACTTTAAAAGACAGGCATAAATAAGATAAACTGTGTATCTCCCCTACTGAAATTTCAGTAATGAAACCGTTTTTAAAGGCTTCAGAGCTTATATTCTGTCTATAACTGTCTTTTCAACAAAGAATCATATTTATTAAATGTTAATTAACTCAGTTAATTAACTCCCTGTTGAAACATTCAAGTAAAGAACATGAAAGGCCTTACGTAAAAGAATCAAACCTGCAGTGACTAGCTCAGCTGTCTTGACGGCAAAGCAGTCAGCCCCCACCATCCCATGGCCCTGAGCTCCTGATGCTGGTAAGAGAGCACGCTGCCGCCTCAGATGGAGAGATACTGTGAAAGCATTTTTTGAACTCTACAGTACTGACAAAACATAACTGACAAATCCCAGGCTCCTTTGAAGCTGTCATTTTTGGTTTCTGGCCAACCCCAGTCAATGAGCAGAACCACCCCATTCCCGAGTCATGGGACTCAAGTGGGAAGAAATTTTGTAGAAATTTCCAGGTACAGAATGTAACCATCTATCTGTAGAACTCTGACAAAAGAAAAGATGAAATACTCTGATGTTGAAGACACTCAAAATATTCTCCTAAGCCTTAGTAGCTGGAAAGGCTGGGCTTCTCCTCAGCCACTTATTTATTTCACAGCCAGTGAGCATCTCCCACAAACCCTGTTAACCTGTGTCTGCTGGGAGCCTCAGGCACACTCTTGCTGTTGATCTTATAAGTCACAGGGCAGACGCGTGTCTCTCATGCCTGCCACCCTCACACAGGCTCGCCTCCTAGCCTCACTGTCTGAACTTGGTCCCATTATCTCACCTGTTTATTTGGTATCTGTTCTTCTGTAAGCTGCCTGAAATGCTATTTGGAACAAGTCAGAAGAATGAGTGGGTAGAGAAATGGACAGTTGGACAGGTGAGAGGTGGGCAGACAGACAGAGAGACTCCAAGAAAAGGGGAACAAAGAAAATTCCCTATGCAGAACCCTCTTCTAGTCAGGGAAGAAAACCGCCACGGAGACGTGTGAAGAGGCAGGTGGCTTAGGGCTGTTTCCTGGATTCCATGAAAAGTCCCACCAAGAGAGAGGGTAGAACAATAAATGATAAAAGAAAAAAGCATGCATGCTTGAAAAATATATCTACAATATGTACTTTCTAAAGAATAGATTCAAATCAGCAGGGCCCAATTACACAATCCTTGGGTATTTACAGAAATGAGAATCCCATCTCCAAACCACAAGGCATTCCTTCGGAGCACTGAAAGTCCACACGGGGCTGTTATAAAGCCTTCACCACAAAAGCTATGCTCTCCTTCACTTACGAGGAATGAGCAGCTATGCTCGGGCTGCCCATGCGCATCATTTGCACCCTACAGCATCTCTATGGGGGAGGGACGCCTAGCGAGCCCCATCTCTGCAGGACAGAAAACAAGCCCGGGAGAGGCTAAGCCGACCTACCAGTTCTCCATCTCACAGGACTGGTCACTCCAGAGCAGGACTCGAACTCGGACCCACGTTGGTAATCACGGTACTACCGTGCTTTGTGTGCTTTTTGTGTGAATAATACATTTGTTTCTGGCATGAAAGTATATTTAATAAATGATCGGTTGTCCTGTCTATCTCATTTGCTCACAATCAATCTTTATAGTGTTGAATTGTACTCTTTTTCCGTGGAGAAAGGAACGGAACGAGCGGGTGTTAGAATGAGGTGGGGCTCCATTCTTTATCTGTTACCTCATCTCATCCAAGTCCCCAACCAGGGAGAAGGAGCAAATGTTTTCTTCATCTTTTAAAGAGAGGGCTCCACTGATGGTGACTTAACTCCAAAACCAAGTCTGGGGAAAGGGCACATTCAGCAGCCAGAGCATTATCACCTGTAGGATGGCAAAAACAGCTCACAGGAGGGCTCAGGGGGTCACCCTGATTTAATTTCAATCGATAAAACAATAATGCACTTTAAAAATACTAGCATGCAATGGATTGGCTCTTTCTTGACATCTAGCAAGTTTCCACAGCCCACAGGTAAAATTATCGTGAACCAGTGAAAGGAAGTGTCTACAGACAAGAAAAATCAATGCCACAGGTAAACTGAAACCCAGGCTGGAGGAAAGGAAGAGAAAGGGCATAGTAAAGAAGTGGGGAAAGGCTGGGGAAAAAAATCATCACACGGACTCTCAAGCATCATCCAACAAGCATATAATCATTCGAGAGAGAGAGTTACTGAGGTCCTATTCTGTGCAAGATTGTAGAGCGGGTGAAGAAAGAGTGCAGTGACCATGGTGGCAGCAAGTGGCGGGGCTCAAATACACTTCTGATCCCGGTACCTGGCACAATTGTCCTCAGTATAAAGGCAAAAAAAAAAAAAAAAGTATAATAACTCTGTAAACTCAAAGCATTGTTAAAAAAAAATTAAACAATACCTAAATACCTGGACAAACCACGCACATTGCTGGATCAGAAGACAGCGCTTTTGGAATGGCAGTGCTCCCCAGAACGATCCGTATATTCAACGTGGTCTCGATCACAATCCCTGCGGTCTCCTCTGCAGAAACTGACTAGCTGCTGCTACAATTCATATGGGAATTCGAGGGTCTCAGTAACCAAAACGTACTTGAAAAAGAAGAACAATGTGAGAGGACTTGTAATTCTCAATTTCAAACCTTACAACTGTATGTCTAGGTGAGATTAGAGGCCATTTTAAGTTATTAATGTGTTTATCCGTATTTTCTAAATTCTCTACAATGAATATAACTGTTACAATAAGAAAAATAAAAAGTAAGGTATCTTTTAAAACATGCACACCGATTCATACATTGGGAAAAAAATATTTTAACTATAAAGAGGTAACCAAATATCTAGTGAAAAAAGACTACTTAAAAACAAGTGTGTATTTACATTTTTCATAAATTGAAAACTGAAAAGCACAAACACATCAAGTTTCTAGGGAGATCGATGCAACATATTAATAGTTATTTTCAAAAATTCTAATTGAACAATGAAAACTCAAGAAAGGGAAAATCGCGATTGACAGCCAACTGCAAACACATGGAGAGCAAAGGCCTAGAAATCACAGTTCCTTTAACTCTGATACTAACTCAATATAAGAGGAAATTCCTCCCTGTGGGGACAGTGGAATCCCATGCATAAGACAGGATACACAGTACAAACTGCACTAGAATCTGGGGTGATTTTCTTAGAAGAATTCTAAAGTTACAACATTGCTGAAAAACTATAAAAACACTGAAAGACAGATTAAAACACACAGTCATATATATTATATAGAAACATATGAAGTCTGCTCCCATGTTGCATAGAAATACAAACATATTTGTTCATTTATGGGCACTGAATATTTTATCCCAGGTAGAATATTTCAACTAAAACAAATAATCAATAATACACACCTCTTGTCAAATCTACTTGATAAGGTACTCTGCTATGTAACCATAATGTGTCTAAGATAGATCTAAAATTAGTGAAAAAGATCTTTGTATGGTTTCTTGAACTCTTCTCAAAATTCCAAGCTTAATTTTAAAATAGATCTGAGCAGTATTTCTATATTAAATTTTCCCTCGTGAAATGAACAGCACAGTCTGTTGTCAAAATTCTGTCCTTACAATGATTCACGAACACTGTATCCTAACAAAACTGCTGGACAGCAAGGCACTATCCAGACACTGTGACCAAACAAATGAAACACAAGGAAGACAGTGACCCTATTCTGGAGGGCTTACCGTCTGTGTCAACTCTGGGGTTTTTATTTGATTGGTTTGATTGGGTAGCAAAATAAAATCAATCAAGTACTTTCTTCTTTAAGCATTCTGTAAGTCATGACTCTGTTGTTAGTGTCATGAGAAGGAAAGACTAAAGCAAGACTTCATTAGGTCAATTAGCAACAGCCATCACTGGGGAGTGAGTAATAAAAAGTTAACTGATAAAAATGCTTCTGCCTACATGAGACCTAAAATAAACCTACACTGATCTCTTTAAGGAAAATGAGGAGATGAGGCCCCAATGAGAAAAACAAAAACTAACAAGAAATCAAAAAAGTAAAGACTTTTTCATTAACGATTCCAGGAAGGAGTGGAGCATGGTGGTGAAGAGCACAGATGCTGGGGACAAACATGAGGGTCTGAACTCCCACAGCACTGGGTAGCTTTGACACTGATAAATCAGTGAAATTTTCTGCAACCCAGTCTCCTATCCATAGACTGGGGACAACAACAGCACCCGTCTCCTAGAACGGTCCTAATAATTAAGTTATTTTATATATAAAAGTTTAAATAAAATACCTCAGATATTAAATATTACCCCAAAAGGACAAGGAAAAAGAAAACAGAGATAAATTGGAGTTCATCAAATTTTAAAAACTTTGCTTCAAAGGACACCATCCAGAAAGTGAAAAAACAACACACAGCAGAAATTTTTTCAAATCATTTATCTGATAAGGAATTTGTATCTACCAAAAAAAAAAAAAAACAACAAAACAAAAACAAAAAGAACCTCCTACAACTCAACAATAAAAAGGCAACTCAATTAAAAAATGAATAGAGGATCTGAAAAACATTTATCAAGGAAAATATACAAATGACCAATAAGCACAACGAAACGATGTTCAATATCATTAGCTGTAAGGGAAATCAAGTCAAAACCACTAGGAGAAACCGCTTCACACTCACTACAATAGGTTATAATCAAAAAAAGAGTAAAAAGCACTAATGAGGACACAGAAGATGCAGAGGACGCAGCCGTTGCTGGTGAGGATGTAACACAGCCTGGCCACTTTGGAAAAACGCCTGGCAGGTCCTTAGAGAGTTGAACATTTGGTTTCTGAATAACCAGGCAATTTTGCTTCCTGGGCACACACGTAAGAGAACTGAAAACAAATGTTCACATAAAAACTCCTACAGGAATATTCACGGAGCCATTACTCATCACAGCCAAAAAGCAGAAACAACACAAATGCCTATCACGTGATGAATGGGTAAACAGAGGGGCCCAGCCATACAGAGGAATATTATTCAGCAATAGCAAAGCATTGAGTACTGACCCAGGCCACAACGTGGACAAATATTGAAAACGTTACTCAGTGTGAAAGAAGTCAGTCACAATAGATGCTTCCACTTACATGAAGTAACTCGATTTACATGAAATTTCCAGCAGAGGCAAACCCACAGAGAGAGAAAAGTGGCTCCCTGGGGCTGTGGGAGGTTGGGGAAGATGGGGATGTCTGCTTATGCGTAAGGAGCTTCCTGTTGGGGGGATGAAAATGTTCTAAGATTGAATGGGATGCACAATTCTGGGCATAGAGTAAAAACCACTGTACATTTTAATGGGTGAATTGTTATTAAAACTGTTAAGAACGAGAGCACCTCGGGCCAGTACTTTCCCATAGTAAATGCAAATTGCTAAATTTTATTACAGGAAGAAGAAACTGCCCTCAGCATGAAAGCAGGAGTTCAGCAAATGTGAGTTAACCGAAATTGGACAAGAGCATTTCACTTGAAACAGTTGCTGAGTGTACACAAAATATTAAGACATGACAAGGAAAATCAGTTTGACATCACGAAGAAGCATTCTGCTTCAAATGCAGATCAAGGATTCGGCAAGCCCAGCTGCTAGAAATGACCAGAGAAGAAACCTGGTTCTTTAAACAAGCACCAGAGCCAACAAGGAAATAGTGGTGAGGAAAGCAGGCGGCCGAAAACCTGGAACAGTTTGTTACAAATAATTTCTCCACTGAAAATTCAAAAATAAAAAGAAAGTGATGTAATACTGTGTTGACCTCACGTGAATGGGCTTCCTCCGGTTCTCGACAGTTTTGTAACCCCGAATGAGAGACTCAGGAGAATCAGAATGGTTCCTGGGAGTCCCCAAATGACTGCCCACCAGCACGCTGACCACCATCATATCTGCCAGGGTGGAATTGCAGAGAAGAGACCAACTCCTGAAAGGCACAGGAAATATTGACAAGGGAAAAAAAGGCTGATGTCAGTCTTGGGACAGAGGCCCTGAGAGCAGAGGCCAGAAGGCTGCAGGTGAACTGGAGTGGCCCTGGGGCAGGAAGGGACCACGGGGGAGCAGATCTCAATTCTCTTCTCTCTCTCCCTCGGGTAGGAGAGATAAAGTCTGCATCCTTCTCACCTGGAACTGTGGGTTCTGGCTGGCAGAAGTCTTACCGACATGGAATGAATGACTCAAGACTGTGGAAAAAGGAAAGAAAGCGAGAGGGAGTAGGGAGCCAACTCCAAGAGCCTCTCAAATCCTCCCATATTTATTGTGTATAATCAAAGAAAATAGTCTTTAACAGTTGTGTGATAGTAAACAGGAACTTGGGGAAAGACAGGATGAGACAGAGATTGTAGAATCCACAATGAGTAAAAAGGCTTAGTTTACCTTTAGGGGAGTCATGGGGAGAGGGGAACAAGATAAATTCTTTAGATATTCATTACAAAGCAGACCACCAGTCCAGCCAGGTCCGTGTTTTGGGGATAATAGACTATCTAACAGCACGCACGCCCAGCATTTATAGCTGAGGGCCTGGGTCATTGCTGTGCAATGAACAGAGTGCTATCTAAAACCTCAAATATGCAAGCAAGGCATTGTCTCTGCTTTTTATGGCAAGGAGACAGGAGTGAGGATGCACAGGTGCTTGCTTGAAAGCAGTTACTAAGCACACTTTTTCTTCTTAAGGTTGACATGCGTCTGGTGTCTGTTAAATTTGTTAACCCAATCATGGGCTATCACATGGAACCATTATGGAGGACACCCTAGGATGACAAATCCTGCCTCTGCGTCTTTTCCTGCCAGCTTCGGCCATTCCAGCAGGGTCTAGACACATCCCTGAATAACGATCCCACAGAACCACCCAGACTCTTAACTCCTGGTGCTTGGAACTTAATTTTAGCTCTACACAACTTAACATAGAAAAGTTTCAGAAATAATAGATATTATATTCTTTTTATATCTCATCATAGAACTGATTTTTCTGATTGCTCTAAGCTGCTTCTACTTGGTAAATCACCTAATTCTGCAGGTGAATTCAGTACTTTCCATTGCGCATAACTAGACAGTCTGGGCCCTCTGACTTCTATTGGTCAAATAAATACCGATACACCTAATTGATTTCATTGTTCATCAATTTCAGCCTGGAGGTGAGGGAGTGTCACTCTGTTCCTCAGCCCACCCTCTACTCTATACTCTTCAGCAACTCAGGCCTCCTGAATACAAAACGTAGCATCTGTTTCCCTTCACCTACACTTTCCACAAACGCAACAGGAAACATCAGCCTAGAGAATGAATTCAACACAAATGTTAAAACAAAAATCTACAAACCTGAAGCAACTCCATCTCCGAATCATGATACACAATGACATGAAAGTACGGGTGTCAGGTACAAAGCATGCGTGAGCCTGACCACCTCATTTCTATTCTTCAAAGGAAGGAAGGTTTTCATGTTTTTTATTATCATTCTTTGTCATTGTTTCTGATTAAGCCAAAAAATAGTTTATGAAATAATTAAGCACTGAAATAACAGATTTTCGCTGTATCAATTACAGAAGGCATTCAGAGGGGATAGGAAAACCCACCTATGTAAAAAATGCAAAATTTCTTCCCCTGTTAAGAACACGTATACAAAATGCAACAGAGAATTCAAATTCATGTGGAGAGGAGCAAAAGCCACAGAATCAAACAAAGTCATTACTATGAGTCAATTCAAAATTCACTGGACAAACATGCTCAATGCATTCAAAGAATTTTAAAGGCACACTGCAAACCATTCACTTAATGATCTACAGGCTAGAGGAAGAATTTCCCTCTTTAACAGACAACATAAATCAATAGGTTGCCCCACCAAACGAGGACCAAACAACAATCAGGTTTTTAACAGTTCTGATAAATCAGCATGTTCTAAACATCAAAATCCAGAAATTTTAAACATTCATTCACACCACAATGAAACAAGCACTTAAAAAAAAAAACAAAACAATAACCCGAAGAAACTAAGCACAATTATCATGTACCTGGATCAATGGGAACTTCTTGTAACGCTGGAAGAAAGAACAGGCTATAGCCTTTTACTTAAAAAATAAAACTACATTTAAAGATAATTGCTAAAACACATATCATCTTTCATGTTGCCTTGAAAAATCTGAGGCACTCGTATCTGATCAGAAAAGCAATTCTGAGTAATAGTATGTTACAATTCAGTGCCAGTTTGCTTTAGTAGAAAAAAGAAAAGCTACTGTTTCTCATCCTGCACAAAGTGTAAAGAACCTTCCTGCCTCTATCTCCTCCTATTTTCTAAGCTCATTCTCCCCAACCCTTCTGAAACAAGTATGAGAAACTTTTATACCCACCAATATGCCAAATGACAAAAGAGTATCAATTTATTTGTATAAATATATGCCTACACCTTGAACTGGAAGAGAAAGGTATCAGAAGGCTATATGGAACTTATTTCTACCTTCCTGAAATCACACACACACACACACACACACACACACACACACACACACACACACACGTTCACAGAGACACAGACATGTACACACTGAATTACTGGGCAATTCACAAGCTGAGGACTTCCAATTTATAGAAGATAACTTTGTAGTTAGTTTAAAATACAAAACTGTCAGCTTTTGAAAGCCTTCATCATCTGCTAAATCATCCAAATATCAACGAGACCCAATTAGCCTTCTCTGTAAAATATAATTTCCCATGATGGCAAAACAGACCCTAAGTAGTGGATCCAAGACTCGTGTTTATCACTACCTATGATCGTTTTTAAACACATAAACAGATTCAGAAATTATGTCCCAACAACATTTATTCTTATTGAATTAGCATATGTATTCAATTGTCTATACAGAAAATAGGCCCATGATGGGGTTTAAGAGCTATTTTGTGTACTGAAATATTTATTTTTAAGTTCAGACAAGGAGGGTCTGTATTACTCAGTTGTAGAACACCTGCTTAGCATGCACAATGTGCTGGCTTCAGTCCCCAGTTCCTTCATAAAAATAAATAAAAATAAGTGCTTATTTAAAAATAAGAATAAATTTATAAAAAGAGTAAATGCAGACTAAAAACCACTGCAATCTAGGAGCCATAATTTTAATAAAAAACAAGAGTTTCTATCAAATATTCACTATATGACAATCACAGAGACAACCACAAATCGCCCCTGACAACCATCACGTGTGATTCTCAGCAACCCTACTAAGTAGACACCGAAGAGAAACCCAGCATTGCGGATGAAGAAACGGAGCTCGGAGGAGCCGGGGACGCTGACTGTCCTGCTCCCCGTGACACCACGTCAGCCCAGGATGAGCGCTGACAGAGCTGCACTGAGGGGACACCCAGCTGCACGGAACCTTGGTGCACTGGGGAGTCCCAGAAAACACTCAAAACTGTTCAGTGAAGAACCAGCTCAAATATATTACATTGTGCCACATCCTTTAAACAGGGAACATGACTGAGACCTTTTTGATGCCTCTGTGTCCTTTCTGCCATTATCAATTATTTGCCCTCTCAGCATGCCCAGTCATGAATTGGACCCCATATGAAGTGCACTCAGATGGCAGAGCTTTTAAAGCTGTTTTATGAAGTTTGTAAGACTCTGTCTATGCCTCACACAGGCGGTCATCCATCACTACTCACCGGTGTGGATGTACCACATGAAATCACACCTTTCTGCTTTTTAAAATCCCTCCATGTAATCCAGACTTTTCAACAGCAAAGAAGCAGCTCAACCAGTAACAGTGGATAGCTTTTCACCAAATGGACTCGAACAGCCCATCGGAATACCTGGAAGCCCTTTTTTTCTATTAAACCCACTTCCAAGGACTTCATTATTTTCTGATTTGTGGACTTGGCCTCTGACTGGCCTACTCTGAGAGCTCCCAGCCTCACATCCGGGGGTGGGAGAGGACCCTGCTGTTCGGGAAAATAAGTGCGGAAGGCGGAAATCTTCCACCCAGGTCCACACGGGTAGAAGTGCCACAACGTGCTCAGAAAATATACCGTCAGCAACACTAGGCTCCCATGGACTGATGTCACATTAACCAAACTCATGAGAGACTGATGCAAAGACACCAGAAATTGAATTTATTAATGTAACAGGAGATGTGAAACTACGAACCAGACTGAAATATCAGAGTTCAACTATGAGTACAGATTCTCCTCAACGGCCCAATCACGGGCAGGCAGTCACATGGAAACCATGGACAGAAGCAGAGCAGGAAGGGTTTCTAGATTAACTCAATGGACTAAATTTCTGTTATACGAACAGATCTGCTGCCCAGAAGACATTTAACGCCAATCACGGTGCACTGTCCGTGGACAGTGGCTGAGACACGACTGTGAGCACCTGTGTAACTCTCCTTTCCCTGTCCTTTCTGGGCTAAGTGATGCACAGAGGTACAGAGATCCAGGGATGCAGATACCTCTAAACACCCAAAGCCCATCCCTGGGAGCCTGGAAACCAGACAGCCAGGGTTTAAATACCAGCTCTGCCACTTACTAGCTCTGTGACCTTGGCCAACTTACTTACTCTCTCCGTGCCTCAATTTCCACATTGTAAACCTGGGATAACAATCAAATCTCCCTTACTCACTTGTTGTGAAGATTGAAGGATTCATTTCTGTAAAACGCTCAGAAAAGAATGTAGCACATTTTTGGTGCTCAACAAATGTGAATTTAATAAGAAAGTGATTTACAAGTCTCCCTACTAATCATCTTCTGTGTTTCATGGCTAGTCTGAGTCCCAAAGGAAATCCTTATTTCCCCTCTTATAAACTCTTGGAGAGCACCCTTCTCTTGCATCTCACCACCTGTTTAAACTGAGAGAAGGGATGCCTCCTCCACACTCCTCTGGTCCATGGAGAGTGCTTCCCCCTTCACACCCCTGACCCCTGGCCAACGGCTAGCACTCTTCACAATAACAGATTGAGGTGTGAGTCCGGAGAGACAAGCAGGGCTTATGAAACCTTTCCTTTCCCTCCAGTGTTGGCCACCCTTGGGAAGCACCCGGGATGCTCAGCTCCATGGCAGGGCAGCCCTGTGCAGGATGGGGCAGATCATCTTAAGGGAAGGCTCGCTGTGGCCCAGAGTTACCTGGGACTGCGTGAGTCTCTAATTCTGGGACACAGTATCATGACATGCATTTTCCCACAGCCCTGAATTTCATGGAGAACGTGGCTTCATCAGTAATAAAGGAGACATTTATCGCCTGTCTGTTCTTCTGTGTCATCTCTCAGTTGGCTGCTGGAGAAAACATGTGTATAAGTATTGGGTCCACTTAAGCCCCAATATATATGAAGTACCAAAAAATTCTGTGGCTTAACGTTGGTTCAGGGCGACTGTGTAACGGTCCTGACTTTGCTGATGCTAAATTATGGGTATAGGAACTATGGAACCTCCTCAAATATCTTTCATCATAAAACCAGCTTTTCTTATTTTCCTGTTTCTTAGTAATTGCCAAAGACTGTAAAATGATGGCTTCATACAAAACAGGAGCTAAGCTTTATGAGCCCTTTGACATTCCCACTGTGCTAAACAATTTACATAATTTCTAATTCTCACAATTCTGCAAAGCATATACGAGCATCCCCATCTCACAGACGAGGGAGAAACTCAGAACAAACTGACTCAGGCTCACGTGGCTCAGTGACAGCGTGTGCACGCAAACCCAAGTCAAATCACTACACCCCTTCTTCTATGTACAAAATCACCTCCCAACAAATGACACACAGCGGCTGGGTCAATACTCAGGGAACTCAGTACACTTTTCAGCTTTAAGGTGCTCAAGAGGCCGCTTCTAGCTGCTTTATAAAATCCCGGCTCACTGGTTGCTAACACTGGAATAAAAGACCGATTTTGCCATTGTTGCACAGCAAGTCTGAAATGTTCACAGCGAGATGACAGAATAAAACAAAGATATAAGCAGAATAATTTTTCCAGGTAGACAGACATAATGGACATTGTGCTATTCTGAAGCACTAAGCAAAAGAATCAAAGCAAAAAAATATTTGTTAAGCCTTCTTTTACAAACAGGAAAATTAAGAATGTATGAAGGTGCAACAGCGCCTCCTATGGCTAAAAAGACCTTCCAGGTTGCCGGGAAAGATGCAACACAAAAATTGCTTGTTGAATCAGAAACAAGAATCAGATAACTAAAAGCTTAAGTAGCACATACTGCAGTTTGCTTCGGGGAAGGGAGGGGTATTCAGTATTTAATCTGACATTGCTAATACTCTTGAATATAAACAAAAGACACAGGCTCATGGAAACACATCTTAGAAGAGGAAAGAATCCAGTCCAGCCACTTCATTTTACAGGAGGGGAGACTGAGATCTGGGATCTGTCCTTCCGGCAATCAGCAGCAAAGCTCTCTCTCCTAGGCCTCATGTCATGCACTGTAGCAAAAACCAACAGATCTGTACTAGACCTCTATTCATAAAAGTCACGTCTGTATTTTTCCAACAGTAGGTAATCTAAGTATCTTGCAAAATACTTCTCAAAGGGCCAGGAAATCATACAAGTGTATTGAAATACAAAAACTTTTATTTGCACATTAAAACAGCATGAGCTTTATTCTATTAAAAAAAGTGACATGTCAAATCAATGTTTTGATATTTTAAAACCTATTAAGCATGCCGAAAAATAAATCAAAATTTCTTTAATCACAAAAGAAAGAAGCTTATTCCCTTAAAATAATCAATGTGGATTTTTCTAAACTTAATAGTTCTGGTCAGATTTCTACGAATTTAAATGTCTGAGTGGATGGTTACACGGCAACATGAATTCTGAGTTGTAACAACACACATTCTGTGTAAATAATCTTCAAGGCCGTCTGCTTAAGGTGATTTAACTAGTCCCTGTCTCACTAGAATGATACAGATTTCATTAAACCTTCATACTGCACACACACACAAAACCCTGAATCCTTGTTACTTTAAGCCATATTCATATATTCATATATATGCATATTGAATATGCATCAGAAACAAGCCACCCTCTTTAGTATTCAGAGTTGATCCTTCTAAACTATCTGTCCTTGTGACAGCATATTTTTACTAAGCAGCTCTTGGGTGCTTCGTATACAAGGCGTCTACATCTCACAGTCAAACAAGGTAAACGGCATCACTCAAATTTCACAAATGAGGAAATGTACTTAAGCCATGAAAACAACTTACATATTCATCATCAGGAAAGAAAAGAGTAAAGATTTTACTTACAATATTCACTGACAAAACTTTCCTCCATACTAAGACTACATAGAACCAATTCAGTCTTTGTAAATTTTTCTGTCAATAAGCACCACTAGAGAAAAACAAGCAACATCATTAGCAATGGTTGGACTTTCAAAGCCCACTCCTATTTTGCACTATAATCATTTTTAATATTTTGTTTTTAGTGTTTACAGAGCACTAAAATAAAAAAATATAAACTTTTTAAGCCATTGCCTGAGAATGCAACATTTGTGAAAATGTACAATTTCAATTTATGCCACTCGGTCTCACATTCTCACTGGTGTCTCTCCTTTGAAGGCTTCATCAAACTGAGACCGCTAAAATCGTTCACTTATGGACTCACAGGAGTTCGGGAAACCACTCAACACGGGGCTGATCAGAGGAGACATTGAGAAAGCATCCTGTGCAGCCTGGATTCCAGCCCTGAGTCTGCCAGCGCCAGCTGTGTGAGATTTTGGACAAGCTGCCCCATTTCTCAATCCCTCAGCTGCAAAAAAGGAGACACTGATGCCTACCCTTAAACACCTGCTATGAGGTAAAATATGAGGAAAGCATTTTAGCCTTAGGGAGGTGTCCACTCAGAACAAGCTTGGTCATTATGATGATGAGGATTACTTTTAATAAGTTAAGGCAGACAAAAAATTAGAAATCACCATAAAGGAGAAACATTTTATGTCAATGAGCATTTACTTTTGAAAGGATTGCAGAATGTTTTATAGAATTTTTTAATAAACCAAATTTTGTCCACTAATTATAGATTTACAGGTTCATGGACATGTCTCCAGAAAAAGAATTAGAGGCCTCTAATCTCTGAATACTAAGAAAGAAAAGTTTAAAAAAATCACGGGGGAGATTATACCTCACTTGAGAGAGTATGTGCTCAGCATGCATGAGACCCTCAGTTCAGACACCAGTAACTCCATTTAAAGACTTTTTTTTCAAGAAATGGAGAATTAAATAAAATTTGGAGGAATACAGAAGTTGTTTAGAGACTCAACTCAGATTAAAGATGGGGGGAAAATATCCATTTCTCTTAGGAAATCTTGAGAACTATGTAAACCGGATCTGAGTTGTCTAATCTTTTAACATTACTCATGAATTCCTATTACCAAGTCTTAAAACTGCCTGATAACCCACAGTGGTGATACTGATCATAACAGCTGCCAACACGGATCGAGCTCCGGCTAGGACTGCTCTGTTCGGCCATCTCGGCCCTGAGGCTTCACCAGGCTGAGAGCACTAAATTTTGTCATTCATGAGTATCTCGTGTAAGTCCTCCCTTTGTGCTCCTCCCTCTCCCCTCACCAGCCCCTCTGAGGGAAGCACTGTTATCATCTTCCCCACCCGCAGATAAGGCCACTGAGGCACAGAGACTAAACCTGCTCCAGGTCACATCGGCATAAAAGGACGTCTATATTTCTGCTGTTTTACTATTGACAAAGGAATCTGAGATATCAATTCAAGGGAGACTGTTAAATAATCAAGTCTGTCAGGTCTTCACCTCAAAGAGCAGATAGTATAGATTCCTGATGTAGGATGAGGCTGCTGCCACAAACTGACTCAGCTTGAAATTAATATCCAAGATGAAGCAGTGGATACACGTAAATATTCACGATTGTCAACTCCGCTCACGGGTCTGGGCCCTTCACTGCCTGAACTGGGGTGAAATCCCCACCCCTGTCAGGGATGGAAGCGCGGCTCTTCCCAGTGTCACCCAGGCTTCACGGGCTGTTTCCCCCCACAGGCTCTCCTCAACGATTAAAAATCTCTCAAGATTTTTACACCATGCAAAACTCAAAGACATTTCTGCAGATGGAGCACTTCCTCAGGCTTAAAAATTTTTTGCTTACACTCAGCAAGGGGGAAAATAACACATGACTCTGCAAAGTCTCTGAGCCTCACCACTCACAGGAGTAGAATGGCCTCAGCACAAGATGACTCTTCACGGATGAGAACAAAATAAATCCGCCCCCAACCACAGGCACTCCCAGAGACAGCGCTCAGCAGTTTTCTGCACACTCACGGTTGTGCAGCCCTCACCACCATCTATTTCCAGAACACTTCATCACCCCAGAAGAACACCCCTGTCACTAGCAGTCACTCCCCAACCCCCCTCCACCCAGCCCCTTGCAACCATCACCTGCTCCCTGCCTCTGCATGTGCCTATTCTGACCATTTCAGATCACTGAAGTCAACAATATGTGGCCGTTTGTGTCTGCTTCCTTTCACTTAACGTGCTGTTATGAAGGCTCGTCCATGTTGAAGTGGTATCAGCATCTCTCTCTTTTTTTTTTTTTTGAAACTGTTAAAGTTTATTAGAAGGTGGTAAGTACTATCAAAAAGAGTAGAGAGGAGCATAAGTGATTTGGTTTCAAAGGGAAAAGGGCGGGTTGAGCAGTCAGGGTGGACTTCCCAGAGCAGGTGGCTTTTTCATATTCCCCTTTATTTATTTTTTCTTTTTTATTCACTCTTACGTCTGAATAATGTTCCACTACATGGAGATACTACATTCTGTTCATCCATTCAGCAGCTTTGTACGGACGAGGTCCAGAAGAATGAGTGTAAGAGGTGACTAGGCAGGGATGGCATTAAACAAAGGGCAAGATGTGCTTTGAAAAAAAAAAAGCCAACAAACAGAGGCACAAGGAAATTCAGCGTGTTTCTGAGAAAGTGCATGCTTGCTTCAGCATGACTGCCGTGCAGGGCTGGGTGGGGGGATTGACAGGAGACACAATGAGGGAGTCACCTGAGAATATTCCCCATGCAAGCAGCTCAGCCATTTCTCCTCCTTCATCCTGTATTTTAGAGCCATTTTTGATAGGTTTTCTATTTCAAGTAACAGTACTTTTTACACATCTGATCATCTGCATCAGATCACCTTACCTCCAAGCCACAGAAAGTCATTCACTGACTGGAGCAGCTCCAAGACATAACGGTGATGGACCAGGGAGTCCTGCAGCATCCCGGCCTGCAGGCACAAACCCCCACATGTTCCATGGTGATGTCCGGAAAGTAAAATGCATGGAAATATCTCACTGCTTGTGCACGATATCTGCCCCCAAATTGCCCCAAAATCATGCTGGCAGAGCACTACTGAGCCCTCTCACTACAAAAAAAAAAAGATAGAGAGAGAACAGAAAAGAAAAGAATAAAGCTAAGTAGGCAAATTTAGAGTTTTCCATTGAAAACCAGCAAGCATCACTGCCAGTATCTCAGCTGGAATGGTCCTGTCTTCAAAAACCACTGCGCAGTTACGTTGCAAACGTGATAGACATATATGTATTCCACGTAGATGATATTACAGTAGGATTTTTTTTTCGAAATTTCCAGTTGCAACATTAACACAAGAGAGTTTATATTTCAGCTTTAAAAAAATCAGTTATCTTCCACTTTCTTAATTTTGAACCTATTATTATTTTATAAAGGGTGCTATGCTGCAAATTATAAACCAACTGTTTGGCTTCTGCCAACAAGAACTTTATGACTTCAGTATTTCAGAGCAAGATTTAATGATGCTTTGAGAAGTGGGGCCTGGGGCGCTCACTAACAGCTCTTTAAATACTGACAAGGATGTGCTATTTAAGTAATGCAAAGGCTCTAACTCTACATTAACTCAGAATCCAAAGAAACTACACCAAAGCCTTACTTTATCATTTTTAAATTTTGCTATTCTTTTGAATATTAAATTTCTTAAAAGATAAGATTTTTTTTTGAGAAAGACAGCAGCTGTATTAAATTTCCTCTCACCAAGAAAGCAATCTTTATCAAGAATAAATACCCCTATGGAAATCCAAAAGACGGGACGTTTCTAGCTAAGTGAACATGCAGATCTCAACACAAGCCTAAATCCTATCAGATCTCACTCGAACGAGCTCATCAAAGTCCTGGACTACCCTGAAACTTAGCTCTTCTGTTCCAAATGTTGGCTGAGCTAAGATCATCACACAAGGCAGGGAAGAAGAGAAAAGTCCACCTGGCTGCATCCGTTTTCTTCCAGCCACAAGGTGCCGCTAGGGGGTCACAGTTAATAAGCCCTCCCCATGAGGAAATCCGGCATCCACACTGCCCCTGCCGTCCCCAAGCAGCCCCGAAGCCCCTCTCCCACTGGTGGCCCCCCAGCCTGTCAATGGTCTTCTAATGACCCTCCCAGTTGCTGGCACTCTCCCCCTCTTCCCCGCTTCACACACACACACACAAACACACACACACACACACACACAGCCAGGACAGCCTTCCCAAAGCACAAATTTGATTACATCACCCCCACTTCAAACCCTTCAGAGGCTCCCTGGTAGAGTTCTAGCCCCACCCCCGACCCTGCTCGCCCACCTTCACCACAGTACCCAGGTCCACAATGACCTCAGGTGCCCCCTGACCTGCTGCTACTTCCCACTTGCCTCCAGGCTCATTTTGACGGTTTGTCAAGGAAGCCTTCCTTCCCTCGAACCTCTGCCCTTTGGGTTAGGTGCCCCTGCTGTGTTCCTAGAACATTCTACGCTAAGACAACTTCTGACACTGCTAAGCTCTCAAGAAGCAATACATTTTTCTTACTACTGTGAGTCCACCCTCTCTCCCCTGGACACTCAGAATTGCATGTGTTATGAATAAATGAATGAAGGGGTGGGTCTCAAAGGGACGGGCAGAGTTGCTCTCGCCCACCCCGACCCCTTCTTTCTGTAGAACATCAGAAACAAAACCAGGAGTACCTCTCCTGAGGGTCACTTTCTGCTGACACACTTCACTGCCTCTTCTGTGTCAGTTCTAGTAAAAAAGCAAGCTCCTCCAAAACCCTCCATCCCTAGGCCCACTCCAGGGTCCTCCCAAGCAGGGGCACCCTCCACCCTGGACCACACAGTGCACTCTCACCGAGTCCCCACCCCACAAGCCTCCAGGCCTCTACCCGGGCTGCTCCTGCCACCTGAGTCACCCTCTTGATTCCTTCTCTTGGCTGACTCTTACTCTGTCCTCATAACTGAATGTAGAGCCCATTTCTTCAAGGAAGCCCTCTCTGATGATGTCCTTTAGCTCTTGGCTGGGCTCCCTCTACAGCAGGACTGCTTGGCGACCAACTGGTGTTTGTCCACCTGCTCCTCGGAGACCATGACATCTTGGAGGCCACGTGGGAAAAAGGAGTGAGACGACAAGAGGGGTGGGAAGAGCAAAAAGCAAAATCACAGCCCAAGTCCCAGATTCAAGGATTCTGTCTCAGAAGAAAAGAATAAAATATTTCATACGTATGTCATTTGGCTATGAGTTTTGTGGCTCATGGAAAGCAAGAGGTTGGTGTTCTAGTCTAAAATCCAAGTTACATGCAAAGAAATGTACATATTCATATCCAAAGGAAACCAGAGCTGCTCAACAACAGTTTGCAGTTAAAATCAAAGGAACTTTGATAAAGGCAATCTCTCTCTCTCTCTCTCTCTCTTTTTTTTTTTTGTATCATATAGCTGTAGAAGTATTTGTGTAACTAAGTGATGGCTACAGCCTATGATTCTGCACTGGAGTGTTTGGGGCTGAGGAAGCCCAGATTACATGCACTGTGTAAATACAATCACACCAACACACTGACAGGCGCCCTAGTGGCTAAGCTGAAGTTCCAAAGCAGACAACCTTACTTTGCAAGACAGCTCTCATTAGAAATTAAGGAATGCAATATTCTGTATTCAATTACATACGTTATATGGGCCATTAAGCGATAGTGCATCTTGTCTAATGAAACCCCAAAATAAATTGTTAACGTCGATTTTCTCCATCTGACCCTTCTTTGCTAACTTTGGATATCAAACCCTCACTCCATACGGAAAGCTCAGATCTACGCTGCAGCAGGTTACATCCCGTGGAAGAAAGCCTATCAAGGGAGAACTGGAGAGTTTCCCTTCAGAAGCTGCTAAGTCTGGTTTTGCACCTGTACGTCATTTGCAACCACGTCAGCGTCAAAGGAGTAAGACCTTACCTCTGTGGGGCGAAAAGCACTGCGGTGCTTCTGAACCATCAAAGAACACTGAGCTTTGTGAAACAGTCCTGAGGCACTTAAATCGTACTTTTTGTGAAAGGCTCCAAAACTGACCCAATTCACCAATCCAGGTACAACAGGGAGGTACCGGAATTAGTAGATAGAACATGCCCTTGAAGTCTGACAAGGCCCTGCTTGAATCCTGCTACAGCATTGACTAGCCGCTAAACGGACCAATCCCTTAACCCCTCTGAGAAGGCTTCCCAATCTGCAAAAGGGGGCTGCCACCGCCCACCTGGGAGACATGGATGTGAATGCAACACGCAAGTAGTGCGGCCGACTGGTACCTGACACGAGGCCTGGCTAGTTTCCCTCCGCTGCCCTTCTCCCCCTTTAAACTTGCATTGTTCCCCCTGGTAAGGGTCAAGCCCCCGGACCAGACTGCCCGATTCTTCTGTGTATCCCCGGATACATGCCTTACATTTAGGAGGCCAGAAAAAGAACTATCTCCTCCAACGTCACTATCAATATTCTTAAGAGTCTGGGTTTTTTAACTCTATTTTGCAGGGAGACTATTCCAGAACTGTCCAACCACCATTCTCCACTTTGGCTCCTCTCCCAGCGCCCGTCCCTTCTCACCTCAAATCTTCTGTCTGCTGGCCTTTTGTTCGTGGGAAAGAGAGTCCGCTAGGGTGGAGACTCCCTAGGCCTCTGTCCCTCCCTCACAGGTGAGTGTGACTACCTTCTCCCCACTCCCCACTCCGACTCCAGCTTCCGAGGAGGTTCCTCTCCCGGACCATGCAGCCTCTGCATCATCCCAAGACGCGCACGCGTGGCCACAACCCTCCCTTCAGATTTCTTCCTGGGTGGCCCTGCCCACCCCCAGGACCCTTAAGGATAAATGCCATTGCTCTGAAAATCCCAAACGCCACTGACTGACACACCAAAGCTGCATGGTCTGGGATTTCCTCCAACCCAGGCACAGCCCTGCCCCGCCTCAGCCTCAGTCTGCACCTCTCGAGATGAGCTCATCCACCTGCACGGCTGTGAACACCAGCTAAGAATGATGACTCCCAACGTGTATCTGTGGTCCGGCTCCTTCACATGAGCCCCAGGGCCATAGACCCGAGTGCCTCTTTGAAGTCCTAACTTGGATGAAAAATGGAATCTTAAAAATGCCTCATGTCCACCATTTACTCTAGAGTTCGATTCCTGGCAGGTACCTCCCAGGCTCCCGATTTTAGTAACAGACCCAGAACCCACCTAGGTGTTTGAGGTCACATTCAATTTCCCCTGTTCCTCCCCCCGGCCCTGCCCTGGAATCACTCCTGTCATTTCTATCGTTAAGCCAGTCTCAAGTCTGGTTCTGCAAGGACCACGGATGGAACCCCACAAGCTCATAGCAAGGTACAGTGCGTCACAGTCCTCCGAAGAGAGCTCCCTGGAGGGGGAGGCATCTCCTGCCGCTGGTCATCTCAGAAGGCACTGGATTCTCACAAAGGAGGCCCAGGAGAAGGGACTCAAGGTTCTCCTGTGGTCTGAACTTTGAAGGGCCCGAGGTTTGGGGCAGTTCCTAGTTAGCAGACACACCTGCCAGTGAGCAGATGAGGATGGGGGAACCCAGGCAAGGCTGTTCTCACTCCGACCCCTGGGCTATCGGGAGCCACGGGAAAGGCCTGTGTCCAAGGCACAGCCCAGCCTTCACAGATCCCAGCCTGCATTTGCCAACCCAGATTGCCTAGACACCTACTTGCTACTCTTCCTTCTGTTCTGTTCCCCCCCAGAATGTGATGGACTCTTTCAGAAAGTCTGGCCTGTCTCAAGCGAGACCAAGTCAGTGAAGGATGAAGTGTCCACAATTGGACCAGGGCATGAAAGGAGAAACAAGGTCTCATGGCCAGCATGACGGTGGTGGCCAAACCCTTTCCCCGGGTGAGATGAACCAGGGTGTGGGTGAGAATGCAAGGTCACTTCACGGCTGACTGGGGTGTTGGAGACTCACTACCGCAAACTAACGACACGGCCGTCAGTGGTGGACGTCAGCTGCAACAGACACGGAGTCAGCTATTTACTGCCAACATGGGTTAATAGTAAAGGCTGGTACAGGGAGGCCTGCATGGCTGCTGAGGCAAACCACAGACCCGACTCTGAATGCCCACAGGCTGGAGCAGAGAGGAAGCTACGGTCCCCTTTAGCGGTCCCTGTGTCCACCAGATCCAAGGGAGCCAGCTACTTAGGAGAAGGCCATGTTGTTCTGATACTCAGAAAAACCAGCCTCGTAAAGGGAAAATAAGAGTGGCATGGAGTTTAGACCCGCTCCTGCCTCTCTATGAAGGCAAAGTAAAGTAAATGGCACGGGGAAGGTGAATGCAAAAACAAAAAACAAAAAAAACATAAAACCGGTGACTGCTTCCTCCAACAGCATCCCCTGCAGCTGCTCATCTCCAAGCCTGCCACTTTCTCACCAGTGACCACCGGCCAGGAATCTCCGTCACGCACGTCACACAGCGACAGCCCGGAACCGCGTGCCAAACACGTTTGTGTGAAAGACAGAATCAAGGAAGATGCTGCAGATTTTGACTTTCCAAGTTTAAATACTCCATGAAAAAAATCCCTCAGCAGCCGCCTAAATCAATTCGCATCTCACTTCTTCAAAACAATCAAACAAATTTAATAAGTGCGCATTTGTCACCAAACATAAGGAGGACCAAACTGGTTCCTCAAAGCAAGGATTTTAACAGGTATCAAACCCCAGTGGGTGATGTGCTAACAAAGCAAACATTCCAAAAAACTAGAAAATAAAAACATGACTAGGATAATATATGGATCAAGGCAACTGTTAAGGTTTTTGCTTTTTAAAGCGATGGGGACAGCACGGAGGACAATCTGGCTATTTCCAATGCAGGGTGTGCACAGTCCACTTTTCAGACGCAACAACATGCTCACAGGGCGGTACAAGATAGAAAGGGAAATAGAAAAAGGAAAAGAGGAACAGCGAAAATTAGAAACACATGAGAACAAAAATAACTGACAGCAATTACAAGAATTTAGGTGAGTTTGGTGAGGACAGGGACGAGGGGACGGTGAGACCCACCCTCACCTATTGTTCCAGGGAAGGCAGGGGCCTGAGGCGAGCGGCGCTGCCTGGGGACCCCAACGTGGTCAGCGCCCCAAACCTAAACTTCACCTAGATGCGTGTAGACAGCTTTTGAGCTACAAAATGTGGTCGCATTTCAAGCTGGACAATTTTACTCACTCCCACCAAGAGTAACAGGAGAGAATTAGGCTCTGTTCCTGCACCAAAGCATTGTTTAAAAAAAGTAACGACTGAGGAATAGTAAAAGCAACAATGGAGTAAAAGTGACTGGAGGAGAGCGTACTTGACCCGAGCTCACTGGCCGCGTTATCTCACTGACGTTCAGATGCTGGCTGAGCCCTTACGGTACCAAAACAGACAGACCCACCAGGAGGGAGGTTTAATGCGCTGCTGTATTTTGATGCCGAGAGCCATGCCTGGTAAACGAGGTTCTGGGTAAACAATGGTGACAGTGTCAACCACTATGGGCTAAGCACACAACCAGCTACTCCGCCAAATCCCAAGGACACACTTCAAAAAGCAAAAACAAGCTGGCATTCTCTGGTGGGTCTGCAGACTCAGAGCCAAGCAGTTGCTGAGCAAACATATCACAAATGATTCCTGTGACAAAAGAGGAGGCACTGGCCAGGGGGCTGGGGCAGGGCTCCAGGCTTCCACTGCTCACCCACCATTCTGTCCAGGGGGATAATGTGGTCCCTGCTTACGTTGCACCGATGCACCTACATTCACTGACGCCTGGGGACTGAGCAGGAGGTGACAGGTGACGGGAATGGAGCCAGCCTGGGAGTGGCACGGTGCTGGCATCTGTGCCCTCGGCTTTGCCCAGACCACTACATCTGCCAGCTCATCTACAAGAAGCAGAAGGGGAGAAAGCCATGTAGATCACAGGGCCCTGCGAGGACAAGTACAGGTCATGGCCATGATATGCCTCGCCCCTTCCTTAAGCCATAGAAGAATCTCCGGGGAGGAAGTGAAAATTCATCCAGAACCCACCAGGCACCACAAGCAGGTGGGACTCGGGTCCCCTGTGCCTGTCACTCACAGGACTGGTCTGGACTATCTTTTTATCAATTCTCTGGCATCTTCTCCTCCAACTTACCAACAACCAGAAAGTAGAATCTGATTTTAGACTCACAGAGAATTGCAGAACACCTCCTCCACTTCGGGCCCGGCAGCACGTGCCAGGTCCTCCGACCGTCACCTGTGGGACCGCCATAAGCCCTCTCCAGAGTCAAGGCCCGAGGCCGTAGGCCGGGGGGACACAGATTCCCACAATCTCCCCAGCAAATGGGGACCACCTCTCGGCAAAGGCATCTCACCCTCTTCTTCTCGAGGGATATCTCAATAGATACACAGGGAAACAGAGCAGAAGGTGGGGGGGTAGGCAGCCCAGAAGAACTCGTCTGCACTTCCAAGACAAAGTGGGTCCGTTGACCTAATCACAGGGACAAAGTGAGGACGAATCTTTCCCTGCTGTGCCCCATACTCCGTGACATGCCTTTCCCTGCGTAAGGAGTTCATTTGGAAGCCCCTGGCAGTGTTTCCGTTGTCCTCAATTGGCATGGTGGTTGTCAGGCAGGGAGAGAGGGCCTGAGCCGTGCAGGTGCTGGACCTGGGAAGCAGGAGACACTGGCTCCACCCCCAGCTCAACCAGCGCCTCATTCTGCATCTCAGGATTCAGCATGACATCTATAAGCACAGGGATGAGACTGTCCCAGGAGAGGCTGTCCAACAGGAATGAAATGTGAGCCATGTAAAGAAAGTTTCCCAGTTGCCACATTTAAAGAGGTAACCCCCCCAAAAAAACCCCTAGAAACTGATTTTAAGAACATATCTTACTTATTCTACTGTATGTAAAATACTATCATTTTGACATGTAATCAATAAAGAAAGTAACAAGATAGTTTACATTCTATTTACTAGACAAGTCTCAGCGTCTGATGTGCATTTGACCTAGAGCACATCTCAGCTCAGAGCAGCCTCCTCCCCAGCTCTCCTAGCATCAGTGGCTTTGGCTAATCTATTGGACAGCAACTCCAGGGGTCACACCAGGGTAATTGGCTGAAAAGCGGGAGTAAGTGTCCATAATAACCCTAAAAGAATCTCTCCGAAACAAAGGCGGATTCACTTTTAAACGTCTGAAAACCGGCGGGTTGCTCCTCCCTCACGCCTTGGCTACAAGACAGCCCTCCTCCTTGCTGATCCCTTTCTGGATGTAGGGAAGCAACCCTTCACATAGCCAGGGTGGCCGGGCATCCAGGTAGAATTTCCTGTTCTCTGTGTCCAGTCCCACGAAGTCCTCATTCTCAAACAGGATGTAGAGCAGGAGGATCTTGTCCCCAGACTTGTCGGATGCAACGTCCAGCCACTTGGACTTGAGCATGATGAAGAGAGACTCAGTGAAGTCCTCGATCCTCTTCTCCACCACCCTGCAGTCCTCGTAAATTGACGGCCACGTTCATGCGCGGCTGCTCGGCCACCTCCCCATGCAGCACAAAGACAAAGAGCCGAGAGTCATAGAGCGTGGTGCCATACAGCTCCTCTGCACGTGGAGCTTCTCGAAGGTCTTGGCCAAGAGGCAGTCGGTAATGGTGACAAGGCCCACGACCTTGTGGTGGGTCTGGAAGTCGCTCCACCCATTCTCGGGCGCATAGTGGTGACTTTAGTGGATACAGAGTGCCCACTGCGAGCCGCACGGGCTGATCTGCCTCACCAAGGAGATTCGCTTATAGATGCATAACAAATTCTGCTCTGAGATGATCCCCACGGGTTGGACCACCACGGGGAGAGTCTGGTGGTCCTCAGCACACTGCACGTAGTCAGGGATGTTCATGTTGCAGGCCATGACGAGAGGGAAGAGGAGACCGAGGTACATACTGTGCTGCGGGCTGCGGGCCTCACTGGGTTGCGGTGACCTGGTGTGTACCAGTCAGAAGGCAGGGGAAGCCCAAGCAAAGCCGGGGGTACAGTTTGTCCTCAGCGTCTGCACATGGCTACCACAGCTCAGATCACATTACGCAGCTTTTGGTCTAGGCCTCCGCCCTCTGCAGAAAAGGGTCATTTCTTGTTTTCTGTTTCCAAGCACCTAGCCAGGCCCTGATGCAAAGTCAGTGCTCAAAACTGCTGAATAAAGGAATGAATAAAGGAACTGCTTCCACACCCCTCAGCAGGATATAATGCAAAGAAACACAGTAGGATCAAAAGTCCTGGATTTCAACTCCAATTTATTTGAACTCCTAAGCTGCAGAATACTTGATAAGAAAACTTGCTTTGGGGAGGAGGGTACAGTTCAGTGGTAGAGCAAATGCTTAGCATGTATGAGGTCCTGGGTTGAATCCTCAGTACCTCATTTAAAAAAAAAATGAAACAAATAAATAAACCTATTTACCCCCCTCAAAAAATATTTTTTGAATTCCAAATTCAAGAAAAAAAAAAAAAACACCTTGCAATTGACACAACATTGTAAACATGAGTATACTTCAATTAAAAAAAAAATCCTTGCCTTACAAGAATATATCTGGATTATGGAAGTTTACAAGTGTAAAATGCCTAGGGTACCACCTGCATAAGAAGAAGGAACTGTACAAATTTACTATCCCTCATTTATGAGCTATATTTCCTTTGGGCGGTTTATAACATCTCAGAGCTAATTTTCTCAGATTAAAAAAAAAGAAGGAAACATTACCGGATTCTCCATACTGCTGAAGAATCAGATAAACCTATGATAGCATCTGACCCACAGAGTTTACTCAATAAATGCTTGTTGAATGAATGAACAAGCAAAGTGAATGCTGCTCCCTGCCACAGAGCATCATGATGGTACTGCCTGGAAATCCCAAGCCCACGTTTCACCCGACTCTACACTAACCATGTGTGACCTGGGCAGGCCTGTGTGCTCCTCTTAACCCCAGTTTAATCATGAATAGAAATGAGGGCAATAACACAAACCTCAAAGGGTTAGTGAGTCATTACTGAATTGTATCCCAACTTTGCAAGATGGAACCTTTAAAGAAACTTGGGCAAAAAGTCCATAGGCCCTCTCCATATTATCTCTTACAACTACATGGGAATCTACATTATATCTCAAAATAAAAAGTCTAATTTATTAAAGAGGCTATTGAGGTTAAATGAGCTCACTGTCTCAAATAAGGAACACACAGTACAAATAGGTCAATGCTCAGCCCATGAGATACACTCAGTAAACATTCCCACTGAGCCCACTGGTCCCTCAAACTTCAGAGCACGATGATGTGTCCTCATGGCCAGAGGCCCCTGCACCTGAAACTAACAAAGCTAATGGTCCCCACTTTCAAGAGCCCCTGCCACCACCGTAGGTCTAATTTTGTACTTGTAATTTTTTTCTATTTATTAAATAGAAAAACGTAATTGCATAGCCTTCAGGTCACCAAAAGCAGACTACAGAGATCATGATGGCAGCCCTTCTTCATGAAACAATAAAATGAAAAGCCATTTCCACAAGATCTCTGTGTAAATCTACTAGGGAACTTCATCCTGGACTGAGAGGAAGAGGACTGGGGAGGAGGGGGCAATCTGCGGCACACAGACCCATGGGCCACCTGTCCCACGATGGACTTTAGACCCAACACTCACCCTCAAGGAACTTCAAAATAGACACAGACAGAGTGCTGTGGACAAGATTTTTTTTTTTTTTAAAAATCCCTGATTCTCTCGCAGGTTTTGTTTCTACCGAGAAACAAATGTCTTATGTGTATAATGTTTCACAAAAGACTTAAACTATTATCACCCCAACTTGACGCATTAAGAAACTGAGGGAGAGAGGTTTATCACATTGTGCAAGATTAGAGAGAGGCAAAAAAAAAAAAAAGATTAGACTGAGGCCACGTCAGACACTGTATTTAAACCCAAGCCCCTGTTCCAGTGCTCACACTAGAAAGTGGGATATACTGCCCCTTTCCTGCCCTCTCCCTGCAATAAATGTCTGAAGAGTCTTTTCTGTGCCACCTGGAATCACAATCACTTCAATTTTCCACAAAGAGCTATGTCATTCCTTGGAGGATGTGTCAAAATCTGTATGTTGAATGGGAGGAGAGATTTGTATATTCGGTTTCTCAAAGGAAACATGGCTTAAAAGAAACTGAAAAGCACTTTTCTAGTCTAAGTCTTCATTGTGCAGAGAAGGAAACGGAGGCTCAGAAGAGATGAGGAAAGGGTCTTATTAACAAATATTGCCTCAGCGCAGCACCAAGCCAGCCTTGGGCACTTCTGGGGGAGGATCTGGAAGGCCCAGGAGAATGAGTCTTAGAAAACGGAAAGAGAAGAAGCATACGAGGCCCCGTCTCTACACCACCATACCATGAAGTTCCACCAAATTACCCAGTATGGGTGCAGCCAACATTAAGGTGGGCTAAACAGGTTATGGAAACCTGGAAGTCTCAACCATAGTGGAAATTCCAACGTTTACTATGTTTTTTTTCCCAGTTCAAGCATCAGCTCAGTGGGCACTCTGTACCAGGCACTACATGAGGCCTGGAGTTCTCCCAAATACACAACTCTTATATCACGTGTGCAAACCACACACAGGCCCACCAGAAGGAAAATGCCCACAGATAAGGTGGAATTACTGAAACTGAAAGCAGCCAACGAGCATATATTACTAGCAAATACGGTGCTGCTAGAAATAGACTCATGGACATAGAAAGCAAACTGTGGTTAGCAGGCAGGAAAAGGGGGATTAACAGATACACATTAATAAATATAAAATAAATGACAAGGACCTACTATATAGCACAGGGAACTATATTCAATTTCTTGTAATGAGTTGTACTAAAAACAATCTAAAACATATGTAGATACATATGCATATGTTTATAACTGAATCTCTGCTGTACATCTGAAACTAACATTCTAAATTGACTACACTTCAATAAAAAGTAATTTTAAAAAATAAGTAAAAATAAAAGCAACGCCATTTAGAAAAAATAAAAGAATACTCTGATCCCCTTAGCTGTAGGTGCTAGAGAAATCTGGTTACAAACACCAAGTCCACTGGGTCACTCCAGCACTGGCTGTCACTCTTTCTGACCATCAGAGAGTCACTTGGCTTCAGTGAGTTTATTTTCTCTTCTGTGAAAGGCTTCAGTTGCAACTAACGATGTATAGAATCTCATCATTCACAAAACCAACAATTAAAGAGGACTTCCCATGGGCCAGGCTCTGGAAATATGAAAATATAGGGTCCGAGATATATTCATGGGTAGAAGAAATTTATGCCATAAAGACATTAATTCTTCTTGCTTTGATAGACAGATTCAATACAATTCTGTTTAGATTTCCTACCAGAGTTTTTATGGGTAACAAGATAATTTATGGTCAGGAACAACCAAGAAACTTCTTTAGAACCAGCACTGGGAAGGGGTGGATAGGTCATTCATTTCCACTGGTCTTTCTGAAGTGATGAAAACGTTCTGGAATATTAATGGTAGCACCACTGTGAATATGCTAAAGCTGCTGAATTGTAGCATTTAAGTGGGTGGACTTCATGGTGTGTGAACAATATCACAATAAAGATGTTAAATGAAAAAATATTTCTTGACAATTATTTTTCCCTCTATACTACTAGTCTGCCCCACAATTTAAGAAGAACAAAAAAACCAAAACAAACCAAATTTTGCCAGGAGCTCTTTAGGACTGCAAAGTCCCTGAGTCTCCAACTCCTCTGGTGGTGCTGTTCCTGTTAACACACCCTAGCTGGGCTGGGCTAGTTAGGGACTGTAACTATCTTTTTAAGAAAGACGGCCACACGTTTCACCCTGGGAGAGGGAAGGATGGAGGATGTCACAGCCTCATGCCTTCAGCTCATTTTTAACTGAACCAAGCCTTGCTTTCAACACTGTAATCCCTCTCACTATAAAAACAGTGACATCATCAAGCACCGCCATCAAAACACGTGAAAGTGTTCAAGGTACTTACCTGGGGCTGAAACACTGAGGGAGGAGACGGAAGCTCGCTCAGCACTGACGCTCCCTTTTCCCGACTCCAACAGGAGAAGCTGGGGTTCACAGCCGGAGGCTCTCAGCCCGGGGAGCAGCGCCCACACCACTGAGCTGGTCCCCAGGTAGCGGGAAAGGGAGAGGAGGGCAGCCCCGGGGTCGCGGGTCAGGGAAAGCGGGGGGGGGGGGGGACGCGGGCTGTAGCCCCGCTCGGAGGCCAGCCCCAGCCCCAGCCCCAGCCGCCCGTCCCCGTCCGGGTCCGCAGAACCCGCCCGCCCGGGACACAGCCAGCCCAGGGGTGGGGACGGGCCGGCGGCCGAGGAGAGGCAGCCCGGGAGGAGAGGACTCGCGGGCGGGAGAGGGGAAGGGGACGCCAGCCGCGGACTGAGGGGAGCCCGGCTGGGGCGAGAGGCGGCAAGTGCACACTTGGCCCTGGACAGCTGTGGCCGGGGCGCCGGGGCAGGAGCCAAAGTCCTACCGGGCGAAAGAGCTGAGAAGCCTTTGGGGCCGATCCCCGGCTCGGAGTTGCAGCTTCCAACCCTCGGTCCAGCTGGCACAGACTGCGCATGCGCAGGAGGGCCTGCGATCCTCTCTGTGTTCTGCAAGAGAAGTTGGGGAAGGGAGGGACGGAGAAGATGGGAGGAGGAGGGGAGAAGGGGAAAAGTGGAGGGAGAGACATGGACAGGAGGAGCAGAGAGAAGGCAGGGATCTGGAGTGTGGAGGAGAGTAGCAGAGATGGAGAGAAATAGTTTTAACTCTGGGGGCATCCTGAAGGAGGCAGCAGTCCTGCCTCTGCACACTTCTCTAACCCTTCAAGGCCCGCAGCTCATATTTTAACTCCCTGGCACAGCCCTCCACCCAAGGCCTCTGCAGGACCCCTACGGGGATCACACCCGTTGCCCCCAAGCGGAGCTGGGTTTCCTTTTGCTCTGGGAACCAAGCACCCGCAGGTGTTGTCGCTCAGAACTACCTTGGAAAGAGTACATATTCCCCTTTTACACGCTGGGACACAGGCAGGCAATATATCTGCCTTACCTCCACTGTCCCAGGTGTTGTGCTGGCGGGGAGCGGGAGGTACAAGGTCAGATCCCAAAAGGAGCATACTGCCTGAGTTTTGGTGCATAGTCCCCATCCTTCCTGGGTAAACCACTCCCCACACTCGGGGAACCATCAAGGGCACACAGTATGTCCCTGGGTGTGGGATAGCTGCCCTCAATTCCAGTGCCCATCTTGCTAGGAAGATAGGAGTGTTACTGAGTCCAAATTCATTCTCCTTAATGCAGGACAGGCCAGTAAGTTGGGAGACCAGGTGTTGGGGCATGAAATAGCAACTTTCTGTAGACCTAGATGGCAAACTAATGTCCTGGAAAACCATCTCCCCAAGTCAGAATTCAGGCTCCTTTCCTACGAGCTTGGTTTTTGCAATCTTCTTGATGTAGTAATTCTTTGTTGTTAGAATCCTTTGTTCTTGCAGCTATCTACCTGGGTCAGATCCCTGTAAACCTCCAACAAAACAAACGTTATTTTCTATTAGGTAACTTGTTATCTTTATATGAATGGAAAAGTGTTAAATATCCTTAAAGGTCAGAGCATTCAAAATAGGCTCTCCTGTATATTTTAGGCTCTAGGCAACATTGTTTTACAAGCAAGATGAAGCCTAGGAGACAGAGCACTGAGTTTAGTCAAAGGAACAGATCTAGTCAGATTTGTTCTTTTCTATTACCAGGGCAGAAGACACATGAGGATTTAAATCCCTTTAAGTTAAAAATAAGTAATATTTTAAAGGAATTTACATACATAGGTCGGAATGTGCATAGCATATCTGGAAAACACACAAAGGTTTGTAAACAGTGGCATCTCCAGGGAGGGCTGAAAGAAGAGAGGATGAGGGAAAACTTCTTTCACTTGTGTATTTTTGTGCTCTGTTTGAAATTTTTTAACCACATGCATGTATTTCTTTTTCAGTTAAAAAAAATGTGTAATGGAGCAAAGGAGTAGCAAGCTCAGCAAATAAAGCAGCCATGGAATCACTGAGCCATCACTTGATTTCAGCCAGGAAGCATTTTTTGACTCTCTCCTATGTGCCCAGTGCTGTTTTAAGACTTCTTTTATTTTTTTTCATAAAATAATAAAGTGCTATTCCTCACCCCTGCCCATGGCTGGTGGAAAACCAACTGAGTTTTTATTGAGTTGTTTTCCAAGAAGTAGAGATCAGTTATAAACAGAACACATCTTCAGGGCAAAACAGGCGGAGTGGTTTTCCAGCAGGCCAGATAGCTATGAAGGGTTTTCAACAGAGGCACACAGAGGCTGAGAAAGAAAGCCTCCAGGACCCTACAAAAAGCTGCCCAAACTGCCTTCTCCATGGCACTACTGAAATAGGAAAGAAAAAATCTGACTCCATATTAGATCTGTTCCTTTGACTTTAACCCTGTGCCCTGTTTCCTAGGCTTAGTCTTGTTGGTTCTGCACCTGTTGTAAAACAATGTTGCCTAGAGCCTGAAATATACAGGAGACCCTATTCTCAAGGCTCTGACTTTGAAGGATATTAACACTTTTCTATTCACATAAAGATAACAAGTTACAGAATAGAAAACAACATTTGTTTGTTGGAGGTTTACACGGATGTGACCCAGGTGAAGAGCTGCAAGAACAAAGGATTCTAACAACAAAGAATTCATACACCAAGTTTGCAACAACCAAGCATTCCCACTTCCCATTTTTAATATGAGAAGAGCCTGAAATCTGACTTGGGGTGATGGTTCCCCAGGACATTATTCTACCATTTCTCAGCTGGCTTTCCAAATTAAAGTCGCTATTTCTTGCCCCCAAAACCTGGTCTCCTGATTTATTGGCCTGTAATGCACGAGCAGAACAAGCCTGGACTCGGAAACACACACATTGGAAGTACCCATTTGGTATATTAAATGACCTGCTTCTACTCATCTTCCTGACGTTTTATTCTCTTGACCACTCCTGCTATGTTTATGAAAAACCTGTCATGTGGACACATTTCCACCTCTAGCCACTACCCTTCCAGGTAAGAACTGATGCCAAGAAGGCAATGGAAGTTGCTAGAAGGTATTACCTGGACAAAATAGAGCAGAAGTGGGTTCTGGCTGATGTTCAGGAGCAGGCTGGAACACCTGACAAGATGTTATAAGTACGGCTAGACAGCTGGGCACCAAAGGAGAAGCTTCTAAACTTCCATGAGGGACTTGTTGGATAGGAAGGAAAAGTCCCAGACTATAGCTCGGATCCCACCACGAGCTTCCTGGGCGAGTCTGGGCAAGTAATTTAAAATCTCTAGGCCCGTGCTGTCCAACATGGGAGCTACCAGCAACATGCAGGATTATGAAGTTATTCTGTAGCCAGACAGAATTATAAAAAGACATTTTATTGCAAAGGCCCAGCAGGTATAATATTTAAAAACGTTATTGGTTATCTTGACCTAACGAGATATTTTTGTATGTGTAGGTTTCTGTGGTTTGTAAGGCCTGTGACTAATGATTCCGTTACAGTGAAGTATTTTGAAATTATAAGTTACTGGACACAGTACCCTCATATCACAGTTGAAAAAAACTGATCCACATAAGCAAGGTGATCTGACTTATTAGTTATGAGCAGGGGCTCTGGGGCCAGCCTGCCTGAGTATAAATTCTCACTCTGCCTCCAGGGGGTTCTGTGTGAATCTTGGACAAATTATTGTTGTTTTTGTTGTCGTTGTTATTATTTGTGCCTCTTTTTCCTTACCTTTTAAGTAGCGAGGAATATGTAGACTCTATCTCCTACTGTGTTGGCAGGATTAAATGAGTAAACGTCTGTGCTGCCCACTTCCCTGGGTTTCAGCATTCTCCAGGCAATCAGTGCCAAACTCAGAGGCATTCTCCACTGTCTTCGTCAGTCTGGGGTGCTGTAACAAATTACCGTGGGTCGGGTGGCTTAAACAACCAGCATATTCCTTATGGTTTGGAGGCTGAGACTTTCAAGGTCAATGTATCCTTGAGAGGATTGCCAGCTCGAAGATGGCTGTCTTCCCAATATCTTCATATCCCAGAGAGCAGAGAGAAGCAAGCACTCTGGGGGCTTGTATAAGAACACTAATCCCATTCATGAGGGCTCTACTCTCATGACCTCATTTTATCCTACTAATCACGTCCCAAAGGCCCCACCTCCCAATACCATCACCCTGGGAGATGGGGTTTCGACATATGGATTTTGAGGGGATGCAAACATTCAGTCCACACATCGGCTAAGTCTCCCCAACATGCAGTCATCAAACCTGTAGCTAATTTCAAAGTAATATTTATGTCTCTCTGCCCATTTCCATTCCTACATCCACTATCACTGAAGCCCTGTTACATTTTATTCCTTATTTTTCTGGTAGAGATTTAATTGATTCCTCTAACTCCAATGCTCCCCTCGCTCCAGTCTGCTTAATAGCCCTGCCAGGTAGGTCTTCCTTAAAACACCTTCCACTTCACCTGGTTGTTTTTTAGTTGTAAATGTCAGAATCCTCTCCACACCCCATCCTATACCTTTAATCCGTTACACTACGGCTCACTATGTTATTTTCCTCTTACCAATGTAAGAAATTTCCATAAGCTTAAGAGCTTAAACCAGCACAGATTTATCAGCTTATGGCTGTGGAGGTCAGAGATCCAACACAGTTCTCATTGGGCTAAATTCAAGGTAGCAGCAGGGTTCCTTCCTTCTAGAGGGTCTAGAAGAGAATGTTTCCTTGTTGTTGTTGTTTTTTTCCAGTTTCCAGAGGTCACCCACCTTCCTTAGCTTGTGCCCCACGACTTCCTCCATTTTCATGGTCAGCAGCCTTTCTGAACATTGCTCTATGGCTACACCTCCCTCTGATTTTAAACTCAGCTGGGAAATGTCCTCCATTTCAAGGACCCCTGTGATTACATTCAGCCCACCTGGACAATCCAGGCTACTCGCCCTATTGTCTCATCTCAGGATCCCCTTGTCCCATCCCATTCAGGCATTATGAATGTGGCTGTGACACTCACCTTGTGTAACATTTCCTCTCATGGGCATTTTATGGTTCAAGGCACATATGAATGACTTTTTGTTTTTCTTCCTTAGCCTTTCTACATTCAGTATGTCTGGTGAGATTATATGAATCCTTTTTATTTGTCCCCCTGCACTAATCTTTAATAATGTATCATGGGTTTAAAATGCTAACTGATAGACAATTTAGAAGACAGAAATCCTCTAAGATTTTTGTCCTAAAATATCTGTCATGCATTTTGCCATGTACAGTAACATGTCACAGGTGGCTACCCTGTGGCCGGGGAGGGACATGATTCTGCCATAACACTCCCCTCATTCTCACCAATGTGCTGATCACCTAACCAAGGACCTATGCTCCCCGCTTCGCTCACTTCCTCCTCCTTTCCATTGACTACCCTGTTCCCATCGCTTCCTTCATTCAGCACATCAGGATTTCATGACCACATTCTTCTCTAAATGGAATGGGTATCTTGAATCTAATGTCTGACAACTGTTCTTACTGTATATGCACACACTGACCTGCACATAACCCCGTCCAGCTCTTTATTTTCCTAGAATCTCCCAGAGGAATCAGTTCCATGATGATGGTGATGATGATGATGATACTGACAATGATGACAGGGACCTCTCAAGGATTCTGATAAAGAGGGAATTAATAAAGGGAGGGAATCATTGCAAAATTGCCTCAGAGACAGGCTTAAAAGTAAATAACTGCTGTAGTGTTTAATGAAATTGACTAATATTTAACTATTTTTAAAACTTTATATCACTGAATTTAAAATTTTAACGGGAATTCTCATTCACCAGTAACCAAGATTCAACTCTAGGACCAAAGTCTAAGGATTTCAATCTTCTAACAAATTGTCCACTAGCCTTTAAAACACGTGATCCTTTTAAAAAGCTTAGTGCTGGGCTGAAAATAAGCAGGATTCATATAATCTCACCAGACACAGTGAATGTGGAAAGACTAAGGAAGAAAAACAAAAAGCCATTCATAACGTCTTGAACTTCACGTTGCTCACAGGAGAAAATGTTAGCCAAGGTGAGCGTCACATCAACATGACGCCTGAGTGGGATGGGGAAGCTGATCTTCCTCATCAGACATTTATCCTGATTTGTTAGATGCCAACACAGTTTCCTCATTGGATTTGCTTCTAACAAGTATGGAAGAATTTACGTTCTACCAAAAGCAGTCTAAACATTTTCCCCTGCTGTCAGGTCTCTGGACTGAATGTCCCCACAAGAAGGACATGAATATGTTTCATAGGGAATTCTTCCTGAGAAACAACAGGATTTTCGAGGGAAGAACTGCAGGCCCCCCATGGAGGGCTGGAGGAGTGCTAGAGGGGGCACTGGAAAAACAGCAGGAGTGAGTTCAGATACTACCGCTCAGGTTGCCAAAGACAGCATTGCTATCTCTGAGGATATGACATTCTCCCAAAAGTTCCATGAGTGAAGGTACCTGTGAACACTAAGCAGGTTGTTAAGAAACAGCAGCACATAATTTGCGTCACAGCTCAATTACAGTATGTTTTGATATTTGGAAAATAATTAGCCCATTTTCCTTTGAAACTGCAGCAGTAGCAATAGAAATAAAAAAGGCTGAGCCGTCTTGGAGACAACAATCAATAAACAATTCTAAATCTGCAGGATTCCTTGACGATATGCAAGCATGGAGCTAGATGTGTGCTGCAGATACCTCTTACTGCAGGGCTCACTCCTGCAAAGCATAGAACTAGTTTTCTCAGCAGACAGAGGGAACCAAATCAAGATTCCAAATCTTGAGAGATTTACTATATGGCAGGAAAGATCACACAAGTACATCCAGCCAAATATGAATAAATGTAATCAAATATTATCAAATGTGATTGGAGCACAGATGAAACAGAAATTCCTTTCACCTGGGATCTAGAGAGACTTCTTCAGAAAATGTGGCTTTGGAGATGGCCAAAGACATGGGTGGAAATTTGGCAGAACAGGATGTAAGGAATTTTAAAACTGATTCTAAAATTCATATAAAAATTCAAAGGATCCCAAATATCCAAAACAATTTTGAACAAGAAAAACAAAGTTGGAAGACTTGCACTATCTGATTTTCAGCCTTTTTTTTTTTTTTTTTAAACTACAGTAATCAGAAAGTATGGTGTTGGTGTAAAACAGGAAAATAGAATAATGGAGCAGAATAGAATGTTCAGAACTAAACCAACACTTATATAGACAATTGATTCTCAAAAAGGATGCAGTGGAGAAAGGATCTTTTCAACAAGTAGTGCTGGAAGAATTAGATAGTGATATGCAAAAAAAAAAAAAATGAACTTTGATCCACACCTCACAAAATATACAAAAATTAAGTCACAATGGATCATAGATCTTAATAGGAAATCTAAAACTATAAAACAGCTAGGAGAAAAAGCATAGGCTTAAGCTTTATGACCTTGGGTTTGGCAAATATTTCTTTGCTATGACACCAAAAGTATAATCTATTTTAAAAAGAAACTGATAGAGTGAACTTTATCAAAATGAAGACTCTTCAAAGCTGTTCTAAACACTGCTAAGCAAATGAAAAGACAAGCCTTAGACAGAAGCTATTTGCAGATCATATATCTGATAAAGTTCTCTCTTTGTATCTGATCCAGAATAAAGAGGTCTCAAAACTCAATAATAATGCAAACACCTGAATGAATGAATGAGGCCAGAAAACACACTTCAGTAAAGATATCCAGACGGATAATAAGCATATGAAAAGATGCTGATTAAAGATGCCATTAGTCATTAGAGAGATGCTTTCAAAAACCACAGTGAGATACTAGTACACATACATACAAGAATGAATACGATTAGAAAGACTGACCTTACAAAGTGCTGGTAAGGAAGTAGAGCAACCAGAGCTGATACACACCACAAGGAATTTACAATAGTACAACCATTTTGGAAAAGTCTTTAACAGTTTCTTTAAAAAAGGTAAATACCTATCTACCATATAACCCAGATATTCCTCATGTGGTGCTTTAGAAAAGAAAAGCATATGTCCATATAAAGGCTTGTAACCAAATATTCACTGCAATTTTATTTATAATAGCTCAAGTTGTAAATAACCCATGCATCCATCAAGAAGCAAATGGAGAAACAAATGATGGTCTATCCAAACACTGCTCACAACAAACTCTTCAGTAAAAACTCAGCACTAAACAATACTCTGCTATAAGAAAAATAAGCTATTAATACAGCAACACAGATGACTCTCAAAATAATTACACTGAATGAAAGAAGTCAGACAACATAGAGTAGATACTGCATTAATCCATTCATACAAGGATCTTGAAAATGCAGACCAATATGTTGTGATGGAAAGCAGATCAATGGTTTCCAGGGGAAGAGATGGGGAGGGAGGGAGGGACAACAAATGGCAGGAGAGAAGCTTTGTGGGTGATGGGTATGTTCACTCTCTTGAATGTGGTCATGGTTTCTTGGGGATATACTTATGTCAAAACGTATTAGCTGTACACTTTATACGTGTGAAAATTACTTTGCCAAGTATACCTCAAAGCTGTTTTAAGAAAAAAGGCACTTCAGTCCTGATCCACCTCAGCGCCTGATTGGAGCGACATGATCAGTCCCTCACCCTGTTTGCCTAACAGGAAGGTAGAAAACCTCTCACGGAAAATAACATATGGATTTTTCATTTGCAATGTCTGCCATGTAATAAATAATTTCAAGACATGCAACATGTCAAGACTATATAACGGATAATATGAGAATAAGAAACATTAGACAAAGGATGCAAACCCCCAGGTGATGTAGGCATCAGAGTTACCAATAAAGGCTATAAAATACTTTTAATATATTCAAGAAAATAAGGAAATTATGGGAGAATAGACAACAGGGTAAAGACTTTCACCAGAGAAATATACTGGAATGTATTTTTAAGAGAAATCAAACAGATAATCTAGAACTGAAGCCTTCAGCTCTGGAAACAGGTAAACAGAGCTAATTAGGATCCATTTTAAGTAAAACTTTCAGTAATGCCGGGTAAAATACAACAACAAATGTAACAGAGAGCTAACTATGGAAAGAGAAGTTCCCAGGTGTCAATACAAAGAGGACACTTAAAGCCCAGAGTGGTAATCTTGTGAGCTGATGCCACCACACCCTGGAGGGAAGGGGTTTTAATCTGCACATAAATAGAGATACAATGTCCATTTAGGAAAAAGGGTCCATACCAGATGTCGAAGACTCTTCCTTCATATCTATATAGTCAGAGACAGAGATGTAAAGTGGCAGCAGAGGTCACAGTGACACAGGGCCCTGGGCCAAGGAGTGTGAACACCTCTGCAAGCTGGGAAAGGTAGGAAGACGAATCCCTCCCTAGAGCCTCGGTGTGGAACGTAGCCTTGGCCACACGTTGGTTTAAGCCCACTGACAATGACTTTGCACTTCTGCACAAAAGAACAGTGAGATGATGAATGTGTATTGCTTTAAGCCACTGAGTCTGTGGTCCTTTGTTAGAACAGCAAAAGGAAATAAACTCAGGAACCAACATGAACATGAACCCCAAGCTGCCTGCTGTGCTGGCAAGAAGTTCTTTGTCTCTGAACCTGGGGGAGTCTCCTGTCTTCTGGCAGCATCCACAAACTACCTCATGCTAACTTGAGAGCTTGCAGAGGGTTCAATCTTAACCCTGCACAGTTCTTGATATTTAGTTAATAAAAATGATGGTGTCATCATGGGTATTTTTCCATCTTTTAAATACCCTTCAGTCTTCCAATAAAGCTACCTCTAATTGAGAGACAGTGTAAATAGTTTTCAAACTTCATAATAAATAACTGTGGTTTTATTTGGTTACTTAAATTATGAGTAATAATATTCACATTAGTAAAAGTTATTAAAATCAACATTGTTTAATGAAAATATCATTTCTTTTTGCATGAACATGTATTAACTACAATAAATGTTCCATGCTTTGTTCTACGATTTACTGTTAGAGCCTTAAAGAATAATATTTTCCTCAAAAGATATTATGGCAAAGGGATTTCTTTTGGTGGAACAGTTCCTACATCAAATCTGGTGCATGGCTCAGGCCACTGGGAACCTAGAGATGATAGATATTAGGAGGCATTATAAACACAAAATGATTTTTAAAGGAATTAAACAACTGGATGTGTGAAAACAAAGAATCTGAGAATATTCTAGTGAAATAAATGTATTTTTCAGCTTAAGCAAGACACTGGGTGAATAAATCTAAAATGAAAAAACCACCCAGAGATCAGCAGTGAGTCATGCATGCAGTGTGACTGATCAAAACCAAGTTGTTTCCAAACCAGTGTGCAGGCTTGATGCCTTCATGAATCAAGTCTGTGTGGCACCAGGCCATCTCGAATACATGTTGATGAGGTATTTATAAGCCCTTCACCATCCCAGCACAAAGCCCACACATGAGCCACAAGACCATCACCTACACATCTGCAAAAGACACAGCATGGTGAATAGCACTTTTCTTGTTCAGTAGCCGGTGGCAGGGCACTGTGAGCAGACAGAGATACAGGGACACAGAGACACAGAGGCACTTCCCCTCACTCAGCTGATAACCTTCCGTGCATTCCTGGGGACAGGATTGTCATAAAATGCACCATGGATTGATCCTCCTCCTAGGAAAGGAACGGTAGGTCTGTCCTCAGGTTGGAGCAAGGGTGGCCGGAGGATCTCAGAAGAGCTGTTTCAGCACAACCAATAGAAATGTCTGCCACCGTGACCAGGAGAGACAGGTCTCCTGCCATCCCGGTAGGCACTTGGGCTCCTGACAAAAGCTGGGCTCAGTAAAGGCTTGAGTAGAAGGCACAGACCTGAGGGATGCCCCAGCAAGAGACAGGAGGTAGGGCCTGGTTTATGCTGCTCTGGGTGTATCCCAGCCTCATCCGAATACGAAATCAGAAATTTGCAAAACAGCAGAGCTGGGATGGATCATCTACTCCAGACTCCTCACCTTACAGTTTAAAGGGTGGCAGCCCTGGGAGGCAAAGCAACGTGCTAAAGGCAGAGCGTGGAAGTGGCAGCGCCAGATGAAAAGCACCATGGCAACCCCGTTCAAGGCCGCTGACACTGAGGACGGGGCCAAGGTTTCCAACGAGGAGAATGAGACAGTGTAAATACTTTGTTCCCCCCAAAACCCCAAATGTTTACTAAGGCACAAAAACTCACCTTAACTAGCTCTCTTCTGAGGGGGCTCTCTTCTGTCTCCGTCTTTCTGTCTGTCTCCATTTCTCTCTCTCAGACACAAACACATACAATTTTGTGAAAGGGGACTTCCTGCCATACAAAGACAGACTTCACATCTTCAGAGAAACACTTGACAAAGCACATTTCCAATTCAAGTCTTTGTGTGAGGTCTGGGCAACTGGCTTATTTTCTAGAACAATCGGTGGTTCCAAAATCAGGAGATCATCTTCCCCAAAGGAAGAGTTCTGGTCCGTGTTGATGAAGCTGGGGGTGTCACATTTCATGAGCCCGTTAGGCTCCTTCTCTGGCCACCTGCTGCATCTGATGGCTTCCTGGAGCCGAACATCACTGTCAAGGGCTATGGTTGGGATACCAGCTTTGGCCTTGTCCATGCGGTCCACTTCATTGACGTAGCAGTGAAAGAGGGACCTAGATTCGTCATTGTGCTGCCAGAGAACCCCTTGGGCACCAGCGGTCTTCCAAAGTCCGACACAAAGCTGTTCAGTCTGAATCTCTTCTCGGGAGACTCCGCATTGCAATAAAGAAAACCAAAATAAAAGATCGCCCACACTCTAGCTCGGTGACCTGAAGACTTATAGTTTTTGATATCTGCTGAGAGCAAATCCCTGCACAGAGCATGCTGACAAGCACTGGAAGTGAGAGACATCACTTTCGAACACATACAATTACACCCAAGGCAAAAGTCTCGTGAGGGCCCTTGGACCATCCTGAAAAAACATCGCTCCCTGAGAATCCTCAATACTGGTGCATCGCACACCAGTGTTTCTCAGTGGGACACTCAGATCATCTTCATCAGAATTAGTTAAAGTGCTTCTTAAAATGCAGAATTCTGGGGTGCACACCCTCAGAATCTCCAGAATTAGGGACCGGCAGTCTGTATTTTCATAGCCACCAAGATCACTAAACATGCTCAGATTTAGCACCGCGGTCTACATCGGGTCACCTGAGCATCGACAATGCTGTCTCATGGGGTGGGGGGGGTGCCATATGTGTCAGTGTGCTGTCCTACCCACGTGTCTCCCCTGATTCTCAGAACTGACAGTGCAGTCCCATTGGGCAAGAAATACCACCATTTCACAATGCATACGCAGGGCGCCTGACTGACAGATACAATCAGTGCTAGGAAAGGGGACAAAACTCAGGTTCCTCATCGCTTGTTTCACTTACTGTGGGACAAATGATCAATTCAAGGGTAATAAATCAGTGTATGAGTGAATAACATGACTCTCGTTAGTCCCACGAGTGCCTGGAAGAGCGAGCCTGGGCACACTGAGAATCATAACAGCCCATCTACTTAATTGTCATCCTCCCCAGATTTATGTAAAGGTTACTTCCACCCAGGCAGTGACCCCTGAAGGGCAAGAATCATGTCTGAACACACTCTCAAATCCAGAACAGAACCTGACAACAATTAGGCTCTGGGGTCTGTGTTTAGCGAGTGTGGAATCTCAGTGATGCCAGCTCTTAGACCTTGCCTTCCCATCCCACCCCTCACGATATGGCCCTTATGACCAGCTCTCCCGGGGCTGGGGCCACGGAACCCATTTACAGGACTGGAAGAATCTGATCATATAAACCATCCCCCAGATTATCATCAAGAGTCACCTGCATTTCAGGGATCAGTAATCCCAGAAGCTTTGCAGTTCAGGCAGGTGAGGGATTTTTATATCAGCTCTGTCTTCTACTGTGACTGCCTGGGTGACATCAGACAAGGAATTCTCAAAAGCCTGAGCTTTTCCTTTCAGGAATAATCTAAATAACAAATCTCGTTGACCACTCAACAAGTGTGATGTGAAGATCAATGATTTACACAGGAGTACAACATTCACTAGGTCATGGATTTAGAATCAGAGAAAAATCATTTGAGAAAGATTGACAGAATGTAGCTTTAATGCAAATTTAAGTATTCTTACCTTTCAGTAAATCATCTTCTTCCCCAACTTATCACTTCACCCAAGTTTAAAAGATGTTTGAAAACAGGGATGAGTGTGCCAGCAATCTGGGACCCAATAACCTAAAATGTCACCTAGGAAAAAGAGGGGAGTAACACATTTTTAAAAAGCATGGTGAGGATGGCGGGGCCATCCCCCAACTCCAGACTAAGAAGCTCTAAGCAATACATTTCCTGCCTGCCTGGGGCATCAGCTGATGTGAAAACCCACCCAGAAACCTCACTGTCCAGCAGCTCCTGCGTAACACAGGCTACACTTTCTCAGAATTAAGAATTGGGGCCAGTAACCACTTTGCTGAAGAATAAAGACAAAGAAGAAGAAGAGCGTTATGCCCCTCCCCAGGGGAGAGCCCAGACCTTGGGCTGCATGCACTGAGCCTACCTCCCAGGAGAAGGATAAACTGGAGAAGGGCGTCCTGCGAAACTGGGACAGCAAATGTTGAGATGGGAACAAATTGACCGGCTGGCCAGGGACAGCCCCCTCTGTCGCTGCCTTGGCGGCTGCCTCCGCCCCCTCAGCACATCCTGCCCACTTCCGGTGGTTAAGCTGTCAGGGAAACAGTGCTTTGCGACCTGGGGCAACAGAGGCTGCCCCCAGGCCAAGCTGTGGGGGAAATGGGATCTAAACCACCAGCTCCCAAGCGGCAAGCTCCATACCCCCGCCAACAACCCGCCGCCCCCGCAGCCTACAGCACCCCCGGGGCAATATGTCCTGGAGAAGGGTGACCCAGGAATGAGGGGCAGCAGATGCCACCCCCACGTCAGGCCTCCAGAGAGATGGGAGCTTATCCTCCAGCCCGCCAGGGGCAGACCCCCCTCCTCTCCAACCCTTGATGTCACCGCGCCCACCTCCCAGGAGCAACCTGACCGGGTGTGGGGTTTCAGGCTAATCTTGGGCGGGAGAGGCCGTCCCCAGGCCAGGTCAGGGGAGAGGAGAAGAAGTGGCCCCATTAGGCGGGGCAGCCGGCCGTCGCAGCTGCCTCTGCCCCTCGACAGCATCGCGCCCGCCTCCCAGGAGCAAGCTGACCTGGAGACGGGCATCCGGCTTCTTGGGCAGCAGAGTACGCCCCCAGGTTTGGCCGTGGGGAAGAGGAGAGCAAATTGACAGGCTCCGCGCTGCAGGTCCTCTACGCCTGCCGTCGCCTCCCCCACACTTTAAAGGCACTTCCCAGGGCGCCCCTCCCCCAGCAGGCTAAATGGGACAGGTGTGTCTGGTGATCTGAGGCAGGAGAGGCCACTCCCACACCAGGCCATCGGGGAGACGGGAGCCAATCCACCAGCTCCCCAAGGCAGCCCCCTACCCCCGCAGCAGCCACCGCTCCTGCCCCCTGACCTCACGGTGGCCGCCTCTAGGGAGCAGGCTGACCTGGAGATGGACGTCCGGCGAACTAGGGACAACAGGGACCGCCCCCAGGGCAAACCACGGGGAGAAATGGGAGCAAATGGACCGGCTCCATGGGAAAACCTGCCGCTGCTGCCACCACCCCCAACGTAACACGCCCGCCTCCTGGGGCCAGGCTGACTAGGATACACGTGTCTCTTAACCCAGGGCAAGAGACACCGCCCCCAGGACAAGCCGCGGGGAAGATGGGAGCAAATGTGCCCGCTCCCCCGCTGCAGGCCCCAGACCCCCGCCACCCGTGCACCCTGACTACCCTGCCTCCCGCCCCCAGCAGGCAAAGTGGGAAAGGGTTGTCCCAGGACCTGGCGCAGCAGAGGCCGCCTGCAGGCCACGCGGCACAGACATGGGAGCTAATCCTCAAGCTCCCCCGGGGCAGCCTCCCTATCCCCGCAGCCACCACCATCCCAGCCCCCTGACTGCACCGCACCCATCTCCCAGGAGCAAGCTCACCTGGAGTCGGACCTCAGGCAAATCTCTGGCGGCAGAGGTCGCCCCCAGGCCAGGCCGCGGGGGAGAGAAGAAATGGAGCAGCTCCCTGGAACGGACCCCAACCCCCAGCCGCCGCCGCCGCCGCCGCCTCCCAGGACCAAGCTCACCTGGAGACCGGCGTCACGCCTCTACGGCAGCAGAAGCCGCCCCTGGCTCCGCCGCGGGGGAGAGCGGAGCGAATTGACCGGCTTCCGTGCGGCAGCCCCCCTATCCCCGTGGGCCCTGCACCTTAACCTCACCGCCTCCACTCCCCACTCAGCTTGCTGAGTGGGACAGGTGTGTGCAGCGACCTGGGGCAGCAGAGGCCGCTCCCAGGCCCGGCAGCCGGGAGAAGGCAGCTATTCCATCAGTTCGCCAGGGGCAGCCCCGCTCCGCCCCCTTGCCGCTGCCACCGCCCACTGACCTAACCGCCCCACCACCCAGGAGCAAGCTTACCTGGAGTCCAACATCTGGCGAATCTCCGGCGGCCAACACCCCCCAAGGCCAGGCTGCAGGGAAGAGAAGAAATCGACCCGCTTGCCCGGGCAGCCTCCCACCCACCGCCGCCGCCGCCGCCGCCGCCGCCGCCCCCTCCGCCACCCCAGACCATTGCACTAATCTCCCGGGGTCAGGCTGACTGCGAGGATGTGCACTTGCCTTCTGACCCTGGCCACGTGCCGGAGCACCTTCCTGCACCCCTACACTCCCTGTACCTCTGCACCCCTGCCACTCTCTGCCCTTCCGCACTGCCTGCACCCCCGCATCCCCTGAACTGCCTGCACCCTCCACAGCCCCTGCACCCCTGCCACCATTTACACCTTTGCACTGCGTACACTCCTGCACCCCTGCTTGTCCCACACACCACCTCTTGGGCCTGTGGCAGTCTCTGCTGTTAGACCAATGCACAGGAACTCACATCTTTGCCAGTATATGATGCATCAGTGGACGTCTGGGGTTGGCTGCAGGAAGGTACATGTTCCCGGTCACTAGCCTGGGCCACTAGGGTGATCTCTGTGAGGTCACCCAGGACGGGCTCAGAGATGCTGTTCTCTGGGAAGAGAGGAGTTGAAACCGGTCTTGAGGGCAGAGCTGTGCTCACCAGGTCGTCCACGCTTCATGTTTTACACAGGGTTTCGGAGAAGTGAAATTGATCCGGCCAAGTAAGACCGGCCTGCTGTGCGCCCACCTCAGTCCTGGGCTCTGAGGCAGACCGACTGGCTCCCACCATCAGGACACAGTTTGGGCATCTGAATGGTCCCTTGGAGGCATCCTATCACTTCTCAGGAAGAAGTCTGGCTGCTTCCACCCTATGGCCCTCCCTCCCACTCTGCTGGCCTCAGGAAGGTTCCTTATTTGGGGAAGAATGCAGCCCACCCCCTACCCCACCCCTCACCTTTCTCTAACCCAGGCTGGTGCTTTCTCTGCCCTTCAGAGTCTGGAAAGCCATTTCTCTTCAGGTATGTCCCTTCTGAGATGGACTTGCTTCCACTCAATTCTAGGCGAGGATGCACCATGGAATGCACTGGGTAAGAGAACCAAAATAAATACTTTCTTCTGTGAGGTTTTCTGTTTATCTACTGGGGCTGGGCTGTGTGTAGTTTGCTACAGCTATTCGTGCGAGAGGCTAAAGCCACCCGTGAGTCCTTGTTTCCATCTCCCCGCTGTCTTTGGGTTTTCCCTAGACACTCCTGAGACATTTACTTCTTTTAATTTTATTCCTGTTATAACACAGGGGCCCTACTGAAATGGAGGTAAGGTGTTGGGGGAGTGGGACAGAGCAGGGCATTTGTAGTCCTGTGATTAGTTCTCATTGAGCCTGTGCCCTGAGCTGTGACCTCCACAAGTGTGTCTCTTTCCCCCACCCCAATTTGGGTGACACAGAAGGTATTTCCCTTCCCCCAGGTAGGTTAGGCTCTGGTAAAATAATTTCTCATTAAAAAAAAAAACAAAACACAACCCCCCACAATGGAAGAGAATGTTCTGGGTGTATTTCAATAGAGCTATTTTTTCCTTTCCTGGCAGGAACCATGAGGAGTTTTCCTATGATCTTCACTCTGAGAACAGGAAACGGTCCTGGAAGTAAAATGCATGAAAAAGAGCAGGGGGCCCCTCTGACTGGCCCCCTGGAGTTGTCACACTCGGACATCCCCACGCTGAGCCTCCAGCTGGCCTCAGGGACCTGTTAAATCTGCCTGCCCCCGGGGTTCTTACAAAAGCGGGTTCTGCCCTGGGAGCTGTGACTCTCCAAGCCTGCCCGGCTGCCTCTCTGTGTTGGGAGCAGCTTTCCCCCTCAGTTTTCTTGTGGATCTAAGAAGAGCAGTGGGTTTGCAGCTCCCTCAGCTCTGGTGTTGTTTTCAGGACAGAAGGAGCAACTTCTGAGCTCCACACGAGCTGGACCAGAGGCTGGAAGCCTCCCCTCCTCTGCCTCCATGCAGACAATCAGTGGCTGTGGTTCTGGCCGAGTTTCTGAAGATGTGGATTTAAACACACACATCCCAGCCCCCACAGGAGCACACAGTCCCATAAATCCCTACAACTTCCACTGGTAACTACGGAACTGATGAGGACACGGGTTTCGGGGCTGCAGAGGCCTGACTGCATGACTTTCTCCGTGGCCTATTAATGTGGTTGTTATGGGCCTTGTCTGAAGTGGCTTGCTTACCGCACCTGGTACATGGGAAATATAAAATAAGTACTAGAACCTCCACTTTTTCTCCCTCTTGGGCCTTCCAACCTAAAAAGTAATACGTGAACTCAGACGGCCTAGTCACCACAATGAGGTCCGACCAGCCCGGCTCTCCTGAGTGATGGACACTGACTTGCGCATTAACTCGGAACAGTAGGGGAACCGCCTTCCTCTAACTGGGCATCTCCCCACACCAGGCACGCCCTCAGCTGAGAAGGGGCCAACTCCCCCATTGAGGTGTGTGCTGGTGGCTTCAGTGTGACCTGGCCCTGCCGGGACATGAACCTGCAGTGAGGTGGAGTGTCAGGAGGAGTGGGGTCCCTGCTGGGGCAGCAGGGGGCCTGGTAGCACCCTGTGCAGCCTGGTGCCTGAGGCTCCCCAACATCTCCTACGGCCCCCGGGTCGGCTCTGGTCTGGGCCACTCCATGCACCCTCCCAGTATCTTTTCATTAAGTCCCTTTTTTGCTTTTATCAGCCAGAGATGGCTTCTGTTGCTTGTTCAGTGAAACAGTGCATCAGGAAACCAGACTATTTCTAAGATCAGTAAAATACGAACTTTGGTCAGCTCGCCGGGCAGACCGTGCAGCACAAATTCCCGCACAGGGCTGTGCAAATGCCTTACGTGAAGGGTCCTCATCATCTGTCTTCAGAGATACAGAAGCTCGTGGTTCAGGTAAAACCTCAGGGAGGGATTGAGGAATCCAAAGCTGGTTGGTTTCAAAGACTAACCGGTCAGAACAGACCCCTGAGCTGTGGTCAGAAGCCTGGCTCAATGTCACGCAGACTTAGCACCCTAATGTCCAGTGGGGCCGGTGCTGTTTCCTTTACAGGCTCTCGTTGGGGGGTCACTGTAGCCCCTTACACTCAGCAGGGAATCCAGCCCTCTTAGCCCCCACCCTGAGTGTTCCATGACACAAATCTCGGGAGTGTTTAATTTTCATCTTTGTTTAGGAGGATGAATGTGGGGCAAGAGGAGAGATAAATTCACACTTAGTGACACCAAGTCACAGCCAGTACCTCCTCCTCGGAGAGCTATGTGCTCCCACAGTGGTGGCTGGGGGCCTGGGCAGAGCCCCTCCTCTGGTCACAGAGGGACTCACTCCTCTGACTGCAACTGATGGGTTGGACAACCAATCCAGAGGGGACAGAGCATCTTTCCCGGGAATTTGGAACTGACACACAGAAATTAATTTCACTCATCTGGGGATTGGGAGGAGGGTGGGAATCAAATGAAACCAGAGCAGTAGAGAAAGTTACAAGTGAATGAGAGAGACAGAGAGACTGAACTTGTGAGAGTAAATAGTGTGAAGGAAGGATTACAATCAGGGCACAGAGGAATTCCAGCTCCTGGCAGTCTAGTGTGTCCCAGCCCATCAACAAACCTGCGGGATGGTTAACATCATTCCAGTTTTGCAGATTAGGAAACAGGCTGAAAGAGACGGGGGTTGGCTTTGGGTGCACAGTTAATTTAATTGCCACTGGACCCCTCACTTCCCACTGCCTGAAGGCACCATGATCCTCACAGGGACCCTGCAGTGCTGACAGCCTAGCACCCTGATCAAAGGGACCCTGCGGGAGTGGGAACCTCTCTGAGTTTGGAGAGTTCCCTGCACCGAGATTCCATGCATCAGCCGGCTCCCGCTCACCCCAGGTTAACGTCTCCCCAGCTGTGTAGTCTCCCGACCCGCTTCCCTCCCTGCCAGGCACCCCCGTTCTTACCACCGAGTGTACTGCAGGAATTCAGGCACAGGGATGCCCAAAGCAACACGAGCCCACCGGCTGTACAAACAGCAGACTCCCAGCCCCACCTGCGCTCCATGGGGATAGTAGGTGTCCTCACCTTTCATGTACCTAAGGCAATCTGTTTCTTCAGCTGGAGGCTATAGAGAAAAATAAAAGGTCCAAAACATTGTTCAGTGAGGAATTCCTCCAAGGACCTGACTTCAGAGTCTACAAACAGTTGTGCTGGCCGCTCTTACCCCCGGACATTGGGTGAGGTGGATTATTGATCAGCACAATCGCCGGTGGCCCAGCTCCTGGGCTTGGCTGCCCAGAGGGGGCTGGGGGAATGGGTAAGGCCAGGGCACTCAGGAAGAGCACAGAGGACCTGACATCTCGCCTCCGCAGTTGTAAACCCTTCCTCAAATCTCAAGGCATCGGACAGAGTGCAGCCACCACAATAATGAGATGTTCCCATCACTTCACTCACTCCTGTTGGTTCACTTACGTGCTGAGCATCCACTGGGTCACAGGACATGACACACAGGATGGCCGATGGGACAGGCTTGGTACTTCCCCCTGGATCCTGTTCAATCTGATGGAAGAATGATCACTCATAAACGGTTTCTCAAAAGGATACATAGACAGGAGACAAACTGCAGAGTGAATCAAATTTTAAAATATAAATGAAGATCCCCCAGTCTCCCCGCCTAAGGTTAACAGCATAAAGAAAATAGATCTTGCCTTTGATCACCAAGGAAGTGGTCATCCTCTCTCAGGAGGAAAGGAGAGTTAATCTTTGAGCAGGACACAGAAGTGCTCCATCGAATTGGACCAGGACCTCTGCTTTCATTCAGCAAATCTGTATAAGCTCCTACTACTTATGGGAATCTAGTAACTATACCCATTCCCAAGGCTCTTGGGCTTTATTAGTCAACAAAATAGACACGACTCCCCATCACTGGGGGCTCAGAGTTTTAGCAGAGAAAACAGGCAACATGATGGGGGTAGCAAGAGCTTGGGGAAAAATAAGAGTGATATGAGCAAACTCAGGTGATGGTGGTGGGGTGGGAGGCAGGCAGGAGGGAATAAGGCAATCCTGGCAGATCTCAAGGAGTAATGAACTTGAAGCAGAATAGATCCGGAGGAAGAAGGAAGAGCCGGAGCCAGAGGCCCCCAGAGTGATGGGGAGAGTGTGGGCGGAGAGGCAGAGCAGGCCGGGTCCTCGAAGACTTTGGGACGACTTTGGCTCCTAATGGAATGGTGACCCTTTTAGTGAGTTTTGATGGGATGGGTGATGTCCAATTTATGCTTTTGTTTTGAGTTTTCTTGGGAGGAGGTTAATTTATTTATTTTAGTGAAGGTGCTGTAGTTTGAACCCAGGATCTCATGCATGCTAAGCATGCACTGTATCACTGAGCTACACCCACCCCCTCAATGTATGCTTTTAAAGGCTCCCTCTGACTCTGTGTGGATGAGATTGTAGAAAAGCAAAGATGGAAGAAGTAGGCTAATTGGTGTCCAACAAGGGGTTGAAGGTGGCTCCTAGGAGGGTGGGGAACAGGGAGTATGTGGTTAATGATTTCAGAGTAGCCAGAATTTTCTAACAAGCTGGATTTGCTGTCTGTGTGTGTGTAAGAGAAAGAGAGAGAAAGAACATGGTTCCAACATCTGGACCTGGAAAATGGGATGGATGTCCTCTCCATCCACAGGGGATGGGGCTGAGCAGGTGGAAAGGGGCTGGAATCAGCTCAGTTCTTCAATGTCATGATTAAGGAGTCTATTAGATATTGCCACAGAAATGCCTAATAGGTAGAGGAGTCTGGGGTTTTTTTTCTTTCTTTTTAACATTAAAAAATATAATTTAAATGTATTAATTTTATTATGTGAATGGATTTGGAATTTTATTTCATGCCAAGGTATATGTTATAATAGCCAAATGGAAAATATATCAGAAAAGGGGAGAAATGAGGGCTTTCACATAAACTGACTGTCCATAACGTAGGTAAAATTTCAATGAAACAGTCTTCAGTGCAAAAACCTCATCTTGGTGTTACATAAAATTAAATGAAAAAGGACTATGTTGATGTATCATTATTTCATGTTACATAGTAGCCCCAAACAAACACACTGTTTAACTATGAGGCTTGTAGAAATACTATTCACTTTATTGACATAAATACAGAAATGCAGAAAGGTTCTAAGGTAGAATAAGCATCTTAGTGGAAATAATAGAGATCTGAGCATTTCACATGATATGTATGGACTGATTCAAAATTTGGAAAAGTAATTTACACAGTAGAACATATGTATGAATGTGAAAGCAAGATGAATGAAAGAAAAAGAATATGAGTATCAGGGAGAGAGTTCCAAATGGAAAAGGCCAATCAGGGAGTTTTGGACAAATCGAGAAATTGATGGCATGTCAATATCCAAGTCTGGTTGCTTCCACCAAAAGTATAGCAGTGAGATAGAGGAGAGACCCAGGACCCAACTCCGAGGCACATTCGCAGTAAATATTTGGAAAAAAGAGGAGACGTTGGCAAAAGACCAGCCAGTGGATCGAAAGCAGAGCGATGGGCTGGAGGCCAAGTGAAGCAGGAACACGGGGGAGGAGAAATGGAAGAGCTGGGTCAAATGCTGCCAAAGGGCCACGCATGATGAAGACTAAAAACTGACCACTATATTTAGCAACGTGGGGTCACTGATGGCCTTGACAGAGCAGTTTCCATAGAGCGAGGGATCAGGGGGAAAGCCAGAGTGGGTGCAAAAGGGAATGGCTCAAGAGAATATGCAGACAGTGAGTTTAAACGACTCATTAAAGATTTGCTGCAAAGACATGGGGTGGCAATTGGTGGGGGCCAATTAGAGTCAAGGAGTGCTGTTTGTTTCTTTTAAGAGGATGGACTTTTATATACTGATAGGAGCCAACTAGCAGGAGAACAAAATAGATGAGGTAGTGACAGAGAGGATGGATGTGGGAGTGACAGCCCGGAGAAGATTGTATGGATGGGCCCCCTGGTGACTTTTGGATGATCTGGCTTTCGATGTCACCTGTAATAAGAGGTGGGGCAGCGAGAGTGAGGTCACAGACATCAGAAGGCGAGCGGATGTGCTGGGAGTTGCTGGTGAAAGTTCTCTTCTGTTGGCTTCAGTTTGCTTGGTCAAAGTAGAAAAGTAAACTTACCAGCTGAGGGACGAGAAGGAAGAGTTACTGGAGTCATGAGCAGAAGATACAAAAGAGCCTTCAGGGACAATGGGACAGTGAAAAGAGCAGAGGGAGACGGGGGGAGTGTGCTCCCAGAAAGTTACGTTTTATCTTTGAGGTCCCCAAGTGTTGGATGTGTGATTGCCCTTCCTGCTGTCTACGAAATAAAAATTGAGTATGGTCCAGGGAAAATGCTATTTCATTCTAAGAGGCTGCCTGTTTCTCAGGAACGGTCATCTTAAACTGCAAACACTACAAAAATGTTGAAAAGAAGAACTTGTGTACCCAATGACCCACTATTTTCTATAAATTTGGTTGCTATTTAGTTCCCCTATCAATACCACAGAACCGATACTGCCTAGGATGGAGATACATCGATGCTTAAATGGAAATGAAATCTGTATCTTTTTCCTAAACTCCATGGCTTCCTTAACATCCCATTCCCCTTGGAATTTAGGGGTGTCCGGTATAAGAAATAAGAAACAGTTTGAGAAAATCCCGGCTCAGAATTACACAGCACAACCTCAGCTCAGAAGTATAGAGCCATAAAAATGTTTAGAAGCAAAACTCCATAACTACTCTTAAAGAATTTTGCAAACCTGGGCCTGCCCAGATGTTTCCAAACTGGAGAGGTACTCCAATCAGTTGACCGGTACGGGAACCAGAGGCTGGTCAGCCTTTTCTGTAAAAGCCAGAGAGTAAATATTTTCAGTTTTGCAGATCATTTTGTTGTAACCATGCAGGTCTGCAATAAGAAAGCGAAGAGCACTGGGAGACACGAAACAAATGGGCATGCCCACACCCTCCCTTCCACTCAGGGCAGCTTCTCTGTGGTGGGGAGCTTTGCCACAATGACTTGTTTCTTTGTTTCCATTGGTTTCTTTGTTTCCACCTTACTGCTCAAACTCAGAACTTCAAGTGAGCCTGGTCCTTCAGCATCCATGCAGAAAGAAGGCTGAGCGGGGGTGGGGATCCCACCTGACAGAGAAGAGAGATGGCTTGTCACCATGACATGAGACAATCACACCTTCCGGGGTGAAAGGGAACAAAGATAAGGGAGGGGCACAGCAGTGGGACCCCTGGGTCACCTGCCAGGCTTGCTCTCCCTCCACGGCCACCCTGGGGGCCTGGGTGGTGTTGGAACTCAGCTACAGTGATTAGGCTGAGGGGACTCAGGATAAAGGACCCTCCGTCTCCACACCGGGTTCCAAACGCAGCCTCTCTAAGTCTACCCTCTGAATTTCTGGAACTCAGCTGGAAGAATGCATGATCAGGCCAGACCCAGAGCCCAAGCCAAACACGACAAGGGTCACGTGGGGTTGTAACCCGGTGCTCAGCGGTCGGGGTCTCCTTGCAAATCTGCAGAAATCCCTGTTCTGCCTCATTCCTGGGAGAAACCCCACATCTCTTCCTGCTCTGTCTGTTCTTCTCTTGAGGCTATTGTCCTGGAGGGATGCAGAGTCCTTGAACCTGGCCCTCCAAACGTACATAAGCAGCCTGTTCAATAAAACAAATTATGCACTTTTTCACATTTGCCAGTTTTTTGATTCCAGAAAGGCTGCGGGACTCTTTCTCACTGTCTCCTGTGCCCCCACCACTTGGTGGCCCTCTCCTCATGGAAACACGATTTCCCACAACTGCACCCTGCCTCCCAGCTTGTCAGAGGGGAGTGACCCACAAAGACACAGGTGTTTGTGAGGATCCTGTCCCCCAGCAGAAAGCCTACTCCTGGAGCCACGGACAGGGATCTGGCCTCCTGAGCCGCTCAGCTCTAATTGAAAGCCTAAACTGGGGACCCCGAACATTGCTGACTGACTTTCTGAGTCACCTGGGCTGGAAGGGCCTGATTTTTCTTTCCAAGAATGGATGTAGCGCAGCCTCCATTATCAGGGCTGACATTCATGACGTATCTAGTTCCCCCAAATGCACCCCAGGAAGGAAAGGCCCTTCCATCCCACTGGTTAGAAACCCAGCCCAGGGGAGTTCCGAAGCACTGCATTGCTGTCAGGTCCAGCATCCCTGCAGAGTGGCCCCTGCCCCTGAATGAGCCCCTTCCCTGGGCCTTCCCTGCCTCGACATGACCACACCCCAGGTGGTGCTGGGGAAGGCAGGGAGTGCAGTGAGGGTAGGGGGGAAGCAGAGCCCCTTGCTCTGGAGTGAGGAGACCACAGAGAAAGGCACACACCACCCCGACCCTATACCCCAAACTCTTAGCCCCGCCAACACAGGGGCCGCTCTGCGCCCTCTCACCGTGGCTCTCCTGTGAGACTGCACCCAACCCGACATCTGGCACCCAAGCCCTACCTCCCCTCTTATGACAGATCCCGTCTTCTTGGAAACTGCCTAGCAGCGCGTATCCAAGGCCGGCAGCGGGCGAGGCGGATCCGCACTTCAGGTGCCCTAACTGGCCAGCCGTGCGTGCCTGGGCTCAGTCCTCTATCTTGCCCACCGGTAGCCTGGGTCCACGTCCGGTGCAAGCGGAGGCCACGGAGCCCAGGCTGATCCCCACACACGGACAGGTGAGGGTGCCCCCGCCCCGCTGCCCCGCTGCCCCGCCCACTGGTGGCAGCAACGCCCCAGCCTCCGGCCGGCGCCACCTGCAGATCAGGAATTCCGCGCGGCCCTGCCCTCCCCGGCCCCGCCCAGCTGTCCCATAAGCCTCCCCCCACCCCCGTCCTGGCTGCGCCCTGGCTCCCATTGGCTCCGCAAGTTATGCCCTCGCACAACTAGACTCGGGAGGACGCACGACGCAAGCGCTATGGGAGGGCCCCGCGGAGTTGCCATGGTTACAGGCGCCACGCACTGCGCGGGCCGGCGTGCGCTTCTGGGGCGGGCAGCGGGCTCCGGAAGTGTGCAGCTGCCCGGGACCATGGAGGTGCTTGCTGCTGGGGATGGCGGCTTGCTCGGCCGGGCGACTAGTTCTGGCCTGGTCAGTCGGCGGCCAACATCCTGTCTGGGGCGGCGTCCCACAGACGGTAAACGTACGTCCGCGCCGTCGGCGGGGCCGGCGGACATGAACCGGGGTGGGATCGGGGTTGGGGCGGTGGCCGGGGAGGGCTGTGGTGCCGGGGAGCGTGTTGGGGCGGGGCGGGGCAGGGCTTGGACACAGCCTCAAGCTTTCCTCCCCCTCAGGCCCTGGGGCTGGGGCCGCGAGTCTGGGTCGCCCTTGGTGGCCGCGGCCTCCCAGAACCCCCCGGGAAGGGCAGGCGGAGGACCCATCTTAGATGAAGCGGGGCCTTACCCGAGTTTTGAAGAGCCCCAGAATCAGATGTTGGAATGGGGAGGCTTATCAGCCTTGTTTATCTGCAGGGAAATTTCAGTTCCATCCAGATGTTGGTTCCTTCAGTCAACCTCAGGAAAAAGACACAAGGGTCAGTGCCGATAAGCAGTTATCTAGGGCTTGACTCAAAATAAACTATGCGGGGTGTAGGGATGGTAGATGGGACCCTCCCTCTTGAAGTTAGCAGTCTTCTGGGATTAGAGGCCCCAGTTGAGGATTACATCCTCATCTGCAGTAATGGAGCTTGTGAGAAACACACAGAGAAGGGAGGGGTGTGGTGGCGGTAACTCATTACAGAATCCAGGACCCTTGCCTGGCTCTTGTGTAGAAGAGTCTCGCCTTGGATAGGGCAACAGTTATCAAAGTGTATCCAAGGCCCCTGAGGTGCAAGACCATTTTCATAGAAACGCCGGGATGTCACCTGCCTTTTGCACACTCTTGCTCTCCCGAGTTCCTGCGGGGTTTTCCAGGGAAAACCTGGCCTGCGATATCACAAAACAGGGAATGCAGAGGCAGATAGGAGAATTCAGCTCTCACCAGTCCAAAAGAGATTTGCAGAAATTAAAATCACTGCTATTCTTCTCACTAATGATTTTTCTTTTGAAAAATAGAAATATATTTTGTTTAAGAGTATTAATGGTAACATACAGTAGATTGTTAATATTTTTAAGTGAATTCATACACTTTCTCTAACTTCTTATTTAACTTCTAACACAGGAAATAGTGATAGATTAAACTCACATAAATAGCAGCCTTTTGGAGTTCTCAGTAATTGTTAAGAGTGTATAGGGTTCTGTAGAACAAGAAGTTTGAGAGCCCCTGGAGAACGGGTGCTCAGATGCTAGTCGGGTGCTTAGTGGTGTTAGACGGATGCCAAGATGTCTTCCGCAACTGCTCCCGGACTTGAAGTAATTGGCCACATGGAGATGGGTGGGCAGTGCCTCCACTTTACAAACCAGAAGCTGCTGAATGTGTCTGGAGTCTAGGCCATGGGCTGTGCAGGGATTCCCGTTGTATCTGTTCTATCTAAGCCGGGATTCCTGTGCAGAGGCCTGGCCCTGAAGACCCGCTCTCCTTTGCTCCCAGCCAGGTACCTTCTGTGTGACTTCAACCCTCCAGAGGGCTTCAACCTCCTTAGGAACGTCTGCATCCACATTGCCTTCCTCCTGATGACCCTGCTGAAGATGGAGGAGCCGGTACTGGTGCTATTCCCTTGGGGCCACCTCTACCACTGGCAGAGCCCCGATCCCTGGTCCGAATCCTTTGACCTCCCAAGTCTCAACAGAAGCATCCCTGACATTGAGTACGAGCAGTTCGTTGCAGGTGAGGTGGTGGTCATTTAACTGGGGCCATGTGGTCTTTGTTCTGGTTCCGATCTGAACATCGGGCCATCTTACTTTGGGCTTGTCGGTCTGCTTAGGGGCCCTGCTCATGTTTCCTACACTGCAGGTGAATTTGGTTTTTCCATAGTTTTTTCGGGAAGTCAATTTGAAGTGTATGAGCTCTATGTCCCCTCCCCTCTGAAAACCCTGGCCTCCTGGTGAGATGCAGCGGTGACAAGGAGGCCACTGCCACAGAGGCCCTTGTCCCAGAAAGAGTCACTCGCTGTGCAGTCAGGGCTGTTCTTACCTGTAGGAAAACACGATGTGTGTGTAGCATGGGCCACGTGCTGGAGAAGATATGTAACTGCCCATCCAGTATAATTTGGTCCTGCTCAAGCTACTGATTTTAAATTTTCTATGAGGGAAGTGTTCAAGATTTTTTGAATATAGGTATTTAGAGCTTATCAATTTTTTTTAAATTGAAATGTGTTTGATTTACAATGTTTTGTTAGTTTCAGTTATACACCTGTTTTGTTAGTTTCAGGTATGCAGCATAGTGATTCAGTTGTACATATACATAGTCTATTCTTTTTCAGGTTCTTTTCCATTATAGGTTGCAAGATACTGAATATTCTTCCCTGTGTTCTACAGTGAATCCTTGTCGTTTGTCTGTTTTACATATAGTAATTTGTATCTGTTAATCCCAAACTCCTAAGTTTGTTTTATAAGTCTGTGAGTCTGTTTTTTGTTTTATAGATAAGTCCATTTGTATCATTTTTTAAAAAATTCCACATATAAATGATATCATATGATACTTGTCTTTGTCTAACTTATTTCACTTAGTGAGATAATCTCCAGTTCCATCCATGTTGCTGTAAATGGCCTTATTTCCTTCTTTGTTATGACTGAGTAATATTCTGTTATATCTAAATACCACATCTTTATCCAGTCATCTTTCAGTGAATGTTTAGGTTGCTTCTATGTCTTGGCCATTGTAAACAGTGCTCCTGTGAAAATTGGGGTGCAGATATCTTTTGGAATGAAGGTTCCCTCTGGATATATGCCCAGGAGTGGGATTGCTGGATTAGTTGATAAGCCTTTTTTTTTTTTTTTTTGTTTTTTGAGGAATCTCCATACTCTTTTCCACAGTGGCTGCACCAAACTACATTCCCACCAACAATGTAGGAGGGTTTCCTTTTCTCCACAGCCTCTCCGGCATTTATGGTTTGTGGACTTTTGAATGATGGCCATTCTGACTGGTGTGAGATGATAACATTGTAGTTTTGAGTTGCATTTCTCTGATAATTGAACGATATTAAGCATTTTTTATATGCCTATTGGCCATCTGTGTGTCTTCATTAGAGAATTGCTTGTTTAGTTGTTCTGCCCATTTTTGGATTTGGTTGTTTATTTTTTTCTTATTAAGTTGTATGGACTATTTATATAGTCTAGAAATTAAGCCATGGTCTGTCTCATCTTTTGCAAATATTTTCTCCCATTCCATAGGTTGTCTTTTAGTTTTACTTATGGTTTCTTTTGCTGTGCAAAAGTTTATAAGTTTAATTAGGTCTCATTTATTTATTTTGGCTTTTATTTCTGTTGCTTGGGTTGCTTAGATTGCCCTACGAAAACATTGCTGAGATGTATGTCAAATAATGTTTTGCCTATGTTTTCTTCTGAGAAGCTTATAGTGTCGCGTGTAATATTTAAGTCTTTAAGCCATTTTGAGTTTGTTTCTTTTTGGTTTTTTTTGCGACTCTATTGTATGCTTTTGATTTGTGGTTACCTTATTCTTCAAATATATCAGCCCATTACTATATCTATTTCCTTTAGACTGATAAACACGTAGGCTCCAACACATCCTAAGAATAACGAAGAAAAAAAAGAAAGAAAAAAATCTACATTTTCTTGCTCCCCTCTCCCATTCCCAACTTTTTTTATTTTGATGTCCTTTTTCATTTTTACATCTTTATGTTTATTCTCTTGCAACTCGTTATTGCATTTCCAACTATGGTTTTCCTGTTTCTATAGCATCCTGCTTCCTTTCTGTTTAGAATAGAACCTTTTAATGTCTCTGTTAGGTTCAATATTGCTGAGTTATCTCACCTCCCCCTCCCCCCTTCCCCCCAGGCCTCTGAATCCTCAGTCCAGGGAAGCTAAACCATTCTAGCCTTCATCGGTTCTGGGAAAGCAATTTTCAGAGTGGGAAAAGACATTGAAAAATAATATTCTGTGAGTTGCATTCTACCCTTGCCCAGAGATGAGAAACATCTGAAGGTGGAGGAAAACAGTTGGAGGTGGGGAACACAAAGTCTTTTCTCCTTTTGCTACTGAAGAAATGATTGCTTTTGTAATTAGTGATGATGCCCTTTAAATTGGTGAGATCCAGATTCCACAGGTTCAGCGCCTGTGAACAACCAGCTGGGAGAAAGCTCTCTAGGGCCCCTGCAGTGGGAAAGGCAGCCCCTCTGAGCACCTGTTGTTCTGTATTCTTCCTGCCTCCACGCGGGTTCCCTAGGCACTGTGAAGGACGATGCAGTTACCCAAGGTGGAGGACGGGGAGACCCCTGCTGTGTGGCGAGCCACAGAAGCCCACACTTGAAGGACAAAATGTAGAGTAGTGGGGCGGTCATAGGAACAGGGGATGGTTGAGACCCAGGATGGTGTCCTGGAGTCCAGCAGCCAAGGCTGGTGGGGCAGATGGGGCCCTGGGGCATGGGCAGTCCTTGAGGGATCTGAAGCAAAGATAGGAACCAAGAGACTGGATTCGTGTGGGGGTACGGCACCCCTTGGAGGCTGCGGGGCAGTTCAGTGGGCCCAGGGGGAGCGGACACTTCCCCAAAGCTGGGTTGACAGGTCACAACCAACTCACTGGGGACCGAGAGGCACTGAATCATTTTTAACTTTTTGTCCCTCTTCCTGGAAAAGAAACTGCTGCCTGTTAAATAGCCTGTGTCGTTAGTGAGAATTAAAGACATGAAGCAAGATTGCCTCAAAAGTCATCCATTGTTTAGTTGTTAATAAGGGTCAAATGAAAACTTGAATAGATGAAATGAAGCATTCATCAGAGGATTTGAAACTCCTTTAAAATAAAAATTCTTGCTGCCTTTGTTCTTCATTTCAGGGTTCACTTGGTGATAATAATCATAACCAAAGCAACAGCAAACCCTTACAGAACTCTGTACTTCTGTTCCAGGAACGCTGTGTTCATGACAACCCAATGAGTTGGCACCACTATAAGTTCCACTTTAAAGGTAAGGACATTCATTAATCACACGGCTAATAAATGGCAGAGCTGGGACTTGAACCCGAGCTCTCTGGCCCCAGAGACCCCTCTCAGCCCCTTCACTGCAGCTCATCACTTGGCATGCCCGACACAGGCCAGCATTTACGAGCAGCGTGACCTTGGCCAAGGCTGCTTCACTGCTTGGTCTCTGATTCCTCATCTGTAGAATGGGGGTGTGGGCAGTGAACTCTGTGAGCTCAGTGGTCACTTCCTCCAGCTCTGCAATTCTACTGCTTTGAGTTAGTATAGTAAGTATCCGAGCCCCTACATGGCCCACACTTGGGCTGGCGCTTTGCTAGGCCCTGGGTTACGGAGCAAAGTAAGATCCGCCTGCTCCTCCGAGGAGCCTGTGTCCCTCCACGGCAAACAGCTGCGAGGCCCAGGCTCCCTCGCTGGCGGTCGGGGGCTGGGCAGGAAAGTCTGATAAGAGAAGATGGAGGCAGAACCCCTCCGGGAACAGTGGTGGCCACACAGCTCTCAGGAGCGAGAGCCTCTGTCCAGGCTGCTGAGAGGGGGATCCTCATGAGGCCAGTAGTCCCCCCAACCTAAGCCCTCAGGACAAAGATCCAGCCATCCCTGCAGTGTCACCATAGAGCCAGTCCATCCTCATCACTGTGCCTCTGTGCTCCTTTGTCCTGGGGCCTCTCTTCCCCCTACACCCAGAAGACTCTTCTCCCTCTCTTCTCTGAGTGCCCCCTCACTTCACCCGTGGTCCCTGCTTCCTGGGCCACCATCACTGGAGTTGACGCTTTGCACCTTCACAACCCCCGTTTGATCAGGAACCTGGGTTGGCCTCCTTGTGCTCACTTTCCACCTTCAGATGATTGCTCCTCCCCTCGTGGGAGCACATGGAAAACCCAGATCCTTTCCTAGCAGTGCCTGCCACCCTGGCCTCCCTGCTCATCTGCCTCAGTCAGGAGCACCTGGACCACCAGCTCTGTATTGCCTCGCCTCCTACCATCAAGACGTCAAAGTTCATTCTCCTTCCACCACCCAGTATGGTCATTGTAGGGTCTTCTTCTCTGTCAGCCTGAGCCAGCCACCCCCCATTCACCCTACCCCCGGGCTCATACCCGGGCGTGTCTCCACCCAAGGTCCAGCCTCTCTCCTTTAACTGCCCACCTCTAGCCGTCCAGCTTCTTCTCCACCAGCCTCCCTGGCCCTCCTTCACCCTCACTGGGGCATCATGCGCTGACTCCTCTGCTTTCCTGCCTGTCCACGTTCCTCTTACTTCCACTTCCCCACCTTCCAGCTCTGCATCCACAGTCAGCACTCTCTTTATGACAGACAAAACCCCCTTGAGCCTTGACCTTTTCAGTTCCTCACCAGGCCGACTTCCATCTCGGTTCACCCAGCTCTACTTGTTCTGAGCCTGCAGGCAGCAGGCTCTCCCAGCACAGATTTCCAAGACTACAAATCAATGCCCACCATGTTGCCGCTGCCAGGCAATCCTCCAGGATTTCTCTAGTGAGCACATTTCCCCACTTATCACTCAGTGGTGTCAACATTCTCTGCTCTCTGCACACCTCTAACCTTCCCTCTGTCTCTTCCCTGACTCCCAGCAGATGGCCTTGCCTCCTGCTTCAGAGAGAATGACATGTCACTGGAAAGGAACTCGCTCACCTGCAGCAAACCTGCTCACCTCACCTTTTATCTGTCCCTCTCCCACCTGGACTCTAGCTGTAGTTGTTCTTAATTCAGTGAGTTTAGTTGACATATATATACACAGTGAAAAGCATAGCACACTATCGGCTACCTTCTAGGGGTTACTTTTTCAATTTAACATGGAGTGTGTGATTCATCCACTTCATTGCATGTACCTGCAGTTCATTTGTTTTAACTGATCTTAAATGTTGTGTGTGTGAAAGTAACACAAGGCAAGGGTAAGCCAGGATTCAGGATGCTGGTTACTTCCTGTGAGAAAAGGCCAAGAGCAGGATAGGGAAAGAGGACACAGTATGTCACTGTCAATATTCCTGTTATGATGCTGGGTGATAGGTTCATAACTGTGTCTTATAATATTAATTTTAATACATAAATACCTCTGACAGGCACCTAAGATGAGAATGTGTCATGAACCAAGACATACAATGGGTAATATTACATCATTATTGTTATGTAATCTTGTTATATTATATATTAATCATAATCTTACATTATTTGTTATGGGTTATATATTATATAGATGCATGAATTATATATTATGTGTATAAACACCTACATATGTATTATATACTATCTGCTAATAAATAAACAGAAGATAATATGCTAGTATATCTTCTATTATGTATTATTTAATAAATAATAACATACTCTATCCTGTTATATGACATGGAACATAATCTTTAATAAAATAAGAAATCTGTCAATATATATTGGTAATTAATAAAATTAAAAAAAACAGCCCGCAGCTTTTAACACCGACACCGCTCCAGCTGTCACTGTGATTTCTCTTCCCTTTCATGGCCGAGGCCCTCACAGTGCTGTCCGTTCCCCCTTTCATCTCCTTATCCTGAACCTTCCTCCTCCTCCCATCCCATGCTGCCTTCTGCCCCGTGGCCCCTCTAGTCACCAGCGGCCTCTGGGGCACTGACCTGCGGGCACGGTCTCAGGCCCCAGCTCACCTGCCTGTCCGCCGCCTCTGCCACCGCTGGTGGGGGCGGGGCAGGGGTCAGAGTGCACCCCTTGTCCTGGAAGAGAACACAGCACAGACTGTGACCAGCAGCAGGTGTGGCCCAGAACTGCAGGACTTGGGGGAGAGCCAGACTGTCTGCATCCAGACCTGGGGCACTTGGAGTGTGAAGAAGCCCCGTCCTCACTGCCCCTGAAGTGAGGAAAACACCCTCAGGTGAGTTAAAGTGCTTATGACCTAGGTCTGTTGGCTGGAAAGGACAAACGGGCCCCTAAGGGGAGGGTAGTTGATGTTCCAGGCCCCACCAAAGCCCTAAGGGCTGGCGGGGAACCAGGCTGGACGCTCCACTGGACCCAGTGCCCCCTCGGGGGTGGGGCCTTCGGGAACAAGCAGAAAGCCCTCTGTCTCTGGGGGGGAACGGGGCAGTGTGGGAGCATCCCTGCAGCGAGTCAAGTGAAGTCAGGGCCTGTGGGATCCATTTGTATGGCCACATCGAGCCTCAGCAGAAGCCACAGCAGGAGTGGATTCCTGTCTCTCCAGCTGTCATCCTCGTGTCTGAGTGCCAGGCTTCAGACCTGATCCCCTGGGGCGCTAGGACAGTTATAGACAGAGGCGGCTCGGGGAGGCCTCAAGAGGGTGGTACTGGCCTTCCTGCCAACACGATTACATGAAGATCAAACAGTCCATCGATGGGAAGAAAATAAGAACCATGGTCACCTCTGGACCCCAAGCTTAGACGTGGTGCATGGGGGACATCTATCGACAATTCAGCGAGGTTCTGGCCAGAGCTAGAGGCCAGGGCAGCAAGCCGGGAGTGACACTGGGGAGCATCATTGTGCAGAGGCTGGACTGGGTGTCTGCAGGCTCCTCCCAGGAGAAGCCTCAGAGTTTGGGAGGTGGCTAACATGGTTCCTTCATGTCACCAGCAAGTGGTGCCACCTGTGGAAAATCAGCTGTGATCCTGAGATGGGTCAGCCCTGGGTGATGTGATAAAGGCTCCTACAAGAGGGGGCGCCAGATGGACAGTGAACCAACCAACAGGCTGATGAGATTCCCACCTGTGTTTATCGTGCTTTCGTAGCCAAGAATGAGGAGAGAGTTGAATGGCTCACCATGAATATTTTAACAACTTTAGAGAGTTCCATGTCTCACTGCATTTAAGTGTCACCTGGAAGAATTCAAGCAGTGTCTAGACCCAGGGGAGGCAAACGGCCTCTCGGTTCCTCTTCAACCTGGCAAACCCAGCAGCCCTCTATGGCCAGACCTTGGCAAGTGCCTTCCCTTGTTATAACAAAACCCTTCCCCCGCACGCCTGTGGTAAGCTTTTGTTTTTTTTAATTAATGGGAATGAAGGTACCTTACAGCCTCCACAGACTTTTCCTTAGGGCTTCTCTCCTTAGACCCGGGCCCCCCGCTGCCCTGGGTCCTGCACTGCAGAAGGTTCCCCTGGCCCTGACACTTCCTCTGGCCACGCCCTCCATCGGGTGGAGTCAGCAAGGCCAAGGGGACATGGTCATTGGCTCCATCCCATGCTCTAGAAACCCAGGACGCCGAATGCCCTGCCTCAGCAGCCCCTGACCCATTTCTAGTGCCTGCACCGGCTCTCCCCGGAGTTCAGATTCCCAGGACTCACAGAGAGGCCAAAGGGCAGCTGTTTGCATGGAGGTTATAGGCAGAGCCCGGACGTGAAATCTGAGTGTCCCCCTGTGCACATCCAAGGCCACTTATGGCAAGGGATGGACCCAGCATTGGGAAGAAAAGGGTCAGGCTAGTGATCAGAGTCTGGGAATCAGCTCTCCCCACACACTCACTTTCTTTGCAGGACTCCCCTGAGTCTGGTTGTTCTAATTTTGAACCTGGCCTTCCCCCTTATAATGAATGTATATTTGTAAAGGCAGGACTTTAGAACCTACTGCACTTAAAATGTTTAGATATATAGAATGTGAGCTCCCAGGTATGCTCTGGCCCTGCACTTCCAAGGGTCCAGAGCATTTATGTTGGCTCTACTGAGACTGTAAGTGGCAAAGACCATCTCCAGAGAGGAGGGGCTCCTGCTTCACAGTCCGAAGTCAGGATCTTCTGAGCGGATAAAACAATGGACACTGAGACCCTCAATTGTAAATTGATTTAGAATAACGCCAAAGGTGTGTATGACATGTGTGTGCGCACGCACGCACCTGGGGAATTGTGTGGTACATGACTGTGAGTGTGTGTGTGGCTGTGCGCGCACGCGCCTGGGGATGTGTGTGGTTGTGTGTATGCTATGTGTGTGTGTGGTACATGAGTCCATGTACGTGTGTGTGTAGGGAATGTATGTGGGCCAGAGTCAGTGCGTCTGCACGTGTGTTTGTGTGTATGTGCATGCATTAGTATTAACAGTAGAAGCTGTCCTTTAGAATTATGAAGTAATAAAATTTGTATGATGTCTTTTGCTGTATAATTCAAAATTAAAAATATCTTCAGTCACTAGAAATTTATTCCCCCCCGATTCTGACTTTATTTTTCCATATTGATATGTCTTCATTTTACTGATGAAGAAACTTAGCTTAGAGATGTTAACTGACTCAACCAAGGACATGGAGCTCGCGCACCCAGGGCCAGGACGCAGTCCAAGCCACGCTGCTCCAGAGGCCTGGAGCCCTACTCAAGATCACACGTTACCTCTTGGCGGGGGAACAGATTCTGATGGGCTGTGGCCAGCGTGCAGGCTGCCCAAACTGGGGACACGGGAAGCCGGGCAGAGAGTACCAGACAGCAGAGAAGAGTGAAGCCCTGCTCAGAAATTAGATAGGTTCCTAGGTCTTGGATGAGTAAGGAGGCTCACTGCTCATCCTTGATCCCTTTGCTGGTGGCCAAAAGGGACCAAGGTCCACGAGAGCACTTCTGGGAGCTACCTGCCAAAACCTGCAAAAGGACTGCTCAGGACTGGCTCTGCAGTAGGAGCAGAGGAAGGAAATGTCACCTCTTGGTGGACATTATTGGTGATGGCAGTAGGAGGCCTAGCAGCCTCGGTATAGTGGTGGCAGGACAGGGTCCTAGTGGATGATCGTTTTCACCTCTCTTAAAAATCATTGCTTCATATATTGTATCCATTTTGTGGTTTATTTTAGGGTGGTAAATATGGTCTCTGTTACTCCATATTAGCTGGATTGATTAATTTTTTTATTGTTAATTTTCTCTTCAATGATTTGGAAGCTATATTGCCTTTTAATGAAAATTCTCTCTAAATTTTTATAAATCATCTCTAAGTTCATAACTTTATATGTAATTGGGCCAGTATTCCTATAACACTATCAAAACTGAAATAACCTATTAGATCCTGTTCCTCAATAATGATAAATTTAGCATATTTTACCTCTCTGCTGTTCCAGATTGTGTGTGTGTGCTTTTGTGTGTGTGTGTGTGTGTGTGTATGTGTCCTCCAGTTACTATGTTTAGACAGTTGCTTCCAGTTTGTTATATTAACAATGAAATATAGCTATAAACTTCCTGGATTTCATTGCTCACTACCACTATTTAATACCATGTCTTTCCTACTTTTGAGTTATTTACTTATCGGGATTTTCAAATCAACTGGACACATGATTGGCTAAGTTTTTTCGAGAAGTGGACTTGGAACACTTTCATGTCTATATGAAGCTTTATGTTCTCCTCCTCAACAACTCTCAGGGTGTTGTTGATGGCCCAAGCCTTGTTTTAAAATATGGCATTGTTTTTCATCACCAAAAAAACAAAAAAGTTTTCTTGATTTAAATTGCTGTCTTTTTATGACTGGCTAGTCTTTTCTGGTGGATAGAGATTTACTTAACCTTCCCCCTTCTTTTCGCCATAACTCGGATTCACTGAGATGCATGTTTTTACCATTTCTCAGACGGGCTTCCGCTTTGACTTCCACTTTAAACCATCACCCCACTCTTTTGCTCCATGCTTATTCCTGAAAAAGTGAGCTCTCTATCGGATTAAAGGTGGTTCCCGTCAGAGATGTGTGGCTCCCTGTCCAAAGGTCCAAATGAAGAGAAAAGGAAAGATTCCTGTTTCTGGTGGTTACATTTTGTCAGCTTAGAGATCTAGTTATCCGTGTGGCTGCGGTGGAATCTGCAATATCTTGGCTCAGAGTTTCCTTTTTCTGGCTTACTAGGGGAGCCGCAATAGCTGGGGTCACGGCGCTGTGGCCGTTGTCAGGATCCCGGAACTGAGGCAGCCCCTCTCTCCCCTTGTTATTTTGATCTTGCCAACTGGGCCCCAGCTATGCGAACCCTGCATCTGGCGGCCAGGATCGCCCCCCACGTGACGTGTCCCCAGTTCCTCGGCGTCCCTCACTGCTATCAGCTAGCTCCAGTAGGGTGCGAGCTGGCTTCCACTGCGGTCTTTCCTCCTTCCTCTCCAGGCAGGCCGTCCTTTCCCACTAGATGTCCCTATACTTTCTCTCCTGTGCTACATAAGCTGAAGGAATTCCTCAGGGTTTCCAGCAGGTACATGGCGCTCTTCTATGTTTGGACCCCTTCAGTGCTTGTAGTGGAAATTTAGGAGGTGGAAAGGAAGAGCTTGGGGGTTCTCCGTATCTAGGGGCTCCCTATCCAGCAGATTCAACTAACTGTGGTTTGAAAATATTCGTGAAAAAACAGTTTCAAAAAGCAACACTTGAATTTGCCATCATTGACAACTACTTACATAGCATTCATGTTGTATTAGATACAGTGAGTAATCCAGAGATGATTTGAAGATATAGATAAAGTACATGGGAGGGTGCACATAAGTTCCATGCAAGTCCTATGCCATTTTATACAAGAGGCGTCAGCATCCATGGATGTTGACTTCAGGGGGGAGTCCTGGAACCAGTGCCCCATGGTTACCAAGGGATGACTAGAAGTCCAGGCTCCTTATCCCAGCCTGTCAGGTCCCCATGTGGTCTGAAACCTACCTGTACCACACTTCCCTTGTCACTCTCCTCCAGCCCTGGCAGACTGTCCTTTGATTTTTGAACAGGCCACACTCACTGTGCTTCATATCTGGCCCCTAGAAATACCCGTTACTTTCTGAGCATGGCTCTGCTTTCACAAAAAGGGCTGCATTGTCACTAGAGAAGACACTGTGGAATTTCCTTTAAAAACTGAAAATAGACTTAACTCATGATCCAGCCTTCCCACTCCCGGGCATATGTCAGAAGAAAACTCTAATTCAAAAAGTCACATGCACCTCAATGCTCAGAGCAGCACTATTTATAATAGCCAGGACATGGCAAAAACGCAAATGTCCGTCGACAGCTGACTAGATAAAGATGTAGTAGTATATTTATACAAAGGAATACTACTCAACCATTAAGAAGAACAAAATAATGTCATTTGCAGCAACATAGATGGATGTAGAGATAGTCATTCTAAGTGAAGTAAGCCAGAAAAAGAGAAGAATGCCATATAATATCACTTATATGTGGAATCTAAAAAAAGACACAAGTGAACTTAACTACAAAAGTGAAACAGACCCACAGACATAGAGAAACAAACTTACGGTTACCAGGGAGAGAAGGGGATGGGAAGGGATAAATATGGTAATTGGAAAAGTGTCCCTCTTGGAGAGTTATGGAAATGTTAGCTATCTTGATTGCGATGATGGTTTTCTGGGTGTAGACATCTATCAAATTCATCAAATAGTACATGTGAAATATGTGTAATTTACTATACAGGAAGCGTACCACAATAAATATGCCTGTAAAAAAAAAAAACAAGAAAATATTGGTGGCATTGTGTCCTACGTTTTTATGTGTCTTTAGTGAGTGGGTCTTCAATTTTCCGGTCTGCCATATTTTCTGAACCAGAAGTGCCCTCCTTCCCTTTTCTTTGATAAACTGTCAGTGGGTGGCATTTATTCCCGTGGCTTCAACTGCTCTCTGTCCACTGATTAACTGTCAAATCTTTTCCAGCAAGGACATTTCATTTCAGTCCCAGAAATATACCTATAATTGACAAGTAGACATTCCCACTTGATTAGCCCATAAAAATCTCAAGCTCTGTGTGTTTGAATTTACACTCGCTCAGAACTAGGTTTACTTCTTCAAACAAAGGCATGTCTACTTGTCAATTATAAGTATATTTCTGGGACTGAAATGAAATGTCCTTGCTGGAAAATATTTGACTGTTAATCAGTGGACAGAGAGCAGTTGAAGCCACGGGAATAAATGCCACCCACTGACAGTTTATCAAAGAAAAGGGAAGGAGGGCACTTCTGGTTCAGAAAATATGGCAGACCGGAAAATTGAAGACCCACTCACTAAAGACACATAAAAACGTAGGACACAATGCCGCCAATATTTTCTTGTTTTTTTTTTTTTTTACAGGCATATTTATTGTGGTACGCTTCCTGTATAGTAAATTACACATATTTCACATGTACTATTTGATGAATTTGATAGATGTCTACACCCAGAAAACCATCATCGCAATCAAGATAGCTAACATTTCCATAACTCTCCAAGAGGGACACTTTTCCAATTACCATATTTATCCCTTCCCATCCCCTTCTCTCCCTGGTAACCGTAAGTTTGTTTCTCTATGTCTGTGGGTCTGTTTCACTTTTGTAGTTAAGTTCACTTGTGTCTTTTTTTTAGATTCCACATATAAGTGATATTATATGGCATTCTTCCCTTTTTCTGGCTTACTTCACTTAGAATGACTATCTCTACATCCATCTATGTTGCTGCAAATGACATTATTTTGTTCTTCTTAATGGTTGAGTAGTATTCCTTTGTATAAATATACTACTACATCTTTATCTAGTCAGCTGTCGACGGACATTTGCGTTTTTGCCATGTCCTGGCTATTATAAATAGTGCTGCTCTGAGCATTGAGGTGCATGTGACTTTTTGAATTAGAGTTTTCTTCTGACATATGCCCGGGAGTGGGAAGGCTGGATCATGAGTTAAGTCTATTTTCAGTTTTTAAAGGAAATTCCACAGTGTCTTCTCTAGTGACAATGCAGCCCTTTTTGTGAAAGCAGAGCCATGCTCAGAAAGTAACGGGTATTTCTAGGGGCCAGATATGAAGCACAGTGAGTGTGGCCTGTTCAAAAATCAAAGGACAGTCTGCCAGGGCTGGAGGAGAGTGACAAGGGAAGTGTGGTACAGGTAGGTTTCAGACCACATGGGGACCTGACAGGCTGGGATAAGGAGCCTGGACTTCTAGTCATCCCTTGGTAACCATGGGGCACTGGTTCCAGGACTCCCCCCTGAAGTCAACATCCATGGATGCTGACGCCTCTTGTATAAAATGGCATAGGACTTGCATGGAACTTATGTGCACCCTCCCATGTACTTTATCTATATCTTCAAATCATCTCTGGATTACTCACTGTATCTAATACAACATGAATGCTATGTAAGTAGTTGTCAATGATGGCAAATTCAAGTGTTGCTTTTTGAAACTGTTTTTTCACGAATATTTTCAAACCACAGTTAGTTGAATCTGCTGGATAGGGAGCCCCTAGATACGGAGAACCCCCAAGCTCTTCCTTTCCACCTCCTAAATTTCCACTACAAGCACTGAAGGGGTCCAAACATAGAAGAGCGCCATGTACCTGCTGGAAACCCTGAGGAATTCCTTCAGCTTATGTAGCACAGGAGAGAAAGTATAGGGACATCTAGTGGGAAAGGACGGCCTGCCTGGAGAGGAAGGAGGAAAGACCGCAGTGGAAGCCAGCTCGCACCCTACTGGAGCTAGCTGATAGCAGTGAGGGACGCCGAGGAACTGGGGACACGTCACGTGGGGGGCGATCCTGGCCGCCAGATGCAGGGTTCGCATAGCTGGGGCCCAGTTGGCAAGATCAAAATAACAAGGGGAGAGAGGGGCTGCCTCAGTTCCGGGATCCTGACAACGGCCACAGCGCCGTGACCCCAGCTATTGCGGCTCCCCTAGTAAGCCAGAAAAAGGAAACTCTGAGCCAAGATATTGCAGATTCCACCGCAGCCACACGGATAACTAGATCTCTAAGCTGACAAAATGTAACCACCAGAAACAGGAATCTTTCCTTTTCTCTTCATTTGGACCTTTGGACAGGGAGCCACACATCTCTGACGGGAACCACCTTTAATCCGATAGAGAGCTCACTTTTTCAGGAATAAGCATGGAGCAAAAGAGTGGGGTGATGGTTTAAAGTGGAAGTCAAAGCGGAAGCCCGTCTGAGAAATGGTAAAAACATGCATCTCAGTGAATCCGAGTTATGGCGAAAAGAAGGGGGAAGGTTAAGTAAATCTCTATCCACCAGAAAAGACTAGCCAGTCATAAAAAGACAGCAATTTAAATCAAGAAAACTTTTTTGTTTTTTTGGTGATGAAAAACAATGCCATATTTTAAAACAAGGCTTGGGCCATCAACAACACCCTGAGAGTTGTTGAGGAGGAGAACATAAAGCTTCATATAGACATGAAAGTGTTCCAAGTCCACTTCTCGAAAAAACTTAGCCAATCATGTGTCCAGTTGATTTGAAAATCCCGATAAGTAAATAACTCAAAAGTAGGAAAGACATGGTATTAAATAGTGGTAGTGAGCAATGAAATCCAGGAAGTTTATAGCTATATTTCATTGTTAATATAACAAACTGGAAGCAACTGTCTAAACATAGTAACTGGAGGACACATACACACACACACACACACACACAAAAGCACACACACACAATCTGGAACAGCAGAGAGGTAAAATATGCTAAATTTATCATTATTGAGGAACAGGATCTAATAGGTTATTTCAGTTTTGATAGTGTTATAGGAATACTGGCCCAATTACATATAAAGTTATGAACTTAGAGATGATTTATAAAAATTTAGAGAGAATTTTCATTAAAAGGCAATATAGCTTCCAAATCATTGAAGAGAAAATTAACAATAAAAAAATTAATCAATCCAGCTAATATGGAGTAACAGAGACCATATTTACCACCCTAAAATAAACCACAAAATGGATACAATATATGAAGCAATGATTTTTAAGAGAGGTGAAAACGATCATCCACTAGGACCCTGTCCTGCCACCACTATACCGAGGCTGCTAGGCCTCCTACTGCCATCACCAATAATGTCCACCAAGAGGTGACATTTCCTTCCTCTGCTCCTACTGCAGAGCCAGTCCTGAGCAGTCCTTTTGCAGGTTTTGGCAGGTAGCTCCCAGAAGTGCTCTCGTGGACCTTGGTCCCTTTTGGCCACCAGCAAAGGGATCAAGGATGAGCAGTGAGCCTCCTTACTCATCCAAGACCTAGGAACCTATCTAATTTCTGAGCAGGGCTTCACTCTTCTCTGCTGTCTGGTACTCTCTGCCCGGCTTCCCGTGTCCCCAGTTTGGGCAGCCTGCACGCTGGCCACAGCCCATCAGAATCTGTTCCCCCGCCAAGAGGTAACGTGTGATCTTGAGTAGGGCTCCAGGCCTCTGGAGCAGCGTGGCTTGGACTGCGTCCTGGCCCTGGGTGCGCGAGCTCCATGTCCTTGGTTGAGTCAGTTAACATCTCTAAGCTAAGTTTCTTCATCAGTAAAATGAAGACATATCAATATGGAAAAATAAAGTCAGAATCGGGGGGGAATAAATTTCTAGTGACTGAAGATATTTTTAATTTTGAATTATACAGCAAAAGACATCATACAAATTTTATTACTTCATAATTCTAAAGGACAGCTTCTACTGTTAATACTAATGCATGCACATACACACAAACACACGTGCAGACGCACTGACTCTGGCCCACATACATTCCCTACACACACACGTACATGGACTCATGTACCACACACACACATAGCATACACACAACCACACACATCCCCAGGCGCGTGCGCGCACAGCCACACACACACTCACAGTCATGTACCACACAATTCCCCAGGTGCGTGCGTGCGCACACACATGTCATACACACCTTTGGCGTTATTCTAAATCAATTTACAATTGAGGGTCTCAGTGTCCATTGTTTTATCCGCTCAGAAGATCCTGACTTCGGACTGTGAAGCAGGAGCCCCTCCTCTCTGGAGATGGTCTTTGCCACTTACAGTCTCAGTAGAGCCAACATAAATGCTCTGGACCCTTGGAAGTGCAGGGCCAGAGCATACCTGGGAGCTCACATTCTATATATCTAAACATTTTAAGTGCAGTAGGTTCTAAAGTCCTGCCTTTACAAATATACATTCATTATAAGGGGGAAGGCCAGGTTCAAAATTAGAACAACCAGACTCAGGGGAGTCCTGCAAAGAAAGTGAGTGTGTGGGGAGAGCTGATTCCCAGACTCTGATCACTAGCCTGACCCTTTTCTTCCCAATGCTGGGTCCATCCCTTGCCATAAGTGGCCTTGGATGTGCACAGGGGGACACTCAGATTTCACGTCCGGGCTCTGCCTATAACCTCCATGCAAACAGCTGCCCTTTGGCCTCTCTGTGAGTCCTGGGAATCTGAACTCCGGGGAGAGCCGGTGCAGGCACTAGAAATGGGTCAGGGGCTGCTGAGGCAGGGCATTCGGCGTCCTGGGTTTCTAGAGCATGGGATGGAGCCAATGACCATGTCCCCTTGGCCTTGCTGACTCCACCCGATGGAGGGCGTGGCCAGAGGAAGTGTCAGGGCCAGGGGAACCTTCTGCAGTGCAGGACCCAGGGCAGCGGGGGGCCCGGGTCTAAGGAGAGAAGCCCTAAGGAAAAGTCTGTGGAGGCTGTAAGGTACCTTCATTCCCATTAATTAAAAAAAACAAAAGCTTACCACAGGCGTGCGGGGGAAGGGTTTTGTTATAACAAGGGAAGGCACTTGCCAAGGTCTGGCCATAGAGGGCTGCTGGGTTTGCCAGGTTGAAGAGGAACCGAGAGGCCGTTTGCCTCCCCTGGGTCTAGACACTGCTTGAATTCTTCCAGGTGACACTTAAATGCAGTGAGACATGGAACTCTCTAAAGTTGTTAAAATATTCATGGTGAGCCATTCAACTCTCTCCTCATTCTTGGCTACGAAAGCACGATAAACACAGGTGGGAATCTCATCAGCCTGTTGGTTGGTTCACTGTCCATCTGGCGCCCCCTCTTGTAGGAGCCTTTATCACATCACCCAGGGCTGACCCATCTCAGGATCACAGCTGATTTTCCACAGGTGGCACCACTTGCTGGTGACATGAAGGAACCATGTTAGCCACCTCCCAAACTCTGAGGCTTCTCCTGGGAGGAGCCTGCAGACACCCAGTCCAGCCTCTGCACAATGATGCTCCCCAGTGTCACTCCCGGCTTGCTGCCCTGGCCTCTAGCTCTGGCCAGAACCTCGCTGAATTGTCGATAGATGTCCCCCATGCACCACGTCTAAGCTTGGGGTCCAGAGGTGACCATGGTTCTTATTTTCTTCCCATCGATGGACTGTTTGATCTTCATGTAATCGTGTTGGCAGGAAGGCCAGTACCACCCTCTTGAGGCCTCCCCGAGCCGCCTCTGTCTATAACTGTCCTAGCGCCCCAGGGGATCAGGTCTGAAGCCTGGCACTCAGACACGAGGATGACAGCTGGAGAGACAGGAATCCACTCCTGCTGTGGCTTCTGCTGAGGCTCGATGTGGCCATACAAATGGATCCCACAGGCCCTGACTTCACTTGACTCGCTGCAGGGATGCTCCCACACTGCCCCGTTCCCCCCCAGAGACAGAGGGCTTTCTGCTTGTTCCCGAAGGCCCCACCCCCGAGGGGGCACTGGGTCCAGTGGAGCGTCCAGCCTGGTTCCCCGCCAGCCCTTAGGGCTTTGGTGGGGCCTGGAACATCAACTACCCTCCCCTTAGGGGCCCGTTTGTCCTTTCCAGCCAACAGACCTAGGTCATAAGCACTTTAACTCACCTGAGGGTGTTTTCCTCACTTCAGGGGCAGTGAGGACGGGGCTTCTTCACACTCCAAGTGCCCCAGGTCTGGATGCAGACAGTCTGGCTCTCCCCCAAGTCCTGCAGTTCTGGGCCACACCTGCTGCTGGTCACAGTCTGTGCTGTGTTCTCTTCCAGGACAAGGGGTGCACTCTGACCCCTGCCCCGCCCCCACCAGCGGTGGCAGAGGCGGCGGACAGGCAGGTGAGCTGGGGCCTGAGACCGTGCCCGCAGGTCAGTGCCCCAGAGGCCGCTGGTGACTAGAGGGGCCACGGGGCAGAAGGCAGCATGGGATGGGAGGAGGAGGAAGGTTCAGGATAAGGAGATGAAAGGGGGAACGGACAGCACTGTGAGGGCCTCGGCCATGAAAGGGAAGAGAAATCACAGTGACAGCTGGAGCGGTGTCGGTGTTAAAAGCTGCGGGCTGTTTTTTTTAATTTTATTAATTACCAATATATATTGACAGATTTCTTATTTTATTAAAGATTATGTTCCATGTCATATAACAGGATAGAGTATGTTATTATTTATTAAATAATACATAATAGAAGATATACTAGCATATTATCTTCTGTTTATTTATTAGCAGATAGTATATAATACATATGTAGGTGTTTATACACATAATATATAATTCATGCATCTATATAATATATAACCCATAACAAATAATGTAAGATTATGATTAATATATAATATAACAAGATTACATAACAATAATGATGTAATATTACCCATTGTATGTCTTGGTTCATGACACATTCTCATCTTAGGTGCCTGTCAGAGGTATTTATGTATTAAAATTAATATTATAAGACACAGTTATGAACCTATCACCCAGCATCATAACAGGAATATTGACAGTGACATACTGTGTCCTCTTTCCCTATCCTGCTCTTGGCCTTTTCTCACAGGAAGTAACCAGCATCCTGAATCCTGGCTTACCCTTGCCTTGTGTTACTTTCACACACACAACATTTAAGATCAGTTAAAACAAATGAACTGCAGGTACATGCAATGAAGTGGATGAATCACACACTCCATGTTAAATTGAAAAAGTAACCCCTAGAAGGTAGCCGATAGTGTGCTATGCTTTTCACTGTGTATATATATGTCAACTAAACTCACTGAATTAAGAACAACTACAGCTAGAGTCCAGGTGGGAGAGGGACAGATAAAAGGTGAGGTGAGCAGGTTTGCTGCAGGTGAGCGAGTTCCTTTCCAGTGACATGTCATTCTCTCTGAAGCAGGAGGCAAGGCCATCTGCTGGGAGTCAGGGAAGAGACAGAGGGAAGGTTAGAGGTGTGCAGAGAGCAGAGAATGTTGACACCACTGAGTGATAAGTGGGGAAATGTGCTCACTAGAGAAATCCTGGAGGATTGCCTGGCAGCGGCAACATGGTGGGCATTGATTTGTAGTCTTGGAAATCTGTGCTGGGAGAGCCTGCTGCCTGCAGGCTCAGAACAAGTAGAGCTGGGTGAACCGAGATGGAAGTCGGCCTGGTGAGGAACTGAAAAGGTCAAGGCTCAAGGGGGTTTTGTCTGTCATAAAGAGAGTGCTGACTGTGGATGCAGAGCTGGAAGGTGGGGAAGTGGAAGTAAGAGGAACGTGGACAGGCAGGAAAGCAGAGGAGTCAGCGCATGATGCCCCAGTGAGGGTGAAGGAGGGCCAGGGAGGCTGGTGGAGAAGAAGCTGGACGGCTAGAGGTGGGCAGTTAAAGGAGAGAGGCTGGACCTTGGGTGGAGACACGCCCGGGTATGAGCCCGGGGGTAGGGTGAATGGGGGGTGGCTGGCTCAGGCTGACAGAGAAGAAGACCCTACAATGACCATACTGGGTGGTGGAAGGAGAATGAACTTTGACGTCTTGATGGTAGGAGGCGAGGCAATACAGAGCTGGTGGTCCAGGTGCTCCTGACTGAGGCAGATGAGCAGGGAGGCCAGGGTGGCAGGCACTGCTAGGAAAGGATCTGGGTTTTCCATGTGCTCCCACGAGGGGAGGAGCAATCATCTGAAGGTGGAAAGTGAGCACAAGGAGGCCAACCCAGGTTCCTGATCAAACGGGGGTTGTGAAGGTGCAAAGCGTCAACTCCAGTGATGGTGGCCCAGGAAGCAGGGACCACGGGTGAAGTGAGGGGGCACTCAGAGAAGAGAGGGAGAAGAGTCTTCTGGGTGTAGGGGGAAGAGAGGCCCCAGGACAAAGGAGCACAGAGGCACAGTGATGAGGATGGACTGGCTCTATGGTGACACTGCAGGGATGGCTGGATCTTTGTCCTGAGGGCTTAGGTTGGGGGGACTACTGGCCTCATGAGGATCCCCCTCTCAGCAGCCTGGACAGAGGCTCTCGCTCCTGAGAGCTGTGTGGCCACCACTGTTCCCGGAGGGGTTCTGCCTCCATCTTCTCTTATCAGACTTTCCTGCCCAGCCCCCGACCGCCAGCGAGGGAGCCTGGGCCTCGCAGCTGTTTGCCGTGGAGGGACACAGGCTCCTCGGAGGAGCAGGCGGATCTTACTTTGCTCCGTAACCCAGGGCCTAGCAAAGCGCCAGCCCAAGTGTGGGCCATGTAGGGGCTCGGATACTTACTATACTAACTCAAAGCAGTAGAATTGCAGAGCTGGAGGAAGTGACCACTGAGCTCACAGAGTTCACTGCCCACACCCCCATTCTACAGATGAGGAATCAGAGACCAAGCAGTGAAGCAGCCTTGGCCAAGGTCACGCTGCTCGTAAATGCTGGCCTGTGTCGGGCATGCCAAGTGATGAGCTGCAGTGAAGGGGCTGAGAGGGGTCTCTGGGGCCAGAGAGCTCGGGTTCAAGTCCCAGCTCTGCCATTTATTAGCCGTGTGATTAATGAATGTCCTTACCTTTAAAGTGGAACTTATAGTGGTGCCAACTCATTGGGTTGTCATGAACACAGCGTTCCTGGAACAGAAGTACAGAGTTCTGTAAGGGTTTGCTGTTGCTTTGGTTATGATTATTATCACCAAGTGAACCCTGAAATGAAGAACAAAGGCAGCAAGAATTTTTATTTTAAAGGAGTTTCAAATCCTCTGATGAATGCTTCATTTCATCTATTCAAGTTTTCATTTGACCCTTATTAACAACTAAACAATGGATGACTTTTGAGGCAATCTTGCTTCATGTCTTTAATTCTCACTAACGACACAGGCTATTTAACAGGCAGCAGTTTCTTTTCCAGGAAGAGGGACAAAAAGTTAAAAATGATTCAGTGCCTCTCGGTCCCCAGTGAGTTGGTTGTGACCTGTCAACCCAGCTTTGGGGAAGTGTCCGCTCCCCCTGGGCCCACTGAACTGCCCCGCAGCCTCCAAGGGGTGCCGTACCCCCACACGAATCCAGTCTCTTGGTTCCTATCTTTGCTTCAGATCCCTCAAGGACTGCCCATGCCCCAGGGCCCCATCTGCCCCACCAGCCTTGGCTGCTGGACTCCAGGACACCATCCTGGGTCTCAACCATCCCCTGTTCCTATGACCGCCCCACTACTCTACATTTTGTCCTTCAAGTGTGGGCTTCTGTGGCTCGCCACACAGCAGGGGTCTCCCCGTCCTCCACCTTGGGTAACTGCATCGTCCTTCACAGTGCCTAGGGAACCCGCGTGGAGGCAGGAAGAATACAGAACAACAGGTGCTCAGAGGGGCTGCCTTTCCCACTGCAGGGGCCCTAGAGAGCTTTCTCCCAGCTGGTTGTTCACAGGCGCTGAACCTGTGGAATCTGGATCTCACCAATTTAAAGGGCATCATCACTAATTACAAAAGCAATCATTTCTTCAGTAGCAAAAGGAGAAAAGACTTTGTGTTCCCCACCTCCAACTGTTTTCCTCCACCTTCAGATGTTTCTCATCTCTGGGCAAGGGTAGAATGCAACTCACAGAATATTATTTTTCAATGTCTTTTCCCACTCTGAAAATTGCTTTCCCAGAACCGATGAAGGCTAGAATGGTTTAGCTTCCCTGGACTGAGGATTCAGAGGCCTGGGGGGAAGGGGGGAGGGGGAGGTGAGATAACTCAGCAATATTGAACCTAACAGAGACATTAAAAGGTTCTATTCTAAACAGAAAGGAAGCAGGATGCTATAGAAACAGGAAAACCATAGTTGGAAATGCAATAACGAGTTGCAAGAGAATAAACATAAAGATGTAAAAATGAAAAAGGACATCAAAATAAAAAAAGTTGGGAATGGGAGAGGGGAGCAAGAAAATGTAGATTTTTTTCTTTCTTTTTTTTCTTCGTTATTCTTAGGATGTGTTGGAGCCTACGTGTTTATCAGTCTAAAGGAAATAGATATAGTAATGGGCTGATATATTTGAAGAATAAGGTAACCACAAATCAAAAGCATACAATAGAGTCGCAAAAAAAACCAAAAAGAAACAAACTCAAAATGGCTTAAAGACTTAAATATTACACGCGACACTATAAGCTTCTCAGAAGAAAACATAGGCAAAACATTATTTGACATACATCTCAGCAATGTTTTCGTAGGGCAATCTAAGCAACCCAAGCAACAGAAATAAAAGCCAAAATAAATAAATGAGACCTAATTAAACTTATAAACTTTTGCACAGCAAAAGAAACCATAAGTAAAACTAAAAGACAACCTATGGAATGGGAGAAAATATTTGCAAAAGATGAGACAGACCATGGCTTAATTTCTAGACTATATAAATAGTCCATACAACTTAATAAGAAAAAAATAAACAACCAAATCCAAAAATGGGCAGAACAACTAAACAAGCAATTCTCTAATGAAGACACACAGATGGCCAATAGGCATATAAAAAATGCTTAATATCGTTCAATTATCAGAGAAATGCAACTCAAAACTACAATGTTATCATCTCACACCAGTCAGAATGGCCATCATTCAAAAGTCCACAAACCATAAATGCCGGAGAGGCTGTGGAGAAAAGGAAACCCTCCTACATTGTTGGTGGGAATGTAGTTTGGTGCAGCCACTGTGGAAAAGAGTATGGAGATTCCTCAAAAAACAAAAAAAAAAAAAAAAAGGCTTATCAACTAATCCAGCAATCCCACTCCTGGGCATATATCCAGAGGGAACCTTCATTCCAAAAGATATCTGCACCCCAATTTTCACAGGAGCACTGTTTACAATGGCCAAGACATAGAAGCAACCTAAACATTCACTGAAAGATGACTGGATAAAGATGTGGTATTTAGATATAACAGAATATTACTCAGTCATAACAAAGAAGGAAATAAGGCCATTTACAGCAACATGGATGGAACTGGAGATTATCTCACTAAGTGAAATAAGTTAGACAAAGACAAGTATCATATGATATCATTTATATGTGGAATTTTTTAAAAAATGATACAAATGGACTTATCTATAAAACAAAAAACAGACTCACAGACTTATAAAACAAACTTAGGAGTTTGGGATTAACAGATACAAATTACTATATGTAAAACAGACAAACGACAAGGATTCACTGTAGAACACAGGGAAGAATATTCAGTATCTTGCAACCTATAATGGAAAAGAACCTGAAAAAGAATAGACTATGTATATGTACAACTGAATCACTATGCTGCATACCTGAAACTAACAAAACAGGTGTATAACTGAAACTAACAAAACATTGTAAATCAAACACATTTCAATTTAAAAAAAATTGATAAGCTCTAAATACCTATATTCAAAAAATCTTGAACACTTCCCTCATAGAAAATTTAAAATCAGTAGCTTGAGCAGGACCAAATTATACTGGATGGGCAGTTACATATCTTCTCCAGCACGTGGCCCATGCTACACACACATCGTGTTTTCCTACAGGTAAGAACAGCCCTGACTGCACAGCGAGCGACTCTTTCTGGGACAAGGGCGTCTGTGGCAGTGGCCTCCTTGTCACCGCTGCATCTCACCAGGAGGCCAGGGTTTTCAGAGGGGAGGGGACATAGAGCTCATACACTTCAAATTGACTTCCCGAAAAAACTATGGAAAAACCAAATTCACCTGCAGTGTAGGAAACATGAGCAGGGCCCCTAAGCAGACCGACAAGCCCAAAGTAAGATGGCCCGATGTTCAGATCGGAACCAGAACAAAGACCACATGGCCCCAGTTAAATGACCACCACCTCACCTGCAACGAACTGCTCGTACTCAATGTCAGGGATGTTTCTGTTGAGACTTGGGAGGTCAAAGGAGTCGGAACAGGGATCGGGGCTCTGCCAGTGGTAGAGGTGGCCCCAAGGGAATAGCACCAGTACCGGCTCCTCCATCTTCAGCAGGGTCATCAGGAGGAAGGCAATGTGGATGCAGACGTTCCTAAGGAGGTTGAAGCCCTCTGGAGGGTTGAAGTCACACAGAAGGTACCTGGCTGGGAGCAAAGGAGAGCGGGTCTTCAGGGCCAGGCCTCTGCACAGGAATCCCGGCTTAGATAGAACAGATACAACGGGAATCCCTGCACAGCCCATGGCCTAGACTCCAGACACATTCAGCAGCTTCTGGTTTGTAAAGTGGAGGCACTGCCCACCCATCTCCATGTGGCCAATTACTTCAAGTCCGGGAGCAGTTGCGGAAGACATCTTGGCATCCGTCTAACACCACTAAGCACCCGACTAGCATCTGAGCACCCGTTCTCCAGGGGCTCTCAAACTTCTTGTTCTACAGAACCCTATACACTCTTAACAATTACTGAGAACTCCAAAAGGCTGCTATTTATGTGAGTTTAATCTATCACTATTTCCTGTGTTAGAAGTTAAATAAGAAGTTAGAGAAAGTGTATGAATTCACTTAAAAATATTAACAATCTACTGTATGTTACCATTAATACTCTTAAACAAAATATATTTCTATTTTTCAAAAGAAAAATCATTAGTGAGAAGAATAGCAGTGATTTTAATTTCTGCAAATCTCTTTTGGACTGGTGAGAGCTGAATTCTCCTATCTGCCTCTGCATTCCCTGTTTTGTGATATCGCAGGCCAGGTTTTCCCTGGAAAACCCCACAGGAACTCGGGAGAGCAAGAGTGTGCAAAAGGCAGGTGACATCCCGGCGTTTCTATGAAAATGGTCTTGCACCTCAGGGGCCTTGGATACACTTTGATAACTGTTGCCCTATCCAAGGCGAGACTCTTCTACACAAGAGCCAGGCAAGGGTCCTGGATTCTGTAATGAGTTACCGCCACCACACCCCTCCCTTCTCTGTGTGTTTCTCACAAGCTCCATTACTGCAGATGAGGATGTAATCCTCAACTGGGGCCTCTAATCCCAGAAGACTGCTAACTTCAAGAGGGAGGGTCCCATCTACCATCCCTACACCCCGCATAGTTTATTTTGAGTCAAGCCCTAGATAACTGCTTATCGGCACTGACCCTTGTGTCTTTTTCCTGAGGTTGACTGAAGGAACCAACATCTGGATGGAACTGAAATTTCCCTGCAGATAAACAAGGCTGATAAGCCACCCCATTCCAACATCTGATTCTGGGGCTCTTCAAAACCCGGGTAAGGCCCCGCTTCATCTATGATGGGTCCTCCGCCTGCCCTTCCCGGGGGGTTCTGGGAGGCCGCGGCCACCAAGGGCGATCCAGACTCGCGGCCCCAGCCCCATTGCCTGAGGGGGAGGAAAGCTTGAGGCTGTGCCCAAGCCCTGCCCCGCCCCGCCCCAACACGCTCCCCAGCACCACACCCCTCCCCGGCCACCGCCCCTACCCCGATCCCACCGCGGTTCATGTCCGCCGGCCCCGCCGACGGCGCGGACGTACGTTTACCGTCTGTGGGACGCCGCCCCAGACAGGATGTCGGCCGCCGACTGACCAGGCCAGAACTAGTCGCCCGGCCGAGCAAGCCGCCATCCCCAGCAGCAAGCACCGCCATGGTCCCGGGCAGCTGCACACTTCCGGAGCCCGCTACCCGCCCCAGAAGCGCACGCCGGCCCGCGCAGAGCGTGGCGCCTGTAACCATGGCAACTCCGCGGGACCCTCCCCTAGCGCTTGCGTCGTGCGTCCTCCCGAGTCTAGTTGTGCGAGGGCAGAACTTGCGGAGCCAATGGGTGCCAGGGCGCAGCCAGGACGGGGGTGGGGGGAGGCTTATGGGACAGCTGGGTGGGGCCGGGGAGGGCAGGGCCGCCCGGAAGTCCTGACCTGCAGGTGGCGCCGGCCGGAGGCTGGGACGTTGCTGCCACCAGTGGGCGAGGCAGCGGGGCAGCGGGGCGGGGGCACCCTCACCTGTCCGTGTGTGGGGATCAGCCTGGGCTCCGTGGCCTCCGCTTGCACCGGACCTGGACCCAGGCTACCGGTGGGCAAGATAGAGGACTGAGCCCAGGCACGCACGGCTGGCCAGGTAGGGCACCTGAAGTGCAGATCCGCCAGGCCCGCTGCCGGCCTTGAATACGCGCTGCTAGGCAGTTTCCAAGAAGACGGGATCTGTCATAAGAGGGGAGGTAGGGCTTGGGTACCAGATGTCGGGTTGGGTGCAGTCTCACAGGAGAGCCACGATGAGAGGGCGCAGAGCGGCCCCTGTGTTGGCGGGGCTAAGAGTTTGGGGTATAGGGTCGGGGTGGTGTGTGCCTTTCTCTGTGGTCTCCTCACTCCAGAGCAAGGGGCTCTGCTTCCCCCCTACCCTCACTGCACTCCCTGCCTTCCCCAGCACCACCTGGGGTGTGGTCATGTCGAGGCAGGGAAGGCCCAGGGAAGGGGCTCATTCAGGGGCATGGGCCACTCTGCAGGGATGCTGGACCTGACAGCAATGCAGTGCTTCGGAACTCCCCTGGGCTGGGTTTCTAACCAGTGGGATGGAAGGGCCTTTCCTTCCTGGGGTGCATTTGGGGGAACTAGATACGTCATGAATGTCAGCCCTGATAATGGAGGCTGCGCTACATCCATTCTTGGAAAGAAAAATCAGGCCCTTCCAGCCCAGGTGACTCAGAAAGTCAGTCAGCAATGTTCGGGGTCCCCAGTTTAGGCTTTCAATTAGAGCTGAGCGGCTCAGGAGGCCAGATCCCTGTCCGTGGCTCCAGGAGTAGGCTTTCTGCTGGGGGACAGGATCCTCACAAACACCTGTGTCTTTGTGGGTCACTCCCCTCTGACAAGCTGGGAGGCAGGGTGCAGTTGTGGGAAATCGTGTTTCCATGAGGAGAGGGCCACCAAGTGGTGGGGGCACAGGAGACAGTGAGAAAGAGTCCCGCAGCCTTTCTGGAATCAAAAAACTGGCAAATGTGAAAAAGTGCATAATTTGTTTTATTGAACAGGCTGCTTATGTACGTTTGGAGGGCCAGGTTCAAGGACTCTGCATCCCTCCAGGACAATAGCCTCAAGAGAAGAACAGACAGAGCAGGAAGAGATGTGGGGTTTCTCCCAGGAATGAGGCAGAACAGGGATTTCTGCAGATTTGCAAGGAGACCCCGACCGCTGAGCACCGGGTTACAACCCCACGTGACCCTTGTCGTGTTTGGCTTGGGCTCTGGGTCTGGCCTGATCATGCATTCTTCCAGCTGAGTTCCAGAAATTCAGAGGGTAGACTTAGAGAGGCTGCGTTTGGAACCCGGTGTGGAGACGGAGGGTCCTTTATCCTGAGTCCCCTCAGCCTAATCACTGTAGCTGAGTTCCAACACCACCCAGGCCCCCAGGGTGGCCGTGGAGGGAGAGCAAGCCTGGCAGGTGACCCAGGGGTCCCACTGCTGTGCCCCTCCCTTATCTTTGTTCCCTTTCACCCCGGAAGGTGTGATTGTCTCATGTCATGGTGACAAGCCATCTCTCTTCTCTGTCAGGTGGGATCCCCACCCCCGCTCAGCCTTCTTTCTGCATGGATGCTGAAGGACCAGGCTCACTTGAAGTTCTGAGTTTGAGCAGTAAGGTGGAAACAAAGAAACCAATGGAAACAAAGAAACAAGTCATTGTGGCAAAGCTCCCCACCACAGAGAAGCTGCCCTGAGTGGAAGGGAGGGTGTGGGCATGCCCATTTGTTTCGTGTCTCCCAGTGCTCTTCGCTTTCTTATTGCAGACCTGCATGGTTACAACAAAATGATCTGCAAAACTGAAAATATTTACTCTCTGGCTTTTACAGAAAAGGCTGACCAGCCTCTGGTTCCCGTACCGGTCAACTGATTGGAGTACCTTTCCAGTTTGGAAACATCTGGGCAGGCCCAGGTTTGCAAAATTCTTTAAGAGTAGTTATGGAGTTTTGCTTCTAAACATTTTTATGGCTCTATACTTCTGAGCTGAGGTTGTGCTGTGTAATTCTGAGCCGGGATTTTCTCAAACTGTTTCTTATTTCTTATACCGGACACCCCTAAATTCCAAGGGGAATGGGATGTTAAGGAAGCCATGGAGTTTAGGAAAAAGATACAGATTTCATTTCCATTTAAGCATCGATGTATCTCCATCCTAGGCAGTATCGGTTCTGTGGTATTGATAGGGGAACTAAATAGCAACCAAATTTATAGAAAATAGTGGGTCATTGGGTACACAAGTTCTTCTTTTCAACATTTTTGTAGTGTTTGCAGTTTAAGATGACCGTTCCTGAGAAACAGGCAGCCTCTTAGAATGAAATAGCATTTTCCCTGGACCATACTCAATTTTTATTTCGTAGACAGCAGGAAGGGCAATCACACATCCAACACTTGGGGACCTCAAAGATAAAACGTAACTTTCTGGGAGCACACTCCCCCCGTCTCCCTCTGCTCTTTTCACTGTCCCATTGTCCCTGAAGGCTCTTTTGTATCTTCTGCTCATGACTCCAGTAACTCTTCCTTCTCGTCCCTCAGCTGGTAAGTTTACTTTTCTACTTTGACCAAGCAAACTGAAGCCAACAGAAGAGAACTTTCACCAGCAACTCCCAGCACATCCGCTCGCCTTCTGATGTCTGTGACCTCACTCTCGCTGCCCCACCTCTTATTACAGGTGACATCGAAAGCCAGATCATCCAAAAGTCACCAGGGGGCCCATCCATACAATCTTCTCCGGGCTGTCACTCCCACATCCATCCTCTCTGTCACTACCTCATCTATTTTGTTCTCCTGCTAGTTGGCTCCTATCAGTATATAAAAGTCCATCCTCTTAAAAGAAACAAACAGCACTCCTTGACTCTAATTGGCCCCCACCAATTGCCACCCCATGTCTTTGCAGCAAATCTTTAATGAGTCGTTTAAACTCACTGTCTGCATATTCTCTTGAGCCATTCCCTTTTGCACCCACTCTGGCTTTCCCCCTGATCCCTCGCTCTATGGAAACTGCTCTGTCAAGGCCATCAGTGACCCCACGTTGCTAAATATAGTGGTCAGTTTTTAGTCTTCATCATGCGTGGCCCTTTGGCAGCATTTGACCCAGCTCTTCCATTTCTCCTCCCCCGTGTTCCTGCTTCACTTGGCCTCCAGCCCATCGCTCTGCTTTCGATCCACTGGCTGGTCTTTTGCCAACGTCTCCTCTTTTTTCCAAATATTTACTGCGAATGTGCCTCGGAGTTGGGTCCTGGGTCTCTCCTCTATCTCACTGCTATACTTTTGGTGGAAGCAACCAGACTTGGATATTGACATGCCATCAATTTCTCGATTTGTCCAAAACTCCCTGATTGGCCTTTTCCATTTGGAACTCTCTCCCTGATACTCATATTCTTTTTCTTTCATTCATCTTGCTTTCACATTCATACATATGTTCTACTGTGTAAATTACTTTTCCAAATTTTGAATCAGTCCATACATATCATGTGAAATGCTCAGATCTCTATTATTTCCACTAAGATGCTTATTCTACCTTAGAACCTTTCTGCATTTCTGTATTTATGTCAATAAAGTGAATAGTATTTCTACAAGCCTCATAGTTAAACAGTGTGTTTGTTTGGGGCTACTATGTAACATGAAATAATGATACATCAACATAGTCCTTTTTCATTTAATTTTATGTAACACCAAGATGAGGTTTTTGCACTGAAGACTGTTTCATTGAAATTTTACCTACGTTATGGACAGTCAGTTTATGTGAAAGCCCTCATTTCTCCCCTTTTCTGATATATTTTCCATTTGGCTATTATAACATATACCTTGGCATGAAATAAAATTCCAAATCCATTCACATAATAAAATTAATACATTTAAATTATATTTTTTAATGTTAAAAAGAAAGAAAAAAAACCCCAGACTCCTCTACCTATTAGGCATTTCTGTGGCAATATCTAATAGACTCCTTAATCATGACATTGAAGAACTGAGCTGATTCCAGCCCCTTTCCACCTGCTCAGCCCCATCCCCTGTGGATGGAGAGGACATCCATCCCATTTTCCAGGTCCAGATGTTGGAACCATGTTCTCTCTCTCTCTTTCTCTTACACACACACAGACAGCAAATCCAGCTTGTTAGAAAATTCTGGCTACTCTGAAATCATTAACCACATACTCCCTGTTCCCCACCCTCCTAGGAGCCACCTTCAACCCCTTGTTGGACACCAATTAGCCTACTTCTTCCATCTTTGCTTTTCTACAATCTCATCCACACAGAGTCAGAGGGAGCCTTTAAAAGCATACATTGAGGGGGTGGGTGTAGCTCAGTGATACAGTGCATGCTTAGCATGCATGAGATCCTGGGTTCAAACTACAGCACCTTCACTAAAATAAATAAATTAACCTCCTCCCAAGAAAACTCAAAACAAAAGCATAAATTGGACATCACCCATCCCATCAAAACTCACTAAAAGGGTCACCATTCCATTAGGAGCCAAAGTCGTCCCAAAGTCTTCGAGGACCCGGCCTGCTCTGCCTCTCCGCCCACACTCTCCCCATCACTCTGGGGGCCTCTGGCTCCGGCTCTTCCTTCTTCCTCCGGATCTATTCTGCTTCAAGTTCATTACTCCTTGAGATCTGCCAGGATTGCCTTATTCCCTCCTGCCTGCCTCCCACCCCACCACCATCACCTGAGTTTGCTCATATCACTCTTATTTTTCCCCAAGCTCTTGCTACCCCCATCATGTTGCCTGTTTTCTCTGCTAAAACTCTGAGCCCCCAGTGATGGGGAGTCGTGTCTATTTTGTTGACTAACAAAGCCCAAGAGCCTTGGGAATGGGTATAGTTACTAGATTCCCATAAGTAGTAGGAGCTTATACAGATTTGCTGAATGAAAGCAGAGGTCCTGGTCCAATTCGATGGAGCACTTCTGTGTCCTGCTCAAAGATTAACTCTCCTTTCCTCCTGAGAGAGGATGACCACTTCCTTGGTGATCAAAGGCAAGATCTATTTTCTTTATGCTGTTAACCTTAGGCGGGGAGACTGGGGGATCTTCATTTATATTTTAAAATTTGATTCACTCTGCAGTTTGTCTCCTGTCTATGTATCCTTTTGAGAAACCGTTTATGAGTGATCATTCTTCCATCAGATTGAACAGGATCCAGGGGGAAGTACCAAGCCTGTCCCATCGGCCATCCTGTGTGTCATGTCCTGTGACCCAGTGGATGCTCAGCACGTAAGTGAACCAACAGGAGTGAGTGAAGTGATGGGAACATCTCATTATTGTGGTGGCTGCACTCTGTCCGATGCCTTGAGATTTGAGGAAGGGTTTACAACTGCGGAGGCGAGATGTCAGGTCCTCTGTGCTCTTCCTGAGTGCCCTGGCCTTACCCATTCCCCCAGCCCCCTCTGGGCAGCCAAGCCCAGGAGCTGGGCCACCGGCGATTGTGCTGATCAATAATCCACCTCACCCAATGTCCGGGGGTAAGAGCGGCCAGCACAACTGTTTGTAGACTCTGAAGTCAGGTCCTTGGAGGAATTCCTCACTGAACAATGTTTTGGACCTTTTATTTTTCTCTATAGCCTCCAGCTGAAGAAACAGATTGCCTTAGGTACATGAAAGGTGAGGACACCTACTATCCCCATGGAGCGCAGGTGGGGCTGGGAGTCTGCTGTTTGTACAGCCGGTGGGCTCGTGTTGCTTTGGGCATCCCTGTGCCTGAATTCCTGCAGTACACTCGGTGGTAAGAACGGGGGTGCCTGGCAGGGAGGGAAGCGGGTCGGGAGACTACACAGCTGGGGAGACGTTAACCTGGGGTGAGCGGGAGCCGGCTGATGCATGGAATCTCGGTGCAGGGAACTCTCCAAACTCAGAGAGGTTCCCACTCCCGCAGGGTCCCTTTGATCAGGGTGCTAGGCTGTCAGCACTGCAGGGTCCCTGTGAGGATCATGGTGCCTTCAGGCAGTGGGAAGTGAGGGGTCCAGTGGCAATTAAATTAACTGTGCACCCAAAGCCAACCCCCGTCTCTTTCAGCCTGTTTCCTAATCTGCAAAACTGGAATGATGTTAACCATCCCGCAGGTTTGTTGATGGGCTGGGACACACTAGACTGCCAGGAGCTGGAATTCCTCTGTGCCCTGATTGTAATCCTTCCTTCACACTATTTACTCTCACAAGTTCAGTCTCTCTGTCTCTCTCATTCACTTGTAACTTTCTCTACTGCTCTGGTTTCATTTGATTCCCACCCTCCTCCCAATCCCCAGATGAGTGAAATTAATTTCTGTGTGTCAGTTCCAAATTCCCGGGAAAGATGCTCTGTCCCCTCTGGATTGGTTGTCCAACCCATCAGTTGCAGTCAGAGGAGTGAGTCCCTCTGTGACCAGAGGAGGGGCTCTGCCCAGGCCCCCAGCCACCACTGTGGGAGCACATAGCTCTCCGAGGAGGAGGTACTGGCTGTGACTTGGTGTCACTAAGTGTGAATTTATCTCTCCTCTTGCCCCACATTCATCCTCCTAAACAAAGATGAAAATTAAACACTCCCGAGATTTGTGTCATGGAACACTCAGGGTGGGGGCTAAGAGGGCTGGATTCCCTGCTGAGTGTAAGGGGCTACAGTGACCCCCCAACGAGAGCCTGTAAAGGAAACAGCACCGGCCCCACTGGACATTAGGGTGCTAAGTCTGCGTGACATTGAGCCAGGCTTCTGACCACAGCTCAGGGGTCTGTTCTGACCGGTTAGTCTTTGAAACCAACCAGCTTTGGATTCCTCAATCCCTCCCTGAGGTTTTACCTGAACCACGAGCTTCTGTATCTCTGAAGACAGATGATGAGGACCCTTCACGTAAGGCATTTGCACAGCCCTGTGCGGGAATTTGTGCTGCACGGTCTGCCCGGCGAGCTGACCAAAGTTCGTATTTTACTGATCTTAGAAATAGTCTGGTTTCCTGATGCACTGTTTCACTGAACAAGCAACAGAAGCCACCTCTGGCTGATAAAAGCAAAAAAGGGACTTAATGAAAAGATACTGGGAGGGTGCATGGAGTGGCCCAGACCAGAGCCGACCCGGGGGCCGTAGGAGATGTTGGGGAGCCTCAGGCACCAGGCTGCGCAGGGTGCTACCAGGCCCCCTGCTGCCCCAGCAGGGACCCCACTCCTCCTGACACTCCACCTCACTGCAGGTTCATGTCCCGGCAGGGCCAGGTCACACTGAAGCCACCAGCACACACCTCAATGGGGGAGTTGGCCCCTTCTCAGCTGAGGGCGTGCCTGGTGTGGGGAGATGCCCAGTTAGAGGAAGGCGGTTCCCCTACTGTTCCGAGTTAATGCGCAAGTCAGTGTCCATCACTCAGGAGAGCCGGGCTGGTCGGACCTCATTGTGGTGACTAGGCCGTCTGAGTTCACGTATTACTTTTTAGGTTGGAAGGCCCAAGAGGGAGAAAAAGTGGAGGTTCTAGTACTTATTTTATATTTCCCATGTACCAGGTGCGGTAAGCAAGCCACTTCAGACAAGGCCCATAACAACCACATTAATAGGCCACGGAGAAAGTCATGCAGTCAGGCCTCTGCAGCCCCGAAACCCGTGTCCTCATCAGTTCCGTAGTTACCAGTGGAAGTTGTAGGGATTTATGGGACTGTGTGCTCCTGTGGGGGCTGGGATGTGTGTGTTTAAATCCACATCTTCAGAAACTCGGCCAGAACCACAGCCACTGATTGTCTGCATGGAGGCAGAGGAGGGGAGGCTTCCAGCCTCTGGTCCAGCTCGTGTGGAGCTCAGAAGTTGCTCCTTCTGTCCTGAAAACAACACCAGAGCTGAGGGAGCTGCAAACCCACTGCTCTTCTTAGATCCACAAGAAAACTGAGGGGGAAAGCTGCTCCCAACACAGAGAGGCAGCCGGGCAGGCTTGGAGAGTCACAGCTCCCAGGGCAGAACCCGCTTTTGTAAGAACCCCGGGGGCAGGCAGATTTAACAGGTCCCTGAGGCCAGCTGGAGGCTCAGCGTGGGGATGTCCGAGTGTGACAACTCCAGGGGGCCAGTCAGAGGGGCCCCCTGCTCTTTTTCATGCATTTTACTTCCAGGACCGTTTCCTGTTCTCAGAGTGAAGATCATAGGAAAACTCCTCATGGTTCCTGCCAGGAAAGGAAAAAATAGCTCTATTGAAATACACCCAGAACATTCTCTTCCATTGTGGGGGGTTGTGTTTTGTTTTTTTTTTTTAATGAGAAATTATTTTACCAGAGCCTAACCTACCTGGGGGAAGGGAAATACCTTCTGTGTCACCCAAATTGGGGTGGGGGAAAGAGACACACTTGTGGAGGTCACAGCTCAGGGCACAGGCTCAATGAGAACTAATCACAGGACTACAAATGCCCTGCTCTGTCCCACTCCCCCAACACCTTACCTCCATTTCAGTAGGGCCCCTGTGTTATAACAGGAATAAAATTAAAAGAAGTAAATGTCTCAGGAGTGTCTAGGGAAAACCCAAAGACAGCGGGGAGATGGAAACAAGGACTCACGGGTGGCTTTAGCCTCTCGCACGAATAGCTGTAGCAAACTACACACAGCCCAGCCCCAGTAGATAAACAGAAAACCTCACAGAAGAAAGTATTTATTTTGGTTCTCTTACCCAGTGCATTCCATGGTGCATCCTCGCCTAGAATTGAGTGGAAGCAAGTCCATCTCAGAAGGGACATACCTGAAGAGAAATGGCTTTCCAGACTCTGAAGGGCAGAGAAAGCACCAGCCTGGGTTAGAGAAAGGTGAGGGGTGGGGTAGGGGGTGGGCTGCATTCTTCCCCAAATAAGGAACCTTCCTGAGGCCAGCACAGTGGGAGGGAGGGCCATAGGGTGGAAGCAGCCAGACTTCTTCCTGAGAAGTGATAGGATGCCTCCAAGGGACCATTCAGATGCCCAAACTGTGTCCTGATGGTGGGAGCCAGTCGGTCTGCCTCAGAGCCCAGGACTGAGGTGGGCGCACAGCAGGCCGGTCTTACTTGGCCGGATCAATTTCACTTCTCCGAAACCCTGTGTAAAACATGAAGCGTGGACGACCTGGTGAGCACAGCTCTGCCCTCAAGACCGGTTTCAACTCCTCTCTTCCCAGAGAACAGCATCTCTGAGCCCGTCCTGGGTGACCTCACAGAGATCACCCTAGTGGCCCAGGCTAGTGACCGGGAACATGTACCTTCCTGCAGCCAACCCCAGACGTCCACTGATGCATCATATACTGGCAAAGATGTGAGTTCCTGTGCATTGGTCTAACAGCAGAGACTGCCACAGGCCCAAGAGGTGGTGTGTGGGACAAGCAGGGGTGCAGGAGTGTACGCAGTGCAAAGGTGTAAATGGTGGCAGGGGTGCAGGGGCTGTGGAGGGTGCAGGCAGTTCAGGGGATGCGGGGGTGCAGGCAGTGCGGAAGGGCAGAGAGTGGCAGGGGTGCAGAGGTACAGGGAGTGTAGGGGTGCAGGAAGGTGCTCCGGCACGTGGCCAGGGTCAGAAGGCAAGTGCACATCCTCGCAGTCAGCCTGACCCCGGGAGATTAGTGCAATGGTCTGGGGTGGCGGAGGGGGCGGCGGCGGCGGCGGCGGCGGCGGCGGTGGGTGGGAGGCTGCCCGGGCAAGCGGGTCGATTTCTTCTCTTCCCTGCAGCCTGGCCTTGGGGGGTGTTGGCCGCCGGAGATTCGCCAGATGTTGGACTCCAGGTAAGCTTGCTCCTGGGTGGTGGGGCGGTTAGGTCAGTGGGCGGTGGCAGCGGCAAGGGGGCGGAGCGGGGCTGCCCCTGGCGAACTGATGGAATAGCTGCCTTCTCCCGGCTGCCGGGCCTGGGAGCGGCCTCTGCTGCCCCAGGTCGCTGCACACACCTGTCCCACTCAGCAAGCTGAGTGGGGAGTGGAGGCGGTGTGGTTAAGGTGCAGGGCCCACGGGGATAGGGGGGCTGCCGCACGGAAGCCGGTCAATTCGCTCCGCTCTCCCCCGCGGCGGAGCCAGGGGCGGCTTCTGCTGCCGTAGAGGCGGGACGCCGGTCTCCAGGTGAGCTTGGTCCTGGGAGGCGGCGGCGGCGGCGGCGGCTGGGGGTTGGGGTCCGTTCCAGGGAGCTGCTCCATTTCTTCTCTCCCCCGCGGCCTGGCCTGGGGGCGACCTCTGCCGCCAGAGATTTGCCTGAGGTCCGACTCCAGGTGAGCTTGCTCCTGGGAGATGGGTGCGGTGCAGTCAGGGGGCTGGGATGGTGGTGGCTGCGGGGATAGGGAGGCTGCCCCAGGGGAGCTTGAGGATTAGCTCCCATGTCTGTGCCGCGTGGCCTGCAGGCGGCCTCTGCTGCGCCAGGTCCTGGGACAACCCTTTCCCACTTTGCCTGCTGGGGGCGGGAGGCAGGGTAGTCAGGGTGCACGGGTGGCGGGGGTCTGGGGCCTGCAGCGGGGGAGCGGGCACATTTGCTCCCATCTTCCCCGCGGCTTGTCCTGGGGGCGGTGTCTCTTGCCCTGGGTTAAGAGACACGTGTATCCTAGTCAGCCTGGCCCCAGGAGGCGGGCGTGTTACGTTGGGGGTGGTGGCAGCAGCGGCAGGTTTTCCCATGGAGCCGGTCCATTTGCTCCCATTTCTCCCCGTGGTTTGCCCTGGGGGCGGTCCCTGTTGTCCCTAGTTCGCCGGACGTCCATCTCCAGGTCAGCCTGCTCCCTAGAGGCGGCCACCGTGAGGTCAGGGGGCAGGAGCGGTGGCTGCTGCGGGGGTAGGGGGCTGCCTTGGGGAGCTGGTGGATTGGCTCCCGTCTCCCCGATGGCCTGGTGTGGGAGTGGCCTCTCCTGCCTCAGATCACCAGACACACCTGTCCCATTTAGCCTGCTGGGGGAGGGGCGCCCTGGGAAGTGCCTTTAAAGTGTGGGGGAGGCGACGGCAGGCGTAGAGGACCTGCAGCGCGGAGCCTGTCAATTTGCTCTCCTCTTCCCCACGGCCAAACCTGGGGGCGTACTCTGCTGCCCAAGAAGCCGGATGCCCGTCTCCAGGTCAGCTTGCTCCTGGGAGGCGGGCGCGATGCTGTCGAGGGGCAGAGGCAGCTGCGACGGCCGGCTGCCCCGCCTAATGGGGCCACTTCTTCTCCTCTCCCCTGACCTGGCCTGGGGACGGCCTCTCCCGCCCAAGATTAGCCTGAAACCCCACACCCGGTCAGGTTGCTCCTGGGAGGTGGGCGCGGTGACATCAAGGGTTGGAGAGGAGGGGGGTCTGCCCCTGGCGGGCTGGAGGATAAGCTCCCATCTCTCTGGAGGCCTGACGTGGGGGTGGCATCTGCTGCCCCTCATTCCTGGGTCACCCTTCTCCAGGACATATTGCCCCGGGGGTGCTGTAGGCTGCGGGGGCGGCGGGTTGTTGGCGGGGGTATGGAGCTTGCCGCTTGGGAGCTGGTGGTTTAGATCCCATTTCCCCCACAGCTTGGCCTGGGGGCAGCCTCTGTTGCCCCAGGTCGCAAAGCACTGTTTCCCTGACAGCTTAACCACCGGAAGTGGGCAGGATGTGCTGAGGGGGCGGAGGCAGCCGCCAAGGCAGCGACAGAGGGGGCTGTCCCTGGCCAGCCGGTCAATTTGTTCCCATCTCAACATTTGCTGTCCCAGTTTCGCAGGACGCCCTTCTCCAGTTTATCCTTCTCCTGGGAGGTAGGCTCAGTGCATGCAGCCCAAGGTCTGGGCTCTCCCCTGGGGAGGGGCATAACGCTCTTCTTCTTCTTTGTCTTTATTCTTCAGCAAAGTGGTTACTGGCCCCAATTCTTAATTCTGAGAAAGTGTAGCCTGTGTTACGCAGGAGCTGCTGGACAGTGAGGTTTCTGGGTGGGTTTTCACATCAGCTGATGCCCCAGGCAGGCAGGAAATGTATTGCTTAGAGCTTCTTAGTCTGGAGTTGGGGGATGGCCCCGCCATCCTCACCATGCTTTTTAAAAATGTGTTACTCCCCTCTTTTTCCTAGGTGACATTTTAGGTTATTGGGTCCCAGATTGCTGGCACACTCATCCCTGTTTTCAAACATCTTTTAAACTTGGGTGAAGTGATAAGTTGGGGAAGAAGATGATTTACTGAAAGGTAAGAATACTTAAATTTGCATTAAAGCTACATTCTGTCAATCTTTCTCAAATGATTTTTCTCTGATTCTAAATCCATGACCTAGTGAATGTTGTACTCCTGTGTAAATCATTGATCTTCACATCACACTTGTTGAGTGGTCAACGAGATTTGTTATTTAGATTATTCCTGAAAGGAAAAGCTCAGGCTTTTGAGAATTCCTTGTCTGATGTCACCCAGGCAGTCACAGTAGAAGACAGAGCTGATATAAAAATCCCTCACCTGCCTGAACTGCAAAGCTTCTGGGATTACTGATCCCTGAAATGCAGGTGACTCTTGATGATAATCTGGGGGATGGTTTATATGATCAGATTCTTCCAGTCCTGTAAATGGGTTCCGTGGCCCCAGCCCCGGGAGAGCTGGTCATAAGGGCCATATCGTGAGGGGTGGGATGGGAAGGCAAGGTCTAAGAGCTGGCATCACTGAGATTCCACACTCGCTAAACACAGACCCCAGAGCCTAATTGTTGTCAGGTTCTGTTCTGGATTTGAGAGTGTGTTCAGACATGATTCTTGCCCTTCAGGGGTCACTGCCTGGGTGGAAGTAACCTTTACATAAATCTGGGGAGGATGACAATTAAGTAGATGGGCTGTTATGATTCTCAGTGTGCCCAGGCTCGCTCTTCCAGGCACTCGTGGGACTAACGAGAGTCATGTTATTCACTCATACACTGATTTATTACCCTTGAATTGATCATTTGTCCCACAGTAAGTGAAACAAGCGATGAGGAACCTGAGTTTTGTCCCCTTTCCTAGCACTGATTGTATCTGTCAGTCAGGCGCCCTGCGTATGCATTGTGAAATGGTGGTATTTCTTGCCCAATGGGACTGCACTGTCAGTTCTGAGAATCAGGGGAGACACGTGGGTAGGACAGCACACTGACACATATGGCACCCCCCCCACCCCATGAGACAGCATTGTCGATGCTCAGGTGACCCGATGTAGACCGCGGTGCTAAATCTGAGCATGTTTAGTGATCTTGGTGGCTATGAAAATACAGACTGCCGGTCCCTAATTCTGGAGATTCTGAGGGTGTGCACCCCAGAATTCTGCATTTTAAGAAGCACTTTAACTAATTCTGATGAAGATGATCTGAGTGTCCCACTGAGAAACACTGGTGTGCGATGCACCAGTATTGAGGATTCTCAGGGAGCGATGTTTTTTCAGGATGGTCCAAGGGCCCTCACGAGACTTTTGCCTTGGGTGTAATTGTATGTGTTCGAAAGTGATGTCTCTCACTTCCAGTGCTTGTCAGCATGCTCTGTGCAGGGATTTGCTCTCAGCAGATATCAAAAACTATAAGTCTTCAGGTCACCGAGCTAGAGTGTGGGCGATCTTTTATTTTGGTTTTCTTTATTGCAATGCGGAGTCTCCCGAGAAGAGATTCAGACTGAACAGCTTTGTGTCGGACTTTGGAAGACCGCTGGTGCCCAAGGGGTTCTCTGGCAGCACAATGACGAATCTAGGTCCCTCTTTCACTGCTACGTCAATGAAGTGGACCGCATGGACAAGGCCAAAGCTGGTATCCCAACCATAGCCCTTGACAGTGATGTTCGGCTCCAGGAAGCCATCAGATGCAGCAGGTGGCCAGAGAAGGAGCCTAACGGGCTCATGAAATGTGACACCCCCAGCTTCATCAACACGGACCAGAACTCTTCCTTTGGGGAAGATGATCTCCTGATTTTGGAACCACCGATTGTTCTAGAAAATAAGCCAGTTGCCCAGACCTCACACAAAGACTTGAATTGGAAATGTGCTTTGTCAAGTGTTTCTCTGAAGATGTGAAGTCTGTCTTTGTATGGCAGGAAGTCCCCTTTCACAAAATTGTATGTGTTTGTGTCTGAGAGAGAGAAATGGAGACAGACAGAAAGACGGAGACAGAAGAGAGCCCCCTCAGAAGAGAGCTAGTTAAGGTGAGTTTTTGTGCCTTAGTAAACATTTGGGGTTTTGGGGGGAACAAAGTATTTACACTGTCTCATTCTCCTCGTTGGAAACCTTGGCCCCGTCCTCAGTGTCAGCGGCCTTGAACGGGGTTGCCATGGTGCTTTTCATCTGGCGCTGCCACTTCCACGCTCTGCCTTTAGCACGTTGCTTTGCCTCCCAGGGCTGCCACCCTTTAAACTGTAAGGTGAGGAGTCTGGAGTAGATGATCCATCCCAGCTCTGCTGTTTTGCAAATTTCTGATTTCGTATTCGGATGAGGCTGGGATACACCCAGAGCAGCATAAACCAGGCCCTACCTCCTGTCTCTTGCTGGGGCATCCCTCAGGTCTGTGCCTTCTACTCAAGCCTTTACTGAGCCCAGCTTTTGTCAGGAGCCCAAGTGCCTACCGGGATGGCAGGAGACCTGTCTCTCCTGGTCACGGTGGCAGACATTTCTATTGGTTGTGCTGAAACAGCTCTTCTGAGATCCTCCGGCCACCCTTGCTCCAACCTGAGGACAGACCTACCGTTCCTTTCCTAGGAGGAGGATCAATCCATGGTGCATTTTATGACAATCCTGTCCCCAGGAATGCACGGAAGGTTATCAGCTGAGTGAGGGGAAGTGCCTCTGTGTCTCTGTGTCCCTGTATCTCTGTCTGCTCACAGTGCCCTGCCACCGGCTACTGAACAAGAAAAGTGCTATTCACCATGCTGTGTCTTTTGCAGATGTGTAGGTGATGGTCTTGTGGCTCATGTGTGGGCTTTGTGCTGGGATGGTGAAGGGCTTATAAATACCTCATCAACATGTATTCGAGATGGCCTGGTGCCACACAGACTTGATTCATGAAGGCATCAAGCCTGCACACTGGTTTGGAAACAACTTGGTTTTGATCAGTCACACTGCATGCATGACTCACTGCTGATCTCTGGGTGGTTTTTTCATTTTAGATTTATTCACCCAGTGTCTTGCTTAAGCTGAAAAATACATTTATTTCACTAGAATATTCTCAGATTCTTTGTTTTCACACATCCAGTTGTTTAATTCCTTTAAAAATCATTTTGTGTTTATAATGCCTCCTAATATCTATCATCTCTAGGTTCCCAGTGGCCTGAGCCATGCACCAGATTTGATGTAGGAACTGTTCCACCAAAAGAAATCCCTTTGCCATAATATCTTTTGAGGAAAATATTATTCTTTAAGGCTCTAACAGTAAATCGTAGAACAAAGCATGGAACATTTATTGTAGTTAATACATGTTCATGCAAAAAGAAATGATATTTTCATTAAACAATGTTGATTTTAATAACTTTTACTAATGTGAATATTATTACTCATAATTTAAGTAACCAAATAAAACCACAGTTATTTATTATGAAGTTTGAAAACTATTTACACTGTCTCTCAATTAGAGGTAGCTTTATTGGAAGACTGAAGGGTATTTAAAAGATGGAAAAATACCCATGATGACACCATCATTTTTATTAACTAAATATCAAGAACTGTGCAGGGTTAAGATTGAACCCTCTGCAAGCTCTCAAGTTAGCATGAGGTAGTTTGTGGATGCTGCCAGAAGACAGGAGACTCCCCCAGGTTCAGAGACAAAGAACTTCTTGCCAGCACAGCAGGCAGCTTGGGGTTCATGTTCATGTTGGTTCCTGAGTTTATTTCCTTTTGCTGTTCTAACAAAGGACCACAGACTCAGTGGCTTAAAGCAATACACATTCATCATCTCACTGTTCTTTTGTGCAGAAGTGCAAAGTCATTGTCAGTGGGCTTAAACCAACGTGTGGCCAAGGCTACGTTCCACACCGAGGCTCTAGGGAGGGATTCGTCTTCCTACCTTTCCCAGCTTGCAGAGGTGTTCACACTCCTTGGCCCAGGGCCCTGTGTCACTGTGACCTCTGCTGCCACTTTACATCTCTGTCTCTGACTATATAGATATGAAGGAAGAGTCTTCGACATCTGGTATGGACCCTTTTTCCTAAATGGACATTGTATCTCTATTTATGTGCAGATTAAAACCCCTTCCCTCCAGGGTGTGGTGGCATCAGCTCACAAGATTACCACTCTGGGCTTTAAGTGTCCTCTTTGTATTGACACCTGGGAACTTCTCTTTCCATAGTTAGCTCTCTGTTACATTTGTTGTTGTATTTTACCCGGCATTACTGAAAGTTTTACTTAAAATGGATCCTAATTAGCTCTGTTTACCTGTTTCCAGAGCTGAAGGCTTCAGTTCTAGATTATCTGTTTGATTTCTCTTAAAAATACATTCCAGTATATTTCTCTGGTGAAAGTCTTTACCCTGTTGTCTATTCTCCCATAATTTCCTTATTTTCTTGAATATATTAAAAGTATTTTATAGCCTTTATTGGTAACTCTGATGCCTACATCACCTGGGGGTTTGCATCCTTTGTCTAATGTTTCTTATTCTCATATTATCCGTTATATAGTCTTGACATGTTGCATGTCTTGAAATTATTTATTACATGGCAGACATTGCAAATGAAAAATCCATATGTTATTTTCCGTGAGAGGTTTTCTACCTTCCTGTTAGGCAAACAGGGTGAGGGACTGATCATGTCGCTCCAATCAGGCGCTGAGGTGGATCAGGACTGAAGTGCCTTTTTTCTTAAAACAGCTTTGAGGTATACTTGGCAAAGTAATTTTCACACGTATAAAGTGTACAGCTAATACGTTTTGACATAAGTATATCCCCAAGAAACCATGACCACATTCAAGAGAGTGAACATACCCATCACCCACAAAGCTTCTCTCCTGCCATTTGTTGTCCCTCCCTCCCTCCCCATCTCTTCCCCTGGAAACCATTGATCTGCTTTCCATCACAACATATTGGTCTGCATTTTCAAGATCCTTGTATGAATGGATTAATGCAGTATCTACTCTATGTTGTCTGACTTCTTTCATTCAGTGTAATTATTTTGAGAGTCATCTGTGTTGCTGTATTAATAGCTTATTTTTCTTATAGCAGAGTATTGTTTAGTGCTGAGTTTTTACTGAAGAGTTTGTTGTGAGCAGTGTTTGGATAGACCATCATTTGTTTCTCCATTTGCTTCTTGATGGATGCATGGGTTATTTACAACTTGAGCTATTATAAATAAAATTGCAGTGAATATTTGGTTACAAGCCTTTATATGGACATATGCTTTTCTTTTCTAAAGCACCACATGAGGAATATCTGGGTTATATGGTAGATAGGTATTTACCTTTTTTAAAGAAACTGTTAAAGACTTTTCCAAAATGGTTGTACTATTGTAAATTCCTTGTGGTGTGTATCAGCTCTGGTTGCTCTACTTCCTTACCAGCACTTTGTAAGGTCAGTCTTTCTAATCGTATTCATTCTTGTATGTATGTGTACTAGTATCTCACTGTGGTTTTTGAAAGCATCTCTCTAATGACTAATGGCATCTTTAATCAGCATCTTTTCATATGCTTATTATCCGTCTGGATATCTTTACTGAAGTGTGTTTTCTGGCCTCATTCATTCATTCAGGTGTTTGCATTATTATTGAGTTTTGAGACCTCTTTATTCTGGATCAGATACAAAGAGAGACCTTTATCAGATATATGATCTGCAAATAGCTTCTGTCTAAGGCTTGTCTTTTCATTTGCTTAGCAGTGTTTAGAACAGCTTTGAAGAGTCTTCATTTTGATAAAGTTCACTCTATCAGTTTCTTTTTAAAATAGATTATACTTTTGGTGTCATAGCAAAGAAATATTTGCCAAACCCAAGGTCATAAAGCTTAAGCCTATGCTTTTTCTCCTAGCTGTTTTATAGTTTTAGATTTCCTATTAAGATCTATGATCCATTGTGACTTAATTTTTGTATATTTTGTGAGGTGTGGATCAAAGTTCATTTTTTTTTTTTTTGCATATCACTATCTAATTCTTCCAGCACTACTTGTTGAAAAGATCCTTTCTCCACTGCATCCTTTTTGAGAATCAATTGTCTATATAAGTGTTGGTTTAGTTCTGAACATTCTATTCTGCTCCATTATTCTATTTTCCTGTTTTACACCAACACCATACTTTCTGATTACTGTAGTTTAAAAAAAAAAAAAAAAGGCTGAAAATCAGATAGTGCAAGTCTTCCAACTTTGTTTTTCTTGTTCAAAATTGTTTTGGATATTTGGGATCCTTTGAATTTTTATATGAATTTTAGAATCAGTTTTAAAATTCCTTACATCCTGTTCTGCCAAATTTCCACCCATGTCTTTGGCCATCTCCAAAGCCACATTTTCTGAAGAAGTCTCTCTAGATCCCAGGTGAAAGGAATTTCTGTTTCATCTGTGCTCCAATCACATTTGATAATATTTGATTACATTTATTCATATTTGGCTGGATGTACTTGTGTGATCTTTCCTGCCATATAGTAAATCTCTCAAGATTTGGAATCTTGATTTGGTTCCCTCTGTCTGCTGAGAAAACTAGTTCTATGCTTTGCAGGAGTGAGCCCTGCAGTAAGAGGTATCTGCAGCACACATCTAGCTCCATGCTTGCATATCGTCAAGGAATCCTGCAGATTTAGAATTGTTTATTGATTGTTGTCTCCAAGACGGCTCAGCCTTTTTTATTTCTATTGCTACTGCTGCAGTTTCAAAGGAAAATGGGCTAATTATTTTCCAAATATCAAAACATACTGTAATTGAGCTGTGACGCAAATTATGTGCTGCTGTTTCTTAACAACCTGCTTAGTGTTCACAGGTACCTTCACTCATGGAACTTTTGGGAGAATGTCATATCCTCAGAGATAGCAATGCTGTCTTTGGCAACCTGAGCGGTAGTATCTGAACTCACTCCTGCTGTTTTTCCAGTGCCCCCTCTAGCACTCCTCCAGCCCTCCATGGGGGGCCTGCAGTTCTTCCCTCGAAAATCCTGTTGTTTCTCAGGAAGAATTCCCTATGAAACATATTCATGTCCTTCTTGTGGGGACATTCAGTCCAGAGACCTGACAGCAGGGGAAAATGTTTAGACTGCTTTTGGTAGAACGTAAATTCTTCCATACTTGTTAGAAGCAAATCCAATGAGGAAACTGTGTTGGCATCTAACAAATCAGGATAAATGTCTGATGAGGAAGATCAGCTTCCCCATCCCACTCAGGCGTCATGTTGATGTGACGCTCACCTTGGCTAACATTTTCTCCTGTGAGCAACGTGAAGTTCAAGACGTTATGAATGGCTTTTTGTTTTTCTTCCTTAGTCTTTCCACATTCACTGTGTCTGGTGAGATTATATGAATCCTGCTTATTTTCAGCCCAGCACTAAGCTTTTTAAAAGGATCACGTGTTTTAAAGGCTAGTGGACAATTTGTTAGAAGATTGAAATCCTTAGACTTTGGTCCTAGAGTTGAATCTTGGTTACTGGTGAATGAGAATTCCCGTTAAAATTTTAAATTCAGTGATATAAAGTTTTAAAAATAGTTAAATATTAGTCAATTTCATTAAACACTACAGCAGTTATTTACTTTTAAGCCTGTCTCTGAGGCAATTTTGCAATGATTCCCTCCCTTTATTAATTCCCTCTTTATCAGAATCCTTGAGAGGTCCCTGTCATCATTGTCAGTATCATCATCATCATCACCATCATCATGGAACTGATTCCTCTGGGAGATTCTAGGAAAATAAAGAGCTGGACGGGGTTATGTGCAGGTCAGTGTGTGCATATACAGTAAGAACAGTTGTCAGACATTAGATTCAAGATACCCATTCCATTTAGAGAAGAATGTGGTCATGAAATCCTGATGTGCTGAATGAAGGAAGCGATGGGAACAGGGTAGTCAATGGAAAGGAGGAGGAAGTGAGCGAAGCGGGGAGCATAGGTCCTTGGTTAGGTGATCAGCACATTGGTGAGAATGAGGGGAGTGTTATGGCAGAATCATGTCCCTCCCCGGCCACAGGGTAGCCACCTGTGACATGTTACTGTACATGGCAAAATGCATGACAGATATTTTAGGACAAAAATCTTAGAGGATTTCTGTCTTCTAAATTGTCTATCAGTTAGCATTTTAAACCCATGATACATTATTAAAGATTAGTGCAGGGGGACAAATAAAAAGGATTCATATAATCTCACCAGACATACTGAATGTAGAAAGGCTAAGGAAGAAAAACAAAAAGTCATTCATATGTGCCTTGAACCATAAAATGCCCATGAGAGGAAATGTTACACAAGGTGAGTGTCACAGCCACATTCATAATGCCTGAATGGGATGGGACAAGGGGATCCTGAGATGAGACAATAGGGCGAGTAGCCTGGATTGTCCAGGTGGGCTGAATGTAATCACAGGGGTCCTTGAAATGGAGGACATTTCCCAGCTGAGTTTAAAATCAGAGGGAGGTGTAGCCATAGAGCAATGTTCAGAAAGGCTGCTGACCATGAAAATGGAGGAAGTCGTGGGGCACAAGCTAAGGAAGGTGGGTGACCTCTGGAAACTGGAAAAAAACAACAACAACAAGGAAACATTCTCTTCTAGACCCTCTAGAAGGAAGGAACCCTGCTGCTACCTTGAATTTAGCCCAATGAGAACTGTGTTGGATCTCTGACCTCCACAGCCATAAGCTGATAAATCTGTGCTGGTTTAAGCTCTTAAGCTTATGGAAATTTCTTACATTGGTAAGAGGAAAATAACATAGTGAGCCGTAGTGTAACGGATTAAAGGTATAGGATGGGGTGTGGAGAGGATTCTGACATTTACAACTAAAAAACAACCAGGTGAAGTGGAAGGTGTTTTAAGGAAGACCTACCTGGCAGGGCTATTAAGCAGACTGGAGCGAGGGGAGCATTGGAGTTAGAGGAATCAATTAAATCTCTACCAGAAAAATAAGGAATAAAATGTAACAGGGCTTCAGTGATAGTGGATGTAGGAATGGAAATGGGCAGAGAGACATAAATATTACTTTGAAATTAGCTACAGGTTTGATGACTGCATGTTGGGGAGACTTAGCCGATGTGTGGACTGAATGTTTGCATCCCCTCAAAATCCATATGTCGAAACCCCATCTCCCAGGGTGATGGTATTGGGAGGTGGGGCCTTTGGGACGTGATTAGTAGGATAAAATGAGGTCATGAGAGTAGAGCCCTCATGAATGGGATTAGTGTTCTTATACAAGCCCCCAGAGTGCTTGCTTCTCTCTGCTCTCTGGGATATGAAGATATTGGGAAGACAGCCATCTTCGAGCTGGCAATCCTCTCAAGGATACATTGACCTTGAAAGTCTCAGCCTCCAAACCATAAGGAATATGCTGGTTGTTTAAGCCACCCGACCCACGGTAATTTGTTACAGCACCCCAGACTGACGAAGACAGTGGAGAATGCCTCTGAGTTTGGCACTGATTGCCTGGAGAATGCTGAAACCCAGGGAAGTGGGCAGCACAGACGTTTACTCATTTAATCCTGCCAACACAGTAGGAGATAGAGTCTACATATTCCTCGCTACTTAAAAGGTAAGGAAAAAGAGGCACAAATAATAACAACGACAACAAAAACAACAATAATTTGTCCAAGATTCACACAGAACCCCCTGGAGGCAGAGTGAGAATTTATACTCAGGCAGGCTGGCCCCAGAGCCCCTGCTCATAACTAATAAGTCAGATCACCTTGCTTATGTGGATCAGTTTTTTTCAACTGTGATATGAGGGTACTGTGTCCAGTAACTTATAATTTCAAAATACTTCACTGTAACGGAATCATTAGTCACAGGCCTTACAAACCACAGAAACCTACACATACAAAAATATCTCGTTAGGTCAAGATAACCAATAACGTTTTTAAATATTATACCTGCTGGGCCTTTGCAATAAAATGTCTTTTTATAATTCTGTCTGGCTACAGAATAACTTCATAATCCTGCATGTTGCTGGTAGCTCCCATGTTGGACAGCACGGGCCTAGAGATTTTAAATTACTTGCCCAGACTCGCCCAGGAAGCTCGTGGTGGGATCCGAGCTATAGTCTGGGACTTTTCCTTCCTATCCAACAAGTCCCTCATGGAAGTTTAGAAGCTTCTCCTTTGGTGCCCAGCTGTCTAGCCGTACTTATAACATCTTGTCAGGTGTTCCAGCCTGCTCCTGAACATCAGCCAGAACCCACTTCTGCTCTATTTTGTCCAGGTAATACCTTCTAGCAACTTCCATTGCCTTCTTGGCATCAGTTCTTACCTGGAAGGGTAGTGGCTAGAGGTGGAAATGTGTCCACATGACAGGTTTTTCATAAACATAGCAGGAGTGGTCAAGAGAATAAAACGTCAGGAAGATGAGTAGAAGCAGGTCATTTAATATACCAAATGGGTACTTCCAATGTGTGTGTTTCCGAGTCCAGGCTTGTTCTGCTCGTGCATTACAGGCCAATAAATCAGGAGACCAGGTTTTGGGGGCAAGAAATAGCGACTTTAATTTGGAAAGCCAGCTGAGAAATGGTAGAATAATGTCCTGGGGAACCATCACCCCAAGTCAGATTTCAGGCTCTTCTCATATTAAAAATGGGAAGTGGGAATGCTTGGTTGTTGCAAACTTGGTGTATGAATTCTTTGTTGTTAGAATCCTTTGTTCTTGCAGCTCTTCACCTGGGTCACATCCGTGTAAACCTCCAACAAACAAATGTTGTTTTCTATTCTGTAACTTGTTATCTTTATGTGAATAGAAAAGTGTTAATATCCTTCAAAGTCAGAGCCTTGAGAATAGGGTCTCCTGTATATTTCAGGCTCTAGGCAACATTGTTTTACAACAGGTGCAGAACCAACAAGACTAAGCCTAGGAAACAGGGCACAGGGTTAAAGTCAAAGGAACAGATCTAATATGGAGTCAGATTTTTTCTTTCCTATTTCAGTAGTGCCATGGAGAAGGCAGTTTGGGCAGCTTTTTGTAGGGTCCTGGAGGCTTTCTCTCTCAGCCTCTGTGTGCCTCTGTTGAAAACCCTTCATAGCTATCTGGCCTGCTGGAAAACCACTCCGCCTGTTTTGCCCTGAAGATGTGTTCTGTTTATAACTGATCTCTACTTCTTGGAAAACAACTCAATAAAAACTCAGTTGGTTTTCCACCAGCCATGGGCAGGGGTGAGGAATAGCACTTTATTATTTTATGAAAAAAAATAAAAGAAGTCTTAAAACAGCACTGGGCACATAGGAGAGAGTCAAAAAATGCTTCCTGGCTGAAATCAAGTGATGGCTCAGTGATTCCATGGCTGCTTTATTTGCTGAGCTTGCTACTCCTTTGCTCCATTACACATTTTTTTTAACTGAAAAAGAAATACATGCATGTGGTTAAAAAATTTCAAACAGAGCACAAAAATACACAAGTGAAAGAAGTTTTCCCTCATCCTCTCTTCTTTCAGCCCTCCCTGGAGATGCCACTGTTTACAAACCTTTGTGTGTTTTCCAGATATGCTATGCACATTCCGACCTATGTATGTAAATTCCTTTAAAATATTACTTATTTTTAACTTAAAGGGATTTAAATCCTCATGTGTCTTCTGCCCTGGTAATAGAAAAGAACAAATCTGACTCCATATTAGATCTGTTCCTTTGACTAAACTCTGTGCTCTGTCTCCTAGGCTTCATCTTGCTTGTAAAACAATGTTGCCTAGAGCCTAAAATATACAGGAGAGCCTATTTTGAATGCTCTGACCTTTAAGGATATTTAACACTTTTCCATTCATATAAAGATAACAAGTTACCTAATAGAAAATAACGTTTGTTTTGTTGGAGGTTTACAGGGATCTGACCCAGGTAGATAGCTGCAAGAACAAAGGATTCTAACAACAAAGAATTACTACATCAAGAAGATTGCAAAAACCAAGCTCGTAGGAAAGGAGCCTGAATTCTGACTTGGGGAGATGGTTTTCCAGGACATTAGTTTGCCATCTAGGTCTACAGAAAGTTGCTATTTCATGCCCCAACACCTGGTCTCCCAACTTACTGGCCTGTCCTGCATTAAGGAGAATGAATTTGGACTCAGTAACACTCCTATCTTCCTAGCAAGATGGGCACTGGAATTGAGGGCAGCTATCCCACACCCAGGGACATACTGTGTGCCCTTGATGGTTCCCCGAGTGTGGGGAGTGGTTTACCCAGGAAGGATGGGGACTATGCACCAAAACTCAGGCAGTATGCTCCTTTTGGGATCTGACCTTGTACCTCCCGCTCCCCGCCAGCACAACACCTGGGACAGTGGAGGTAAGGCAGATATATTGCCTGCCTGTGTCCCAGCGTGTAAAAGGGGAATATGTACTCTTTCCAAGGTAGTTCTGAGCGACAACACCTGTGGGTGCTTGGTTCCCAGAGCAAAAGGAAACCCAGCTCCGCTTGGGGGCAACGGGTGTGATCCCCTTAGGGGTCCTGCAGAGGCCTTGGGTGGAGGGCTGTGCCAGGGAGTTAAAATATGAGCTGCGGGCCTTGAAGGGTTAGAGAAGTGTGCAGAGGCAGGACTGCTGCCTCCTTCAGGATGCCCCCAGAGTTAAAACTATTTCTCTCCATCTCTGCTACTCTCCTCCACACTCCAGATCCCTGCCTTCTCTCTGCTCCTCCTGTCCATGTCTCTCCCTCCACTTTTCCCCTTCTCCCCTCCTCCTCCCATCTTCTCCGTCCCTCCCTTCCCCAACTTCTCTTGCAGAACACAGAGAGGATCGCTGGCCCTCCTGCGCATGCGCAGTCTGTGCCAGCTGGACCGAGGGTTTGAAGCTGCAACTCCGAGCCGGGGATCGGCCCCAAAGGCTTCTCAGCTCTTTCGCCCGGTAGGACTTTGGCTCCTGCCCCGGCGCCCCGGCCACAGCTGTCCAGGGCCAAGTGTGCACTTGCCGCCTCTCGCCCCAGCCGGGCTCCCCTCAGTCCGCGGCTGGCGTCCCCTTCCCCTCTCCCGCCCGCGAGTCCTCTCCTCCCGGGCTGCCTCTCCTCGGCCGCCGGCCCGTCCCCGCCCCTGGGCTGGCTGTGTCCCGGGCGGGCGGGTTCTGCGGACCCGGACGGGGGCGGGCGGCTGGGGCTGGGGCTGGGGCTGGCCTCCGAGCGGGGCTACAGCCCGCGTCCCCCCCCCCCCGCTTTCCCTGACCCGCGACCCCGGGGCTGCCCTCCTCTCCCTTTCCCGCTACCTGGGGACCAGCTCAGTGGTGTGGGCGCTGCTCCCCGGGCTGAGAGCCTCCGGCTGTGAACCCCAGCTTCTCCTGTTGGAGTCGGGAAAAGGGAGCGTCAGTGCTGAGCGAGCTTCCGTCTCCTCCCTCAGTGTTTCAGCCCCAGGTAAGTACCTTGAACACTTTCACGTGTTTTGATGGCGGTGCTTGATGATGTCACTGTTTTTATAGTGAGAGGGATTACAGTGTTGAAAGCAAGGCTTGGTTCAGTTAAAAATGAGCTGAAGGCATGAGGCTGTGACATCCTCCATCCTTCCCTCTCCCAGGGTGAAACGTGTGGCCGTCTTTCTTAAAAAGATAGTTACAGTCCCTAACTAGCCCAGCCCAGCTAGGGTGTGTTAACAGGAACAGCACCACCAGAGGAGTTGGAGACTCAGGGACTTTGCAGTCCTAAAGAGCTCCTGGCAAAATTTGGTTTGTTTTGGTTTTTTTGTTCTTCTTAAATTGTGGGGCAGACTAGTAGTATAGAGGGAAAAATAATTGTCAAGAAATATTTTTTCATTTAACATCTTTATTGTGATATTGTTCACACACCATGAAGTCCACCCACTTAAATGCTACAATTCAGCAGCTTTAGCATATTCACAGTGGTGCTACCATTAATATTCCAGAACGTTTTCATCACTTCAGAAAGACCAGTGGAAATGAATGACCTATCCACCCCTTCCCAGTGCTGGTTCTAAAGAAGTTTCTTGGTTGTTCCTGACCATAAATTATCTTGTTACCCATAAAAACTCTGGTAGGAAATCTAAACAGAATTGTATTGAATCTGTCTATCAAAGCAAGAAGAATTAATGTCTTTATGGCATAAATTTCTTCTACCCATGAATATATCTCGGACCCTATATTTTCATATTTCCAGAGCCTGGCCCATGGGAAGTCCTCTTTAATTGTTGGGTTTGTGAATGATGAGATTCTATACATCGTTAGTTGCAACTGAAGCCTTTCACAGAAGAGAAAATAAACTCACTGAAGCCAAGTGACTCTCTGATGGTCAGAAAGAGTGACAGCCAGTGCTGGAGTGACCCAGTGGACTTGGTGTTTGTAACCAGATTTCTCTAGCACCTACAGCTAAGGGGATCAGAGTATTCTTTTATTTTTTCTAAATGGCGTTGCTTTTATTTTTACTTATTTTTTAAAATTACTTTTTATTGAAGTGTAGTCAATTTAGAATGTTAGTTTCAGATGTACAGCAGAGATTCAGTTATAAACATATGCATATGTATCTACATATGTTTTAGATTGTTTTTAGTACAACTCATTACAAGAAATTGAATATAGTTCCCTGTGCTATATAGTAGGTCCTTGTCATTTATTTTATATTTATTAATGTGTATCTGTTAATCCCCCTTTTCCTGCCTGCTAACCACAGTTTGCTTTCTATGTCCATGAGTCTATTTCTAGCAGCACCGTATTTGCTAGTAATATATGCTCGTTGGCTGCTTTCAGTTTCAGTAATTCCACCTTATCTGTGGGCATTTTCCTTCTGGTGGGCCTGTGTGTGGTTTGCACACGTGATATAAGAGTTGTGTATTTGGGAGAACTCCAGGCCTCATGTAGTGCCTGGTACAGAGTGCCCACTGAGCTGATGCTTGAACTGGGAAAAAAAACATAGTAAACGTTGGAATTTCCACTATGGTTGAGACTTCCAGGTTTCCATAACCTGTTTAGCCCACCTTAATGTTGGCTGCACCCATACTGGGTAATTTGGTGGAACTTCATGGTATGGTGGTGTAGAGACGGGGCCTCGTATGCTTCTTCTCTTTCCGTTTTCTAAGACTCATTCTCCTGGGCCTTCCAGATCCTCCCCCAGAAGTGCCCAAGGCTGGCTTGGTGCTGCGCTGAGGCAATATTTGTTAATAAGACCCTTTCCTCATCTCTTCTGAGCCTCCGTTTCCTTCTCTGCACAATGAAGACTTAGACTAGAAAAGTGCTTTTCAGTTTCTTTTAAGCCATGTTTCCTTTGAGAAACCGAATATACAAATCTCTCCTCCCATTCAACATACAGATTTTGACACATCCTCCAAGGAATGACATAGCTCTTTGTGGAAAATTGAAGTGATTGTGATTCCAGGTGGCACAGAAAAGACTCTTCAGACATTTATTGCAGGGAGAGGGCAGGAAAGGGGCAGTATATCCCACTTTCTAGTGTGAGCACTGGAACAGGGGCTTGGGTTTAAATACAGTGTCTGACGTGGCCTCAGTCTAATCTTTTTTTTTTTTTTTTGCCTCTCTCTAATCTTGCACAATGTGATAAACCTCTCTCCCTCAGTTTCTTAATGCGTCAAGTTGGGGTGATAATAGTTTAAGTCTTTTGTGAAACATTATACACATAAGACATTTGTTTCTCGGTAGAAACAAAACCTGCGAGAGAATCAGGGATTTTTAAAAAAAAAAAAAATCTTGTCCACAGCACTCTGTCTGTGTCTATTTTGAAGTTCCTTGAGGGTGAGTGTTGGGTCTAAAGTCCATCGTGGGACAGGTGGCCCATGGGTCTGTGTGCCGCAGATTGCCCCCTCCTCCCCAGTCCTCTTCCTCTCAGTCCAGGATGAAGTTCCCTAGTAGATTTACACAGAGATCTTGTGGAAATGGCTTTTCATTTTATTGTTTCATGAAGAAGGGCTGCCATCATGATCTCTGTAGTCTGCTTTTGGTGACCTGAAGGCTATGCAATTACGTTTTTCTATTTAATAAATAGAAAAAAATTACAAGTACAAAATTAGACCTACGGTGGTGGCAGGGGCTCTTGAAAGTGGGGACCATTAGCTTTGTTAGTTTCAGGTGCAGGGGCCTCTGGCCATGAGGACACATCATCGTGCTCTGAAGTTTGAGGGACCAGTGGGCTCAGTGGGAATGTTTACTGAGTGTATCTCATGGGCTGGGCATTGACCTATTTGTACTGTGTGTTCCTTATTTGAGACAGTGAGCTCATTTAACCTCAATAGCCTCTTTAATAAATTAGACTTTTTATTTTGAGATATAATGTAGATTCCCATGTAGTTGTAAGAGATAATATGGAGAGGGCCTATGGACTTTTTGCCCAAGTTTCTTTAAAGGTTCCATCTTGCAAAGTTGGGATACAATTCAGTAATGACTCACTAACCCTTTGAGGTTTGTGTTATTGCCCTCATTTCTATTCATGATTAAACTGGGGTTAAGAGGAGCACACAGGCCTGCCCAGGTCACACATGGTTAGTGTAGAGTCGGGTGAAACGTGGGCTTGGGATTTCCAGGCAGTACCATCATGATGCTCTGTGGCAGGGAGCAGCATTCACTTTGCTTGTTCATTCATTCAACAAGCATTTATTGAGTAAACTCTGTGGGTCAGATGCTATCATAGGTTTATCTGATTCTTCAGCAGTATGGAGAATCCGGTAATGTTTCCTTCTTTTTTTTTAATCTGAGAAAATTAGCTCTGAGATGTTATAAACCGCCCAAAGGAAATATAGCTCATAAATGAGGGATAGTAAATTTGTACAGTTCCTTCTTCTTATGCAGGTGGTACCCTAGGCATTTTACACTTGTAAACTTCCATAATCCAGATATATTCTTGTAAGGCAAGGATTTTTTTTTTAATTGAAGTATACTCATGTTTACAATGTTGTGTCAATTGCAAGGTGTTTTTTTTTTTTTTCTTGAATTTGGAATTCAAAAAATATTTTTTGAGGGGGGTAAATAGGTTTATTTATTTGTTTCATTTTTTTTTTAAATGAGGTACTGAGGATTCAACCCAGGACCTCATACATGCTAAGCATTTGCTCTACCACTGAACTGTACCCTCCTCCCCAAAGCAAGTTTTCTTATCAAGTATTCTGCAGCTTAGGAGTTCAAATAAATTGGAGTTGAAATCCAGGACTTTTGATCCTACTGTGTTTCTTTGCATTATATCCTGCTGAGGGGTGTGGAAGCAGTTCCTTTATTCATTCCTTTATTCAGCAGTTTTGAGCACTGACTTTGCATCAGGGCCTGGCTAGGTGCTTGGAAACAGAAAACAAGAAATGACCCTTTTCTGCAGAGGGCGGAGGCCTAGACCAAAAGCTGCGTAATGTGATCTGAGCTGTGGTAGCCATGTGCAGACGCTGAGGACAAACTGTACCCCCGGCTTTGCTTGGGCTTCCCCTGCCTTCTGACTGGTACACACCAGGTCACCGCAACCCAGTGAGGCCCGCAGCCCGCAGCACAGTATGTACCTCGGTCTCCTCTTCCCTCTCGTCATGGCCTGCAACATGAACATCCCTGACTACGTGCAGTGTGCTGAGGACCACCAGACTCTCCCCGTGGTGGTCCAACCCGTGGGGATCATCTCAGAGCAGAATTTGTTATGCATCTATAAGCGAATCTCCTTGGTGAGGCAGATCAGCCCGTGCGGCTCGCAGTGGGCACTCTGTATCCACTAAAGTCACCACTATGCGCCCGAGAATGGGTGGAGCGACTTCCAGACCCACCACAAGGTCGTGGGCCTTGTCACCATTACCGACTGCCTCTTGGCCAAGACCTTCGAGAAGCTCCACGTGCAGAGGAGCTGTATGGCACCACGCTCTATGACTCTCGGCTCTTTGTCTTTGTGCTGCATGGGGAGGTGGCCGAGCAGCCGCGCATGAACGTGGCCGTCAATTTACGAGGACTGCAGGGTGGTGGAGAAGAGGATCGAGGACTTCACTGAGTCTCTCTTCATCATGCTCAAGTCCAAGTGGCTGGACGTTGCATCCGACAAGTCTGGGGACAAGATCCTCCTGCTCTACATCCTGTTTGAGAATGAGGACTTCGTGGGACTGGACACAGAGAACAGGAAATTCTACCTGGATGCCCGGCCACCCTGGCTATGTGAAGGGTTGCTTCCCTACATCCAGAAAGGGATCAGCAAGGAGGAGGGCTGTCTTGTAGCCAAGGCGTGAGGGAGGAGCAACCCGCCGGTTTTCAGACGTTTAAAAGTGAATCCGCCTTTGTTTCGGAGAGATTCTTTTAGGGTTATTATGGACACTTACTCCCGCTTTTCAGCCAATTACCCTGGTGTGACCCCTGGAGTTGCTGTCCAATAGATTAGCCAAAGCCACTGATGCTAGGAGAGCTGGGGAGGAGGCTGCTCTGAGCTGAGATGTGCTCTAGGTCAAATGCACATCAGACGCTGAGACTTGTCTAGTAAATAGAATGTAAACTATCTTGTTACTTTCTTTATTGATTACATGTCAAAATGATAGTATTTTACATACAGTAGAATAAGTAAGATATGTTCTTAAAATCAGTTTCTAGGGGTTTTTTTGGGGGGGTTACCTCTTTAAATGTGGCAACTGGGAAACTTTCTTTACATGGCTCACATTTCATTCCTGTTGGACAGCCTCTCCTGGGACAGTCTCATCCCTGTGCTTATAGATGTCATGCTGAATCCTGAGATGCAGAATGAGGCGCTGGTTGAGCTGGGGGTGGAGCCAGTGTCTCCTGCTTCCCAGGTCCAGCACCTGCACGGCTCAGGCCCTCTCTCCCTGCCTGACAACCACCATGCCAATTGAGGACAACGGAAACACTGCCAGGGGCTTCCAAATGAACTCCTTACGCAGGGAAAGGCATGTCACGGAGTATGGGGCACAGCAGGGAAAGATTCGTCCTCACTTTGTCCCTGTGATTAGGTCAACGGACCCACTTTGTCTTGGAAGTGCAGACGAGTTCTTCTGGGCTGCCTACCCCCCCACCTTCTGCTCTGTTTCCCTGTGTATCTATTGAGATATCCCTCGAGAAGAAGAGGGTGAGATGCCTTTGCCGAGAGGTGGTCCCCATTTGCTGGGGAGATTGTGGGAATCTGTGTCCCCCCGGCCTACGGCCTCGGGCCTTGACTCTGGAGAGGGCTTATGGCGGTCCCACAGGTGACGGTCGGAGGACCTGGCACGTGCTGCCGGGCCCGAAGTGGAGGAGGTGTTCTGCAATTCTCTGTGAGTCTAAAATCAGATTCTACTTTCTGGTTGTTGGTAAGTTGGAGGAGAAGATGCCAGAGAATTGATAAAAAGATAGTCCAGACCAGTCCTGTGAGTGACAGGCACAGGGGACCCGAGTCCCACCTGCTTGTGGTGCCTGGTGGGTTCTGGATGAATTTTCACTTCCTCCCCGGAGATTCTTCTATGGCTTAAGGAAGGGGCGAGGCATATCATGGCCATGACCTGTACTTGTCCTCGCAGGGCCCTGTGATCTACATGGCTTTCTCCCCTTCTGCTTCTTGTAGATGAGCTGGCAGATGTAGTGGTCTGGGCAAAGCCGAGGGCACAGATGCCAGCACCGTGCCACTCCCAGGCTGGCTCCATTCCCGTCACCTGTCACCTCCTGCTCAGTCCCCAGGCGTCAGTGAATGTAGGTGCATCGGTGCAACGTAAGCAGGGACCACATTATCCCCCTGGACAGAATGGTGGGTGAGCAGTGGAAGCCTGGAGCCCTGCCCCAGCCCCCTGGCCAGTGCCTCCTCTTTTGTCACAGGAATCACTTGTGATATGTTTGCTCAGCAACTGCTTGGCTCTGAGTCTGCAGACCCACCAGAGAATGCCAGCTTGTTTTTGCTTTTTGAAGTGTGTCCTTGGGATTTGGCGGAGTAGCTGGTTGTGTGCTTAGCCCATAGTGGTTGACACTGTCACCATTGTTTACCCAGAACCTCGTTTACCAGGCATGGCTCTCGGCATCAAAATACAGCAGCGCATTAAACCTCCCTCCTGGTGGGTCTGTCTGTTTTGGTACCGTAAGGGCTCAGCCAGCATCTGAACGTCAGTGAGATAACGCGGCCAGTGAGCTCGGGTCAAGTACGCTCTCCTCCAGTCACTTTTACTCCATTGTTGCTTTTACTATTCCTCAGTCGTTACTTTTTTTAAACAATGCTTTGGTGCAGGAACAGAGCCTAATTCTCTCCTGTTACTCTTGGTGGGAGTGAGTAAAATTGTCCAGCTTGAAATGCGACCACATTTTGTAGCTCAAAAGCTGTCTACACGCATCTAGGTGAAGTTTAGGTTTGGGGCGCTGACCACGTTGGGGTCCCCAGGCAGCGCCGCTCGCCTCAGGCCCCTGCCTTCCCTGGAACAATAGGTGAGGGTGGGTCTCACCGTCCCCTCGTCCCTGTCCTCACCAAACTCACCTAAATTCTTGTAATTGCTGTCAGTTATTTTTGTTCTCATGTGTTTCTAATTTTCGCTGTTCCTCTTTTCCTTTTTCTATTTCCCTTTCTATCTTGTACCGCCCTGTGAGCATGTTGTTGCGTCTGAAAAGTGGACTGTGCACACCCTGCATTGGAAATAGCCAGATTGTCCTCCGTGCTGTCCCCATCGCTTTAAAAAGCAAAAACCTTAACAGTTGCCTTGATCCATATATTATCCTAGTCATGTTTTTATTTTCTAGTTTTTTGGAATGTTTGCTTTGTTAGCACATCACCCACAGGGGTTTGATACCTGTTAAAATCCTTGCTTTGAGGAACCAGTTTGGTCCTCCTTATGTTTGGTGACAAATGCGCACTTATTAAATTTGTTTGATTGTTTTGAAGAAGTGAGATGCGAATTGATTTAGGCGGCTGCTGAGGGATTTTTTTCATGGAGTATTTAAACTTGGAAAGTCAAAATCTGCAGCATCTTCCTTGATTCTGTCTTTCACACAAACGTGTTTGGCACGCGGTTCCGGGCTGTCGCTGTGTGACGTGCGTGACGGAGATTCCTGGCCGGTGGTCACTGGTGAGAAAGTGGCAGGCTCGGAGATGAGCAGCTGCAGGGGATGCTGTTGGAAGAAGCAGTCACCGGTTTTATGTTTTTTTTGTTTTTTGTTTTTGCATTCACCTTCCCCGTGCCATTTACTTTACTTTGCCTTCATAGAGAGGCAGGAGCGGGTCTAAACTCCATGCCACTCTTATTTTCCCTTTACGAGGCTGGTTTTTCTGAGTATCAGAACAACATGGCCTTCTCCTAAGTAGCTGGCTCCCTTGGATCTGGTGGACACAGGGACCGCTAAAGGGGACCGTAGCTTCCTCTCTGCTCCAGCCTGTGGGCATTCAGAGTCGGGTCTGTGGTTTGCCTCAGCAGCCATGCAGGCCTCCCTGTACCAGCCTTTACTATTAACCCATGTTGGCAGTAAATAGCTGACTCCGTGTCTGTTGCAGCTGACGTCCACCACTGACGGCCGTGTCGTTAGTTTGCGGTAGTGAGTCTCCAACACCCCAGTCAGCCGTGAAGTGACCTTGCATTCTCACCCACACCCTGGTTCATCTCACCCGGGGAAAGGGTTTGGCCACCACCGTCATGCTGGCCATGAGACCTTGTTTCTCCTTTCATGCCCTGGTCCAATTGTGGACACTTCATCCTTCACTGACTTGGTCTCGCTTGAGACAGGCCAGACTTTCTGAAAGAGTCCATCACATTCTGGGGGGGAACAGAACAGAAGGAAGAGTAGCAAGTAGGTGTCTAGGCAATCTGGGTTGGCAAATGCAGGCTGGGATCTGTGAAGGCTGGGCTGTGCCTTGGACACAGGCCTTTCCCGTGGCTCCCGATAGCCCAGGGGTCGGAGTGAGAACAGCCTTGCCTGGGTTCCCCCATCCTCATCTGCTCACTGGCAGGTGTGTCTGCTAACTAGGAACTGCCCCAAACCTCGGGCCCTTCAAAGTTCAGACCACAGGAGAACCTTGAGTCCCTTCTCCTGGGCCTCCTTTGTGAGAATCCAGTGCCTTCTGAGATGACCAGCGGCAGGAGATGCCTCCCCCTCCAGGGAGCTCTCTTCGGAGGACTGTGACGCACTGTACCTTGCTATGAGCTTGTGGGGTTCCATCCGTGGTCCTTGCAGAACCAGACTTGAGACTGGCTTAACGATAGAAATGACAGGAGTGATTCCAGGGCAGGGCCGGGGGGAGGAACAGGGGAAATTGAATGTGACCTCAAACACCTAGGTGGGTTCTGGGTCTGTTACTAAAATCGGGAGCCTGGGAGGTACCTGCCAGGAATCGAACTCTAGAGTAAATGGTGGACATGAGGCATTTTTAAGATTCCATTTTTCATCCAAGTTAGGACTTCAAAGAGGCACTCGGGTCTATGGCCCTGGGGCTCATGTGAAGGAGCCGGACCACAGATACACGTTGGGAGTCATCATTCTTAGCTGGTGTTCACAGCCGTGCAGGTGGATGAGCTCATCTCGAGAGGTGCAGACTGAGGCTGAGGCGGGGCAGGGCTGTGCCTGGGTTGGAGGAAATCCCAGACCATGCAGCTTTGGTGTGTCAGTCAGTGGCGTTTGGGATTTTCAGAGCAATGGCATTTATCCTTAAGGGTCCTGGGGGTGGGCAGGGCCACCCAGGAAGAAATCTGAAGGGAGGGTTGTGGCCACGCGTGCGCGTCTTGGGATGATGCAGAGGCTGCATGGTCCGGGAGAGGAACCTCCTCGGAAGCTGGAGTCGGAGTGGGGAGTGGGGAGAAGGTAGTCACACTCACCTGTGAGGGAGGGACAGAGGCCTAGGGAGTCTCCACCCTAGCGGACTCTCTTTCCCACGAACAAAAGGCCAGCAGACAGAAGATTTGAGGTGAGAAGGGACGGGCGCTGGGAGAGGAGCCAAAGTGGAGAATGGTGGTTGGACAGTTCTGGAATAGTCTCCCTGCAAAATAGAGTTAAAAAACCCAGACTCTTAAGAATATTGATAGTGACGTTGGAGGAGATAGTTCTTTTTCTGGCCTCCTAAATGTAAGGCATGTATCCGGGGATACACAGAAGAATCGGGCAGTCTGGTCCGGGGGCTTGACCCTTACCAGGGGGAACAATGCAAGTTTAAAGGGGGAGAAGGGCAGCGGAGGGAAACTAGCCAGGCCTCGTGTCAGGTACCAGTCGGCCGCACTACTTGCGTGTTGCATTCACATCCATGTCTCCCAGGTGGGCGGTGGCAGCCCCCTTTTGCAGATTGGGAAGCTTTCTCAGAGGGGTTAAGGGATTGGTCCGTTTAGCGGCTAGTCAATGCTGTAGCAGGATTCAAGCAGGGCCTTGTCAGACTTCAAGGGCATGTTCTATCTACTAATTCCGGTACCTCCCTGTTGTACCTGGATTGGTGAATTGGGTCAGTTTTGGAGCCTTTCACAAAAAGTACGATTTAAGTGCCTCAGGACTGTTTCACAAAGCTCAGTGTTCTTTGATGGTTCAGAAGCACCGCAGTGCTTTTCGCCCCACAGAGGTAAGGTCTTACTCCTTTGACGCTGACGTGGTTGCAAATGACGTACAGGTGCAAAACCAGACTTAGCAGCTTCTGAAGGGAAACTCTCCAGTTCTCCCTTGATAGGCTTTCTTCCACGGGATGTAACCTGCTGCAGCGTAGATCTGAGCTTTCCGTATGGAGTGAGGGTTTGATATCCAAAGTTAGCAAAGAAGGGTCAGATGGAGAAAATCGGCGTTAACAATTTATTTTGGGGTTTCATTAGACAAGATGCACTATCGCTTAATGGCCCATATAACGTATGTAATTGAATACAGAATATTGCATTCCTTAATTTCTAATGAGAGCTGTCTTGCAAAGTAAGGTTGTCTGCTTTGGAACTTCAGCTTAGCCACTAGGGCGCCTGTCAGTGTGTTGGTGTGATTGTATTTACACAGTGCATGTAATCTGGGCTTCCTCAGCCCCAAACACTCCAGTGCAGAATCATAGGCTGTAGCCATCACTTAGTTACACAAATACTTCTACAGCTATATGATACAAAAAAAAAAAAAGAGAGAGAGAGAGAGAGAGAGATTGCCTTTATCAAAGTTCCTTTGATTTTAACTGCAAACTGTTGTTGAGCAGCTCTGGTTTCCTTTGGATATGAATATGTACATTTCTTTGCATGTAACTTGGATTTTAGACTAGAACACCAACCTCTTGCTTTCCATGAGCCACAAAACTCATAGCCAAATGACATACGTATGAAATATTTTATTCTTTTCTTCTGAGACAGAATCCTTGAATCTGGGACTTGGGCTGTGATTTTGCTTTTTGCTCTTCCCACCCCTCTTGTCGTCTCACTCCTTTTTCCCATGTGGCCTCCAAGATGTCATGGTCTCCGAGGAGCAGGTGGACAAACACCAGTTGGTCGCCAAGCAGTCCTGCTGTAGAGGGAGCCCAGCCAAGAGCTAAAGGACATCATCAGAGAGGGCTTCCTTGAAGAAATGGGCTCTACATTCAGTTATGAGGACAGAGTAAGAGTCAGCCAAGAGAAGGAATCAAGAGTGTGACTCAGGTGGCAGGAGCAGCCCGGGTAGAGGCCTGGAGGCTTGTGGGGTGGGGACTCGGTGAGAGTGCACTGTGTGGTCCAGGGTGGAGGGTGCCCCTGCTTGGGAGGACCCTGGAGTGGGCCTAGGGATGGAGGGTTTTGGAGGAGCTTGCTTTTTTACTAGAACTGACACAGAAGAGGCAGTGAAGTGTGTCAGCAGAAAGTGACCCTCAGGAGAGGTACTCCTGGTTTTGTTTCTGATGTTCTACAGAAAGAAGGGGTCGGGGTGGGCGAGAGCAACTCTGCCCGTCCCTTTGAGACCCACCCCTTCATTCATTTATTCATAACACATGCAATTCTGAGTGTCCAGGGGAGAGAGGGTGGACTCACAGTAGTAAGAAAAATGTATTGCTTCTTGAGAGCTTAGCAGTGTCAGAAGTTGTCTTAGCGTAGAATGTTCTAGGAACACAGCAGGGGCACCTAACCCAAAGGGCAGAGGTTCGAGGGAAGGAAGGCTTCCTTGACAAACCGTCAAAATGAGCCTGGAGGCAAGTGGGAAGTAGCAGCAGGTCAGGGGGCACCTGAGGTCATTGTGGACCTGGGTACTGTGGTGAAGGTGGGCGAGCAGGGTCGGGGGTGGGGCTAGAACTCTACCAGGGAGCCTCTGAAGGGTTTGAAGTGGGGGTGATGTAATCAAATTTGTGCTTTGGGAAGGCTGTCCTGGCTGTGTGTGTGTGTGTGTGTGTGTTTGTGTGTGTGTGTGTGAAGCGGGGAAGAGGGGGAGAGTGCCAGCAACTGGGAGGGTCATTAGAAGACCATTGACAGGCTGGGGGGCCACCAGTGGGAGAGGGGCGTCGGGGCTGCTTGGGGACGGCAGGGGCAGTGTGGATGCCGGATTTCCTCATGGGGAGGGCTTATTAACGGAGACCCCCTAACGGCACCTTGTGGCTGGAAGAAAACGGATGCAGCCAGGTGGACTTTTCTCTTCTTCCCTGCCTTGTGTGATGATCTTAGCTCAGCCAACATTTGGAACAGAAGAGCTAAGTTTCAGGGTAGTCCAGGACTTTGATGAGCTCGTTCGAGTGAGATCTGATAGGATTTAGGCTTGTGTTGAGATCTGCATGTTCACTTAGCTAGAAACGTCCCGTCTTTTGGATTTCCATAGGGGTATTTATTCTTGATAAAGATTGCTTTCTTGGTGAGAGGAAATTTAATACAGCTGCTGTCTTTCTCAAAAAAAAATCTTATCTTTTAAGAAATTTAATATTCAAAAGAATAGCAAAATTTAAAAATGATAAAGTAAGGCTTTGGTGTAGTTTCTTTGGATTCTGAGTTAATGTAGAGTTAGAGCCTTTGCATTACTTAAATAGCACATCCTTGTCAGTATTTAAAGAGCTGTTAGTGAGCGCCCCAGGCCCCACTTCTCAAAGCATCATTAAATCTTGCTCTGAAATACTGAAGTCATAAAGTTCTTGTTGGCAGAAGCCAAACAGTTGGTTTATAATTTGCAGCATAGCACCCTTTATAAAATAATAATAGGTTCAAAATTAAGAAAGTGGAAGATAACTGATTTTTTTAAAGCTGAAATATAAACTCTCTTGTGTTAATGTTGCAACTGGAAATTTCGAAAAAAAAATCCTACTGTAATATCATCTACGTGGAATACATATATGTCTATCACGTTTGCAACGTAACTGCGCAGTGGTTTTTGAAGACAGGACCATTCCAGCTGAGATACTGGCAGTGATGCTTGCTGGTTTTCAATGGAAAACTCTAAATTTGCCTACTTAGCTTTATTCTTTTCTTTTCTGTTCTCTCTCTATCTTTTTTTTTTTTTGTAGTGAGAGGGCTCAGTAGTGCTCTGCCAGCATGATTTTGGGGCAATTTGGGGGCAGATATCGTGCACAAGCAGTGAGATATTTCCATGCATTTTACTTTCCGGACATCACCATGGAACATGTGGGGGTTTGTGCCTGCAGGCCGGGATGCTGCAGGACTCCCTGGTCCATCACCGTTATGTCTTGGAGCTGCTCCAGTCAGTGAATGACTTTCTGTGGCTTGGAGGTAAGGTGATCTGATGCAGATGATCAGATGTGTAAAAAGTACTGTTACTTGAAATAGAAAACCTATCAAAAATGGCTCTAAAATACAGGATGAAGGAGGAGAAATGGCTGAGCTGCTTGCATGGGGAATATTCTCAGGTGACTCCCTCATTGTGTCTCCTGTCAATCCCCCCACCCAGCCCTGCACGGCAGTCATGCTGAAGCAAGCATGCACTTTCTCAGAAACACGCTGAATTTCCTTGTGCCTCTGTTTGTTGGCTTTTTTTTTTTTCAAAGCACATCTTGCCCTTTGTTTAATGCCATCCCTGCCTAGTCACCTCTTACACTCATTCTTCTGGACCTCGTCCGTACAAAGCTGCTGAATGGATGAACAGAATGTAGTATCTCCATGTAGTGGAACATTATTCAGACGTAAGAGTGAATAAAAAAAGAAAAAATAAATAAAGGGGAATATGAAAAAGCCACCTGCTCTGGGAAGTCCACCCTGACTGCTCAACCCGCCCTTTTCCCTTTGAAACCCAATCACTTATGCTCCTCTCTACTCTTTTTGATAGTACTTACCACCTTCTAATAAACTTTAACACTTTCAAAAAAAAAAAAAAAGAGAGAGATGCTGATACCACTTCAACATGGACGAGCCTTCATAACAGCACGTTAAGTGAAAGGAAGCAGACACAAACGGCCACATATTGTTGACTTCAGTGATCTGAAATGGTCAGAATAGGCACATGCAGAGGCAGGGAGCAGGTGATGGTTGCAAGGGGCTGGGTGGAGGGGGGTTGGGGAGTGACTGCTAGTGACAGGGGTGTTCTTCTGGGGTGATGAAGTGTTCTGGAAATAGATGGTGGTGAGGGCTGCACAACCGTGAGTGTGCAGAAAACTGCTGAGCGCTGTCTCTGGGAGTGCCTGTGGTTGGGGGCGGATTTATTTTGTTCTCATCCGTGAAGAGTCATCTTGTGCTGAGGCCATTCTACTCCTGTGAGTGGTGAGGCTCAGAGACTTTGCAGAGTCATGTGTTATTTTCCCCCTTGCTGAGTGTAAGCAAAAAATTTTTAAGCCTGAGGAAGTGTTCCATCTGCAGAAAAGACTTTGAGTTTTGCATGGTGTAAAAATCTTGAGAGATTTTTAATCGTTGAGGAGAGCCTGTGGGGGGAAACAGCCCGTGAAGCCTGGGTGACGCTGGGAAGAGCCGCGCTTCCATCCCTGACAGGGGTGGGGATTTCACCCCCGTTCAGGCAGTGAAGGGCCCAGACCCGTGAGCGGAGTTGACAGTCGTGAATATTTACGTGTATCTGCTGCTTCATCTTGGATATTAATTTCAAGCTGAGTCAGTTTGTGGCGGCAGCCTCATCCTACATCAGGAATCTATACTATCTGCTCTTTGAGGTGAAGACCTGACAGACTTGATTATTTAACAGTCTCCCTTGAATTGATATCTCAGATTCCTTTGTCAATAGTAAAACAGCAGAAATATAGACGTCCTTTTATGCCGATGTGACCTGGAGCAGGTTTAGTCTCTGTGCCTCAGTGGCCTTATCTGAGGGTGGGGAAGATGATAACAGTGCTTCCCTCAGAGGGGCTGGTGAGGGGAGAGGGAGGAGCACAAAGGGAGGACTTACACGAGATACTCATGAATGACAAAATTTAGTGCTCTCAGCCTGGTGAAGCCTCAGGGCCGAGATGGCCGAACAGAGCAGTCCTAGCCGGAGCTCGATCCGTGTTGGCAGCTGTTATGATCAGTATCACCACTGTGGGTTATCAGGCAGTTTTAAGACTTGGTAATAGGAATTCATGAGTAATGTTAAAAGATTAGACAACTCAGATCCGGTTTACATAGTTCTCTAGATTTCCTATGAGAAATGGATATTTTCCCCCCATCTTTAATCTGAGTTGAGTCTCTAAACAACTTCTGTATTCCTCCAAATTTTATTTAATTCTCCATTTCTTGAAAAAAAAGTCTTTAAATGGAGTTACTGGTGTCTGAACTGAGGGTCTCATGCATGCTGAGCACATACTCTCTCAAGGAGGTATAATCTCCCCCGTGATTTTTTTAAACTTTTCTTTCTTAGTATTCAGAGATTAGAGGCCTCTAATTCTTTTTCTGGAGACATGTCCATGAACCTGTAAATCTATAATTAGTGGACAAAATTTGGTTTATTAAAAAATTCTATAAAACATTCTGCAATCCTTTCAAAAGTAAATGCTCATTGACATAAAATGTTTCTCCTTTATGGTGATTTCTAATTTTTTGTCTGCCTTAACTTATTAAAAGTAATCCTCATCATCATAATGACCAAGCTTGTTCTGAGTGGACACCTCCCTAAGGCTAAAATGCTTTCCTCATATTTTACCTCATAGCAGGTGTTTAAGGGTAGGCATCAGTGTCTCCTTTTTTGCAGCTGAGGGATTGAGAAATGGGGCAGCTTGTCCAAAATCTCACACAGCTGGCGCTGGCAGACTCAGGGCTGGAACCCAGGCTGCACAGGATGCTTTCTCAATGTCTCCTCTGATCAGCCCCGTGTTGAGTGGTTTCCCGAACTCCTGTGAGTCCATAAGTGAACGATTTTAGCGGTCTCAGTTTGATGAAGCCTTCAAAGGAGAGACACCAGTGAGAATGTGAGACCGAGTGGCATAAATTGAAATTGTACATTTTCACAAATATTGCATTCTCAGGCAATGGCTTAAAAAGTTTATATTTTTTTATTTTAGTGCTCTGTAATCACTAAAAACAAAATATTAAAAATGATTATAGTGCAAAATAGGAGTGGGCTTTGAAAGTCCAACCATTGCTAATGATGTTGCTTGTTTTTCTCTAGTGGTGCTTATTGACAGAAAAATTTACAAAGACTGAATTGGTTCTATGTAGTCTTAGTATGGAGGAAAGTTTTGTCAGTGAATATTGTAAGTAAAATCTTTACTCTTTTCTTTCCTGATGATGAATATGTAAGTTGTTTTCATGGCTTAAGTACATTTCCTCATTTGTGAAATTTGAGTGATGCCGTTTACCTTGTTTGACTGTGAGATGTAGACGCCTTGTATACGAAGCACCCAAGAGCTGCTTAGTAAAAATATGCTGTCACAAGGACAGATAGTTTAGAAGGATCAACTCTGAATACTAAAGAGGGTGGCTTGTTTCTGATGCATATTCAATATGCATATATATGAATATATGAATATGGCTTAAAGTAACAAGGATTCAGGGTTTTGTGTGTGTGTGCAGTATGAAGGTTTAATGAAATCTGTATCATTCTAGTGAGACAGGGACTAGTTAAATCACCTTAAGCAGACGGCCTTGAAGATTATTTACACAGAATGTGTGTTGTTACAACTCAGAATTCATGTTGCCGTGTAACCATCCACTCAGACATTTAAATTCGTAGAAATCTGACCAGAACTATTAAGTTTAGAAAAATCCACATTGATTATTTTAAGGGAATAAGCTTCTTTCTTTTGTGATTAAAGAAATTTTGATTTATTTTTCGGCATGCTTAATAGGTTTTAAAATATCAAAACATTGATTTGACATGTCACTTTTTTTAATAGAATAAAGCTCATGCTGTTTTAATGTGCAAATAAAAGTTTTTGTATTTCAATACACTTGTATGATTTCCTGGCCCTTTGAGAAGTATTTTGCAAGATACTTAGATTACCTACTGTTGGAAAAATACAGACGTGACTTTTATGAATAGAGGTCTAGTACAGATCTGTTGGTTTTTGCTACAGTGCATGACATGAGGCCTAGGAGAGAGAGCTTTGCTGCTGATTGCCGGAAGGACAGATCCCAGATCTCAGTCTCCCCTCCTGTAAAATGAAGTGGCTGGACTGGATTCTTTCCTCTTCTAAGATGTGTTTCCATGAGCCTGTGTCTTTTGTTTATATTCAAGAGTATTAGCAATGTCAGATTAAATACTGAATACCCCTCCCTTCCCCGAAGCAAACTGCAGTATGTGCTACTTAAGCTTTTAGTTATCTGATTCTTGTTTCTGATTCAACAAGCAATTTTTGTGTTGCATCTTTCCCGGCAACCTGGAAGGTCTTTTTAGCCATAGGAGGCGCTGTTGCACCTTCATACATTCTTAATTTTCCTGTTTGTAAAAGAAGGCTTAACAAATATTTTTTTGCTTTGATTCTTTTGCTTAGTGCTTCAGAATAGCACAATGTCCATTATGTCTGTCTACCTGGAAAAATTATTCTGCTTATATCTTTGTTTTATTCTGTCATCTCGCTGTGAACATTTCAGACTTGCTGTGCAACAATGGCAAAATCGGTCTTTTATTCCAGTGTTAGCAACCAGTGAGCCGGGATTTTATAAAGCAGCTAGAAGCGGCCTCTTGAGCACCTTAAAGCTGAAAAGTGTACTGAGTTCCCTGAGTATTGACCCAGCCGCTGTGTGTCATTTGTTGGGAGGTGATTTTGTACATAGAAGAAGGGGTGTAGTGATTTGACTTGGGTTTGCGTGCACACGCTGTCACTGAGCCACGTGAGCCTGAGTCAGTTTGTTCTGAGTTTCTCCCTCGTCTGTGAGATGGGGATGCTCGTATATGCTTTGCAGAATTGTGAGAATTAGAAATTATGTAAATTGTTTAGCACAGTGGGAATGTCAAAGGGCTCATAAAGCTTAGCTCCTGTTTTGTATGAAGCCATCATTTTACAGTCTTTGGCAATTACTAAGAAACAGGAAAATAAGAAAAGCTGGTTTTATGATGAAAGATATTTGAGGAGGTTCCATAGTTCCTATACCCATAATTTAGCATCAGCAAAGTCAGGACCGTTACACAGTCGCCCTGAACCAACGTTAAGCCACAGAATTTTTTGGTACTTCATATATATTGGGGCTTAAGTGGACCCAATACTTATACACATGTTTTCTCCAGCAGCCAACTGAGAGATGACACAGAAGAACAGACAGGCGATAAATGTCTCCTTTATTACTGATGAAGCCACGTTCTCCATGAAATTCAGGGCTGTGGGAAAATGCATGTCATGATACTGTGTCCCAGAATTAGAGACTCACGCAGTCCCAGGTAACTCTGGGCCACAGCGAGCCTTCCCTTAAGATGATCTGCCCCATCCTGCACAGGGCTGCCCTGCCATGGAGCTGAGCATCCCGGGTGCTTCCCAAGGGTGGCCAACACTGGAGGGAAAGGAAAGGTTTCATAAGCCCTGCTTGTCTCTCCGGACTCACACCTCAATCTGTTATTGTGAAGAGTGCTAGCCGTTGGCCAGGGGTCAGGGGTGTGAAGGGGGAAGCACTCTCCATGGACCAGAGGAGTGTGGAGGAGGCATCCCTTCTCTCAGTTTAAACAGGTGGTGAGATGCAAGAGAAGGGTGCTCTCCAAGAGTTTATAAGAGGGGAAATAAGGATTTCCTTTGGGACTCAGACTAGCCATGAAACACAGAAGATGATTAGTAGGGAGACTTGTAAATCACTTTCTTATTAAATTCACATTTGTTGAGCACCAAAAATGTGCTACATTCTTTTCTGAGCGTTTTACAGAAATGAATCCTTCAATCTTCACAACAAGTGAGTAAGGGAGATTTGATTGTTATCCCAGGTTTACAATGTGGAAATTGAGGCACGGAGAGAGTAAGTAAGTTGGCCAAGGTCACAGAGCTAGTAAGTGGCAGAGCTGGTATTTAAACCCTGGCTGTCTGGTTTCCAGGCTCCCAGGGATGGGCTTTGGGTGTTTAGAGGTATCTGCATCCCTGGATCTCTGTACCTCTGTGCATCACTTAGCCCAGAAAGGACAGGGAAAGGAGAGTTACACAGGTGCTCACAGTCGTGTCTCAGCCACTGTCCACGGACAGTGCACCGTGATTGGCGTTAAATGTCTTCTGGGCAGCAGATCTGTTCGTATAACAGAAATTTAGTCCATTGAGTTAATCTAGAAACCCTTCCTGCTCTGCTTCTGTCCATGGTTTCCATGTGACTGCCTGCCCGTGATTGGGCCGTTGAGGAGAATCTGTACTCATAGTTGAACTCTGATATTTCAGTCTGGTTCGTAGTTTCACATCTCCTGTTACATTAATAAATTCAATTTCTGGTGTCTTTGCATCAGTCTCTCATGAGTTTGGTTAATGTGACATCAGTCCATGGGAGCCTAGTGTTGCTGACGGTATATTTTCTGAGCACGTTGTGGCACTTCTACCCGTGTGGACCTGGGTGGAAGATTTCCGCCTTCCGCACTTATTTTCCCGAACAGCAGGGTCCTCTCCCACCCCCGGATGTGAGGCTGGGAGCTCTCAGAGTAGGCCAGTCAGAGGCCAAGTCCACAAATCAGAAAATAATGAAGTCCTTGGAAGTGGGTTTAATAGAAAAAAAGGGCTTCCAGGTATTCCGATGGGCTGTTCGAGTCCATTTGGTGAAAAGCTATCCACTGTTACTGGTTGAGCTGCTTCTTTGCTGTTGAAAAGTCTGGATTACATGGAGGGATTTTAAAAAGCAGAAAGGTGTGATTTCATGTGGTACATCCACACCGGTGAGTAGTGATGGATGACCGCCTGTGTGAGGCATAGACAGAGTCTTACAAACTTCATAAAACAGCTTTAAAAGCTCTGCCATCTGAGTGCACTTCATATGGGGTCCAATTCATGACTGGGCATGCTGAGAGGGCAAATAATTGATAATGGCAGAAAGGACACAGAGGCATCAAAAAGGTCTCAGTCATGTTCCCTGTTTAAAGGATGTGGCACAATGTAATATATTTGAGCTGGTTCTTCACTGAACAGTTTTGAGTGTTTTCTGGGACTCCCCAGTGCACCAAGGTTCCGTGCAGCTGGGTGTCCCCTCAGTGCAGCTCTGTCAGCGCTCATCCTGGGCTGACGTGGTGTCACGGGGAGCAGGACAGTCAGCGTCCCCGGCTCCTCCGAGCTCCGTTTCTTCATCCGCAATGCTGGGTTTCTCTTCGGTGTCTACTTAGTAGGGTTGCTGAGAATCACACGTGATGGTTGTCAGGGGCGATTTGTGGTTGTCTCTGTGATTGTCATATAGTGAATATTTGATAGAAACTCTTGTTTTTTATTAAAATTATGGCTCCTAGATTGCAGTGGTTTTTAGTCTGCATTTACTCTTTTTATAAATTTATTCTTATTTTTAAATAAGCACTTATTTTTATTTATTTTTATGAAGGAACTGGGGACTGAAGCCAGCACATTGTGCATGCTAAGCAGGTGTTCTACAACTGAGTAATACAGACCCTCCTTGTCTGAACTTAAAAATAAATATTTCAGTACACAAAATAGCTCTTAAACCCCATCATGGGCCTATTTTCTGTATAGACAATTGAATACATATGCTAATTCAATAAGAATAAATGTTGTTGGGACATAATTTCTGAATCTGTTTATGTGTTTAAAAACGATCATAGGTAGTGATAAACACGAGTCTTGGATCCACTACTTAGGGTCTGTTTTGCCATCATGGGAAATTATATTTTACAGAGAAGGCTAATTGGGTCTCGTTGATATTTGGATGATTTAGCAGATGATGAAGGCTTTCAAAAGCTGACAGTTTTGTATTTTAAACTAACTACAAAGTTATCTTCTATAAATTGGAAGTCCTCAGCTTGTGAATTGCCCAGTAATTCAGTGTGTACATGTCTGTGTCTCTGTGAACGTGTGTGTGTGTGTGTGTGTGTGTGTGTGTGTGTGTGTGTGTGTGTGTGATTTCAGGAAGGTAGAAATAAGTTCCATATAGCCTTCTGATACCTTTCTCTTCCAGTTCAAGGTGTAGGCATATATTTATACAAATAAATTGATACTCTTTTGTCATTTGGCATATTGGTGGGTATAAAAGTTTCTCATACTTGTTTCAGAAGGGTTGGGGAGAATGAGCTTAGAAAATAGGAGGAGATAGAGGCAGGAAGGTTCTTTACACTTTGTGCAGGATGAGAAACAGTAGCTTTTCTTTTTTCTACTAAAGCAAACTGGCACTGAATTGTAACATACTATTACTCAGAATTGCTTTTCTGATCAGATACGAGTGCCTCAGATTTTTCAAGGCAACATGAAAGATGATATGTGTTTTAGCAATTATCTTTAAATGTAGTTTTATTTTTTAAGTAAAAGGCTATAGCCTGTTCTTTCTTCCAGCGTTACAAGAAGTTCCCATTGATCCAGGTACATGATAATTGTGCTTAGTTTCTTCGGGTTATTGTTTTGTTTTTTTTTTTAAGTGCTTGTTTCATTGTGGTGTGAATGAATGTTTAAAATTTCTGGATTTTGATGTTTAGAACATGCTGATTTATCAGAACTGTTAAAAACCTGATTGTTGTTTGGTCCTCGTTTGGTGGGGCAACCTATTGATTTATGTTGTCTGTTAAAGAGGGAAATTCTTCCTCTAGCCTGTAGATCATTAAGTGAATGGTTTGCAGTGTGCCTTTAAAATTCTTTGAATGCATTGAGCATGTTTGTCCAGTGAATTTTGAATTGACTCATAGTAATGACTTTGTTTGATTCTGTGGCTTTTGCTCCTCTCCACATGAATTTGAATTCTCTGTTGCATTTTGTATACGTGTTCTTAACAGGGGAAGAAATTTTGCATTTTTTACATAGGTGGGTTTTCCTATCCCCTCTGAATGCCTTCTGTAATTGATACAGCGAAAATCTGTTATTTCAGTGCTTAATTATTTCATAAACTATTTTTTGGCTTAATCAGAAACAATGACAAAGAATGATAATAAAAAACATGAAAACCTTCCTTCCTTTGAAGAATAGAAATGAGGTGGTCAGGCTCACGCGTGCTTTGTACCTGACACCCGTACTTTCATGTCATTGTATATCATGATTCGGAGATGGAGTTGCTTCAGGTTTGTAGATTTTTGTTTTAACATTTGTGTTGAATTCATTCTCTAGGCTGATGTTTCCTGTTGCGTTTGTGGAAAGTGTAGGTGAAGGGAAACAGATGCTACGTTTTGTATTCAGGAGGCCTGAGTTGCTGAAGAGTATAGAGTAGAGGGTGGGCTGAGGAACAGAGTGACACTCCCTCACCTCCAGGCTGAAATTGATGAACAATGAAATCAATTAGGTGTATCGGTATTTATTTGACCAATAGAAGTCAGAGGGCCCAGACTGTCTAGTTATGCGCAATGGAAAGTACTGAATTCACCTGCAGAATTAGGTGATTTACCAAGTAGAAGCAGCTTAGAGCAATCAGAAAAATCAGTTCTATGATGAGATATAAAAAGAATATAATATCTATTATTTCTGAAACTTTTCTATGTTAAGTTGTGTAGAGCTAAAATTAAGTTCCAAGCACCAGGAGTTAAGAGTCTGGGTGGTTCTGTGGGATCGTTATTCAGGGATGTGTCTAGACCCTGCTGGAATGGCCGAAGCTGGCAGGAAAAGACGCAGAGGCAGGATTTGTCATCCTAGGGTGTCCTCCATAATGGTTCCATGTGATAGCCCATGATTGGGTTAACAAATTTAACAGACACCAGACGCATGTCAACCTTAAGAAGAAAAAGTGTGCTTAGTAACTGCTTTCAAGCAAGCACCTGTGCATCCTCACTCCTGTCTCCTTGCCATAAAAAGCAGAGACAATGCCTTGCTTGCATATTTGAGGTTTTAGATAGCACTCTGTTCATTGCACAGCAATGACCCAGGCCCTCAGCTATAAATGCTGGGCGTGCGTGCTGTTAGATAGTCTATTATCCCCAAAACACGGACCTGGCTGGACTGGTGGTCTGCTTTGTAATGAATATCTAAAGAATTTATCTTGTTCCCCTCTCCCCATGACTCCCCTAAAGGTAAACTAAGCCTTTTTACTCATTGTGGATTCTACAATCTCTGTCTCATCCTGTCTTTCCCCAAGTTCCTGTTTACTATCACACAACTGTTAAAGACTATTTTCTTTGATTATACACAATAAATATGGGAGGATTTGAGAGGCTCTTGGAGTTGGCTCCCTACTCCCTCTCGCTTTCTTTCCTTTTTCCACAGTCTTGAGTCATTCATTCCATGTCGGTAAGACTTCTGCCAGCCAGAACCCACAGTTCCAGGTGAGAAGGATGCAGACTTTATCTCTCCTACCCGAGGGAGAGAGAGAAGAGAATTGAGATCTGCTCCCCCGTGGTCCCTTCCTGCCCCAGGGCCACTCCAGTTCACCTGCAGCCTTCTGGCCTCTGCTCTCAGGGCCTCTGTCCCAAGACTGACATCAGCCTTTTTTTCCCTTGTCAATATTTCCTGTGCCTTTCAGGAGTTGGTCTCTTCTCTGCAATTCCACCCTGGCAGATATGATGGTGGTCAGCGTGCTGGTGGGCAGTCATTTGGGGACTCCCAGGAACCATTCTGATTCTCCTGAGTCTCTCATTCGGGGTTACAAAACTGTCGAGAACCGGAGGAAGCCCATTCACGTGAGGTCAACACAGTATTACATCACTTTCTTTTTATTTTTGAATTTTCAGTGGAGAAATTATTTGTAACAAACTGTTCCAGGTTTTCGGCCGCCTGCTTTCCTCACCACTATTTCCTTGTTGGCTCTGGTGCTTGTTTAAAGAACCAGGTTTCTTCTCTGGTCATTTCTAGCAGCTGGGCTTGCCGAATCCTTGATCTGCATTTGAAGCAGAATGCTTCTTCGTGATGTCAAACTGATTTTCCTTGTCATGTCTTAATATTTTGTGTACACTCAGCAACTGTTTCAAGTGAAATGCTCTTGTCCAATTTCGGTTAACTCACATTTGCTGAACTCCTGCTTTCATGCTGAGGGCAGTTTCTTCTTCCTGTAATAAAATTTAGCAATTTGCATTTACTATGGGAAAGTACTGGCCCGAGGTGCTCTCGTTCTTAACAGTTTTAATAACAATTCACCCATTAAAATGTACAGTGGTTTTTACTCTATGCCCAGAATTGTGCATCCCATTCAATCTTAGAACATTTTCATCCCCCCAACAGGAAGCTCCTTACGCATAAGCAGACATCCCCATCTTCCCCAACCTCCCACAGCCCCAGGGAGCCACTTTTCTCTCTCTGTGGGTTTGCCTCTGCTGGAAATTTCATGTAAATCGAGTTACTTCATGTAAGTGGAAGCATCTATTGTGACTGACTTCTTTCACACTGAGTAACGTTTTCAATATTTGTCCACGTTGTGGCCTGGGTCAGTACTCAATGCTTTGCTATTGCTGAATAATATTCCTCTGTATGGCTGGGCCCCTCTGTTTACCCATTCATCACGTGATAGGCATTTGTGTTGTTTCTGCTTTTTGGCTGTGATGAGTAATGGCTCCGTGAATATTCCTGTAGGAGTTTTTATGTGAACATTTGTTTTCAGTTCTCTTACGTGTGTGCCCAGGAAGCAAAATTGCCTGGTTATTCAGAAACCAAATGTTCAACTCTCTAAGGACCTGCCAGGCGTTTTTCCAAAGTGGCCAGGCTGTGTTACATCCTCACCAGCAACGGCTGCGTCCTCTGCATCTTCTGTGTCCTCATTAGTGCTTTTTACTCTTTTTTTGATTATAACCTATTGTAGTGAGTGTGAAGCGGTTTCTCCTAGTGGTTTTGACTTGATTTCCCTTACAGCTAATGATATTGAACATCGTTTCGTTGTGCTTATTGGTCATTTGTATATTTTCCTTGATAAATGTTTTTCAGATCCTCTATTCATTTTTTAATTGAGTTGCCTTTTTATTGTTGAGTTGTAGGAGGTTCTTTTTGTTTTTGTTTTGTTGTTTTTTTTTTTTTTTGGTAGATACAAATTCCTTATCAGATAAATGATTTGAAAAAATTTCTGCTGTGTGTTGTTTTTTCACTTTCTGGATGGTGTCCTTTGAAGCAAAGTTTTTAAAATTTGATGAACTCCAATTTATCTCTGTTTTCTTTTTCCTTGTCCTTTTGGGGTAATATTTAATATCTGAGGTATTTTATTTAAACTTTTATATATAAAATAACTTAATTATTAGGACCGTTCTAGGAGACGGGTGCTGTTGTTGTCCCCAGTCTATGGATAGGAGACTGGGTTGCAGAAAATTTCACTGATTTATCAGTGTCAAAGCTACCCAGTGCTGTGGGAGTTCAGACCCTCATGTTTGTCCCCAGCATCTGTGCTCTTCACCACCATGCTCCACTCCTTCCTGGAATCGTTAATGAAAAAGTCTTTACTTTTTTGATTTCTTGTTAGTTTTTGTTTTTCTCATTGGGGCCTCATCTCCTCATTTTCCTTAAAGAGATCAGTGTAGGTTTATTTTAGGTCTCATGTAGGCAGAAGCATTTTTATCAGTTAACTTTTTATTACTCACTCCCCAGTGATGGCTGTTGCTAATTGACCTAATGAAGTCTTGCTTTAGTCTTTCCTTCTCATGACACTAACAACAGAGTCATGACTTACAGAATGCTTAAAGAAGAAAGTACTTGATTGATTTTATTTTGCTACCCAATCAAACCAATCAAATAAAAACCCCAGAGTTGACACAGACGGTAAGCCCTCCAGAATAGGGTCACTGTCTTCCTTGTGTTTCATTTGTTTGGTCACAGTGTCTGGATAGTGCCTTGCTGTCCAGCAGTTTTGTTAGGATACAGTGTTCGTGAATCATTGTAAGGACAGAATTTTGACAACAGACTGTGCTGTTCATTTCACGAGGGAAAATTTAATATAGAAATACTGCTCAGATCTATTTTAAAATTAAGCTTGGAATTTTGAGAAGAGTTCAAGAAACCATACAAAGATCTTTTTCACTAATTTTAGATCTATCTTAGACACATTATGGTTACATAGCAGAGTACCTTATCAAGTAGATTTGACAAGAGGTGTGTATTATTGATTATTTGTTTTAGTTGAAATATTCTACCTGGGATAAAATATTCAGTGCCCATAAATGAACAAATATGTTTGTATTTCTATGCAACATGGGAGCAGACTTCATATGTTTCTATATAATATATATGACTGTGTGTTTTAATCTGTCTTTCAGTGTTTTTATAGTTTTTCAGCAATGTTGTAACTTTAGAATTCTTCTAAGAAAATCACCCCAGATTCTAGTGCAGTTTGTACTGTGTATCCTGTCTTATGCATGGGATTCCACTGTCCCCACAGGGAGGAATTTCCTCTTATATTGAGTTAGTATCAGAGTTAAAGGAACTGTGATTTCTAGGACTTTGCTCTCCATGTGTTTGCAGTTGGCTGTCAATCGCGATTTTCCCTTTCTTGAGTTTTCATTGTTCAATTAGAATTTTTGAAAATAACTATTAATATGTTGCATCGATCTCCCTAGAAACTTGATGTGTTTGTGCTTTTCAGTTTTCAATTTATGAAAAATGTAAATACACACTTGTTTTTAAGTAGTCTTTTTTCACTAGATATTTGGTTACCTCTTTATAGTTAAAATATTTTTTTCCCAATGTATGAATCGGTGTGCATGTTTTAAAAGATACCTTACTTTTTATTTTTCTTATTGTAACAGTTATATTCATTGTAGAGAATTTAGAAAATACGGATAAACACATTAATAACTTAAAATGGCCTCTAATCTCACCTAGACATACAGTTGTAAGGTTTGAAATTGAGAATTACAAGTCCTCTCACATTGTTCTTCTTTTTCAAGTACGTTTTGGTTACTGAGACCCTCGAATTCCCATATGAATTGTAGCAGCAGCTAGTCAGTTTCTGCAGAGGAGACCGCAGGGATTGTGATCGAGACCACGTTGAATATACGGATCGTTCTGGGGAGCACTGCCATTCCAAAAGCGCTGTCTTCTGATCCAGCAATGTGCGTGGTTTGTCCAGGTATTTAGGTATTGTTTAATTTTTTTTTAACAATGCTTTGAGTTTACAGAGTTATTATACTTTTTTTTTTTTTTGCCTTTATACTGAGGACAATTGTGCCAGGTACCGGGATCAGAAGTGTATTTGAGCCCCGCCACTTGCTGCCACCATGGTCACTGCACTCTTTCTTCACCCGCTCTACAATCTTGCACAGAATAGGACCTCAGTAACTCTCTCTCTCGAATGATTATATGCTTGTTGGATGATGCTTGAGAGTCCGTGTGATGATTTTTTTCCCCAGCCTTTCCCCACTTCTTTACTATGCCCTTTCTCTTCCTTTCCTCCAGCCTGGGTTTCAGTTTACCTGTGGCATTGATTTTTCTTGTCTGTAGACACTTCCTTTCACTGGTTCACGATAATTTTACCTGTGGGCTGTGGAAACTTGCTAGATGTCAAGAAAGAGCCAATCCATTGCATGCTAGTATTTTTAAAGTGCATTATTGTTTTATCGATTGAAATTAAATCAGGGTGACCCCCTGAGCCCTCCTGTGAGCTGTTTTTGCCATCCTACAGGTGATAATGCTCTGGCTGCTGAATGTGCCCTTTCCCCAGACTTGGTTTTGGAGTTAAGTCACCATCAGTGGAGCCCTCTCTTTAAAAGATGAAGAAAACATTTGCTCCTTCTCCCTGGTTGGGGACTTGGATGAGATGAGGTAACAGATAAAGAATGGAGCCCCACCTCATTCTAACACCCGCTCGTTCCGTTCCTTTCTCCACGGAAAAAGAGTACAATTCAACACTATAAAGATTGATTGTGAGCAAATGAGATAGACAGGACAACCGATCATTTATTAAATATACTTTCATGCCAGAAACAAATGTATTATTCACACAAAAAGCACACAAAGCACGGTAGTACCGTGATTACCAACCTGGGTCCAAGTTCGAGTCCTGCTCTGGAGTGACCAGTCCTGTGAGATGGAGAACTGGTAGGTCGGCTTAGCCTCTCCCGGGCTTGTTTTCTGTCCTGCAGAGATGGGGCTCGCTAGGCGTCCCTCCCCCATAGAGATGCTGTAGGGTGCAAATGATGCGCATGGGCAGCCCGAGCATAGCTGCTCATTCCTCGTAAGTGAAGGAGAGCATAGCTTTTGTGGTGAAGGCTTTATAACAGCCCCGTGTGGACTTTCAGTGCTCCGAAGGAATGCCTTGTGGTTTGGAGATGGGATTCTCATTTCTGTAAATACCCAAGGATTGTGTAATTGGGCCCTGCTGATTTGAATCTATTCTTTAGAAAGTACATATTGTAGATATATTTTTCAAGCATGCATGCTTTTTTCTTTTATCATTTATTGTTCTACCCTCTCTCTTGGTGGGACTTTTCATGGAATCCAGGAAACAGCCCTAAGCCACCTGCCTCTTCACACGTCTCCGTGGCGGTTTTCTTCCCTGACTAGAAGAGGGTTCTGCATAGGAAATTTTCTTTGTTCCCCTTTTCTTGGAGTCTCTCTGTCTGTCTGCCCACCTCTCACCTGTCCAACTGTCCATTTCTCTACCCACTCATTCTTCTGACTTGTTCCAAATAGCATTTCAGGCAGCTTACAGAAGAACAGATACCAAATAAACAGGTGAGATAATGGGACCAAGTTCAGACAGTGAGGCTAGGAGGCGAGCCTGTGTGAGGGTGGCAGGCATGAGAGACACGCGTCTGCCCTGTGACTTATAAGATCAACAGCAAGAGTGTGCCTGAGGCTCCCAGCAGACACAGGTTAACAGGGTTTGTGGGAGATGCTCACTGGCTGTGAAATAAATAAGTGGCTGAGGAGAAGCCCAGCCTTTCCAGCTACTAAGGCTTAGGAGAATATTTTGAGTGTCTTCAACATCAGAGTATTTCATCTTTTCTTTTGTCAGAGTTCTACAGATAGATGGTTACATTCTGTACCTGGAAATTTCTACAAAATTTCTTCCCACTTGAGTCCCATGACTCGGGAATGGGGTGGTTCTGCTCATTGACTGGGGTTGGCCAGAAACCAAAAATGACAGCTTCAAAGGAGCCTGGGATTTGTCAGTTATGTTTTGTCAGTACTGTAGAGTTCAAAAAATGCTTTCACAGTATCTCTCCATCTGAGGCGGCAGCGTGCTCTCTTACCAGCATCAGGAGCTCAGGGCCATGGGATGGTGGGGGCTGACTGCTTTGCCGTCAAGACAGCTGAGCTAGTCACTGCAGGTTTGATTCTTTTACGTAAGGCCTTTCATGTTCTTTACTTGAATGTTTCAACAGGGAGTTAATTAACTGAGTTAATTAACATTTAATAAATATGATTCTTTGTTGAAAAGACAGTTATAGACAGAATATAAGCTCTGAAGCCTTTAAAAACGGTTTCATTACTGAAATTTCAGTAGGGGAGATACACAGTTTATCTTATTTATGCCTGTCTTTTAAAGTAACAAAGAAACAAGACAGAAAAGGCAGAGGATTGTTTCTGTTCTTCCTTTCTGCTTGCAGGTGCCCTCACCTCCAGTAGCATCCATCCAGACACCGGAACTGACACTGGCCGTGCTCCGAACTGCCTCAGCCCTGAAGACACAACTGACAAATAGAAGGGGACCACACCCTGTTACAGCAGGTGCTCTCACTTTGTGGATCCTTATGTAACTGAGCGGTGTTAATCAGGATTGCCCGTTCTACATTGTGTGGCGCTGCTGCGGTGTCTCCTAGTTACTTGTTTCTGTAAGTATTCATGTATTATTCCCCACTGAGTGGTACTACACGTCTAAAAATGCTTTTTTCAGATGAAAAATAATGTGCATTTAATATAATATGTCTGAAAAAAGGGGCAAAAGATTCTATCCTGGTCCCTCTACTCAGAGATAATAATTAACAATTTAACATTTATTTTCTGTTCTTTTCGTTAGTGTGTATCATCTCTGTCATAAAAACCAGTGAGCACTCTGTCCCTGTTTACTGTTCGGAGATCTCCATTTTCCATTCGGCTTATTACATGTTTTTCTACAATATTCTATCTCCCCTGGCATGAGTTTTAAAGACCAGTGTAGCATTCTGTCTTATGGAGGCATGGTCCATTTTACTTCGGACTTAAATAAACTTTTAAATTCCAAGTGTACTTAACTGAAATACTGAAAAGAGAACTGTGGTGGTACAGGAAGGCCCCTAACTCCCTTCTCATTATTTCCTGAGAGTAAAAGCTGTTGAAAATTTGGTATATATATTTCATGACCTTTATGCCTATGAGATACATATATATACACATATGAGAAATCAATATATAGGTGTGTGTATATATGCTTTATTTAAAAATGAGACCATACTATATGTTTTTCTGCAGCTCGCTTTATTCACTCAGGGGTATATCATGGACGTCCTCCCACTCCAGACTCACCCGGCCCTTTCAGATAGATTGGAGGGGTCTCCTGATGTGCGGGTGTCGTCTCTTGTCCACGGAAACATTTGGTGGGAGACTGCTGTGGACAAGGCCCTGGACCACGGCGAAACGCCGGCTCCCTCAGCGCCCGCAGCTCGCCTTGATTTACCGCATCATTGTCTTGATGGTGGACAGTTAAGTTTTCTCCATTTTCCACTGTCAGAAAGAATGTTTGAGTTGCATCCTTCTTGTACAGAACTTCCTGTGATCTTGTATGTGTATTCCTTTAGTTAAGGCTTCTGGAAATTTAGTCCCTGGATGTGACATTTACATTCATCACAGACTCCTTTCAAGTGACTAGAAATTCCTTCTCCATTGGGGAATGAAAAAATGCACAATTACTTATGTAACCAATTCTCTATCGCTGGATATGATTTCACTTCAGTTTTTCTTCCCACCTTTGTAAACAGTGCTGTGTAAATGCCCTGATGGGTACATCTTTTTGGACTGATTTTTTTTTTCCTAAAGGAAACGATTCCTAGAAGTGGAGTTGAGTCAGTGTGTATGTACGTTTTTCAGAGCTTACAAATCCATTGATATGTCATCCTCTGAAAAAGTCGCTCATGATTTGTTCTCCCACAGATTGACACTAGCTAGATTATCTTAAAAATATTTGCCAATATGATAAGCAAAAGTGCTTTTTCATTGTTTTTTTTGCATTTGATGACCAGTGACGTTTTGAGCATTTTTCACTCATTAGTCATTTGACTTTTTTAAAATGAATGATTCCTTTTGTCCTTTGCCCACATTTAAGTGAGGGAGCTTCTTGTTGCTTTGTGACAGCTTTTTGTATGTTATGAAAATTAACTTCGTGAATTCATCAACATGTATCACAGAGCTTTTTCTTGTCATTTCTTTCCTTTCATTTTGTTCAGGAAGTTTTCTGATTTTTGTTGTGGCTCAAACTATTCTTAGGATAGTAAATGTCTTCCTTATGGGTTTTATCTTTGACATTATTCTTAGAAATACTCTCTTATAATGGAATAAATCTCTTCTGTAGGTATTTTTTAATCTCTAAGATGGAGATTATAATAGTACATGTTATAGTGAGGAGAAGTTGAGTTAATAAGAGCAAAGAGTTGTATTTGCTGTTACTAGTACTTTTTAATATTTACATCGCTATCTGCAATTTATCTTGTGGTCATTATGACAGGAGTAGAATTTATTCTTTCCAGGTGATTCTCTGTCCCAGGACAATTATCGAATTCATAATTTTCTCTTTGATTTGAAATCCCACCTGTACAAAATACTTACATACACTAGAGTCTTTTTTGAGCTCATGGTTCCCTTCTGTCAATCTCCTTTCCTTACTCCAGCACCATATCTTACATGTTGTAAAAATTTATTTAATAACTGGCAGTCTGATTTTTTTTGATTCTTTTCTTCCATCCCAAATTTTCTTGTCAAGTATTATGACTTTATTATTCCTGAAGAATTCCAAAATATTTTGTTCAAGTTAAAAAAAATCAGATTGGAATTTTCATGGGATTTTTTAGTAAGTTTTGAATTATTCTTAGGAGAACTTACATCTTTACAAAACTGCTTTTCTCCATGCAATATGTTTATGTCTCTACATTCATACCTCTTACTTTAACCCTCAGTACAGTCCTGAAGTTTCTCCATTTAGAATATGGGCATTATTTTTGAATTTATTCCAGATTATTGTTTATGTTTTTGTTAATTTTGTAAGTGAGAATTTTTTGGTATTATATTTTTAAATGTTTAAAACTGACATTTAGAAAGGAAGATTTGGTTTGTCAATACTCACTTTGTAACTTGTCATTTAAAATTGTAAGTATTAAGTACTTGTTCCAGAATCCTTTCTTTTCTGTTTTTTAAAATTTGTTTCCAAGATTCTCAAAATGTTCATAGCTAAGTAGTATAGGTGGGGACACAGATGGAGAGAGGAAGTGTGGCTCACGAACAAACTGTGAGCAATTTCATGGCTGCCTTTAGGCTGGAGAAGCCACAGAAGAGCCCAGGTTAGACCAAGGGTGGCTTTGTATGCACTTGAAAGCCAGCTTTCCTGCCTGTATGGTGAAGCCTGGTGGGCGTGGCAGGTAGATGATCAAGGTCTGATCAAGGTCATTGGCTGCACAGAGCACTGTGTCTGTGAGAACTGGAGACCATTACCATGGGAAATGCTTGGCGCCAGGAACACTGCAGGGGAGCTGGGGAGCCTGTGTGTTAAGGATTTTCCAGCCCTGGGAGTGGGAAGATGAGACTCTGCATTCAGATCTGAGTTTGAATTCATCCTCTCTTGTTTACTGGTCCTCTGACTTTTGTTAAGTTATCTACCCGCTTTGAACTCCTGTTTTCTTGTCTCTCAAAACAGGAGTATTACAGCCTGCTGCTAGAGTGTTTGATCAGGGTAAATGATTTGTGTCTATAAGATGCCACGTACAGTCACAATCTCAGTGAGAAATGGGCTGTCGCCTCTTCTTCTGCAACTCAGTGCTCGATAAGACATCGGGGGAAAGCCAGTCCCTAATTTGTATGTGATGCAATGAGGAACAAAATTAACATCTTGCCTTTCCCTAGCAGGATTCTTATTTCTTTGCTTCATTTACCTCTTTCCTCCTTTACTCTCCCCTTTCACCTCCTCCACCAAAAGAGACTGAGTCTGTCTCAGAACACTACATTCAAATTACTTTAAATGTTGGCTCATCCCCATGAAATTACAGTGAAATTAAAAATAATCTGTACACGTCCCAGACATGATTATATTTGATTTACACACACACACACACACACACACACACACACACACACACACACACACACACAATCAGGCTACCTCCCATTTGCTGAGGGAGAAGGACCAGTTTTTCTGAGTTTTCATTCACTGAGCGTGAGAGCAAAGTCTCTTAAGCAGAAATTCGCCTGGCTTCTTGCATGGTTTTTTAAATTGGATTTCTGCTTTGTGTCCACAGAAATAGACTCCTATTAGAAGAGGGGAAGTGGAGACATAGATATTCTGCTGAGATATTGGTGTCATCATATTTGAGTTGGAAAGGACTTACGACAGCATAGAGTCGTACATTTTTATGGGTGAGAATCCATGATAGTGTAACTTGGACAAGAACCCGGGTCTTCTGTCTTCATGTCCACGCGGATGAAGAGGCAACTGGGTGGGGGATGGCAGGGATCCTTACTTGAGTTCCGGGGTCTTGCTAGTTTCCATTGTTCAGCTGCCTTTAGTTTATGTCCATGTGGCCTCTCATGGGAAGGTCACTCTATCCTGATAGATTGAGTTTCTAATCAGCAAAGAGGTCTGGACCCACTCATGTTTCCCAGAGATTTTCTGCTGACCTGCTGACAGTTTATATACATGAGATCTTAGAAACTGCTGGATATAAAATCCTTATTGTTATCATTTGCCCTCGAGTTCCACAGGAATGGGGTGCTGTCTCAGGCTGTCTAAGGCCAGCTCTGAAAAAAGATAGGGTGATAGGCTGTGCAGCTGGACACTCCCCAGTCGAATGGGATTTCCACCTTAGTTTTTAGAATCAGGCAGATGAGTTCAAATCTTACCTTTACCAGTTATTAGCTTTGTGACCTTGAGGAAGAAACTTTACTTTTTTGGGGACAAATTTTCTTTATCCGTAAATAAGTTCAGTATTTATTTTAGGGTTTTTGTTTTAGAATTGAATGAGCTAATTCCCTCATTTATTCCTAAAATACTGATCACATGGTTCTATGCTGGTGACCTAGTGGTTGATTACTAAGGGACTCAGTAGTGAGAATGTGGGTGAGGCTCCCTGGATAATAGAGCTTATATTCCATGATATGCTTGTAAAAGACTGGATTGCAGTGGATTTTTAGTAAATGTCCATTCTTTTCCTAATCCCCATTGATTGTGTATATATCTTTATACTAATATATGAACAATTTTTTATTGCAATATAAGTCTTTTTGTAGTATTTAAAGTATGTAGCTATAACAAAAATACGTGAAATAAAATGATTTGACTTTTATTTTCTTTTCAATAAACAAAACAAAATAAAATAGAAAAGAAAAGAAAAAGTTTTGAAGGAGTAGAAATAATTTTATTTCCGTGTAATCGACTCCCTATGTTAGGTTTTTCGGTTGTGTTCTTAAACAGCATATAAAATTGACAGGTTTTGACTTCAGTGTTGATAGCTGGGTGAGTATAGTTTCTTTTTGTGGTTGTCTTTGATGAATTATTTGCACTAGATCATAAATAATGTGCATGTTACATATTGGAAACGAGGAAAGAGTGGAGACATACTACCTCCAATGCAGTCATTTTGTTACCGAGTCCAAACTCATTCTGCTCACCAAATGACAGGCCAATAAACTGGGAGATGAGGTGTTGGAGCAAGGAATAGTGACTTTATTTGCAAAGCTGGCAGACCCAGAAGATGGCAGACTGATGTCCTGAAGAACCATCTTCCCCAAGTCAGAATTGAGTCTCCTTTTATACTAAAAAGGGGTGGGGCTGCAGTTGGTTGTTGGAAACTTCTTGTTGTATGAATTGCTTGTCCTTTGAATCCGCTGTTCTTGCAGCTGTCCATGTGGATCAAATCATGTTGCCATTGTAATACCTCCAAAAGTAAAACAAAGTTATTCTCTATTTTGCAACTTGCCATCTCTACATAAGTGCAGATTAGTTAGCATCCTTCAAGATCACGGCCAGGAGAAGAGGCTGTCCTGGATATTTCAGTCTAAAGGCAACTTTCTTTTACAAATGGTGCAGAGATAGCAAGTCTGAGCCTAGAAAACAGGGCACAGGTTTAAAGCCAAAGGAACAGACCTAACATGGGGTCAAAATTGTTCTTTTCTCTTACAATTCCCTTTTCTGCTTCATAGATAATTTTAGTAAGAAACATGAGCAATTTTGTATTTTTGCTTCTTAATAACCGATAAGTGGGCCAACTATATTTTTGTGAGCAGGGATGCTGTGCGGGCATAGGGGTCACAGCAAACTCTTGTTGGGGGTGGCCGACCCTGGAACATGTCTGATGCCCCGTGAGTGTTGGTGAGGGTCCCCTAGCCAGCGGCTCTCTTCAGGAGGCAGCATATGGGCATTGATATCTGGAGACCTCATTTTCGGCTGCAGGAAATTTTTTAGATACTGCGATTGAAAAATCACTCCAGCTGGGGATAATTAGGGAAAAAAGGAAAAGTAAAAGGGTTTGGAGTAGAGTAGAAGAGAAGGACATCAGATCACGGAGCCTGAGTGCTTGGCAGCGGGGCTTCGGGGGAGAGGGGAGCAGACGTGGGGAGGGGCCTGGCACCGGAACCAGCTCCTGCACCTGTCAACATGCCCAAGCCACATAGCTTTTAATTGGGCCACCTCTCTGGGCTGGATGTCACCCTGTGCAGAACCTTGAGAATCGAAGGTAAGGGGTGGGCAGCACTCACCTAGGGGTCACTGTAGATTTCGGTCAAGTCCACAGTGCCTTTTCTGTTCATGTGTCTTCACTTGTCCTTTATCTCAGGATCTGAGGAGGAGGAGAAAAGAACTCAGATAGAGATCCAGGAAGATATCCGACTGTGTTAAGAGAGGACAGACACAGTGACACGGGGAGCGAGGACACTTGCAGCAAAGTAAAATGACTTCACAACTATTGCTTCAGAGCTGCAGGTGTGAGAGAGCCTAAGCCTGTTTCAGAGTGCAGGGGACAAGCGGAAAGGAATGGCAAAATTTCCACTGAAAATTGAAATTTTGTTAAATAGCCTGCTACTGTTGCTTGTATCACTTGAATGAATGCAGGCATATTTCTGTGGGCATTTATAGGTTCACTCAACCCCACCAGCCCCTCTTGCCCCCATCGGGGATGGGATTTCTCAAGCACAGTGCACCTCCTGCTTCGGTGGGCCACGCTTCGGGTCCTCGCCTGGGGCCGGGCTGCTGCAAGGCACTGAGTCCCTGAGGCACGGCCTGTGATACACGACAGGAACATCTCTGCTATCGACTGAGGGCCTCCTTTTCCCCCTGCAGTGTAAGAATTCCGGTGACTGAGTTAGAAGCATGCTTCCAAGCTGTCCGTGTCCTCGGCATCCAGAAGCGGAGCCTGGAAGCTTCCGAATTTCTCCAGAATGCAGTCTACATTCACCTTCGGCAGGTGAGTGTATGTCCTTACACAAGTGGAGGAATTACTGCAGTTTTCCTGGAACTTACTCACCACTAGTCCATCTGATTTTTCTGTGCTAGGACTCAGTATGGCCTGCTAAAAAATCTGGAGTCAGATTTTGAAACCCTGATGAAGAGGATTATTTATTTTATTTCACTATATGATAATCTTTTACTTTCAAAATTCAGAATTTTTGGTTCTTTCAGGCATTTTTGGGGGGGTTGGCAAAACAAATTTGCTCTTACCGTCTTTGCGACCTGTTGCTTTGTGCCTCTCACCTGTCTTCTGTCACTTGTGAGGCAGTTCCATTTGTGACCCTGTCCGTGTTGTTCATGTTATACAACATAAAGTCTGTAAAAGTACAGTCCCTTTTACTCCGAAGACATTCCACAAATAACTCCTTAAATCTGGGTGTTGTTTTAAGAAGACAGAATCATTAGAACATGTAATTGCAGGTTGCTAGTGCAAAATCCCCAGATCAATAGTCTAGCTCAACATCTAAAATCTTTCTAATCTACCTTGGATTTGTATGGATAAGTGAAGCAATTTGCTAAGAATTGAACACCAGGGTTAGAATACAGGATGGTGTAGCTCAGCAGGTCCTCCTGAGCCAGCGCTGTGCCAGAGGGCGGGGCCGAGGGAGAGGGCGGGGCTTAGGGAAAGAGGAGGGCCAAGGAGGAGGGGGGTCCTGCCCTCCCTGAGCTGACAGTTTCATGGCAAACACCTTCACCATGTGAAGAACTTGGAGTTTCTTCTAAGAACACTAGGTTTGAAAAGAGTCATAAAAGAATGGGAGTGACAAAATCCAATTTGTGTCAAGTAGGGGAGAGCAGCTGGAAGGCCACTTGGGAGACTCGTGAGTCCAGGTGGGCAGTGTTGGTGGCTTCTACCTGAGCGGTGGGACAGTCAGTGGGACAGTCACCGGGAAAAAACGAACAGATTTTAGGCATGTTTAGATGGTAAAAAGGAAAGGATGAATGATGTCTGTGAAGGTAGGATGGAGTAAGGCCCAGGTTTCTGGGTGGATTAATGAGGTAAATGATGGTCCTGCTGTGCTCTGAGCAGGGAAAGCTGCAGAGGGAGCTTTGGGGGAACCCTGATGAGTTCAGCTGTGGATAAAGTGAAAGGCTGTTAAATGTGTGGTCTGGGAGCTCAGGTGAGAGCCAGTAGCGAGTAGGGGGAGGGGAGAGAGACGTTCAAATCATTTTGTCTTGTGAGCATACAAATAATTATGAGTAATGATACACTTACGCCTCTATATTCTGGATTTAACACCCATTAACATTTTGTTATATTGACTGCAGAGGTTCCTAATATTTTTTAATAGAAATAAAATAAATAGAAACAAAATAGTGGAGTTAATAAACATCTTAGAGTTGATGTGTGTCCTTCTATGTATTTTGATACCTCATCTGTTTATAAACATAATCTAAAAAAAGTTAACTAGTTTAGCATAAGTGTTAAACAGAGGGACGTGACACACAGTTTTGGGGCTTGAAGCTGATCTTCTCGGGCAAATTATGTAGCCTCTCTGTACCTTTGTTCCATTTTCTGTGACTGCCCCCGGGCCCCTCATCACAGATGATTTCCTAGACTAGATGATGGGAGGGAGGCTGCTGAAGGGAGTAAGAAGTGGCAACTGCTAGGGACACTTAAGAGAGAGACAAAAAGAGATTGAAGTCAATAAACTCAGTACAAACAAATACTCTCAAAAGAGAAAGAATCCTGCAGTGTTTTGAGCCACTTAGCATAAGGGAAACAAAATCACGTGGACCCAAAACTCTTGAGCATGTGAGTATTGTGGGTGGGAATGTCTCATCAGAAAAGGGTTGAGAAAAGGTCTTTTGGTTTCCCTTGACGTTTCCATTAAGGATGGGGAGCAGAAGTGAAAACCCTCAGCTTCAGTGGAAGCTGCTGTTTTGTGTGAAACTGACCAAACTTTGGAGATCAGTCATCAGCGGTGCTGGCAAATGAAGAGATTTCGGGATTGGGTGGGGCACTTGCTGTGACTTCCAGGTGACCTACTGGCTGGGGGCTGTGAGGCGGGCAGTAGGTTTGCAGGGAGACCCGGGCATAATCCCTGGCTCTGAGGCTGCTGCTCTGACTAGCAGACCTGGGCACAGGCAGACCTAATGGGGCAGCTCGGGATGTGGCCTGGGACACCTGCCGTGCTGAGGGGGAGAAGAGCGCTTCCCTGAGGGGGTGTCCCTGCGGAGAGTGGAAACGTCCTCCTGCAGGGGAGGAAGAGCCTCTGAGCAGGGTGCTGGTTGCACAGGCAAGACCACCCTGAGCACTGAGGGTTTGGGGAGCCGGAAGTCACACAGTGGCCCGAGCAGCCTTGTTCCTGAGAAACTAGAGGGAGAAGAGGCTGAAAAGTCAGGCTAGGGTCAGACACTGTGGTGGGTTATGAGTGACAGTAAAGGACTGGTCAGGCAGGCACGAGAGAACCCTGTGGGTGTCCCAGCTGGAGCGTCACGCCAGAGGATGGAGCTGAGTTATAGACTTTGCCACTTATTAGCTGTGTGACTTTGAGCAAGTTCACCCCACCTCTCTATATATACATTCATCTGTAAAATGACACAGTGACAAGCTCGTGTCATAAGAAGGCTTAGTTTAGCTCTGATCCTCTGTGTCCAGTCCTGTCAGTGCTGCCCTGCAAGTTTCTGCAGTGGCTGCTCTTACCCTGAGATGGGAGGGCATAGAGGGATTTTGTAGCGCCCGAGGGCAGGAAGGGGTTGCTTTAAAAACAGACATGTAGCCGCCTGCAGCTGCAGGCTTGCAGGCAGTTTGGTTGATGGTCCTGGAGAGGACTTTGGAGGCCTTAGCATCATCATAAGACTTGTTTTCCCTTGGGGGCCGGAATTGCCTATGCAGATTAATGTGGAAAATTTGGGCTTCTGGCAAAGCTGTTTTCAGAGATGGTAATATACATAACATATCGTAGAAAATATAATGCTTTTATTTAATCTGTGGGACTTTGCAGCTGTTGGGAACACCTCTGTTGGCCTGGTTTCCACGGAGGACACTAGGGGTCGGCAGAGCGTGCGGGAGGGCAGGTAGCCTGCAGTGCTGCTGCGGGGTGTTCTCCCGAGTAGAGCACTCTGCTGAGTTGACTCTTCTCTGAGTTTGGTTGCCAGATGAGCAGACAGCAAATTAATGAGTTCTGGTGGGATTGTATAATGACAGAAAGAAAGAGGGACCTGTAGTTTTTCTGGACTAGAACACGCTTTTGGTTCCTGATCCAGTGTGTTCCATTACAGAATTGATGAGTTGTGTCTATTCTGGGACTTGTCGACTGAAAAAAATGTGTAGCCTGAAAGTTTAGAGTTACACTTTATTAGGCGGGAGGACTCGAGGCGGGATGACAGCCTTCAAATCTGTCTGAGGGACTGCTCCCAAGAAGTAGGGGAGGAACTAGGATTATATGGCAGCTTTACAACAAAGACCAGGGAGTTGGAACAATAAAAGATTGCTTGTTATCTAAAGAAATCCAGGCATCTCAAGTTAAAGAATTTAGTGCCTTTGTATGTATCATTTGACCTCACTGGATTCATTCTTTAGACAAGCACCTAGCTATCTAGGGCAATTATCCTGTCTTCTTATTCTCAGTCTGTTCAGAGGGCAGCATTGTGAGGGGCTGTAGAGGCTGGGCTTCAGGTCTGTCCGCACTGGGGGGTGGCGGCAGCCTTGATGACTTGGTTTCAGCATTCTTTGTTTACTGACATGGTTGTAGTATTTTAATTCACATTGTAGTATTTTCATTCACAGACTGATTGTGGATAATCTGGAAACTTGCAAAGGAAACGAGATGGAATTACTGCAGGTACCTTCTACTTTAATAAGCCGTGTGCAAACATAAACATGGAGGAAGCATACATTTGAATTTGGTGGTGTAGGGAAGGGTTTCTGCACATTACAGGAGAACGCAAGGCAGAATATCTCTTCTTTGTTGGCAGGGATGTGGGTCAACCTGTCATTTCTGTAGCGGTTTCTGAGAGCACTTTATGGTAATTAACAAACACTGACAAACGGTGGCACACTTTGCATTTAAGAGCTGACCTGTACAAACGTGTATTGGACAGGTGGATTTCATAGGCAAGTGGTGAGGTGGATTGGAGAGAGGTGTAGCCCAGGCCTGGGCTCAGATTCAGGTTTAAATCGCCATTTCCTCACCAAAGGACCTTGGACTAGAGTGTAACCTCCATTAAACTGTTGGTGAATCTGTGAAATATGCATTATAATATTCGTTTCTTCCTGGGTTTGTTGTAAGTTTTAAACAGTATTATAACACACATGAAACACTTAACAGACACTTAGCAGTGTTCACTGTGTCCTACCGCCCCGCTTAGCGTGTGTTACAGCCGTAAAGGTAGCATGTGCCTGTTGAGGACGTACTGGCAGCCCCTTGAATAGGTTGTGAATTTGGTGATTTCCTTTAATCCTTGAAACTCTACGTGCCATGGGCAGTTATTTTCATGAACAGATGAGGAATCTTAGGGTAAAGAAGACGGTGTAATTTGCCCAAAGTCAGACCATAATTTTGGGTGCAGGGGCCTCTGTTCAGCATGGGCCCCTGGGCTTTCTGCCCTCTCTGTTCAGCACCAGAGCCAGACGTGGAGTCGCCTGTCTCCCAGCCCAGAATATCCGGCAGGCAGCAACACAAACCTGGACCTGTTCTGCTTAAGCAAAAACTCCGGAGGGGAGGCAGGTACTAAAGGGATAAATGTAAAAACAGACGACTGCAAACTGTTATCAGCTCAGAGAAGGAAAGGAACACGCCTCGCCGTGCAGAGCTGGGAGCTTTCCCTTCAGGGCTGCTCTGGGGGCGTTCATTTCAGCTAAACAATCTCTGCTCCTGCACCAAGGCATGAAGGCATGGTGCATGTAACCAGGCTGACTGTGCCTCGTTGATCATATTCATTCCTAATCCAGTGTCAGCTGTCACGGGCACTTACCTAGTAAACAGATGTCGGCCATAATCATCACGCACTTTGCTTGGTAGTTTTATTGGCCCCACTTTTGAGATGAGGTAATTGAAGCTGGGGAGTTTGCTGCATGCCCGTGATTACCTTGGAAATACCCCTACTGGTCTTTCAACATAGACTGGTGTGGCTGTTACATCCCAGCCCTGTGAATGGCATCGTGTAGCTTCTACCAAGTGGCCCAAATGACTGACATTGATTTTCTTAATCCGTAGGAAATGGTATGTGACAATAAGAGAAAAGGTGGTAAGAAATTCTTTGGAAAACTAGAACAAAATCCAATACTTCCCCAGCTGGGGTAGCGTACCCAGTGTCACTCATCCCACTCACAGCCTGGCACCTCCTCCCTCCCGACTCCGTGTTCAGAAGCCACTCTGAGCCTTCGAAGAACATTTTGCCTCGTGACACTTTTGACTAAGACCTATGAACTCTCTGTCCCTGGTTTACTCTCTCTTCAAGGTCATTTAAATTTTATGCAGGCTCCTCAACTCCGATGTAAGAAAAGACTCTTTAAACTTCTTGATGAAGCTCCTTAATGAAGATCTTGTGAAGGAAACCTAGTCAAAACCTGGGAGGTATGCACACAGTGAGTGCATGCAACCTCAGCACTTTGTGAAGTTCAGAATCAGAGGGGTGGGAGACTCAGGAAAGGCTTTTTAAGGTAGAAAGGGGAAAGTGAAAGGATGCAGGCTGTGTGAGACTGAAACATCTCGGTCCCAGCCAGCAAGGCACCTGCGTTCAGGATGGTGTATGGGGAGTACAGAGTTCTCACAAAGAAAGAAGTGGTGGGATGGGAGGGAGGACAGATAGATTCTTTACTAGGGAAGGAAAAAGTGGGCTGAAAATTTACTGGTTGAATAAGAGGACTGTGACATGATGTGCTTGCATTTTGGAGATAAGGGTTTTGTGGGGACAGGCCTAGGAGAACGCTCTCTGGCTGGGGAGTCAGCACAACAGAGAACCACAGAGAACCGGGCTGACCTCAAGGCCCCTGCTGGGGGAGGGGCTGCCCGCCATTTTGGTCCTGGGGGCTACTTCTGTCCCTTAGCTGGGGCCTCAGAACTCCCTTCACATCCCAGTCCTGTTGATACAAGAAAACATATGTGGGGCATGGGAAGGGCTGTGTCCCAGGCTTTGGTTGAGCCCCTGGAATGTGCCCCACCAGACGTGGGTCCTTGGCTTCATGCAGGAAAGGTTTCAAGAGCAAGCCACTGTTGAGTAAAGGTAGATTTATTCACAGAGACACATTGAAAGGCAGGAGAAATGCCACGAGGTTTGGGGGTTGGGTGCTCAGATTAAAAGTAGGTACACACTCCACAGACAAAGTGTGGGCCTTCTCCGAAGAGGGAGAGAGAGTGATGACCGCGAGGTGGCGCTGTGTTGCTGGTTTTCATGGGCTTGGTTGTTTTATATGCTAATAATTAGAAGGAGCAGCCTAAGGGCAAGGGGCTGGGATTCCCTGGGATTTGGCCATTTCCCACCGTTTGATCTTTTGTGGCTAGCCTTGGGATGGCCATGGTGCCTTGGGGCGTGTTATTCACCATGTTACTATTACAACGGGTGTATAATGAAGCTCAAGATCTGCTAGAAGTAAAATCTCTTCATCCTAAGCCTCAAGGCCTACTGGGGGTTGAATCCTTCACCATTTTGATGTTAATTGCTGTGGCCTTCATTGAATGGCTGTGCTCTGGCCCCTTCCATCCTGTCTCACTGTGTTGACACAGAGAGAGCAAAGGCCGGGCCCCGCCTGTGCTCCTGCATTTAACAGGAAGAGGGGTGGGGTGGGCTGATGATGACTCTGAGTGGTGAGAAGGATGTTTCAGATTTTCCCACGTGGGACATGGGGAAGTGCCAGCAGCCACCGCAGATTTATCTCACGGGCATTATCACTTGTGTCACTCATATTTTTCTATTTTTCTTTCTTTTTTTTTCAATTATTTAATCTAAATTTAACATCAGGTTTTCTTAGGAAAGAAATTTCTCTTTTTCTTTTCATTGGGGCTCTTTTGGGGGGGTAGGTAATTAGGTGTATTTATCTGTTAGAGGAGGCCCTGGCGGTTGAACCCGGGACCCCGTGCACGCTAAGAACACGCTCTACCACTGAGCTCTACCACCCGCCCCATCATCTTTTACTTTTTGCTTTAGCTGCCAAGAATCTTACGGCTGAATTTCTAGTCGGCCTTTAACACTTACCCTGACTTCATGGCATTCGTTTTTATGAGTTTACTTCCCCCTGGTTTCATTTAAGTATTGAATCTCCATTTTCTCTACACTCTAACTTTTGTCTTTTTGTTGTTATGGTTGTTAAGCTGTGTTAAAAATTGTTTAATTCCTCTTTTAGCAGGAGGCTGAAAGTAAATAAATATGTAAACAAACTTATCACACTTAAATGTTTTATACATTCTAAGCTGTTTATTAGTTACTTAAAAACCGAATTGAATACTGAAGTGATAACATTTTAAAATTATTTTTTAACATTTTATAAAAGTATAGCTGATTTACAATATGATATGTTTCAGGTGTACAATAATTGCACAATTTTTATTGTTATGCTCCATTTATAGTTATTGTAAAACATTGGCTATATTCCCTGTGTCGTAAGATACATCCCTGTAGCGTGTTTATGTTACATGTAGCAGTTTGTATAAGAAACTTGGGTAATACAAAGTCTGGGGCGTGGCTCTGTCTAACCCATGTTCCCGGTCAGCCTTCCTGTCAGAGCCCAGGCCCTCACTCCTGTCTGCAGGGGAGCAACTGGAGGCAGCCCTCATCAGCGCTGGCACCACCCTCTGAGTGGCAGTGACAGCAGTGACTGTGTGTGGACGTGTAAATTGTTGTTCCAGGAGCTTTACATGCATTTCTGCATTTAATAATTAAAGCCCTCCTGTGAGGAATCATTTTAGGTTTTTAATGAATAATACATTTTATTTTGATTTTGAGAGTTCAAACTTCCAGAAAATTTACTGGAATAGTACAATAAAGGCTTAGATACAGTTCACCTAAAAGGGCACTGTTTGCCCTTTTGTGTCTGGCTTATTTTAGTATAAACTTTCAAGGTCCATCCATGTTGTATCCTCAGTCAGTACTTTATTCTTTTGGTTTTATAATATCCTTTTTCTTTTTTTTTTCGTTTTTTCTCTATTTAAAAATATTTTCATTGAAATCTAGTCAGTTTATAATGTTGCGTCAGTTTATAATTTTGCATCAGTTTCTTGTGTACAGCACAACACTTCATTTATATAGGAACATACATGTATTCATTTTCATATTCTTTTTCAACATAAGTTACTATAAGTTATTAAATATATTCTCCTGTGCTATACAGTATAAACTTGCTGTTTACTCTATACATATTCAGTATCTGCAAATCTTGAACTCCCAATTTATTTCTTCCCACACCCTCTCCCCTCTGGTAACCATAGTTTGGTTTCTATGTCTGTGTGTCTGTTTCTGTTCTGTAGATAAGTTTATCTTTTTGTTTGTTTGTTTTTTTAGATTCCACATGTGAGCGATCTCATATGGTATTTTTCTTTCTCTTTCTGGCTTACTTCACTTAGAATGACATTCTCCAAGTCCATTCATGTTTCTACAAATGGCATTATTTTATTATTTTTTTATGGCTGAATAGTAGTCTATTGTACAAATATACTACAACCTCTTTATCCAGTCATCTGTCAGTGGACATTTAGGTTGTTTCCATGTCTTGCTATTGTAAATAGTGCTGCTCTGAATATTGGGGTGTAGGTATCTTTTTGAATTACGGTTCCTTCTGCATATATGCCCAGGAGTGGGATTGCTGGGTCATATGGGAGGTCAATGTTTTGTCTTTTGAGGAACCTCTGTACTGTTTTCCACAATGGCTCCACCAAACTGCAACCACAGTGTAGGAGGGTTCCCTATTCTCCACAGCCTCTCCAGCATTTATTGTTTGTGAACTTCTGAATGATGCCTATTCTGACTGGTGAGATGTGATATTTGATTGCAGTTTTGATTTGCATTTCTCTGATAATGATATTGAGCATTTTTTCATGTGCCTATTGGCCATTTGTATGTCTTCATTGGAGAAAAGCTTCTTTAGGCCTTCTGCCCATTTTTGAATTGAATTGTTTGTTTTTCTTTCTTATCAAGTGTAAAAGGTGTTATATATTCTGGGAATTAAGCCCTTGTCAGTCTCATTTATTGCAACTATTTTCTCCCATTCCATAGGTTTTCTTTTAGTTTTGCTTACTGTTTCCTTTGCTGTGCAAAACCTTGTAAGTTTAATTACATCCCACTTGTATATTTTTGCTTGTATTTCTATTGCTTGAGTAGACTGCTCTAGGAGAACATTGCTGAGATGTATGTCAGATATTTTGCCTATGTTTTCTTCTAAGAGGTTTATAGTGTCTTGTCTACATGTTTAAGTCTTTAAGCCATTTTGAATTTATTTTTGTGTATGCTGTGAGGGAGTAGTCTAACTTCATTCATTTACATGCAGCTGTCCAGTTATCCCTACACCATTTGCTGAAGAGGCTGTCTTTACTCCATTGTATGTTCTCACCTCATTTGTCAAAGATTCAATGACCAAAAGTTTGTGGGCCTATTCTTGGTAATTTTGTTTATCCGTTCATTGATGGATGGATATTGTTTGTAACCTTTGGCTACTCTGAATGATACTGCCATGAATATTGATGTGCAAGTTTTTGTGAGAATATGTTTTCATTCTGTTGGCTGTACAGTTGGCCCGCCATATCTGTAATTTCCACTTCATGGATCCAGATGGCTGATTGTAAAGGGACTCGAACATCCTTGGATTATGGTATCCAGGGTGGGGGGTTCCTGAAACCAACCCCCTGAGGATACTGAGGGATGACTCTACATGTAGGAGTGGAATTGCTGAGCCATATAACTCTAACCTTTTGAGGAAACACCAGACTTCTCCAAAGAAGCTGCACCATTGTCCCTTTCCATTGGCCGCAAATGAGGTATCTCTGCCTCCTGAACGACACTTGTTATTGTCCATGTTTTGATTAAAACCGTCCTAGTGGGTGTAAAATGAGAACTCATTTTGATTTTGATTTGGCTAGTGATGCTGAGCTTCTTTTCATGTGCTTATCGGGCATTTGTGTATTTATTTAAATCCTTGGCAAATTTAAACATTGGGTCGATTTTCTTTGTATTGTTCAGTTGTAAGCATATTTTATATATCCTGAATACTAGTCTCTTCTTAGATACATGCTTTGCAAAATTTTTCTCCTATTCTGCAGATTGTCCTTTCACTTTAGTTTTTTTAAGCATTAAAACAATTTCTTTACAGGGGAGGTAATTAGATGTATTGATTTATTTTATTTTTCTTGCTAAGCATGCACTCTGTCACTTGATATACCCACTTCCCCTGTCATTTCACTTTCTTGATGATGTAATTTGTAACAAAAAGGTTTTAACTTTGATGAAGTCCAGTTTATCTGCTTTTTTCTTCTATCACTTGTGCTCTTCGTATTGTATCTAGGAAACCAAAGCCTATCCTAAGACCACAAAGATTTATACTGTGTCTTCTTTTAGAAAGTTTATAGGTTTAGTTTTTACGTTTCTGTCTGTGATCAATTTTGAATTAATTTTTATTTATTTAAAATATGGGGGTCCAGATTCCAGATTCATTCTTTTGCCTGCAGATACTCAGCACTCCCTGCACCATTTGTTGAATAGACTATTCTTTCAATGGAGTGTTGTTGACACCCTTGTGGAAAACTGACTGTAAATGTAAGTTTTTCCCCCTGGGTTTTTATTATGTCTCATAGATTTATTTATCCAAACTTATGCCAGTACCATTCTGACTTAGTACTATAGCTTTTTAGTACCCTTTAAAGTGAGTCCTCCAACTTTGCTCTGCTTTTTCAAGATTGTTTTGGCTGACCTGGGCCCCTTGCACTTCCATATGAATTTTGGGATCACTTTTTCAATTTTTGCAAAGAATTCAGCTGGAATATTGATAAGGATTCCACTGAATTTGTAACTCACTTTGGGGAGTCTTAACATTTTTAACAATATTGTCTACCATTCCATGAACATGGGATGTGTTCCATATATGTAGGTCTTTTAAGTATTATTTCGGTGATACATCAAAATATTCAATGTACAAATCTTGTAAATTTTTGTTAAATGTATCTCTCATTTTATTTTTAATGCTGTTGTAAATGGAAAGGCTGAGCTTCTTGAGGGTAGGACTATATATTAATTTGTTTATTTCTAGGATTTCTACACAGCAAATACTCTAGGTTTATATTTGCTACATAAATCTATCCACAACTCTTCCCACCCCCGTGTTATAAGAAACCAAGACCCAGGTTAAGCTACCTGAACACGTATGTGGAAGTGAGAAATGAGACCCTTGGGTGGGGCTTTGTGAAGATGATACTGAGAGCTTATTTAGGATGGCTTCATCTTAAATTCCTTTAAACAACACTTTTGGTGTAGTCAGATACATTAAGATCATGCCCTTTTGATGTGCAGAGGAGCTAAGACTATCATTTTCAAATAATTTCTAGTGAGAGTGTTGTACTTGAAATCAAATTTGCATCAATCTTTGAAGATATATGTTTCAGGAATTTTGACTAAAGAACACCTGTCTTTATTCATTAATGACAACTAAATTCTCAAGCAACATGTAAGAGTTTGAGCAAACTGCCCCAGCCCCGTAGTGCTGGTTGGCTGCAGCTGTAACTGGAGTCAGTGCTTACCTCTCCCAGCACGCTTGGGCTGATCTGCTCAAAGGTGTTCGTCCAAATGTTTGTCTGTAGTCTGTTGGACAAAGCCATAAAACATTGAGTTAAGGTTGCTGGAATGCAATATATTCCTATTAATATTAACTAAGCACATATTGAGTGCTTACTGTATGTTGGGAATTGTCCCTCAGCCTCACATGTATATTATTTCACTTAAAACTTCATATATTTCCTTGTTATTCTCACTTTACAGATAAGGAGACTGAGAATTAGGTCTTCTGTATTTTGGATGGAGCTCATTATCAATGACAGGAAGTTGTAAGGAAAAAGATACTGATTCATCCTGAGAAAATATTTTTCTGACCGTCAGCAGTGAAGAGGGTGAACACTGAAGAAGGTGATCATTGTTTGAGTGAGACGAGCCCCGGGTTGTACGGAGTCAGCATCCCTGTCTTGGACACGGCACGTGTAGATCTGTGTGGTGGGTGAGGCGGCGAGGCCGCGCAGGGAACGCGGATGCCGGGCCATTGGGCTGTGCTCAGGCCCAGTGGGGCTTTCTCCTAAGGGCAGTGGGCCGTCATTGACAGATCTTAAGTAGGGGAGTGGGGTGCTCTCGTAGATCACTTTTGTCTTGTAGAATGCTTAGAAACATTTAGAAGGCTCTGCAGGAGGTGATGTGATGAGTCAGATTAGGGTGGCTGCCAGGTGTAGAAGTGTAGAATTTTCAAGTGGTTTTCAGTCCCAGTTTTGTGGCTGAGTAGCTGTGTCACTTTGGATGATGCACTCAAGGAAGTAAACAATTTATCTAATCAATTGAAGAAGTGATGTACCGACCTCCCAGGACTGCTGTGGCAATCCAGTGAGATAACGTGTGCACAGTGTGCAGCGTGGTCCCCAGCACACAGTCAGTGCTGAGTGAGTGCCAGTGAGTACCTGGTAGGTCAGGTGTGGGTGGTGGGACTCGGTGACTGAGGAAATCTGGGCCCTGAAGGTGGGGTCCAGTCACATCTGTGAGTGATGGGCCTGAGCTGGGAGAGGCAGGGAGACCTTGCCCCCCGACCAGGGGCCCTGGGTAGGACGGCTATGGGAGGAGCACCATGAAGTCAGCTCTTTGCAGGTGGAGCTCGAATTGCCTTTGAGACATCTAAGTGCATTGTCATGAGCTCAAAGAGGAGGTCTGGGCCCGGGCTGTGAATTTTCCTATAATCTTAATCCCTGAGGACGCCGAGGTATTGAACACTGAACGTGAAGACATACTTTACAGGACAAGTGAATAGTAGTATCATCTCTGTCATCAAAGCTCACATCTCTTTATTCATCACAAGTTTGCTATTGGGTACTTACAGAGCTCACTTCACCGCCATCCCCTGGGCTCAGGCTCCACAGTAAAGAGCTGGTGAGCCTCCCTCTTTTCCAGAAGAAGACACATTTAGCTGGTAGAATTCTGTACCTCGCCAGACTTAGAATTTTAGTTTGTTGTTTTAATTCTATTTTCTGTTAGCCATCTCCTGACAGGAGAGACGTTTTACCTCATGGACATATTTCAATTAGCTGTTACTGAGAATTGCTGATCTGATCCATAGTGTAAGTATTATATTAAACTTGTAGAGTATATATCATTTTTCTGTCTTTGCCCTTTAATTTTGTATGCCCCTTCAAGTCTCTATCCTATTTGGGGCCTTATTTTTTTAAATTAAAAAATGTCTATTTGCAGTTAAGAAAACAAAAGAAAAGAAAAAATACACATGATAGCTAAACTTAGAAAATATCTAGTGTGTTTTCTGTCTCGGCAACGGAGGGTTCTAGAAACTCGTGAAAACCTTCATTACACAAGTTTCTTAAAATGCTGATTAAGAAATAAAACCTTCCTTCTTCATCTTTCAAGCTGCACAGCTAATTGTGAAGAAAGTGGGGGGAAATCCTCAGAAGCCAAGACAAACCAGAAAGCAGGAATTCTGGGTGATACACGAGCCTTAGAAGCCCTGGGGTGCCTGTTGGCTCCTGTACTGAGTTTCAGTTGCCTTGACAGGAGGGTAGGAGCTGAGCCCGAGTCTTCTCACACTGGGAGTTGGATGACTGATCATATGTAAGGCCAAGCCCATTCCGAGAAGCATGGTTTACTAAAGGGTTAACTATGAAAAAAAAATTCCTCAAGGTAAGACAGTAAGGAAAGTCAATTTTTTTGGAAGAGGGGAAAAATAACAAATCCAAAGTAAGGATATAGTTTAAAGCTCTTCTGGCATGAGAGTAACCACAAACTCCTGGCAGAGAATCACAGCTACTCCTGGAATGAGAAGCTGTGGTTTGAATGAATCAGTGAGCAGCCATTCCGAAAAAGGCCTCCAGAGTCTTGAGGATCAAGATACTTGACTGCAAACACCTGTCTTCCAAGGTCTCTATCAAATAACCAGAAAGGTTTTAAAGGAAAGAAGCCATAATCATCGTTTTATTTCTTAACATTACTTTATGCTAGGAATTCAGAGGTGACTATGGAGTTGTCTCCTCTTTTATGGACCTTACCTTCTCTTTGGGGAGACAAACTGACATAGTTGGGGAGCTTGGTGGAGGGAGGTGATAGTCTGTTGCAATTAGCCAGGAGAGGAGATTAAGAAAGCAGTGAAGGGTGGGTGAACTTTTTAGCTAAGGACATTCTTGTTCTGCTGGCCCTTAATTGCAGGCTCAATGAGTAGTCACTGGAGGGAATAGATCTTACGGAGGATGGACTTAGCTCAGGCCTCTTTAGAATGGACAAGTGAACCTGGAGAAAGACAGTCAAATCTGTGCAGACATTAAAGTTCACTTGAACGTGCTCCATCCCTGAGCCAAAGATAGGACAAATATGCAGCACTTCTTAAGGACAGAGGAGTGGTTTTTAAGGTTCTCCAAGAATGAAGCCCAGGGAACCGAGATGGCCAGTTGTCAAACTGTGACTTTGCACTTAGGACGGTGTACCCACCAAGGGTATTGGCCTTTTATACATTTCCATTTCTCTTTAATACATGTCAGGTGATGAGGACGTGGGCACAAGTGTTTGACATCTTGTCGAGGCGACTTTGGGTACCTGCCTAGAAACGCGGGCACGGCTACAGCTGCGTCACACATGTTGCCGCCCATCCCACTCCCCGGCTCCGTGATCACGGCAGAGTGGTTCCTTGTTGACCTGTCCATCTCCTCTGTGACATCATAACCCATGAAAAGACCGGAGAGTATTAACTTGGCTTTGTTAAAGTCAAAGGAACAGATCTAATATGGAGTCAGATTTGTTCTTTCCTATTTCAGTATTGCCATGGAGAAGACAGTTTGGGCAGCTTTTTATAGGGTCCTCGAGGCTTTCTCTCTCAGCCTCTGGGCACCTTTATTGAAAACCCTTCATAGCTGTCTGGAGTGCTGGAAAACCACTCCGACTGTTTTGCCCTGAAGATGTGTTCAGTTTATAACTCATCTCTACTCCTTGGAAAACAACTCAATAAAAACTCAGTTGGTTTTCCACCAGCCATGGGCAGGGGTGAGGGATACCTTGTTATTATTTCATAAAATAATAATAATAATAAAAATAGTAATAATAAAAATAATAAAAATAATAAAAATAATAATAATAATAATAATAATAATAATAATAATAATAATAAAAAAAAAAGAAGTCTTAAAACAGCACTGGGCACATAGTTGAGAGTCAATAAATGCTTCCTGGCTTAAATCAAAAGTGATGACTCAGTGATTCCATGGCTGCTGTATTTGCTGAGCTAGTTACTCCTTTGCTCCATTACACATTTTTTTAACTGAAAAAGAAATACATGCAAATGGTTAAAAAAAATTCAAACAGCACAAAAATACACAAGTGAAAGAAGTTTTCCCTCATCCTCTGTTCTTCCGGCCCTCCCTGGAGATGCCACTGTTTACTATCCTTTGGGTGCTTTTCCAGATATGCTATGCACATTCCCACCTATGTATGTAAATTCCTTTAAAGTTTTAGTTATTTTTAACTTAAAGGGATTTAAATCCTCAAGTGGCTTCTGCCTGGGTAATAGAACAGAACAAATCTGACTCCATATTAGATCTTTTCCTTTGACTTTAACCCTATGCTCTGTCTCCTAGGCTTCATCTTGCTTGTAAAACAATGTTGCTTAGAGCCTGAAATATACAGGAGAACCTATTCTGAAGGCTCTGATCTTTAAGTATATTTAACACATTTTCATTCATAAAAAGATTAGAAATTGCAGAATAGAAAATAACGTTTGTTTTGTTAGAGGTTTACAGAGATTTGACCCAGGCAGATAGCTGCAAGAACAAAGGATTCTAACAAGAAGGAATTCCTACACCAAGAAGATTGCAACAACCAAGCACGTAGGAAAAGAGCCTGAATTCTGACTTGGGGAGATGGTTTTCCAGGACATTAGTTTGCCATCTAGGTCTACAGAAACTTGCTATTCCATACCCCAACACCTGGTCTCCCAACTTATTGGCCTGTCCTGCACTGAAGAGAATGAATTTGGATTTGGTAGCACTCCTATATACCTAGCAAGCTGGGCACTGGAACTGAGTGTTATGGAAACAACAGGCCAGCCAAGGAACAATCACCACTCGGAGTGTTGGCGTACTCAGATTTATTATGCCGGCGGGCTCAGAGGGGCTTCTGCTCCGAATTTCTGAGCACCCACCTCCAAGACATACACATGAAGTTTTAAAGGGTTAATTACAAGTAAGGGTGTATTAGCCAATAAGGCTCAAGCAACAAAAAGCAAGGAATCAGCACACTGGTGCTTGTCAACTTGTAATAGACACTTGTTGAGCTTCGATTTACGGCTTAGCTTGTTAGCCCAGTAAACTGACACTAAACTTCAGATTTACGAGTTAGCCCAGCAGAATTTAGATCAGTAAACTGACACATCACACTTAGATTTGTGACTTAGCTTGTTAGCCCAGCTGGGCTTTTCCTTCACATGAGGACAGCTCTCCCACACCCAGGGAACTACTGTGAGCCCTTGATGGTTCCACTAGGGTGGAGTGTGGTTTACCCAGGACGGATGGGGACTATGCACCAACACTCAGGCAGTCTGCTCTGTCTGGGGCTCTGATCTTGAACCACCCCGCTCCCTGCCAGCCCAACACCTGGGACAGTGGAGCTAAGGCAAAGATCGTGCCTGCCTGTTTCCCAGCGTGTAAAAGGGGAATATGTACTCTTCCCAAGGTAGTTCTGAGCGACAACACCTGCGGGTGCTTGGTTCCCAGACCAACAGAAAACCCTGCTCCGCGTGGGGGCAACAGGTGTGATACCCGTAGGGGTTCTGCAGCAGCATCGGATGGAGGGCTGGATCAGGGAGGTAAAACTTGAGCTGCGGGCCTTGAAGTGTTACAGAAGGGTACAGAGGCAGGACTGCCGCCTTCTTCAGGGTGCCACCAGAGGTAAAGCTTTTTCTCTCCATCCTCGCTAGGACCTTACCCTTTCAGGATCCCTCCATTCTCTCTGCTATTCCTGTCCATCTGTCTCCCTCCACTTTTTCCCTCCTCTCCTCCCCCTCCCATCTTTTCCCTCCCTCACTGCCCCACCTTCTCTCGCAGAACCCAGAGCGGATTGCTGGCCCTCCTGCGCATGGGCGGTCGGTGTCAGCTGGACCGCGGGTTGGAAGCTCCAGCTCGGAGCCGGGGATTAGCCCCAAAGGCTTCTCAGCTCTGTCGCCCGGCAGGCCTTTAGCTCCTGCCCGGGGCCGGTGCCTCTGGCTGTGGAAGTGCAATGTGGGGTCTCCCGGGAAAGGGGTCAGGTGGCTGCGGGAGGGCGGTCCGCGTGTCACAGACCACGAGGGCGCGAGTCAGCCTGTGTTCAGCTGAATTGCTCTGGCCAGACCCCTCTGCCCGCGCCACCTGCCCCAGTGCCCCAGTGCCACAGCTTCCCGGGGCCAGGTGTGCACCTGCCGCCACTCACCCAGCCGGGCTCCCCTCAGTCCGCTGCTGGCGTCCCCTTCCCCTCTCTCGCCCGCGAGTCCTCTCCTCCCGGGCTTCCTCTCCTCGGCCACCGGCCCGTTCCCACAACTGGGCGGGCTGCGTCCCAGGCGGGCGGGGTCTGCGGACCCGGACGGGGCAGCTGGGGCTGGGGCTGGGGATGGCCTCCGAGCGGGGCTGCAGCCCGCGTTTCCACCCATTTCCCTGCCCCGCGACTCCGGGGCTGCCCTGGTCTTCCTTTCCCGCTCCCTGAGGAACAGCTCAGTGGCGTCTGCACTGCTCCCTGGGCTGAGAGCCTCCGGCTGTAAAGCCCAGCTACTGGTGGAGTCGGGAAAAGGGATCCTCAGTGCCAAGCGAGCTTCTGTCTCCTCCCTCAGTGTTTCTGCCCCAGGTAAGTACCTTGAACACTTTCAGGTGTTATGATGGCGGTGCTTGTTGGTGTCATGTGTTTTTATAGTGAGAGGGATTACAGTGTTGAAAGCAGGGCTTGGTTCAGTTAAAAATGAGCTGAAGGCATAAGGCTGTGTCATCCTCCTTCCTTCCCTCTCCCAGGGTGAAAAGTGTGACCATCGATTTTAAAAAGACAGTTACATTCCCTAACTAGCCCAGCCCAGCTTGGTGTGTTAACAGGAAGAGCACCACCAGAGGCGTTGGAGACCCAGGGACATTGCAGTCCTAAAGAGCTCCTGGCACAGTTTGGTTTGTTTTGGTTTTTTGTTTTTCTTAAATTGTGGGGCAGACTAAGTAGTATAGAGGGAAAAATAATTGTCAAGAAATATTTTTTCATATAACAGCTTTATTGTGATATTGTTCACACACCATGAAGTCCACCCATTTAAATGGTACAATTCAGCAGCTTTTAGCATATTTACAGTTGTGCAACAATTATTATTCCAGAACGTTTTCATCACATCAGAAAGACCAGTGGAAATGAATGACCAATCCACCCCTCCCCAGTGGTGGTTCTAAAGAAGTTTCTTGGCTATTCTTGACCATAAATTAACTTGTTACATTCCATGAAAAATCTGGTAGGAATTCTAATCAGAATTGCAATGAATCTGTCTATCAAAATAGGAAGACTTAATGTCTTTATGGCATAAACTTCTTCTACTCATGAATATAACTGGGACCCTATATTTTCATCTCTCCAGAGCCTGGCCCATGGGAAGTCCTCACTAATTGTTGGGCTTGTGAATGATGAGATTCTATACATCATTAGTTGCAACTGTAGCCTTTCACAGAAGAGAAAATTAACCTCAGTGAAGCCAAGTGACTCTCTGATGGTCAGAAAGAGTGACAGCCAGTGCTGGAGTGATCCAGTGGACTTGGTGCTTGCAACTAAAAATATTCAGCAGCTACAGCTAAGGGGATTAGAGTGTTCTTTTATTTTTCCTTAATGGCGTTGCTTTTATTTTTACTTATTTTTTTAAATTAATTTTTTTGAAGTGTAGTCAATTTACAATGTTAGTTTCATGTGTACAGCAGAGATTCAGTTATGAACATATGCATATGTGTATAAATATGTTTTAGATTGTTTTTAGTACAACTCATTACAAGAAATTGAATATAGTTCCCTGTGCTATATAGTAGGTCCTTGTCATTTATTTTATATTTATTAACGTGTATCTGTTAATCCCCCCTTTCCTGCCTGCTAACCACAGTTGGCTTTCTATGTCCATGAGTCCATTTCTAGGAGCACCATTTTTCTTAGTAATATATGCTGGTTGGCTGCTTTCAGTTTCAGTAATTCCATCTGTGGGTGCTTTTCTTCTGGTGGCCTTTATGTGGTTTGTACACGTGGTAATAGAGGTCTGTATTTGGGAGAACTCCAGGCCTCGTGTAGTCCCTGGTACAGAGTTCCCACTGAGTTGATGCTTGAACTGGGAAAAAAACATAGTAAATGTTGGAATTTCCAATATGGTTGAGACTTCCAGGTTTCTATAACCTGCTTAGCCCACCTTAATATTGGCTGCACCCTTACTTGGTAATTTGGTGGAATTCCATGGTATGGTGGTGTAGAGACAGGGCCTTTTATGCTTATTCTCTTTCCTTTTTCTAACACTCATTCTCCTGGGTCTCCCAGATCCTCCCCCAGCAGTGCCCAGGGCTGGCTTGGTGCTGCACTGAGGATATATTTATTAATAAGGACCTTTCCTCATCTCTTCTGAGCCTCCATTTTTTTCTCTGCACAATGAGGGCTTAGACTAGATATGTGCTTTTCAGTTTCTTTTAAAGCCATGTTTCCTTTGAGAAACAGAAAATGCAAATCACTCCTCCCATCCCAACCCTTTAGATTTTGATACAGCCTCCAAGGAGTGACATAGCACTTTGTGGAAAATTGATGTGATTGTGATTCCAGGTGGCACAGAAAAGACTCTTCAGAGATTTATTGCAGGGAGAGGGCAGGAAAGGTGCAGTATGTCACACTTTCTAGTGTGAGCACTGGAGCAGTGGCTTGGATTTAAATACGGTGTCTGACGTGGCCTCTCTCTAATCATGTACAATGTGATAAACTTCTCTACCTCAGTTTTTCTTGATGTGTCAAGTTGGCGTGATAATATTTTAGGGCTTTTGTGAAACATTATACACATAATCCATTTGTGTTTCGGTAGAAATAAGACCTGCTAGGGATTCAGGGATTTGTTTAAAAAAAAAAAATTCTTGTCCATAGCAATCTGTCAGTGTGTATTTTGAATTTCCTGGAGGGTGAGGGTTGAGTCTAAAGTCCATCGTGGGACAGGTGGCCCATAGTTTTCTGTGCGCCTGATTGCCCCCTCCTCCCCAGTCCTCTTCCTCAGTCCAGGATTAAGTTCCCTAGTAGATTTACACAGAGGTCTTGTGGAAATGGATTTTCATTTTATTGTTTCACCAAGAAGGGCTGCCATCATGATCTCTGTGGTCAGGTTTTGAAGGGCTGCCATCATGATGTCTAGTCAGGTGAAGGCTATGCAATTGGGAGTTTCTATTTAATAAAAAGAAAAAAATTACAAATAGAAAATTAGAACAAGGGTGATGACAGGAGCTCTTGGAAGTGGGCACCATTAGTTTTGTTAGCTTCAGGTGCAGTGGCCTCTTGCCACGAGGACCCATCCTCTTGCTCTGAAGTTGGAGGGACCAATGGGTTGAGTGGGAATGTTAACTGAGTGTATCTCATGTGCTGGGCATTGTCCTATTTGTGCTTTGTGTTCCTTATTTGAGACAGTGAGCTCATTTAACCTCAATAGCCTCTTTAAAAAATTAGAGTTTTTATTTTGAGATATAATGTAGATTCCCATGTAGTTGTAAGAGATAATATGGAGAGGGCCTATGGACCCTTTGTATAGTTTTCCTTAATGGTTCCAACTTGAAAGTTTGGGGTACAATTCATTACTGACTCACTAACAATTTGAGGTTTGTTTTATTGCCCTAATTTTATTCACGATTAAACTGGGGCTTAGAGAATCACACAGGCCTGACCAGGTCACCCACATGGTTAGTGTCGAGACGGGTGGAACGTGGGCTTGGGATTTCCAGGCAGTACCATTATGATGGTCTGTGGCAGGGAGCAGCATTCACTTTGCTGGTTTATTCGTTCATTCAACAAATATTATTGAGTAACCTCTGTGGGTCAGATGCTTTCATAGGGTTATCTGATTCTTCAGCAGTCCTGAGAATCAGGTAATGTTTATATTTTTTAATCTGAGAAAATTAGCTCTAAGAAGTTATAACCCCCCCAAAGGAAATATAGCTCATAAAGGAGCGATACTAAATTTTACAGTCACCCCTTTTTTTGCAGGTGGTACCCTAGGCATTTTACATTTGCAAACTTCTGTAATCCAGATATTTTCATGTAAGACAAAGATTTTTTTTTAATTGAAGTATAGTAAAGTTTACAATGTTGTGTCAATTGCAAGGTTTTTTTTTGAATTTTGAATTAAAAAATATTTTTTCAGGAGGGTAATTAGGTTTATTTATTTGTTTCATTTTTTAAAATGAGGTACTGGTGTTTGAACCCAGGACCTCGTACATGCTAAGCACGTGCTCTACCACTGAACTGTACCCTTCTCCCCAAGGCAAGTTTTCTTATCCATTATTCTGAAGCTTAGGAGTTCAAATAAATTGGATAGAAAACCAGATCTTTTGATCCCACTGTAGTCCTTTTCTTTATATTCTGCTGAAGGAGGTTGGGGAAAGCACTTCCTTTGTTCACTTCCTTATTCAGCATTTTTCAGCAGTGACTTTGCATCAGGGCCTTGGTAGGTGCTTGGAAACAGAAAACAAGAAATGACCCTTCTCTGCAGGGCAGGAAGCCTAGACCAAAAGCTGGGTAATGTGATCCGAGCTACGGTAGCCATTTGAAGACTCTGAGGACAAACTGTACCTCCGGATTTACTTGAGCTTCCCTTGCCTTCTGGTTGGTACACACCAGGTCATCGCAACCCAGATGGACCTGCAGCCCACAGTACAGTATGTACCTCGATCTCCTCTCCCCTCTCGTCAGGGCCTGCAGCATGAGCATCCCTGACTACGTGCAGTGTGCTGAGGACCACCAGACTTTCCCCGTGGTGGTCGAACACGTGGGGATCATCTCAGAGGAGAATTTCTTTTGCATCTATAAGTGAATCACCTTGGTGAGTCAGATCAGTCCGTGCAGCTCCCAGTGGGCAAACTGTATCCACTACAGGCACCACTATGCGCCCAAGAATGGGTGGAGCGACTTCCAGACCCACCGCAAGGTCTTGGGCCTTGTCATCATTACTGAATGCCTCTCGGCCAAGGCTTCGAAAAGCTCCACGTGCAGAGGAGCTGTATGGCACCACGCTCTATGACTCTCAGCTCTTTGACTTTCTGCTGCATGGGGAGGTGGCCGAGCAGCCGCGCACCGAAGTGGCCTTCAATTTACGAGGACTGCAGGGTGGTGGAGAAGAGGATCGACGACTTCACTGAGTCACTCTTCATCTTGCCCAAGTCCAAGTGGCTGGACGGTGCATCCGAAAATTCTGGGGACAAGATCCTCCTTCTCTGCATCCCATTTGAGAAGGAGGACATCATGGGACTGGGCACAGAAAGCAGGTAAGTTTACCTGGAGGCCAGTCCACCCTGGCTGTGTGCCGGGTTTCTTCCCTACATCCAGAAAGTGATCAGCAAGGAAGAGGACTCTCTTGTAGCCAAGGGTGGAGGGAGGTGCAGCCCGCCGCTTTACAGACATTTAAAAGTGAATCCGCCTTTGTTTCAGAGAGATCCTTTTAGGGTTATTGTGGACACTTACTGCAGCTTTTCAGCCAGGACCCTGGTGGGACCCCTGGAGTTGCTGACCAATAGAGTAGCCACAGCCACTGATGCTAGGAGAGCTGGGGAGGAGGCTGCTCTGAGCTGAGATTTGCTGTAGGTCAAATGAACATCAGACGCTGAGACTTGTCTAGTAAAAAGAATGTAAACTATCTTATCACTTCCTATATTGATTACATGTCAAAATGATAGTATTTTACATACAGTAGGTTAAGATTTGTTCTTAAAATCATTTTCTAGTATTTGTTTTTTGTTTGTTGGTTTGTTTCTTTGTTTACCGTTTTAAATGTGGCAACTGGGAAACTTTCTTTACATGGCTCTCATTTCATTTATGTTGGGCAGCCTGTCTTTAGATAGTCTCATCCCTTTGCTTGTAGATGAGATGCTGAATCCCGAGAGGCAGAACGAGGCGCTGGTTGAGCTGGGGCTGGAGCCGGTGTCTCCTGCCTCCCAGGCCCAGCACCTGTTCGGCTCAGGCCCTCTCTTCCTGCCCGACAGCCAGCATGCCATGTTAGGACATCAGAATCACCGCCAGGGACCTCCGAATGAACTCCTTATGCAGGGAAAGGCGTATCACGGAGTATGGGAAAGAGCAGGGAAATGTTCATCCTCACTTTGTCCCTGTGATTAAGTCAACGGCCCCACTTTGTCTCGGAATTACAGACGAGCTCTTCTGGGCTGCCTAACCCCCCACCATCTGCTCTGTTTCCCCGTGTATCTATAGTGCTGTCCTTCGTGCAGAAGAGGGTGACATGCCTTTGCCGAGAGGTGGTCCCCCTTTGCTGGGGAGAGTGAGGGAAGCTGTGTGCCCACGGCCTACGGCCTCAGGCCTTGAGTCTGGAGAGTACTCATGGCGGTCTGACAGGTGACGGTCGGAGGACCTGGCACGGCTGCCGGGCCCACTGTGGAGGCGGTGCTCTGTGATTCTTGAAATTAACTAAGATCAGATTCTACTTTCTGGTTATTGGTAAGTTGGAGGAGAAGATGCCAGAGAATTGATAAAAAGAATGTCCAGACCAGCCCTGTGAGTGATAGGCACAGGGGACCCGAGTCCCCCACGTGTGTGAGGTGCCTAGCGGGCTCTGGATGAATTTTCTGTTCCTCCCGGACATAACTCTATGGCTTAAGGAAGGGGCAAGTCATGTCATGGCCTGTACTTGTCCTCACAGGGCCCTGTGATCTTCATGCCCGCACTCCCCTTCTGCTCCTTGGAGATGAGGTGTCAGGTTTAGGAGCCTGGGCACTGCTGAGGGCATAGCTGCCAGCACTGTGCTACACCGAGGCTGGCTCCGTTCACCTCACATGTCACCACCTGCTGAGCCCCCAGGCGTCAGTCAAGGTAGGTGCATAGGTGCAACATACGCAGAGACCACGTTCTCCCCCTGGACAGATTGATTGGTGAGCAGTGGAAGCCTAGAGCCCTGCCCCAGCCCCAGGCCAGTGCCTCCTCTTTTGTCATAGGAGGCACTGGTGACATTTTTGCTCAGCAAATGCTTGGCTCTGACTCTGCAGACGCACCAGAGAATGCCAACTTGTTTTTGCCTTTTGAAGTCTGCCCTTGGGATTTGGCGGAGTAGCTGGATGTGTGCTTAACCCATAGTGGTTGACACTGTCACCATTGTTTACCCAGAACCTCGTGTACCAGGCATGGCTCTCGGCATCAAAATACAGCAGCGCATTAAACCTCCCTCCTGGTGGGTCTGTCTGTTTTGCTACCATAAGGGCTCAGCCAGCATCTTAACGTCAGTGAGATAACGTGGCCAGTGAGCTCGGGTCAAGCACATTCTCCTCCAGTCACTTTTACTCAATTTTTTCTTTTACTATTCCACAGTCATTAATTTTTTAAACAATGCTTTGGTACAGGAACAGCCTAATTCTCTCCTGCTACTCTTGGTGGAAGTGAGTAAAACTGTCCAGCCTGAAATGCGACCACAATTTGTAGCTCAAAAGCTGCCTAGACGCATATAGGTGGAGTTTTGGTTAGGGGCGCTGATCACGTTGGGGTCCTCCGGCAGCACCGCTCCCCTCAGGCCCCTGCCTTCCCTGGAGCAGGAGGTGAGTGTGGGTCTCACCGTCCCAGCATCCCTGGCCTCACACACTCACATAAATTCTTGTACATGCTGTCAAAATCATTTTTGTTCTTGTGTGTTTCTAATTTTCTCTTGTTCCTCTTTTCCTTTTTCTTTATTCTTTTTCTCTTGTACTGCCCAGTGAGCATGTTGTTGCGTCTGAAAATGTGGGCTGTGCACACCCTGCATTGGAAATATCCAGATTGCCCTCCGTACAGTCTCCATCGCTTTAAAGAGCAAAAACTTAACAGTTGCCTTGATCCATGTATTATCCTAGTCATTTTTTATTTTCTAATTTTTTGGAATATTTGCTTTGTTAGCACATCACCCACTGGTGTTTGATACCTGTTAAAATCCTTGCTTTGAGGAACCTGTTTGGTCCTCCTTATATTTGGTGACAAATGCGCCCTTATTAAATTTGTTTGATTGTTTTGAAGAAGTGAGATGCGAATTGATTTAGGCGGCTGCTGAGGGATTCTTTTCATGGAGTATTTAAACTTGTAAAGTCAAATTCTGCAGCATCTTGCTCGATTCCTGCTTTTACACAAACGTGCTCTTCACGCGGTTCCTGGCTGTCACAGTGTGACGTGCGTGATGGCACTTCCTGGCCAGCGGTCACTGGTGAGAAAGTGGCAGGCTCATGGGTGTGCAGCTGCAGGGGACGCTGTTGGAGGAAGCAGTCACCGTTTACTTATTTAATTTTTTTTTTTGCATTCAACATCCCTGTGCCATTTACTTTACTTTGCCTTCATAAAGGGGCAGAAGTGGGTCTAAAATCCATGCCACTCTTGTGTTCCCTTTACGAGGCTGGTTTTTCTGAGTATCAGGAAAACATGGCCTTCTCCTAAGTAGCTGGCTCACCTGGATCTTGTTGACACAGCGACCGCTAAAGGGGACCGTAGCTTCCTCTCTTCTCCAGCCAGTGGGCATTCAGAGCCGGGTCTGTGCTTTGCCTCAGCAGCCGTGCAGGCCTCCCTGCCCCGGCCTTTACTTTTAACCCATGTTGGGATAAATATCTGACTCCGTGTCTGTTGCAGCTGATGTCCACCACTGACGGCCGTGTAGTTAGTTTGCGGTAGGGAGTCTGCAACACCCCAGCCAACCTTGAAGGAAGATGTTTTGGCCGACCTAGGACCTTGGATTCTCACCCCCATCATGGTTCATCTCACTCGGTGGAAGGGTTTGGCCACCACCATCATGCTGAACATGAGGCCTTGTTTCTCCTTTCATGCTCTGGTCCAAATGTGGACACTTCATTTATCACTGAATTTGTATCGCTTGAGACAGGCCATAATATCTGAATGAGTCCATCACATTCTGGGTGGGGAACAGAACAGAAGTAATTGTCACAATTAGATGGAGACTAGGCTGTCCGTGTTGGCTAATGCTGGCTGGGATCTGTGATGGCCGGGCTGTGCCCTGGACACAGGCCTTTCCCGTGGCTCCCGAGAGCCCAGGGCTTGGAGTGAGAACAGCCTTGCCTGGGTTCCTCCATCCTCATCTGCTCACTGGCAAGTGTGTCTGCTAATTAGGAGCTCCCCCAGACCTCGGGCCCTTCAAAGCTCAGACCACGGGAGAACCTTGATTCCCTTCTCCTGGGCCTCCTTTGTGAGAATCCAGTGCCTTCTGAGGTGACCAGCGGCAGGAGATGCCTCCCCCTCCAGGGAGCACCCTACGGAGGACTGTTAGTCAGTGTACCATGCTGTGAACTTGGGGGGTTACGGCCATGGTCCCTGTAGAACCACATTTGAGATGGGCTTAGCGACGGAAATAATAGGACTGATTCCAGGCCAGGGATTAGGGGAGGGAACATTGGAAATTGAATGTGACCTCAAACACATAGTTGGGTGCTGGGGCTGTTACTAAAATGGGGAGTCTGGGAGGTACCTGCCAGGAATCGAATTCCAGAGTAAATGGTTAACATGAGGCATTTTTAAGATGCCATTTGTCATCCAAGTTAGGACTTCAAAGAGGCACTCGTGTCTATGAGATTGTGGCTCAGGTGAAGGAGCCGGACTATAGATACACGTTGGGAGTCGTCATTCTTAGCTGGTGTTCATAGCCTTGCATGTGAATTAGATCATCTCGAGAGCTGCAGACTGAGGCTGAGGGGGGGCAGGGCCCTGCCTGTGTTGGAGGAAAGCCCAGACCATGCAGCTTTGGTGTGTCAGTCAGCGGCATTTGCGATTTTCAGCCTAATGCCATTTATCTTTAAGGGGCCGGGGGGTGTGCAGAGCCAGCCAGGAAGAAATCTGAAGGGAGGGTCGTGGCCACGTGTGTGTCTTGGGAAGATGCAGAGTCTGCAGGGTCCTGGAGGGTAGACTTCTTAGAAGCTGGAGTTGGAGTGAGGAGTGGGCAGAAGGTAGTCACACTCACCTGTGAGGGAGGGGGGAGTCCTTGGGAGTCCCCACCCTACCGGACTCGCTTTCCCATGAACAGACGGCAATCATACAGAGTATCTGAAGTGAGAAAGGATGGGTGCTGGGAGGGGAGCCAACCTGGAGAATGGTGCTTGGAAAGTTCTGGAATAGTCTCCCTGGAAAATAGAGTTAAAAATACCCAGAATCTTAAGAACGTTGATAGTGACTGGGGAGGAAGCAGTTTTTCTGGCCTCCTAAGGGTAAGTCATGTATCCGGGGATACACAGAAAAATCGGGCATTCTGTTCCGTGGTCTTGATCCTTACCGGGGGAACAGTGCAAGTTTAAAGGGGGAGAAGGGCAGCGGAGGGAAGCTAGTCAGGCCCCGTGTCAGGTACCAGTCGGCAGCCCTACTTGCGTGTTGCGTTCTCATCCATGACTCCCAGGTGGGCGGTGGCAGCCCCCTTTTGCGGATTGGGAAGCCTTCTCAGAGGGGTTAAGGAATTGGTCCGTTTAGTGGCTAGTAAATGCTGCAGCAGAATTCAAGCAAGGCCTTGTCAGACTTCAAGGGCATGTTTTCTCTACTAAATCCGGTACCTCCCTGTTGAACCTGGAATGGTGAATTGGGTCAGTTTTGGAGCCTTTCAGAAAAAGTACGATTTAAGTGCCTCAGGACTGTTTCACAAAGCTCAGCGTTCTTTGATTTTTCTGAAGCACCTCAGTGCTTTTCGCCCCACAGTTGTTAGGTTTTCTCCATTCTCGATGACGTGGTTGCAAATCACGTACAGGTGCAAAACCAGACTTAGCAGCTTCTGAAGGGAAACTCTCCAGTTCTCCCTTGATCGGCTTTCTTCCACGGAATGTAACTGCTGCAGCGTAGGCCTGAGTTTTACTTATGGAGTGAGGGTTTAATATCCAAAGTTAGCATAAAATGGTCAGATGAATAAAATCGACGTTGACAATTTATTTTTGGGTTTCATTAGACAAGATATACTATCAATTAATGACCCATATAGCAAATGAAATTGACTACAGGACATTGCATTTCTTACTTTCTATTTAGAGTTCTCTTACAGAATAAGGTTGCCTGCTTTGGAACATCATCTCCACCACCACGGCACCTATCAGTGTGTTGGTGTGATTGCATTTACGCAGTGAATGTAATCTGGTCTTCCTCAGCCCCAAACACTCCAGTGAAGAATCACGGGCTGTAGCCATCTCTTGGTCACGCAAATACTTCTAAAATTATATGATGCCAGAAAAGAAGGAAGAGAGAGAGAGAGATTGCCTTTATCAAAGTTCCTTTCAATTCTAACTGCAAACTGTTTTTGAGCAGCTCTGGTTTCCTTTGGATATGAATATATACATTTCTTTGCATGTAATCTGGGTTTTGGACTAGAACACCAAGTTCTTGCTGTCCACAAGCCACAAAAACAGTAGCCAAATTGCACACGTGTGAAATTGTTTATAATTTTTCCTGAGAAAGTATCTTTGAATTTGGGACTTGGGCTGTGATTTTTGCTTTTTGCTTCCCGCACCCCTCTTGTAATCTCTCACTCCTTCCCACGTGGCCCCCAAGAGTTCGTGGTCTCAAAGGAGCGGGCAAACACCCAGTTGGTCACCATGTACTGCTGCTATAGATGAAGCCCAACCAAGACCTAAAGGACATTATTAGAGAGGACTTCCTGGAAGAAATGGACTCTATATTCATTTGTGAGGACAGAGTGTCAGCCAGGAGAAGTAGTCAAGAATGTGGCTCAGGTGGCAGGTGCAGCCCGGGCAGATGCCTGGAGGCTTTTGGCGTGGGGAAACGGGGAGAGTGCCCTGTGTGGTCCAGGGTGGAAGGTGCCCCTGCTGGTGAGGACACTGGAGAGAGTCCGGGATGGAGGGCTTTGGAAGAGCTTGGGTTTTACTAGAACTGACACAGTAGTCAGTGAAGGGTGTCATCAGAAAGTGACCCTCAGTAAAGGTAATTCTGGTTTTTCTTCTGATATTCTACAGACACAAGGGTAGGGACGGGTGAGAGTAGGTATGTCTGTCCCTTTGAGACCCACCCCGTCATTCATTTATTCATAACACGTGCACTTCTGTGTGTCTAGGGGAGAGAGGGTGGACCCACATTAGTAAGCAAAATGTATTTGCTTCTTGTGAGCTTAGCATTGTCAGAAGTTGACTTAGCCTAGAATGTTCTAGGAATAGAGGAACAAATTGTGGTAGTTGGAAGGAGGGAAGGCTTCCTTGGGAAACAGTCAAAATGAGCCTGGAGACAAGTGGGGAGTAGGAGCAAGTCAGGGGGCCCCTGAGGTCACTGGGGACCTGTGTACTGAGGTGAGGCTGGGCAAGCAGTGTCTGGGGTGGGGCTAGAATTCCACCAGGGAGCCTCTGAAGGGTTTGAAGTGGGGGTGATGTAATCAAATTTGTGATTTGGGAAGACTGCTGTGGCTCTGTGTGTGTGTGTGTGTGTGTGTGTAGCAGGGAAGAGGGGAAGGGTGCCACCAACAGGGGGGGTCATTAGAAGAACATTCACAGGCTGGGAGAGAGGCGTCGGGACTGCTTGGGGACGGCAGGGGCAGTGTGGATGCCGGATTTCCTTATGGGGAGGGCTTGTTAGCAGGGCGACCCTAGAGGCGACTTTTGGCTGGAAGTAAACAGATGGAGGCTGCCAGGTGGACTTTCCTCTTCTTTCCTTCCCTGCCTTGTGTGATGATCTTAGCTCAGCCAACTTTTGGAAAAGAAGAGCTAAGTTCCAGGGTAGCCCAGGACTTTGTTGAGCTCGTTCTAGTGAGATCTGATAGGATTTAGGTTTGTGTTCTGATCTGCATGTTCACTTAGCTAGAAACATCCCGTCATTTCAATTTCTATAGGGGTTTTTATTCTTGATAAAGATTGCTTTCTTGGTGAGAGGAAATTTAATACAGCTGTTGGCTTTCTCAAAAAAATCATATCTTTTAAGAACTTTAATATTCAAAACAATAGGAATATATTAAAATGTTAAAGTAAGTCTTTGGTGCAGTTTCTTTGCTTTCTGAGCTAGTGTGGAGTTAGAGCCTTTGCATTACTTAAGAGCACATACTTGTCAGTATTTAAAAAGCTGTTAGTGAGCGCCCCAGGCCCCACCTCTCAAAACATCATTAAAGTTTGCTCTGAAATAGTGAGGTCATAAAGGTCTTATTTGCAGAAACCAAACAGTTGGTTTATAATATGCAGCATAGCTCCCTTTATAAAATAATAATAGGTTCAAAATTAAGAAAGTGGAGGATAATTGATTTTTTTAAAGCTGAAACATAAACTTTCTTGTGCTAATGTTGCAACTGGAAATTTTGAAAAGAAAAATCCTACTGTAATATCATCTACGTGGAATACATATATGACTTTCACGTTTGAAAAGTAACTGCGCGGTGGTTTTTGAAGTCAGGAGAATTCCAGCTCAGATACTGGCAGTGATGGTTGCTGGTTTTCAATGGAAGGGCCTAAATTTGCCTTCTTAGCATTTTTTTTTTTTTTGGAGTGAAAAGTTTGAGTAGTGCTTTGCCAGCATGATTTTGGGGCAATTTGAGGGCAGATGTCGTGTACCAGCAATGAGATATTTCCATGCATTTTATTTTCCGGACATCACCAGGGCACATGTGGGGTTTGTGCCTGCAGGCTGGAATGCTGCTGGACTCCCTGATCCATCACCGTTATGTCCTGGAGCTGCTCCGGTCAGTGAATGATTTTCTGTGGCTTCTAGGTAATGTGGTCTGAGGCAGATGATCAGATGTGCAGTTAAAGTACTATTACTTGAAATAAGAGTAACCTAGAAACATGGCTCTAACAATACAGGGTGAGGGAGAATTGGCTGAGCTGCTTGCAGTGGGGAGTTTTCTCAGGTGACTCCCTCACCGTGATTCTTGCCAGTATCCGCCCCAGCCCTGCACGGTAGTCCTGCCAAAGCAAGCATGCTCTTTGCTCAGAAACGCACTGAATTTCCTTGTGCCTCTGTTTGTTGGCTTGTTTTTTGAAAGCACGTCTTGCCCTTTGCTTAAATGCCATCCATGATAGTCACTTCTTACACTCATTCTACTGGACTTCGTCCAAAAATAGCTGCTGAATGGAAGAACAGAATGTAGTAACTCCATGTTGTGGAACATTATTCACATGTAAGAGTGAATAAAAAAGAAAAAACAAATAAAGAGGAAAATGAAAAAGGCCACCTGTTCTGGGAACTCCTCCCTGACTGTTCAACCCGCACTTTTCCCTTTGAAACCCAATCACTTATGCTCCACCGTACTCTTTTTGATAGTACTTACTACCTTCTAATAAACTTTAACGGTTTCAAAAAAAAAAAAAGAGAGAGAGAGAGATGCTGATACCACTTCAAAATGGACAAGCCTTGAAAACAGCATTTTAAGTGAAAGGAAGCAGACACAAACGGCCACATATTGTTGATTTCAGTGATCTGAAATGCCCAGAAAAGGCACATGCAGAGGCAGAGGGCAGGTGATGGTTGAAAGGGGCTGGGTGGAGGGGGATTAGGGAGTGACTGTTAGTGACAGGAGGTTTCTTCTGGGGTGATGAAGTGTTCAGGAAATAGATGGTGGTGAGGGCTGCACAACTGTGAGTGTGCAGAAGACTGCTGAGCTCTGTCTCTGGGAGTGCCTGTTGTTGGGGCGGCTTTATTTTGTTCTCATCGTGCAATGAGAAGTCTCATCTGCTGCTGTGGCCGTTCTACTCCCGTGAGTGGTGAGGGTCAGAGACTTTGTAGAGTCATGTTTCTTTTTTTTTTTTGCCCCTTGCTGAGTGTAGGCAAAAAAGGTTTAAGCCTGAGAAAGTGCTCCATCTGCAGAAATGTCTTTCAGTTTTGCATGGTGTAAAAATCTTGAGAGTTTTTTAATCGTTGAGGACAGCCTGTGGGGGGAAACAGCCCGTGAATCCTGGGTGAGTCCCGGAAGAGCTGCGAGTCCCTCCCTGACACGGGTGGGGATTTCACCCCCGTTCAGGCAGTGAAGGGCCCAGACCCGTGAGCGGAGTTGACAGTCGTGAATATTTACGTGAATCCGCTGCTTCACCTTGGATATTAATTTCAAGCTGAGTCAGTTTGTGGCGGCAGCCTCATCCTACATCAGGAATTTATAGTATCTGCTCTTTGAGGTGAAGACCTGACAGACTTGACTATTTAACAGTCTCCCTTGAATTGTTATCTCAGATTACTTTGTCAAAAGCAAAACAGCAGAAATACAGACGTCCTTTAATGCCAATGTGACCTGGAAAGGGTTTAGTCTCTGTGCCTCAGTGGCCTTATCTGCAGGTGGGGATGATGATAACAGTGCTTCCCTCAGAGGGGCTGGTGAGGGGAGAGTTAGAAGCACACATGGAGGACTTACACGAGATGCTCATGAATGACCGAATTTAGTGCTCTCAGCCTGGTCAGGCCTCAGGAGCAGAGATGTCAGAACACAGCAGTCCTAGCGGGAGCTCAATCCGTGTTGGCAGGTGTTACGATCAGTATCACCTCTGTGGGTTATCAGGTAGTTTTAAGACTTGGTAATATGAATTCATGAATAATGTTAGAAGACTAGACATCTCAGATACTGTTTACATAGTTCTCAAGATTTCCTCTGAGAAATGGATGTTTTCTCCCCATCTTAAATCTGAGATGAGTCTCTAAAATATTCTGTATTCCTCCATCTTTTTGATTTAATTCTCCATTTCTTAAAAAAGAAAGTTTTTAAATGGAGTTTATGGGGACTGAACTGAGGGCCTCATGCATGCTAAGCACATACTCTCCCAAATGAGGTATAATCTCCCAAATAATTTTTTTTTAATTTACTTTCTTAGTATTCAGAGGTTAGAGGCCTCTAATTCTTTTTCTGGAGACTTGTCCATGAACCTGTAAATCTATAATTAATGGACAAAACTTGGTTTATTAAAAACATCAATAGAACATTCTGCAATCCATCCAAAAGGAAATGCTGATTGAATTAAAATGTTTCTCCTTTAAGGTGATTTCTCCTTTTTGGTCTAGCTTAATTTATTAACAGCCATCCTCATCATCATAATGACCAAACTCGCTCTGAGTGGACACCTCCCTAACACTAAATATGCTTTCCTCATGTTTTCCTTCATAGCAGGTGTTTGAGGGTAGGTATCAGTGTCTCCTTTTTTGCAGCTGAGGGATTGAGAGATGGAGCAGCTTGTCCTAAATCACACCCAGCTGGCCGTGGCTAGCTCGGTGCTGGAACCCAGGCTGCACAGGATGCATTCTTAATTGCTCCTCTAATCAGCCTCCCGTTGAGTGGCTACCTGAACTTCTGTGACTCCATAAATGGCCGATTTTAGTGATCTCAGCCTTATGAGGACTTCAAAGGAGAGACACCAGTGAGAATGTGAGACAGAGTGTCATAAATTAAAATTGTACATTTTCACAAATGTTTAATTCTCAGGTAATTACTTAAAAAGTTAATTTTTTTAATTTAGTGGTCTGTTAGCACAAAAAACAAATCATTAAAAACAATTATAGTGCCAAAGAGAAGTGGGCTTTGAAAGTCCAACCACTGTTAATGATGTTACTTGTTTTTCTCTAGTGGCCCTTATTGACAGAAATACTTACAAAGACTGAATTGGTTTTATGTAGTCTTAATATGGAAGACAAGATTGTCAGTGAATATTATAAGTAAAATCTTTACTCTTTTCTTTCCTGATGGTGAATATGTAAGTTGTTTTCATGGCTTAAGTACATTTCCTCATTTGTGAAATTTGACTAATATCGTTTAACTTGTCTGACTGTGAGAGTTAGACGCCTTGTATACAAAGAACCCAAGAGGTGCTTAATAAAAATGTGCTGTCAGAATGACAGATATTTTAGAAGGATCAACTCTGAATACTAAAGAGTGTCGCTTATTTCTGATGCATATTCAATATTTATAATATTTATATATATGATATATTTGAATATGGTTTAAAGTAACAAGGATTCTTTTTTTTTTTTTTAGTGTAGTATGAAGTTTTAATGAAATCTGTATCATACTAGTGAGACAGGGACTAGTTAAATTGCCTTAATCAGACGACCTTGAATATTATTTACACAGAATATGTATTGTTACAACTCAGAATTCATGTTGCCGTGTAACCATCCACACAGACATTTAAATTCGTGGAATTCTGACCAGATTCATTAAGTTTAGTAAAATCCACATTGATCATTTTCAGGGAATAAGCTTCTCTCTTTTGTGATTAAGCAAAATTTTGATTTTTTTTCCTGCACTCTTAACAGGTTTAAAATATCAAAACATTGATTTAACAAGTCACTTTTTTAATAGAATAAAGCTCATGCTGTTTTATTATGTAAATAAATGTTTTTGTATTTCATCAATCTTGTATGATATCCTGGCTCTTTGAGAATTATTTTGCAAGATACTTAGATAACCTACTGTTGGAAAAATACAAACGTGACTTTTATGAATATAGGCCTAGTACAGATCTGTTGGTTTATGCTACAGTGCAAGACATGAGGCCTGGGAGAGCTTTGCTGCCGATTGCAGGACAGAACCCATGTCTCAGTTTCCCCTCCTGTAAAATGAAGTGGCTGGACTGGATTCTTTCCTCTTCTAAGATGAGTTTCCATGAACCTATGTCTTTTGTTTATATTCAGGAGTATTAGCAATATCAGATTAAATACTGAATACCCTTCCCTTCCCCCGAAGCAAAGTGCAGTATGTGCTACATAAGCTTTTAGTTATCTGATTCTCTTTTCTGATCCTACAGGCAATTTTTGTGTTGCATCTTTCCCGGCAACCTGGAAGGTCTTTTTAGCCATAGGTGGCGCTGTTGCACCTTCTAACAGTCTTAATATTCCTTTTGCAAAAGAAGGCTTAACAAATGTTATTTTGTTTTGATTCCGTTGCTTAGTGCTTCAGAATAGCACAATGTCCATTATGTCTGTCTACCTGGAAAAATTATTCTGCTTATGTCTTAGACTTATTCTGTCATCTCGCTGTGAACATTTCAGACTTGCTGTGCAAACAATGGCAAAATCGGTCTTTTCTTCCAGTGTTAGAAGTCAGTGAGCCGGGATTTTATAAAACAGCTAGAAGCGGCCTCTGGAGCACCTTAAAGCTGAAAAGTGTATTGAGTTCCCTGAGTATTGACTCCGCCGCTGTGTGTTAATTGGTGGTAGGAGGTTTGGTACATATACGAAGGGGTGTAGATTTTTGAGTTGGGTTTGCGTGCACGTGCTGCCACTGAGCCACGTGAGCCTGAGTCAGTTTGCTCTGAGTTTTTCCCCTGTCTGTGAGATGGGGACATTCATATCTGCTTTGTAGAATTGTGAGAATTAGAAATTATGTAAAGTGTTTACCACAGTGGGTATGTCAAGAGGGCTCATAAACTTTAGCTGCTTTTTTGTGTGAAGCCATCATTTGAGAGTCTTTGGCAATTACTAAGAAACAGGAAAATAAGAAAAGCTGGTTTTATGCTGAAAGATATTTGAGGAGGTTCCTTAGTTCCTATACCCATAATTAAGCATCAGCAGAGTCAGAACTGTTACACAGTCGCCCTGAACCAACGTTAAGCCACAGAATTCTTTGTTACTTCATATATTTTGGGGCTTAAAGGGATCCAATACTTATACACATGTTGTCTCCAGCAGCCAACTGAGAGATGACACAAAAGAGTAGGCAGGCGATAAATGTCTTATTTGTTACTGATGAAGCCACGTTCTCCATGAACTTCAGGGCTGTGGGAAAATGCGTGTCATGATACTGTGTCCCAGAATTAGAGACTCACCCTGTCCCATGTAGCTCTGTGACATAGCGAGCCTTCCCTTGAGAGGACCTGCCCGTTCATGCACAAAGCTGTCCTGTCATGAAGCCGAGCATCCCAAGTGCTTCCCAATGGTGATCAACACTGGAGGGAAAGGAAGGGTTTCAAATGCCCTGCTTGTCTCCCCGGACTCACACCTCACTCTGTTAGTGTGACGAGGGCTAGCTGTTGGCCAGGGGCCAGGGGTGTGAATGGAGAAGCACTCTCCATGGCCCAGAGGAGTGGTTAGGAGGCATTCCCTCCCTCGGTTTAAACAGGTGGTGGGATGGAAGAGAAGGGTCCTCCCCAAGAGTTTATAAAAGGAGTAATAAGGATTTTCTTTGGGACTTATACTAGCCAGGAAACACATAAGATGATTAGAAGGGAGACTTGTAAATCACTTTGATATTAAGTTGACATTTGTTGAACACCCAAAATGTGCTACATTCTTTTCTGAGAGTTTTACAGAAATGAATCCTTCAATCTTCTCAACAAGCGAGTAAGGAAGGTTTGATTGTTATCCCAATTTTACAGTGTGGAAATTGAGGCACACAGAGGGTACGTTGGCCAAAATCACAGAAATAGTAAGTGGCAGAGCTGGTATCTAAACCCTGGCTTACTGGTTTGAGGCTCCCAGAGATGGGCTTTGGGTGTTTAGTGTTATCTGCATCCCTGAATCTTTGTACCTCTGTGCATATTTTAGCCCAGAAAGGACAGGGAAAAGAGAGTTACACAGATGCTCATAGTCATGTATTGGCCACTGTCCACAGAGAGTGAATCGTGATTGGCATTATTTGTTTTCCAGGCAGTAGATCAGTTCTTATAACAGAAATTTAGTCCATTGAGTTAATCTAGAAACCCTTCCTGCTCTGTTTCTGTCCATGCTTGCCATGTGACTGCCTCCCCGTGATTAGGCCATTGAGAAAATGTACTCATGGTTGAACTCTGATATTTCAGTCTGGTTCATAGTTTCACGTCTTATGTTACATTAATAAGTTAAGTTTCTGGTTTTCTTTCATCAGTGTGTCATGAGTTTGGTTAATGTGAAACAAGTCCATGGGAGCCAAGGGGTGATGACGGTATAATTTCTGAGCACGTTGTGGCAATTCTACCCTTGCAGACCTGGCGGGAGTATGTCCGCCTTCCTCACTGATTTCCCCCAACAGCAGGGTCCTCTCCCACCCCCGCATGTGAGGCTGGGAGCTCTCTGAGTAGGCCAGTCAGAGGCCAAGTCCACCAATCAGAAAATGATGAAGTACCTGGAAGTGGTTTTAATAGAAGAAAAGGGTTTCCAGATAGTACAATGGGCTGTTCGAGTCCGTTTGGTGAAAAGCTGTCCAGTGTCTGTGGTTGAGGTGCTTCTTTGCTGTTGAAAAGCCTGGATTAGATGAAGGGATTTTAAAAAGCAGAAAGGAGTGATTTCAGGTGGTACGTCCACACCGGTGAGAAGTGATGGATGACCACCTGTGTGAGGCATAGACAGGGTCTTACAAACTTCTTAAAATAACTTTAAAAGCTCTTCCATCTGAGTGCATTTCATATGGGGTCCAGTTCTTCACTGGTCACCCTGAGAGGGCAAATAATTGATGATGGCAGAAAGGACACGGAGGCATCAAAAAGGTCTCAGTCATTTTCCCTTTTTAAAGGATGTGGCAAAGTGTAATATATTTGAGCTGGTTTTTCACTGAACAATTTTTAGTGTTTTCTGGGACTCCCCAATGCCCCAAGGTTCCATGCAGCTGGGTGTCCCCTCAGAGCAGGTCTGTCAGAGCTTGCCCTGGGTTGACGTGGTGTCACGGGGAGCAGGACGGTCAGAGTCCCCGGATCTTCCGAGCTCCGTCTCCTCATCCTCAGTGCCGGGTTTCTCATCCGTGTCTACTTAGGGTTGTTGAGAATCACACGTGATGGTTCAGGTGTGATTTGTGATAGTCTCTGTGATTGGCATATAGTCAATATTTGAAAGAAATACTTTTTTTTTAGTATAATTGTAGCATATAGATTGCAGTGCTTTTTAGTCTGCTTTTTTTTATATAACTTTATTCTTATATTTAAATATGCACTTATTTTTATTTATTTTTTGGAGGTACTGGGGACTGAATCCAGGACATTGTTCATGCTAAGCAGGTGCTCTACAACTGAGTAATACACACCCTCCTTGTCTGCACTTGAAAATAAATATTTCAGTGCGCAAAATAGCTCTTAAACACCATCATGGGACCTAGTCACTGTATAGAGAGTTGAACACGTATGCTTTTTCAATAAGAATAAATGTTGTTGAGACATACATTTCTGAATCTGTTAATGTGCTTAAAAACGATCATAGGTAGTGATAAACACGAATCTTTGATCCAGTACTTCTTAGGGTCTGTTTTGCCATCAAGTGAAATTACATTCTACAGAGAAAGCTAATTGGATCTCTTTGATATTTGGATGGTTTAGCAGATGATGAAGGCTTTCAAAAGCTGACAGATTTGTATTTTAAACTAACTACAAAGTTATCTTCTAGAAGTTGGAATTCCTAAACTTGTGAAGTGCCCAGTAATCCAGGGGGTATGTGTCTGTGTCTGTGTGAACGTTTGTGTGTGTGATTTCAGGAATCTAGAAATAAGTTTCATATGGACTTCTGATACCTTTCTCCTACAGTTCAAGGTATAGGCATATATTTACACAAATAAATTGATATTCTTTTGTCATTTTGCATATTGGTGGGAATAAGAGTTTCTCATAATTGTTTCAGAAGGGTTGGGGAGCATGAGCTCAGAAAACGGGAGGAGAAAGAGGGAGGGAGGCACTTCACACTTTGTGCAGGATATGAGAAACAGTAGCTTTTTTTTCTCTTTTCTTCTAAAGCAAACTGGCACTGAATTGTAACCGACTATTACCCAGAATTGCTTTTCTGATCAGATACAAGTGCCTCAGATTTTTCAAGGCAACATGAATGATGAAATGTGTTTTAGCAGTTATCATTAAAAGTAGTTTTATTTTTCAAGTAAAAGGCTATAGCCTGTTCTTCCAGCGGTACATGAAGTCCTCATTGTTCTATGTACATGATCTATGTGCTTAGTTTCTTTGTTTTTTTTTTTTTTTTTAAGTGCTTGTTTCATTGTGGTGTGAATGAATGTTTAAAATTTCTGGATTTTGATCTTTAGAACATGCTGATTTATCAGAGCTGTTAAAAACCTGATTGTTCTTTGGTCCTTGTTTGTTGGGGCACCCTATTGATTTCTGTTGTCTGTTAAAGCAGGAAATGCTTCCTCTAGCCTGCAGATCATAAAGTGAATGGTTTGCAGTGTGCCTTTAAAATTATTTGAATACATTGAGCATGTTTGTCCAGTGAATTCTGAATTAACTCATTCTGTGGACTTTGCTTTGGTTCTGTGGCTTTTGCACCTCTCCACAAGAATTTGAATTCTCTGTTGCATTTTGTATACGTGTTCTTAACAGGGGAAGAAATTTTGCATTTTTTACAGAGGTGGCTTTTCCTATCCCCTCTGAATGCCTTCTATAATTGATACAATAGTAACCTGTTATTGCAGTGCATAATTCTTTCATAAACTATTTTTTGGCATATTCAGAAACAATGACAAAGAATGATAATAAAAAATATGAAAACCTTCCTTCCTTTGAAGAATAGAAATCAGGTGGTCAGGCTCACACATGCTTTGTGCCTGACACACTTACTCTCATGTCATTGTGTATCATGATTCGGAGATGGAGTTGCTCCAGGTTTATAGATTTTTGTTTTAACATTTGTGTTGAATTCTTTCTCCAGGCTGATGTTTCCTGTTGGTTTTGTGGAAAGAGTAGAAGGGAAACAAATCCTTTGTTTTGTTTTCAGGAGGCCTGAGTTGATGAGAAAAGGGTTGAGGGTGGGCTGAGGAAAAGAGTGACACTCCCTCTCCTCCCGGCTGAAATTGATAAACAAAGAAATCAATTAAGTGTATCGGTATTTGACCAATAGAAGTTAGAGAGCCCAAAATGGCTAGATATGCCCAATGGAAATTACTGAATTCACCTGCAGAATTATCTGCTTTACCAAGTAGAAGCAACTTAGAGCAATCAGAAAAATCAGTAATATGATGAGATATAAAAGGAATATTATACCTTTTATTTCTGAAACTTTTCTACGGTAAGTTGTGTAGAGCTAAAATTAAGTTTCAAGCACCAGGAGTTAAGAGTGTGGGTAGTTCTGTAGGATCGTTATTCACGGATGTACCTAGACCCTGCTAGAGTGGCTGAAGATGGCAGGAAAAGACCCAGAGGCAGGATTTGTCATCTTAGGGTGTCCTCCATAATGATTCCATGTGGGAGCCCATGATTGGTTTAACAAATTGTAACACACTCCAGCCGCCTGTGAATTTTAAGAAGAAAAATATATGCTTAAAAACTGCTTTACAAGCAAGTGCCTGTACATCCTCACTCCAGTCTCCTTGCATTAAAAAGCAGAGACAATGCTTTGCTTGCATAGTTGAGGTTTTAGATAGCACTCTGCTGGTTGCAAAGCAAGGACCGAGGCCCTCAGGTATAAACGCTGAGCTTGTGTGCTGTTAGATAGTCTATGATCCACAGAACAAGGACCTGGCTGGTCTGGTGGTCTGCTTTGTAATTCACATGTCTAAAAATGTATCTTGTTCCCCTCACCCCATTACTTCCCTAAAGATACACTAATCCTTTGTACTCATTGTGTATTCTACAATCTCTGCTTCATACTGTCTTTCCCGAAGTTCCTATTACTATCACACAATTGTTAATGAATTTTTCCTTTGATTATACACAATAAATAAGGGTGCAATTTAGAGGCTTGTGGAGTTGGCTCCCTACTCCCTCTCGATTTATTGACTTTTTCCACAGAGACTTGAATAATCATTCCATGTCGGTAAGACTTCTGCCAGCCAACCCACAGTTCCAGGTGAGAAGGATGCAGGTTTACCACTCCTACCCGATGGAGAGAGAGGAGAGAATTGAGATATGCTCCCCCATGGTCGCTTCCTGTCCCACGGCCACTGCAGTTCACCTGCAGCCTTCTGGCCTCTGCTCAGAGGGCCTCTGTCCCAGGACTGACTGCAGCCTTTTCTTCCCTTGTCAACATTTCCTGTGCCTTTCAGAAGTTGGTCTCTTCTCTGCAATTCAACCCTGGCAGATGTGATGGTGGTCAGCGTGCTGGTGGGCAGTCCTTTGGGGACTCCCAGGAGACATGCTGATTCTCCTGAGTCTCTCAATCGGGGTTACAGAACAGTCGAGCACCGAAGGAAGCCCATTCACGTGAGGTCAACAGAGCATTTTATCACTTTCATTTTATTTTTAAATTTTCAGTGGAGAAATTATTTGTAGCAAACTGTTCCAGATAGTCGGCCGCCTGCTTTCCTCACCACCATTTCCTTGTTGGCTCTGGTGCTTGTTTTAAGAACCAGGTTTCTTCTCTGGTCATTTGTAGCAGCTGGGCTTGCTGAATCCTTGATCTGCATTTGAAGCAGAATGCTTCTTCCTGATGTGAAACTGATTTTCCTATTTCTGAATATTTCGTGTACACTCAGCAACTGTTTCAAGTGAAATGCTCTTGTCCAATTTTGGTTAACTCACATTTGCTGATCTCCTACTTTCATGCTGAGGGCAGTTTCTTCTTCCTCTAATAAAAGTTAGCAATTTGCATTTACTAGGGAAGGTACTGGCCCGAGTTGCTTTTTTTCTTACCAGTTTTAATACAATTCACCCATTTAAATATACAGTCGTTTTTACTCTATGCCCAGAATTGTGCATCCCATTTAATCTTAGAATATTTTCATTCCCCCAACAGGAAGCCCCGTATGCATAAGCAGTCATTCCCATCTTCCCCATCCTCCCCCAGCCCCAAGGAGCCACTCTTCTCTCTCTGTGGATTTGCCTGTGCTGGACATTTCATTTAAATCGAGTCACTTCATGTAGGTGGAACCGTCTATTGTGACTGACTTATTTCACACTGAGTAACGTTATCAAAGTTTGTCCACGTTGTGGCCTGGGTCAGTACTCTATGCTTTGCTATTGCTGACTAATATTCCACTGTATGGCTGGGCCCCACTGTTTACCCATTCATCAGGTGATAGGCAATTGGGTTGTTTCTGCTTTTTGGCTGTGATGAGTAGTGTCGCCATGAATATTCCTGTAGGAGTTTTTATGTGGACATTTGTTTTCAGTTCTCTTACGTTTGTGCCCAGACAGCAGAGTTGCTGGGTCATTCAGAAACCAAATGTTCAACTCTCTGAGGACCTGCCAGGCTGTTTTCCAAAGTGGCCACGCTGTGTTACGTCCTCACTAGCAAGGGCTGCGCGCTCCGCTTCCTCTGTGTCCTTATTAGTGCTTGTTACTCTTTTTTTTATTATAACCTATTGTTGTGAGTGTGAAGCGGTTTCTCCTAGTGGGTTTGACTTGATTTCCCTTACAGCTAATGATATTGAACATCGTTTCATTGTGCTTATTGGCCATTTGTATATTTTCCTTGAAAAATACCATTTCAGATCCTTTATTCACCTTTTAATTGAGTTGCCTTTTTATTGTTGATTTGTAGGAGGTACTTTTTTTTTTATAGATACAAATTCCTTATCAGATAAATGATTTGAAAAAATTTCTTCTGTGTGTTGTTTTTTCACTTTCTGGATGGTGCCCTTTGAAGCAAAGTTTTAAATTTTGATGAACTCCAATTTATCTCTGTTTTCTTTGTTCCTTGTGCTTTTGGGGTATTATTTAAAATCTGAGGTATTTTATTTAAAATTTTATATATAAAATAACTTAATTCGTAGGACCGTTCTAGGAGATGGGTGCGGTTGTTGTCCCCAGTGTATGGATAGAAGACTGAGATGCAGAAAATTTCTCTGAAATATCAGTTTCACAGCTACCCAGTGCTGTGGGAGTTCAGGCACTCATGTTCGTCCCAAACATCTGTGATCCTCACCACCATGCTCCACTACTGCCTGGAATCGTTAATGAAAACGTCTTTCCTTTTTTGATTCCTTGTTTGTTTTCTCATTGGGGACCTCATCTCCTCATTTTCCTTTCGGATATCAGTATAGATTTATTTTAGGTCTCATGTAGGCAGAAGCATTTCTATCAGTTAACTTCTTTATTACTCACTCTCCAGTGATGATTGTTGCTAGTTGACCTAATCAAGTCATGCTTAAGTCTTTCCTTCTCATGACACTAAAAACAGTCATGACTTACAGAATGCTAAAAGCAGAAAGTACTTGATTGATTTTATTTTGCTACCCAATCAAACCAATCAAATAAAAACCCGCTGTTGACACAGATTATAAGCCCTCCAGGTTAGGGTCACTGTCTTCCTTGTGTTTCATTTATTTGGTCACAGTGTCTGGATAGTGCCTTGCTGTTCAGCAGTTTTGTTAGGAAATGGTGCTCGTGAATCATTGTAAGGACAGAATTTTGACAACAGACTGTGTTTTTCATTTCACAAGGGAAAAGATAATATAGAAATACTGCTCAGATCTATTTGAAAATTAAGCTTGGAATTTTGAGAACAATTCAAGAAACCATACAAAGATTTTTCACTAATTTTAGATCTATCTTAAACACATTATGGTTACATAGCAGAGTAACTTATCAAGTAGATTTGTCAAGAGGAGTGTATTATTGATTTTTTGTTTTAGTTGAAATATTCTATCTGGGATAAAGTAATCAGTGCCTATAAATGAACAAATATGTTTGTATTTCTATGCAACATGGGAGCAGACTACATATGTTTCAATATAATATATATGACTGTGTGTTTTAATCTGTCTGTCAGTGTTTTTATAGTTTTTCAGCAATGTTGTAACATTAGAATTCTAAGAAATTCACTCCCGATACTACTGCAGTTTGTACTGTGTATCCTGTCTTATGTATGGGATTCCACTGTCCCCTAAGTGAGGAATTTCCTCTCCTATTGAGTTAGAAGCAGATTTAAAGGAACTGTGATTTCTAGGCCTTTGCTCTCCATGTGTTTGCACTTGGGTGTCAATCACAATTTTCCCTTTCTTGAGTTTTCATTGTTCAATTAGAATTTTTGAAAATAACTATTAATATGTTTCACTAGTCTCCCTAGAAACTTGATGTTTTTGTGCTTTTCAGTTTTCAATTTATGAAAATTATAAATGCACACTTGTTTTTAAGTAGTCCTTTTCACTAGATATTTGTTTACCTCTTTATAGTTAAAATAATTTTTTTCCTAATGAATGAATCACTGTGCATGTTTTACAAGATATCTTACTTTTTATTTTTCTTATTCTAACAGGTATATTCATTGTACAGAATTTTGAAAATAAGGATAAACCCAGTAATAACTTAAAAATGGCCTCTAATCTCACCTGGAGATACAGTTGTAAGGTTTGAAATTGAGAATTACAAGTCCTCTCATGTTTTTCTTCTTTTTCAAGTACGTTTTGGTTACTGAGTCCCTCAAATTCCCATATGAATAGTAGCAGCAGCTAGTCAGTTACTGCAGAGGAGCCCGCTGGGATTGTGATCGAGACCACGTTGAGTATACAGATCGCTCTGGGGAGCACTGCCATCCCAAGAGCGCTGTCATCTGATCCAGGAATGTGCGTGGTGTGTCTGTCCAGGTATTTAGGTCTTCTTTAATTTTTTTCAACCATGCGTAGAGTTTACATAGTATTATTTTACCTTATTTTTTTGCCTTTATACTGAGTACAATTGTGCAAGGTACTAGGATCAGAATTGTATTATAGCCCCGCCACTTGCTGCCACCATGGACGCTGCACTCTTGCTTTGCCCTGTGTAAAATCTTGCACAAAATAGGACCTAAGTAACTCTCTCTTGAATGAATGATTATATGATTGCTGGATGATGCTGGAGAGTCCTTGTGATGATGTCTTTTTCCCAGACTTTCCCCTCTTCTTAACTATGCCTTTTCTCTTCCTTTCCTCCAACCTGGGTTTCAGCCTGCCTGTGGCATTGATTTTCCCTGAGTGTGGACTCTTCCTTTCACTAGTTCACGATAATGTTTCATGCGGGCTATGAAAACTTGCTAGATGTCAAGAAATAGCAAATTCACTGCATGCTAGTATTTTTAGTCTGTGGTATTATATTATCCATTGAAATTAAATCAGGCTGACCCCCTGAGCCCTCCCCTGATCTCTTTTCTCCTTCCTACGGGTGATACTTCTCTGGTTGCTGTCTGTGCCCTTCCCCCAGACTTGGTTTTGGAGTTGAGTAAGTCACCATCAGTGGAGCTCTCTCTTTAAAGATGAAGAGAACATTTGCTCCTTCTTCCTGGTTGGGGACTTGGATGAGATGAGGTAACAGATAAAGAATGGAGCCCCAGATCATTCTGACCACTGCTCTTTCCATTCCTTTCTCCAGGGGAAAAGAGTACAATTCAAAAATATAAAGATTGTGAGCTAATGAGATAGACAAGACAACCGAACATTTGTTAAATATCCTTTCATGCCGGACACAAATGTATTATACACACAAAAAGCACACAAATCACGGTAGTACTGCGGTTACAAACGTGGGTCCGAGTTCGAGTCCTGCTCTGGAGTGACCAGTCCTGTGAGATGGAGAACTGGTAGGTCGGCTTAGCCTCTCCTGGACTTGTTTTCTGTCCTGCAGAGATGGGGCTCGCTAGGCGTCCCTCTCCCGTAGAGGTGCTGTGGGGTGTAAATGGCACGCGTGGGCAGCCCGAGCACAGCTGCTCATTCCTCGTAAGGGCAGGATAGCATCGCTTTTGCGGTGACAACTTTATGACCGTCCCGTGTAGACTCTTAGTGCTCCGAAGGGATGCCTTGTGGTTTGGAGATGGGATTCTCACTTCTGTAAATACCCAAGGATTGTGTTATTGGGCCGTGCTGATTTGAATCTATTCTTTAGAAAGTACATATTGTAGATATATTTTTCAAGCATGCATGCTTTTTTCTTTTATTATTTATAGTTCTACCCTCTCATCTCTTGGTGTGACTTTTCATGGAATCCAGGAAACAGTCCTAAGCCACCTGCCTCTTCACACTTCTCCGTGGTGGTTTTCTTCCCTGACTAGAAGAGGGTTCTGCATAGGAAATTTTCTTTGTTCCCCTTTTCTTGGAGTCACTCTGTCTCCCCAACTCTCTCCTGTCCATCTGTCCATTTCTCTACCCACTGATTCTTCTGACATGTTCCAAAAAGCATTTCAGGCAGCTTACAGAAGAACAGATACCAAATAAACAGGTGAGGAAATGGGGCCAAGTTCAGACAGTGAGGCTAGGAGGCGAGCCTGTGTGGGAGATGCAGGCGTGAGACACACGCCTCAGCCCTGTGACTTATAAGATCGACAACAACAGTGTGCCTGAGGCTCCCAGCAGACACAGGGAAACAGGGTTTGTGGGAGATGCTCACTGGCTGTGAAATAAATAAGTGGCTTAGGAGATGCCCAGCCTTTCCAGCTACTAAGGCTTAGGAGAATATTTTGAGTTTCTTCCAAAATCAGAGTATTGCATCTTTTCTTTTTTCAGAGATCTATGTATAGTTTTTTACATTCTATACCTGGAAATTTCTCCAAAACTGCTTCCCACGTGAGTCCCATGGCTCGGGAATGGGGTGGTTCTGCTCATTGACGGGGGTTGGCCAGAAACAGAAAATGACAGCCTCAAAGGAGCCTGGGATTTGTCAGTTATGTTTTGTCAGTGCTGTAGATTTCAGAAAACGCTTTCACCGTTTCTCTCCATCTGAGGTGGCAGCGTGCTCTCTTAGCAGCATCAGGAGCTCAGGGCCGCGGGATGGTGGGGGCTGACTGCACTGCTATCAAGACAGCTGTGCCAGTCACTGCAGGCGTGGTGATTTTACATAGTGCATTTCATGTTCTTTAATAGGTTTCAACAGGTAGTTAATTAACTGAGTTAATTAACATTTAAAAAATATGATGCTTTGTTGAAAAGACAGTTATAGGCAGAATATAAGTTGTGAACACTTTAAAAACGGTTTCATTACTGAAATTTTAGTAGGGAAGATTTAGTTTATCTTATTTACACCTCTCTTCAAAAGTAACAAAGAAACAAGACAGAAAAAGCAGAGGATGATTTCTGTTCTTCCTCTCGGCTTGCAGGTGCCCTCACCTCCAGTGGCATCCATCCAGACACCAGCACTGACACTGGCCGTGCTCAGAACTGCCTCAGCCCTGAAGACACAACTGACAAATAGAAGGGGGACACGCCCTGTGACAGCAGGTGCTCTCACTTTGTGGGTCCTTATGTAACTGCGCAGTGTTATTCAGGATCGCCCGTTCTACACTGTGTGACGCTGCTGCCGTGTCTCCTAGATATTTCTGTAAGTACTCGTGTATTTTTTTCAATGTGTGGTACTAGACATCTAAAAATGCTTTTTTCAGATGAAAAATAATGTGTATTTAATATAATAAGTCTTAAAAAAAGGGACAAAAGGGTCTATCCTGGTCCCACTACTCAGAGATAATAATTAACACTTTAACATCTATTTTCAGTTCTTTTCATCAGTGTGTATTACGTCTGTCATAAAAACGAGCGAGCACTCTGTGCCTGTTTACTTTGTGGAGACCTCCATTTTTCATTCGGCTTATTACACTTTTTTCTACAGTATTCTCTCTCCCCTGGCATGATTTTTAATGACCAGTATAGCATTCTGTCTTGTGGAGGCAACGTCCATTTTACTTCGGACTTAAATAACCTTTTAAATTCCAAGTATATTTAACTGAAATACTGAAAAGAGAACTGTGGTGGTACCGAAAGGCCCCTACATCCCTTCCCCTTTTTTTCCTGAGAGTAAAAACTGCTGACAATGTGGTGTATATATTTCATGACCTTTATGCCTGTCATATATATATACACATACATACATACATGTATATGAGAAATCTATGTATATGTGTGTGTATATATGCTTTATTGAAAAATAAGGCCATACTATATGTTTTGTGCAGCTCGGTTTATTCACTGAGGTGTATATCATAGACGTCCTCCCACTCCAGACTCACCCGGTCCTTTCAGATAGAGTAGAGGGGTCTCCTGATGTGCAGTAGATTTGGTCTCTTGTGTAAGGACACCTTTGGTGGGAGAGTACTGTGGACAAGGCCTTGGACCACGCCAAAACGCCTGCCCCTTAGTGCCCACAGCTCGCCTTCATTTACCGCATCATTGTCTTGATGGTGGATACTTAAGTTTTCTCCATTTTCCACTGTCAGAAAGGGTGTTTGACTGGCGTCCTTCTTGTACAAACATTCCTGTGATCTTGTATGAGTATTCCTTTAGTTAAGGTTTCTGGAAATTTAGTCCCTGGATGTGACAATTACATACATCACAGGCTCCTTTCAAGTGACTCTAGAAATTCCTTCTCCTGCGGGGAATGAAAAGATGTAGAATAACTTATGTAACCAGTTCTCTATCGCTGGATATGATTTCACTTCAGCTTTTCTTCCCACCATTGTAAACAGTGCTGTGTAAATGCTCTGATGAGTACATCTTTTTGAACTGATTTTTTTTCTAAGCGAAACTATTCCTAAAATGGAGTTCAGTCTGTGTGTACACACATTTTTCAGAGTTTACATATCCATTGACACGTCATCCTCCAAAAAGATCGCTCAGTTTGTTCTCTCAAAGATGGACACTACCTAGAATATTTTTTAAAAACATTTGCCAATATGATGAGCAAAATTGCTTTTTCATTGTTTTAGTTTGCACTTGATGACCAGTGAGGTATTGAGCATTTTTCACTCATTAGCCATCTGACTTTTAAAAGGTGAATGATCCCTTTTGTCTTTTGCACACATTTAAGTGAGGGAGCTTCTTGTTGCTTTGTGACAGCTCTTTGTATGTTATGAACATTAACCCCTTGTCTTCATTAACATGTATCACAGAGCTTTTTCTTGTCATTTCTTGCCTTTCATTTTGTTCAGTAGGTTTATTTTTGTTGTGGCCGAAAATAATCTTAAGACAGTAAATGTCTTCTTTTTGGGTTTTATCCTTGATAGTATTCTTAGAAATATTTTCTTATAATGGTATATATCTCCTCTGTAGGATTTTTTAATCTCTATGATGGAGATGATAATACTACTTTTTATAGTGAGGAGAAGTTGAATTACTATAAGCAAAGATTTGTATTTGCTGTTATTAGTACTTTCTAATATTTACATCACTATCTGTAATTTTTCTTGTGGTCATTATGACTGGAATAGAATTTGTTTTTTCCAGGTGATTCTCTGATTGTCCCAAGACAATTATTGAATTCATACTTTGCTCTTTGATTTGAAATCCCAACTGTACAAAATATTTATGTACACTAGAGTCTCTTTTTGAGCTCATGGTTTATTTCTGTCAGTCTTACTTTCTTACTCCAGTGCTATATCTTACATATTGTAAAAATTTATTTAATATCTGACAGTGCGATTTTTTTTATTCTTTTTTCCATCCCCAATTTTCTTGTCTAGTATTATGAGTTTATTATTCCTGAAGAGTTCCAAAATATTTTGTTCAAGTTAAAAAAAAACAGATAAGAGCTCTCATGGGAATTTTTAGTAAGTTTTGAATTATTCTTAGGAGAACGTTCATCTTTACAAAACTGCTTTCCTCCATACAATATGTTGATGTCTCTGCATTCACACTTCTTACTTTACCCCTCAGTACAGTCCTGTGTTTCTCCATGTACAACATGGGCATTGTTTTTGAGTTTATTCCAGATTATTGTTGAAGTTTTTGTTAATTTTGTAAGTGAGAATTTTTTGCTATTATATTTTTTAACTGTTAAAACTGACACCTAGGAAGGCAGATTCAATTTGTAAATACTCACTTTGTAACTTGTCATTTAAAATTGTAAGTATTAAGTACTTGTTACAGAATAGTTTCTTTTCTGTTTTTAAAAATTTGTTTCCAAGATTCTCAAAATGGTCATAGCTAAGTAGTATAGGTGGGGAGACAGATGGAGAGAGGTAGTGTGGCTCATGTACAAACTGTGAGCACTTTCATGGCTGCCTTTATGCTGGAAAAGCCGCTGAAGAGCCCAGGTAAGAACAGGGGTGGCTTTGTACGCACTTGAAAGCCAGCTTTCCTGCCTGTATGGAGAAGCCTGGTGAGTGAGGCAGATATATGATCAAGGTCGAGTGGAGGTTATTGGCTGCACAGAGCACTGTGTCTGTGAGAACAGGATACCATCGCCATGGGAAATGCTTGGTGCCAGGAACAATGCAGGGAGCTGGGAAGCCTGTCTGTTAAGGATTTTCCAGCCCTGGGAGTGGGAAGATCAGACTCTCCATTCAGATCTGAGTTTGAATTCATCCTCTTTAGTTTACTGGTCCTCTGACTTTTCTCAAGTTATACATCCTCTTTGAACTCCTGTTTTCTTGTCTCTCAAAACAGGAGAATTACGGCCTGCTGCTAGAGTGTTTGATCAGGGTAAATAATTTGTGTCTATAAGATGCCATGTACAGTCACAATCTCAGTGAGAAATGGGCTGTCGCCTCTTCTTCTGCAACTCAGTGCTTGATGAGACATGGGGGAAAGCCAGTCCCTAATTTGTGTGTGATGCAAGTAGGAACAAAATTAAAGTCTTGCCTTTCCCTAGTAGTATTCTTACTCCTTTGCTTCATTTACTTCTTTCCTCCTTTCCTTTCCCCTTTCCCCTCCTCCATCAAAAGATCCTGGGACTCTCTCAGAACACTAGATTCAAGTTACTTTAAAGGTTGGCTCATCCTCATGAAATGACAGTAACATAAAAAAAATCTGTACACATCCCAGAATGCATTGTATTTGATTTACACACACACACGCGTGCACAAAAACACACACACAATCAGGCTACCTCCCACTTGCAGAGGGTGAAGGAACACTTTTTCTGAGTTTTCATTCACTGAGCGTGAGAACAAAGTCTCTTACGCAGACTTTCACCAGCCTTCGTGCATGGTGTTTTTAATTGGATTTCTGCTTTTTGGCCATAGATATAGTATCCTAATAGAAGAGAGAAAGTGAAGACATAGACATTCTGCTGAGATATTGGTGTCATCATATTTGAGTTGGAAAGGGCTTAAGACAGCATAGAGTCATAACTTTTTATGGGTGAGAATCCATGATGGTGTAACTTGGACAAGAACCTGGGTCTTCTGCCATCTTGTCCATGTGGGTGAAAAGGCAACTGGGTGGGGGATGGCAGGGATCTTTCTTGCTTGAGTTCCATGGTCTTGCTAGTTTTCATTGCTCAGCTGCCTTTAGTTTATGTCCATGAGGCCTCTCATGGGAAGGTCACTCTGTCCTGATAGATTGTTTCTTATCAGCAAAAAGCTCTGGACCCACTCATATTTCCCAGAGTTTTCTGCTGACCTGCTGACACTTTATATAAATGAGACCAAGAAACTACTGAATATAAAATCCTTATTGTTATCGTTTGCCCTCGAGTTCCATAGGAATGGGGTGCTGTCTCAGGCTGTCTAATGCTAGATCTGAACAAAGATAGGGTGATAGGCTGTGCTGCTGGACCTCCACAGTCGAAGGGGATTTCCACCTTAGTTTTTAGAATCAGGCAGATGAGTTCAAATATTGCCTTTACCAGTAATTATCTTTGTGACTTGGGGGAGAAACTGTACTTTTTTGTGTCCAATTTTCTTTGTTTGTAAATAAGTTCAGTATTTATTTTAAGGTTTCAGTTTTAGAATTGAATGAGCTAATTCCCTCATTTATACCTAAAATAGTGATCGCGTGGTTCTATGCTGGTGCTTTGGAGGTTGATTACTATGGGACTCGGCAGTGAGAATGGGGGTGGTGGACCCCTGGATAATAGAGCTTATATTCCAGGATATGCTTGTAAAAGACTGGATGTGCAGTGGATTTTTAGTAAATATCCACTCCTTTCCTACTCTGCTTTGATTGTGTATATATCTTTATACTAATATATGAACAATTTTTATTGCAATTTAAATATCTTTGTAGTATTTACAATATGTAGCTATAAAAAATACGTGAAATAAAATGATTTGACTTTTATTTTCTTTTCAATAAGCAAAACAAAATAAAATAGAAAAGAACAAAGTTTTGAAGGAGTAGAAATAATTTTATTTCCATGGAATCAATTCCGAATAATAGGTTTTTTGGTCGTGTTCTTAAACAGCATATAAAATTGATTGGTTGTGACATACTGGAAATGAGGAAACAGTGGAGACATACTACCTCTAATGCAGTCATTTATTTACCAAGTCCAAACTCGTTCTGCTTGCTGCATGACAGGCCAATAAATCAGGAGATGAGCTTTTGGAGTAAGGAGTAGTGACTTTATTTGAAAAGCTGGCAGACTCAGAAGATGGCATACTGATATCCAGGAGAACTCTCTTCCCCAAGTCAGAATTCAGTCTCCTTTTATACTAAAAAGTGGTGGGGGTGTGGTTGGTTGTTGCAAACTTCTTGCTGTACGAATTGATTTCCTTGGAATCCTTTGTTCTTGCAGGTGTCCATGTGGGTCAAATCATGGCGCCCCTGTAAAACCTCAAAAAAAAACAAAGTTTATTTTTATTTTGCAACTTGCCATCTCTACATAAGTGTAGAAGAGCTAACATCCTTAAAGATCAGAGCCCGCAGAATAGGCCCTCCTGGATATTTCAGGCTAAAGGCAACTTTCTTTTACAAAAGGTGCAGAGATAACAAGTCTTAGCCTAGAAAACAGGGTACAGGTTTAAAGCCAAATGAACACATCTAACATGGAGTCAAATTTGTTCTTTTCTATTACAATTTCTTTTTCCACCTCATAGATAATTTTAGTAAGAAACATGAGCAATTTTTTTACTTTTGCTTCTTAATAACGGATAAGTGGCCCAACTACAGTTTTGTGAACAGGGATGCTGTGCGGGCATAGGGGTCACAGCAAACTCTTGTTGGGGGTGGTCGACCCTGCAACATGTCTGATGCCCTGTGAGTGTTGGTGAGGGTCCCCCTAACCAGGGGCTCTCTTCAGGAACCACCATGTGGGTATTGACCTCTGGAGACTTCTTTTTCAGCTGTAGGAAATTTTTTTAGATGCTGTGATGAAAAAATCACTACAGCTGGGGATAATCAGGGAATAAAGGAAGGGGAAAAGGGCTTGGAGTAGTGTAGAAGAGGACAGAAGATCAGGGAGCCTGGGGGCTTGTGGGCAGGGCCACGGGAGAGAGAGTAGCAGAGGTGGGGAGGGGCCCGGCTCCAGAACCAGCTCCTGCACCTTTCCCTGCACCCAAGCCTCACAGCTTTTAATTGGGCCCAAGACTCTTTCCTGTCTGGATGTCACCCTGGGCAGAACGTTGAGAATCGAAGGTAAGGGGTGGGCAGCACTCACCTAGGGGGTCACTGAGGACTTTGGTCAAGTCCACAGTGCCTTTTCTAGTCATGTGTCTTCACTTGTTCTTTATCTCAGGATCTGAGAAGCAGGAGCAGGGAAATCAGGGAGAGATCCAGGAAGACATTTGACTCTGTTAAGAGACGACAGTCACAGCGACACGGGGAGCGAGGACACTTGCAGCAAAGTAAAATGACTTCACAAATATTGCATCAGAGCTGCAGGTGTGAGAGAGCCTAAGCCTGTCTCAGAGTGCAGGGGACAAGAGGAAAGGAATGGTAAAATTAACACTGACAATTGAAATTTTGTTAAATAGCCTGCTAATATTAATTGTATCAAATGAATGTATGCAGGTGTATTTCTATGATCATTTATAGGTACACACAACCCCACCAGCCCCTCTTTCTCCCATCGGGGATGGGCTTTCTCAAGCACAGTGCCCCTCCTGGTTGAGTGGGCCACGCTGCGGGTCCTCGCCTGGGGCCAGGCTGCTGCAGGGCACTGAGTCCCCGAGGCACGGCCTGGGAGACATGACAGGAACATCTCTGCTCATAACTGAGAGCCTCCGTTTCCCCCTGCAGTGTAAGAATGCCGGTGACTCAGTTAGAAGCATGCATCCAACCCGTCCTTCCGTGTCATCACCATCTAGAATCGGTGCCTGAATCTCCTGAATTTCTCCAGAATGTGGTTTAAAATCACCTTCGACAATTGAGTGTGTGTCCTCTTACAAGTGGAGGAATTGCTGCCGTTTCCCTGGAAATTACTCACCACTAGTCCATCTGATTTTTCTGTGCTAGGATTCAGTATGGCCTGCTAAAAATTCTGCAGTCAGATCTTGAAACACTGATGAAGAGGATTATTTATTTTATTTCTTTATATGATAGTGTTTTACTTTCAAAATTCAGAGTTTTCGGTTCTTTCAAAAATTTTTTGGGGGTTTGGAGAATCAACGTTTCTCTTACCATCTTTGTGACTTGTTGCTATATGCCTCTCACCTGTCTTCTGTCACTTGTGAGGCAGTTCCATTTGTGACCCTGTCCGGTTTGTTCATGTTATAAAATATAAAGTCTGTAAAAGTACAGTCCCTTTTACTCCGAAGACATTCCACAAGTACTACTTAAATCTGGGTGTGGTTTTTAGAAGACAGAATCATTAGAACATGTACTTGCAGGTTGCTAGTGCAAAATCCCCAAATCAATATTCTAGCTCAACATCTAAAATCTTTCTAATCTACCTTGGATTTGTATGGATAAGTGAAGCAGTTTGCTAAGAAATCAAGACCAGGTTTAGAATACAGGCTGGTGTAGCTCAGCAGGTCCTCCCATGCTGATGCTCTGCCAGAGGGTGGGGCCAAGGGGAGAGGGCGTGTCCTGCCCTTCCTGAGCTGACAGTTTGACGGCAAAGACCTTCACCAGGTGAAGAACTGGGAGTTTCTTCTAAGAAGAGTGGGTTTGAAAAGAGTCCTAAAAGCGCGGGAGTGACACAATCCCATTTGTCTCAAGTAGGGGAGAGCGGCTTTAGGGCCACTTGGGAGACTCGTGAGTCCAGGAGTGCAGTGTTGGTGGCTTCCACTTGAGTGGTGAGACGGTTAGTGTGTTAAAGCGAACAGATTGAAGACATGTTTCGATGGTAAATAAGAAAGGATGAATGCTGTCTGTGAAGTTAGAATGGAGTAAGGCCCAGGTTTCTGGGTGGATTAATGAGGTAAATGATAGTCCTGCTGTGCTGTGATGAGGGAAACCTGCAGAGGGAATTCTGGGGAAAATCTGATGAGTTCAGCTGTGGGTAAATGAAAGGCTGTTAGATGTGTGGACTGGGAGCTCTGGTGAGATCCAGTAGTGAGTAGGGGGAGGGGAGAGAGTCTTTCAAATCATTTTGTCTTGTGAACATACAAATAAGGATGAGCAATGACACACTTAACACCTCTATATTTTGGATTTAAAACCCAGTAACATTTTGCATTATTGACTGCAGAGGTTCTTAATTTTTTTAAGAGAAATAAAATAAATAGAAACAAAATAGTGGAGTTAATCAACATCTTAGATTTGATGTGTGTCCTTGTGTATATTTTGATACCTCATCTGTTTATAACTATAATCTACAAAAAGTTAACTTGCTTAGCATAAGAGTTAAACAGAGGGACGTGACACACACTGTTAGGGGTTGAAGCTGATCACCTTGGGCAAATTATGTCGCCTCTCTGTGCCTTAGTTGCATCTTCTGTGACTGCCCCTGGGCCCCTCATCACAGCTGATTTCCTAGACTTGATGTTGGGAGGGAGGCTGCTGAAGGGAGTAAGAAGTGGCAACTGCTAGGGATACTGAAGAGTGAGACAAAAGCAGATTAAAGCCTATAAACTTAGTACAAATACCCTCAAAAGAGAAAGAAACCTGCAGTGTTTTGAGCCACAGCGTAAGGAAAACAAAATCACGTGGACCCAATTCTCTTGAACATTTGAGTATTGTGGGTGGGAGGTTGTCATCAAAAAATTGTCGAGAAAAGGCCTTTTGGTTTCCCTTGACGTTTCCAGTAAGGGTGAGTTGCATAAGCAAACCCCCCCCCCGGTTCACAGTGGAAGGTGCCTTTTTGTGCAAAACTGACCAAAGGTTGGAAACCAGTCTTCAGCGGTGCTGGTAAATGAAGAGACTTCTGGATTGGGTGGGGCACTTGCTGTGACTTCCAGGTGACCTGTTGGCTGGGGACTGTTAGGCGGGCAGTAGGTTTGCAGGGAGACCCGGGCATAATCCCTTGCTCTGAGGCTTCTGGTCTGACTGGCAAACCTGGGCACCCACAGTCCTAATGGGGCAGCTCGTGATGTGGCCTGGGACACCTGCTGTGCTGAGGGCGAGAAGAGGGTTTCCCTGAGGGGGTGTCCCTACAGAGAGTGGAAACGTCCTCCTGCAGGGGAGGAAGAGCCTCTGAGCAGGGTGCTGGATGCACAGGCAAGACCACCCTGAGCACGGAGGGTTTGGGAAGCCGGAAGTCATACAGTGGCACGAGCAGCCTTGTTCCTGAGAGACTGGAGGTAAAAGATGCTGAAAAGGCAGGCTAGGTTCAGACCCTGTGGTGGGTTATGAGTGACAGGAAAGGACTGTTCAGGCAGGCACGAGAGAACCCTGTGGGCATCCCAGCTGGGGCGTCACGCCAGAGGGAGGAGCAGAGTTATAGACTTTGCCACTTATTAGCTGTGTGACTTTGAGCAAGATCACCCCAGTTCTCTCTATATATATCTTCATCTGTAAAGTGACACAGTGACAAGCTAGTGTCATCAGAAGGCTTAGTTTAGCTCTGATCCTCTGTGTCCAGTCCTGTCAGTGCTGCCCTGTGAGGTTCTGCAGCGGCTGCTCTTACCCTGAGATGGGAGGGCGTAGAGGGACATTGTAGCACCCGAGGGCAGGATGGGTTTGCTTTAAAAGCAGACATGTTGCCGCCTGCAGCTGCAGACCTGCAGGCAGTTTGATTGATGGTCGTGGAGAGAACTTTGGAGGCCTTAGCATCGTCTTAAAACTTGTATTCACTTAGGGACCGGATTTGCCTTTGCTGATTAATGTTGAAGATTTGGGCTTCTGGCAAAGCTGTTTTCAGAGATGGGTATATACGTAACATATCGTATAAAATAAAATGATTTTCTTAACGTGTGGGACTTTGCAGTTGTTGGGAACAGCTCTGTTGCTCTGGTCTCCACGGAGGACACTAGGGGTCAGCAGAGCGTGCGGGAGGGCAGGCAACCCACAGTGCTTTTGCCGGCTGTTCTCCCCAGTAGGGCAGTCTGCTGAGTTGACTCTTCTCTGAGTTTGGTTACCAGATGAGCAGACAGCAAAGTAATGAGTTCTGGTGGGACTGTATAATGACAGGAAGAAAGAGGAACCAGTAGTTTTTCAGGACTAGAACACGCTTTTGGTTCCTGATCCAGTGTATTCCATTACAGAAGTGATGAGTTGTGTCTATTCTGGGAGTTGATTGAAATAAACGTTCAGCCTAAAATTAAGAGTTGTGTTTCATTTGGCGGGAGGACTCAAGCCGGGATGACAGCCTCTCAGATCACTCTGAGGAACTGCTCCCAAGAGGTATGGGAAGAGCTAGGATATACAGGAGCTTTACAACAAAGACCAGGTAGTTGGAACAATAAAAGATTGCTTGTTATCTAAAGAAAGCCAGGTATCTCAAGTTCAAGTATTTAGTGGTTTTCTATGTATGGGAGGAAGCAAACATTTGGACTCACTGAATTCATACTTTAACAAGCACCTAGCTATATAGGGCAAGTATCCTGTCCTTTCTTATTCTGAGTCTGCTCAGAGGGCACCAATATGAGTGGCTGAGAGGCTGGGCTGCAGGCCTGTACTCGCTGGGGTGTGGCAGTGTCTGCTGATGGCTTGGCTTCAGGATTCTTTGTTTACTGACATGGTTGCAGTATTTTCTTTCACATTGTAGTACTTTCATTCACAGTGCTCCCCCTTGGTCCTAAATTCGACCAATATTTTGAGAGACGTTTCATGACCAATTTTGTCCCAGGGTGCTAGGATGGCTCATTCCTAGTTCAGGTGAAGTATCTTCTGAGCTGCCATTCAAGGTGTTAGTTTTTTATCAGACCCTGTTGATACTAAAAGTTCTCTGGATCGCCTGTCTTACTAGTCTATTATGATCCAGGAATTGTTTACCCTTCGTTGCTCATTACCATAACTAGAATCACACTATTACAATTATTTTACACAGAGTTATAAATTTTATCTATTCCTTCAAGATGTTTAGCCATCATCAATTTTGTAGGCCTAGTTACACTTGGGAAATGTAACAGACAACAATTTTATTATATAGATAGAATATAAGTAATTCAGCTAGTAACGTTTATAAAGTCATGAGTAAGAATTTAATAGTCGAGAAGTTATATTTTTGGGTTAAAATTTTCCTTGTGTTCCTGATTGAGTTTGAGTGATCTTATGCAAAATTTCATATTTATGGTCAGGGTCAGAGCAGGTATTAATTGGCCAGGTGAGGTCTCCCACCTTGTAAGATCAATAGTGGCCTAAACAGAACTATAATTTCTTTTTAGAATAACGTTTCTGAGGGCTATCTAGTTAGAGCCTTGGAGTAGGGAAACCCACCAAGGTAACACAGAAGTACTAGACATAGGTAATTTACCATAAACTTAGCAGCTGGAGTAGTTCATAATCAAAGGTAGGAGAAATTATCAAAGTAATTGGCATACAGGCCTGGTTCTGTGTCTTGGGTCTGCAGTCTTCTTCAGATGTTGACTTCTTCTCATCCTGACCTGGTAGATTCTTCTCCATTTGGGCATTGTTTTAAGGTGAGCAGTGCTCTATAGGCCAGTGCACTGCAGGGGCTGTTTCTGATAGGAAATGAATCTGAAAGTCCATTTCCTTCAGCTTTGGTGTGTATGGTCTTGTTAAGAGTACCTGATAAAAGGTCCTTCCATTCAGGTTGGAGACAGTTCTTTAAGTCATGCCTGTACCAGTATGTATATTCCCCTGGCTTCTGGTCATGGGGCATTGGATCTTTACCAAGGATAGATTACTGAGCCTCAGAAACAAACCTAGAGTGTTCTTTTCATAATTCAATTAAACTTTACAGCAATGTGACATAACAGCAAGGAATGATCTGGGAAATGTCTAAGTAAATATAGACCTCAATCAACAAAACTAGAAATTAATATCCACTAAAATATAATCTTTTTTCTCTCTAAAGTTACCCTCAGTTTTCTCAAATATAGTCAAATCAAGATTAATTTATTTACAAGCTAAGTCTGATTATTTGATTATATAGGCTTTTTTTAAATTGGCTGTGTTGGAACTTTTAATAAGGACTCTCAGGGTAGAATGTTAATAAGGTTTTCTTAGGCCCAGAATGCCTCGTCAAGGGCTTGTCATGGATTTCTGCCTTACAGATTTAGGTAAATTCTTTTCTCTTTAAAATCCTTAAAATACTTTGAGATTGCTATATCTGTTAGGAGATGATCTTCCTCATTTGTCTGATAGAGCCACTGGGGACCTTAGAGTTTTTAGTCTCTTAAGGGATCAGATAGAGAGAAAAGATAACTGTTCCAAGTCTGCGTACATAAGTATAATTTATCAAATTTCTGTGAAACATAACTAGCTTGAGGAGAAGAGTTTCTTTATGTCTGGGAAACAGGTTAAAAGCCAGTAGTATTTCAGACAAAATCAAAAATTATAACCATATTCACCAGTTTACTCAGTCCCATGTAACTAATTCTTTTACTCAGAGTATCCATTAGACCTTTAAAATTACTTACCCAGTTTAGTTCAGTGCTATAATTTGAAATTCATTTGAAATCAATAAATCTCCTTGAAGAGAAAGCAATTTGCAAAATCATCAGAAGGAAACAATTAACTGTATATAAATGACAAGTAATTTAAAAGCATGGTTAAACAACGTTACACTATAATCGATAAAGAAAGCTGGTCACTATAACTAGAATTATGACTGGTAACATTTCAGATATACCAGAATTTTAGGGAATCCATATAATTTCTAGAATATCTATATTAATAATATTTTCTCATACAATATAACCTAGGAAGATCTATTATTCATTTGACAATACCATGTTATTTAACATGTCAAATGAAACTTACTACTTTAAAATCTCTCTTTGGGATGTTTCAGGGGCCCTCTGTAGCATCCCAAACTTAACTGGAGATTAAAAGAACTTTAATTAGAAATTGATATTTGGGGAGCTTTTTAAAAGTTTTCAGAACACTTGGTCAGATAAACATATAGATCACTGTAAAGTAGTTCTTTTTCATTAACAAGAAAATACGTTAAAGGTAAAAGCAGAACAGGTCAGTTATGTGGTATAAGAAGCTTTACAATTTGTTATTGAAAGTGGATTAACATTTTTAGAAAATTTTGTCATCTTAACAGAGAGAAAACCAAATCTAGTCTTCTACCAGATTACTTCTAAGATTCATTTACTTTGCCCAAGTTGATTCTAAACTTAGACAATTCCGACAACGTACAAAACCCTTTCCTCAGGGTTCCTCTTCCACAAGCGTTCCACAGCTTACTATACTCACATTAGTGTGTCCTTTATTTTCTCTTCCATTCAGAAGTAACCAGCTTCAGAAGAAAGTCACTATTTTTTATTAACAAAATATAATTACATTCATATATCTTCCTTTACACATTTATCTTACTTTCCTAGGATACTGAGATTATACCCTTAATAATAGAGATTATTTCAGGGTAGCACCAACCATTTATTAATATTTCTAAACACCTTTACTTTCTCTGTAAGGGTAAGTTAAATGTTAAATAATTCATATTACAATCTTATTTTATCTGAAAGTGTCATAGCTATTTAATAAACTCCTATCATTTAACTCAATTTAGCACAACTCTAGAATTTAAAGATACCAAACATTTAGAGAGTATCTTAACCATACATTTTAAAAATATATTTTAAAAATTTACCCAAAGCTCTCATCTCATTTGCATTTAATTTACTTAAAATTTTACTACACCACATTACTATTTTTTTCTTGACAATTCTGCAACAGATATAACAGGATCTTATTTGACTTTCATTAAAACTAGGTACAGTAAAGGTATTGTACTTAATATTGATGACTTTAAAGATGTCTATATTAATTAGAACATACTTAAACTAAACAATACCAAGTGTAATCCTAATATTGAATATTTTCCAGTTCACGTAACGCTGAAAGTCAATTTGGTCAGTTTTTATTTTAAAAATACTTAATTTGTAAGCTCTTATTTTTTTTACGTCAAATAAGCAGAGATCTTTGACTTTGATTTTTTTTTTCAGCTGTAGAAATATCTCACATCTATAATGTGTACGCAGGCTTATAAACAGACAAAAGCTAGAGATCTCATAGGTTCACTTTAAAACTTACTTATAAGATAGGTATAATAATAGTTGGAGTAAGCTGAATTTGCTTGCTCAAATCACTAAGGCTTACTATTTATGAAACCGACATTTAAGATTTCTTGACAAATGCTGAAGGACACGTCAGAGTTATGAGTTCTAAAATGCCAAAAATTTCTTGGCCTTAAGTATTATCTCGTTGAGCTAATTAGGCTCATTCTAGGTCACTGTTTGCTGTATTTATATTTCTGATCTGCAAGACAAAGACAGACGCTTCCAGTTCCCCAGAGAACTGCTCTGTCACGCAGATCCAATTGTATCTCCTTAATTGGCTTTTTTTTTGTATCAGTGAGAAGAGCTGTAAACAAAGAATTCCATGTTTTAAAACTTTAAGATTTACTTTAGCATGTCTTCCAAAGCTTGCATAAGTTATTTAGTGAGGTCTCTTTTCCTTGGGTTATAAGTTAAACCCAGGGTAAACCTCTTACTTTATTGTCTATTAGCCACTGAATATTAGTTTTTAATTTTACGTTATATTGGAAGGCTCACGAAACTCTATTGGTTTCCTTTACTTTGTTCAATTAATATTTTCTAAGGGACAGATATGTGCCCAGCCTTATAATACCAAGAAGGGGAAGCGTTTTTCCATTGAAATATATCTATCCCACAATATAATTAAGCAAATGTTTTATATAAAGCCCATTTAATATACCAATTTTACAAACTTTATCTCAATTTTATTAAATCTCGTACCTTTAATTTTTATATTTATTAGGTTTAATCAGTAATTCCTATTTCTAGAAGGAGTGTCAGAAGCTTTTTTTTTGTGTGTGTGCATTGTATCTAATTATATAGAAAAGTCTCTGGGATTCCCAAGTTTCAGCCAAAGAGCTTAGGCCCTTCTCAATTTTCAATTTGATTAATAGGTCTGTTGTCCCAATCATTGATCAAGTATTTCAGTCTATAAATATGTATTTTTTTAGCTCTATAAATACATATATTTTAAACTGTGCTAAAGCGGACTTGTTTGAACTTTAATGTTGGGGGGGAGTAGGTGATCTCTTTGGCCCTTTTTTTTTTACTTTACATAGTGTAGTATCAAAACCTTGTATCTAAATCCAAAAATGTCCATTTTATTTATCTCATTCAAAATAACCATATAAAAATATTTATCCATTTGGGATAAGCCCCTTATCTTTATCTTTTTTGACATTTTTACAATCCTTTTTCCAGTTATTCAGCCTAATTAACATTAATTATTCTAAGTATTTATTAGCATCCCTAAAACCATTGATCGGAAAGGAAAAACACAAATGTAGGTTTTCAAACCAGTTTTTTTTTTTTTAACTAATTTCTTAGGTTAACCATTAGATATATTTTTCTACCTTTAAACTTGATTTTAATAGGTACCAATAAAACGGCTGTTTATAATGAGAGCTCTTTCAACTTTCACCAATTTAAAAGTTTTCCCAAATTAAAGGATCCATCATATGGCCATCAATTTATATATATATATATAAAGTGATTTTAAACCAATAAGATGAAGAGGCTTTTCCACATGACAGTGGGGGTGTTGCTTAAATAAAATTCAAAAGTTTACTTTCCAAAAGCTAAAAGCCTTTGTGGTCCAGGCTGATGGAACAACGGTTAAGATGGCAAAATATCTGAAAATTGGTACAATCAAAGGATTTTTGAGAATCCCAATTTATTTGCGTGGCCACAATATGTACACAATACTTGTACCTTTTGTATGACAGAGTCCAAGGTGTCGTTTAAAAAAAAAGAAACACATATATACATACATACACACACATAAAACACCCAGAGAAAGATAAAACATTTACATTTCAAGGACACAGGAAGAGAAATCCAAGTTCCCCCTAAATGGGATTTTGTTCTTATAAGTTCAGAATTCCAAAAAATATTTTATCAGGCCTGGTTAGTTACTTTCAGGGTGAGTTATTTTTTCTAATTCCTAATGAATGTTGTGAGTTTTGTACGTATATAAACCTGGCTAGTGTATTAGTTGGAGGCTGGCAATCTGTCATTTCTTTTTCTTTTCTGTTCTGTGTTTTTTTTTTTTAATTTTTTTTTTGAAAGTTCTATTTCCCATTGTAAGGTCGGGTTCTCAGAATAAAATTGCTGGTAAGATTTCCCACAGGGACAACACTATGGCATGAAGTCTTTGCCTCTACCATTCCTGTAATTTTCTCCATCACCCAAGAAAGCTGTTACCAGCCAGGAGGAGGGTCCCATTTTTGGAGTTGAAAGGTTCCTCATAAGAGTTTTACTTCTATTCCGAAAAATTCAATGGAGGTAACCAAATCGAGGACAACATTAGACCAGCCTCTTACCTAACCACTTAGTCCTGAACCCAGTGTCTTACAACTGGGACCCACTCAGGACGTTTTCACTGGGTGAGTATTTTCCTGGTATGTTTCCACCAGCCCCACTTCAGACGTCTCCTCAAGGTGGGTGTTTCCTGTTATCTTTCAACCAGGCCCCACCCAGTATGTCTCCACTGGGTGGGTTATTCCCCCCCAGTATCTTTCAACTGGAGGGCCAGGTACCTGGATACACCACAAAATAAAACTCAGGATCATCAACCAATTTGGGAGATCCGAGAACCAGGAGAGACTCACCCAAATTCATCTGGATTCCCCAAGGAGGCAGATGGGCACAAAGTGCCAATGCTGGTACCAAGGCTCCGGTAACTCTGAGAGTTCAGCTGGAGAGAAGTCTGCTCTGGGTCCCTTCCTGGTGTCCAAAACTTTTGACTGAAATACATGTGCAGCCTAAAAGTTAAGAGTTATGTTTTATTTGGCGGGAGGACTCGAGCCGGGATGACAGACTCTCAGATCGCTCGGAGGGACTGTTCCCAAGTGGTTGAGGAGGAGCTAGGATATATAGGAGCTTTACAACAAAGACAAGGTTGTTGGAACAATAAAAGATTGCTTGTTATCTAAAGAAAGCCAGGTATCTCAAGTTCAAGAATTTAGTGCTTTTCCATGTATGGGAGGAAGCAAACATTTTGACTCACTGAATTCATTCTTTAGACAAGCACCTAGCTATCTAGGGCAAGTATCCTGTCCTTTCTTATTCTGAGTCTGCTCAGAGGGCACCGTTGTGAGTGGCTGTAGTGGCTGGGCTGCAGGCCTGTCTTCACTGGGGTGTGTTGGCAGCCACTGATGATTTGGTTTCAGCATTCTTTGTTTACTTACATGGTTGCAGTATTTTCATTCACACTGTAGTATTTTCGGTCACAGAATGATTATGGATAATCTGCAAACTTGGAAAGCAACCGAGATGGAATTACTTCAGGTACCTTCTAATTTAATAAGCCGTGTGCAAACATAAACATGGAGGAAGCATACAAAAGGATTTGGTGGTGTAGGGAAGGTGTTCTGCACATTACAGGAGAAGGCAGAATTCCTTTTCTTTGTGGGCAGGGACGTAAGCCCACCTTTCTTTTCTGTAGTGGTTCCTGAGAACAGTATATGGTAATTAATGAACATTGAGAAACTGTGGCAAACATTGCATTCAAGAGCTGGCTGGCTGCAAACTTGTGTATTGGACAGGTGGATTTCATAGGCAAGTGGTCAGGTGGATGGGAGAGAGATGGATCCCAGGCCTGGGCCCAGATTCAGGTTTAAATCGCCATTTCCTCACCATGGGGCCTTGGACTAGAATGTAACCTCTCCTAACCTGTTGGTGAATCTGTGAAATATTGGTTTCTACCTGGGATTGTTGTAAGTTGTAAAGAGTATTATAGCACACATGAAGCACTTAACACACTGGCACTTAGCAGTGTTCACTGTGTGTGGACGTCCCCTTCGCGTGTGTCAGAGTCGTAAAGGCAGCATTTGTCTGTTGAGGATGCACTGGTAGCCCCTTGAATAGGTTGTGAATTTGGTTATTTCCTTTTGGTAAATCTGTGTGCCATGGGCAGTTATTTTCATGGACAGATGAGGAATCTCAGGGTAAAGAAGACTGTGTAATTTGCCCAAAGTCAGACCATAATTTTGGGTGCAGGGGCCTCAGTTCAGCATAGGCCCCTGGGCCTTCTGCCCTCTCCTTTCAGCACCTGAGCCAGATGTGTGCTCGGCTGTCTCCCAGCCCAGAATATCCAGCAGGGAGGAAGACATACCTGGCCCTGTGCTGCTTGAGCAAAACTCCGGGGTGGAGGCAGTTACAAAATGGATAAACATAAAAACAGATGACTGCAAACTGTGATCAGCTCTGAGAAGGAAAGGAACAGACCTCACCGTGCAGCGCTGGGAGCTTACCCGTCGGGGCTGCTCTGGGGGCGTTCATCTCAGCTAAACAAGCTCTGCTGCTGCACAAAGGCAGGAAGGCAGGGCACGTGTGACCAGGTAGACTGGGCCTCGTTAGTCATACTCATTCCCCATTAAGCGGCAGCTGTCATGGGCACTTACCTAGTAAACAGATGTTGGCCATAATCATCACGCACTTTGCTTGGTAGTTTTATTGGCCCCAACTTTGAGATGAGGTCATTGAAGCTGGGGAGTTTGCTGCATGCCCGTGATTACCGTGAAAATACCCCCACTGGTCTTTCAACCTAGACTGGCGTGGCTGTCATGCCCCAGCCCTGTGAATGGCATCGTGTAGCTTCTCCCAAGTGGCCCAAATGACTGATATTGATTTTCTTAATTCGTAGGAAATGGTATGTGACAGTAGGAGAAAAAGGTAGTAAGAAATTGTTTGGAAAACTAGAAAAAAATTCAATTCTTCCCCAGCTGGGGGAGCGTAAGCTCTGTCACACACTCCACTCACTGCCTGTCACCTCCTCCCTGCCGACTCCGTGTTCAGAAGCCACTCTGAGCCTTTGAAGAACATTTTGCCTCATGACACTGTTGACTAGGACCTGCGACCTCTCTGTCCCTGGTTAACAGTCTATTCAAAGCCATTTAAATTTTATGCAGGCTCCTCCGCTCAGATGTAAGAATAGCCTCTTTAAACTTCTTGATGCAGCTCCTTAATGAGGATCTTGTGAAGGAAACCTAGTCAAAACCTGGGATGTATGCACATAGTGACCGTAAACTCAGCACTTTGTGAAGTTCAGAATCAGATGGGTGGGAGACTCAGGAAAGGCTTTTTAAGGTAGAAAGGGGAAAGTGAAAGGACGCAGGCTGTGTAAGACTGAAACATCTCGGTCCCAGCCAGCAAGGCACCTGCGTTCAGGATGGTGGGTGGAGAGTGCAGAGTTGTCACAAAGAAAGAAGTGGTGGGATGGGAGGGAGGACAGTTAGGTACTTTACTGGGGAGGGAAATAGTGGGCTGAACATTTCCTGGTTGAACAAGAGGACTGTGACATGATGTGCTTGTATTTTGGAGAGAAGGGTTTTGTGGGGACAGGCCTAGGGAGAACGCTCTGTGGCTGGGGAGTCAGCACAGCAAAGAAACATAGAGAACCGGGCAGACCCCAGGGCCCCTGCTGGGGGAGAGGCTGCCCACCAATTCGAGCCCTTGGGGCTGCTTCTGTCCCTTAGCCGGGGCCTTAGAGCTCCCTTCACAACCCAGTCCTGTTGATACTAGAAAAAATAAGTGGGGCATGAGAAGGGCTGTGTCCCAGGCTTTGGTTGAGCCCCTTGGGTGTGCCCTGCCAGATGTGGGTACTTGGCTTCATGCAGGAAAGTATTCAAGGGCAAGCCACTGTTGAGTAAAGGTAGATTTATTCAGAGAGATTTGTTGAAAGGCAAGAGATATTCCACGATGTGTGGGGGTTTGATGCTCAGATTAAAAGTAGGTACACACTCCACAGAGTGTGGGCCTTCTCTGAAACGGGAGAGAGAGGTGTGACCCCTAGGCAGTGCTGTGTTGCTTGTATTCATGGGCTTGGTGGTTTCATATGCTAATAAGTAGAAGGACCAGCCTAAGGGCAAGGGGCTGGAATTCACAGGGAGTTGGCCATTTCCCACCCTTTGACCATTTTTGTCTAGCCTTGGGACTGCCATGGTGCCTGGGGGCTTGTTATTCACCATGTTACTATTACAACGGGTGTGTAATGAAGCTCAAGATCTGCTAGAACTTAAATCTCTTCATCCTGAGCCTCAAGGCCTTTTGGGGGTTGAATCCTTCACCATTTTGATGTTAATTGCTTTGGCCTTCCTTGAATGGCTGTGCTCTGCCCCCTTCCATCCTGTCTCACTGTGATGACACAGAGAGAACAAAGGCCCGGCCCTGGCTGTGCTCCTGCATTTAACAGGGGGAGGGGTGGGGTAGGCTGAGGATGACTCTGGGTGGTGTGAAAGATGTTTCAGATTTTCCCACGTGGGACATGGGGACCTGCCAGCTGCACCGCAGATTTATCTCACGGGCATTATCGCTTGTGTCACTCATTTGTTTCTATTTTTCTTTTTTTTTTTTAAGTATTTAATCTAAATTTAATATCAGGGTTTTTTAGGAAACAAATTTCTCTTTTTATTTTCTTTGGGGCTCTTTTTGGGGGGGTAGGTAATTAGGTGTATTTATCTGTTAGTGGAGGCCCTGGGGCTTGAACCCAGACCCTGTGTATGCTATACACACGCTCTAACACTGAGCTCTACCACCCGCCCCTTCATCTTTTTCTTTTTGCTTTAGCTGCCAAAAATCTTACAGCTGAATTTCTAGTCAGCCTTTAACACTTACCCTGACTTCATGGCATCCATTTTTATGACTTTACCTCCCCCTGGTTTCATTTAAGTATTGAATCTCCATTTTCTTTTCACTCTCACTTTTGTCTTTTTGTTGTTATTGTTGTTAAGCTGTGTTTAAAAAATTGTTTAAATTCTCTTTTAGCAGGAGGCTGAAATTAAATAAATATGTAAATAAACATCACACTTAAATGCTTTTATACATTCTAAGCTGTTTAGTAGTTACTTAAAAACTGGACTGATATTAAAGTTATAATATTTTTACATTATTTTTTAATTTTTTCAAAAGGTATAGCTGATTTACAATATATGTTTCAGGTGTACAATAGTTGCTCCATTTATAGTTATTGTAAAACATTGACTGTATTGCCTATGTTGTAAGATACATCCCTCTAGCGTGTTTATGTTACATGTAGCAGCTTGTATAAGAAAGTTGGGTAACACAGAGTCTGGGGCATTGCTGTGTCTGACTCAGGTTCCAGGTCACCCTGCCTGTCAGACCCCAGGCCCTCACAACTGTCTGCAGGGCAGCGAGTGGAGGCAGCTCTCATCAGCGCTGGTACCAACCTCTGAGTGGCAGTGACAGCAGTGACTGTCTGTGGACGTGCAAAGTGTTGTTCCAGGAGATTTACATGCATTTCTTCATTTATTATTTAAAGCCCTCCTGTGAGGGATCGTTTTAGGTTTTTAATGAATAATACACTTTATTTTTAATTTAATAGACTTCAAACTTCCGGAAAATTTACAGGAGTAGTACAATGAACACTTAGATACACTTCACCTAAAAGGGCAGTATTTGTCCTTTTGTGTCTGGCTTACTTCAGCATACTTTTTTAAGGTTCATCCATGTTGTAGCCTGAAACAGTAATTTATTCTTTTGGTTTAATAATATCTTTTTTCTTTTTCTTTTTTTTGTTTTTGGTCTATTTAAAAATAGTTTCATTGAAGTCTAGTCAGTTTATAATGTTGCATCAGTTTCTTGTTTACAGCACAACACTTCAGTTATATAGGAATATACATGTATTCATTTTCATATTCTTTTTCAACATAAGTTACTATAAGATATTAAACATATTTCCCTGTACTATACAGTATAAACTTGCTGTTTATTCTATACATAATCAGTATCTGCAAACCTTGAACTCACAAGTTATCCCTTCCCACACCGTCTCCCCTCTGGTAACCATAGTCTGGTTTCTATGTCTCTGTGTCTGTTTCTGCTCTGTAGATAAGTTTCTCTTTCTTTTTTTTTTTAAGATTCCACATATGAGCGATCTCATATGGTATTTTTCTTTCTCTTTCTGGCTTACTTCTCTTAGAATGACATTCTCCAGGTCCATTCATGTTACTGCAAATGGCATTATTTTATTTTTTTTTATGCCTACGTAGTAGTCTATGGTATAAATATACTGCAACCTCTTTATCCAGTCATCTGTCAGTGGACATTTAGGTTGTTTCCATGTCTTGGCTATTGTAAATAGTGCTGCTGTGAATATTTGGGGGAAGGTGTCTTTTTGAATTAGGGTTACTTCTGGATATATGCCCAGGAGTGGGATTGCTGGGTCATAGGGGAAGTAAATTTTTTGTCTTTTGGTGAATCTCCATACAGTTTTCCACAATGGCTCCACCAAACTTCATTCCTAGCACAGTGTAGGAGGGTTCCATTTTCTCCACAGCCTCTTCAGCATTTATTGTTTGTGAACTTCTGAATGATGGCTATTCTGACTGGTGTGAGATGATACTTGATTGTAGTTTTGATTTGCATTTCTCTGATAATGATATTGAACATTTTTTCATGTGCCTATTGGCCATTTGTATGTTTTCATTGGAGAAAAGTTTCTTTAGCACTTCTGCCCATTTTTGGATTGAATTGTTTATTTTTCTTTCTTATGAAGTGTAAAAGCTGTTTATATATTCTGGGAATTAACCCCTTGACAGTCTCATTGAATGTAAATATTTTCTCCCATTCCATAGGCTGTCTTTTTGTTTTGCTTACTGTTTCCTTTGCTGTGAAAAAGCTTGAAAGTTTAATTAGACCCCACTTGTATATTTTTGCTTGTATTTCTATTGCTTGAGTAGACTGCTCTAGGAGAACATTGCTGAGATGCATGTCAGATGTTTTGCCTACGTTTTCTTCTAAGAGGTTTGTAGTGTCTTGTCTACATGTTTAAGTCTTTAAGCCATTTTGAATTTATTTTTGTGTGTGCTGTGAGGGAGTAGTCTAACTTCATTGATTTACATGCAGCTGTCCAGTTTTCCCTACACCATTTTCTGAAGAGGCTGTCTTTACTCCATTGTATGTTCTCACCTCCTTTGTCAAAGATTCAATGACCAAAAGTTTTTGGGACTATTCTTGATAATTTTTTTACCCATTCATTGATGGATGGACATTGTTTGTAACTTTTGGCTACTCTGAATGATACTGCTATGAATATTGATGTGCAAATTTTTGTGAGAATATGTTTTCATTCTGTTGGCTGTACAGTTGGCCCTCCATATCTGTAGTTTCCACTTCATGGATCCAGATGGCTGGTTGTAAAGGGACTCGAACATCCTTGGATTATGGAATCCAGGGTGGTGGGTTCCTGAAACCAATCCCCCGAGGATACTGAGGGATGACCCTATATGTAGGAGTAGAATTGCTGAGCCATATGATAACACTAAACTTTTGAGGAAACACCAGACTTTTCCAAAGAAGCTGCACCATTGCCCATTTCCAATGGCTGCATATTGAGGGTTCCCATTCCTCTGCCTCCTGACCGACAATTGTTATTGTCCGTGTTTTGATTATAACCATCCTAGTGGGTGTAAAATGAGATCTCATTTTGATTTTGATTTGACTAGTGATGCTGAGCATCTTTTCATATGCTTATTGGCCATTTGTGTATCTATTTAATTCCTTGGTAAATTTAAAAATTGGGTCGATTTTCTTTGTATTGGTCAGTTGTAAACATTTTTTTTATATCCTGGATACTAGTCTCTTATTAGATATATGCTTTGCAAATTTTTTCTACTATTCTGCAGATTGTCATTCCACTTGACTTTTTTTAAATATTAAGACAATTCCTTTATAGGGGAGGTAATTAGATTTATTCATTTATTTTATTTATTTATTTATTTTTTGCCAAGCATGCACTCTATCACTTGAGCTACCCACTTCCCCTTTCATTTCATTTTCTTGATGATGTCTTTTGTAACAAGTGGTTTTAATTTTGATGAAGTCCAGTTTATCTGGTTTTTTTTTTTTTATCACTTCTGCTCTTGGTATTGTATCTAGGAAACCATAACCTATCCTAGGACCACAAAGATTTATACTATGTCTTCTTTTAGAAAGTTTATAGGTTTAGATTTTACGTTTCTGTCTGTGATCCATTTTCAATTAATTTTTATTTGTTATATACAATAGGGGGTTTCAGATTCTAAATTCATTCTTTTGCCTGCAGATACCCAGCCTTCCCTGCACCATTCGTTGAATAGACTATTCTTTCAATGCAGTGTTGTTGGCACACTTGTTGAAAACTGATTGTAAATATAAGTTTCCCCCCTGGAATTTTTACTGTGTCTCATAGATTTATGTACCCAAACTTATGACACTACCATAATGACTTCAGTACTATAGATTTGTAGTAACATTTAAAGTGAGTCCTCCCACTTTGCTCTGCTTCTTCAAGATAGCTTTGGCTGTCCTGGGCCCCTTGCACTTCCATATGAATTTTGGGATCAGTTTTTCAATTTTTGCAAAGAAGTCAGCTGGAATTTTGATAGCGATTCCACTGAATTTGTAGATCACTTTGGGGAGTCTTAACATTTTTAACAATATTGTCTACTATTCCATGAACATGGGATGTCTTCCGTATATGTAGATCTTCTAAAATTTTTTCAGTGATACTTCAAATTGTTCAATGTACAAATCTTGTAAATTTTTGTTAAATGTATCTCCCATTTTATTTTTAATGCTGTTGTAAATGGAAAGGCTGAGCTTCTTAAGGGTGGGACTATATATCAATTTGTTTATTTCTAGGATTCCTACACATCAAATACACTAGGTTTATATTTGCTTCATAAATCTATCCACAATTCTTCCCTCCCCTGTGTTTTAAAAAACCAAGACCCAGGTTAAACTACCTGAACACCTATGTGGAAGTGAGAAATGAGACCCCTGGGTGGGGCTTTGTGCAGATGATACTGAGAACTTATTTAGGATGGCTTCATCTTAATTTCTTTTAAACAATCCTTTCAGTGTATATAGTCAGATACATTAAGAACATGCCCTTTTGATGTACAGAGGAGCTAAGACTATCATTTTCAAATAATTTCTAGTGAGAATGTTGTACTTGAAACCTAATTTGTATCTATCTTTGAAGATTTACGTTTCAGGAGCTTTGACTAAAGAACACCTGTCTTTATTCAATAACGACAACTAAATGCTCAAACAACATGTAAGAGTTTGAGCTGTAACTGGAGGCAGCGCTTACCTCTCCCAATACACTTGTGCTGATCTGCTCAAAAGGGTTCGTCCAACTGTTTGTCAGTAGTCTGTTGGACAAAGCCATAAATCATTGATTTAAGGTTGCTGGAATGCAACATATTCTTATTAATACTAAGTAAGCCCATATTGAGTGCTTACTGTATGTTGGGAATTGTCCCTCAGACTCACATGAGTTTTATTTCTCTGAAAACCTTACATATTTCCTTGTTATTCCCACTTTACAGATAAGGAGACTGAGGATTAAGTCTTCTCTCTTTTTGGGGGAGCTCATTATCAATGACTGGAAGTTGTAAGGAAAAAGATATTGATTCATCCTGAGAAAATATTTTTCTGAGAGTCAGCATTTTAGAGGGTGACCACTGAAGAGGGTGATCATTGTTAGAGTGAGACGAGCCCCGTGTTGTACAGAGACAGCATCCCAGTCCTGGACATGGCACTGTGCTGCTTGGTGGGTGAGGCGGCGTGGCCGCGCAGGGAACGAGGATGCCGGGCCGTTGGGCTGTGCTCAGGCCTGGTGAGGCTTTCTCTGAAGAGCAGTGGACCATCATTGACAGATTTTAATTAGGGGAGTGGGGTGCTCTCGTAGATCACTTTTGTGTTTGTAGAATGCTTGCAAACATTCAGTAGGCTCGGCAGAAAGTGATGTGACGAATCAGAGTAGGGTGGCTGCGAGGTGTAGCAGTGTTCAATTTTCAAGTGGTTTTCAGTCCCATGTTTGTGGCTCAGTAGACGTGTCACTTTGGATGATGCACTCAAGGAAGTGAAACAATTTATTTAATCAATTGAAGCAGTGATGTACCCAATTCCCAGGACTGTTGTGGAGATCCAGTGAGATAACATTCGCACAGTGTGCAGCGTGGTCCCCAGCCCAAAGTCAGTGCTGAGGGAGTGCCTGTGAATACCTGGTAGGTCAGGTGTCGGTGGTGGGTCTCGGTGACTGAGGAAATCTGAGCCCTGAAGGAGGGGTCCAGTCACATCTGTGAGTGATGGGCCTGAGCTGGGAGGGGCAGAGAGACCTTCCCTCCCAACCAGGGGCCCTGGGCAGGACCGCTATGGGAGGAGCACCGTGAAGTCAGCTCTTTTCAGGTGGAGTTGGAGTTGCTCTTGAGACATCTAAGTGCAGTGTCACGAGCTCACAGAGGAGGTCTGGGCCCGGGCTGTGCATTTTCCTATAATCTCAATCCCTGAGGACGCCGAGGTATTGATCGCTGAACGTGAAGTATTCTTTACAGGACAAGTGAATAGTAGTATCATCTCTGTCATCAAAGCTCACGTCTCTTTATTCATAATCCACTTTGTTAATTGGATACTTACAGGGCGGTTCTTCACCGCCCTCCCCTAGGCTCAGGCTCCACAGTAAAGAGCTGGTGAGCCTCCCTCTTTTCCAGAAGTAGACACATTTAGCTGGTAGCCTTCTATACCTCGCCAGACTTAGAATTTTAATTTGTTGTTTTAATTCTATTATCTGTTGGTCATCTCCTGACAGGAGAGACGTTTTACCTCATGGTCATGTTTCAATTAGCTGTTACTGAGAATTGCTGATCTGATCCATAGTGTATGTATTATATTAACTTTGTAGAGTACTTATCATTTTTCTTTCTTTGCCCTTAAATTTTGTTTGCCCCTTCAAGTTTCTATCCTATTTCGGGCCTTATTTTTTTTAATTAAAAAATGTGTGTTAGTAGTTAAGAAAACAAAAGCAAAGAAACAATGCACATGATACCTAAGTTTAGAAAATATCTATTGTGTTTTCTGTCTCGGCAATGGAGTGTTCTAGAAACTCGTGAAAACGTTCATTACACAAGTTCCTTAAAATGCTGATTAAGAAATAAATCCTTCCTTCCTCATCTTTCAAGCTGCACAGCTAATTTTCAAGAAAGTGAGGGGAAATCCTCAGAATCCAAGTCATATCAGAAAGCAGGGATTCTGGGAGGTACGTGAGACTTAGAATCCCTGGGGTGCCGGTTGGCTCCTGAACTGAGTGTTAGTTGCCCTGGCAGGAGGGCGGGAGGTGAGCCCCGGGCCTCTCACACTGGGAGTTGGATGGCTCATCCTATGTAAGGCCAAGCACATCCTGAGAATCCTGTTTAATAAAGGGTGAATTAGAAAGAAAGAAAAATATCATTCCTCAAGGCAAGAAATTAAGGAAAGTCAATTTTTGGGGATGCAGGGAAAAATAACAAATCCAAAGTAAGGATTTAGTTTAAAGCTGTTCTGGCATGAGAGTGACCACAATCTCCTGGCAGAAAATCACAGCTCCTCCCGGAATGAGAAGTTGTGTTTTGAATGAAACAGTGAACAGCCATTCCTAAAAAGGCCTCCTGAGTCTTCTGGATCAAGATACTAGACCCAAACAGCTCTCTTCCAAGGTCTCATTTAAATAACCAGAAAGGTTTTAAAGGAAAGAAGCCATAATCATAGTTCTATTTATTGACATTAGTATATGCTAGGAATTCAGAGGTGACTATGGAGTTGTCTCCTCTTTTATGGACCTTACTTTCTGTTTGACATAGTTGGGGAGCTGGGTGGAGGGAGGTTTTAGTCTGTTGCAATTAGCTAGGAAAGGAAATTAAGAAAGCAGTGAAGGGTGGGTGAACTTTTTAGCTGAGGACAGTCCTGTTCATTTGGCTTTTAATTGCAGGCTCGATGAGTTTTCACTGGAGGGAATTGATCTTACAGAAAATGGACTTAACTCAGGCCTCTTCAGAATGGACAAATGAACCTGGAGAAAGACAGTCAAATCTGTGCAGACATTGAAGTTCACGTGAACGTGCTGTATCCCTGAGCCAAAGATAGGACAAGAAGGCAGCACTTCTTGAGGACAGAGGGGTGGTTTTTAAGGTTCTCCAAGAATGAATCCCAGGGAACCGGGATGGCCAGTTGTCAAACTGTGACTTTGCTTTTTGGACGGTGTGCCCACCAAAGGTATTTTCCATTTATTAGTTTTCATTTCTCTTAAATACATCTCAGGTGATGAGGACGTGGGCACAAGCATTGGACGCCATGTCGAGGAGACTTTGGATACCTGCCTAGAAGCGCGGGCACAGCTGCGGCTGCGTCATACATCTTGCCGCCCACCCCGTTGCCCGGCTCCGTGATCACGGCAGGGTGGTTCCTTGATGACCTGTCCATCTCCTTTGTGACATTGTAACCCACCAAAAACCGGAGCGTATTAGCTTGGCTTTGTTCTTTTCCATCCTTCTCTTTGAATGGACTGATAGTGGACCCAGTTATGTTAGCAGATGTTTTACAAGTAGGGCTCTCAGTACAAACCTTGTAATCCCCGCTGTGTGATCTAGAGAAGAAAGTTACATTCTTTCCAAATTGTTTTGATGCACTTATGTGGGAAAATGGTGTACGTTTGAATATGTATTTCCTCTCTGAATCATCATGGCTAGAGATGAATGTGGGCAGACATGGAATGTGTTTTCTGTATTTGAACTGTATGGTCCCCTAAATTCTCCCCAGCTTTTTAAAGTCATCACTGGAGTGTTACCTCCAGAGTGTCCCAAAGCATCCACCACTGCCTGTTCTTCAGACACTGTGAGTTTCCAAGTTGGAGAAGGCTGCTAGCTGGTGAGGCATTCTCTGGCACATCTCTGGCTGGCTGATGTGGGCTTAGCACCCAAGACTTGGCAGACAGTAACTAACCACGATCACTTCCATTTCTGGGACACTCATGAAGGATTTTATACGTATGCTAGTGGCATACGTTATTTCAATTAGTTTTCCCAACAATCATAATTAGATTTTTTCACCTCTATTAATAAGTAAACTGTCAAAGCGAGTGACGTGCAGACTTTGGACTGGAACACGGGTCTTTCTGATCCCAGTCTCTGTTCCCTCCCCGACCTATCCTTCCAGATGGCCAGGAGACTCTTCCTCAGTCTTGAGTTTCCTGCTGATATTACCACTCTCTTTGTTTCTAGGAGAGGAAAAGAAGTCTAAACTTACTTTCCAGTTGAAAATGGAATGGAGAGTTAACGTTGGAAGCCGGGAGAGTCTGTCCTGTGATGAAGCGGCCTCCTAGCCACTTCCACTGGGACGTCACGTCACTGTCTGGGCCCCTTGCTCAGCCTGTGCACAGGTGACAGCGCAGATGTGCCGAGCAGTCCTCCCGGACAGGGCAGTGGGTTGGAAAGGAGTTTGGGGATTTGGTTTCATTTCATAGGTTTCTGAGGGCCTTGGCCTGGCACTTCGAGTGGGACCATTCCCTGTCCCACATACTCGTGCTCTGGGCCCGTGCAGGCCTGATGTGGCCTCAGCCTGAGGCTCAGGGCCCGTGGTGAAGTGGAGAATTTTAGTCCAGGGTCTGTGGAGGCTCTGACAATTCTGGGTCGTGGGACATTGTCCAGGATGATAATAATTCTTCCCCGAGTTTCAGATTTCCTTGCCTGTGAGACGGGGTAGTAATAGTTTCTGAGATGATTGTAATGATTCAGTAAGGGGCGCAGCGTGTGCTGGCAGGTAGCTGGTGCTTAAGGAGCAGAAGTCGCAGTCACTCTGTCAGCCTCTCACTGTGTGCTCTGTGCTTTGAGAAGATGTGTATTTGGTGAAAGTCCTGCCCAAATACTAGGGTCTAGATGAAACGTTGTTCCTTTACTTTCCCTTTCTTTTGCTCCTTCCTTTCTCTGCGTCTGATGTGTAGGGAGCAGATTCCTCTGTTTCAGGGAATACAGGCCTTTCTAGGAAAAGGACAGGATGAACGTGGATAGGTGGGGCCGGAGGGGGTCTGGAGCATCTGCACAGTGCTGCTTCCCTGCATTTCTGCATCCGGTCCCATCAGTGCACGAAGTCAGCCTTCCTCTTCCTTCCTGTGTCATCAGGTCTCTGTTTTATGGGAAAACATTTTTTACGTGTCTTTTTTCACTTACATGTTTCGTTCAGATGCTTGTTGCTTTTTTCCCTGTGCTTCAGCGTTCCTAGGAGAGAATTCAGCAGTGCAGCATCCTCTCCGAGCTCTATGAGTTGATCGGCTTCCACTGCAAGTCCGTCTTCTTCAAGTGGGTGGCCCCCGTGCAGCGCGTGGCCCCCGGCATCCCGGAGCCTGGCGGGAAGGCCTGCTACCGACTCCTTCTGCAGACGCTTCCTGGCTACAGTCTGTCACTGATTCTGCAGGACTTCAACAAAGGTTTTGGGACTAAAACATTGCTTCAGTCCGATTAACCATGCCTTGTTTGGGCCCTGCTCTCCTGTCTCAACAGGGTGAATTGTGATTCGTGTAGAGCAGGACACAGCAGACTTTTTTCTGTCAAGGGCTTGGGAGTCAATATTTCAGGATCTGCAAACCTCCTGATCTCTGGTGCAGCTGCTCAGCTCTGCTGTTCAGACGCCAGAGCAGCCGGAGAGTCCACACACCCACAGAGCTTTATTCACAGCAGTGGCTGGGGCTGGATTGGGTGTATGAACAGCAGTTTGTCCCCACAGCCTCCTCACTATTGACGCCTGTACCTGAGCGTGCATTTGCGACAATGGGTGAACCTACACTGACACGTCATCATCACCAAGAGCCCATACTTGACACTAGGATTTACACTTGGTGGTGTGCACTCTGTGGGTTTGGACAGATGTACAATGACACGTTTCTACCATCACAGCATCATACAGAGTAGTCTGTCTTAGTGACCCTAAAAATGCTCCTTGCTGCACCTCATTCATTACTCCTTCCCCTCTAGCCTCTGACAGTAACTGATCTTTTAGTCTCTGTGGTTTTGCCTTTCCCAGAACACCATACAGTTGGAATCAGACAGTTGCAGAATCTTCCCAGATTGGCTTCTTTCACTTAGTAATATGCATTTAAGGTTCCTCCATGTCTTTCCATGCCTTGATAACTCATTTTATTTTAACACCATAAATAGTCCATTTTCTGCCTGGACCACAGTTTATTTATCCATTCACCTACTGAAGAACAGCTTAGTTGTTTCTGAGTTCTGGTGATTATGAATAAAGCTGCTATTAACATCTGTATGCAGATTTGTGTGTGGACGTAATTTTCCATTTTGTTCAGTAAACACCAAGGAGCACAGTTGCCAGATCATATGGTAGGAGTACGTTTAGTTTTGTAAAAAATTGCCAGACCGTCTTCCAAAGTATCTGGGCCATTTTTCATTCCCACCAGCAATGCAAGAAAATTCCTGACGCTCCACATCCTCACCAGCATTTGGTGCTGTCAGTGTTCTGAGTTTTGGCAGTTCTGACTGGTGTGCAGTGATAACTCACTGTTTCAGTCTGCAGCCCCTTGATGACAGATGCTGTGGAGCATGTTTCCATAGATTTCTTTGGCATCTAGTTTCCATGTTGAGGTGTGTGTTGAGGCATTTTGCTCATTTTTTAAGCAGGTTATTCATTCTTCTTGTTGAGTTTAAAGAGATTTTGGTGTATTCTGGATATCAGCCCTTTATCAATGTGTCCCTGCCCTTCACCTGCAGCACCGGAGTTGTCCTTTGGGTCTCAGTGGAGTGTCAGCTCTTCAAAGAGGTTCCCTGTCTTCCCTCACCTAAATACTGTCCTTGAACTTTTCACTTTCATTGACTCACTTTGTTCTTTTTAAATAGCATTTCCCATAATTTGTAAGTACATTAAAAAAAAAGGCAATGATTGAACACTGCCTCCCCCACCAGGCTGTGTGCCCTGTGAGAGCAGAGACCCTGTCCCCACTCACCATGTCCCATGACAGCACATGTCACATGTCCATGTAAATGTGTGTAACGTGGGGCCAAACCTGATGAGCAGCTATGACGACATGTGTTGGCTACCATTCATTGAATAGAGTTTGTTTCTTGATCTTAATTTTAAATCACATGAATGAAACATGTTTCTTTTGAAAAATAAAACAACAAAGCACACCTCCATGTGATTGGTACTTTCTACTTAGCCTTCTGACCCAGGAGGGGACGTTCACCATCATTTTGTGGAGGAGGTTGGGGAGGTAAAGTAGGAGAGTGAGATCAAATAAAGTAAAAATGATAACAATCAGCTGGCTTTATTTTCACTAAGACAAATGTTACTTTAAACCATACCTCAGCTGTTGTTCTGTTGTTTTAAACACTTCTCATAGAATTAAATGGAAGCCCACTAAACCCTGAAAGGGAAATTATGTGCTCAGGTCCTGAAAAGTGTTTATGTCTATTTCTTGAAATGCACATTTTCCCTGCTGGTTACAGAATGTCATGGCGGGAACACAGCCGTGAGCTGTGTGTGTCTGCCAGCTTCACGGGCTGCTCACTGTCATTTTCATTTTCTTGTGTTGCAGTGTATGAAGGTTTTCCATCAGACTGTTTGCTCAGCCCCTTCCTGAATGAGGGATTGAATTTTCCACAGGAAATCTTATGGAAGAGAGTGACAAGGCACATGGGTTTCCCAAAAAGCAATAGTTGTTGTAATAAACTCTCACATTGGTGAACTTTTTGAATACAAGCGAGTTGAAAATTTTATCACTAGGTCATATGCCACAAATCTGTCTTAAGAATAAAAAGATTCAGATTTTATAGAAGAAGCAGTTTGAATCAAGTATAAATTACAATTTGTACACTAGTTGGTGTTAGAACATGTACTCACTCTTACCATAATTGCCTGTGGTAGGAACTGAATCATTATTTATTTATTTAAAAAAAATCCTCAAGGTTCTACTTGCCTCATTCTTGATGCGGCAGTGCTGAGGTTAGTTAAGTTGGGACATTTAGAATTCTTGGCTAGGTTTTCAGGACATTGATTTCAGCCTCTTTATCTTTTTTAGAATCTCTTCTTTGTGTCGGTCTTTGGTCATTTGACAATGTGGAAATACTGCACAGATCAGTCTTTCCCTTTTTCCTGTCTTTATGGGAAAAGATTTCTGTAAGACACACTACTAGGACATTAAGCATTTTGTGTGGGGTAAGTTTGGTCGGCTCAAAGGATTTCAATTAATACGTATTAATACTTGCTATTCAGCTAATGATAAGAAAATTATAAAATAACTTAATTATACATCAATAAATATAGTACAATAAGCCCATCACCCAGATTAAGGAATTCACAAACATTTCCATATTTCCTTTATTCAGACCTTTGTTCTTTTACTTGTCCTTTGTTGAAGTATTTGACAGCAAATTCAAGAAAACATGTCATTTTACCCTATGTCCTCAAGTAGGCATGTCTGAAAAATGAGGGCCATTTCTTTGATCAGGTTTTTCCATTTGACTTATGTGCTCGTTAAGTACCAGCTGTATCAGGCATCTCACTAGGCATTAGGAATCCTTGGGGCAATGAGACAGTCCTGGCTCCCAAGGAAGTTAAGGGCTGATGGAAGAAACCAACACAGGAGCTTGGGTGCCTCACCTAAGGTCCCTGCGGGATGACACCAATTGGAAAAAATTTGTGCACAATACAGTGGGATTCACAGAAGGGACTGGTCAGACTAGTAGGGCAGGCCGTGAGAGAGGCGGTCAGCAGGGCTACAAGAGGAGGAATCATTTGATCAGAATCTGAAATCTTTTCTGCCAACCTTCCTACCAAGCCCTAGGGCCCATCACACACAACCCTGTGCTGTAACTGTTTTTGATTCCTGTTACCACGTCTCCTTCAGGAAGGATTTTAAGGTGGAAAATATTTAAAATCAGTAATTGTTGCCAGAAGGGACATAGAACAAAGAACATGGAAACAACACAAATGTCCATCAGCACATGACTGGATAAAGACAAGGTGATACATATCTACAATGGAATACTACTCAGCCATAACAGATGCAATTTGCAGCAACATGGATGGACCTGAAGACTGTCATTCTAAGTGAAGTGGGGTGAAAAGAGAAAGAAAAATGCCATAAGACTTCATTTATGAGGAATCTAAAATTAATAGCAATAATAATAAGACCACAAATGAACTAATTGTTATTTTGATTTCTTGAATATGCTTAAGCACATATGACTGTCCTTTGTGATTGGATTACCATATTCTGTTTATTATTCTTTTGTAGTTGGCTTTATTCCTCTGGTAACTATGTAAGTTTAAAAATCTGAAACTCTAATCTGTTCTTAGAAACAATAATTAGTACATATATGTAACTAAAAAAATGCAGTATACTCTATACATGTATTTACATGCAATGTGTATGTGGAGTTGAACTGTAATAATTATACCTAATAATACTGAAAAAGGAAAAAAATAAAATAATATATAAAAAAACTAATCACCCCTCTTTAAATATTAAAACATTCAGTTCTGAGATTCTGTGAAAGACAGCATTGAAGTAGGTTTTTAAGATTTTCTCCTTGCTCCTCGGTGAGCAGCCTGGGCTGCAGAGCTTGGCCGCCACAGGCACCCAGGACTTGCCGGCTTGCTCCTCACTTGTTGGGAGGAAGATTAGATGATTCAGGAATATTTATGCTCTTAGAAGTTGCTGAAAACCCCACAGAGCTTCTGTTTACATGGAGTGTATCTGTCAATATACCCCATTTTAGAAATTTGAACAGAAAATTTAAACCCAAGAACTGACAAGCACACGCTGCCCCAGCACGTGGTCAAAGCAGTGCTGTCACGGTGGCGTGTGTTGGTTCTAGAAAAAATGCACCATACACTCAAGAATGAGGGTGAACCCACAGATCTCATCTCAGCAATGCTATGAAGAGGTGGGACCCAAAGCCCCTAAAACAGTGCTGAAGTCCCCAGATGTCCCAGAACACACAGAGCCATGGGACCAAGAATCCAGTGTCTCATGGATCATCAGCCGTGGAGACCGCGTCCTGGGTCAGGAGAAGCAAAAGTAGGGATACCAGGCACACAGTCCTATTACAGCAAAGCTTTAAAGGTGTTGAATTGACTAAAAGAGTGGCAAAGATTTGCATTTAGAATACTACATTTCCTCTCCTGGAGACGTTAGAATGATAACACTGATTAACAGAGGATGATTGTAATGGATTAACTATGATACTGATGACATGAGCTGCTCACACTAACCCTGCACTCAATGTAGACTAAGCCTTTTATGTACACACTTCATTAGGTCTCCACATCCCTGCAAGGTGGCATTAAGCACTCATACAACCATGAAATCAGTGACTATAAAACAGTCACAAGGCTTTCTCTGCAGCATGAGGTAGCAAAACCAGCAAGGATTTTCAATGACAAAATCCAAAATCATATATATTTGGGAAAGAAAGCAAACAAAACACAGAAGGACAATAAAACAAAAGAGCAGATGGAATGGAAACTTTTATTGAAGAAAGCAATGATTGATTCAATTACAACAGGTAATGTCCCTGGTATAATTGAACCATCAATCCAAATTTTTGGAATAGTGAGTTGTGAAATTACTGTCTCATTTAATATTGGAATTCCTAGTTGGACCAATTTGATATACATCACTGGTGTGATGTTATCTATTTAGGTAAATAACAATATTCATATTTTTTAAGGTAACAGGAATCATAACACAGGACTCCAGATTTAGAGAGAGAATTCAAACAACTACTATCATACTCCATCCAGTAAGGACAAGTGTCCCTGCGTCACCAAAACAATGAGAATTTGCACACAGAAAACACATTTCTCAAGTTGTGACAAATACAAGACCGTGAACCATGAATTACGAGAAGAAGCAACTGTTTAAATGCCATGGGCAAAATTTTTTATCATCTTGAAAACATCACTGATGCACTAAGTAAGAAAAAAAATTGTTTTACTAGCAAATCTAACTGACACAGGGGATTTTCCAAGTGAGAAGGTAATTCCAAAAATTGCAGTAAAATGAGTTAAGATGATCTGTGCAGTGACGGAGCTGATATTAGACTGACCAGCATCACGATTTCCGGTTTTACACTTGCTCTCTTCTTGTCACCTCTGACACAAGAATGCATCATATGATTTTTTTCTTTAGGGAAAAAAAGATAAATAAAAACTAACTAGAAGATGTGGTATGGAAAGCAGTAATGAAGTTGTCTAACCTAATAATGCAGCCAGTGTAATGTAGCACTTATTCGGGCACTAGAATTTTTTAAATCATGATTTATTTTATATCCTATTTCTATCCTAAAGGAGGCACTTAAAGTTTTCTACTTTATTCAACATATCTTGTGGGGGTTGTGATATACACTGGTATGGCAGTTTTCAGAGATTCAAAATCGCCTCTGTGGTTGTGGTCAGGAAAGGCAAGGCTCCCTCAGAGCTGAGACGGAGAAGGAATCCCCGGAGTCAGCCCCCGGGCAGCTTCCAAACCGCATCTGCTTGCACTTGGCACAGGACACCATCAGCAAGTGTAACTCTGACAAGGAGATTTCCCCGGGGACCTGGGAGGTGCTCTAACATTCTGAAGCCACTTGTTTCCCATTTAGGTAAGGCTTGGAAAAACAGTTTATTAGAAGTGACTCCCTTTGTATGTGCCTTTTGTCCTGAGAGGTCACTAATTAGCAAAAATATAAAATACCCCATAATATAAGAATTTAGGTACCCCATTTTTCCATCTACCTGTCTATTTGTTTATCATATTTATACTTAGGTTACACTTTCCATGATGTTCAATTCCGGGCACCAAAAAAGAAAGGTTGCAAAATATTTTTTATAAAAAGCGGGAATGGGTCTAAGGTTTAAAAACCACTACTGCTAACAATAAAAGCCAGATAATATTTTTAACCTCAATTGCATCAGACCTTCCCGAATTCCTCCCTTAAGTTCACTGTTAAAACAATAATGGAATCTCTGTCCTTCCAAGACTCGGGCCTGATCGCCACCCATCCAGATATCTTTCTGTGGGTCCCTACTTGTCCTCGAGGCCCCCAAACACAACTTACGGGTTGAAATTTCTTCAGTGTTCCTACTGTAGGGGAAACCTGGAAGTCCCAGGCACTGTCCAGGAGTCACACCTACCTGCAAAAATCAAAGTCATGTGACTGAAATGGGACAACCCAGGTTGTGTGGTAGGGCTGAAAGCTTACCAAAAACAGGTTTGGGGGCCTTACCCAAGCCCTCCAGCTCCTAACATGAAGAAGTACAGGGAGGCCAAATTAACCACGAGACTGTGTGGCTTAATTACCCCATGAATAAAGGATTTGTGCCAGTGCCACCTTTAGACAGGGAACCCCAGAACCCAGACTTGGAAGCACCCTGTCCCCTACCCTCTGAACAAATATTCTCTCAAGACACATAGTGAGAGATGGGAGCCCCGGTGAGCTCTGGAATAAGATGCGACCTGAAAGACTGCTGGTAACAAATGGTGTGCAGCTCGGGCAACCCCCAGGACCACCAGCCATTCTGGTACCACTGATGCCCACACTTCCATCCACAACAGTTTCTTCAGGACACTTATGCACATATAACCATCACACAAAAATGATTGCTTAGACATATTTTAAGAGAAATAACATTATGAGAATGCCAAATTCATGACATGTCAGAGTCAAGACCCCAGAGTATTTACTGGATGAGATCTCACGTGTGCCCCGCAGTGAGCTTTAAACCCTTAGGACACAGTCATGGAACAGTAGGCATTTTCTTTCTTTCCTCCAAGTTGGCTTTACTGGAGAACTCCGTAGACACAGGAAGACTCTGTTTCCCACCTCTACTACTTACACAAAGGGCTCATCACGTGGTGAGGGATCAGCGCTTGTGCGACCGGCTCCAATGTGAGCACTCCAGTGCCCAGCTCCTCCAGGAGCAGAGCTCCCCCCACAGGAGCAGAGACCCCCCCAGGAGCAGAGCACCCCCCACGGGCACTGCAGTGCCTGCAAGAATCAGGAGTCTGATGAGTGAGCCTGGGGCGGGCAAGTCAGGAAGCAAGCACCGCTCCCTCAAGCTCTGCAGGTGATCTCTGTGTCATCTTGAATAAATACAGTCAGCATTAAGATGTTTGACAAGAGGGTAAAAGGTAAGGCCTCTCCAAATCTCCTCGCATTCCTTTAGTTGGAGACCTGGTAGAACACATGGCGACGAGAGAAGCTGGCTTTTCATGCCCACGTTGGCCTCAGGGCTACAGGGGAGGCCACGGTGCTGCCTCCGCCCCACTTCCTGCCTTCGTCCTGCAGACCTCACAGGGGCCGCTGACTCGTTTCTCTGACTTTCTCTCCTTGGTTGTGCTACACTTCCAGCTTTTAAAAGCTCACAAAATCCTCACTGGAAAATCTTTAACAATGAACCCAAGTCAAATGAAATCAACCAAAAAGACACACTGCCTTCTTCATTACTTTATATTTTAGGATGAAATTCTTGAAGACGACTCCCTGAACTGAAGGGGTAGATGGAGGAGAAAAGAAAACAAGACAAGCATTTTTGGGCCCATAAAAAATGAGAGGTAACCAGATGGTGTCTAGTCTTCATTGCAACTCTCTGCCTGCCCCAATTTCACATGCCCCTCCCAACTGAACCCATCAGAACTCGACTGAAGGAGACGGCTGTGCAAATTTATTGGAAACCAAATAAATCACTATGGAAACAGTCTCCCAAACCCAGTGAGAACACTGTAAGCTGACCAGTGCCAGGATCTGAATACGTGCAGATCAAAATTCCGACCCCCTCCCTGGTAGGTGTACTTACAGTGGGGGTTGTCGCCGTGCAGTTTGTCTGCATCCAACATATAAAAATGAAAGGGACTCCAGTTTTCAACATCACAGTCCCTCTGAAACAACTGGTGGTCAATTAGCGTTTGTCTCCAGCAAAACTCGATTTTCTCCCCTGCACGTGGAGGTGAACACACAGAAGAGACTGATGATCCCCGCTGCGAGTGTAGCTAAGTGTGTCTAAGCAAGCTGGCTCCATCAGCATCCTGATGAGCAGGGGAGTGTGTGAGCCGCGGGGCTCTGCAGACTAATGGCCAGGCAAGGAGGGCGCTTTCTTACATTGGGGAGAAAAAGGCTGGAGCAGCACTCGCTGGAAATAAATTCTAATTAAACCTTCAGGTGCGGTTCCTGCAGCAGAACCCACGCCAATAGATGAGGCTCCCTCCGTGCTGTCCAGTCATGTGAACCAGGCTCATTAATATACATGTGTGTTTGGTTTAGCAAGTGAATCATGTCTGTTTTCTGGAAATTACATGAGGGTAGAAAACCTTCCAAACATGTTCATTTATTTGCTGTGGACTTTGTTTAATCCTCTTAAGAGCATTTAGAATGACAAACTTCTTAAATTAGCATGTTTGCCTGAGTGACCTTTCCAGGCACATGGGCCGAAACCTAGGACAGCCCAGAAGCAAATTCAAAACCGTTCCAGCTGCACAGCACTGCAGAATGTGTCCAGTTTGAGAATAAGGATTTTTTCTCCACACACTTTTCCTCCTCTGCCCAAATTAATCAGCCTCTGCTGCTCTTGTGTAATGAGTATTGTATGACTCATCTTCTCTGCCTGTAAAATGGAAATGGGAAATACTTCTGCCCAATAAAATGACATAGAACTAAGCCCCAAAATTATATATATTTAAAAAAAACAGGGCTTTACGCTGTCCAGGGATATGAATCATTTATTTAATATATCAATTGTTACTAGAATAATCTTTTTAAAATGTAACCCCTCCTCAGAAAACTTCAACTACTATTCGATAAAAATATCACAGAAAATTTCTGAAAAGAATTTAAAGGAAAATTATTTTTAACTGAATCATGTTCTAGGCACACTGAATAAATTCTTTTTAGAGAACTACTTGTTTTTAATAAATGACCTATAAAAATACACCCAGCATTAACCAGTAAATCTTCATTCCTTATTTTAAAATTCTTAAGGCATGCTATATTTCTTAAATCAAATGAGGAGATATTTGCAAGCCAATGGACAACGGAATTACCTAAGAAGACATTATAAAGCAGCAAGAGCAACTAGCACTTTGCCAAGCATTCTGCCTAAGAGTCACTCGTACCATCTTATTTTGACCTGACTGCTTAGAGGTGAGCTCCATCAGCCCATTTAACACATGAAGAAACTGAGGCTATGTGTGGTCATGTTTCCAGTACTTGGTGGAGCCAGGATCCAAACCCGGATCTTTGTCTATAGAGCCTGTGCCTTTACCAGATCACACTAAATTTCTCACTCTTCAAATGCACTCAGTCCCCGAGGTAACACACCTTCCTTGCATTTCTAGGAGTTTTAGGAATTACTGAATTACAAGGACTAATCAGACATTTGTGTGAGCTAATTTTATATTTTCTGATTTTCCTGAATCAGTTCAGGCTGAATTCATTCTACTTACGAGAAGTCCTGAGGCAGAGGAGAGAGGGGAATATAAGCCAGACATAAACAATTTCAAGAGATCCACTTCATCAAGGAAGCAAAGTATTAAGTAAGCCATTCTGCAACATGCTTGTCAATAAACCTTGGTGTCTCTCTCTCAGCCTGAAGGAGGGTAAGCCCTCCAGCCCATCTGCCTTCCAGCCACATACCCTGGATGACCTTGGTTCCCTCACCGGTGACACATGTGTTCTCCTGGGACTCTTTGTAGAGATTAAATGATAAAACTGTATGCAAAGGGGCTACTTCATTGCCAGACAGTAGGCACTAAACAAATAATAAAATTATTTTGTTTCATGAAAATGGGAGGCAAGTCTCCCAATTAAACATTCCTGATAGAATCCCAACAAGCACTTTAATTTGTCTACAAGAAATTGTAAAATAGCATTTCTTTTTTGAAGGCCATATCCATTCTCCCTACTTTTTACAAATCCTGGCTGTTATCCTGAAAATCTATTCCCAGAACGTGGCATCCATCTCCCATATTTAAATCCTTTAAGTTTGAAATTATGATGAAGCTTGGGCACATAAAGATTCACACCATAATTCACAGAATAAACAAAGACCACAGGAACAGGGCCACCTCCAGACCCCATGTGCTCAGGACAGGCTCCAAACTTCACAAAATCAGAAGCATACTGTTTGAAGAGAAAGAAAATTGAATGTGATCAAGGAGGCTGACATAGAGCACTGGCCGGCTCACGAGATGACCCCGTCGCCCCCTCGTCTGACCTAAGTCATCGAACACAGTTATCCGTTGATCTCTAACTAAAACTAGAACACGGGTAGGGTTGGAAAGTAACATTTTTTCCTACAATATATACATATTGTCAACTAAAAATTGGCACTTGTCATCTGCCTCTGATTTGGTTAAGTCATGAGCCACTGCAGCTGCTGACTTTCAACACCCTCTGAAAGTAGTTAAGTGTGGAGATCAGGAATGGGGTGCTCTGTGCTCTGGGAAAATGGGCAGAAGAGTCTTCAGATAGTTAGACATTTTCAGGAAATTTTATGCGCCCAAATTCTTACATCCCCTCCTATCTAGAAAAGCGCTAAAATCATTAACAGAGACACCTGCTTCTTGACTAGCAGCAGCCTCTGCCTAAACTTGTATTGGACCGCACGTCCCCCTTCACTGAAATCTTATATAATTCTGAGCTCCACCTCCTCTTCAGAGCAGTTCCTCTGAGCTCTCTGAGATGCTGTCACCTGGGCTCTGGTCCTTATTTTGCCCCAGATAAACTTTAACCAACAACTCTCACGTTTTGTGGTTTATCGACAGTACCACAAAAATTAAGCTTACATACTTGAACTCAGAGTAAACATTCAGTATCAAATATTTCTTGACTTAAATTCCTATTTAAATGTAAATAATTATTCCATTTCTTAAATATAACATCTTTAAATATAAATTAACAGATATTTGTGAATCTTTGAAAAATATAGTCTAGAAAAAAATTTTAGCAATTAAAAAAGCTATTGTGTGGAGCTTTAGAATTTCAAAAGTGGAAGAGAATAGTATTGTAACTCAAGTTCTTGTTTTAAATGCAGAGATCCTGAGGCCTCAAAAGACATATCAATTTGCCTGATTTTATACACTGTCCTTTAACAGAAAACCTTGAACTAAGTTCCTGGTCTTTGAGAAACCAAGACTTGCTCTGCTGGTGCAGGGCTGAAATTTATGAAAATGGGTCGTGAGAAAGAACCAGAATGCGGGGGCCTGGGCGAGGCAGCGGAGGAAAGGAGGGTCTCACCTTGTCGTGGGTGAGAAATAGTCTCCCGCAGTGCTGGTGTGATGGGCATCCCTCAAGTGCCTGAAAACTACTATTTAGCACACCTGCCACCAAAACGCACACAAGCTGTTTAACTAGAAGGCTGACCAGGAGGCTTTCTCAGTGACACAACAAGCTATTTTCAAGTTAACTCTACAACTACAGGAAGAGAAAGAATAGAAAGCTGGTATTAATTATTAAAAATTTACACCAAGAACCATGGAAATTCCAGGAGAAATATAAAGACGTTGGAAGTTTCATTATGCTAACTTACTGCCAATTCATTTGTCTTAAAAGCTGTGCTATAAAATATATTGTTCTTTGTTGTTCCAAATCACATTTGAAAGAAATAATGTTTCTTAAGGGTGTTTCTGGAAATTTCTTCTATTTCCTAACACCAAATCTCAGACCCTTAAAGAAATGGGGGGTTGGCATTTCGTCCACTGTTCTCTAGGCAATTTGTTTTTCCTTCAAAGAACAAGGGGGGAATCACACAGAAAAGCATTTGAGCATCAGGCTGCTTACATTTCCTCCGGGAGTCTTGGAAAATAAGGTGGAAATGAACAGTAGGACAGAAACATGGCGGGAGAGTCACTGGCTAGAAGGTGAGAACAAATGTGTTCTCCAACGTGCTCTGGTAGCCACTAGTTTAAATGAACTGAGCAATTGTTCGAGCATACACGCACTTCTACGGGAAAATCTCAACCGTTACCAAACGATCAGTGCAGCCCGAAGCAATGGACGGACTGCGGAGGCCCCCGGCGTCTCATCGTGTTGTCTTACACCATGTGCAGGTTGAGCAGTGCCTCCCCGCCCCCTCCCTCCCCTCCCCTCGATGGAGATGGCTGGTCCTGAGCTGAGCTTACCTCATAGCAAGCTGTCTCTCAGCCCTCTGTCTAAAGCAAGATAAAAGCAGGAAAGCTACCTGGGACTTTACAGAACCAACCCAAAAGGGAACTGAAGCACCTTTCTTCCCTCCTTTCTGCTGCCTGGAATGTGGGCCTGATTTTTGACCCTCAGGCAGACACTTTGGGCCATCAAGTTGACGGGCTGAAAATAAGAGGCATCTGGTTCTCTGACCCTGGGACCTTCATGCAAACCAGCCCTGTGGTACCGATTGCTTGACTTCTTTATGTAAGAGGGAAATACAAGTTTAGCATGTGTAAGCTACCGCTGTTATCTGGGGAAGTAGGTGTTGTACATTGCCACGGTAAGTCCTAATAATAAAGTTAAAGATTCACCAAAAACTATTTACCAAATAGTTAATAAATGATAAAGAGTTCCTGATTTTTGTTTTAATGCTATGAAATGTAAATCAAGTTTCAGCATATGCTAGTAAAACAAGACACTGTGGAGAAAAAGCAAAACAGAGATTATAGAACAGAGACACAAAGCCTCCTCTTCTCCAAGGCACAGGAGGACAGCCGTGACTCTACGTGCCAAGGTTGGAGTCTCATGGGCTCCCTGTTTTCCTTGCCTTGGGTTGTCTTTTCTTTCCAGCCTTGGGAAAAATGGATGACTGCTGGTCAAATCATTTCAGGAGCAGCTTCCATCGTGTAGAACCCCTGTCTCTTCCTTTCCTCTGCCTCCTGGAATGTTCTGACACAATTAATCAGTCCAGCCTTCTAAATTGAGCAAATGGAGCTCAATCAATCTGCTTTTAGACAGAGTTAGGAAACAGACATTAAAAAGCATAACTAGGAAATCTTATCTTCCAGAGGTCATTGCACAGATGAAATAGGAGAATATCTGTGAATCACTCTGTAAACACTAAGTACAATACAAACAATATTAGTACTGATTCTATGTCACATTCTTCAAAAAACGAAAACAGAATAGTTTTCTACCAGAAGGAGAAGGTGCTTTACAATTTTCTGTCACTTTAATTCTTCAAAAGTTTCTATAAAATTGATGTCTTTAAAAAAATCAATGCACATTAGGGACTAAATTTAATTCCTTCATCTTCCCCTGTTTAACAGATATCAAGAATGATACCATTTCTAGACATTTTATCTAGGAAAGCCTTTGGTATACATGAGGCACAGAGCATGACAAATTGTCAGTATCACTCAGGATAGGAAACCCATGTTTGATACCCGAACTTGAAGACATGAAGAAGATGCCTGGCATGTCCCACTGACCTTTCAAGCTGTTATTTTTGAAACACTTGTTTCTTCTTGGTCCAGAACAGACCCGCATTTGTTGATGTGAGACTCTTTAAGTGAAAAGGTAAACCCATCATTACACTTTAGAGACTGAAGCCTTACCCTCCTCATCCATGTGGACATAGCATCCTTACTGATTCCTAACATGAAAAATGACCACCAATGACATCTCAGGATGCTCCAATGCAGAGGTTCTCTGCTGCAGTGAAGAGGAAAGAGCCGTGTGCTTCAAGATGTACTTACTGTCTGTAGCTCACTTGGCAAGACACGGCAACTTGTCTAAGCTAAAGCTTAAAAGTGGAAAATAGAGACAACATCCATGGCAAAGGGCATTCGGAGGCTAATTCCTTGGCCCCACTTCATCGCTTCTCAAGAGCCGTGGGCAATACCTTGAGAAAGGCAGCAATACGTTACCCAACTCATCAAAAAGCTGTGCCTCCTACTAATTGACAGTAAAGCAAGTGTCATCTGGCTCAACAGTTCTCCCTGTGTCTCTAAAGTGGTCGTCTACTTTTTCTTTATTTTGTCGGTTGGGGGACACTCCTTTTTTGAAAATCCTCCTCCCTGCAGTAGAAGTTCTTATTTTCCCAACCAGAATGCAGGCTTGAAGGGGGGCAACAGAGCTGAGAACACATAAATCAGTATTTATTCCTTGATATATTTTTTACACATGGACTAAAAATCATTGGGTCAGTTGGACATCAATATCATATCTAATTTACACTATTGTCAACTTTCATTTTACTACCAGCTCCTGAAACAGTCACGTGGTCACTAGGTTTTTTTTCCTTCCCTTGACCCATGGGTTCGATGATTTCTAACCAGACACAATAGCTTTTTGAAAAGAAGTCTGTTTCACCTTTTGCTTTTAAACTAAACTTGTGTGCTTGACCCTGATTTCATTCTAACATTCACAAAAATCTATCCAAGGACAACCACATTTAACATCATCTCTAGATGTCTTGAATACAATGGTGAGTGATTCTTCCAGATCATTAAACTATATATGCACATTATGCTGTGGTCCTATTCAATTTGTGGTGTTTACAGGAATCGTTACCTCTTTGGATACTTTATTACATATTTAGCATTTCTTTATCCAATTCAGTTACATTAATATATAAGATTTCAAAAGATCTGCTTTCTCAAAATGATGATGTTTAACATCTATAGTCTATTTTAAATCAAGTAATTCAATAAGGTTGTCAAGGACAGCAGTGAAGGTTGTGTGTGGTGATTGCTGCTTCAGAGTCTCCGGTCCTGTCCCTTGATCTTACAGGTGTTTACGCATCCTTGTCAATGTCATCACATCAGTCTATTAGGAGCTGAAATTAAACTACCTGGATGCTAATTTTTTTTAAAAAAACAATATACTCAATTTCCCCTTCTAATACTTTATTGTTTCTCATACTGAGGCTCACCAGTTTTCCTAATATATATATTTGGTGGGGAGGGGGGCACAGCTCTGAATGCCTGCAGACAGCACCAACTCTATAAGATTAACCAGAGGTGGCCGTGGATGTTCTGTGACTTCAGCCACTGAGCACGAGCACCTGCTGTCCTTCCAACTGTTCTGCCTCCATTATTGACAGCTCTGAAGGTCACTGCCTCTTGTAAAATTCTACAACATTACAGTTCATATATTTTTAAAAGTTATAAATTTGTGAAAGTCGTCTGCTGTTTGTGTAAAAAGAGGGGTACTTCCTTTTGCTCATTTCAGGCTAAACTAAGTCCAGAAGGACACACACACACACACACACACACACACACACACACACACAGAGAGAGACACACGCAGTTCTGAGTGCCCCCAAGGAAAAGTTTGAAAGGCTTCGGGACAGTGGTGGCACTCAAACCTTTGGAATTTTGAGCTCTATGAAAGCATCACTTATTCAGAAATTAAGCATTATAATTCTAGACGAAGAGAATCAGAATCACCCACAAGATACTTACCAGAATTTTTTTAAAGAATGTATCTTCCCTAAAATCCAATGATAATTCAAATATCCATGGAAAGAAAGTAGATCAGTAATATCAAGCAATAATTTCTACACTATTGCTGATTAGACTTCAGCCTCAACCAAAGAACATAGAAATAAGATACCTGGAGATAAAGAGATGGAAATGAGGTATTAAAAAGCAAGAATATAAAAGAAGTAGCGGCCTTACGGAAACCTGTTCATTTTCTTTGAAATAATTTCTTGGTTACAGGAACTCACTCGTGAGGATCTGGAAATGCATCAAGAGGAAATCTAGCAGGGAAAAGAAGCAGAAGCAGAAGCAGGTCTCAGTTTTCTCCGAGGCTGATCCTAAATGAAAAAACTTTCCTTGGCTTCCAGAATAGACAACCTGCATGGTTCCCTTAGCAGAAGAGTGAGGAGGAGAGAAAACCGAATATGTTTGCAAATCATCCTTCACCAACCCTGTTGGAACACAGAATTTTGGTGTTAGGGGCACTGCCCGACCTATAAATATAAGAGAAGGAACAAGCTCTAATAAGGTTTTTGAGCGAAAAATGCTTTTAGCTTTAAACCTACTCTAGAAATCATGCTGAGAAATCATGGTAAGTGCTTGAGGTGTAGCCTTGCTCTTTACGTTACATAAAGGAATGCGTCCCCACATGTACCATTTTGGGAACGGAATATGTGTTGCAGCCTCCTTCACTTAGGTTTTTGGAAACCCAGAGTTTCTGGCCACGGGGAAATAGGCTAGTTACATATCAAAGGGGAGGCAAAAACTCCAGCGCGCTTTTCCATTGCAAACCGATTTTACTACAGACCGGCTTTAAGAATCATGCTGAGAAAAGAGAGTAAGTGTTTCTACATGTCACTCTACCTTTTATGACGGATGTAAAAAGCCTCTCCACATGATCACTTCTGACATCTCAATCTGTGTGGAAGCTGTTGTAAAACTAGATTTTTGGGTACACAGAGCTTCTGTCTTAGAGCATCTACACTAATTATATATGTAAAGGGAGGCACAATCTCCAAAACGGTTATCCAGAGGAAACGGCTTTAACTTAGAAACCGGCATCAGGAAACATTCTGAGAAATCAGAGAATGTGTCTCTAGAAGTCACCTTGTACATTATGCTGGATGACATAATGCCTATATACATGCAAAATTTTTAGGTCTGTATGCGTATGGAAGCCGCGTTTCCACTGGCTTGTTGGGAAACCAGAGTTTTTGGGAGGGGAAACTACACTGTTTTCATATATATGGCAATGTATTAGGACCAAATCGGTTTTCCAGTGCAAAAAACTTTTATTGGAAACCGGCTTTGAGAAACAAACAGAGAAAACAGAGTAAGTGTTTCTGTATTACTTAACTTAAATACTGGATGATAGAATGGCTCAACACATGGAGAATTCCTACAACAGTATGTGTGTTGGAAAAGTCCTTCACATAAATCCTTGGAAAACCAGAGTTACTGGTCTAGAGAAAATACATTAATTACATATCCCAGGGCAAGCACTACTGCAAAAACATTTTAAAGAGCAAACAAGATTTACATGAAAACCGACCGTTGAATCCTTACAAAGAAATGAGAAGGTGTTATTAAAATACACGTTACCTATTAACTGGATAAAAGAACGTACCACCACATGATGAAATATGAAAGAAAGTCTCTCCACATGCTCAAATCTTAGAGAGAAGTGTGTGTGAAAGCTGTCCTTCAACTAGCTTGTTGGGAACACAAAGATTCTTTTCAGTTGCAAACTACACTCCATAAATATATAAGGGGAGGTACTAGCCCCAACTCGGTTTTACAGTGAAAACTGCAGGAACTTCAAACCGGCACTAGGAAAAAGACAAACAAACCAGAGTAAAACTTGCTCCTGCAACACGTTCCATTTCTGCTAGATGAAAGAACGTCTCTCCACATGTTCATTTCTGAGAGAATAGTGTGTGTGAAAGCCGTCCTTCAATTAGCTTCTTGGGAACACAAAGTTTCTTTTCAGTTGCAAACTACACTCCATAAATATATAACGGGAGGTACTAGACCCAACTCGGTTTTACAATGAAAACTGCAGGAACTTCAAACCGGCACTAGGAAAAAGACAAACAAACCAGAGTAAAACTTGCTCCTGCAACACGTTCCATTTCTGCTAGATGAACGAACGTCTCTCCACATGCTCATTTCTGAGAGAATAGTGTGTGTGAAAGCCGTCCTTCAATTAGCTTCTTGGGAACACAAAGTTTCTTTTCAGTTGCAAACTCCACTCCATAAATATATATGGGGAGATACTTGTTCCAATTCGGTTTTACAGTGAAAACTGCAGGAACTTCAAACCGGCACTAGGAAACAGACTGAGAAAGCAGAGAAAAAGTGTCTCCTGCAACCCGTTCCTTTTGTGCTAGATGAACGAACGTCTCTCCACAATCTCAGTTCTGAGATATATGTGTGTGTGAAAGCCGTCCTTCACTTAGCTTGTTGGGAACACAAAGTTTCTTTTCAGTTGCAAACTCCACTCCATACATATATATGGGTTGGTACTAGCTCCAACTTTGTTTTACAGTGAAAAATGAAGGAACTACAAACTGGCACTAGGAAACAGACTGAGAAAGCAGAGAAAAAGTGTCTCCTGCAACCCGTTCCCTTGGTTCTAGATGAACGAACGTCTCTCCACTTGCTCAGTTCTGAGAGATAAGTGTGTGTGAAAGCCGTCCTTCACCTAGCTTGTTGGGAACACAAAGTTTCTTTTCAGTTGCAAACTCCATTCCATACATATATATGGGGAGGTACAAGCTCCAACTCGGTTTTACAGTGAAAACTGCAGGAACTTCAAACCGGCACTAGGAAACAGACTGAGAAAGCAGAGAAAAAGTGTCTCCTGCAACCCGTTCCCTTGGTGCTAGATGAACGAAAGTCTCTCCACTTGCTCAGTTCTGGGAGATAAGTGTGTGTGAATGCCGTACTTCACCTAGCTTGTTGGGAACACAAAGTTTCTTTTCAGTTGCAAACTTCATTCCATAAATATATATGGGGAGCTACAAGCTCCAACACTGTTTTACAGTGAAAACTGCAGGAACTTCAAAGCGGCACTAGGAAACAGACTGAGAAACCAGAGAAAAAGTGTCTAATGCAACCCGATCCCTTGGTGCTAGATGAACGAACGTCTCTCCACTTGCTCAGTTCTGAGAGATAAGTGTGTGTGAAAGCCGTCCTTCAACTAGCTTGTTGGGAACACAAAGTTTCTTTTCAGTTGCAAACTCCATTCCATACATATATATGGGGAGGTAATAGCTCCAACTCGGTTTTATAGTGAAAACTGCAGGAACTTCAAACCGACACTAGGAAACAGACTGAGAAAGCAGAGAAAAAGTGTCTCCTGCAACCCGTTCCCTTGGTGCTAGATGAACGAACGTCTCTCCACTTGCTCAGTTCTGAGAGATAAGTGTGTGTGAAAGCCGTCCTTCACATAGCTTGTTGGGAACACAAAGTTTCTTTTCAGATGCAAACTCCATTCCCTACATATATATGGGTAGGTTCTAGCTCCAACTCGGTTTTACAGTGAAAACTGCAGGAACTTCAAACCGGCACTAGGAAACAGATTGAGAAAGCAGAGAAAAAGTGTCTCCTGCAACCCGATCCCTTGGTGTTAGATGAACGAACGTCTCTCCACTTGCTCAGTTCTGAGAGATAAGTGTGTGTGAAATCCGTCCTTCAACTAGATTGTTGGGAACACAAAGTTTCTTTTCAGTTGCAAACTCCATTCCATACATATATATGGGGAGGTACTACCTCCAACTCGGTTTTACAGTGAAAACTGCAGGAACTTCAAACCGACACTAGGAAACAGACTGAGAAAGCAGAGAAAAAGTGTCTCCTGCAAACCGTTCCCTTGGTGCTAGATGAACGAACGTCTCTCCACTTGCTCAGTTCTGAGAGATAAGTTTGTGTGAGGGCCGTCCTTCACCTAGCTTGTTGGGAACACAAAGTTTCTTTTCAGTTGCAAACTCCATTCCATACATATACATGGGGAGGTTATAGCTCCAACTCGATTTTACAGTGAAAACTGCAGGAACTTCAAACCGGCACTAGGAAACAGACTGAGAAAGCAGAGAAAAGTGTCTCCTGCAACCCGTTCCCTTGGTGCTAAACGAACGAACGTCTCTCCACTTGCTCAGTTCTGAGAGATAAATGTGTGTGAAAGCCGTCCTTCACATAGCTTGTTGGGAACACAAAGTTTCTTTTCAGTTGCAAACTCCATTCCATACATATATATGGGGAGGTACAAGCTCCAACTAGGTTTTACAGTGAAAACTGCAGGAACTTCAAACCGGCACTAGGAAACAGACTGAGAAAGCAGAGGAAAAGTGTCTCCTGCAAACCGTTCCCTTGGTGCTCGATGAACGAACGTCTCTCCACTTGCTCAGTTCTGAGAGATAAGTGTGTGTGAAAGCATTCCTTCACCTAGCTTGTTGGGAACACACAGTTTATTTTCAGTTGCAAACTCCACTCCATATATATATATGGGGAGGTACAAGCTCCAACTCGGTTTTACAGTGAAAACTGCAGGAAATTCAAACCGACACTAGGAAACAGACTGAGAAAGCAGACAAAAAGTGTCTCCTGCAACCCGTTCCCTTGGTGCTAGATGAACGAACGTCTCTCCACTTGCTAAGTTCTGAGAGATAATTGTGTGTGAAAGCCGTCCTTCACCTAGCTTGTTGGGAACACAAAGTTTCTTTTCAGTTGCAAACTCCATTCCATACATATATATGGGGAGGTACTAGCTCCAACACGGTTTTACAGTGAAAACTGTAGGAACTTCAAACCGGCAGTAGGAAACAGACTGAGAAAACACAGAAAAAGGGCCTCCTGCAACCCGTTCCCTTGCTGATAGATGAACGAACGTCTCTCCACTTGCTCAGTTCTGAGAGATAAGTGTGTGTGAAAGCCGTCCTTCACCTAGCTTCTTGGGAACACAAAGTTTCTTTTCAGTTGCAAACTCCACTCCATAAATATATATGGGGAGATACTTGTTCCAACTAGGTTTTACAGTGAAAACTGCAGGAACTTCAAACCGGCACTAGGAAACAGACTGAGAAAGCAGAGAAAAAGTGTCTCCTGCAACCCGTTCCTTTTGTGCTAGATGAACGAACGTCTCTCCACAATCTCAGTTCTGAGATATATGTGTGTGTGAAAGCCGTCCTTCACTTAGCTTGTTGGGAACACAGAGTTTCTTTTCAGTTGCAAACTCCATTCCATACATATATATGGGTTGGTACTAGCTCCAACTTTGTTTTACAGTGAAAAATGAAGGAACTACAAACTGGCACTAGGAAACAGACTGAGAAAGCAGAGAAAAAGTGTCTCCTGCAAACCGTTCCCTTGGTGCTAGATGAACGAACGTCTCTCCACTTGCTCAGTTCTGAGAGATAAGTGTGTGTGAAAGCCGTCCTTCACCTAGCTTGTTGGGAACACAAAGTTTCTTTTCAGTTTCAAACTCCATTCCATACATATATATGGGGAGGTACTAGCTCCAACTCGGTTTTACAGTGAAAACTGCAGGAACTTCAAACCGGCACTAGGAAACAGACTGAGAAAGCAGAGAAAAAGTGTCTCCTGCAACCCGATCCCTTGGTACTAGATGAACGAAAGTCTCTCCACTTGCTCAGTTCTGGGAGATAAGTGTGTGTGAATGCCGTACTTCACATAGCCTGTTGGGAACACAAAGTTTCTTTTCAGATGCAAACTCCATTCCATACATATATATGGGTAGGTTCTAGCTCCAACTCGGTTTTACAGTGAAAACTGCAGGAACTTCAAACCGGCACTAGGAAACAGACTGAGAAAGCAGAGAAAAAGTGTCTCCTGCAACCCGATCCCTTGGTGCTAGATGAACGAACGTCTCTCCACTTGCTCAGTTCTGAGAGATAAGTGTGTGTGAAATCCGTCCTTCAACTAGATTGTTGGGAACACAAAGTTTCTTTTCAGTTGCAAACTCCATTCCATACATATATATGGGGAGGTACTAGCTCCAACTCGGTTTTACAGTGAAAACTGCAGGAACTTCAAACCGACACTAGGAAACAGACTGAGAAAGCAGAGAAAAAGTGTCTCCTGCAAACCGTTCCCTTGGTGCTAGATGAACGAACGTCTCTCCACTTGCTCAGTTCTGAGAGATAAGTTTGTGTGAGGGCCGTCCTTCACCTAGCTTGTTGGGAACACAAAGTTTCTTTTCAGTTGCAAACTCCATTCCATACATATACATGGGGAGGTTATAGCTCCAACTCGATTTTACAGTGAAAACTGCAGGAACTTCAAACCGGCACTAGGAAACAGACTGAGAAAGCAGAGAAAAGTGTCTCCTGCAACCCGTTCCCTTGGTGCTAAATGAACGAACGTCTCTCCACTTGCTCAGTTCTGAGAGATAAATGTGTGTGAAAGCCGTTCTTCACATAGCTTGTTGGGAACACAAAGTTTCTTTTCAGTTGCAAACTCCATTCCATACATATATATGGGGAGGTACAAGCTCCAACTAGGTTTTACAGTGAAAACTGCAGGAACTTCAAACCGGCACTAGGAAACAGACTGAGAAAGCAGAGGAAAAGTGTCTCCTGCAAACCGTTCCCTTGGTGCTCGATGAACGAACGTCTCTCCACTTGCTCAGTTCTGAGAGATAAGTGTGTGTGAAAGCATTCCTTCACCTAGCTTGTTGGGAACACACAGTTTATTTTCAGTTGCAAAATCCACTCCATACATATATATGGGGAGGTAATAGCTCCAACTCGGTTTTACAGTGAAAACTGCAGGAAATTCAAACCGGCACTAGGAAACAGACTGAGAAAGCAGAGAATAAGTGTCTCCTGCAACCCATTCCCTTGGTGCTGGGTGAACGAACGTCTCTCCACTTTCTCAGTTCTGAGAGATAAGTGTGTGTGAAAGCCGTCCTTCACCTAGCTTGTTGGGAACACAAAGTTTCTTTTCAGTTGCAAACTCCATTCCATACATATATAAGGGGATGTACTAGCTCCAACTCGGTTTTACAGTGAAAACTGCAGGAACTTCAAACTTGCACTAGGAAACAGATTGAGAAAGCAGAGAAAAAGTTTCTCCTGCAACCCGTTCCCTTGGTAATAGATGAACGAAGGTCTCTCCACTTGCTCAGTTCTGAGAGATAAGTGTCTGTGAAAGCCGTCCTTCACCAAGCTTGTTGGGAACACAAAGTTTCTTTTCAGTTGCAAACTCCACTCCATACATATATATGGGGAGGTACAAGCTCCAACTCGGTTTTGCAGTGAAAACTGCAGGAAATTCAAACCGACACTAGGAAACAGACTGAGAAAGCAGAAAAAAAGTGTCTCCTGCAACCCGTTCCCTTGGTGCTAGATGAACGAACGTCTCTCTACTTGCTAAGTTCTGAGAGATAATTGTGTGTGAAAGCCGTCCTTCACCTAGCTTGTTGGGAACACAAAGATTCTTTTCAGTTGCAAACTCCATTCCATATATATATATGGGGAGGTACTAGCTCCAACACGGTTTTACAGTGAAAACTGTAGGAACTTCAAACCGGCAGTAGGAAACAGACTGAGAAAACACAGAAAAAGTGCCTCCTGCAACCCGTTCCCTTGCTGATAGATGAACGAACGTCTCTCCACTTGCTCAGTTCTGAGAGATAAGTGTGTGTGAAAGCCGTCCTTCACCTAGCTTTTTGGGAACACAAAGTTTCTTTTCAGTTGCAAACCCCACTCCATACATATATATGGGGAGGTACTAGCTCCAACTCGGTTTTACAGTGAAAACTGCAGGAACATCAAACCGGCACTAGGAAACAGACTGAGAAAGCAAAGAAATAGTGTCCCCTGCAACCCGTTCCCTTGGTGCTCGATGAACGAACTTCTCTCCACTTGCTCAGTTCTGAGAAATAAGTATGTGTGAAAGCCGTCCTTCAACTAGCTTGTTGGGAACACGAAGTTTCTTTTCAGTTGCAAACTCCATTCCATACATATATATGGGGAGGTACAAGCTCCAACTCGGTTTGACAGTGAAAACTGCAGGAACTTCAAACCGGCACTAGGAAACAGACTGAGAAAGCAGAGAAAAAGTGTCTCCTGCAACCCGATCCCTTGCTGCTAGATGAACGAACGTCTCTCCACTTGCTCAGTTCTGAGAGATAAGTGTGTGTGAAATCCGTCCTTCAACTAGCTTGTTGGGAACACAAAATTTCTTTTCAGTTGCAAATTCCATTCCATACATATATATGGGGAGGTACTAGCTCCAACTCGGTTTTACAGTGAAAACTGCAGGAACTTCAAACCGACACTAGGAAACAGACTGAGAAAGCAGAGAAAAAGTGTCTCGCTCAAACAGTTCCCTTGGTGCTAGATGAACGAACGTCTCTCCACTTGCTCAGTTCTGAGAGATAAGTGTGTGTGAAAGCCATCCTTCACCTAGCTTGTTGGGAACACAAAGTTTCTTTTCAGTTGCAAACTCCAATCCTTACATATACATGGGGAGATACTAGCTCCAACTCGTTTTTACAGTGAAAACTGCAGGAACTTCAAACCGGCACTAGGAAACAGACTGAGAAAGCAGAGAAAAAGTGTCTCCTGCAACCCGTTCCCTTGGTGCTAGATGAACGAACGTCTCTCCACTTGCTCAGTTCTGAGAGATAATTGTGTGTGAAAGCCGTCCTTCACCGAGCTTGTTGGGAACACAAAGTTTCTATTCAGTTGCAGACTCCATTCCATAAATATATATGGGGAGGTACTAGCTCCAACTCGGTTTTACAGTGAAAACTGCAGGAACTTCAAACTTGCACTAGGAAACAGACTGAGAAAGCAGAGAAATAGTTTCTCCTGCAACCCGATCCCTTGGTGCTAGATGAACGAACGTCTCTCCACTTGCTCAGTTCTGAGAGATAAGTGTGTGTGAAATCCGTCCTTCAACTAGCTTGTTGGGAACACAATGTTTCTTTTCAGTTGCAAACTCCATTCCATACATATATATGGGGAGGTACTAGCTCCAACTCGGTTTTAGAGTTAAAACTGCAGGAACTTCAAACCGGCACTAGGAAACAGACTGAGAAAGCAGAGAAAAAGTGTCTCCTGCAACCCGTTCCCTTGGTGCTAGATGAACGAACTTCTCTCCACTTGCTCAGTTCTGAGAGATAAATGTGTGTGAAAGCCGTCCTTCACATTGCTTGTTGGGAACACAAAGTTTCTTTTCAGTTGCAAACTCCATTCCATACATATATATGGGGAGGTACAAGCTCCAACTATGTTTTACAGTGAAAACTTCAGGAACTTCAAAACGGCACTAAGAAACAGACTGAGAAAGCAGAGGAGAAGTGTCTCCTGCAACCCGTTCCCCTGGAGCTCGATGAACGAACGTCTCTCCACTTGCTCAGTTCTGAGATATAATTGTGTGTGAAACCCATCCTTCACCTAGATTGTTGGGAACACAAAGTTTCTTTTCAGTTGCAAACTCCATTCCATACATATATATGGGGAGGTACTAGCTTCAACTCGGTTTGACAGTGAAAACTGCAGGAACTTCAAACCGGCACTAGGAAACAGACTGAGAAAGCAGAGAAAAAGTGTCTCCTGCAAACCGTTCCCTTGGTGCTAGATGAACGAACGTCTCTCCACTTGCTCAGTTCTGAGAGATAATTGTGTGAGAAAGCCGTCATTCACCTAGCTTGTTGGGAACACAAAGTTTCTTTTCAGTTGCAAACTCCATTCCATACATATACATGGGGAGGTACTAGCTCCAACTCGGTTTTACAGTGAAAACTGCAGGAACTTCAAACCGGCACTAGGAAACAGACTGAGAAAGCAGAGAAAAAGTGTCTCCGGCAAACCGTTCCCTTGGTGCTAGGTGAACGAACGTCTCTCCACTTGCTCAGTTCTGAGAGATAAGTGTGTGTGAAAGCCGTCTTTCACCTAGCTTGTTGGGAACACAAAGTTTCTTTTCAGTTGCAAACTCCATTCCATACATATATATGGGGAGGTACTAGCTCCAACTCGGTTTTACAGTGAAAACTGCAGGAACTTCTAACTTGCACTAGGAAACAGACTGAGAAAGCAGAGAAAAAGTTTCCCCTGCAACCCGATCCCTTGGTGCTAGATGAACGAACGTCTCTCCACTTGCTCAGTTCTGAGAGATATGTGTGTGTGAAATCCGTCCTTCAAATAGCTTGTTGGGAACACAAAGTTTCTTTTCAGTTGCAAACTCCATTCCATACATATATAAAGGGGAGGTACTAGCTCCAACTTGGTTTTACAGTGAAAACTGCAGGAACTTCAAACCGGCACTAGGAAACAGACTGAGAAAGCTGAGAAAAAGTGTCTCCTGCAAACCGTTCCCTTGGTGCTAGATGAACGAACGTCTCTCCACTTGCTCAGTTCTGAGAGATAAATGTGTGTGAAAGCCGTCCTTCACATAGCTTGTTGGGAACACAAAGTTTCTTTTCAGTTGCAAACTCCATTCCATACATATATATGGGGAGGTACAAGCTCCAAGTAGGTTTTACAGTGAAAACTGCAGGAACTTCAAACCGGCACTAGGAAACAGACTGAGAAAGCAGAGGAAAAGTGTCTCCTGCAACCCGTTCCCTTGGTGCTCGATGAAAGAACGTCTCTCCACTTGTTCAGTTCTGAGAGAAAAGTGTGTGTGAAAGCCGTCCTTCACCTAGCTTGTTGGGAACACAAAGTTTCTTTTCAGTTGCAAACTCCACTCCATACATATATATGGGGAGGTACTAGCTCCAACTCGGTTTTACAGTGAAAACTGCAGGAACTTCAAACCGGCACTAGGAAACAGACTGAGAAAGCAGAGAAAAAGTGTCTCCTGCAACCCGTTCCCTTGGTGCTAGGTGAACGAACGTCTCTCCACTTGCTCAGTTCTGAGAGATAAGTGTGTGTGAAAGCCGCTCTTCACCTAGCTTGTTGGGAACACAAAGTTTCTTTTCAGTTGCAAACTCCATTCCATACATATATATGGGGAGGTACTAGCTCCAACTCGGTTTTACAGTGAAAACTGCAGGAACTTCTAACTTGCACTAGGAAACAGACTGAGAAACAGAGAAAAAGTTTCCCCTGCAACCCGATCCCTTGGTGCTAGATGAACGAACGTCTCTCCACTTGCTCAGTTCTGAGAGATAAGTGTGTGTGAAATCCGTCCTTCAACTAGCTTGTTGGGAACACAAAGTTTCTTTTCAGTTGCAAACTCCATTCCATACATATATATGGGGAGGAACTAGCTCCAACTTGGTTTTACAGTGAAAACTGCAGGAACTTCAAACCGGCACTAGGAAACAGACTGAGAAAGCTGAGAAAAAGTGTCTCCTGCAAACCGTTCCCTTGGTGCTAGATGAACGAACGTCTCTCCACTTGCTCAGTTCTGAGAGATAATTGTGTGTGAAAGCCGTCCTTCACCTAGCTTGTTGGGAACACAAAGTTTCTTTTCAGTTGCAAACTCCATTCCATACATATATATGGGGAGGTACAAGCTCCAACTAGGTTTTACAGTGAAAACTGCAGGAACTTCAAACCGGCACTAGGAAACAGACTGAGAAAGCAGAGGAAAAGTGTCTCCTGCAACCCGTTCCCTTGGTGCTCGATGAACGAACGTCTCTCCACTTGCTCAGTTCTGAGAGAAAAGTGTGTGTGAAAGCCGTCCTTCACCTAGAGTTTTGGGAACACAAAGTTTCTTTTCAGTTCCAAACTCCACTCCATAAATATATATGGGGAGTTTCTAGCTCCAACTCGGTTTTACAGTGAAAACTGCAAGAACTTCAAACTTGCACTAGGAAACAGATTGAGAAAGCAGAGAAAAAGTTTCTCCTGCAACCCGTTCCCTTGGTACTAGATGAACGAACGTCTCTCCACTTGCTCAGTTCTGAGAGATAAGTGTTTGTGAAAGCCGTCCTTCACATAGCTTGTTGGGAACACAAAGTTTCTTTTCAGTTGCAAACTCCACTCCATCCATATATATGGGGAGGTACAAGCTCCAACTCGGTTTTACAGTGAAAACTGCAGGAAATTCAAACCGGCACTAGGAAACAGACTGAGAAAGCAGAGAAAAAGTGTCTCCTGCAACCCGTTCCCTTGGTGCTAGATGAACGAACGTCTCTCCACTTGCTCAGTTCTGAGAGATAATTGTGTGTGAAAGCCGTCCTTCACCTAGCTTGTTGGGAACACAAAGTTTCTTTTCAGTTGCAAACTCCATTCCATACATATATATGGGGAGGTACTAGCTCCAACTCGGTTTTACAGTGAAAACTGCAGGAACTTCAAACCAGCAGTAGGAAACAGACTGAGAAAGCACAGAAAATGTGCCTCCTGCAACCCGTTCCCTTGCTGCTAGATGAACGAACGTCTCTCCACTTGCTCAGTTCTGAGAGTTAAGTGTGTGTGAAAGCCGTCCTTCACCTAGCTTGTTGAGAACACAAAGTTTCTTTTCAGTTGCAAACCCCACTCCATACATTTATATGGGGAGGTACTAGCTCCAACTCCGTTTGACAGTGAAAACTGCAGGAACTTCAAACCGGCACTAGGAAACAGACTGCGAAAGCAGAGAAAAAGTGACTCCTGCAACCCGTTCCATTGGTGCTAAATGAACGAACGTCTCTCCACTTACTCAGTTCTGAGAGATAAGTGTGTGTGAAAGCCGTCCTTCACCTAGCTTGTTGGGAACACAAAGTTTCTTTTCAGTTGCAAACTCCATTCCATACATATATATGGGGAGGTACTAACTCCAACTCGGTATTACAGTGAAAATTGCAGGAACTTCAAACCGGCAGTAGGAAACAGACTGAGAAAGCAGAGAAAAAGTGTCTCCTGCAACCCGTTCCCTTGGTGCTAGATGAACGAACGTCTCTCCACTTGCTCAGTTCTGAGAGATAATTGTGTGTGAAAGCCGACCTTCATCTAGCTTGATGGGAACACAAAGTTTCTTTTCAGTTGCAAACTCCACACCATACATATATATGGGGAGGTACAAGCTCCAACTCGGTTTTACAGTGAAAACTGCAGGAACTTCAAACCGGCACTAGGAAACAGACTGAGAAAGCAGAGAAAAAGTGTCTCCTGCAACCCGTTCCCTTGGTGCTAGATGAACGAACGTCTCTCCACTTGCTCAGTTCCTAGAGATAAGTGTGTGTGAAAGCCGACCTTCAACTAGCTTGTTGGGAACACAAAGTTTCTTTTCAGTTGCAAACTCCATTCCATACTTATATATGGGGAGGTTCTAGCTCCAACTCGGTATTACAGTGAAAACTGCAGGAACTTCAAACCGGCAGTAGGAAACAGACTGAGAAAGCAGAGAAAAAGTGTCTCCTGCAACCCGTTCCCTTGGTGCTAGATGAACGAACGTCTCTCCACTTGCTCAGTTCTGAGAGATAATTGTGTGTGAAAGCCGACCTTCATCTAGCTTGATGGGAACACAAAGTTCTTTTCAGTTGCAAACTCCACTCCATACATATATATGGGGAGGTACAAGCTCCAACTCGGTTTTACAGTGAAAACTGCAGGAACTTCAAACCGGCACTAGTAAACAGACTGAGAAAGCAGAGAAAAAGTGTCTCCTGCAACCCGTTCCCTTGGTGCCAGATCAACGAACGTCTCTCCACTTGCTCAGTTCCTAGAGATAAGTGTGTGTGAAAGCCGACCTTCAACTAGCTTGTTGGGAACACAAAGTTTCTTTTCAGTTGCAAACTCCATTCCATACATATATATGGTGAGGTACTAGCTCCAACTCGGTTTTACAGTGAAAACTGCAGGAACTTCTAACTTGCACTAGGAAACAGACTGAGAAAGCAGAGAAAAAGTTTCCCCTGCAACCCGATCCCTTGGTGCTAGATGAACGAACGTCTCTCCACTTGCTCAGTTCTGAGAGATATGTGTGTTTGAAATCCGTCCTTCAAATAGCTTGTTGGGAACACAAAGTTTCTTTTCAGTTGCAAACTCCATTCCATACATATATATAGGGGTGGTACTAGCTCCAACTTGTTTTTACAGTGAAAACTGCAGGAACTTCAAACCGGCACTAGGAAACAGACTGAGAAAGCTGAGAAAAAGTGTCTCCTGCAAACCGTTCCCTTGGTGCTAGATGAACGAAAGTCTCTCCACTTGCTCAGTTCTGAGAGATAAATGTGTGTGAAAGCCGTCCTTCACATAGCTTGTTGGGAACACAAAGTTTCTTTTCAGTTGCAAACTCCATTCCATACATATATATGGGGAGGTACAAGCTCCAAGTAGGTTTTACAGTGAAAACTGCAGGAACTTCAAACCGGCACTAGGAAACAGACTGAGAAAGCAGAGGAAAAGTGTCTCCTGCAACCCGTTCCCTTGGTGCTCGATGAAAGAACGTCTCTCCACTTGCTCAGTTCTGAGAGAAAAGTGTGTGTGAAAGCCGTCCTTCACCTAGCTTGTTGGGAACACAAAGTTTCTTTTCAGTTGCAAACTCCACTCCATAAATATATATGGGGAGGTACTAGCTCCAACTCGGTTTTACAGTGAAAACTGCAGGAACTTCAAACCGGCACTACGAAACAGACTGAGAAAGCAGAGAAAAAGTGTCTCCTGCAACCCGTTCCCTTGGTACTAGGTGAACGAACGTCTCTCCACTTGCTCAGTTCTGAGAGATAAGTGTGTGTGAAAGCCGCTCTTCACCTAGCTTGTTGGGAACACAAAGTTTCTTTTCAGTTGCAAACTCCATTCCATACATATATATGGGGAGGTACTAGCTCCAACTCGGTTTTACAGTGAAAACTGCAGGAACTTCTAACTTGCACTAGGAAACAGACTGAGAAAGCAGAGAAAAAGTTTCCCCTGCAACCCGATCCCTTGGTGCTAGATGAACGAACGTCTCTCCACTTGCTCAGTTCTGAGAGATAAATGTGTGTGAAATCCGTCCTTCAACTAGCTTGTTGGGAACACAAAGTTTCTTTTCAGTTGCAAACTCCATTCCATACATATATATGGGGAGGAACTAGCTCCAACTTGGTTTTACAGTGAAAACTGCAGGAAATTCAAACCGGCACTAGGAAACAGACTGAGAAAGCTGAGAAAAGTGTCTCCTGCAAACCGTTCCCTTGGTGCTAGATGAACGAACGTCTCTTCACTTGCTCAGTTCTGAGAGATAAATATGTGTGAAAGCCGTCCTTCACCGAGCTTGTTGGGAACACAAAGTTTCTTTTCAGTTGCAAACTCCATTCCATACATATATATGGGGAGGTACAAGCTCCAACTAGGTTTTACAGTGAAAACTGCAGGAACTTCAAACCGGCACTAGGAAACAGACTGAGAAAGCAGAGGAAAAGTGTCTCCTGCAACCCGTTCCCTTGGTGCTCGATGAACGAACGTCTCTCCACTTGCTCAGTTCTGAGAGAAATGTGTGTGTGAAAGCCGTCCTTCACCTAGAGTTTTGGGAACACAAAGTTTCTATTCAGTTCCAAACTGCACTCCATAAATATATATGGGGAGGATCTAGCTCCAACTCGGTTTTACAGTGAAAACTGCAAGAACTTCAAACTTGCACTAGGAAACAGATTGAGAAAGTAGAGAAAAAGTTTCTCCTGCAACCCGTTCCCTTGGTACTAGATGAACGAACGTCTCTCCACTTGCTCAGTTCTGAGAGATAAGTGTTTGTGAAAGCCGTCCTTCACATAGCTTGTTGGGAACACAAAGTTTCTTTTCAGTTGCAAACTCCACTCCATCCATATATATGGGGAGGTACAAGCTCCAACTCGGTTTTACAGTGAAATTTGCAGGAAATTCAAACCGGCACTAGGAAACAGACTGAGAAAGCAGAGAAAAAGTGTCTCCTGCAACCCGTTCCCTTGGTGCTAGATGAACGAACGTCTCTCCACTTGCTCAGTTCTGAAAGATAAGTGTGTGTGAAAGCCGTCCTTCACCTAGCTTTTTGGGAACACAAAGTTTCTTTTCAGTTGCAAACTCCATTCCATACATATATATGGTGTGGTACTAGCTCCAACTCGGTTTTACAGTGAAAACTGCAGGAACTTCAAACTTGCACTAGGAAACAGACTGAGAAAGCAGAGAAAAAGTTTCCCCTGCAATCCGATCCCTTGGTGCTAGATGAACGAACGTCTCTCCACTTGCTCAGTTCTGAGAGATAAGTGTGTGTGAAATCCGTCCTTCAACAAGCTTGTTGGGAACACAAAGTTTCTTTTCAGTTGCAAACTCCATTCCATACATATATATGGGAAGGTACTAGCTCCAACTCGGTTTTACAGTGAAAACTGAAGGAATTTCAAACCGGCACTAGGAAACAGACTGAGAAAGCAGAGAAAAAGTGTCTCCTGTAACCCGTTCCCTTGGTGCTCGATGAACGAACGTCTCTCCACTTGCTCAGTTCTGAGAGAAAAGTGTGTGTGAAAGCCATCCTTCACCTAGATTGTTGGGAACACAAAGTTTCTTTTCAGTTGCAAACTCCACTCCATACATATATATGGGGAGGTACAAGCTCCAACTCGGTTTTAAAGTGAAAACTGCAGGAAATTCAAACCGCCACTAGGAAACAGACTGAGAAAGCAGAGAAAAAGTGTCTCCTGCAAACCGTTCCCTTGGTGCTAGATGAACGAAAGTCTCTCCACTTGCTCAGTTCTGAGAGATAATTGTGTGTGAAAGCCGTCCTTCACCTAGCTTGTTGGGAACACAAAGTTTCTTTTCAGTTGCAAACTCCATTCCATACATATATATGGGGAGGTACTAGCTCCAACTCGGTTTTACAGTGAAAACTGCAGGAACTTCAAACCAGCAGTAGGAAACACACTGAGAAAGCACAGAAAATGTGCTTCCTGCAATCCGTTCCCTTGCTGCTAGATGAACGAACGTCTCTCCACTTGCTCAGTTCTGAGAGTTAAGTGTGTGTGAAAGCCGTCCTTCACCTAGCTTGTTGGGAACACAAAGTTTCTTTTCAGTTGCAAACTCCATTCCATACATATATATGGGGAGGTACTAGCTCCAACTCGGTTTGACAGTGAAAGCTGCAGGAACTTCAAACCGGCACTAGGAAACAGACTGAGAAAGCAGAGAAAAATTGTCTCCTGCAACCCGTTCCCTTGGTGCTAGATGAACGAACGTCTCTCCACTTACTCAATTCTGAGAGATAAGTGTGTGTGAAAGCCGTCCTTCACCTAGCTTGTTGGGAACACAAAGTTTCTTTTCAGTTGCAAACTCCATTCCATACATATATATGGGGAGGTACTTGCTCCAACTCGGTTTTACAGTGAAAACTGCAGGAACTTCAAACCGGCAGTAGGAAACAGACTGAGAAAGCAGAGAAAAAGTGTCTCCTGCAACCCGTTCCCTTGGTGCTAGATGAACGAACGTCTCTCCACTTGCTCAGTTCTGAGAGATAATTGTGTGTGAAAGCCATCCTTCACCTAGCTTGATGGGAACACAAAGTTTCTTTTCAGTTGCAAACTCCACTCCATACATATATATGGGGAGGTACTAGCTCCAACTCGGTTTTACAGTGAAAACTGCATTGAATTCAAACCGGCACTAGGAAACAGACTGAGAAAGCAGAGAAAAAGTGTCTCCTGCAACCCGTTCCCTTGGTGCTAGATGAACGAACGTCTCTCCACTTGCTCAGTTCTGAGAGATAATTGTGTGTGAAAGCCGTCCTTCACCTAGCTTGTTGGGAACACAAAGTTTCTTTTCAGTTGCAAACTGCATTCCATAGATATATATGGGAAGGTACTAGCTCCAACTCGGTTTTAGAGTGAAAACTGCAGGAACTTCAAACCGGCAGTAGGAAACATACTGAGAAAGCAGAGAAAAAGTGTCTCCTGCAACCCGTTCCCTTGGTGCTAGATGAACGAACGTCTCTCCACTTGCTCAGTTCCGAGAGATAAGTGTGTGTGAAAGCCGTCCTTCACCTAGCTTTTTGGGATCACAAAGTTTCTTTTCAGTTGCAAACTCCACTCCATACATATATATGGGGAGGTACTAGCTCCAACTCGGTTTTACGGTGAAAACTGCAGGAACTTCAAACCGGCACTAGGAAACAGACTGAGAAAGCAGAGAAAAAGTGTCTCCTGCATCCCGTTCCCTTGGTGCTAGGTGAACGAAAGTCTCTCCACTTGCTCAGTTCTGAGAGATAAGTGTGTGTGAAAGCCGTCCTTCACCTAGCTTGTTGGGAACACAAAGTTTCTTTTCAGTTGGAAACTCCACTCCATACATATATATGGGGGGGTACAAGCTCCAACTCGGTTTTACAGTGAAAACTGCAGGGAATTCAAACCGGCAGTAGGAAACAGACTGAGAAAGCAGAGAAATAGTGTCCCCTGCAACCCTTTCCATTGGTGCTAGATGAACGAACGTCTCTCCACTTGCTCAGTTCTGAAAGATAAGTGTGTGTGAAAGCCGTACTTCACCTAGCGTGTTGGGAACACAAAGTTTCTTTTCAGTTGCAAACTCCACTCCATACATATATATGGGGAGGTACAAGCTCCAAATCGGTTTTACAGTGAAATCAGCAGGAACTTCAAACCGGCACTAGGAAACAGACTGAGAAAGCAGAGAAAAAGTGTCTCCTGCAAACCGTTCCCTTGGTGCTAGATGAACGAACGTCTCTCCACTTGCTCAGTTCTGAGAGATAAATGTGTGTGAAAGCCGTCCTTCACATAGCTTGTTGGGAACACAAAGTTTCTTTTCAGTTGCAAACTCCATTCCATACATATATATGGGGAGGTACTATCTCCAACTCGGTTTTACAGTGAAAACTGCAGGAACTTCAAACCGGCACTAGGAAACAGACTGAGAAAGCAGAGGAAAAGTGTCTCCTGCAACCCGTTCCCTTGGTGCTCGATGAACGAACGTCTCTCCACTTGCTCAGTTCTGAGAGATAAGTGTGTGTGAAAGCCGTCCTTCACCTAGCTTGTTGGGAACACAAAGTTTCTTTTCAGTTGCAAACTCCACTCCATACATATATATGGGGAGGTACTAGCTCCAACTCGGTTTTACAGTGAAAACTGCATTGAATTCAAACCGGCACTAGGAAACAGACTGAGAAAGCAGAGAAAAAGTGTCTCCTGCAACCCGTTCCCTTGGTGCTAGATGAACGAACGTCTCTCCACTTGCTCAGTTCTGAGAGATAATTGTGTGTGAAAGCCGTCCTTCACCTAGCTTGTTGGGAACACAAAGTTTCTTTTCAGTTGCAAACTGCATTCCATAGATATATATGGGAAGGTACTAGCTCCAACTCGGTTTTAGAGTGAAAACTGCAGGAACTTCAAACCGGCAGTAGGAAACATACTGAGAAAGCAGAGAAAAAGTGTCTCCTGCAACCCGTTCCCTTGGTGCTAGATGAACGAAAGTCTCTCCACTTGCTCAGTTCCGAGAGATAAGTGTGTGTGAAAGCCGTCATTCACCTAGCTTTTTGGGATCACAAAGTTTCTTTTCAGTTGCAAACTCCACTCCATACATATATATGGGGAGGTACTAGCTCCAACTCGGTTTTACGGTGAAAACTGCAGGAACTTCAAACCGGCACTAGGAAACAGACTGAGAAAGCAGAGAAAAAGTGTCTCCTGCATCCCGTTCCCTTGGTGCTAGGTGAACGAAAGTCTCTCCACTTGCTCAGATCTGAGAGATAAGTGTGTGTGAAAGCCGTCCTTCACCTAGCTTGTTGGGAACACAAAGTTTCTTTTCAGTTGGAAACTCCACTCCATACATATATATGGGGGGGTACAAGCTCCAACTCGGTTTTACAGTGAAAACTGCAGGGAATTCAAACCGGCAGTAGGAAACAGACTGAGAAAGCAGAGAAATAGTGTCCCCTGCAACCCTTTCCATTGGTGCTAGATGAACGAACGTCCCTCCACTTGCTCAGTTCTGAAAGATAAGTGTGTGTGAAAGCCGTACTTCACCTAGCGTGTTGGGAACACAAAGTTTCTTTTCAGTTGCAAACTCCACTCCATACATATATATAGGGAGGTACAAGCTCCAACTCGGTTTTACAGTGAAATCAGCAGGAACTTCAAACCGGCACTAGGAAACAGACTGAGAAAGCAGAGAAAAAGTGTCTCCTGCAAACCGTTCCCTTGGTGCTAGATGAACGAACGTCTCTCCACTTGCTCAGTTCTGAGAGATAAATGTGTGTGAAAGCCGTCCTTCACATAGCTTGTTGGGAACACAAAGTTTCTTTTCAGTTGCAAACTCCATTCCATACATATATATGGGGAGGTACTAGCTCCAACTCGGTTTTACAGTGAAAACTGCAGGAACTTCAAACCGGCACTAGGAAACAGACTGAGAAAGCAGAGGAAAAGTTTCTCCTGCAACCCGATCACTTGGTGCTCGATGAACGAACGTCTCTCCACTTGCTCAGTTCTGAGAGATACGTGTGTGTGAAAGCCGTCCTTCACCTAGCTTGTTGGGAACACAAAGTTTCTTTTCAGTTGCAAACTCCACTCCATACATATATATGGGGAGGTACTAGCTCCAACTCGGTTTTACAGTGAAAACTGCAGGAACTTCAAACCGGCACTAGGAAACAGACTGAGAAAGCAGAGAAAAAGTGTCTCCTGCAAACCGTTCCCTTGGTGCTAGGTGAACGAAAGTCTCTCCACTTGCTCAGTTCTGAGAGATAATTGTGTGTGAAAGCCGTCCTTCACCTAGCTTGTTGGGAACACAAAGTTTCTTTTCAGTTGCAAACTCCACTCCATACATATATATGGGGGGGTACAAGCTCCAACTCGGTTTTACAGTGAAAACTGCAGGGAATTCAAACCGGCACTAGGAAACAGACTGAGAAAGCAGAGAAAAAGTTTCTCCTGCAAACAGTTCCCTTGGTGCTAGATGAACGAACGTCTCTCCACTTGCTCAGTTCTGAGAGATATGTGTGTGTGAAAGCCGTTCTTCACCTAGCTTGTTGGGAACACAAAGTTTCTTTTCAGTTGCAAACTCCATTCCTTAGATATATATGGGAAGGTACTAGCTCCAACTCGGTTTTACAGTGAAAACTGCAGGAAATTCAAACCGGCAATAGGAAACAGACTGAGAAAGCAGAGAAAAAGTGTCTCCTGCAACCCGTTCCCTTTGTGCTAGATGAACGAACGTCTCTCCACTTGCTCAGTTCTGAGAGATAAGTGTGTGTGAAAGCCGTCCTTCACCTAGCTTGTTGGGAACACAAAGTTTCTTTTCAGTTGCAAACCCCAGTCCATACATATATATGGGGAGGTACTAGCTCCAACTCGGTTTTACAGTGAAAACTGCAGGAACTTCATACCGGCAGTAGGTAACAGACTGAGAAAGCAGAGAAAAAGTGTCTCCTGCAACCCGTTCCCTTGGTGCTAGATGAACGAACGTCTCTCCACTTGCTCAGTTCTGAGAGATATGTGTGTGTGAAAGCCGTCCTTCACCTAGCTTGTTGGGAACACAAAGTTTTTTTTCTGTTGCAAACTCCATTCCATACATATATATGGGGAGGTACTAGCTCCAACTCGGTTTTACAGTGAAAACTGCAGGAACTTCAAACCGGCACTAGGAAACAGACTGAGATAGCAGAGAAAATGTGTCTCCTGCAACCCGTTCCATTGGTGCTAGATGAACGAACGTCTCTCCACTTGCTCAGTTCTGAAAGATAAGTGTGTGTGAAAGCCGTTCTTCACCTAGCGTGTTGGGAACACAAAGTTCCTTTTCAGTTGCAAACTCCACTCCATACATATATATAGGGAGGTACAAGCTCCAACTCGGTTTTACAGTGAAATCAGCAGGAACTTCAAACCGGCACTAGGAAACAGACTGAGAAAGCAGAGAAAAAGTGTCACCTGCAACCCGTTCCCTTGGTGCTAGATGAACGAACGTCTCTCCACTTGCTCAGTTCTGAGAGATAATTGTGTGTGAATGCCGTCCTTCACCTAGCTTGTTGGAAACACAAAGTTTCTTTTCAGTTGCAAACTGCATTCCATACATATATATGGGGAGGTACTAGCTCCAACTCGGTTTGACAGTGAAAACAGCAGGAACTTCAAACCGGCACTAGGAAACAGACTGAGAAAGCAGAGAAAAAGTGTCTCCTGCAACCCGTTCCGTTGGTGCAAGGTGAACGAAATTCTCTCCACTTGCTCAGTTCTGAGAGATAATTGTGTGTGAGGGCCGTCCTTCACCTAGCTTGTTGGGAACACAAAGTTTCTTTTCAGTTGCAAACTCCATTCCATACATATTCATGGGTAGGTTATAGCTCCAACTGGGTTTTACAGTGAAAACTGCAGGAACTTCAAACCGGCACTAGGAAACAGACTGAGAAAGCAGAGAAATAGTGTCTCCTGCAACCCTTTCCATTGGTGCTAGATGAACGAACGTCTCTCCACTTGCTCAGTTCTGAAAGATAAGTGTGTGTGAAAGCCGTTCTTCACCTAGCGTGTTGGGAACACAAAGTTTCTTTTCAGTTGCAAACTCCACTCCATACATATATATAGGGAGGTACAAGCTCCAACTCGGTTTTACAGTGAAATCAGCAGGAACTTCAAACCGGCACTAGGAAACAGACTGAGAAAGCAGAGGAAAAGTGTCTCCTGCAACCAGTTCCCTTGGTGCTCGATGAACGAACGTCTCTCCACTTGCTCAGTTCTGAGAGATAAGTGTGTGTGAAAGCCGTCCTTCACATAGCTTGTTGGGAACACAAAGTTTCTTTTCAGTTGGAAACTCCATTCCATACATATATATGGGGAGGTACTAGCTCCAACTCGGTTTTACAGTGAAAACTGCAGGAACTTCAAACCGGCACTAGGAAACAGACTGAGAAAGCAGAGGAAAAGTGTCTCCTGCAACCCGATCCCTTGGTGCTCAATGAACGAACGTCTCTCCACTTGCTCAGTTCTGAGAGATAAGTGTGTGTGAAAGCCGTCCTTCACCTAGCTTGTTGGGAACACAAAGTTTCTTTTCAGTTGCAAACTCCACTCCATACATATATATGGGGAGGTACTAGCTCCAACTCGGTTTTACAGTGAAAACTGCAGGAACTTCAAACCGGCACTAGGAAACAGACTGAGAAAGCAGAGAAAAAGTGTCTCCTGCAAACCGTTCCCTTTGTGCTAGGTGAACGAAAGTCTCTCCACTTGCTCAGTTCTGAGAGATAATTGTGTGTGAAAGCCGTCCTTCACCTAGCTTGTTGGGAACACAAAGTTTCTTTTCAGTTGCAAACTCCATTCCATACATAAATATGGGGAGGTACTAGCTCCAACTCGGTTTTACGGTGAAAACTGCAGGAACTTCAAACCGGCACTAGGAAACAGACTGAGAAAGCAGAGAAAAGTGTCTCCTGCATCCCGTTCCCTTGGTTCTAGGTGAACGAAAGTCTCTCCACTTGCTCAGATCTGAGAGATAAGTGTGTGTGAAAGCCGTCCTTCACCTAGCTTGTTGGGAACACAAAGTTTCTTTTCAGTTGGAAACTCCACTCCATACATATATATGGGGGGGTACAAGCTCCAACTCGGTTTTACAGTGAAAACTGCAGGGAATTCAAACCGGCAGTAGGAAACAGACTGAGAAAGCAGAGAAATAGTGTCCCCTGCAACCCTTTCCATTGGTGCTAGATGAACGAACGTCTCTCCACTTGCTCAGTTCTGAAAGATAAGTGTGTGTGAAAGCCGTACTTCACCTAGCGTGTTGGGAACACAAAGTTTCTTTTCAGTTGCAAACTCCACTCCATACATATATATAGGGAGGTACAAGCTCCAACTCGGTTTTACAGTGAAATCAGCAGGAACTTCAAACCGGCACTAGGAAACAGACTGAGAAAGCAGAGAAAAAGTGTCTCCTGCAAACCGTTCCCTTGGTGCTAGATGAACGAACGTCTCTCCACTTGCTCAGTTCTGAGAGATAAATGTGTGTGAAAGCCGTCCTTCACATAGCTTGTTGGGAACACAAAGTTTCTTTTCAGTTGCAAACTCCATTCCATACATATATATGGGGAGGTACTAGCTCCAACTCGGTTTTACAGTGAAAACTGCAGGAACTTCAAACCGGCACTAGGAAACAGACTGAGAAAGCAGAGGAAAAGTGTCTCCTGCAACCCGATCCCTTGGTGCTCGATGAACGAACGTCTCTCCACTTGCTCAGTTCTGAGAGATACGTGTGTGTGAAAGCCGTCCTTCACCTAGCTTGTTGGGAACACAAAGTTTCTTTTCAGTTGCAAACTCCACTCCATACATATATATGGGGAGGTACTAGCTCCAACTCGGTTTTACAGTGAAAACTGCAGGAACTTCAAACCGGCACTAGGAAACAGACTGAGAAAGCAGAGAAAAAGTGTCTCCTGCAAACCGTTCCCTTGGTGCTAGGTGAACGAAAGTCTCTCCACTTGCTCAGTTCTGAGAGATAATTGTGTGTGAAAGCCGTCCTTCACCTAGCTTGTTGGGAACACAAAGTTTCTTTTCAGTTGCAAACTCCACTCCATACATATATATGGGGGGGTACAAGCTCCAACTCGGTTTTACAGTGAAAACTGCAGGGAATTCAAACCGGCACTAGGAAACAGACTGAGAAAGCAGAGAAAAAGTGTCTCCTGCAAACAGTTCCCTTGGTGCTAGATGAACGAACGTCTCTCCACTTGCTCAGTTCTGAGCGATATGTGTGTGTGAAAGCCGTTCTTCACCTAGCTTGTTGGGAACACAAAGTTTCTTTTCAGTTGCAAACTCCATTCCTTAGATATATATGGGAAGGTACTAGCTCCAACTCGGTTTTACAGTGAAAACTGCAGGAAATTCAAACCGGCAATAGGAAACAGACTGAGAAAGCAGAGAAAAAGTGTCTCCTGCAACCCGTTCCCTTTGTGCTAGATGAACGAACGTCTCTCCACTTGCTCAGTTCTGAGAGATAAGTGTGTGTGAAAGCCGTCCTTCACCTAGCTTGTTGGGAACACAAAGTTTCTTTTCAGTTGCAAACCCCAGTCCATACATATATATGGGGAGGTACTAGCTCCAACTCGGTTTTACAGTGAAAACTGCAGGAACTTCATACCAGCAGTAGGTAACAGACTGAGAAAGCAGAGAAAAAGTGTCTCCTGCAACCCGTTCCCTTGGTGCTAGATGAACGAACGTCTCTCCACTTGCTCAGTTCTGAGAGATATGTGTGTGTGAAAGCCGTCCTTCACCTAGCTTGTTGGGAACACAAAGTTTTTTTTCTGTTGCAAACTCCATTCCATACATATATATGGGGAGGTACTAGCTCCAACTCGGTTTTACAGTGAAAACTGCAGGAACTTCAAACCGGCACTAGGAAACAGACTGAGATAGCAGAGAAAATGTGTCTCCTGCAACCCGTTCCATTGGTGCTAGATGAACGAACGTCTCTCCACTTGCTCAGTTCTGAAAGATAAGTGTGTGTGAAAGCCGTTCTTCAACTAGCGTGTTGGGAACACAAAGTTCCTTTTCAGTTGCAAACTCCACTCCATACATATATATAGGGAGGTACAAGCTCCAACTCGGTTTTACAGTGAAATCAGCAGGAACTTCAAACCGGCACTAGGAAACAGACTGAGAAAGCAGAGAAAAAGTGTCACCTGCAACCCGTTCCCTTGGTGCTAGATGAACGAACGTCTCTCCACTTGCTCAGTTCTGAGAGATAATTGTGTGTGAATGCCGTCCTTCACCTAGCTTGTTGGAAACACAAAGTTTCTTTTCAGTTGCAAACTGCATTCCATACATATATATGGGGAGGTACTAGCTCCAACTCGGTTTTACAGTGAAAACTGCAGGAACTTCAAACCGGCACTAGGAAACAGACTGAGAAAGCAGAGAAATAGTGTCTCCTGCAACCCTTTCCATTGGTGCTAGATGAACGAACGTCTCTCCACTTGCTCAGTTCTGAAAGATAAGTGTGTGTGAAAGCCGTTCTTCACCTAGCGTGTTGGGAACACAAAGTTTCTTTTCAGTTGCAAACTCCACTCCATACATATATATAGGGAGGTACAAGCTCCAACTCGGTTTTACAGTGAAATCAGCAGGAACTTCAAACCGGCACTAGGAAACAGACTGAGAAAGCAGAGGAAAAGTGTCTCCTGCAACCAGTTCCCTTGGTGCTCGATGAACGAACGTCTCTCCACTTGCTCAGTTCTGAGAGATAAGTGTGTGTGAAAGCCGTCCTTCACATAGCTTGTTGGGAACACAAAGTTTCTTTTCAGTTGCAAACTCCATTCCATACATATATATGGGGAGGTACTAGCTCCAACTCGGTTTTACAGTGAAAACTGCAGGAACTTCAAACCGGCACTAGGAAACAGACTGAGAAAGCAGAGGAAAAGTGTCTCCTGCAACCCGATCCCTTGGTGCTCGATGAACGAACGTCTCTCGACTTGCTCAGTTCTGAGAGATAAGTGTGTGTGAAAGCCGTCCTTCACCTAGCTTGTTGGGAACACAAAGTTTCTTTTCAGTTGCAAACTCCACTCCATACATATATATGGGGAGGTACTAGCTCCAACTCGGTTTTACAGTGAAAACTGCAGGAACTTCAAACCGGCACTAGGAAACAGACTGAGAAAGCAGAGAAAAAGTGTCTCCTGCAACCCGTTCCCTTGGTGCTAGATGAACGAAAGTCTCTCCACTTGCTCAGTTCTGAGAGATAATTGTGTGTGAAAGCCTACCTTCACCTAGCTTGATGGGAACACAAAGTTTCATTTCAGTTGCAAACTCCACTCCATACATATATATGGGGAGGTACAAGCTCCAACTCGGTTTTACAGTGAAAACTGCAGGAACTTCAAACCGGCACTAGGAAACAGACTGAGAAAGCAGAGAAAAAGTGTTTCCTGCAACCCGTTCCCTTGGTGCTAGATGAACGAACGTCTCTCCACTTGCTCAGTTCCTAGAGATAAGTGTGTGTGAAAGCCGAACTTCACCTAGCTTGTTGGGAACACAAAGGTTCTTTTCAGTTGCAAACTCCATTCCATACTTATATATGGGGAGGTACTAGCTCCAACTCGATTTTACAGTGAAAACTGCAGGAACATCAAACCGGCACTAGGAAAAAGACTGAGAAAACAGAGAAAAAGTGTCTCCTGCAATCCGTTCCCTTGGTGCTAGATGAACGAACGTCTCTCCACTTGCTCAGTTCTGAGAGATAAATGTGTGTGAAAGCCGTCCTTCACCTAGCTGGTTGGGAACACAAAGTTTCTTTTCAGTTGCAAACTCCATTCCATACATATATATGGGGAGGTACTAGCTCCAACTCGGTTTTACAGTGAAAACTGCAGGAACTTCAAACCGGCAGTAGGAAACAGACAGAGAAAGCAGAGGAAATGTGTCTCCTGCAATCCGATCCCTTGGTGCTCGATGAACGAACGTCTCTCCACTTGCTCAGTTCTGAGAGATAAGTGTGTGTGAAAGCCGTACTTCACCTAGCTTGTTGGGAACACAAAGTTTCTTTTCAGTTGCAAACTCCATTCCATACATATATATGGGGAGGTACTTGCTCCAACTCGGTTTTACAGTGAAAACTGCAGGAACTTCAAACCGGCAGTAGGAAACAGACTGAGAAAGCAGAGAAAAAGTGTCTCCTTCAACCCGTTCCATTGGTGCTAGATGAACGAACGTCTCTCCACTTGCTCAGTTCTGAGAGATAATTGTGTGTGAAAGCCTACCTTCACCTAGCTTGATGGGAACACAAAGTTTCTTTTCAGTTGCAAACTCCACTCCATACATATATATGGGGAGGTACAAGCTCCAACTCGGTTTTACAGTGAAAACTGCAGGAACTTCAAACCGGCACTAGGAAACAGAATGAGAAAGCAGAGAAAAAGTGTTTCCTGCAACCCGTTCCCTTGGTGCTAGATGAACGAACGTCTCTCCACTTGCTCAGTTCCTAGAGATAAGTGTGTGTGAAAGCCGAACTTCACCTAGCTTGTTGGGAACACAAAGTTTCTTTTCAGTTGCAAACTCCATTCCATACATATATATGGGGAGGTACTTGCTCCAACTCGGTTTTACAGTGAAAACTGCAGGAACTTCAAACCGGCAGTAGGAAACAGACTGAGAAAGCTGAGAAAAAGTGTCTCCTGCAACCCGTTCCCTTGGTGCTAGATGAACGAACGTCTCTCCACTTGCTCAGTTCCTAGAGATAAGTGTGTGTGAAAGCCGAACTTCACCTAGCTTGTTGGGAACACAAAGTTTCTTTTCAGTTGCAAACTCCATTCCATAATTATATATGGGGAGGTACTAGCTCCAACTCGATTTTACAGTGAAAACTGCAGGAACTTCAAACCGGCACTAGGAAACAGACTGAGAAAGCAGAGAAAAAGTGTCTCCTGCAAACCGTTCCCTTGGTACTAGATGAACGAACGTCTCTCCACTTGCTCAGTTCTGAGAGAAAAATGTGTGTGAAAGCCGTCCTTCACCTAGCTGGTTGGGAACACAAAGTTTCTTTTCAGTTGCAAACTCCTTTCCATACATATATATGGGGAGGTACTAGCTCCAACTCGGTTTTACAGTGAAAACTGCAGGAACTTCAAACCGGCAGTAGGAAACAGACTGAGAAAGCAGAGGAAAGGTGTCTCCTGCAACCCGATCCCTTGGTGCTCGATGAACGAACGTCTCTCCACTTGCTCAGTTCTGAGAGATAAGTGTGTGTGAAAGCCGTCCTTCACCTAGCTTGTTGGGAACACAAAGTTTCTTTTCAGTTGCAAACTCCACTCCATACATATATATGGGGAGGTACAAGCTCCAACTCGGTTTTACAGTGAAAACTGCAGGAACTTCAAACTTGCACTAGGAAACAGACTGAGAAAACAGAGAAAAAGTGTCTCCTGCAAACCGTTCCCTTGGTGCTAGGTGAACGAAAGTCTCTCCACTTGCTCAGTTCTGAGAGATAATTGTGTGTGAAAGCCGTCCTTCACCTAGCTTGTTGGGAACACAAAGTTTCTTTTCAGTTGCAAACTCCATTCCATACATATATATGGGGAGGTACTTGCTCCAACTCGGTTTTACAGTGAAAACTGCAGGAACTTCAAACCGGCAGTAGGAAACAGACTGAGAAAGCAGAGAAAAAGTGTCTCCTGCAACCCGTTCCCTTGGTGCTAGATGAACGAACGTCTCTCCACTTGCTCAGTTCTGAGAGATAATTGTGTGTGAAAGCCTACCTTCACCTAGCTTGATGGGAACACAAAGTTTCTTTTCAGTTGCAAACTCCACTCCATACATATATATGGGGAGGTACAAGCTCCAACTCGGTTTTACAGTGAAAACTGCAGGAACTTCAAACCGGCACTAGGAAACAGACTGAGAAAGCAGAGAAAAAGTGTTTCCTGCAACCCGTTCCCTTGGTGCTAGATGAACGAACGTCTCTCCACTTGCTCAGTTCCTAGAGATAAGTGTGTGTGAAAGCCGACCTTCACCTAGCTTGTTGGGAACACAAAGTTTCTTTTCAGTTGCAAACTCCATTCCATACTTATATATGGGGAGGTACTAGCTCCAAATCGATTTTACAGTGAAAACTGCAGGAACTTCAAACCGGCAGTAGGAAACAGACTGAGAAAGCAGAGAAATAGTGTCCCCTGCAACTCTTTCCATTGGTGCTAGATGAACGAACGTCTCTCCACTTGCTCAGTTCTGAAAGATAAGTGTGTGTGAAAGCCGTACTTCACCTAGCGTGTTGGGAACACAAAGTTTCTTTTCAGTTGCAAACTCCACTCCATACATATATAAAGGGAGGTACAAGCTCCAACTCGGTTTTACAGTGAAATCAGCAGGAACTTCAAACCGGCACTAGGAAACAGACTGAGAAAGCAGAGAAAAAGTGTCTCCTGCAAACCGTTCCCTTGATGCTAGATGAACGAACGTCTCTCCACTTGCTCAGTTCTGAGAGATAAATGTGTTTGAAAGCCGTCCTTCACATAGCTTGTTGGGAACACAAAGTTTCTTTTCAGTTTCAAACTCCATTCCATACATATATATGGGGAGGTACTAGCTCCAACTCGGTTTTACAGTGAAAACTGCAGGAACTTCAAACCGGCACTAGGAAACAGACTGAGAAAGCAGAGGAAAAGTGTCTCCTGCAACCCGATCCCTTGGTGCTCGATGAACGAACGTCTCTCCACTTGCTCAGTTCTGAGAGATAAGTGTGTGTGAAAGCCGTTCTTCACCTAGCTTGTTGGGAACACAAAGTTTCTTTTCAGTTGCAAACTCCACTCCATACATATATATGGGGAGGTACTAGCTCCAACTCGGTTTTACAGTGAAAACTGCAGGAACTTCAAACCGGCACTAGGAAACAGACTGAGAAAGCAGAGAAATAGTGTCTCCTGCAACCCTTTCCATTGGTGCTAGATGAACGAACGTCTCTCCACTTGCTCAGTTCTGAAAGATAAGTGTGTGTGAAAGCCGTTCTTCACCTAGCGTGTTGGGAACACAAAGTTTCTTTTCAGTTGCAAACTCCACTCCATACATATATATAGGGAGGTACAAGCTCCAACTCGGTTTTACAGTGAAATCAGCAGGAACTTCAAACCGGCACTAGGAAACAGACTGAGAAAGCAGAGGAAAAGTGTCTCCTGCAACCAGTTCCCTTGGTGCTCGATGAACGAACGTCTCTCCACTTGCTCAGTTCTGAGAGATAAGTGTGTGTGAAAGCCGTCCTTCACATAGCTTGTTGGGAACACAAAGTTTCTTTTCAGTTGCAAACTCCATTCCATACATATATATGGGGAGGTACTAGCTCCAACACGGTTTTACAGTGAAAACTGCAGGAACTTCAAACCGGCACTAGGAAACAGACTGAGAAAGCAGAGGAAAAGTGTCTCCTGCAACCCGATCCCTTGGTGCTCGATGAACGAACGTCTCTCCACTTGCTCAGTTCTGAGAGATAAGTGTGTGTGAAAGCCGTCCTTCACCTAGCTTGTTGGGAACACAAAGTTTCTTTTCAGTTGCAAACTCCACTCCATACATATATATGGGGAGGTACTAGCTCCAACTCGGTTTTACAGTGAAAACTGCAGGAACTTCAAACCGGCACTAGGAAACAGACTGAGAAAGCAGAGAAAAAGTGTCTCCTGCAACCCGTTCCCTTGGTGCTAGATGAACGAAAGTCTCTCCACTTGCTCAGTTCTGAGAGATAATTGTGTGTGAAAGCCTACCTTCACCTAGCTTGATGGGAACACAAAGTTTCATTTCAGTTGCAAACTCCACTCCATACATATATATGGGGAGGTACAAGCTCCAACTCGGTTTTACAGTGAAAACTGCAGGAACTTCAAACCGGCACTAGGAAACAGACTGAGAAAGCAGAGAAAAAGTGTTTCCTGCAACCCGTTCCCTTGGTGCTAGATGAACGAACGTCTCTCCACTTGCTCAGTTCCTAGAGATAAGTGTGCGTGAAAGCCGAACTTCACCTAGCTTGTTGGGAACACAAAGGTTCTTTTCAGTTGCAAACTCCATTCCATACTTATATATGGGGAGGTACTAGCTCCAACTCGATTTTACAGTGAAAACTGCAGGAACATCAAACCGGCACTAGGAAAAAGACTGAGAAAACAGAGAAAAAGTGTCTCCTGCAATCCGTTCCCTTGGTGCTAGATGAACGAACGTCTCTCCACTTGCTCAGTTCTGAGAGATAAATGTGTGTGAAAGCCGTCCTTCACCTAGCTGGTTGGGAACACAAAGTTTCTTTTCAGTTGCAAACTCCATTCCATACATATATATGGGGAGGTACTAGCTCCAACTCGGTTTTACAGTGAAAACTGCAGGAACTTCAAACCGGCAGTAGGAAACAGACTGAGAAAGCAGAGGAAATGTGTCTCCTGCAACCCGATCCCTTGGTGCTCGATGAACGAACGTCTCTCCACTTGCTCAGTTCTGAGAGATAAGTGTGTGTGAAAGCCGTACTTCACCTAGCTTGTTGGGAACACAAAGTTTCTTTTCAGTTGCAAACTCCATTCCATACATATATATGGGGAGGTACTTGCTCCAACTCGGTTTTACAGTGAAAACTGCAGGAACTTCAAACCGGCAGTAGGAAACAGACTGAGAAAGCAGAGAAAAAGTGTCTCCTTCAACCCGTTCCCTTGGTGCTAGATGAACGAACGTCTCTCCACTTGCTCAGTTCTGAGAGATAATTGTGTGTGAAAGCCTACCTTCACCTAGCTTGATGGGAACACAAAGTTTCTTTTCAGTTGCAAACTCCACTCCATACATATATATGGGGAGGTACAAGCTCCAACTCGGTTTTACAGTGAAAACTGCAGGAACTTCAAACCGGCACTAGGAAACAGAATGAGAAAGCAGAGAAAAAGTGTTTCCTGCAACCCGTTCCCTTGGTGCTAGATGAACGAACGTCTCTCCACTTGCTCAGTTCCTAGAGATAAGTGTGTGTGAAAGCCGAACTTCACCTAGCTTGTTGGGAACACAAAGTTTCTTTTCAGTTGCAAACTCCATTCCATACATATATATGGGGAGGTACTTGCTCCAACTCGGTTTTACAGTGAAAACTGCAGGAACTTCAAACCGGCAGTAGGAAACAGACTGAGAAAGCAGAGAAAAAGTGTCTCCTGCAACCCGTTCCCTTGGTGCTAGATGAACGAACGTCTCTCCACTTGCTCAGTTCCTAGAGATAAGTGTGTGTGAAAGCCGAACTTCACCTAGCTTGTTGGGAACACAAAGTTTCTTTTCAGTTGCAAACTCCATTCCATAATTATATATGGGGAGGTACTAGCTCCAACTCGATTTTACAGTGAAAACTGCAGGAACTTCAAACCGGCACTAGGAAACAGACTGAGAAAGCAGAGAAAAAGTGTCTCCTGCAAACCGTTCCCTTGGTACTAGATGAACGAACGTCTCTCCACTTGCTCAGTTCTGAGAGAAAAATGTGTGTGAAAGCCGTCCTTCACCTAGCTGGTTGGGAACACAAAGTTTCTTTTCAGTTGCAAACTCCATTCCATACATATATATGGGGAGGTACTAGCTCCAACTCGGTTTTACAGTGAAAACTGCAGGAACTTCAAACCGGCAGTAGGAAACAGACTGAGAAAGCAGAGGAAAGGTGTCTCCTGCAACCCGATCCCTTGGTGCTCGATGAACGAACGTCTCTCCACTTGCTCAGTTCTGAGAGATAAGTGTGTGTGAAAGCCGTCCTTCACCTAGCTTGTTGGGAACACAAAGTTTCTTTTCAGTTGCAAACTCCACTCCATACATATATATGGGGAGGTACAAGCTCCAACTCGGTTTTACAGTGAAAACTGCAGGAACTTCAAACTTGCACTAGGAAACAGACTGAGAAAACAGAGAAAAAGTGTCTCCTGCAAACCGTTCCCTTGGTGCTAGGTGAACGAAAGTCTCTCCACTTGCTAAGTTCTGAGAGATAATTGTGTGTGAAAGCCGTCCTTCACCTAGCTTGTTGGGAACACAAAGTTTCTTTTCAGTTGCAAACTCCATTCCATACATATATATGGGGAGGTACTTGCTCCAACTCGGTTTTACAGTGAAAACTGCAGGAACTTCAAACCGGCAGTAGGAAACAGACTGAGAAAGCAGAGAAAAAGTGTCTCCTGCAAACCGTTCCCTTGGTGCTAGATGAACGAACGTCTCTCCACTTGCTCAGTTCTGAGAGATAATTGTGTGTGAAAGCCTACCTTCACCTAGCTTGATGGGAACACAAAGTTTCTTTTCAGTTGCAAACTCCACTCCATACATATATATGGGGAGGTACAAGCTCCAACTCGGTTTTACAGTGAAAACTGCAGGAACTTCAAACCGGCACTAGGAAACAGACTGAGAAAGCAGAGAAAAAGTGTTTCCTGCAACCCGTTCCCTTGGTGCTAGATGAACGAACGTCTCTCCACTTGCTCAGTTCCTAGAGATAAGTGTGTGTGAAAGCCGACCTTCACCTAGCTTGTTGGGAACACAAAGTTTCTTTTCAGTTGCAAACTCCATTCCATACTTATATATGGGGAGGTACTAGCTCCAAATCGATTTTACAGTGAAAACTGCAGGAACTTCAAACCGGCAGTAGGAAACAGACTGAGAAAGCAGAGAAATAGTGTCCCCTGCAACTCTTTCCATTGGTGCTAGATGAACGAACGTCTCTCCACTTGCTCAGTTCTGAAAGATAAGTGTGTGTGAAAGCCGTACTTCACCTAGCGTGTTGGGAACACAAAGTTTCTTTTCAGTTGCAAACTCCACTCCATACATATATAAAGGGAGGTACAAGCTCCAACTCGGTTTTACAGTGAAATCAGCAGGAACTTCAAACCGGCACTAGGAAACAGACTGAGAAAGCAGAGAAAAAGTGTCTCCTGCAAACCGTTCCCTTGATGCTAGATGAACGAACGTCTCTCCACTTGCTCAGTTCTGAGAGATAAATGTGTTTGAAAGCCGTCCTTCACATAGCTTGTTGGGAACACAAAGTTTCTTTTCAGTTTCAAACTCCATTCCATACATATATATGGGGAGGTACTAGCTCCAACTCGGTTTTACAGTGAAAACTGCAGGAACTTCAAACCGGCACTAGGAAACAGACTGAGAAAGCAGAGGAAAAGTGTCTCCTGCAACCCGATCCCTTGGTGCTCGATGAACGAACGTCTCTCCACTTGCTCAGTTCTGAGAGATAAGTGTGTGTGAAAGCCGTCCTTCACCTAGCTTGTTGGGAACACAAAGTTTCTTTTCAGTTGCAAACTCCACTCCATACATATATATGGGGAGGTACTAGCTCCAACTCGGTTTTACAGTGAAAACTGCAGGAACTTCAAACCGGCACTAGGAAACAGACTGAGAAAGCAGAGAAAAAGTGTCTCCTGCAAACCGTTCCCTTGGTGCTAGGTGAACGAAAGTCTCTCCACTTGCTCAGTTCTGAGAGATAATTGTGTGTGAAAGCCGTCCTTCACCTAGCTTGTTGGGAACACAAAGTTTCTTTTCAGTTGCAAACTCCATTCCATACATATATATGGGGAGGTACTTGCTCCAACTCGGTTTTACAGTGAAAACTGCAGGAACTTCAAACCGGCAGTAGGAAACAGACTGAGAAAACAGAGAAATAGTGTCCCCTGCAACCCTTTCCATTGGTGCTAGATGAACGAACGTCTCTCCACTTGCTCAGTTCTGAGAGATAAGTGTGTGTGAAAGCCGTCCTTCACCTAGCTTGTTGGGAACACAAAGTTTCTTTTCAGTTGCAAACTCCACTCCATACATATATATGGGTAGGTACTAGCTCCAACTCGGTTTTACAGTGAAAACTGCAGGAACTTCAAACCGGCACTAGGAAACAGACTGAGAAAGCAGAGAAAAAGTGTCTCCTGCAAACCGTTCCCTTGGTGCTAGGTGAACGAACGTCTCTCCACTTGCTCAGTTCTGAGAGATAATTGTGTGTGAAAGCCGTCCTTCACCTAGCTTGTTGGGAACACAAAGTTTCTTTTCAGTTGCAAACTCCATTCCATACATATATATGGGGAGGTACTTGCTCCAACTCGGATTTACTGTGAAAACTGCAGGAACTTCAAACCGGCAGTAGGAAACAGACTGAGAAAGCAGAGAAAAAGTGTCTCCTGCAACCCGTTCCCTTGGTGCTAGATGAACGAACGTCTCTCCACTTGCTAAGTTCTGAGAGATAATTGTGTGTGAAAGCCTACCTTCACCTAGCTTGATGGGAACACAAAGTTTCTTTTCAGTTGCAAACTCCACTCCATACATATATATGGGGAGGTACAAGCTCCAACTCGGTTTTACAGTGAAAACTGCAGGAACTTCAAACCGGCACTAGGAAACAGACTGAGAAAGCAGAGAAAAAGTGTTTCCTGCAACCCGTTCCCTTGGTGCTAGAAGAACGAACGTCTCTCCACTTGCTCAGTTCCTAGAGATAAGTGTGTGTGAAAGCCGACCTTCACCTAGCTTGTTGGGAACACAAAGTTTCTTTTCAGTTGCAAACTCCATTCCATACTTATATATGGGGATGTACTAGCTCCAACTCGATTTTACAGTGAAAACTGCAGGAACTTCAAACCGGCACTAGGAAACAGACTGAGAAAACAGAGAAAAAGTGTCTCCTGCAACCCGATCCCTTGGTGCTAGATGAACGAACGTCTCTCCACTTGCTCAGTTCTGAGAGATAAGTGTGTGTGAAATCCGTCCTTCAACTAGATTGTTGGGAACACAAAGTTTCTTTTCAGTTGCAAACTCCATTCCATACATATATATGGGGAGGTACTAGCTCCAACTCGGTTTTACAGTGAAAACTGCAGGAACTTCAAACCGACACTAGGAAACAGACTGAGAAAGCAGAGAAAAAGTGTCTCCTGCAAACCGTTCCCTTGGTGCTAGATGAACGAACGTCTCTCCACTTGCTCAGTTCTGAGAGATAAGTTTGTGTGAGGGCCGTCCTTCACCTAGCTTGTTGGGAACACAAAGTTTCTTTTCAGTTGCAAACTCCATTCCATACATATACATGGGGAGGTTATAGCTCCAACTCGATTTTACAGTGAAAACTGCAGGAACTTCAAACCGGCACTAGGAAACAGACTGAGAAAGCAGAGAAAAGTGTCTCCTGCAACCCGTTCCCTTGGTGCTAAACGAACGAACGTCTCTCCACTTGCTCAGTTCTGAGAGATAAATGTGTGTGAAAGCCGTCCTTCACATAGCTTGTTGGGAACACAAAGTTTCTTTTCAGTTGCAAACTCCATTCCATACATATATATGGGGAGGTACAAGCTCCAACTAGGTTTTACAGTGAAAACTGCAGGAACTTCAAACCGGCACTAGGAAACAGACTGAGAATGCAGAGGAAAAGTGTCTCCTGCAAACCGTTCCCTTGGTGCTCGATGAACGAACGTCTCTCCACTTGCTCAGTTCTGAGAGATAAGTGTGTGTGAAAGCATTCCTTCACCTAGCTTGTTGGGAACACACAGTTTATTTTCAGTTGCAAACTCCACTCCATATATATATATGGGGAGGTACAAGCTCCAACTCGGTTTTACAGTGAAAACTGCAGGAACTTCAAACTTGCACTAGGAAACAGATTGAGAAAGCAGAGAAAAAGTTTCTCCTGCAACCCATTCCCTTGGTACTAGATGAACGAACGTCTCTCCACTTGCTCAGTTCTGAGAGATAAGTGTCTGTGAAAGCCGTCCTTCACCAAGCTTGTTGGGAACACAAAGTTTCTTTTCAGTTGCAAACTCCACTCGATACATATATATGGGGAGGTACAAGCTCCAACTCGGTTTTACAGTGAAAACTGCAGGAAATTCAAACCGACACTAGGAAACAGACTGAGAAAGCAGACAAAAAGTGTCTCCTGCAACCCGTTCCCTTGGTGCTAGATGAACGAACGTCTCTCCACTTGCTAAGTTCTGAGAGATAATTGTGTGTGAAAGCCGTCCTTCACCTAGCTTGTTGGGAACACAAAGTTTCTTTTCAGTTGCAAACTCCATTCCATACATATATATGGGGAGGTACTAGCTCCAACACGGTTTTACAGTGAAAACTGTAGGAACTTCAAACCGGCAGTAGGAAACAGACTGAGAAAACACAGAAAAAGGGCCTCCTGCAACCCGTTCCCTTGCTGATAGATGAACGAACGTCTCTCCACTTGCTCAGTTCTGAGAGATAAGTGTGTGTGAAAGCCGTCCTTCACCTAGCTTCTTGGGAACACAAAGTTTCTTTTCAGTTGCAAAATCCACTCCATAAATATATATGGGGAGATACTTGTTCCAATTCGGTTTTACAGTGAAAACTGCAGGAACTTCAAACCGGCACTAGGAAACAGACTGAGAAAGCAGAGAAAAAGTGTCTCCTGCAACCCGTTCCTTTTGTGCTAGATGAACGAACGTCTCTCCACAATCTCAGTTCTGAGATATATGTGTGTGTGAAAGCCGTCCTTCACTTAGCTTGTTGGGAACACAGAGTTTCTTTTCAGTTGCAAACTCCATTCCATACATATATATGGGTTGGTACAAGCTCCAACTTTGTTTTACAGTGAAAAATGAAGGAACTACAAACTGGCACTAGGAAACAGACTGAGAAAGCAGAGAAAAAGTGTCTCCTGCAAACCGTTCCCTTGGTGCTAGATGAACGAACGTCTCTCCACTTGCTCAGTTCTGAGAGATAAGTGTGTGTGAAAGCCGTCCTTCACCTAGCTTGTTGGGAACACAAAGTTTCTTTTCAGTTGCAAACTCCATTCCATACATATATATGGGGAGGTACTAGCTCCAACTCGGTTTTACAGTGAAAACTGCAGGAAGTTCAAACCGGCACTAGGAAACAGACTGAGAAAGCAGAGAAAAAGTGTCTCCTGCAACCCGATCCCTTGGTACTAGATGAACGAAAGTCTCTCCACTTGCTCAGTTCTGGGAGATAAGTGTGTGTGAATGCCGTACTTCACATAGCCTGTTGGGAACACAAAGTTTCTTTTCAGATGCAAACTCCATTCCATACATATATATGGGTAGGTTCTAGCTCCAACTCGGTTTTACAGTGAAAACTGCAGGAACTTCAAACCGGCACTAGGAAACAGACTGAGAAAGCAGAGAAAAAGTGTCTCCTGCAACCCGATCCCTTGGTGCTAGATGAACGAACGTCTCTCCACTTGCTCAGTTCTGAGAGATAAGTGTGTGTGAAATCCGTCCTTCAACTAGATTGTTGGGAACACAAAGTTTCTTTTCAGTTGCAAACTCCATTCCATACATATATATGGGGAGGTACTAGCTCCAACTCGGTTTTACAGTGAAAACTGCAGGAACTTCAAACCGACACTAGGAAACAGACTGAGAAAGCAGAGAAAAAGTGTCTCCTGCAAACCGTTCCCTTGGTGCTAGATGAACGAACGTCTCTCCACTTGCTCAGTTCTGAGAGATAAGTGTGTGTGAGGGCCGTCCTTCACCTAGCTTGTTGGGAACACAAAGTTTCTTTTCAGTTGCAAACTCCATTCCATACATATACATGGGGAGGTTATAGCTCCAACTCGATTTTACAGTGAAAACTGCAGGAACTTCAAACCGGCACTAGGAAACAGACTGAGAAAGCAGAGAAAAGTGTCTCCTGCAACCCGTTCCCTTGGTGCTAAATGAACGAACGTCTCTCCACTTGCTCAGTTCTGAGAGATAAATGTGTGTGAAAGCCGTTCTTCACATAGCTTGTTGGGAACACAAAGTTTCTTTTCAGTTGCAAACTCCATTCCATACATATATATGGGGAGGTACAAGCTCCAACTAGGTTTTACAGTGAAAACTGCAGGAACTTCAAACCGGCACTAGGAAACAGACTGAGAAAGCAGAGGAAAAGTGTCTCCTGCAAACCGTTCCCTTGGTGCTCGATGAACGAACGTCTCTCCACTTGCTCAGTTCTGAGAGATAAGTGTGTGTGAAAGCATTCCTTCACCTAGCTTGTTGGGAACACACAGTTTATTTTCAGTTGCAAAATCCACTCCATACATATATATGGGGAGGTAATAGCTCCAACTCGGTTTTACAGTGAAAACTGCAGGAAATTCAAACCGGCACTAGGAAACAGACTGAGAAAGCAGAGAATAAGTGTCTCCTGCAACCCATTCCCTTGGTGCTGGGTGAACGAACGTCTCTCCACTTTCTCAGTTCTGAGAGATAAGTGTGTGTGAAAGCCGTCCTTCACCTAGCTTGTTGGGAACACAAAGTTTCTTTTCAGTTGCAAACTCCATTCCATACATATATAAGGGGATGTACTAGCTCCAACTCGGTTTTACAGTGAAAACTGCAGGAACTTCAAACTTGCACTAGGAAACAGATTGAGAAAGCAGAGAAAAAGTTTCTCCTGCAACCCGTTCCCTTGGTACTAGATGAACGAAGGTCTCTCCACTTGCTCAGTTCTGAGAGATAAGTGTCTGTGAAAGCCGTCCTTCACCAAGCTTGTTGGGAACACAAAGTTTCTTTTCAGTTGCAAACTCCACTCCATACATATATATGGGGAGGTACAAGCTCCAACTCGGTTTTGCAGTGAAAACTGCAGGAAATTCAAACCGACACTAGGAAAAAGACTGAGAAAGCAGACAAAAAGTGTCTCCTGCAACCCGTTCCCTTGGTGCTAGATGAACGAACGTCTCTCTACTTGCTAAGTTCTGAGAGATAATTGTGTGTGAAAGCCGTCCTTCACCTAGCTTGTTGGGAACACAAAGATTCTTTTCAGTTGCAAACTCCATTCCATATATATATATGGGGAGGTACTAGCTCCAACACGGTTTTACAGTGAAAACTGTAGGAACTTCAAACCGGCAGTAGGAAACAGACTGAGAAAACACAGAAAAAGTGCCTCCTGCAACCCGTTCCCTTGCTGATAGATGAACGAACGTCTCTCCACTTGCTCAGTTCTGAGAGATAAGTGTGTGTGAAAGCCGTCCTTCACCTAGCTTTTTGGGAACACAAAGTTTCTTTTCAGTTGCAAACCCCACTCCATACATATATATGGGGAGGTACTAGCTCCAACTCGGTTTTACAGTGAAAACTGCAGGAACATCAAACCGGCACTAGGAAACAGACTGAGAAAGCAAAGAAATAGTGTCCCCTGCAACCCGTTCCCTTGGTGCTCGATGAACGAACTTCTCTCCACTTGCTCAGTTCTGAGAAATAAGTATGTGTGAAAGCCGTCCTTCAACTAGCTTGTTGGGAACACGAAGTTTCTTTTCAGTTGCAAACTCCATTCCATACATATATATGGGGAGGTACAAGCTCCAACTCGGTTTTACAGTGAAAACTGCAGGAACTTCAAACCGGCACTAGGAAACAGACTGAGAAAGCAGAGAAAAAGTGTCTCCTGCAACCCGATCCCTTGCTGCTAGATGAACGAACGTCTCTCCACTTGCTCAGTTCTGAGAGATAAGTGTGTGTGAAATCCGTCCTTCAACTAGCTTGTTGGGAACACAAAATTTCTTTTCAGTTGCAAATTCCATTCCATACATATATATGGGGAGGTACTAGCTCCAACTCGGTTTTACAGTGAAAACTGCAGGAACTTCAAACCGACACTAGGAAACAGACTGAGAAAGCAGAGAAAAAGTGTCTCGCTCAAACAGTTCCCTTGGTGCTAGATGAACGAACGTCTCTCCACTTGCTCAGTTCTGAGAGATAAGTGTGTGTGAAAGCCATCCTTCACCTAGCTTGTTGGGAACACAAAGTTTCTTTTCAGTTGCAAACTCCAATCCTTACATATACATGGGGAGATACTAGCTCCAACTCGGTTTTACAGTGAAAACTGCAGGAACTTCAAACCGGCACTAGGAAACAGACTGAGAAAGCAGAGAAAAAGTGTCTCCTGCAACCCGTTCCCTTGGTGCTAGATGAACGAACGTCTCTCCACTTGCTCAGTTCTGAGAGATAATTGTGTGTGAAAGCCGTCCTTCACCGAGCTTGTTGGGAACACAAAGTTTCTATTCAGTTGCAGACTCCATTCCATAAATATATATGGGGAGGTACTAGCTCCAACTCGGTTTTACAGTGAAAACTGCAGGAACTTCAAACTTGCACTAGGAAACAGACTGAGAAAGCAGAGAAATAGTTTCTCCTGCAACCCGATCCCTTGGTGCTAGATGAACGAACGTCTCTCCACTTGCTCAGTTCTGAGAGATAAGTGTGTGTGAAATCCGTCCTTCAACTAGCTTGTTGGGAACACAATGTTTCTTTTCAGTTGCAAACTCCATTCCATACATATATATGGGGAGGTACTAGCTCCAACTCGGTTTTAGAGTTAAAACTGCAGGAACTTCAAACCGGCACTAGGAAACAGACTGAGAAAGCAGAGAAAAAGTGTCTCCTGCAACCCGTTCCCTTGGTGCTAGATGAACGAACGTCTCTCCACTTGCTCAGTTCTGAGAGATAAATGTGTGTGAAAGCCGTCCTTCACATTGCTTGTTGGGAACACAAAGTTTCTTTTCAGTTGCAAACTCCATTCCATACATATATATGGGGAGGTACAAGCTCCAACTATGTTTTACAGTGAAAACTTCAGGAACTTCAAAACGGCACTAAGAAACAGACTGAGAAAGCAGAGGAGAAGTGTCTCCTGCAACCCGTTCCCCTGGAGCTCGATGAACGAACGTCTCTCCACTTGCTCAGTTCTGAGATATAATTGTGTGTGAAACCCATCCTTCACCTAGATTGTTGGGAACACAAAGTTTCTTTTCAGTTGCAAACTCCATTCCATACATATATATGGGGAGGTACTAGCTTCAACTCGGTTTGACAGTGAAAACTGCAGGAACTTCAAACCGGCACTAGGAAACAGACTGAGAAAGCAGAGAAAAAGTGTCTCCTGCAAACCTTTCCCTTGGTGCTAGATGAACGAACGTCTCTCCACTTGCTCAGTTCTGAGAGATAATTGTGTGAGAAAGCCGTCATTCACCTAGCTTGTTGGGAACACAAAGTTTCTTTTCAGTTGCAAACTCCATTCCATACATATACATGGGGAGGTACTAGCTCCAACTCGGTTTTACAGTGAAAACTGCAGGAACTTCAAACCGGCACTAGGAAACAGACTGAGAAAGCAGAGAAAAAGTGTCTCCGGCAAACCGTTCCCTTGGTGCTAGGTGAACGAACGTCTCTCCACTTGCTCAGTTCTGAGAGATAAGTGTGTGTGAAAGCCGTCTTTCAGCTAGCTTGTTGGGAACACAAAGTTTCTTTTCAGTTGCAAACTCCATTCCATACATATATATGGGGAGGTACTAGCTCCAACTCGGTTTTACAGTGAAAACTGCAGGAACTTCTAACTTGCACTAGGAAACAGACTGAGAAAGCAGAGAAAAAGTTTCCCCTGCAACCCGATCCCTTGGTGCTAGATGAACGAACGTCTCTCCACTTGCTCAGTTCTGAGAGATATGTGTGTGTGAAATCCGTCCTTCAAATAGCTTGTTGGGAACACAAAGTTTCTTTTCAGTTGCAAACTCCATTCCATACATATATAAAGGGGAGGTACTAGCTCCAACTTGGTTTTACAGTGAAAACTGCAGGAACTTCAAACCGGCACTAGGAAACAGACTGAGAAAGCTGAGAAAAAGTGTCTCCTGCAAACCGTTCCCTTGGTGCTAGATGAACGAACGTCTCTCCACTTGCTCAGTTCTGAGAGATAAATGTGTGTGAAAGCCGTCCTTCACATAGCTTGTTGGGAACACAAAGTTTCTTTTCAGTTGCAAACTCCATTCCATACATATATATGGGGAGGTACAAGCTCCAAGTAGGTTTTACAGTGAAAACTGCAGGAACTTCAAACCGGCACTAGGAAACAGACTGAGAAAGCAGAGGAAAAGTGTCTCCTGCAACCCGTTCCCTTGGTGCTCGATGAAAGAACGTCTCTCCACTTGTTCAGTTCTGAGAGAAAATTGTGTGTGAAAGCCGTCCTTCACCTAGCTTGTTGGGAACACAAAGTTTCTTTTCAGTTGCAAACTCCACTCCATACATATATATGGGGAGGTACTAGCTCCAACTCGGTTTTACAGTGAAAACTGCAGGAACTTCAAACCGGCACTAGGAAACAGACTGAGAAAGCAGAGAAAAAGTGTCTCCTGCAACCCGTTCCCTTGGTGCTAGGTGAACGAACGTCTCTCCACTTGCTCAGTTCTGAGAGATAAGTGTGTGTGAAAGCCGCTCTTCACCTAGCTTGTTGGGAACACAAAGTTTCTTTTAAGTTGCAAACTCCATTCCATACATATATATGGGGAGGTACTAGCTCCAACTCGGTTTTACAGTGAAAACTGCAGGAACTTCTAACTTGCACTAGGAAACAGACTGAGAAAGCAGAGAAAAAGTTTCCCCTGCAACCCGATCCCTTGGTGCTAGATGAACGAACGTCTCTCCACTTGCTCAGTTCTGAGAGATAAGTGTGTGTGAAATCCGTCCTTCAACTAGCTTGTTGGGAACACAAAGTTTCTTTTCAGTTGCAAACTCCATTCCATACATATATATGGGGAGGAACTAGCTCCAACTTGGTTTTACAGTGAAAACTGCAGGAAATTCAAACCGGCACTAGGAAACAGACTGAGAAAGCTGAGAAAAGTGTCTCTTGCAAACCGTTCCCTTGGTGCTAGATGAACGAACGTCTCTCCACTTGCTCAGTTCTGAGAGATAAATATGTGTGAAAGCCGTCCTTCACCGAGCTTGTTGGGAACACAAAGTTTCTTTTCAGTTGCAAACTCCATTCCATACATATATATGGGGAGGTACAAGCTCCAACTAGGTTTTACAGTGAAAACTGCAGGAACTTCAAACCGGCACTAGGAAACAGACTGAGAAAGCAGAGGAAAAGTGTCTCCTGCAACCCGTTCCCTTGGTGCTCGATGAACGAACGTCTCTCCACTTGCTCAGTTCTGAGAGAAAAGTGTGTGTGAAAGCCGTCCTTCACCTAGAGTTTTGGGAACACAAAGTTTCTATTCAGTTCCAAACTGCACTCCATAAATATATATGGGGAGGTTCTAGCTCCAACTCGGTTTTACAGTGAAAACTGCAAGAACTTCAAACTTGCACTAGGAAACAGATTGAGAAAGCAGAGAAAAAGTTTCTCCTGCAACCCGTTCCCTTGGTACTAGATGAACGAACGTCTCTCCACTTGCTCAGTTCTGAGAGATAAGTGTTTGTGAAAGCCGTCCTTCACATAGCTTGTTGGGAACACAAAGTTTCTTTTCAGTTGCAAACTCCACTCCATCCATATATATGGGGAGGTACAAGCTCCAACTCGGTTTTACAGTGAAAACTGCAGGAAATTCAAACCGGCACTAGGAAACAGACTGAGAAAGCAGAGAAAAAGTGTCTCCTGCAACCCGTTCCCTTGGTGCTAGATGAACGAACGTCTCTCCACTTGCTCAGTTCTGAAAGATAAGTGTGTGTGAAAGCCGTCCTTCACCTAGCTTTTTGGGAACACAAAGTTTCTTTTCAGTTGCAAACTCCATTCCATACATATATATGGTGAGGTACTAGCTCCAACTCGGTTTTACAGTGAAAACTGCAGGAACTTCAAACTTGCACTAGGAAACAGACTGAGAAAGCAGAGAAAAAGTTTCCCCTGCAACCCGATCCCTTGGTGCTAGATGAACGAACGTCTCTCCACTTGCTCAGTTCTGAGAGATAAGTGTGTGTGAAATCCGTCCTTCAACAAGCTTGTTGGGAACACAAAGTTTCTTTTCAGTTGCAAACTCCATTCCATACATATATATGGGAAGGTACTAGCTCCAACTCGGTTTTACAGTGAAAACTGAAGGAATTTCAAACCGGCACTAGGAAACAGACTGAGAAAGCAGAGAAAAAGTGTCTCCTGTAACCCGTTCCCTTGGTGCTCGATGAACGAACGTCTCTCCACTTGCTCAGTTCTGAGAGAAAAGTGTGTGTGAAAGCCATCCTTCACCTAGATTGTTGGGAACACAAAGTTTCTTTTCAGTTGCAAACTCCACTCCATACATATATATGGGGAGGTACAAGCTCCAACTCGGTTTTAAAGTGAAAACTGCAGGAAATTCAAACCGCCACTAGGAAACAGACTGAGAAAGCAGAGAAAAAGTGTCTCCTGCAAACCGTTCCCTTGGTGCTAGATGAACGAAAGTCTCTCCACTTGCTCAGTTCTGAGAGATAATTGTGTGTGAAAGCCGTCCTTCACCTAGCTTGTTGGGAACACAAAGTTTCTTTTCAGTTGCAAACTCCATTCCATACATATATATGGGGAGGTACTAGCTCCAACTCGGTTTTACAGTGAAAACTGCAGGAACTTCAAACCAGCAGTAGGAAACAGACTGAGAAAGCACAGAAAATGTGCTTCCTGCAATCCGTTCCCTTGCTGCTAGATGAACGAACGTCTCTCCACTTGCTCAGTTCTGAGAGTTAAGTGTGTGTGAAAGCCGTCCTTCACCTAGCTTGTTGGGAACACAAAGTTTCTTTTCAGTTGCAAACTCCATTCCATACATATATATGGGGAGGTACTAGCTCCAACTCGGTTTGACAGTGAAAGCTGCAGGAACTTCAAACCGGCACTAGGAAACAGACTGAGAAAGCAGAGAAAAATTGTCTCCTGCAACCCGTTCCCTTGGTGCTAGATGAACGAACGTCTCTCCACTTACTCAATTCTGAGAGATAAGTGTGTGTGAAAGCCGTCCTTCACCTAGCTTGTTGGGAACACAAAGTTTCTTTTCAGTTGCAAACTCCATTCCATACATATATATGGGGAGGTACTTGCTCCAACTCGGTTTTACAGTGAAAACTGCAGGAACTTCAAACCGGCAGTAGGAAACAGACTGAGAAAGCAGAGAAAAAGTGTCTCCTGCAACCCGTTCCCTTGGTGCTAGATGAACGAACGTCTCTCCACTTGCTCAGTTCTGAGAGATAATTGTGTGTGAAAGCCATCCTTCACCTAGCTTGATGGGAACACAAAGTTTCTTTTCAGTTGCAAACTCCACTCCATACATATATATGGGGAGGTACTAGCTCCAACTCGGTTTTACAGTGAAAACTGCATTGAATTCAAACCGGCACTAGGAAACAGACTGAGAAAGCAGAGAAAAAGTGTCTCCTGCAACCCGTTCCCTTGGTGCTAGATGAACGAACGTCTCTCCACTTGCTCAGTTCTGAGAGATAATTGTGTGTGAAAGCCGTCCTTCACCTAGCTTGTTGGGAACACAAAGTTTCTTTTCAGTTGCAAACTGCATTCCATAGATATATATGGGAAGGTACTAGCTCCAACTCGGTTTTAGAGTGAAAACTGCAGGAACTTCAAACCGGCAGTAGGAAACATACTGAGAAAGCAGAGAAAAAGTGTCTCCTGCAACCCGTTCCCTTGGTGCTAGATGAACGAACGTCTCTCCACTTGCTCAGTTCCGAGAGATAAGTGTGTGTGAAAGCCGTCCTTCACCTAGCTTTTTGGGATCACAAAGTTTCTTTTCAGTTGCAAACTCCACTCCATACATATATATGGGGAGGTACTAGCTCCAACTCGGTTTTACGGTGAAAACTGCAGGAACTTCAAACCGGCACTAGGAAACAGACTGAGAAAGCAGAGAAAAAGTGTCTCCTGCATCCCGTTCCCTTGGTGCTAGGTGAACGAAAGTCTCTCCACTTGCTCAGTTCTGAGAGATAAGTGTGTGTGAAAGCCGTCCTTCACCTAGCTTGTTGGGAACACAAAGTTTCTTTTCAGTTGGAAACTCCACTCCATACATATATATGGGGGGGTACAAGCTCCAACTCGGTTTTACAGTGAAAACTGCAGGGAATTCAAACCGGCAGTAGGAAACAGACTGAGAAAGCAGAGAAATAGTGTCCCCTGCAACCCTTTCCATTGGTGCTAGATGAACGAACGTCTCTCCACTTGCTCAGTTCTGAAAGATAAGTGTGTGTGAAAGCCGTACTTCACCTAGCGTGTTGGGAACACAAAGTTTCTTTTCAGTTGCAAACTCCACTCCATACATATATATGGGGAGGTACAAGCTCCAACTCGGTTTTACAGTGAAATCAGCAGGAACTTCAAACCGGCACTAGGAAACAGACTGAGAAAGCAGAGAAAAAGTGTCTCCTGCAAACCGTTCCCTTGGTGCTAGATGAACGAACGTCTCTCCACTTGCTCAGTTCTGAGAGATAAATGTGTGTGAAAGCCGTCCTTCACATAGCTTGTTGGGAACACAAAGTTTCTTTTCAGTTGCAAACTCCATTCCATACATATATATGGGGAGGTACTATCTCCAACTCGGTTTTACAGTGAAAACTGCAGGAACTTCAAACCGGCACTAGGAAACAGACTGAGAAAGCAGAGGAAAAGTGTCTCCTGCAACCCGATCCCTTGGTGCTCGATGAACGAACGTCTCTCCACTTGCTCAGTTCTGAGAGATACGTGTGTGTGAAAGCCGTCCTTCACCTAGCTTGTTGGGAACACAAAGTTTCTTTTCAGTTGCAAACTCCACTCCATACATATATATGGGGAGGTACTAGCTCCAACTCGATTTTACAGTGAAAACTGCAGGAACTTCAAACCGGCACTAGGAAACAGACTGAGAAAGCAGAGGAAAAGTGTCTCCTGCAACCCGTTCCCTTGGTGCTCGATGAACGAACGTCTCTCCACTTGCTCAGTTCTGAGAGATAAGTGTGTGTGAAAGCCGTCCTTCACCTAGCTTGTTGGGAACACAAAGTTTCTTTTCAGTTGCAAACTCCACTCCATACATATATATGGGGAGGTACTAGCTCCAACTCGGTTTTACAGTGAAAACTGCATTGAATTCAAACCGGCACTAGGAAACAGACTGAGAAAGCAGAGAAAAAGTGTCTCCTGCAACCCGTTCCCTTGGTGCTAGATGAACGAACGTCTCTCCACTTGCTCAGTTCTGAGAGATAATTGTGTGTGAAAGCCGTCCTTCACCTAGCTTTTTGGGATCACAAAGTTTCTTTTCAGTTGCAAACTCCACTCCATACATATATATGGGGAGGTACTAGCTCCAACTCGGTTTTACGGTGAAAACTGCAGGAACTTCAAACCGGCACTAGGAAACAGACTGAGAAAGCAGAGAAAAAGTGTCTCCTGCATCCCGTTCCCTTGGTGCTAGGTGAACGAAAGTCTCTCCACTTGCTCAGATCTGAGAGATAAGTGTGTGTGAAAGCCGTCCTTCACCTAGCTTGTTGGGAACACAAAGTTTCTTTTCAGTTGGAAACTCCACTCCATACATATATATGGGGGGGTACAAGCTCCAACTCGTTTTTACAGTGAAAACTGCAGGGAATTCAAACCGGCAGTAGGAAACAGACTGAGAAAGCAGAGAAATAGTGTCCCCTGCAACCATTTCCATTGGTGCTAGATGAACGAACGTCCCTCCACTTGCTCAGTTCTGAAAGATAAGTGTGTGTGAAAGCCGTACTTCACCTAGCGTGTTGGGAACACAAAGTTTCTTTTCAGTTGCAAACTCCACTCCATACATATATATAGGGAGGTACAAGCTCCAACTCGGTTTTACAGTGAAATCAGCAGGAACTTCAAACCGGCACTAGGAAACAGACTGAGAAAGCAGAGAAAAAGTGTCTCCTGCAAACCGTTCCCTTGGTGCTAGATGAACGAACGTCTCTCCACTTGCTCAGTTCTGAGAGATAAATGTGTGTGAAAGCCGTCCTTCACATAGCTTGTTGGGAACACAAAGTTTCTTTTCAGTTGCAAACTCCATTCCATACATATATATGGGGAGGTACTAGCTCCAACTCGGTTTTACAGTGAAAACTGCAGGAACTTCAAACCGGCACTAGGAAACAGACTGAGAAAGCAGAGGAAAAGTGTCTCCTGCAACCCGATCCCTTGGTGCTCGATGAACGAACGTCTCTCCACTTGCTCAGTTCTGAGAGATACGTGTGTGTGAAAGCCGTCCTTCACCTAGCTTGTTGGGAACACAAAGTTTCTTTTCAGTTGCAAACTCCACTCCATACATATATATGGGGAGGTACTAGCTCCAACTCGGTTTTACAGTGAAAACTGCAGGAACTTCAAACCGGCACTAGGAAACAGACTGAGAAAGCAGAGAAAAAGTGTCTCCTGCAAACCGTTCCCTTGGTGCTAGGTGAACGAAAGTCTCTCCACTTGCTCAGTTCTGAGAGATAATTGTGTGTGAAAGCCGTCCTTCACCTAGCTTGTTGGGAACACAAAGTTTCTTTTCAGTTGCAAACTCCACTCCATACATATATATGGGGGGGTACAAGCTCCAACTCGGTTTTACAGTGAAAACTGCAGGGAATTCAAACCGGCACTAGGAAACAGACTGAGAAAGCAGAGAAAAAGTGTCTCCTGCAAACAGTTCCCTTGGTGCTAGATGAACGAACGTCTCTCCACTTGCTCAGTTCTGAGAGATATGTGTGTGTGAAAGCCGTTCTTCACATAGCTTGTTGGGAACACAAAGTTTCTTGTCAGTTGCAAACTCCATTCCTTAGATATATATGGGAAGGTACTAGCTCCAACTCGGTTTTACAGTGAAAACTGCAGGAAATTCAAACCGGCAATAGGAAACAGACTGAGAAAGCAGAGAAAAAGTGTCTCCTGCAACCCGTTCCCTTTGTGCTAGATGAACGAACGTCTCTCCACTTGCTCAGTTCTGAGAGATAAGTGTGTGTGAAAGCCGTCCTTCACCTAGCTTGTTGGGAACACAAAGTTTCTTTTCAGTTGCAAACCCCAGTCCATACATATATATGGGGAGGTACTAGCTCCAACTCGGTTTTACAGTGAAAACTGCAGGAACTTCATACCGGCAGTAGGTAACAGACTGAGAAAGCAGAGAAAAAGTGTCTCCTGCAACCCGTTCCCTTGGTGCTAGATGAACGAACGTCTCTCCACTTGCTCAGTTCTGAGAGATATGTGTGTGTGAAAGCCGTCCTTCACCTAGCTTGTTGGGAACACAAAGTTTTTTTTCTGTTGCAAACTCCATTCCATACATATATATGGGGAGGTACTAGCTCCAACTCGGTTTTACAGTGAAAACTGCAGGAACTTCAAACCGGCACTAGGAAACAGACTGAGATAGCAGAGAAAATGTGTCTCCTGCAACCCGTTCCATTGGTGCTAGATGAACGAACGTCTCTCCACTTGCTCAGTTCTGAAAGATAAGTGTGTGTGAAAGCCGTTCTTCACCTAGCGTGTTGGGAACACAAAGTTCCTTTTCAGTTGCAAACTCCACTCCATACATATATATAGGGAGGTACAAGCTCCAACTAGGTTTTACAGTGAAATCAGCAGGAACTTCAAACCGGCACTAGGAAACAGACAGAGAAAGCAGAGAAAAAGTGTCACCTGCAACCCGTTCCCTTTGTGCTAGATGAACGAACGTCTCTCCACTTGCTCAGTTCTGAGAGATAATTGTGTGTGAATGCCGTCCTTCACCTAGCTTGTTGGAAACACAAAGTTTCTTTTCAGTTGCAAACTGCATTCCATACATATATATGGGGAGGTACTAGCTCCAACTCGGTTTGACAGTGAAAACAGCAGGAACTTCAAACCGGCACTAGGAAACAGACTGAGAAAGCAGAGAAAAAGTGTCTCCTGCAACCCGTTCCGTTGGTGCTAGGTGAACGAAATTCTCTCCACTTGCTCAGTTCTGAGAGATAATTGTGTGTGAGGGCCGTCCTTCACCTAGCTTGTTGGGAACACAAAGTTTCTTTTCAGTTGCAAACTCCATTCCATACATATTCATGGGTAGGTTATAGCTCCAACTGGGTTTTACAGTGAAAACTGCAGGAACTTCAAACCGGCACTAGGAAACAGACTGAGAAAGCAGAGAAATAGTGTCTCCTGCAACCCTTTCCATTGGTGCTAGATGAACGAACGTCTCTCCACTTGCTCAGTTCTGAAAGATAAGTGTGTGTGAAAGCCGTTCTTCACCTAGCGTGTTGGGAACACAAAGTTTCTTTTCAGTTGCAAACTCCACTCCATACATATATATAGGGAGGTACAAGCTCCAACTCGGTTTTACAGTGAAATCAGCAGGAACTTCAAACCGGCACTAGGAAACAGACTGAGAAAGCAGAGGAAAAGTGTCTCCTGCAACCAGTTCCCTTGGTGCTCGATGAACGAACGTCTCTCCACTTGCTCAGTTCTGAGAGATAAGTGTGTGTGAAAGCCGTCCTTCACATAGCTTGTTGGGAACACAAAGTTTCTTTTCAGTTGCAAACTCCATTCCATACATATATATGGGGAGGTACTAGCTCCAACTCGGTTTTACAGTGAAAACTGCAGGAACTTCAAACCGGCACTAGGAAACAGACTGAGAAAGCAGAGGAAAAGTGTCTCCTGCAACCCGATCCCTTGGTGCTCGATGAACGAACGTCTCTCCACTTGCTCAGTTCTGAGAGATAAGTGTGTGTGAAAGCCGTCCTTCACCTAGCTTGTTGGGAACACAAAGTTTCTTTTCAGTTGCAAACTCCACTCCATACATATATATGGGGAGGTACTAGCTCCAACTCGGTTTTACAGTGAAAACTGCAGGAACTTCAAACCGGCACTAGGAAACAGACTGAGAAAGCAGAGAAAAAGTGTCTCCTGCAAACCGTTCCCTTTGTGCTAGGTGAACGAAAGTCTCTCCACTTGCTCAGTTCTGAGAGATAATTGTGTGTGAAAGCCGTCCTTCACCTAGCTTGTTGGGAACACAAAGTTTCTTTTCAGTTGCAAACTCCATTCCATACATAAATATGGGGAGGTACTTGCTCCAACTCGGTTTTACAGTGAAAACTGCAGGAACTTCAAACCGGCAGTAGGAAACAGACTGAGAAAGCAGAGAAAAAGTGTCTCCTGCAACCCGTTCCCTTGGTGCTAGATGAACGAACGTCTCTCCACTTGCTCAGTTCTGAGAGATAATTGTGTGTGAAAGCCTACCTTCACCTAGCTTGATGGGAACACAAAGTTTCTTTTCAGTTGCAAACTCCACTCCATACATATATATGGGGAGGTACAAGCTCCAACTCGGTTTTACAGTGAAAACTGCAGGAACTTCAAACCGGCACTAGGAAACAGACTGAGAAAGCAGAGAAAAAGTGTCTCCTGCAAACCGTTCCCTTGGTGCTAGATGAACGAACGTCTCTCCACTTGCTCAGTTCTGAGAGATAAATGTGTGTGAAAGCCGTCCTTCACATAGCTTGTTGGGAACACAAAGTTTCTTTTCAGTTGCAAACTCCATTCCATACATATATATGGGGAGGTACTAGCTCCAACTCGGTTTTACAGTGAAAACTGCAGGAACTTCAAACCGGCACTAGGAAACAGACTGAGAAAGCAGAGGAAAAGTGTCTCCTGCAACCCGATCCCTTGGTGCTCGATGAACGAACGTCTCTCCACTTGCTCAGTTCTGAGAGATACGTGTGTGTGAAAGCCGTCCTTCACCTAGCTTGTTGGGAACACAAAGTTTCTTTTCAGTTGCAAACTCCACTCCATACATATATATGGGGAGGTACTAGCTCCAACTCGATTTTACAGTGAAAACTGCAGGAACTTCAAACCGGCACTAGGAAACAGACTGAGAAAGCAGAGGAAAAGTGTCTCCTGCAACCCGTTCCCTTGGTGCTCGATGAACGAACGTCTCTCCACTTGCTCAGTTCTGAGAGATAAGTGTGTGTGAAAGCCGTCCTTCACCTAGCTTGTTGGGAACACAAAGTTTCTTTTCAGTTGCAAACTCCACTCCATACATATATATGGGGAGGTACTAGCTCCAACTCGGTTTTACAGTGAAAACTGCATTGAATTCAAACCGGCACTAGGAAACACACTGAGAAAGCAGAGAAAAAGTGTCTCCTGCAACCCGTTCCCTTGGTGCTAGATGAACGAACGTCTCTCCACTTGCTCAGTTCTGAGAGATAATTGTGTGTGAAAGCCGTCCTTCACCTAGCTTGTTGGGAACACAAAGTTTCTTTTCAGTTGCAAACTGCATTCCATAGATATATATGGGAAGGTACTAGCTCCAACTCGGTTTTAGAGTGAAAACTGCAGGAACTTCAAACCGGCAGTAGGAAACATACTGAGAAAGCAGAGAAAAAGTGTCTCCTGCAACCCGTTCCCTTGGTGCTAGATGAACGAACGTCTCTCCACTTGCTAAGTTCCGAGAGATAAGTGTGTGTGAAAGCCGTCCTTCACCTAGCTTTTTGGGATCACAAAGTTTCTTTTCAGTTGCAAACTCCACTCCATACATATATATGGGGAGGTACCAACTCCAACTCGGTTTTACGGTGAAAACTGCAGGAACTTCAAACCGGCACTAGGAAACAGACTGAGAAAGCAGAGAAAAAGTGTCTCCTGCATCCCGTTCCCTTGGTTCTAGGTGAACGAAAGTCTCTCCACTTGCTCAGATCTGAGAGATAAGTGTGTGTGAAAGCCGTCCTTCACCTAGCTTGTTGGGAACACAAAGTTTCTTTTCAGTTGGAAACTCCACTCCATACATATATATGGGGGGGTACAAGCTCCAACTCGGTTTTACAGTGAAAACTGCAGGGAATTCAAACCGGCAGTAGGAAACAGACTGAGAAAGCAGAGAAATAGTGTCCCCTGCAACCCTTTCCATTGGTGCTAGATGAACGAACGTCTCTCCACTTGCTCAGTTCTGAAAGATAAGTGTGTGTGAAAGCCGTACTTCACCTAGCGTGTTGGGAACACAAAGTTTCTTTTCAGTTGCAAACTCCACTCCATACATATATATAGGGAGGTACAAGCTCCAACTCGGTTTTACAGTGAAATCAGCAGGAACTTCAAACCGGCACTAGGAAACAGACTGAGAAAGCAGAGAAAAAGTGTCTCCTGCAAACCGTTCCCTTGGTGCTAGATGAACGAACGTCTCTCCACTTGCTCAGTTCTGAGAGATAAATGTGTGTGAAAGCCGTCCTTCACATAGCTTGTTGGGAACACAAAGTTTCTTTTCAGTTGCAAACTCCATTCCATACATATATATGGGGAGGTACTAGCTCCAACTCGGTTTTACAGTGAAAACTGCAGGAACTTCAAACCGGCACTAGGAAACAGACTGAGAAAGCAGAGGAAAAGTGTCTCCTGCAACCCGATCCCTTGGTGCTCGATGAACGAACGTCTCTCCACTTGCTCAGTTCTGAGAGATACGTGTGTGTGAAAGCCGTCCTTCACCTAGCTTGTTGGGAACACAAAGTTTCTTTTCAGTTGCAAACTCCACTCCATACATATATATGGGGAGGTACTAGCTCCAACTCGGTTTTACAGTGAAAACTGCAGGAACTTCAAACCGGCACTAGGAAACAGACTGAGAAAGCAGAGAAAAAGTGTCTCCTGCAAACCGTTCCCTTGGTGCTAGGTGAACGAAAGTCTCTCCACTTGCTCAGTTCTGAGAGATAATTGTGTGTGAAAGCCGTCCTTCACCTAGCTTGTTGGGAACACAAAGTTTCTTTTCAGTTGCAAACTCCACTCCATACATATATATGGGGGGGTACAAGCTCCAACTCTGTTTTACAGTGAAAACTGCAGGGAATTCAAACCGGCACTAGGAAACAGACTGAGAAAGCAGAGAAAAAGTGTCTCCTGCAACCCGTTCCATTGGTGCTAGATGAACGAACGTCTCTCCACTTGCTCAGTTCTGAAAGATAAGTGTGTGTGAAAGCCGTTCTTCACCTAGCGTGTTGGGAACACAAAGTTCCTTTTCAGTTGCAAACTCCACTCCATACATATATATAGGGAGGTACAAGCTCCAACTCGGTTTTACAGTGAAATCAGCAGGAACTTCAAACCGGCACTAGGAAACAGACTGAGAAAGCAGAGAAAAAGTGTCACCTGCAACCCGTTCCCTTGGTGCTAGATGAACGAACGCCTCTCCACTTGCTCAGTTCTGAGAGATAATTGTGTGTGAATGCCGTCCTTCACCTAGCTTGTTGGAAACACAAAGTTTCTTTTCAGTTGCAAACTGCATTCCATACATATATATGGGGAGGTACTAGCTCCAACTCGGTTTGACAGTGAAAACAGCAGGAACTTCAAACCGGCACTAGGAAACAGACTGAGAAAGCAGAGAAAAAGTGTCTCCTGCAACCCGTTCCCTTGGTGCTAGGTGAACGAAATTCTCTCCACTTGCTCAGTTCTGAGAGATAATTGTGTGTGAGGGCCGTCCTTCAGCTAGCTTGTTGGGAACACAAAGTTTCTTTTCAGTTGCAAACTCCATTCCATACATATTCATGGGTAGGTTATAGCTCCAACTGGGTTTTACAGTGAAAACTGCAGGAACTTCAAACCGGCACTAGGAAACAGACTGAGAAAGCAGAGAAATAGTGTCTCCTGCAACCCTTTCCATTGGTGCTAGATGAACGAACGTCTCTCCACTTGCTCAGTTCTGAAAGATAAGTGTGTGTGAAAGCCGTTCTTCACCTAGCGTGTTGGGAACACAAAGTTTCTTTTCAGTTGCAAACTCCACTCCATACATATATATAGGGAGGTACAAGCTCCAACTCGGTTTTACAGTGAAATCAGCAGGAACTTCAAACCGGCACTAGGAAACAGACTGAGAAAGCAGAGGAAAAGTGTCTCCTGCAACCAGTTCCCTTGGTGCTCGATGAACGAACGTCTCTCCACTTGCTCAGTTCTGAGAGATAAGTGTGTGTGAAAGCCGTCCTTCACATAGCTTGTTGGGAACACAAAGTTTCTTTTCAGTTGCAAACTCCATTCCATACATATATATGGGGAGGTACTAGCTCCAACTCGGTTTTACAGTGAAAACTGCAGGAACTTCAAACCGGCACTAGGAAACAGACTGAGAAAGCAGAGGAAAAGTGTCTCCTGCAACCCGATCCCTTGGTGCTCGATGAACGAACGTCTCTCCACTTGCTCAGTTCTGAGAGATAAGTGTGTGTGAAAGCCGTCCTTCACCTAGCTTGTTGGGAACACAAAGTTTCTTTTCAGTTGCAAACTCCAATCCATACATATATATGGGGAGGTACTAGCTCCAACTCGGTTTTACAGTGAAAACTGCAGGAACTTCAAACCGGCACTAGGAAACAGACTGAGAAAGCAGAGAAAAAGTGTCTCCTGCAACCCGTTCCCTTTGTGCTAGATGAACGAAAGTCTCTCCACTTGCTCAGTTCTGAGAGATAATTGTGTGTGAAAGCCTACCTTCACCTAGCTTGATGGGAACACAAAGTTTCATTTCAGTTGCAAACTCCACTCCATACATATATATGGGGAGGTACAAACTCCAACTCTGTTTTACAGTGAAAACTGCAGGAACTTCAAACCGGCACTAGGAAACAGACTGAGAAAGCAGAGAAAAAGTGTTTCCTGCAACCCGTTCCCTTGGTGCTAGATGAACGAACGTCTCTCCACTTGCTCAGTTCCTAGAGATAAGTGTGTGTGAAAGCCGAACTTCACCTAGCTTGTTGGGAACACAAAGGTTCTTTTCAGTTGCAAACTCCATTCCATACTTATATATGGGGAGGTACTAGCTCCAACTCGATTTTACAGTGAAAACTGCAGGAACTTCAAACCGGCACTAGGAAACAGACTGAGAAAACAGAGAAAAAGTGTCTCCTGCAATCCGTTCCCTTGGTGCTAGATGAACGAACGTCTCTCCACTTGCTCAGTTCTGAGAGATAAATGTGTGTGAAAGCCGTCCTTCACCTAGCTGGTTGGGAACACAAAGTTTCTTTTCAGTTGCAAACTCCATTCCATACATATATATGGGGAGGTACTAGCTCCAACTCGGTTTTACAGTGAAAACTGCAGGAACTTCAAACCGGCAGTAGGAAACAGACTGAGAAAGCAGAGGAAATGTGTCTCCTGCAACCCGATCCCTTGGTGCTCGATGAACGAACGTCTCTCCACTTGCTCAGTTCTGAGAGATAAGTGTGTGTGAAAGCCGTACTTCACCTAGCTTGTTGGGAACACAAAGTTTCTTTTCAGTTGCAAACTCCATTCCATACATATATATGGGGAGGTACTTGCTCCAACTCGTTTTTACAGTGAAAACTGCAGGAACTTCAAACCGGCAGTAGGAAACAGACTGAGAAAGCAGAGAAAAAGTGTCTCCTGCAACCCGTTCCCTTGGTGCTAGATGAACGAACGTCTCTCCACTTGCTCAGTTCTGAGAGATAATTGTGTGTGAAAGCCTACCTTCACCTAGCTTGATGGGAACACAAAGTTTCTTTTCAGTTGCAAACTCCACTCCATACATATATATGGGGAGGTACAAGCTCCAACTCGGTTTTACAGTGAAAACTGCAGGAACTTCAAACCGGCACTAGGAAACAGAATGAGAAAGCAGAGAAAAAGTTTTTCCTGCAACCCGTTCCCTTGGTGCTAGATGAACGAACGTCTCTCCACTTGCTCAGTTCCTAGAGATAAGTGTGTGTGAAAGCCGAACTTCATCTAGCTTGTTGGGAACACAAAGTTTCTTTTCAGTTGCAAACTCCATTCCATACATATATATGGGGAGGTACTTGCTCCAACTCGGTTTTACAGTGAAAACTGCAGGAACTTCAAACCGGCAGTAGGAAACAGACTGAGAAAGCAGAGAAAAAGTGTCTCCTGCAACCCGTTCCCTTGGTGCTAGATGAACGAACGTCTCTCCACTTGCTCAGTTCCGAGAGATAAGTGTGTGTGAAAGCCGAACTTCACCTAGCTTGTTGGGAACACAAAGTTTCTTTTCAGTTGCAAACTCCACTCCATAAATATATATGGGGAGGTACTAGCTCCAACTCGGTTTTACAGTGAAAACTGCAGGAACTTCAAACCGGCACTAGGAAACAGACTGAGAAAGCAGAGAAAAAGTGTCTCCTGCAAACCGTTCCATTGGTGCTAGATGAACGAACGTCTCTCCAATTGCTCAGTTCTGAGAGATAAATGTGTGTGAAAGCCGTCCTTCACCTAGCTGGTTGGGAACACAAAGTTTCTTTTCAGTTGCAAACTCCTTTCCATACATATATATGGGGAGGTACTAGCTCCAACTCGGTTTTACAGTGAAAACTGCAGGAACTTCAAACCGGCAGTAGGAAACAGACTGAGAAAGCAGAGGAAAGGTGTCTCCTGCAACCCGATCCCTTGGTGCTCGATGAACGAACGTCTCTCCACTTGCTCAGTTCTGAGAGATAAGTGTGTGTGAAAGCCGTCCTTCACCTAGCTTGTTGGGAACACAAAGTTTCTTTTCAGTTGCAAACTCCACTCCATACATATATATGGGGAGGTACAAGCTCCAACTCGGTTTTACAGTGAAAACTGCAGGAACTTCAAACTTGCACTAGGAAACAGACTGAGAAAACAGAGAAAAAGTGTCTCCTGCAAACCGTTCCCTTGGTGCTAGGTGAACGAAAGTCTCTCCACTTGCTCAGTTCTGAGAGATAATTGTGTGTGAAAGCCGTCCTTCACCTAGCTTGTAGGGAACACAAAGTTTCTTTTCAGTTGCAAACTCCATTCCATACATATATATGGGGAGGTACTTGCTCCAACTCGGATTTACAGTGAAAACTGCAGGAACTTCAAACCGGCAGTAGGAAACAGACTGAGAAAGCAGAGAAAAAGTGTCTCCTGCAAACCGTTCCCTTGGTGCTAGATGAACGAACGTCTCTCCACTTGCTCAGTTCTGAGAGATAATTGTGTGTGAAAGCCTACCTTCACCTAGCTTGATGGGAACACAAAGTTTCTTTTCAGTTGCAAACTCCACTCCATACATATATATGGGGAGGTACAAGCTCCAACTCGGTTTTACAGTGAAAACTGCAGGAACTTCAAACCGGCACTAGGAAACAGACTGAGAAAGCAGAGAAAAAGTGTTTCCTGCAACCCGTTCCCTTGGTGCTAGATGAACGAACGTCTCTCCACTTGCTCAGTTCCTAGAGATAAGTGTGTGTGAAAGCCGACCTTCACCTAGCTTGTTGGGAACACAAAGTTTCTTTTCAGTTGCAAACTCCATTCCATACTTATATATGGGGAGGTACTAGCTCCAACTCGATTTTACAGTGAAAACTGCAGGAACTTCAAACCGGCAGTAGGAAACAGACTGAGAAAGCAGAGAAATAGTGTCCCCTGCAACTCTTTCCATTGGTGCTAGATGAACGAACGTCTCTCCACTTGCTCAGTTCTGAAAGATAAGTGTGTGTGAAAGCCGTACTTCACCTAGCGTGTTGGGAACACAAAGTTTCTTTTCAGTTGCAAACTCCACTCCATACATATATAAAGGGAGGTACAAGCTCCAACTCGGTTTTACAGTGAAATCAGCAGGAACTTCAAACCGGCACTAGGAAACAGACTGAGAAAGCAGAGAAAAAGTGTCTCCTGCAAACCGTTCCCTTGATGCTAGATGAACGAACGTCTCTCCACTTGCTCAGTTCTGAGAGATAAATGTGTTTGAAAGCCGTCCTTCACATAGCTTGTTGGGAACACAAAGTTTCTTTTCAGTTTCAAACTCCATTCCATACATATATATGGGGAGGTACTAGCTCCAACTCGGTTTTACAGTGAAAACTGCAGGAACTTCAAACCGGCACTAGGAAACAGACTGAGAAAACAGAGGAAAAGTGTCTCCTGCAACCCGATCCCTTGGTGCTCGATGAACGAACGTCTCTCCACTTGCTCAGTTCTGAGAGATAAGTGTGTGTGAAAGCCGTCCTTCACCTAGCTTGTTGGGAACACAAAGTTTCTTTTCAGTTGCAAACTCCACTCCATACATATATATGGGGAGGTACTAGCTCCAACTCGGTTTTACAGTGAAAACTGCAGGAACTTCAAACCGGCACTAGGAAACAGACTGAGAAAGCAGAGAAAAAGTGTCTCCTGCAAACCGTTCCCTTGGTGCTAGGTGAACGAAAGTCTCTCCACTTGCTCAGTTCTGAGAGATAATTGTGTGTGAAAGCCGTCCTTCACCTAGCTTGTTGGGAACACAAAGTTTCTTTTCAGTTGCAAACTCCATTCCATACATATATATGGGGAGGTACTTGCTCCAACTCGGTTTTACAGTGAAAACTGCAGGAACTTCAAACCGGCAGTAGGAAACAGACTGAGAAAGCAGAGAAATAGTGTCCCCTGCAACCCTTTCCATTGGTGCTAGATGAACGAACGTCTCTCCACTTGCTCAGTTCTGAGAGATAAGTGTGTGTGAAAGCCGTCCTTCACCTAGCTTGTTGGGAACACAAAGTTTCTTTTCAGTTGCAAACTCCACTCCATACATATATATGGGTAGGTACTAGCTCCAACTCGGTTTTACAGTGAAAACTGCAGGAACTTCAAACCGGCACTAGGAAACAGACTGAGAAAGCAGAGAAAAAGTGTCTCCTGCAAACCGTTCCCTTGGTGCTAGGTGAACGAACGTCTCTCCACTTGCTCAGTTCTGAGAGATAATTGTGTGTGAAAGCCGTCCTTCACCTAGCTTGTTGGGAACACAAAGTTTCTTTTCAGTTGCAAACTCCATTCCATACATATATATGGGGAGGTACTTGCTCCAACTCGGATTTACAGTGAAAACTGCAGGAACTTCAAACCGGCAGTAGGAAACAGACTGAGAAAGCAGAGAAAAAGTGTCTCCTGCAACCCGTTCCCTTGGTGCTAGATGAACGAACGTCTCTCCACTTGCTAAGTTCTGAGAGATAATTGTGTGTGAAAGCCTACCTTCACCTAGCTTGATGGGAACACAAAGTTTCTTTTCAGTTGCAAACTCCACTCCATACATATATATGGGGAGGTACAAGCTCCAACTCGGTTTTACAGTGAAAACTGCAGGAACTTCAAACCGGCACTAGGAAACAGACTGAGAAAGCAGAGAAAAAGTGTTTCCTGCAACCCGTTCCCTTGGTGCTAGATGAACGAACGTCTCTCCACTTGCTCAGTTCCTAGAGATAAGTGTGTGTGAAAGCCGACCTTCACCTAGCTTGTTGGGAACACAAAGTTTCTTTTCAGTTGCAAACTCCATTCCATACTTATATATGGGGATGTACTAGCTCCAAATCGATTTTACAGTGAAAACTGCAGGAACTTCAAACCGGCACTAGGAAACAGACTGAGAAAGCAGAGAAAAAGTGTCTCCTGCAAACCGTTCCCTTGGTGCTCGATGAACGAACGTCTCTCGACTTGCTCAGTTCTGAGAGATAAGTGTGTGTGAAGGCCGTCCTTCACCTAGCTTGTTGGGAACACAAAGTTTCTTTTCAGTTGCAAACTCCATTCCATACATATATATGGGGAGGTACTAGCTCCAACTCGGTTTTACAGTGAAAACTGCAGGAACTTCAAACCGGCACTAGGAAACAGACTGAGAAAGCAGAGGAAAAGTGTCTCCTGCAACCCGATCCCTTGGTGCTAGGTGAACGAAAGTCTCTCCACTTGCTCAGTTCTGAGAGATAATTGTGTGTGAAAGCCGTCCTTCACCTAGCTTGTTGGGAACACAAAGTTTCTTTTCAGTTGCAAACTCCACTCCATACATATATATGGGGGGGTACAAGCTCCAACTCGGTTTTACAGTGAAAACTGCAGGGAATTCAAACCGGCACTAGGAAACAGACTGAGAAAGCAGAGAAAAAGTGTCTCCTGCAAACAGTTCCCTTGGTGCTAGATGAACGAACGTCTCTCCACTTGCTCAGTTCTGAGAGATAATTGTGTGTGAAAGCCGTTCTTCACCTAGCTTGTTGGGAACACAAAGTTTCTTTTCAGTTGCAAACTCCATTCCTTAGATATATATGGGAAGGTACTAGCTCCAACACGGTTTTACAGTGAAAACTGCAGGAAATTCAAACCGGCAATAGGAAACATACTGAGAAAGCAGAGAAAAAGTGTCTCCTGCAACCCGTTCCCTTTGTGCTAGATGAACGAACGTCTCTCCACTTGCTCAGTTCTGAGAGATAAGTGTGTGTGAAAGCCGTCCTTCACCTAGCTTGTTGGGAACACAAAGTTTCTTTTCAGTTGCAAACCCCAGTCCATACATATATATGGGGAGGTACTAGCTCCAACTCGGTTTTACAGTGAAAACTGCAGGAACTTCAAACCGGCAGTAGGTAACAGACTGAGAAAGCAGAGAAAAAGTGTCTCCTGCAACCCGTTCCCTTGGTGCTAGATGAACGAACGTCTCTCCACTTGCTCAGTTCTGAGAGATATGTGTGTGTGAAAGCCGTCCTTCACCTAGCTTGTTGGGAACACAAAGTTTTTTTTCTGTTGCAAACTCCATTCCATACATATATATGGGGAGGTACTAGCTCCAACTCGGTATTACAGTGAAAACTGCAGGAACTTCAAACCGGCACTAGGAAACAGACTGAGATAGCAGAGAAAATGTGTCTCCTGCAACCCGTTCCATTGGTGCTAGATGAACGAACGTCTCTCCACTTGCTCAGTTCTGAAAGATAAGTGTGTGTGAAAGCCGTTCTTCACCTAGCGTGTTGGGAACACAAAGTTCCTTTTCAGTTGCAAACTCCACTCCATACATATATATAGGGAGGTACAAGCTCCAACTCGGTTTTACAGTGAAATCAGCAGGAACTTCAAACCGGCACTAGGAAACAGACTGAGAAAGCAGAGAAAAAGTGTCACCTGCAACCCGTTCCCTTGGTGCTAGATGAACGAACGTCTCTCCACTTGCTCAGTTCTGAGAGATAATTGTGTGTGAATGCCGTCCTTCACCTAGCTTGTTGGAAACACAAAGTTTCTTTTCAGTTGCAAACTCCATTCCATACATATATATGGGGAGGTACTAGCTCCAACTCGGTTTGACAGTGAAAACAGCAGGAACTTCAAACCGGCACTAGGAAACAGACTGAGAAAGCAGAGAAAAAGTGTCTCCTGCAACCCGTTCCCTTGGTGCTAGGTGAACGAACGTCTCTCCACTTGCTCAGTTCTGAGAGATATTTGTGTGTGAGGGCCGTCCTTCACCTAGCTTGTTGGGAACACAAAGTTTCTTTTCAGTTGCAAACTCCATTCCATACATATACATGGGTAGGTTATAGCTCCAACTGTGTTTTACAGTGAAAACTGCAGGAACTTCAAACCGGCACTAGGAAACAGACTGAGAAAGCAGAGAAATAGTGTCTCCTGCAACCCTTTCCATTGGTGCTAGATGAACGAACGTCTCTCCACTTGCTCAGTTCTGAAAGATAAGTGTGTGTGAAAGCCGTTCTTCACCTAGCGTGTTGGGAACACAAAGTTTCTTTTCAGTTGCAAACTCCACTCCATACATATATATAGGGAGGTACAAGCTCCAACTCGGTTTTACAGTGAAATCAGCAGGAACTTCAAACCGGCACTAGGAAACAGACTGAGAAAGCAGAGAAAAAGTGTCTCCTGCAAACCGTTCCCTTGGTGCTAGATGAACGAAAGTCTCTCCACTTGCTCAGTTCTGAGAGATAAATGTGTGTGAAAGCCGTCCTTCACATAGCTTGTTGGGAACACAAAGTTTCTTTTCAGTTGCAAACTCCATTCCATACATATATATGGGGAGGTACTAGCTCCAACTCGGTTTTACAGTGAAAACTGCAGGAACTTCAAACCGGCACTAGGAAACAGACTGAGAAAGCAGAGGAAAATTGTCTCCTGCAACCCGATCCCTTGGTGCTCGATGAACGAACGTCTCTCCACTTGCTCAGTTCTGAGAGATAAGTGTGTGTGAAAGCCGTCCTTCACCTAGCTTGTTGGGAACACAAAGTTTCTTTTCAGTTGCAAACTCCACTCCATACATATATATGGGGAGGTACTAGCTCCAACTCGGTTTTACAGTGAAAACTGCAGGAACTTCAAACCGGCACTAGGAAACAGACTGAGAAAGCAGAGAAAAAGTGTCTCCTGCAAACCGTTCCCTTGGTGCTAGGTGAACGAAAGTCTCTCCACTTGCTCAGTTCTGAGAGATAAGTGTGTGTGAAAGCCGTCCTTCACCTAGCTTGTTGGGAACACAAAGTTTCTTTTCAGTTGCAAACTCCACTCCATACATATATATGGGGGGGTACAAGCTCCAACTCGGTTTTACAGTGAAAACTGCAGGGAATTCAAACCGGCACTAGGAAACAGACTGAGAAAGCAGAGAAAAAGTGTCTCCTGCAAACCGTTCCCTTGGTGCTAGATGAACGAACGTCTCTCCACTTGCTCAGTTCTGAGAGATAAGTGTGTGTGAAATCCGTCCTTCACCTAGCTTGTTGGGAACACAAAGTTTCTTTTCAGTTGCAAACTCCATTCCTTAGATATATATGGGAAGGTACTAGCTCCAACTCGGTTTTACAGTGAAAACTGCAGGAAATTTAAACCGGCAGTAGGAAACATACTGAGAAAGCAGAGAAAAAGTGTCTCCTGCAACCCGTTCCCTTTGTGCTAGATGAACGAAAGTCTCTCCACTTGCTCAGTTCTGAGAGATAAGTGTGTGTGAAAGCCGTCCTTCACCTAGCTTGTTGGGAACACAAAGTTTCTTTTCAGTTGCAAACCCCAGTCCATACATATATATGGGGAGGTACTAGCTCCAACTCGGTTTTACAGTGAAAACTGCAGGAACTTCAAACCGGCAGTAGGAAACAGACTGAGAAAGCAGAGAAAAAGTGTCTCCTGCAACCCGTTCCATTGGTGCTAGATGAACGAACGTCTCTCCACTTGCTCAGTTCTGAAAGATAAGTGTGTGTGAAAGCCGATCTTCACCTAGCGTGTTGGGAACACAAAGTTCCTTTTCAGTTGCAAACTCCACTCCATACATATATATAGGGAGGTACAAGCTCCAACTCGGTTTTACAGTGAAATCAGCAGGAACTTCAAACCGGCACTAGGAAACAGACTGAGAAAGCAGAGAAAAAGTGTCACCTGCAACCCGTTCCCTTGGTGCTAGATGAACGAACGTCTCTCCACTTGCTCAGTTCTGAGAGATAATTGTGTGTGAATGCCGTCCTTCACCTAGCTTGTTGGAAACACAAAGTTTCTTTTCAGTTGCAAACTCCATTCCATACATATATATGGGGAGGTACTAGCTCCAACTCGGTTTGACCGTGAAAACAGCAGGAACTTCAAACCGGCACTAGGAAACAGACTGAGAAAGCAGAGAAAAAGTGTCTCCTGCAACCCGTTCCCTTGGTGCTAGGTGAACGAACGTCTCTCCACTTGCTCAGTTCTGAGAGATAATTGTGTGTGAGGGCCGTCCTTCACCTAGCTTGTTGGGAACACAAAGTTTCTCTTCAGTTGCACACTCCATTCCATACATATACATGGGTAGGTTATAGCTCCAACTCAGTTTTACAGTGAAAACTGCAGGAACTTAAAACCGGCACTAGGAAACAAGACTGAGAAAGCAGAGAAAAAGTGTCTCCTGCAACCCGTTCCCTTGGTGCTAAATGAACGAACGTCTCTCCACTTGCTCAGTTCTGAGAGATAAATGTGTGTGAAAGCCGTCCTTCACATAGCTTGTTGGGAACACAAAGTTTCTTTTCAGTTGCAAACTCCATTCCATACATATATATGGGGAGGAACAAGCTCCAACAAGTTTTTACAGTGAAAACTGCAGGAACTTCAAACCGGCACTAGGAAACAGACTGAGAAAGCAGAGGAAAAGTGTCTCCTGCAAACCGTTCCCTTGGTGCTCGATGAACGAACGTCTCTCCACTTGCTCAGTTCTGAGAGATAAGTGTGTGTGAAAGCCTTCCTTCACCTAGCTTGTTGGGAACACACAGTTTATTTTCAGTTGCAAACTCCACTCCATACATATATATGGGGAGGTACTAGCTCCAAAAAGGTTTTACAGTGAAAACTGCAGGAACATCAAAATTGCACTAGGAAACAGATTGAGAATGCAGAGAAAAAGTTTCCCCTGCAACCCGTTCCCTTGGTACTAGATGAACGAACGTCTCTCCACTTGCTCAGTTCTGAGAGATAAGTGTGTGTGAAAGCCGTCCTTCACCTAGCTTGTTGGGAACACAAAGTTTCTTTTCAGTTGCAAACTCCACCCCATACATATATATGGGGAGGTACAAGCTCCAACTCGGTTTTACAGTGAAAACTGCAGGAACTTCAAACCGGCACTAGGAAACAGACTGAGAAAGCAGAGAAAAAGTGTCTCCTGCAACCCGTTCCCTTGGTGCTCGATGAACGAACGTCTCTCCACTTGCTCAGTTCTGAGAGATAAGTGTGTGTGAAAGCCGTCCTTCACATAGCTTGTTGGGAACACAAAGTTTCTTTTCAGTTGCAAACTCCACTCCATACATCTATATGGGGAGGTACTAGCTCCAACTCGGTTTTACAGTGAAAACTGCAGGAACTTCACACCGGCACTAGGAAACAGACTGAGAAAGCAGAGAAAAAGTGTCTCCTGCAACCCGTTCCCTTGGTGCTAAGTGAACGAAAGTCTCTCCACTTGCTAAGTTCTGAGAGATAAGTGTGTGTGAAAGCCGTCCTTCACCTAGCTTGTTGGGAACACAAAGTTTCTTTTCAGTTGCAAACCCCAGTCCATACATATATATGGGGAGGTACAAGCTCCAACTCGATTTTACAGTGAAAACTGCAGGAACTTCAAAACCGGCACTAGGAAACAGACTGAGATAGCAGAGAAAAAGTGTCTCCTGCAACCCGTTCCCTTCGTGCTAGATGAACGAACGTCTCTCCACTTGCTCAGTTCTGAGAGATAAGTGTGTGTGAAAGCCGTCCTTCACCTAGCTTGTTGGGAACACAAAGTTTCTTTTCAGTTGCAAACTCCATTCCATAGATATATATGGGAAGGTACTAGCTCCAACACTTTTTTACAGTGAAAACTGCAGGAACTTCAAACCGGCAGTAGGAAACATACTGAGATAGCAGAGAAAAAGTGTCCCCTGCAACCCGTTCCCTTGGTGCTAGATGAACGAAAGTCTCTCCACTTGCTCAGTTCTGAGAGATAAGTGTGTGTGAAAGCCGTCCTTCACCTAGCTTGTTGGGAACACAAAGTTTCTTTTCAGTTGCAAACCCCAGTCCATACATATATATGGGGAGGTACAAGCTCCAACTCGGTTTTACAGTGAAAACTGCAGGAACTTCAAACCGGCAGTAGGAAACAGACAGAGAAAGCAGAGAAAAAGTGTCTCCTGCAACCCGTTCCCTTCGTGCTAGATGAACGAACGTCTCTCCACTTGCTCAGTTCTGAGAGATAAGTGTGTGTGAAAGCCGTTCTTCACCTAGCTTGTTGGGAACACAAAGTTTCTTTTCAGTTGCAAACTCCACTCCATACATATATATGGGGAGGTACTAGCTTCAACTCGGTTTTACAGTGAAAACTGCAGGAACTTCACACCGGCACTAGGAAACAGACTGAGAAAGCAGAGAAAAAGTGTCTCCTGCAACCCGTTCCCTTGGTGCTAAGTGAACGAAAGTCTCTCCACTTGCTAAGTTCTGAGAGATAAGTGTGTGTGAAAGCCGTGCTTCACCTAGCTTGTTGGGAACACAAAGTTTCTTTTCAGTTGCAAACCCCAGTCCATACATATATATGGGGAGGTACAAGCTCCAACTCGATTTTACAGTGAAAACTGCAGGAACTTCAAACCGGCACTAGGAAACAGACTGAGATAGCAGAGAAAAAGTGTCTCCTGCAAACCGTTCCCTTCGTGCTAGATGAACGAACGTCTCTCCACTTGCTCAGTTCTGAGAGATAAGTGTGTGTGAAAGCCGTCCTTCACCTAGCTTGTTGGGAACACAAAGTTTCTTTTCAGTTGCAAACTCCATTCCATAGATATATATGGGAAGGTACTAGCTCCAACACTTTTTTACAGTGAAAACTGCAGGAACTTCAAACCGGCAGTAGGAAACATACTGAGAAAGCAGAGAAAAAGTGTCCCCTGCAACCCGTTCCCTTGGTGCTAGATGAACGAAAGTCTCTCCACTTGCTCAGTTCTGAGAGATAAGTGTGTGTGAAAGCCGTACTTCACCTAGCTTGTTGGGAACACAAAGTTTCTTTTCAGTTGCAAACCCCAGTCCATACATATATATGGGGAGGTACAAGCTCCAACTCGGTTTTACAGTGAAAACTGCAGGAACTTCAAACCGGCAGTAGGAAACAGACAGAGAAAGCAGAGAAAAAGTGTCTCCTGCAACCCGTTCCCTTCGTGCTAGATGAACGAACGTCTCTCCACTTGCTCAGTTCTGAGAGATATGTGTGTGTGAAAGCCGTCCTTCAAATAGCTTGTTGGGAACACAAAGTTTCTTTTCAGTTGCAAACTCCATTCCATACATATATATGGGGAGGTACTAGCTCCAACTCGGTTTTACAGTGAAAACTGCAGGAACTTCAAACCGGCACTAGGAAACAGACTGAGATAGCAGAGAAAAAGTGTCTCCTGCAACCCGTTCCATTGGTGCTAGATGAACGAACGTCTCTCCACTTGCTCAGTTCTGAAAGTTAAGTGTGTGTGAAAGCCGTTCTTCACCTAGCGTGTTGGGAACACAAAGTTTCTTTTCAGTTGCAAACTCCACTCCATACATATATATAGGGAGGTACAAGCTCCAACTCGGTTTTACAGTGAAAACTGCAGGAACTTCAAACCGGCACTAGGAAACAGACTTAGAAAGCAGAGAAAAAGTTTCTCCTGCAACCCGTTCCCTTGGTGCTAGGTGAACGAACGTCTCTCCACTTGCTCAGTTCTGAGAGATAATTGTGTGTGAGGGTCGTCCTTCACCTAGCTTGTTGGGAACACAAAGTTTCTTTTCAGTTGCAAACTCCATTCCATACATATACATGGGTAGGTTATAGCTCCAACTCGGTTTTACAGTGAAAACTGCAGGAACTTCAAACCGGCACTAGGAAACAGACTGAGAAAGCAGAGAAAAAGTGTCTCCTGCAACCCGTTCCCTTGGTGCTAAATGAACGAACGTCTCTCCACTTGCTCAGTTCTGAGAGATAAATGTGTGTGAAAGCCGTCCTTCACATAGCTTGTTGGGATCACAAAGTTTCTTTTCAGTTGCAAACTCCATTCCATACATATATATGGGGTGGTACAAGCTCCAACTAGGTTTTATAGTGAAAACTGCAGGAACTTCAAACCGGCACTAGGAAACAGACTGAGAAAGCAGAGGAAAAGTGTCTCCTGCAAACCGTTCCCTTGGTGCTCGATGAACGAACGTCTCTCCACTTGCTCAGTTCTGAGAGATAAGTGTGTGTGAAAGCCGTCCTTCACATTGCTTGTTGGGAACACACAGTTTATTTTCAGTTGCAAATTCCATTCCATACATATATATGGGGAGGTACTAGCTCCAACACGGTTTTACAGTGAAAACTGTAGGAACTTCAAACCGGCAGTAGGAAACAGACTGAGAAAGCAGAGAAAAAGTTTCTCCTGCAAACCGTTCCCTTGGTGCTAGATGAACGAACGTCTCTCCACTTGCTCAGTTCTGAGAGATAATTGTGTGTGAAAGCCGTCCTTCAGCTAGCTTGTTGGGAACACAAAGTTTCTTTTCAGTTGCAAACCCCACTCCATACATATATATGGGGAGGTACTAGCTCCAACTCGGTTTTACAGTGAAAACTGCAGGAACTTCAAACCAGCACTAGGAAACAGACTGAGAAAGCAGAGAAATAGTGTCCCCTGCAACCCGTTCCCTTGGTGCTCGATGAAAGAACTTCTCTCCACTTGCTCAGTTCTGAGAAATAAGTATGTGTGAAAGCCGTCCTTCACCTAGCTTGTTGGGAACACAAAGTTTGTTTTCAGTTGCAAACTCCATTCCATACATATATATGGGGAGGTACTAGCTCCAACTCTGTTTGACAGTGAAAACTGCAGGAACTTCAAACCGGCACTAGGAAACAGACTGAGAAAGCAGAGAAAAAGTGTCTCCTGCAACCCAATCCCTTGGTGCTAGATGAACGAACGTCTCTCCACTTGCTCAGTTCTGAGAGATAAGTGTGTGTGAAATCCGTCCTTCAACTAGCTTGTTGGGAACACAAAGATTCTTTTCAGTTGCAAATTCCATTCCATACATATATATGGGGAGGTACTAGCTCCAACTCGATTTTACAGTGAAAACTGCAGGAACTTCAAACCGACACTAGGAAACAGACTGAGAAAGCAGAGAAAAAGTGTCTCGCTCAAACAGTTCCCTTGGTGCTAGGTGAACGAACGTCTCTCCACTTGCTCAGTTCTGAGAGATAAGTGTGTGTGAAAGCCGTCCTTCACCTAACTTGTTGGGAACACAAAGTTTCTTTTCAGTTGCAAACTCCATTCCATACATATATATGGGGAGGTACTAGCTCTAACTCGGTTTTACAGTGAAAACTGCAGGAACTTCAAACTTGCACTAGGAAACAGACTGAGAAAGCAGAGAAAAAGTGTCTCCTGCAAACCGTTCCCTTGGTGCTAGATGAACGAACGACTCTTCACTTGCACAGTTTTGAGAGATAAATGTGTGTGAAAGCCGTCCTTCACCTAGCTTGTTGGGAACACAAAGTTTCTTTTCAGTTGCTAACTCCTTTCCATACATATCTATGGGTAGGTACAAGCTCCAACTAGGTTTTACAGTGAAAACTGCAGGAACTTCAAACCGGCACTAAGAAAGAGACTGTGAAAGCAGAGGAAAAGTGTCCCCTGCAACCCGTTCCCTTGGTGCTCGATGAACGAACGTCTCTCCAGTTGCTCAGTTCTGAGATATAATTGTGTGTGAAAGCCGTCCTTCACCTAGATTGTTGGGAACACAAAGTTTCTTTTCAGTTGCAAACTCCACTCCATACATATATATGGGGAGGTACTAGCTCCAACTCGGTTTTACAGTGAAAACTGCAGGAACTTCAAACCGGCACTAGGAAACAGACTGATAAAGCAGAGAAAAAGTGTCTCCTGCAACCCGATCCCTTGGTGCTAGATGAACGAACGTCTCTCCACTTGCTCAGTTCTGAGAGATAAGTGTGTGTGAAATCCGTCCTTCAACTAGCTTGTTGGGAACACAAAGTCTCTTTTCAGTTGCAAACTCCATTCCATACATATATATGGGGAGGTACTAGCTCCAACTCGGTTTTACAGTGAAAACTGCAGGAACTTCAAACCGACACTAGGAAACAGACTGAGAAAGCAGAGAAAAAGTGTCTCCTGCAAACCTTTCCCTTGGTGCTAGATGAACGAACGTCTCTCCACTTGCTCAGTTCTGAGAGATAAGTGTGTGTGAAAGCCATCCTTCACATAGCTTGTTGGGAACACAAAGTTTCTTTTCAGTTGCAAACTCCATTCCATACATATACATGGGGAGGTACAAGCTCCAACACTGTTTTATAGTGAAAACTGCAGGAACTTCAAACCGGCACTAGGAAACAGACTGAGAAAGCAGAGAAAAAGTGTCTCCTGCAAACCGTTCCCTTGGTGCTAGATGAACGAACGTCTCTCCACTTGCTCAGTTCTGAGAGGTAAATGTGTGTGAAAGCCGTCCTTCACATAGCTTGTTGGGAACACAAAGTTTCTTTTCAGTTGCAAACTCCATTCCATACATATATATGGGGAGGTACAAGCTCCAACTAGGTTTTACAGTGAAAACTGCAGGAACTTCATACCGGCAGTAGGAAACACACTGAGAAAGCAGAGGAAAAGTGTCTCCTGCAACCCTTTCCCTTGGTGCTAGGTGAACGAACGTCTCTCCACTTGCTCAGTTCTGAGAGATAAATGTGTGTGAAAGCCGTCCTTCACATAGCTTGTTGGGAACACAAAGTTTCTTTTCAGTTGCAAACTCCACTCCATACATATATATGGGGAGGTACTAGCTCCAACTCGGTTTTACAGTGAAAACTGCAGGAACATCAAACCGGCACTAGGAAACAGACTGAGAAAGCAGAGAAAAAGTGTCTTCTGCAACCCGTTCCCATGGTGCTAGGTGAACGAACGTCTCTCCACTTGCTCAGTTCTGAGAGATAAGTGTGTGTGAAAGCCGTCCTTCACCTAGCTTTTTGGGAACACAAAGTTTCTTTTCAGTTGCAAACTCCATTCCATACATATATATGGGGAGGTACTAGCTCCAACTCGGTTTTACAGTGAAAACTGCAGGAACTTCAAACTTGCACTAGGAAACAGACTTAGAAAGCAGAGAAAAAGTTTCCCCTGCAACCCGATCCCTTGGTGCTAGATGAACGAACGTCTCTCCACTTGCTCAGTTCTGAGAGATAAGTGTGTGTGAAATCCGTCCTTCAACTAGCTTGTTGGGAACACAAAGTTTCTTTTCAGTTGCAAACTCCATTACATACATATATATGGGGAGGTACTAGCTCCAACTTGGTTTTACAGTGAAAACTGCAGGGAATTCAAACCGGCACTAGGAAACAGACTGAGGAAGCAGAGAAAAAGTGTCTCCTGCAAACCGTTCCCTTGGTGCTAGATGAACGAACGTCTCTCCACTTGCTCAGTTCTGAGAGATAAATGTGTGTGAAAGCCGTCCTTCACATATCTTGTTGGGAACACAAAGTTTCTTTTCAGTTACAAACTCCATTCCATACATGTATATGGAGAGGTACAATCTCCAACTAGGTATTACAGTGAAAACTGCAGGAACTTCAAACCGGCACTAGGAAACAGACTGAGACAGCAGAGGAAAAGTGTCTCCTGCAACCCGTTCCCTTGGTGCTCGATGAACGAACGTCTCTCCACTTGCTCAGTTCTGAGAGAAAAGTGTGTGTGAAAGCGGTCCTTCACCTAGATTGTTGGGAACACAAAGTTTCTTTTCAGTTCCAAACTCCACTCCATACATATATTTGGGGAGGTACTAGCTCCAACTCGGTTTTACAGTGAAAACTGCAGGAACTTCAAACTTGCACTAGGAAACAGATTGAGAAAGCAGAGAAAAAGTTTCTCCTGCAACCCGTTCCCTTGATACTAGATGAACGAACGTCTCTCCACTTGCTCAGTTCTGAGAGATAAGTGTTTGTGAAAGCCGTCCTTCACATAGCTTGTTGGGAACACAAAGTTTCTTTTCAGTTGCAAACTCCACTCCATACATATATATGGAGAGGTACAAGCTCCAACTCGGTTTTACAGTGAAAACTGCAGGAAATTCAAACCGGCACTAGGAAACAGACTGAGAAAACAGAGAAAAAGTGTCTCCTGCAAACCGTTCCCTTGGTGCTAGATGAACGAACGTCTCCCCACTTGTTCAGTTCTGAGAGATAATTGTGTGTGAAAGCCGTCCTTCACCTAGCTTGTTGGGAACACAAAGTTTCTTTTCAGTTGCAAACTCCATTCCATACATATATATGGGGAGGTACTAGCTCCAACTCGGTTTTACAGTGAAAACTGCAGGAACTTCAAACCAGCAGTAGGAAACAGACTGAGAAAGCACAGAAAATGTGCCTCCTGCAACCCGTTCCCTTGCTGCTAGATGAACGAACGTCTCTCCACTTGCTCAGTTCTGAGAGTTAAGTGTGTGTGAAAGCCCTCCTTCACCTAGCTTGTTGGGAACACAAAGTTTCTTTTCAGTTGCAAACCCCACTCCATACATTTATATGGGGAGGTACTAGCTCCAACTCGGTTTGACAGTGAAAACTGCAGGAACTTCAAACCGGCACTAGGAAACAGACTGAGAAAGCAGAGAAAAAGTGTCTCCTGCAACCCGTTCCCTTGGTGCTAGGTGAACGAACGTCTCTCCACTTGCTCAGTTCTGAGAGATAAGTGTGTGTGAAAGCCGTCCTTCACCTAGCTTGTTGGGAACACAAAGTTTCTTTTCAGTTGCAAACTCCATTCCATACATATATATGGGGAGGTACTAGCTCCAACTCGGTTTTACAGTGAAAACTGCAGGAACTTCAAACCGGCAGTAGGAAACAGACAGAGAAAGCAGAGAAAAAGTGTCCCCTGCAACCCGTTCCCTTGGTGCTAGATGAACGAACGTCTCTCCACTTGCTCAGTTCTGAGAGATAAGTGTGTGAAATCCGTCCTTCAACTAGCTTGTTGGGAACACAAAGTTTCTTTTCAATTTCAAACTCCATTACATACATATATATGGGGAGGTACTAGCTCCAACTTGGTTTTACAGTGAAAACTGCAGGAACTTCAAACCGGCACTAGGAAACAGACTGAGAAAGCAGAGAAAAAGTGTCTCCTGCAACCCGTTCCCTTGGTGCTAGGTGAACGAAAGTCTCTCCACTTGCTCAGTTCTGAGGGATAAGTGTGTGTGAAAGCCAACCTTCACCCAGCTTGTTGGGAACACAAAGTTTCTTTTCAGTTGCAAACTCCACTCCATACATATATATGGGTGGGTACAAGCTCCAACTCGGTTTTACAGTGAAAACTGCAGGGAATTCAAACCGGCACTAGGAAACAGACTGAGAAAGCAGAGAAAAAGTGTCTCCTGCAACCCGTTCCCTTGGTGCTAGGTGAACGAAAGTCTCTCCACTTGCTCAGTTCTGAGGGATAAGTGTGTGTGAAAGCCAACCTTCACCCAGCTTGTTGGGAACACAAAGTTTCTTTTCAGTTGCAAACTCCACTCCATACATATATATGGGTGGGTACAAGCTCCAACTCGGTTTTACAGTGAAAACTGCAGGGAATTCAAACCGGCACTAGGAAACAGACTGAGAAAGCAGAGAAAAAGTGTCCCCTGCAACCCGTTCCCTTGGTGCTAGGTGAACGAACGTCTCTCCACTTGCTCAGTTCTGAGAGATAAGTGTGTGTGAAAGCCGTCCTTCACCTAGCTTGTTGGGAACACAAAGTTTCTTTTCAGTTGCAAACTCCATTCCATACATATATATGGGGAGGTACTAGCTCCAACTCGGTTTGACAGTGAAAACTGCAGGAACTTCAAACTTGCACTAGGAAACAGACTGAGAAAGCAGAGAAAAAGTGTCCCCTGCAACCCGATCTCTTGGTGCTAGATGAACGAACGTCTCTCCACTTGCTCAGTTCTGAGAGATAAGTGTGTGTGAAATCCGTCCTTCAAGTAGCTTGTTGGGAACACAAAGTTTCTTTTCAGTTGCAAACTCCATTCCATACATATATATGGGGAGGTACAAGCTCCAACTTGGTTTTACAGTGAAAACTGCAGGAACTTCCAACCGGCACTAGGAAACAGACTGAGAAAGCAGAGAAAAAGTGTCTCCTGCAAACCGTTCCCTTGGTGCTAGATTAACGAACGTCTCTCCACTTGCTCAGTTCTGAGAGGTAAATGTGTGTGAAAGCCGTCCTTCACAGAGCTTGTTGGGAACACAAAGTTTCTTTTCAGTTGCAAACTCCATTCCATACATATATATGGGGAGGTACAAGCTCCAACTAGGTTTTACAGTGAAAACTGCAGGAACTTCATACCGGCACTAGGAAACAGACTGAGAAAGCAGAGGAAAAGTGTCTCCTGCAACCCGTTCCCTTGGTGCTAGGTGAACGAACGTCTCTCCACTTGCTCAGTTCTGAGAGATAAGTGTGTGTGAAAGCCGTCCTTCACCTAGCTTGTTGGGAACACAAAGTTTCTTTTCAATTGCAAACTCCACTCCATACATATATATGGGGAGGTACTAGCTCCAACTTGGTTTTACAGTGAAAACTGCAGGAACTTCAAACCGGCAGTAGGAAACAGACTGAGAAAGCAGAGAAAAAGTGTCTCCTGCAACCCGTTCCCTTGGTGCTAGATGAACGAACGTCTCTCCACTTACTCAATTCTGAGAGATAATTGTGTGTGAAAGCCGTCCTTCACCTAGCTTGTTGGGAACACAAAGTTTCTTTTCAGTTGCAAACTCCATTCCATACATATATATGGGGAGGTACTAGCTCCAACTCGGTTTTATATTGAAAACTGCTGGAACTTCAAACCGGCAGTAGGAAACAGACTGAGAAAGCAGAGAAAAAGTGTCTCCTGCAACCCGTTCCCTTGGTGCAAGATGAACGAACGTCTCTCCACTTGCTCAGTTCTGAGAGATAATTGTGTGTGAAAGCCGACCTTCAAATAGCTTGATGGGAACACAAAGTTTCTTTTCAGTTGCAAACTCCACTCCATGCATATATATGGGGAGGTACAAGCTCCAACTCGGTTTTACAGTGAAAACTGCAGGAACTTCAAACCGGCACTAGGAAACAGACTGAGAAAGCAGAGAAAAAGTGTCTCCTGCAACCCGTTCCCTTGGTGCTAGATGAACGAACGTCTCTCCACTTGCTCAGTTCCTAGAGATAAGTGAGTGTGAAAGCCGACCTTCAACTAGCTTCTTGGGAACACAAAGTTTCTTTTCAGTTGCAAACTCCATTCCATACTTATATATGGGGAGGTACAAGCTCCAACTCGGTTTTACAGTGAAAACTGCAGGAACTTCAAACCGGCACTAGGAAACAGAATGAGAAAGCAGAGGAAAAGTGTCTCCTGCAAACCGTTCCCTTGGTGCTCGATGAACGAATGTCTCTCCACTTGCTCAGTTCTGAAAGATAAGTATGTGTGAAAGCCGTCCTTCACCTAGCTTGTTGGGAACACAAAGTTTCTTTTCAGTTGCAAACTCCACTCCATACATATATATGGGGAAGTACTAGCTCCAACTCGGTTTTACAGTAAAAACTGCAGGAACTTCAAACCGGCACTAGGAAACAGACTGAGAAAGCAGAGAAAAAGTGTCTCCTGCAACCCGTTCCCTTGGTGCTAGGTGAACGAAAGTCTCTCCACTTGCTCAGTTCTGAGGGATATGTGTGTGTGAAAGCCAACCTTCACCCAGCTTGTTGGGAACACAAAGTTTCTTTTCAGTTGCAAACTCCACTCCATACATATATATGGGTGGGTACAAGCTCCAACTCGGTTTTACAGTGAAAACTGCAGGGAATTCAAACCGGCACTAGGAAACAGACTGAGAAAGCAGAGAAAAAGTGTCTCCTGCAACCCGTTCCCTTGGTGCTAGATGAACGAACGTCTCTCCACTTGCTCAGTTCTGAGAGAAAATTGTGTGTGAAAGCCGTCCTTCACCTAGCTTGTTGGGAACACAAAGTTTCTTTTCAGTTGCAAACTCCATTCCATACATATATATGGGGAGGTACTAGCTCCAACTCGGTTTTACAGTGAAAACTGCAGGAACTTCAAACCGGCAGTAGGAAACGTACTGAGAAAGCAGAGAAAAAGTGTCTCCTGCAACCCGTTCCCTTGGTGCTAGGTGAACGAACGTCTCTCCACTTGCTCAGTTCTGAGAGATAAGTGTGTGTGAAAGCCGTCCTTCACCTAGCTTGTTGGGAATACAAAGTTTCTTTTCAGTTGCAAACTCCATTCCATACATATATATGGGGAGGTACTAGCTCCAACTCGGTTTTACAGTGAAAACTGCAGGAACTTCAAACTTGCACTAGGAAACAGAATGAGAAAGCAGAGAAAAAGTGTCCCCTGCAACCCGATCTCTTGGTGCTAGATGAACGAACGTCTCTCCACTTGCTCAGTTCTGAGAGATAAGTGTGTGTGAAATCCGTCCTTCAAGTAGCTTGTTGGGAATACAAAGTTTCTTTTCAGTTGCAAACTCCATTCCATACATATATATGGGGAGGTACTAGCTCCAACTCGGTTTTACAGTGAAAACTGCAGGAACTTCAAACCGGCACTAGGAAACAAACTGAGAACGCAGAGAAAAAGTGTCTCCTGCAACCCGTTCCCTTGGTGCTGGGTGAACGAACGTCTCTCCACTTCCTCAGTTCTGAGAGTTAAGTGTGTGTGAAAGCCGTCCTTCACCTATCTTGTTTGGAACACAAAGTTTCTTTTCAGTTGCAAACTCCACTCAATACATACATATGGGGAGGTACAAGCTCCAACTCGGTTTTACAGTGAAAACTGCAGGAAATTCAAACCGGCACTAGGAAACAGACTGAGAAAGCAGAGAAAAAGTGTCTCCTGCAACCCGTTCCCTTGGTGCTAGATGAACGAACGTCTCTCCACTTGCTCAGTTCTGAGAGATAATTGTGTGTGAAAGCCGTCCTTCACATAGCTTGTTGGGAACACAAAGTTTCTTTTCAGTTGCCAACTCCATTCCAAAGATATATATGGGAAGGTACTAGCTCCAACTCGGTTTGACAGTGAAAACTGCAGGAACTTCATACCGGCAGTAGGAAACATACTGAGAAAGCAGAGAAAAAGTGTCTCCTGCAACCCGTTCCCTTGGTGCTGGGTGAACGAACGTCTCTCCACTTCCTCAGTTCTGAGTGTTAAGTGTGTGTGAAAGCCGTCCTTCACCTAGCTTGTTTGGAACACAAAGTTTCTTTTCAGTTGCAAACTCCACCCCATACATATATATGGGGAGGTACTAGCTCCAACTCGGTTTTACAGTGAAAACTGCAGGAACTTCAAACCAGCAGCAGGAAACAGACTGAGAAAGCACAGAAAATGTGCCTCCTGCAACCCGTTCCCTGGCTGCTAGATGAACGAACGTCTCTCCACTTGCTCAGTTCTGAGAGTTAAGTGTGTGTGAAAGCCGTCCTTCACCTAGCTTGTTGGGAACACAAAGTTTCTTTTCAGTTGCAAACCCCACTCCATATATTTATATGGGGAGGTACTAGCTCCAACTCGTTTTGACAGTGAAAACTGCAGGAACTTCAAACCGGCACTAGGAAACAGACTGAGAAAGCAGAGAAAAAGTGTCTCCTGCAACCCGTTCCCTTGGTGCTAGATGAACGAACGTCTCTCCACTTGCTCAGTTCTGAGAGATAAGTGTGTGTGAAAGCCGACCTTCACCTAGCTTGATGGGAACACAAAGTTTCTTTTCAGTTGCAAACTCCACTCCATACATATATATGGGGAGGTACAAGCTCCAACTCGGTTTTACAGTGAAAACTGCAGGAACTTCAAACCGGCACTAGGAAACATACTGAGAAAGCACAGAAAAAGTGCTTCCTGCAACCCATTCCCTTGGTGCTAGATGAACGAACTTCTCTCCACTTCCTCAGTTCCTAGAGATAATTGTGTGTGAAAGCCGACCTTCACCTAGCTTGTTGGGAACACAAAGTTTCTTTTCAGTTGCAAACTCCATTCCATAATTATATATGGGGAGGTACAAGCTCAAACTCGGTTTTACAGTGAAAACCGCAGGAACTTCAAACCGGCACTAGGAAACAGACTGAGAAAGCAGAGAAAAAGTGTCTCCTGCAACCCGTTCCCTTGGTGCTAGGTGAACGAAAGTCTCTCCACTTGCTCAGTTCTGAGAGATAAGTGTGTGTGAAAGCCGTCCTTCACCTAGCTTGTTGGGAACACAAAGTTTCTTTTCAGTTGCAAACTCCACTCCATACATATATATGGGGGGGTACAAGCTCCAACTCGGTTTTACAGTGAAAACTGCAGGGAATTCAAACCGACACTAGGAAACAGACTGAGAAAGCAGAGAAAAAGTGTCTCCTGCAACCCGTTCCCTTGGTGCTAGATGAACGAACGTCTCTACACTTGCTCAGTTCTGAGAGATAATTGTGTGTGAAAGCCGTCCTTCACATAGCTTTTTGGGAACACAAAGTTTCTTTTCAGTTGCCAACTCCATTCCAAAGATATATATGGGAAGGTACTAGCTCCAACTAGGTTTTACACTGAAAACTGCAGGAACTTCAAACCGGCAGTAGGAAACATACTGAGAAAGCAGAGAAAAAGTGTCCCCTGCAACCCGTTCCCTTGGTGCTAGATGAACGAACATCTCTCCACTTGCTCAGTTCTGAGAGATAATTGTGTGTGAAAGCCGCCCTTCACCTAGCTGGTTGGGAACACAAAGTTTCTTTTCAGTTGCAAACTCCATTCCATACTTATATATGGCGAGGTACTAGTTCCAACTCTGTTTTACAGTGAAAACTGGAGGAACTTCAAACCGGCACTAGGAAACAGACTGAGATAGCAGAGAAAAAGTGTCTCCTGCAACCCGTTCCCTTGGTGCTAGATGAACGAAAGTCTCTCCACTTGCTCAGTTCTGAAAGATAAGTGTGTGTGAAAGCCGTTCTTCATCTAGCGTGTTGGGAACACAAAGTTTCTTTTAAGTTGCAAACTCCACTCCATACATATATATAGGGAGGTACAAGCTCCAAATCGGTTTTACAGTGAAAACAGCAGGAACTTCAAACCGGCACTAGGAAACAGACTGAGAAAGCAGAGAAAAAGTGTCCCCTGCAACCCATTCCCTTGTTGCTAGATGAACGAACGTCTCTCCAATTGCTCAGTTCTGAGAGATAATTGTGTGTGAATGCCGTCCTTAACATAGCTTGTTGGAAACACAAAGTTTCTTTTCAGTTGCAAACTCTATTCCATACATATATATGGGGAGGTACTAGCTCCAACTCGGTTTGACAGTGAAAACTGCAGGAACTTCAAACCGGCACTAGGAAACAGACTGAGAAAGCAGAGAAAACGTGTCTAGTGCAACCAGTTCCCTTGGTGCTAGATGAACGAACGTCTCTCCACTTGCTCAGTTCTGAGAGATAACTGTGTGTGAGGGTCGTCCTTCACCTAGCTTGTTGGGAACACAAAGTTTCTTTTCAGTTGCAAACTCCATTCCATACATATACATGGGGAGGTACTAGCTCCAACTCTGTTTTATAGTGAAAACTGCAGGAACTTCAAACCGGCACTAGGAAACAGACTGAGAAAGCAGAGAAAAAGTGTCTCCTGCAAACCGTTCCCTTGGTGCTAGATGAACGAACGTCTCTCCACTTGCTCAGTTCTGAGAGGTAAATGTGTGTGAAAGCCGTCCTTCACATAGCTTGTTGGGAACACAAAGTTTCTTTTCAGTTGCAAACTCCATTCCATACATATATATGGGGAGGTACAAGCTCCAACTAGGTTTTACAGTGAAAACTGCAGGAACTTCAAACCGGCAGTAGGAAACACACTGAGAAAGCAGAGGAAAAGTGTCTCCTGCAACCCATTCCCTTGGTGCTAGGTGAACGAACGTCTCTCCACTTGCTCAGTTCTGAGAGATAAATGTGTGTGAAAGCCGTCCTTCACCTAGCTTGTTGGGAACACAAAGTTTCTTTTCAGTTGCAAACTCCACTCCATACATATATATGGGGAGGTACTAGCTCCAACTCGGTTTTACAGTGAAAACTGCAGGAACTTCAAACCGGCTCTAGGAAACAGACTGAGAAAGCAGAGAAAAAGTGTCTTCTGCAACCCGTTCCCTTGGTGCTAGGTGAACGAACGTCTCTCCACTTGCTCAGTTCTGAGAGATAAGTGTGTGTGAAAGCCGTCCTTCACCTAGCTTGTTGGGAACACAAACTTTCTTTTCAGTTGCAAACTCCACTCCATACATATATATGGGGAGGTACTAGCTCCAACTCCGTTTTACAGTGAAAACTGCAGGACCTTCAAACCGGCACTAGGAAACAGATTGAGAAAGCAGAGAAAAAGTGTCTTCTGCAACCCGTTCCCTTGGTGCTAGATGAACGAACGTCTCTCCACTTGCTCAGTTCTGAGAGATAAGTGTGTGTGAAAGCCGTCCTTCACCTAGCTTGTTGGGAACACAAAGTTTCTTTTCAGTTGCAAACTCCATTCCATACATATATATGGGGAGGTACTAGCTCCAACTCGGTTTTACAGTGAAAACTGCAGGAACTTCAAACTTGCACTAGGAAACAGACTGAGAAAGCAGAGAAAAAGTTTCCCCTGCAACCCGATACCTTGGTGCTAGATGAACGAACGTCTCTCCACTTGCTCAGTTCTGAGAGATAAATGTGTGTGAAAGCCGTCCTTCACATATCTTGTTGGGAACAAAAAGTTCTTTTCAGTTGCAAACTCCATTCCATACATGTATATGGGGAGGTACAATCTCCAACTAGGTTTTACAGTGAAAACTGCAGGAACTTCAAACCGGCACTAGGAAACAGACTGAGACAGCAGAGGAAAAGTGTCTCCTGCAACCCGTTCCCTTGGTGCTCGATGAACGAACGTCTCTCCACTTGCTCAGTTCTGAGAGAAAAGTGTGTGTGAAAGCCGTCCTTCACCTAGATTGTTGGGAACACAAAGTTTCTTTTCAGTTCCAAACTCCACTCCATACATATATTTGGGGAGGTCCTAGCTCCAACTCGGTTTTACAGTGAAAACTGCAGGAACTTCAAACTTGCACTAGGAAACAGATTGAGAAAGCAGAGAAAAAGTTTCTCCTGCAACCCGTTCCCTTGGTACTAGATGAACGAACGTCTCTCCACTTGCTCAGTTCTGAGAGATAATTGTGTGTGAAAGCCGTCCTTCACCTAGCTTGTTGGGAACACAAAGTTTCTTTTCAGTTGCAAACTCCATTCCATACATATATATGGGGAGGTACTAGCTCCAACTCGGTTTTACAGTGAAAACTGCAGGAACTTCAAACCAGCAGTAGGAAACAGACTGAGAAAGCACAGAAAATGTGCCTCCTGCAACCCGTTCCCTTGCTGCTAGATGAACGAACGTCTCTCCACTTGCTCAGTTCTGAGAGTTAAGTGTGTGTGAAAGCCCTCCTTCACCTAGCTTGTTGGGAACACAAAGTTTCTTTTCAGTTGCAAACCCCACTCCATACATTTATATGGGGAGGTACTAGCTCCAACTCGGTTTGACAGTGAAAACTGCAGGAACTTCAAACCGGCACTAGGAAACAGACTGAGAAATCAGAGAAAAAGTGTTTCCTGCAACCCATTCCCTTGGTGCTAGATGAACGAACGTCTCTCCACTTCCTCAGTTCCTAGAGATAAGTGTGTGTGAAAGCCGACCTTCACCTAGCTTGTTGGGAACACAAAGTTTCTTTTCAGTTGCAAACTCCATTCCATACATATATATGGGGAGGTACAAGCTCCAACTAGCTTTTACAGTGAAAACCGCAGGAACTTCAAACCGGCACTAGGAAACAGACTGAGAAAGCAGAGGAAAAGTGTCTCCTGCAACCCGTTCCCTTGGTGCTCGATGAACGAACGTCTCTCCACTTGCTCAGTTCTGAGAGTTAAGTGTGTGTGAAAGCCGTCCTTCACCTAGCTTGTTGGGAACACAAAGTTTCTTTTCAGTTGCAAACTCCACTCCATACATATATATGGGGAGGTACAAGCTCCAACTAGGTTTTACAGTGAAAACTGCAGGAACTTCAAACCGGCACTAGGAAACAGACTGAGAAAGCAGAGAAAAAGTGTCTCCTGCAAACCGTTCCCTTGGTGCTAGGTGAACGAAAGTCTCTCCACTTGCTCAGTTCTGAGAGATAAGTGTGTGTGAAAGCCGTCCTTCACCTAGCTTGTTGGGAACACAAAGTTTCTTTTCAGTTGCAAACTCCACTCCATACATATATATGGGGGGGGTACAAGCTCCAACTCGGTTTTACAGTGAAAACTGCAGGAACTTCAAACCGGCAGTAGGAAACATACAGAGAAAGCAGAGAAAAAGTGTCCCCTGCAACCCGTTCCCTTGGTGCTAGATGAACGAACGTCTCTCCACTTGCTCAGTTCTGAGAGATAATTGTGTGTGAAAGCCGTCCTTCACCTAGCTGGTTGGGAACGCAAAGTTTCTTTTCAGTTGCAAACTCCATTCCATACATATATATGGCGAGGTACTAGTTCCAACTCTGTTTTACAGTGAAAACTGGAGGAACTTCAAACCGGCACTAGGAAACAGACTGAGATAGCAGAGAAAAAGTGTCTCCTGCAACCCGTTCCCTTGGTGCTAGATGAACGAAAGTCTCTCCACTTGCTCAGTTCTGAAAGATAAGTGTGTGTGAAAGCCGTTCTTCATCTAGCGTGTTGGGAACACAAAGTTTCTTTTCAGTTGCAAACTCCACTCCATACATATATATAGGGAGGTACAAGCTCCAACTCGGTTTTACAGTGAAAACTGCAGGAACTTCAAACCGGCACTAGGAAACAGACTGAGAAAGCAGAGAAAAAGTGTCCCCTGCAACCCGTTCCCTTGTTGCTAGATGAACGAACGTCTTTCCAATTGCTCAGTTCTGAGAGATAATTGTGTGTGAATGCCGTCCTTAACATAGCTTGTTGGAAACACAAAGTTTCTTTTCAGTTGCAAACTCTATTCCATACATATATATGGGGAGGTACTAGCTCCAACTCGGTTTGACAGTGAAAACTGCAGGAACTTCAAACCGGCACTAGGAAAAAGACTGAGATAGCAGAGAAAAAGTGTCTCCTGCAACCCGTTCCCTTGGTGCTAGATGAACGAAAGTCTCTCCACTTGCTCAGTTCTGAAAGATAAGTGTGTGTGAAAGCCGTTCTTCATCTAGCGTGTTGGGAACACAAAGTTTCTTTTCAGTTGCAAACTCCACTCCATACATATATATAGGGAGGTACAAGCTCCAACTCGGTTTTACAGTGAAAACTGCAGGAACTTCAAACCGGCACTAGGAAACAGACTGAGAAAGCAGAGAAAAAGTGTCCCCTGCAATCCGTTCCCTTGTTGCTAGATGAACGAACGTCTCTCCAATTGCTCAGTTCTGAGAGATAATTGTGTGTGAATGCCGTCCTTAACATAGCTTGTTGGAAACACAAAGTTTCTTTTCAGTTGCAAACTCTATTCCATACATATATATGGGGAGGTACTAGCTCCAACTCGGTTTGACAGTGAAAACTGCAGGAACTTCAAACCGGCACTAGGAAACAGACTGAGAAAGCAGAGAAAATGTGTCTCCTGCAACCAGTTCCCTTGGTGCTAGATGAACGAACGTCTCTCCACTTGCTCAGTTCTGAGAGATAAGTGTGTGTGAAAGCCGTCCTTCAACTAGCTTGTTGGGAACAAATGTTTCTTTTCAGTTGCAAACTCCACTCCATACATATATATGGGGAGGTACAAGCTCCAACTCGGTTTTACAGTGAAAAGAGCAGGAACTTCAAACCGGCACTAGGAAACAGACTGAGAAAGCAGAGAAAAAGTGTCTCCTGCAACCCGTTCCCTTGGTGCTAGGTGAACGAACGTCTCTCCACTTGCTCAGTTCTGAGAGATATTTGTGTGTGAAAGCCGTCCTTCACATAGATTGTTGGGAACACAAAGTTTCTTTTCAGTTGCAAACTCCATTCCATACATATATAAGGGGAGGTACTAGCTCCAAATCGGTTTTACAGTGAAAACTGCAGGAACTTCAAACCGGCACTAGGAAACAGACTGAGAAACCAGAGTAAAACTTGCTCCTGCCACCCGTTCAATTTCTGCTAGGTGAACGAACGTCTCTCCACATGCTCATTTCTGAGAGAATAGTGTGTGTGAAAGCCGTCTTTCAATTAGCTTCTTGGGAACACAAAGTTTCTTTTCAGTTGCAAACTCCACTCCATAATTATATATGGGGAGGTACTTCTTCCAATTCGGTTTTACAGTGAAAACTGCAGGAACTTCAAACCGGCAGTAGGAAACACACTGAGAAAGCAGAGAAAAAGTGTCTATTGCAAACCGTTCCTTTAGTGCTAGATGAACGAACGTATCTCCACATGCTCAGTTCTGAGATATAAGTGTGTGTGAAAGTCGTCCTTCACCTAGCTTGTTGGGAACACAAAGTTTCTTTTCAGTTGCAAACTCCACTCCATACATATATATGGCTAGGTACTAGCTCCAACTCTGTTTTACAGTGAAAACTGCAGGAACTTCAAAGCGGCACTAGGAAACAGACTGAGAAAGCAGTGAAAAAGTGTCTCCGGCAACCCGTTCCTTTGGTGCTAGATGAACGAACGTCTCTCCACTTGCTCAGTTCTGAGAGATAAGTGTGTGTGAAAGCCGTCCTTCACCTTGCTTGTTGGGAACACAAAGTTTCTTTTCAGTTGCAAACTCCATTCCATACATATATATGGGGAGGTACTAGCTCCAACTCGGTTTTACAGTGAAAACTGCAGGAACTTCAAAGCGGCACTAGGAAACAGACTGAGAAAGCAGAGAAAAAGTGTCTCCTGCAACCCATTCCCTTGGTGCTAGATGAACGAACGTCTCTCCACATGCTCATTTCTGAGAGAATAGTGTGTGTGAAAGCCGTCTTTCAATTAGCTTCTTGGAACACAAAGTTTCTTTTCAGTTGCAAACTCCACTCCATATATATATATGGGGAGGTACTTCTTCCAATTCGGTTTTACAGTGAAAACTGCAGGAACTTCAAACCTGCAGTAGGAAACACACTGAGAAAGCAGAGAAAAAGTGTCTAATGCAAACCGTTCCTTTAGTGCTAGATGAACGAACGTATGTCCACATGCTCAGTTCTGAGATATAAGTGAGTGTGAAAGTCGTCCTTCACCTAGCTTGTTGGGAACACAAAGTTTCTTTTCAGTTGCAAACTCCACTCCATACATATATATGGCTAGGTACTAGCTCGAACTCTGTTTTACAGTGAAAACTGCAGGAACTTCAAAGCGGCACTAGGAAACAGACTGAGAAAGCAGAGAAAAAGTGTCTCCGGCAACCCATTCCTTTGGTGCTAGATGAACGAACGTCTCTCCACTTGCTCAGTTCTGAGAGATAAGTGTGTGTGAAAGCCGTCCTTCACCTAGCTTGTTGGGAACACAAAGTTTCTTTTCAGTTGCAAACTCCAATCCATACATATATATGGGGATGTACTAGCTCCAACTCTGTTTGACAGTGAAAACTGCAGGAACTTCAAACCTGCAGTAGGAAACACACTGAGAAAGCAGAGAAAAAGTGTCTAATGCAAACCGTTCCTTTAGTGCTAGATGAACGAACGTATCTCCACATGCTCAGTTCTGAGATATAAGTGTGTGTGAAAGTCGTCCTTCACCTAGCTTGTTGGGAACACAAAGTTTCTTTTCAGTTGCAAACTCCACTCCATACATATATATGGCTAGCTACTAGCTCCAACTCTGTTTTACAGTGAAAACTGCAGGAACTTCAAAGCGGCACTAGGAAACAGACTGAGAAAGCAGAGAAAAAGTGTCTCCTGCAACCCGTTCCCTTGGTGCTAGATGAACGAACGTCTCTCCACTAGCTCAGTTCTGAGAGAAATTTGGGTGTGAAAGCCGTCCATCACCTAACTTGATGGGAACACAAAGTTTCTTTTCAGTTGCAAACTCCATTCCATACATATATATGGGGAGGTACTAGCTCCAACTCGGTTTTACAGTGAAAACTGCAGGAACGTCAACCCGGCACTAGGAAACAGACTGAGAAAGCAGAGAAAAAGTGCCTCCTGCAACACGTTCCCTTGGTGCTAGATGAACGAACGTCTCTCCACTTGCTCAGTTCTGAGAGATATGTGTGTCTGAAAGCCGTCCTTCACGTAGCTTGATGGGAACACAAAGTTTCTTTTCAGTTGCAAACTCCATTCCATACATATATATGGGGAGGTACAAGCTCCAACTCTGTTTTACTGTGAAAACTGCAGGAACTTCAAACCGGCACTAGGAAACAGACTGAGAAAGCAGAGAAAAAGTGTCTCCTGCAACCCGTTCCCTTGGTGCTAGATGAACGAACGTCTCTCCACTTGCTCAGTTCTGAGAGATAATTGTGTGTGAAAGCCGTCCTTCACCTAGCTTGTTGGGAACACAAAGTTTCTTTTCAGTTGCAAACTCCATTCCATACATATATATGGGGAGGTACTAGCTCCAACTCGGTTTTACAGTGAAAACTGCAGTAACTTCAAACCGGCACTAGGAAACAGACTGAGAAAGCAGAGAAAAAGGGTCTCCTGCAACCCGTTCCATTGGTGCTAGATGAACGAACGTCTCTCCACTTGCTCAGTTCTGAGAGATAAGTGTGTGTGAAAGCCGTCCTTCACATAGCTTGTTGGGAACACAAAGTTTCTTTTCAGTTGCAAACTCCATTCCATACATATATATGGGGAGGTACAAGCTCCAACTAGGTTTTACAGTGAAAACTGCAGGAACTTCAAACCGGCACTAGGAAACAGACTGAGAAAGCAGAGGAAAAGTGTCTCCTGCAACCCGTTCCCTTGGTGCTAGGTGAACTAACGTCTCTCCACTTGCTCAGTTCTGAGAGATAAGTATGTGTGAAAGCCGTCCTTCACCTAGCTTGTTGGGAACACAAAGTTTCTTTTCAGTTGCAAACTCCACTCCATACATATATATGGGGAGGTAGTAGCTCCAACACGGTTTTACAGTGAAAACTGCAGGAACTTCAGACCGGCACTAGGAAACAGACTGAGAAAGCAGAGAAAAAGTGTCTCCTGCAACCCGTTCCCTTGGTGCTAGGTGAACGAACGTCTCTCCACTTGCTCTGTTCTGAGAGATAAGTGTGTGTGAAAGCCGTCCTTCACCTAGCTTGTTGGGAACACAAAGTTTCTTTTCAGTTGCAAACTCCATTCCATATATATATATGGGGAGGTACTAGCTCCAACTCTGTTTTACAGTGAAAACTGCAGGAACTTCAAACTTGCACTAGGAAACAGACTGAGAAAGCAGAGAAAAAGTTTCCCCTGCAACCCGATCCCTTGGTGCTAGATGAACGAACGTCTCTCCACTTGCTCAGTTCTGAGAGATAAGTGTGTGTGAAATCCGCCCTTCAACTAGCTTGTTGGGAACACAAAGTTTATTTTCAGTTGCAAACTCCATTCCATGTATATATATGGGGAGGTAGAAGCTCCAACTCGGTTTTACAGTGAAAACTGCAGGACCTTCAAACCGACACTAGGAAACAGACTGAGAAAGCAGAGAAAAAGTGTCTCCTGCAACCCGTTCCCTTGGGGCTAGATGAACGAACGTCTCTCCAATTGCTCAGTTCTGAGAGATAAGTGTGTGTGAAAGCCGTCCTTCACTTAGCTTGTTGGGAACACAAAGTTTCTTTTCAGTTGCAAACTCCATTCCATACATATATATGGGGAGGTACTAGCTCCAACTCGGTTTTACAGTGAAAACTGCAAGAACTTCAAAAAGGCACTAGGAAAAAGACTGAGAAAGCAGAGAAAAAGTGTCTCCTGCAACCCGTTCCCTTGGTGCTAGATGAACGAACGTCTCTCCACTAGCTCAGTTCTGAGAGAAATTTGGGTGTGAAAGCCGTCCATCACCTAACTTGATGGGAACACAAAGTTTCTTTTCAGTTGCAAACTCCATTCCATACATATATATGGGGAGGTACAAGCTCCAACTCGGTTTTACAGTGAAAACTGCAGGAACGTCAACCCGGCACTAGGAAACAGACTGAGAAAGCAGAGAAAAAGTGCCTCCTGCAACACGTTCCCTTGGTGCTAGATGAACGAACGTCTCTCCACTTGCTCAGTTCTGAGAGATATGTGTGTCTGAAAGCCGTCCTTCACGTAGCTTGATGGGAACACAAAGTTTCTTTTCAGTTGCAAACTCCATTCCATACATATATATGGGGAGGTACAAGCTCCAACTAGGTTTTACAGTGAAAACTGCAGGAAATTCAAACCGGCACTAGGAAACAGACTGAGAAAGCAGAGGAAAAGTGTCTCCTGCAACCCGTTCCCTTGGTGCTAGGTGAACTAACGTCTCTCCACTTGCTCAGTTCTGAGAGATAAGTATGTGTGAAAGCCGTCCTTCACCTAGCTTGTTGGGAACACAAAGTTTCTTTTCAGTTGCAAACTCCATTCCATACATATATATGGGGAGGTACTAGCTCCAACACAGTTTTACAGTGAAAACTGCAGGAACTTCAGACCGGCACTAGGAAACAGACTGAGAAAGCAGAGAAAAAGGGTCTCCTGCAACCCGTTCCATTGGTGCTAGATGAACGAACGTCTCTCCACTTGCTCAGTTCTGAGAGATAAGTGTGTGTGAAAGCCGTCCTTCACATAGCTTGTTGGGAACACAAAGTTTCTTTTCAGTTGCAAACTCCATTCCATACATATATATGGGGAGGTACAAGCTCCAACTAGGTTTTACAGTGAAAACTGCAGGAACTTCAAACCGGCACTAGGAAACAGACTGAGAAAGCAGAGGAAAAGTGTCTCCTGCAACCCGTTCCCTTGGTGCTAGGTGAACTAACGTCTCTCCACTTGCTCAGTTCTGAGAGATAAGTATGTGTGAAAGCCGTCCTTCACCTAGCTTGTTGGGAACACAAAGTTTCTTTTCAGTTGCAAACTCCACTCCATACATATATATGGGGAGGTAGTAGCTCCAACACGGTTTTACAGTGAAAACTGCAGGAACTTCAGACCGGCACTAGGAAACAGACTGAGAAAGCAGAGAAAAAGTGTCTCCTGCAACCCGTTCCCTTGGTGCTAGGTGAACGAACGTCTCTCCACTTGCTCTGTTCTGAGAGATAAGTGTGTGTGAAAGCCGTCCTTCACCTAGCTTGTTGGGAACACAAAGTTTCTTTTCAGTTGCAAACTCCATTCCATATATATATATGGGGAGGTACTAGCTCCAACTCTGTTTTACAGTGAAAACTGCAGGAACTTCAAACTTGCACTAGGAAACAGACTGAGAAAGCAGAGAAAAAGTTTCCCCTGCAACCCGATCCCTTGGTGCTAGATGAACGAACGTCTCTCCACTTGCTCAGTTCTGAGAGATAAGTGTGTGTGAAATCCGCCCTTCAACTAGCTTGTTGGGAACACAAAGTTTATTTTCAGTTGCAAACTCCATTCCATGTATATATATGGGGAGGTAGAAGCTCCAACTCGGTTTTACAGTGAAAACTGCAGGACCTTCAAACCGACACTAGGAAACAGACTGAGAAAGCAGAGAAAAAGTGTCTCCTGCAACCCGTTCCCTTGGGGCTAGATGAACGAACGTCTCTCCAATTGCTCAGTTCTGAGAGATAAGTGTGTGTGAAAGCCGTCCTTCACTTAGCTTGTTGGGAACACAAAGTTTCTTTTCAGTTGCAAACTCCATTCCATACATATATATGGGGAGGTACTAGCTCCAACTCGGTTTTACAGTGAAAACTGCAAGAACTTCAAAAAGGCACTAGGAAAAAGACTGAGAAAGCAGAGAAAAAGTGTCTCCTGCAACCCGTTCCCTTGGTGCTAGATGAACGAACGTCTCTCCACTAGCTCAGTTCTGAGAGAAATTTGGGTGTGAAAGCCGTCCATCACCTAACTTGATGGGAACACAAAGTTTCTTTTCAGTTGCAAACTCCATTCCATACATATATATGGGGAGGTACAAGCTCCAACTCGGTTTTACAGTGAAAACTGCAGGAACGTCAACCCGGCACTAGGAAACAGACTGAGAAAGCAGAGAAAAAGTGCCTCCTGCAACACGTTCCCTTGGTGCTAGATGAACGAACGTCTCTCCACTTGCTCAGTTCTGAGAGATATGTGTGTCTGAAAGCCGTCCTTCACGTAGCTTGATGGGAACACAAAGTTTCTTTTCAGTTGCAAACTCCATTCCATACATATATATGGGGAGGTACAAGCTCCAACTAGGTTTTACAGTGAAAACTGCAGGAAATTCAAACCGGCACTAGGAAACAGACTGAGAAAGCAGAGGAAAAGTGTCTCCTGCAACCCGTTCCCTTGGTGCTAGGTGAACTAACGTCTCTCCACTTGCTCAGTTCTGAGAGATAAGTATGTGTGAAAGCCGTCCTTCACCTAGCTTGTTGGGAACACAAAGTTTCTTTTCAGTTGCAACCTCCACTCCATACATATATATGGGGAGGTAGTAGCTCCAACACGGTTTTACAGTGAAAACTGCAGGAACTTCAGACCGGCACTAGGAAACAGACTGAGAAAGCAGAGAAAAAGTGTCTCCTGCAACCCGTTCCCTTGGCGCTAGGTGAACGAACGTCTCTCCACTTGCTCTGTTCTGAGAGATAAGTGTGTGTGAAAGCCGTCCTTCACCTAGGTTGTTGGGAACACAAAGTTTCTTTTCAGTTGCAAACTCCATTCCATATATATATATGGGGAGGTACTAGCTCCAACTCGGTTTTACAGTGAAAACTGCAGGAACTTCAAACTTGCACTAGGAAACAGACTGAGAAAGCAGAGAAAAAGTTTCCCCTGCAACCCTATCCCTTGGTGCTAGATGAACGAACGTCTCTCCACTTGCTCAGTTCTGAGAGATAAGTGTGTGTGAAATCCGTCCTTCAACTAGCTTGTTGGGAACACAAAGTTTATTTTCAGTTGCAAACTCCATTCCATGTATATATATGGGGAGGTAGAAGCTCCAACTCGGTTTTACAGTGAAAACTGCAGGACCTTCAAACCGACACTAGGAAACAGACTCAGAAAGCAGAGAAAAAGTGTCTCCTGCAACCCGTTCCATTGGGGCTAGATGAACGAACGTCTCTCCAATTGCTCAGTTCTGAGAGATAAGTGTGTGTGAAAGCCGTCCTTCACTTAGCTTGTTGGGAACACAAAGTTTCTTTTCAGTTGCAAACTCCATTCCATACATATACATGGGGAGGTACTAGCTCCAACTCGGTTTTACAGTGAAAACTGCAGGAACTTCAAACCGGCACTAGGAAACAGACTGAGAAACTGAGAAAAAGTGTCTCCTGCAACCCGTTCCCTTGGTGCTAGATGAACGAACGTCTCTCCACTTGCTCAGTTCTGAGAGATAAGTGTGTGTGAAAGCCGTTCTTCAACTAGCTTGTTGGGAACACAAAGTATCTTTTCAGTTGCAAACTCCATTCCATACATATATATGGGGAGGTACTAGCTCCAACTCGGTTTTACAGTGAAAACTGCAGGAACTTCAAAAAGGCACTAGGAAAATGACTGAGAAAGCAGAGAAAAAGTGTCTCCTGCAACCCGTTCCCTTGGTGCTAGATGAACGAACGTCTCTCCACTAGCTCAGTTCTGAGAGAAATTTGGGTGTGAAAGCCGTCCATCACCTAACTTGATGGGAACACAAAGTTTCTTTTCAGTTGCAAACTCCATTCCATACATATATATGGGGAGGTACTAGCTCCAACTCGGTTTTACAGTGAAAACTGCAGGAACGTCAACCCGGCACTAGGAAACAGACTGAGAAAGCAGAGAAAAAGTGCCTCCTGCAACACGTTCCCTTGGTGCTAGATGAACGAACGTCTCTCCACTTGCTCAGTTCTGAGAGATATGTGTGTATGAAAGCCGTCCTTCACGTAGCTTGATGGGAACACAAAGTTTCTTTTCAGTTGCAAACTATATTCCATACATATATATGGGGAGGTACAAGCTCCAACTCTGTTTTACTGTGAAAACTGCAGGAACTTCAAACCGGCACTAGGAAACAGACTGAGAAAGCAGAGAAAAAGTGCCTCCTGCAACACGTTCCCTTGGTGCTAGATGAACGAACGTCTCTCCACTTGCTCAGTTCTGAGAGATAAGTGTGTGTGAAAGCCGTCCTTCACCTAGCTTGTTGGGAACACAAAGTTTCTTTTCAGTTGCAAACTCCAATCCATACATATATATGGGGATGTACTAGCTCCAACTCTGTTTGACAGTGAAAACTGCAGGAACTTCAAACCTGCAGTAGGAAACACACTGAGAAAGCAGAGAAAAAGTGTCTAATGCAAACCGTTCCTTTAGTGCTAGATGAACGAACGTATCTCCACATGCTCAGTTCTGAGATATAAGTGTGTGTGAAAGTCGTCCTTCACCTAGCTTGTTGGGAACACAAAGTTTCTTTTCAGTTGCAAACTCCACTCCATACATATATATGGCTAGCTACTAGCTCCAACTCTGTTTTACAGTGAAAACTGCAGGAACTTCAAAGCGGCACTAGGAAACAGACTGAGAAAGAAGAGAAAAAGTGTCTCCTGCAACCCGTTCCCTTGGTGCTAGATGAACGAACGTCTCTCCACTAGCTCAGTTCTGAGAGAAATTTGGGTGTGAAAGCCGTCCATCACCTAACTTGATGGGAACACAAAGTTTCTTTTCAGTTGCAAACTCCATTCCATACATATATATGGGGAGGTACTAGCTCCAACTCGGTTTTACAGTGAAAACTGCAGGAACGTCAACCCGGCACTAGGAAACAGACTGAGAAAGCAGAGAAAAAGTGCCTCCTGCAACACGTTCCCTTGGTGCTAGATGAACGAACGTCTCTCCACTTGCTCAGTTCTGAGAGATATGTGTGTCTGAAAGCCGTCCTTCACGTAGCTTGATGGGAACACAAAGTTTCTTTTCAGTTGCAAACTCCATTCCATACATATATATGGGGAGGTACAAGCTCCAACTCTGTTTTACTGTGAAAACTGCAGGAACTTCAAACCGGCACTAGGAAACAGACTGAGAAAGCAGAGAAAAAGTGTCTCCTGCAACCCGTTCCCTTGGTGCTAGATGAACGAACGTCTCTCCACTTGCTCAGTTCTGAGAGATAATTGTGTGTGAAAGCCGTCCTTCACCTAGCTTGTTGGGAACACAAAGTTTCTTTTCAGTTGCAAACTCCATTCCATACATATATATGGGGAGGTACTAGCTCCAACTCGGTTTTACAGTGAAAACTGCAGTAACTTCAAACCGGCACTAGGAAACAAACTGAGAAAGCAGAGAAAAAGTGTCTCCTGCAACCCGTTCCATTGGTGCTAGATGAACGAACGTCTCTCCACTTGCTCAGTTCTGAGAGATAAGTGTGTGTGAAAGCCGTCCTTCACATAGCTTGTTGGGAACACAAAGTTTCTTTTCAGTTGCAAACTCCATTCCATACATATATATGGGGAGGTACAAGCTCCAACTAGGTTTTATAGTGAAAACTGCAGGAACTTCAAACCGGCACTAGGAAACAGACTGAGAAAGCAGAGGAAAAGTGTCTCCTGCAACCCTTTCCCTTGGTGCTAGGTGAACTAACGTCTCTCCACTTGCTCAGTTCTGAGAGATAAGTATGTGTGAAAGCCGTCCTTCACCTAGCTTGTTGGGAACACAAAGTTTCTTTTCAGTTGCAAACTCCACTCCATACATATATATGGGGAGGTAGTAGCTCCAACACGGTTTTACAGTGAAAACTGCAGGAACTTCAGACCGGCACTAGGAAACAGACTGAGAAAGCAGAGAAAAAGTGTCTCCTGCAACCCGTTCCCTTGGTGCTAGGTGAACGAACGTCTCTCCACTTGCTCTGTTCTGAGAGATAAGTGTGTGTGAAAGCCGTCCTTCACCTAGCTTGTTGGGAACACAAAGTTTCTTTTCAGTTGCAAACTCCATTCCATATATATATATGGGGAGGTACTAGCTCCAACTCTGTTTTACAGTGAAAACTGCAGGAACTTCAAACTTGCACTAGGAAACAGACTGAGAAAGCAGAGAAAAAGTTTCCCCTGCAACCCGATCCCTTGGTGCTAGATGAACGAACGTCTCTCCACTTGCTCAGTTCTGAGAGATAAGTGTGTGTGAAATCCGTCCTTCAACTAGCTTGTTGGGAACACAAAGTTTATTTTCAGTTGCAAACTCCATTCCATGTATATATATGGGGAGGTAGAAGCTCCAACTCGGTTTTACAGTGAAAACTGCAGGACCTTCAAACCGACACTAGGAAACAGACTGAGAAAGCAGAGAAAAAGTGTCTCCTGCAACCCGTTCCCTTGGGGCTAGATGAACGAACGTCTCTCCAATTGCTCAGTTCTGAGAGATAAGTGTGTGTGAAAGCCGTCCTTCACTTAGCTTGTTGGGAACACAAAGTTTCTTTTCAGTTGCAAACTCCATTCCATACATATACATGGGGAGGTACTAGCTCCAACTCGGTTTTACAGTGAAAACTGCAGGAACTTCAAACCGGCACTAGGAAACAGACTGAGAAACTGAGAAAAAGTGTCTCCTGCAACCCGTTCCCTTGGTGCTAGATGAACGAACGTCTCTCCACTTGCTCAGTTCTGAGAGATAAGTGTGTGTGAAAGCCGTTCTTCAACTAGCTTGTTGGGAACACAAAGTATCTTTTCAGTTGCAAACTCCATTCCATACATATATATGGGGAGGTACTAGCTCCAACTCGGTTTTACAGTGAAAACTGCAAGAACTTCAAAAAGGCACTAGGAAAAAGACTGAGAAAGCAGAGAAAAAGTGTCTCCTGCAACCCGTTCCCTTGGTGCTAGATGAACGAACGTCTCTCCACTAGCTCAGTTCTGAGAGAAATTTGGGTGTGAAAGCCGTCCATCACCTAACTTGATGGGAACACAAAGTTTCTTTTCAGTTGCAAACTCCATTCCATACATATATATGGGGAGGTACTAGCTCCAACTCGGTTTTACAGTGAAAACTGCTGGAACGTCAACCCGGCACTAGGAAACAGACTGAGAAAGCAGAGAAAAAGTGCCTCCTGCAACACGTTCCCTTGGTGCTAGATGAACGAACGTCTCTCCACTTGCTCAGTTCTGAGAGATATGTGTGTCTGAAAGCCGTCCTTCACGTAGCTTGATGGGAACACAAAGTTTCTTTTCAGTTGCAAACTCCATTCCATACATATATATGGGGAGGTACAAGCTCCAACTAGGTTTTACAGTGAAAACTGCAGGAACTTCAAACCGGCACTAGGAAACAGACTGAGAAAGCAGAGGAAAAGTGTCTCCTGCAACCCGTTCCCTTGGTGCTAGGTGAACTAACGTCTCTCCACTTGCTCAGTTCTGAGAGATAAGTATGTGTGAAAGCCGTCCTTCACCGAGCTTGTTGGGAACACAAAGTTTCTTTTCAGTTGCAAACTCCACTCCATACATATATATGGGGAGGTAGTAGCTCCAACACGGTTTTACAGTGAAAACTGCAGGAACTTCAGACCGGCACTAGGAAACAGACTGAGAAAGCAGAGAAAAAGTGTCTCCTGCAACCCGTTCCCTTGGCGCTAGGTGAACGAACGTCTCTCCACTTGCTCTGTTCTGAGAGATAAGTGTGTGTGAAAGCCGTTCTTCACCTAGGTTGTTGGGAACACAAAGTTTCTTTTCAGTTGCAAACTCCATTCCATATATATATATGGGGAGGTACTAGCTCCAACTCGGTTTTACAGTGAAAACTGCAGGAACTTCAAACTTGCACTAGGAAACAGACTGAGAAAGCAGAGAAAAAGTTTCCCCTGCAACCCGATCCCTTGGTGCTAGATGAACGAACGTCTCTCCACTTGCTCAGTTCTGAGAGATAAGTGTGTGTGAAATCCGTCCTTCAACTAGCTTGTTGGGAACACAAAGTTTATTTTCAGTTGCAAACTCCATTCCATGTATATATATGGGGAGGTAGAAGCTCCAACTCGGTTTTACAGTGAAAACTGCAGGACCTTCAAACCGACACTAGGAAACAGACTGAGAAAGCAGAGAAAAAGTGTCTCCTGCAACCCGTTCCCTTGGGGCTAGATGAACGAACGTCTCTCCAATTGCTCAGTTCTGAGAGATAAGTGTGTGTGAAAGCCGTCCTTCACTTAGCTTGTTGGGAACACAAAGTTTCTTTTCAGTTGCAAACTCCATTCCATACATATACATGGGGAGGTACTAGCTCCAACTCGGTTTTACAGTGAAAACTGCAGGAACTTCAAACCGGCACTAGGAAACAGACTGAGAAACTGAGAAAAAGTGTCTCCTGCAACCCGTTCCCTTGGTGCTAGATGAACGAACGTCTCTCCACTTGCTCAGTTCTGAGAGATAAGTGTGTGTGAAAGCCGTTCTTCAACTAGCTTGTTGGGAACACAAAGTATCTTTTCAGTTGCAAACTCCATTCCATACATATATAAGGGGAGGTACTAGCTCCAACTCGGTTTTACAGTGAAAACTGCAGGAACTTCAAAAAGGCACTAGGAAAAAGACTGAGAAAGCAGAGAAAAAGTGTCTCCTGCAACCCGTTCCCTTGGTGCTAGATGAACGAACGTCTCTCCACTAGCTCAGTTCTGAGAGAAATTTGGGTGTGAAAGCCGTCCATCACCTAACTTGATGGGAACACAAAGTTTCTTTTCAGTTGCAAACTCCATTCCATACATATATATGGGGAGGTACTAGCTCCAACTCGGTTTTACAGTGAAAACTGCAGGAACGTCAACCCGGCACTAGGAAACAGACTGAGAAAGCAGAGAAAAAGTGTCTCCTGCAACCCGTTCCCTTGGTGCTAGATGAACGAACGTCTCTCCACTTGCTAAGTTCTGAGAGATAATTGTGTGTGAAAGCCTACCTTCACGTAGCTTGATGGGAACACAAAGTTTCTTTTCAGTTGCAAACTCCACTCCATACATATATATGGGGAGGTACAAGCTCCAACTCTGTTTTACTGTGAAAACTGCAGGAACTTCAAACCGGCACTAGGAAACAGACTGAGAAAGCAGAGAAAAAGTGTCTCCTGCAAACCGTTCCCTTGGTGCTAGATGAACGAACGTCTCTCCACTTGCTCAGTTCTGAGAGATAAGTGTGTGTGAAAGCCGTCCTTCACCTAGCTTGTTGGGAACACAAAGTTTCTTTTCAGTTGCAAACTCCATTCCATACATATATATGGGGAGGTACTAGCTCCAACTCGGTTTTACAGTGAAAACTGCAGAAACTTCCAACCGGCACTAGGAAACAGACTGAGAAAGCAGAGAAAAAGTGTCTCCTGCAACCCGTTCCCTTGGTGCTAGATGAACGAACGCCTCTCCACTTGCTCAGTTCTGAGAGATAAGTGTGTGTGAAAGCCGTCCTTCAAATAGCTTGTTGGGAACACAAAGTTTCTTTTCAGTTGCAAACTCCATTCCATACATATATATGGGGAGGTACAAGCTCCAACTAGGTTTTACAGTGAAAACTGCAGGAACTTCAAACCGGCACTAGGAAACAGACTGAGAAAGCAGAGGAAAAGTGTCTCCTGCAACCCGTTCCCTTGGTGCTAGGTGAACTAACGTCTCTCCACTTGCTCAGTTCTGAGAGATAAGTGTGTGTGAAATCCGTCCTTCAACTAGCTTGTTGGGAACACAAAGTTTATTTTCAGTTGCAAACTCCATTCCATGTATATATATGGGGAGGTAGAAGCTCCAACTCGGTTTTACAGTGAAAACTGCAGGACCTTCAAACCGACACTAGGAAACAGACTGAGAAAGCAGAGAAAAAGTGTCTCCTGCAACCCGTTCCCTTGGGGCTAGATGAACGAACGTCTCTCCAATTGCTCAGTTCTGAGAGATAAGTGTGTGTGAAAGCCGTCCTTCACTTAGCTTGTTGGGAACACAAAGTTTCTTTTCAGTTGCAAACTCCATTCTATACATATACATGGGGAGGTACTAGCTCCAACTCGGTTTTACAGTGAAAACTGCAGGAACTTCAAACCGGCACTAGGAAACAGACTGAGAAACTGAGAAAAAGTGTCTCCTGCAACCCGTTCCCTTGGTGCTAGATGAACGAACGTCTCTCCACTTGCTCAGTTCTGAGAGATAAGTGTGTGTGAAAGCCGTTCTTCAACTAGCTTGTTGGGAACACAAAGTATCTTTTCAGTTGCAAACTCCATTCCATACATATATATGGGGAGGTACTAGCTCCAACTCGGTTTTACAGTGAAAACTGCAGGAACTTCAAAAAGGCACTAGGAAAATGACTGAGAAAGCAGAGAAAAAGTGTCTCCTGCAACCCGTTCCCTTGGTGCTAGATGAACGAACGTCTCTCCACTAGCTCAGTTCTGAGAGAAATTTGGGTGTGAAACCGTCCATCACCTAACTTGATGGGAACACAAAGTTTCTTTTCAGTTGCAAACTCCATTCCATACATATATATGGGGAGGTACTAGCTCCAAATCGGTTTTACAGTGAAAACTGCAGGAACGTCAACCCGGCACTAGGAAACAGACTGAGAAAGCAGAGAAAAAGTGCCTCCTGCAACACTTTCCCTTGGTGCTAGATGAACGAACGTCTCTCCACTTGCTCAGTTCTGAGAGATATGTGTGTCTGAAAGCCGTCCTTCACGTAGCTTGATGGGAACACAAAGTTTCTTTTCAGTTGCAAACTCCATTCCATACATATATATGGGGAGGTACAAGCTCCAACTCTGTTTTACTGTGAAAACTGCAGGAACTTCAAACCGGCACTAGGAAACAGACTGAGAAAGCAGAGAAAAAGTGTCTCCTGCAACCCGTTCCCTTGGTGCTAGATGAACGAACGTCTCTCCACTTGCTCAGTTCTGAGAGATAATTGTGTGTGAAAGCCGTCCTTCACCTAGCTTGTTGGGAACACAAAGTTTCTTTTCAGTTGCAAACTCCATTCCATACATATATATGGGGAGGTACTAGCTCCAACTCGGTTTTACAGTGAAAACTGCAGTAACTTCAAACCGGCACTAGGAAACAGACTGAGAAAGCAGAGAAAAAGTGTCTCCTGCAACCCGTTCCATTGGTGCTAGATGAACGAACGTCTCTCCACTTGCTCAGTTCTGAGAGATAAGTGTGTGTGAAAGACGTACTTCACATAGCTTGTTGGGAACACAAAGTTTCTTTTCAGTTGCAAACTGCATTCCATACATATATATGGGGAGGTACAAGCTCCAACTAGGTTTTACAGTGAAAACTGCAGGAACTTCAAACCGGCACTAGGAAACAGACTGAGAAAGCAGAGGAAAAGTGTCTCCTGCAACCCGTTCCCTTGGTGCTAGGTGAACTAACGTCTCTCCACTTGCTCAGTTCTGAGAGATAAGTATGTGTGAAAGCCGTCCTTCACCTAGCTTGTTGGGAACACAAAGTTTCTTTTCAGTTGCAAACTCCACTCCATACATATATATGGGGAGGTAGTAGCTCCAACACGGTTTTACAGTGAAAACTGCAGGAACTTCAGACCGGCACTAGGAAACAGACTGAGAAAGCAGAGAAAAAGTGTCTCCTGCAACCCGTTCCCTTGGCGCTAGGTGAACGAACGTCTCTCCACTTGCTCTGTTCTGAGAGATAAGTGTGTGTGAAATCCGTCCTTCACCTAGCTTGTTGGGAACACAAAGTTTCTTTTCAGTTGCAAACTCCATTCCATATATATATATGGGGAGGTACTAGCTCCAACTCTGTTTTACAGTGAAAACTGCAGGAACTTCAAACTTGCACTAGGAAACAGACTGAGAAAGCAGAGAAAATGTTTCCCCTGCAACCCGATCCCTTGGTGCTAGATGAACGAACGTCTCTCCACTTGCTCAGTTCTGAGAGATAATTGTGTGTGAAATCCGTCCTTCAACTAGCTTGTTGGGAACACAAAGTTTATTTTCAGTTGCAAACTCCATTCCATGTATATATATGGGGAGGTAGAAGCTCCAACTCGGTTTTACAGTGAAAACTGCAGGACCTTCAAACCGACACTAGGAAACAGACTGAGAAAGCAGAGAAAAAGTGTCTCCTGCAACCCGTTCCCTTGGGGCTAGATGAACGAACGTCTCTCCAATTGCTCAGTTCTGAGAGATAAGTGTGTGTGAAAGCCGTCCTTCACTTAGCTTGTTGGGAACACAAAGTTTCTTTTCAGTTGCAAACTCCATTCCATACATATACATGGGGAGGTACTAGCTCCAACTCGGTTTTACAGTGAAAACTGCAGGAACTTCAAACCGGCACTAGGAAACAGACTGAGAAACTGAGAAAAAGTGTCTCCTGCAACCCGTTCCCTTGGTGCTAGATGAACGAACGTCTCTCCACTTGCTCAGTTCTGAGAGATAAGTGTGTGTGAAAGCCGTCCTTCACCTAGCTTGTTGGGAACACAAAGTTTCTTTTCAGTTGCAAACTCCATTCCATACATATATATGGGGAGGTACTAGCTCCAACTCGGTTTTACAGTGAAAACTGCAGAAACTTCCAACCGGCACTAGGAAACAGACTGAGAAAGCAGAGAAAAAGTGTCTCCTGCAACCCGTTCCCTTGGTGCTAGATGAACGAACGCCTCTCCACTTGCTCAGTTCTGAGAGATAAGTGTGTGTGAAAGCCGTCCTTCAACTAGCTTGTTGGGAACACAAAGTTTCTTTTCAGTTGCAAACTCCATTCCATACATATATATGGGGAGGTACAAGCTCCAACTAGGTTTTACAGTGAAAACTGCAGGAACTTCAAACCGGCACTAGGAAACAGACTGAGAAAGCAGAGGAAAAGTGTCTCCTGCAACCCGTTCCCTTGGTGCTAGGTGAACTAACGTCTCTCCACTTGCTCAGTTCTGAGAGATAAGTGTGTGTGAAATCCGTCCTTCAACTAGCTTGTTGGGAACACAAAGTTTATTTTCAGTTGCAAACTCCATTCCATGTATATATATGGGGAGGTAGAAGCTCCAACTCGGTTTTACAGTGAAAACTGCAGGACCTTCAAACCGACACTAGGAAACAGACTGAGAAAGCAGAGAAAAAGTGTCTCCTGCAACCCGTTCCCTTGGGGCTAGATGAACGAACGTCTCTCCAATTGCTCAGTTCTGAGAGATAAGTGTGTGTGAAAGCCGTCCTTCACTTAGCTTGTTGGGAACACAAAGTTTCTTTTCAGTTGCAAACTCCATTCCATACATATACATGGGGAGGTACTAGCTCCAACTCGGTTTTACAGTGAAAACTGCAGGAACTTCAAACCGGCACTAGGAAACAGACTGAGAAACTGAGAAAAAGTGTCTCCTGCAACCCGTTCCCTTGGTGCTAGATGAACGAACGTCTCTCCACTTGCTCAGTTCTGAGAGATAAGTGTGTGTGAAAGCCGTTCTTCAACTAGCTTGTTGGGAACACAAAGTATCTTTTCAGTTGCAAACTCCATTCCATACATATATATGGGGAGGTACTAGCTCCAACTCGGTTTTACAGTGAAAACTGCAGGAACTTCAAAAAGGCACTAGGAAAATGACTGAGAAAGCAGAGAAAAAGTGTCTCCTGCAACCCGTTCCCTTGGTGCTAGATGAACGAACGTCTCTCCACTAGCTCAGTTCTGAGAGAAATTTGGGTGTGAAAGCCGTCCATTACCTAACTTGATGGGAACACAAAGTTTCTTTTCAGTTGCAAACTCCATTCCATACATATATATGGGGAGGTACTAGCTCCAACTCGGTTTTACAGTGAAAACTGCAGGAACGTCAACCCGGCACTAGGAAACAGACTGAGAAAGCAGAGAAAAAGTGCCTCCTGCAACACGTTCCCTTGGTGCTAGATGAACGAACGTCTCTCCACTTGCTCAGTTCTGAGAGATATGTGTGTCTGAAAGCCGTTCTTCACGTAGCTTGATGGGAACACAAAGTTTCTTTTCAGTTGCAAACTCCATTCCATACATATATATGGGGAGGTACAAGCTCCAACTCTGTTTTACTGTGAAAACTGCAGGAACTTCAAACCGGCACTAGGAAACAGACTGAGAAAGCAGAGAAAAAGTGTCTCCTGCAACCCGTTCCCTTGGTGCTAGATGAACGAACGTCTCTCCACTTGCTCAGTTCTGAGAGATAATTGTGTGTGAAAGCCGTCCTTCACCTAGCTTGTTGGGAACACAAAGTTTCTTTTCAGTTGCAAACTCCACTCCATACATATATATGGGGAGGTAGTAGCTCCAACACGGTTTTACAGTGAAAACTGCAGGAACTTCAGACCGGCACTAGGAAACAGACTGAGAAAGCAGAGAAAAAGTGTCTCCTGCAACCCGTTCCCTTGGCGCTAGGTGAACGAACGTCTCTCCACTTGCTCTGTTCTGAGAGATAAGTGTGTGTGAAAGACGTCCTTCACCTAGCTTGTTGGGAACACAAAGTTTCTTTTCAGTTGCAAACTCCATTCCATATATATATATGGGGAGGTACTAGCTCCAACTCTGTTTTACAGTGAAAACTGCAGGAACTTCAAACTTGCACTAGGAAACAGACTGAGAAAGCAGAGAAAAAGTTTCCCCTGCAACCCGATCCCTTGGTGCTAGATGAACGAACGTCTCTCCACTTGCTCAGTTCTGAGAGATAAGTGTGTGTGAAATCCGTCCTTCAACTAGCTTGTTGGGAACACAAAGTTTATTTTCAGTTGCAAACTCCATTCCATGTATATATATGGGGAGGTAGAAGCTCCAACTCGGTTTTACAGTGAAAACTGCAGGACCTTCAAACCGACACTAGGAAACAGACTGAGAAAGCAGAGAAAAAGTGTCTCCTGCAACCCGTTCCCTTGGGGCTAGATGAACGAACGTCTCTCCAATTGCTCAGTTCTGAGAGATAAGTGTGTGTGAAAGCCGTCCTTCACTTAGCTTGTTGGGAACACAAAGTTTCTTTTCAGTTGCAAACTCCATTCCATACATATACATGGGGAGGTACTAGCTCCAACTCGGTTTTACAGTGAAAACTGCAGGAAATTCAAACCGGCACTAGGAAACAGACTGAGAAACTGAGAAAAAGTGTCTCCTGCAACCCGTTCCCTTGGTGCTAGATGAACGAACGTCTCTCCACTTGCTCAGTTCTGAGAGATAAGTGTGTGTGAAAGCCGTTCTTCAACTAGCTTGTTGGGAACACAAAGTATCTTTTCAGTTGCAAACTCCATTCCATACATATATATGGGGAGGTACTAGCTCCAACTCGGTTTTACAGTGAAAACTGCAGGAACTTCAAAAAGGCACTAGGAAAAAGACTGAGAAAGCAGAGAAAAAGTGTCTCCTGCAACCCGTTCCCTTGGTGCTAGATGAACGAACGTCTCTCCACTAGCTCATTTCTGAGAGAAATTTGGGTGTGAAAGCCGTCCATCACCTAACTTGATGGGAACACAAAGTTTCTTTTCAGTTGCAAACTCCATTCCATACATATATATGGGGAGGTACTAGCTCCATCTCGGTTTTACAGTGAAAACTGCAGGAACGTCAACCCGGCACTAGGAAACAGACTGAGAAAGCAGAGAAAAAGTGTCTCCTGCAACCCGTTCCCTTGGTGCTAGATGAACGAACGTCTCTCCACTTGCTCAGTTCTGAGAGATAAGTGTGTCTGAAAGCCGTCCTTCACGTAGCTTGATGGGAACACAAAGTTTCTTTTCAGTTGCAAACTCCATTCCATACATATATATGGGGAGGTACAAGCTCCAACTCGGTTTTACTGTGAAAACTGCAGGAACTTCAAACCGGCACTAGGAAACAGACTGAGAAAGCAGAGAAAAAGTGTCTCCTGCAACCCGTTCCCTTGGTGCTAGATGAACGAACGTCTCTCCACTTGCTCAGTTCTGAGAGATAATTGTGTGTGAAAGCCGTCCTTCACCTAGCTTGTTGGGAACACAAAGTTTCTTTTCAGTTGCAAACTCCATTCCATACATATATATGGGGAGGTACTAGCTCCAACTCGGTTTTACAGTGAAAACTGCAGGAACTTCCAACCGGCACTAGGAAACAGACTGAGAAAGCAGAGAAAAAGTATCTCCTGCAACCCGATCCCTTGGTGCTAGATGAACGAACGCCTCTCCAATTGCTCAGTTCTGAGAGATAAGTGTGTGTGAAAGCCGTCCTTCACCTAGCTTGTTGGGAACACAAAGTTTCTTTTCAGTTGCAAACTCCATTCCATACATATATATGATGAGGTACTAGCTCAAAATTGGTATTACAGTGAAAACTGCAGGACTTTCAAACCGACACTAGGAAACAGACTGAGAAAGCAGAGAAAAAGTGTCTCCTGCAACCCGTTCCCTTGGTTGTAGATGAACGAACGTCTCTCCACTTGCTCAGTTCTGAGAGATAAGTGTGTGTGAAAGCCGTCCTTCACCTAGGTTGTTGGGAACACAAAGTTTCTTTTCAGTTGCAAACTCCATTCCATACATATATATGGGGAGGTACTAGCTCAAACTCGGTTTTACAGTGAAAACTGCAGGAAATTCAAACCGGCACTAGGAAAAACTGAGAAAGCAGAGAAAAAGTGTCTCCTGCAACCCGTTCCCTTGGTGCTAGATGAACGAACGTCTCTCCACTTGCTCAGTTCTGAGAGATAAGTGTGTGTGAAAGCCGTCCTTCAAATAGCTTGTTGGGAACACAAAGTTTCTTTTCAGTTGCAAACTCTATTCCGTACATATATATGGGGAGGTACAAGCTCCAACTCCGTTTTAGAGTGAAAACTGCAGGAAATTCAAACCGGCACTAGGAAACAGACTGAGAAAGCAGAGGAAAAGTGTCTCCTGCAACCCGTTCCCTTGGTTTTAGATGAAAGAACGTCTCTCCACTTGCTTAGTTCTGAGAGATAAGTATGTGTGAAAGCCGTCCTTCAACTAGCTTTTTGGGAACACAAAGTTTCTCTTCAGTTGCAAACTCCACTCCATCAATATCTAAGGGGAAGTACCAGCTCCAATTCGGTTTTACAGTGAAAACTGCAGGAACTTCAAAACGGCACTAGGAAACAGACTGAGAAAGCAGAGAAAAAGTGTCTCCTGCAAACCGTTCCCTTGGTGCTAGATGAACGAACGTCTCTCCACTTGCTCAGTTCTGAGAGATAAGTGTGTGTGAAAGCCGTCCTTCACCTAGCTTGATGGGAACACAAAGTTTCTTTTCAGTTGCCAACTCCATTCCATACATATATATGGGGAGGTAGAAGCTCCAACTCGGTTTTACAGTGAAAACTGCAGGAACTTCAAACCGGCACTAGGAAACAGACTGAGAAACAGAGAAAAAGTGTCTCCTGCAACCCGTTCCCTTGGTGCTAGATGAACGAACGTCTCTCCACTTGCTTATTTCTGACAGATAAGTGTGTGTGAAAGCCGACCTTCACCTAGTTTGTTGGGAACACAAAGTTTCTTTTCAGTTGCAAACTCCATTCAATACATATATATGGGGAAGTACTAGCTCCAACTCGGATTTACACTGAAAACTGCAGGACATTCAAACCGGCACTAGGAAACAGACTGAGAAAGCAGACAAAAAGTGTCTCCTGCAACCCGTTCCCTTGGTGCTAGATGAACGAACGTCTCTCCACTTGCTCATTTCTGAGAGATAAGTGTGTGTGAAAGCCGTCCTACACCGAGCTTGTTGGGAACACAAAGTTTCTTTTCAGTTGCAAACTCCACTCCATACACATATATGGGGAGGTACTAGCTCCAACTCTGTTTTACAGTGAAAACTGCAGGAAATTCAAACCGGCACTAGGAAACAGACTGAGAAAACAGAGAAAAAGTGTCTCCTGCAACCCGTTCCCTTGGTGCTAAATGAACGAACGTCTCTCCACTTGCTCAGTTCTGAGTGATAAGTGTGTGTGAAAGCCGTCCTTCACCTAGCTTGATGGGAACACAAAGTTTCTTTTCAGTTGCAAACTCCATTCCATACATATATATGGGGAGGTACTAGCTCGAACTCTGTTTTACAGTGAAAACTGCAGGAAATTCAAACCGGCACTAGGAAACAGACTGAGAAAACAGAGAAAAAGTGTCTCCTGCAACCCGTTCCCTTGGTGCTAAATGAACGAACGTCTCTCCACTTGCTCATTTCTGAGAGATAAGTGTGTGTGAAAGCCGTCCTTCACCGAGCTTGTTGGGAACACAAAGTTTCTTTTCTGTTGCAAACTCCACTCCATACATATATATGGGGAGGTACTAGCTCCAACTCGGTTTTACAGTGAAATCTACAGGAACTTCAAACGGGCACTAGGAAACAGACTGAGAAAGCAGAGATAAAGTGTCTCCTGCAACCCGTTCCCTTGGTGCTAAATGAACGGACGTCTCTCCACTTGCTCAGTTCTGAGAGATAAGTGTGTGTGAAAGCCGTCCTTCACCTAGCTTGTTGGGAACACAAAGTTTCTTTTCATTTGCAAACTCCACTCCATTCATATCTATGGGGAGGTACCAGCTCCAATTCGGTTTTACAGTGAAAACTGCAGGAACTTCAAACCGGCACTAGGAAACAGACTGAGAAAACAGAGAAAAAGTGTCCCCTGCAACCCGTTCCCTTGGTGCTAGATGAACGAACGTCTCTCCACTTGCTCAGTTCTGAGAGATAAGTGTGTGTGAGTCCGTCCTTCACCTAGCTTGATGGGAACACAAAGTTTCTTTTCAGTTGAAAACTCCATTCCATACATATATATGGGGAGGTAAAACTCCAAATCGGTTTTACAGTAAAAACTGCAGGAACTTCAAACCGACACTAGGAAACAGACTGAGAAAGCAGAGAAAAAGTGTCTCCTGCAATCCGTTCCCTTGGTGCTAGATGAACGAACGTCTCTCCACTTGCTCAGTTCTGAGAGATAATTGTGTGTGAAAGCCGTCCTTCAACTAGCTTGTTGGGAACACAAAGTTTCTTTTCAGTTGCAAACTGCATTCCATACACATATATGGGGAGGTACTAGCTCCAACTCTGTTTTACAGTGAAAACTGCAGGAAATTCAAACCGGCACTAGGAAACAGACTGAGAAAACAGAGAAAAAGTGTCTCCTGCAACCCGTTCCCTTGGTGATAAATGAACGAACGTCTCTCCACTTGCTCAGTTCTGAGAGATAAGTGTGTGTGAAAGCCGTCCTTCACCTAGCTTGATGGGAACACAAAGTTTCTTTTCAGTTGCAAACTCCATTCCATACATATATATGGGGAGGTACTAGCTCGAACTCTGTTTTACAGTGAAAACTGCAGGAAATTCAAACCGGCACTAGGAAACAGACTGAGAAAACAGAGAAAAAGTGTCTCCTGCAACCCGTTCCCTTGGTGCTAAATGAACGAACGTCTCTCCACTTGCTCAGTTCTGAGAGATAAGTGTGTGTGAAAGCCGTCCTTCACCTAGCTTGTTGGGAACACAAAGTTTCTTTTCAGTTGCAAACTCCATTCCATACATATATATGGGAAGGTACTAGCTCCAACTCTGTTTTACATTGAAAACTGCAGGAAATTCAAACCGGCACTAGGAAACAGACTGAGAAAACAGAGAAAAAGTGTCTCCTGCAACCCGTTCCCTTGGTGCTAAATGAACGAACGTCTCTCCACTTGCTCAGTTCTGAGAGATAAGTGTGTGTGAAAGCCGTCCTTCACCTAGCTTGCTGGGAACACAAACTTTCTTTTCAGTTGCAAACTCCATTCCATACATATATATGGGAAGGTACTAGCTCCAACTCTGTTTTACATTGAAAACTGCAGGTAATTCAAACCGGCACTAGGAAACAGACTGAGAAAACAGAGAAAAAGTGTCTCCTGCAACCCGTTCCCTTGGTGCTAAATGAACGGACGTCTCTCCACTTGCTCAGTTCTGAGAGATAAGTGGGTGTGAAAGCCGTCCTTCACCTAGCTTGTTGGGAACACAAAGTTACTTTTCAGTTGCAAACTCCACTCCATACATATATAGGGGAGGTACTAGCTCCAACACGTTTTGACAGTGAAAACTGCAGGAACTTCCAACCGGCACTAGGAAACAGACTGGGAAAACAGAGAAAAAGTGTCTCCTGCAACCCGTTCCCTTGGTGCTAGATGAACTAACGTCTCTAAACTTGCTCAGTTCTGAGAGATAAGTGTGTGTGAAAGCCGTCCTTCACCTAGCTTGTTGGGAACACAAAGTTTATTTTCAGTTGCAAACTCCATTCAATACATATATATGGGGAGGTACTAGCTCCAACTCGGATTTACACTGAAAACTGCAGGACATTCAAACCGGCACTAGGAAACAGACTGAGAAAGCAGACAAAAAGTGTCTCCTGCAACCCGTTCCCTTGGTGCTAGATGAACGAACGTCTCTCCACTTGCTCATTTCTGAGAGATAAGTGTGTGTGAAAGCCGTCCTTCACCGAGCTTGTTGGGAACACAAAGTTTCTTTTCTGTTGCAAACTCCACTCCATACATATATATGGGGAGGTACTAGCTCCAACTCGGTTTTACAGTGAAATCTACAGGAACTTCAAACGGGCACTAGGAAACAGACTGAGAAAGCAGAGATAAAGTGTCTCCTGCAACCCGTTCCCTTGGTGCTAGATGAACGAACGTCTCTCCACTTGCTCAGTTCTGAGAGATAAGTGTGTGTGAAAGCCGTCCTTCACCTAGCTTGTTGGGAACACAGAGTTTCTTTTCAGTTGCAAACTCCATTCCATACATATATATAGGGAGGTACAAGCTCCAACTCGGTTTTACAGTGAAAACTGCAGGAACTTCAAACCGGCACTAGGAAACAGACTGAGAAAGCAGAGAAAAAGTGTCTCCTGCAACCCGTTCCCTTGGTGCTAGATGAACGAACGTCTCTCCACTTGCTCAGTTCTGAGAGTTAAGTGTTTGTGTGAAAGCCGTCCTTCACCTAGCTTGTTGGGAACACAAAGTTTCTTTTCAGTAGCAAACTCCATTCCGTACATATATATGGGGAGGTACTAGCTCCAACTCTGTTTTACAGTGAAAACTGCAGGAACATCAAACCGGCACTAGGAAACAGACTGAGAAAGCCGAGAAAAACTGTCCCCTGCAAACCGTTCCCTTGGTGATAGATGAACGAACGTCTCTCCACTTGCTCAGTTCTGATAGATAAGTGTGTGTGAAAGCCGTCTTTCACCTAGCTTGTTGGGAACACAAAGTTTCTTTTCATTTGCAAACTTCACTCCATCCATATCTATGGGGAGGTACCAGCTCCAATTCGGTTTTACAGTGAAAACTGCAGGAACTTCAAACCGGCACTAGGAAACAGAGTGAGAAAACAGAGAAAAAGTGTCTCCTGCAACCCGTTCCCTTGGTGCTAGATGAACGAACGTCTCTCCACTTGCTCAGTTCTGAGAGTTAAGTGTTTGTGTGAAAGCCGTCCTTCACCTAGCTTGTTGGGAACACAAAGTTTCTTTTCAGTAGCAAACTCCATTCCGTACATATATATGGGGAGGTACTAGCTCCAACTCTGTTTTACAGTGAAAACTGCAGGAACATCAAACCGGCACTAGGAAACAGACTGAGAAAACAGAGAAAAAGTGTCTCCTGCAACACGTTCCCTTGGTGCTAAATGAACGAACGTCTCTCCACTTGCTCAGTTCTGATAGATAAGTGTGTGTGAAAGCCGTCCTTCACCTAGCTTGTTGGGAACACAAAGTTTATTTTCAGTTGCAAACTCCATTCAATACATATATATGGGGAGGTACTAGTTCCAACTCGGATTTACACTGAAAACTGCAGGACGTTCAAACCGGCACTAGGAAACAGACTGAGAAAGCAGAGAAAATGTGTCTCCTGCAACCCGTTCCCTTGGTGCTAGATGAACGAACGTCTCTCCACTTGCTCATTTCTGAGAGATAAGTGTGTGTGAAAGCCGTCCTTCACCGAGCTTGTTGGGAACACAAAGTTTCTTTTCTGTTGCAAACTCCATTCCATACATATATATTGGGAGGTACTAGCTCCAACTCGGTTTTACAGTGAAATCTTCAGGAACTTCAAACGGGCACTAGGAAACAGACTGAGAAAGCAGAGATAAAGTGTCTCCTGCAACCCGTTCCCTAGGTGCTAGATGAACGAACGTCTCTCCACTTGCTCAGTTCTGAGAGATAAGTGTGTGTGTGAAAGCCGTCCTTCACCTAGCTTGTTGGGAACACAAAGTTTCTTTTCAGTTGCAAACTCCATTCCGTACATATATATGGGGAGGTACTAGCTCCAACTCTGTTTTACAGTGAAAACTGCAGGAAATTCAAACCGGCACTAGGAAACAGACTGAGAAAACAGAGAAAAAGTGTCTCCTGCAACCCGTTCCCTTGGTGCTAAATGAACGAACGTCTCTCCACTTGCTCAGTTCTGATAGATAAGTGTGTGTGAAAGCCGTCCTTCACCTAGCTTGTTGGGAACACAAAGTTTCATTTCAGTTGCAAACTCCATTCCATACATATATTTGGCGAGGTTCTAGCTCCAACTCGGTGTGACAGTGAAAACTGCAGGAACTTCAATCCGGCACTAGGAAACAGACTCAGAAAGCAAAGAAAAAGTGTCCCCTGCAATCCGTTCCCTTGGTGCTAGATGAACGAACGTCTCTCCACTTGCTCAGTTCTGAGAGATAAGTGTGTGTGAAAGCCGTCCATCACCTAGCTTGTTGGGAACACAAAGTTTCTTTTCAGTTGCAAACTCCATTCCATACATATATATGGGGAGGTAAAAGCTCCAACTCGGTTTTACAGTGAAAACTGCAGGAACTTCAAACCGACCCTAGGAAACAGACTGAGAAAGCATAGAAAAAGTGTCTCCTGCAACCCGTTCCCTTGGTGCTAGATGAACGAACGTCTCTCCACTTGCTCAGTTCTGAGAGATAATTGTGTGTGAAAGCCGTCCTTCAACTAGCTTGTTGGGAACACAAAGTTTCTTTTCAGTTGCAAACTCCATTCCATACATATATATGGGGAGGTACTAGCTCCAACTCTGTTTTACAGTGAAAACTGCAGGAAATTCAAACCGGCACTAGGAAACAGACTGAGAAAACAGAGAAAAAGTGTCTCCTGCAACCCGTTCCCTTGGTGCTTAATGAACGAACGTCTCTCCACTTGCTCAGTTCTGAGAGATAAGTGTGTGTGAAAGCCGTCCTTCAACTTGCTTGTTGGGAACACAAAGTTTCTTTTCAGTTGCAAACTCCATTCCATACATATATATGGGGAGGTACTAGCTCCAACTCTGTTTTACAGTGAAAACTGCAGGAAATTCAAACCGGCACTAGGAAACAGACTGAGAAAACAGAAAAAAAATTGTCTCCTGCAACCCGTTCCCTTGGTGCTAAATGAACGAACGTCTCTCCACTTGCTCAGTTCTGAGAGATAAGTGTGTGTGAAAGCCGTCCTTCACCTAGCTTGTTGGGAACACAAAGTTTCTTTTCAGTTGCAAACTCCATTCCATACATATATTTGGGGAGGTTCTAGCTCCAACTCGGTGTGACAGTGAAAACTGCAGGAACTTCAAACGGCACTAGGAAACAGAATGAGAAAGCAGAGAAAAAGTGTCCCCTGCAACCCGTTCCCTTGGTGCTAGATGAATGAACGTCTCTCCACTTGCTCAGTTCTGAGAGATAAGTGTGTGTGAAAGCCGTTCTTCAACTAGCTTGTTGGGAACACAAAGTTTCTTTTCAGTTGCAATCTCCAATCCATCCATATATATTGGGAGGTACTAGCTCCAACACGGTTTGACAGTGAAAACTGCAGGAACCACAAACCGGCACTAGGAAACAGACTGAGAAAACAGAGAAAAAGTGTCTCCTGCAACCCGTTCCCTTGATTGTAGATGAACGGACGTCTCTCCACTTGATCAGTTCTGAGAGATAAGTGTGTGTGAAAGCCGTCCTTCACCTAGCTTGTTGGGAACACAAAGTTTCTTTACAGTTGCAAACTCCATTCCATACATATATATGGGGAGGTACTAGCTCAAACTCGGTTTTACAGTGAAAACTGCATGACCTTCAAACCGGCACTAGGAAACAGACTGAGAAACTGAGAAAAAGTGTCTCCTGCAACACGTTCCCTTGGTGCTAGATGAAAGAACGTCTCTCCACTTGCTCATTTCTGAGAGATAAGTGTGTGTGAAAGCGGACCTTCACCTAGCTTGTTGGGAACACAAAGTTTCTTTTCAGTTGCAAACTCCATTTCTTACATATATATAGGGAGGTACTAGCTCCAACTCGGTTTTACAGTGAAAACTGCAGGAACTTCAAACCGGCACTAGGAAACAGACTGAGAAATCAGAGAAAAAGTGTCTCCTGCAACCCGATCCCTTGGTGCTAGATGAACGAACGTCTCTCCACTTGCTTAGTTCTGAGAGATAATTGTGTGTGAAAGCCGTCCTTCAACTAGCTTGTTGGGAACACAAAGTTTCTTTTCAGTTGCAAACTCCATTCCATACATATATATGGGGAGGTACAAGCTCAAATTCGGTTTTACAGTGAAAACTGCAGGACCTTCAAACCGGCACTAGGAAACAGACTGAGAAAGCAGAGAAAAAGTGTCTCCTGCAACCCGTTCCCTTGGTGCTAAATGAACGAACGTCTCTCCACTTGCTCAGTTCTGAGAGATAAGTGTGTGTGAAAGCCGTCCTTCACCTAGCTTTTTGGGAACACAAAGTTTCTTTTCAGTTGCAAACTCCATTCCATACATATATTTGGGGAGGTTCTAGCTCCAACTCGGTGTGACAGTGAAAACTGCAGGAACTTCAAACGGCACTAGGAAACAGAATGAGAAAGCAGAGAAAAAGTGTCCCCTGCAACCCGTTCCCTTGGTGCTAGATGAATGAACGTCTCTCCACTTGCTCAGTTCTGAGAGATAATTGTGTGTGAAAGCCGTCCTTCACCTAGCTTGTTGGGAACACAAAGTTTCTTTTCAGTTGCAAACTCCATTCCATACATATATATTGGGAGGTACTAGCTCCAACTCGGTTTTACAGTGAAAACTGCAGTAACTTCAAACCGGCACTAGGAAACAGACTGAGAAAGCAGAGAAAAAGTGTCTCCTGCAACCCGTTCCATTGGTGCTAGATGAACGAACGTCTCTCCACTTGCTCAGTTCTGAGAGATAAGTGTGTGTGAAAGCCGTCCTTCAACTTGCTTGTTGGGAACACAAAGTTTCTTTTCAGTTGCAAACTCCATTCCATACATATATATGGGGAGGTACTAGCTCCAACTCTGTTTTACAGTGAAAACTGCAGGAAATTCAAACCGGCACTAGGAAACAGACTGAGAAAACAGAAAAAAAATTGTCTCCTGCAACCCGTTCCCTTGGTGCTAAATGAACGAACGTCTCTCCACTTGCTCAGTTCTGAGAGATAAGTGTGTGTGAAAGCCGTCCTTCACCTAGCTTGTTGGGAACACAAAGTTTCTTTTCAGTTGCAAACTCCATTCCATACATATATTTGGGGAGGTTCTAGCTCCAACTCGGTGTGACAGTGAAAACTGCAGGAACTTCAAACGGCACTAGGAAACAGAATGAGAAAGCAGAGAAAAAGTGTCCCCTGCAACCCGTTCCCTTGGTGCTAGATGAATGAACGTCTCTCCACTTGCTCAGTTCTGAGAGATAAGTGTGTGTGAAAGCCGTACTTCAACTAGCTTGTTGGGAACACAAAGTTTCTTTTCAGTTGCAATCTCCAATCCATCCATATATATTGGGAGGTACTAGCTCCAACACGGTTTGACAGTGAAAACTGCAGGAACCACAAACCGGCACTAGGAAACAGACTGAGAAAACAGAGAAAAAGTGTCTCCTGCAACCCGTTCCCTTGATTGTAGATGAACGAACGTCTCTCCACTTGATCAGTTCTGAGAGATAAGTGTGTGTGAAAGCCGTCCTTCACCTAGCTTGTTGGGAACACAAAGTTTCTTTACAGTTGCAAACTCCATTCCATACATATATATGGGGAGGTACTAGCTCAAACTCGGTTTTACAGTGAAAACTGCATGACCTTCAAACCGGCACTAGGAAACAGACTGAGAAACTGAGAAAAAGTGTCTCCTGCAACACGTTCCCTTGGTGCTAGATGAAAGAACGTCTCTCCACTTGCTCATTTCTGAGAGATAAGTGTGTGTGAAAGCGGACCTTCACCTAGCTTGTTGGGAACACAAAGTTTCTTTTCAGTTGCAAACTCCATTTCTTACATATATATAGGGAGGTACTAGCTCCAACTCGGTTTTACAGTGAAAACTGCAGGAACTTCAAACCGGCACTAGGAAACAGACTGAGAAATCAGAGAAAAAGTGTCTCCTGCAACCCGATCCCTTGGTGCTAGATGAACGAACGTCTCTCCACTTGCTTAGTTCTGAGAGATAATTGTGTGTGAAAGCCGTCCTTCAACTAGCTTGTTGGGAACACAAAGTTTCTTTTCAGTTGCAAACTCCATTCCATACATATATATGGGGAGGTACAAGCTCAAATTCGGTTTTACAGTGAAAACTGCAGGACCTTCAAACCGGCACTAGGAAACAGACTGAGAAAGCAGAGAAAAAGTGTCTCCTGCAACCCGTTCCCTTGGTGCTAAATGAACGAACGTCTCTCCACTTGCTCAGTTCTGAGAGATAAGTGTGTGTGAAAGCCGTCCTTCACCTAGCTTTTTGGGAACACAAAGTTTCTTTTCAGTTGCAAACTCCATTCCATACATATATTTGGGGAGGTTCAAGCTCCAACTCGGTGTGACAGTGAAAACTGCAGGAACTTCAAACGGCACTAGGAAACAGAATGAGAAAGCAGAGAAAAAGTGTCCCCTGCAACCCGTTCCCTTGGTGCTAGATGAATGAACGTCTCTCCACTTGCTCAGTTCTGAGAGATAAGTGTGTGTGAAAGCCGTCCTTCACCTAGCTTGCTGGGAACACAAAGTTTCTTTTCAGTTGCAAACTCCATTCCATACATATATATGGGAAGGTACTAGCTCCAACTCTGTTTTACATTGAAAACTGCAGGTAATTCAAACCGGCACTAGGAAACAGACTGAGAAAACAGAGAAAAAGTGTCTCCTGCAACCCGTTCCCTTGGTGCTAAATGAACGGACGTCTCTCCACTTGCTCAGTTCTGAGAGATAAGTGTGTGTGAAAGCCGTCCTTCACCTAGCTTGATGGGAACACAAAGTTTCTTTTCATTTGCAAACTCCACTCCATTCATATCTATGGGGAGGTACCAGCTCCAATTCGGTTTTACAGTGAAAACTGCAGGAACTTCAAACCGGCACTAGGAAACAGATTGAGAAAACAGAGAAAAAGTGTACCCTGCAACCCGTTCCCTTGGTGCTAGATGAACGAACGTCTCTCCACTTCCTCAGTTCTGAGAGATAATTGTGTGTGAGTCCGTCCTTCACCTAGCTTGATGGGAACACAAAGTTTCTTTTCAGTTGAAAACTCCATTCCATACATATATATGGGGAGGTAAAACTCCAAATCGGTTTTACAGTAAAAACTGCAGGAACTTCAAACCGACACTAGGAAACAGACTGAGAAAGCAGAGAAAAAGTGTCTCCTGCAATCCGTTCCCTTGGTGCTAGATGAACGAACGTCTCTCCACTTGCTCAGTTCTGAGAGATAATTGTGTGTGAAAGCCGTCCTTCAACTAGCTTGTTGGGAACACAAAGTTTCTTTTCAGTTGCAAACTGCATTCCATACACATATATGGGGAGGTACTAGTTCCAACTCTGTTTTACAGTGAAAACTGCAGGAAATTCAAACCGGCACTAGGAAACAGACTGAGAAAACAGAGAAAAAGTGTCTCCTGCAACCCGTTCCCTTGGTGCTAAATGAACGAACGTCTCTCCACTTGCTCAGTTCTGAGAGATAAGTGTGTGTGAAAGCCGTCCTTCACCTAGCTTGATGGGAACACAAAGTTTCTTTTCAGTTGCAAACTCCATTCCATACATATATATGGGGAGGTACTAGCTCGAACTCTGTTTTACAGTGAAAACTGCAGGAAATTCAAACCGGCACTAGGAAACAGACTGAGAAAACAGAGAAAAAGTGTCTCCTGCAACCCGTTCCCTTGGTGCTAAATGAACGAACGTCTCTCCACTTGCTCAGTTCTGAGAGATAAGTGTGTGTGAAAGCCGTCCTTCACCTAGCTTGTTGGGAACACAAAGTTTCTTTTCAGTTGCAAACTCCATTCCATACATATATATGGGAAGGTACTAGCTCCAACTCTGTTTTACATTGAAAACTGCAGGAAATTCAAACCGGCACTAGGAAACAGACTGAGAAAACAGAGAAAAAGTGTCTCCTGCAACCCGTTCCCTTGGTGCTAAATGAACGAACGTCTCTCCACTTGCTCAGTTCTGAGAGATAAGTGTGTGTGAAAGCCGTCCTTCACCTAGCTTGCTGGGAACACAAACTTTCTTTTCAGTTGCAAACTCCATTCCATACATATATATGGGAAGGTACTAGCTCCAACTCTGTTTTACATTGAAAACTGCAGGTAATTCAAACCGGCACTAGGAAACAGACTGAGAAAACAGAGAAAAAGTGTCTCCTGCAACCCGTTCCCTTGGTGCTAAATGAACGGACGTCTCTCCACTTGCTCAGTTCTGAGAGATAAGTGTGTGTGAAAGCCGTCCTTCACCTAGCTTGTTGGGAACACAAAGTTTCTTTTCAGTTGCAAACTCCATTCCATACATATATTTGGGGAGGTTCTAGCTCCAACTCGGTTTTACAGTGAAAACTGCAGGAACTTCAAACCAGCACTAGGAAACAGACTGAGAAAGCAGAGAATAAGTGTCCCCTGCAACCCGTTCCCTTGGTACTAGATGAACGAACGTCTCTCCACTTGCTCAGTTCTGAGAGATAAGTGGGTTTGAAAGCCGTCCTTCACCTAGCTTGTTGGGAACACAAAGTTTCTTTTCAGTTGCAAACTCCACTCCATACATATATAGGGGAGGTACTAGCTCCAACACGTTTTGACAGTGAAAACTGCAGGAACTTCCAACCGGCACTAGGAAACAGACTGGGAAAACAGAGAAAAAGTGTCTCCTGCAACCCGTTCCCTTGGTGCTAGATGAACTAACGTCTCTCCACTTGCTCAGTTCTGAGAGATAAGTGTGTGTGAAAGCCGTCCTTCACCTAGCTTGTTGGGAACACAAAGTTTATTTTCAGTTGCAAACTCCATTCAATACATATATATGGGGAGGTACTAGCTCCAACTCGGATTTACACTGAAAACTGCAGGACATTCAAACCGGCACTAGGAAACAGACTGAGAAAGCAGACAAAAAGTGTCTCCTGCAACCCGTTCCCTTGGTGCTAGATGAACGAACGTCTCTCCACTTGCTCATTTCTGAGAGATAAGTGTGTGTGAAAGCCGTCCTTCACCGAGCTTGTTGGGAACACAAAGTTTCTTTTCTGTTGCAAACTCCACTCCATACATATATATGGGGAGGTACTAGCTCCAACTCGGTTTTACAGTGAAATCTACAGGAACTTCAAACGGGCACTAGGAAACAGACTGAGAAAGCAGAGATAAAGTGTCTCCTGCAACCCGTTCCCTTGGTGCTAGATGAACGAACGTCTCTCCACTTGCTCAGTTCTGAGAGATAAGTGTGTGTGAAAGCCGTCCTTCACCTAGCTTGTTGGGAACACAGAGTTTCTTTTCAGTTGCAAACTCCATTCCATACATATATATAGGGAGGTACAAGCTCCAACTCGGTTTTACAGTGAAAACTGCAGGAACTTCAAACCGGCACTAGGAAACAGACTGAGAAAGCAGAGAAAAAGTGTCTCCTGCAACCCGTTCCCTTGGTGCTAGATGAACGAACGTCTCTCCATTTGCTCAGTTCTGAGAGATAAGTGTGTGTGAAAGCCGTCCTTCACCTAGCTTGTTGGGAACACAAAGTTTCTTTTCAGTTGCAAACTCCATTCCATACATATATATGGGGAGGTACGAGCTCCAACTCGGTTTTACAATGAAAACTGCAGGAACTTCCAACCGGCACTAGGAAACAGACTGAGAAAGCCGAGAAAAACTGTCCCCTGCAAACCGTTCCCTTGGTGATAGATGAACGAACGTCTCTCCACTTGCTCAGTTCTGATAGATAAGTGTGTGTGAAAGCCGTCTTTCACCTAGCTTGTTGGGAACACAAAGTTTCTTTTCATTTGCAAACTTCACTCCATCCATATCTATGGGGAGGTACCAGCTCCAATTCGGTTTTACAGTGAAAACTGCAGGAACTTCAAACCGGCACTAGGAAACAGAGTGAGAAAACAGAGAAAAAGTGTCTCCTGCAACCCGTTCCCTTGGTGCTAGATGAACGAACGTCTCTCCACTTGCTCAGTTCTGAGAGTTAAGTGTTTGTGTGAAAGCCGTCCTTCACCTAGCTTGTTGGGAACACAAAGTTTCTTTTCAGTAGCAAACTCCATTCCGTACATATATATGGGGAGGTACTAGCTCCAACTCTGTTTTACAGTGAAAACTGCAGGAACATCAAACCGGCACTAGGAAACAGACTGAGAAAGCCGAGAAAAACTGTCCCCTGCAAACCGTTCCCTTGGTGATAGATGAACGAACGTCTCTCCACTTGCTCAGTTCTGATAGATAAGTGTGTGTGAAAGCCGTCTTTCACCTAGCTTGTTGGGAACACAAAGTTTCTTTTCATTTGCAAACTTCACTCCATCCATATCTATGGGGAGGTACCAGCTCCAATTCGGTTTTACAGTGAAAACTGCAGGAACTTCAAACCGGCACTAGGAAACAGAGTGAGAAAACAGAGAAAAAGTGTCTCCTGCAACCCGTTCCCTTGGTGCTAGATGAACGAACGTCTCTCCACTTGCTCAGTTCTGAGAGTTAAGTGTTTGTGTGAAAGCCGTCCTTCACCTAGCTTGTTGGGAACACAAAGTTTCTTTTCAGTAGCAAACTCCATTCCGTACATATATATGGGGAGGTACTAGCTCCAACTCTGTTTTAAAGTGAAAACTGCAGGAACATCAAACCGGCACTAGGAAACAGACTGAGAAAACAGAGAAAAAGTGTCTCCTGCAACACGTTCCCTTGGTGCTAAATGAACGAACGTCTCTCCACTTGCTCAGTTCTGATAGATAAGTGTGTGTGAAAGCCGTCCTTCACCTAGCTTGTTGGGAACACAAAGTTTATTTTCAGTTGCAAACTCCATTCAATACATATATATGGGGAGGTACTAGTTCCAACTCGGATTTACACTGAAAACTGCAGGACGTTCAAACCGGCACTAGGAAACAGACTGAGAAAGCAGAGAAAATGTGTCTCCTGCAACCCGTTCCCTTGGTGCTAGATGAACGAACGTCTCTCCACTTGCTCATTTCTGAGAGATAAGTGTGTGTGAAAGCCGTCCTTCACCGAGCTTGTTGGGAACACAAAGTTTCTTTTCTGTTGCAAACTCCATTCCATACATATATATTGGGAGGTACTAGCTCCAACTCGGTTTTACAGTGAAATCTTCAGGAACTTCAAACGGGCACTAGGAAACAGACTGAGAAAGCAGAGATAAAGTGTCTCCTGCAACCCGTTCCCTAGGTGCTAGATGAACGAACGTCTCTCCACTTGCTCAGTTCTGAGAGATAAGTGTGTGTGTGAAAGCCGTCCTTCACCTAGCTTGTTGGGAACACAAAGTTTCTTTTCAGTAGCAAACTCCATTCCGTACATATATATGGGGAGGTACTAGCTCCAACTCTGTTTTACAGTGAAAACTGCAGGAAATTCAAACCGGCACTAGGAAACAGACTGAGAAAACAGAGAAAAAGTGTCTCCTGCAACCCGTTCCCTTGGTGCTAAATGAACGAACGTCTCTCCACTTGCTCAGTTCTGATAGATAAGTGTGTGTGAAAGCCGTCCTTCACCTAGCTTGTTGGGAACACAAAGTTTCATTTCAGTTGCAAACTCCATTCCATACATATATTTGGCGAGGTTCTAGCTCCAACTCGGTGTGACAGTGAAAACTGCAGGAACTTCAAACCGGCACTAGGAAACAGACTGAGAAAGCAAAGAAAAAGTGTCCCCTGCAATCCGTTCCCTTGGTGCTAGATGAACGAACGTCTCTCCACTTGCTCAGTTCTGAGAGATAAGTGTGTGTGAAAGCCGTCCATCACCTAGCTTGTTGGGAACACAAAGTTTCTTTTCAGTTGCAAACTCCATTCCATACATATATATGGGGAGGTAAAAGCTCCAACTCGGTTTTACAGTGAAAACTGCAGGAACTTCAAAACGACCCTAGGAAACAGACTGAGAAAGCATAGAAAAAGTGTCTCCAGCAACCCGTTCCCTTGGTGCTAGATGAACGAACGTCTCTCCACTTGCTCACTTCTGAGAGATAATTGTGTGTGAAAGCCGTCCTTCAACTAGCTTGTTGGGAACACAAAGTTTCTTTTCAGTTGCAAACTCCATTCCATACATATATATGGGGAGGTACTAGCTCCAACTCTGTTTTACAGTGAAAACTGCAGGAAATTCAAACCGGCACTAGGAAACAGACTGAGAAAACAGAGAAAAAGTGTCTCCTGCAACCCGTTCCCTTGGTGCTTAATGAACGAACGTCTCTCCACTTGCTCAGTTCTGAGAGATAAGTGTGTGTGAAAGCCGTCCTTCAACTTGCTTGTTGGGAACACAAAGTTTCTTTTCAGTTGCAAACTCCATTCCATACATATATATGGGGAGGTACTAGCTCCAACTCTGTTTTACAGTGAAAACTGCAGGAAATTCAAACCGGCACTAGGAAACAGTCTGAGAAAACAGAAAAAAAATTGTCTCCTGCAACCCGTTCCCTTGGTGCTAAATGAACGAACGTCTCTCCACTTGCTCAGTTCTGAGAGATAAGTGTGTGTGAAAGCCGTCCTTCACCTAGCTTGTTGGGAACACAAAGTTTCTTTTCAGTTGCAAACTCCATTCCATACATATATTTGGGGAGGTTCTAGCTCCAACTCGGTGTGACAGTGAAAACTGCAGGAACTTCAAACGGCACTAGGAAACAGAATGAGAAAGCAGAGAAAAAGTGTCCCCTGCAACCCGTTCCCTTGGTGCTAGATGAATGAACGTCTCTCCACTTGCTCAGTTCTGAGAGATAAGTGTGTGTGAAAGCCGTACTTCAACTAGCTTGTTGGGAACACAAAGTTTCTTTTCAGTTGCAATCTCCAATCCATCCATATATATTGGGAGGTACTAGCTCCAACACGGTTTGACAGTGAAAACTGCAGGAACCACAAACCGGCACTAGGAAACAGACTGAGAAAACAGAGAAAAAGTGTCTCCTGCAACCCGTTCCCTTGATTGTAGATGAACGAACGTCTCTCCACTTGATCAGTTCTGAGAGATAAGTGTGTGTGAAAGCCGTCCTTCACCTAGCTTGTTGGGAACACAAAGTTTCTTTACAGTTGCAAACTCCATTCCATACATATATATGGGGAGGTACTAGCTCCAACTCTGTTTTACAGTGAAAACTGCAGGAAATTCAAACCGGCACTAGGAAACAGTCTGAGAAAACAGAAAAAAAATTGTCTCCTGCAACCCGTTCCCTTGGTGCTAAATGAACGAACGTCTCTCCACTTGCTCAGTTCTGAGAGATAAGTGTGTGTGAAAGCCGTCCTTCACCTAGCTTGTTGGGAACACAAAGTTTCTTTTCAGTTGCAAACTCCATTCCATACATATATTTGGGGAGGTTCTAGCTCCAACTCGGTGTGACAGTGAAAACTGCAGGAACTTCAAACGGCACTAGGAAACAGAATGAGAAAGCAGAGAAAAAGTGTCCCCTGCAACCCGTTCCCTTGGTGCTAGATGAATGAACGTCTCTCCACTTGCTCAGTTCTGAGAGATAAGTGTGTGTGAAAGCCGTACTTCAACTAGCTTGTTGGGAACACAAAGTTTCTTTTCAGTTGCAATCTCCAATCCATCCATATATATTGGGAGGTACTAGCTCCAACACGGTTTGACAGTGAAAACTGCAGGAACCACAAACCGGCACTAGGAAACAGACTGAGAAAACAGAGAAAAAGTGTCTCCTGCAACCCGTTCCCTTGATTGTAGATGAACGAACGTCTCTCCACTTGATCAGTTCTGAGAGATAAGTGTGTGTGAAAGCCGTCCTTCACCTAGCTTGTTGGGAACACAAAGTTTCTTTACAGTTGCAAACTCCATTCCATACATATATATGGGGAGGTACTAGCTCAAACTCGGTTTTACAGTGAAAACTGCATGACCTTCAAACCGGCACTAGGAAACAGACTGAGAAACTGAGAAAAAGTGTCTCCTGCAACACGTTCCCTTGGTGCTAGATGAAAGAACGTCTCTCCACTTGCTCATTTCTGAGAGATAAGTGTGTGTGAAAGCCGTCCTTCACCTAGCTTGTTGGGAACACAAAGTTTATTTTCAGTTGCAAACTCCATTCAATACATATATATGGGGAGGTACTAGTTCCAACTCGGATTTACACTGAAAACTGCAGGACGTTCAAACCGGCACTAGGAAACAGACTGAGAAAGCAGAGAAAATGTGTCTCCTGCAACCCGTTCCCTTGGTGCTAGATGAACGAACGTCTCTCCACTTGCTCATTTCTGAGAGATAAGTGTGTGTGAAAGCCGTCCTTCACCGAGCTTGTTGGGAACACAAAGTTTCTTTTCTGTTGCAAACTCCATTCCATACATATATATTGGGAGGTACTAGCTCCAACTCGGTTTTACAGTGAAATCTTCAGGAACTTCAAACGGGCACTAGGAAACAGACTGAGAAAGCAGAGATAAAGTGTCTCCTGCAACCCGTTCCCTAGGTGCTAGATGAACGAACGTCTCTCCACTTGCTCAGTTCTGAGAGATAAGTGTGTGTGTGAAAGCCGTCCTTCACCTAGCTTGTTGGGAACACAAAGTTTCTTTTCAGTAGCAAACTCCATTCCGTACATATATATGGGGAGGTACTAGCTCCAACTCTGTTTTACAGTGAAAACTGCAGGAAATTCAAACCGGCACTAGGAAACAGACTGAGAAAACAGAGAAAAAGTGTCTCCTGCAACCCGTTCCCTTGGTGCTAAATGAACGAACGTCTCTCCACTTGCTCAGTTCTGATAGATAAGTGTGTGTGAAAGCCGTCCTTCACCTAGCTTGTTGGGAACACAAAGTTTCATTTCAGTTGCAAACTCCATTCCATACATATATTTGGCGAGGTTCTAGCTCCAACTCGGTGTGACAGTGAAAACTGCAGGAACTTCAAACCGGCACTAGGAAACAGACTGAGAAAGCAAAGAAAAAGTGTCCCCTGCAATCCGTTCCCTTGGTGCTAGATGAACGAACGTCTCTCCACTTGCTCAGTTCTGAGAGATAAGTGTGTGTGAAAGCCGTCCATCACCTAGCTTGTTGGGAACACAAAGTTTCTTTTCAGTTGCAAACTCCATTCCATACATATATATGGGGAGGTAAAAGCTCCAACTCGGTTTTACAGTGAAAACTGCAGGAACTTCAAAACGACCCTAGGAAACAGACTGAGAAAGCATAGAAAAAGTGTCTCCAGCAACCCGTTCCCTTGGTGCTTAATGAACGAACGTCTCTCCACTTGCTCAGTTCTGAGAGATAAGTGTGTGTGAAAGCCGTCCTTCAACTTGCTTGTTGGGAACACAAAGTTTCTTTTCAGTTGCAAACTCCATTCCATACATATATATGGGGAGGTACTAGCTCCAACTCTGTTTTACAGTGAAAACTGCAGGAAATTCAAACCGGCACTAGGAAACAGACTGAGAAAACAGAGAAAAAGTGTCTCCTGCAACCCGTTCCCTTGGTGCTAAATGAACGAACGTCTCTCCACTTGCTCAGTTCTGATAGATAAGTGTGTGTGAAAGCCGTCCTTCACCTAGCTTGTTGGGAACACAAAGTTTCATTTCAGTTGCAAACTCCATTCCATACATATATTTGGCGAGGTTCTAGCTCCAACTCGGTGTGACAGTGAAAACTGCAGGAACTTCAAACCGGCACTAGGAAACAGACTGAGAAAGCAAAGAAAAAGTGTCCCCTGCAATCCGTTCCCTTGGTGCTAGATGAACGAACGTCTCTCCACTTGCTCAGTTCTGAGAGATAAGTGTGTGTGAAAGCCGTCCATCACCTAGCTTGTTGGGAACACAAAGTTTCTTTTCAGTTGCAAACTCCATTCCATACATATATATGGGGAGGTAAAAGCTCCAACTCGGTTTTACAGTGAAAACTGCAGGAACTTCAAAACGACCCTAGGAAACAGACTGAGAAAGCATAGAAAAAGTGTCTCCAGCAACCCGTTCCCTTGGTGCTTAATGAACGAACGTCTCTCCACTTGCTCAGTTCTGAGAGATAAGTGTGTGTGAAAGCCGTCCTTCAACTTGCTTGTTGGGAACACAAAGTTTCTTTTCAGTTGCAAACTCCATTCCATACATATATATGGGGAGGTACTAGCTCCAACTCTGTTTTACAGTGAAAACTGCAGGAAATTCAAACCGGCACTAGGAAACAGTCTGAGAAAACAGAAAAAAAATTGTCTCCTGCAACCCGTTCCCTTGGTGCTAAATGAACGAACGTCTCTCCACTTGCTCAGTTCTGAGAGATAAGTGTGTGTGAAAGCCGTCCTTCACCTAGCTTGTTGGGAACACAAAGTTTCTTTTCAGTTGCAAACTCCATTCCATACATATATTTGGGGAGGTTCTAGCTCCAACTCGGTGTGACAGTGAAAACTGCAGGAACTTCAAACGGCACTAGGAAACAGAATGAGAAAGCAGAGAAAAAGTGTCCCCTGCAACCCGTTCCCTTGGTGCTAGATGAATGAACGTCTCTCCACTTGCTCAGTTCTGAGAGATAAGTGTGTGTGAAAGCCGTACTTCAACTAGCTTGTTGGGAACACAAAGTTTCTTTTCAGTTGCAATCTCCAATCCATCCATATATATTGGGAGGTACTAGCTCCAACACGGTTTGACAGTGAAAACTGCAGGAACCACAAACCGGCACTAGGAAACAGACTGAGAAAACAGAGAAAAAGTGTCTCCTGCAACCCGTTCCCTTGATTGTAGATGAACGAACGTCTCTCCACTTGATCAGTTCTGAGAGATAAGTGTGTGTGAAAGCCGTCCTTCACCTAGCTTGTTGGGAACACAAAGTTTCTTTACAGTTGCAAACTCCATTCCATACATATATATGGGGAGGTACTAGCTCAAACTCGGTTTTACAGTGAAAACTGCATGACCTTCAAACCGGCACTAGGAAACAGACTGAGAAACTGAGAAAAAGTGTCTCCTGCAACACGTTCCCTTGGTGCTAGATGAAAGAACGTCTCTCCACTTGCTCATTTCTGAGAGATAAGTGTGTGTGAAAGCGGACCTTCACCTAGCTTGTTGGGAACACAAAGTTTCTTTTCAGTAGCAAACTCCATTCCGTACATATATATGGGGAGGTACTAGCTCCAACTCTGTTTTACAGTGAAAACTGCAGGAACATCAAACCGGCACTAGGAAACAGACTGAGAAAGCCGAGAAAAACTGTCCCCTGCAAACCGTTCCCTTGGTGATAGATGAACGAACGTCTCTCCACTTGCTCAGTTCTGATAGATAAGTGTGTGTGAAAGCCGTCTTTCACCTAGCTTGTTGGGAACACAAAGTTTCTTTTCATTTGCAAACTTCACTCCATCCATATCTATGGGGAGGTACCAGCTCCAATTCGGTTTTACAGTGAAAACTGCAGGAACTTCAAACCGGCACTAGGAAACAGAGTGAGAAAACAGAGAAAAAGTGTCTCCTGCAACCCGTTCCCTTGGTGCTAGATGAACGAACGTCTCTCCACTTGCTCAGTTCTGAGAGTTAAGTGTTTGTGTGAAAGCCGTCCTTCACCTAGCTTGTTGGGAACACAAAGTTTCTTTTCAGTAGCAAACTCCATTCCGTACATATATATGGGGAGGTACTAGCTCCAACTCTGTTTTAAAGTGAAAACTGCAGGAACATCAAACCGGCACTAGGAAACAGACTGAGAAAACAGAGAAAAAGTGTCTCCTGCAACACGTTCCCTTGGTGCTAAATGAACGAACGTCTCTCCACTTGCTCAGTTCTGATAGATAAGTGTGTGTGAAAGCCGTCCTTCACCTAGCTTGTTGGGAACACAAAGTTTATTTTCAGTTGCAAACTCCATTCAATACATATATATGGGGAGGTACTAGTTCCAACTCGGATTTACACTGAAAACTGCAGGACGTTCAAACCGGCACTAGGAAACAGACTGAGAAAGCAGAGAAAATGTGTCTCCTGCAACCCGTTCCCTTGGTGCTAGATGAACGAACGTCTCTCCACTTGCTCATTTCTGAGAGATAAGTGTGTGTGAAAGCCGTCCTTCACCGAGCTTGTTGGGAACACAAAGTTTCTTTTCTGTTGCAAACTCCATTCCATACATATATATTGGGAGGTACTAGCTCCAACTCGGTTTTACAGTGAAATCTTCAGGAACTTCAAACGGGCACTAGGAAACAGACTGAGAAAGCAGAGATAAAGTGTCTCCTGCAACCCGTTCCCTAGGTGCTAGATGAACGAACGTCTCTCCACTTGCTCAGTTCTGAGAGATAAGTGTGTGTGTGAAAGCCGTCCTTCACCTAGCTTGTTGGGAACACAAAGTTTCTTTTCAGTAGCAAACTCCATTCCGTACATATATATGGGGAGGTACTAGCTCCAACTCTGTTTTACAGTGAAAACTGCAGGAAATTCAAACCGGCACTAGGAAACAGACTGAGAAAACAGAGAAAAAGTGTCTCCTGCAACCCGTTCCCTTGGTGCTAAATGAACGAACGTCTCTCCACTTGCTCAGTTCTGATAGATAAGTGTGTGTGAAAGCCGTCCTTCACCTAGCTTGTTGGGAACACAAAGTTTCATTTCAGTTGCAAACTCCATTCCATACATATATTTGGCGAGGTTCTAGCTCCAACTCGGTGTGACAGTGAAAACTGCAGGAACTTCAAACCGGCACTAGGAAACAGACTGAGAAAGCAAAGAAAAAGTGTCCCCTGCAATCCGTTCCCTTGGTGCTAGATGAACGAACGTCTCTCCACTTGCTCAGTTCTGAGAGATAAGTGTGTGTGAAAGCCGTCCATCACCTAGCTTGTTGGGAACACAAAGTTTCTTTTCAGTTGCAAACTCCATTCCATACATATATATGGGGAGGTAAAAGCTCCAACTCGGTTTTACAGTGAAAACTGCAGGAACTTCAAAACGACCCTAGGAAACAGACTGAGAAAGCATAGAAAAAGTGTCTCCAGCAACCCGTTCCCTTGGTGCTTAATGAACGAACGTCTCTCCACTTGCTCAGTTCTGAGAGATAAGTGTGTGTGAAAGCCGTCCTTCAACTTGCTTGTTGGGAACACAAAGTTTCTTTTCAGTTGCAAACTCCATTCCATACATATATATGGGGAGGTACTAGCTCCAACTCTGTTTTACAGTGAAAACTGCAGGAAATTCAAACCGGCACTAGGAAACAGACTGAGAAAACAGAGAAAAAGTGTCTCCTGCAACCCGTTCCCTTGGTGCTAAATGAACGAACGTCTCTCCACTTGCTCAGTTCTGATAGATAAGTGTGTGTGAAAGCCGTCCTTCACCTAGCTTGTTGGGAACACAAAGTTTCATTTCAGTTGCAAACTCCATTCCATACATATATTTGGCGAGGTTCTAGCTCCAACTCGGTGTGACAGTGAAAACTGCAGGAACTTCAAACCGGCACTAGGAAACAGACTGAGAAAGCAAAGAAAAAGTGTCCCCTGCAATCCGTTCCCTTGGTGCTAGATGAACGAACGTCTCTCCACTTGCTCAGTTCTGAGAGATAAGTGTGTGTGAAAGCCGTCCATCACCTAGCTTGTTGGGAACACAAAGTTTCTTTTCAGTTGCAAACTCCATTCCATACATATATATGGGGAGGTAAAAGCTCCAACTCGGTTTTACAGTGAAAACTGCAGGAACTTCAAAACGACCCTAGGAAACAGACTGAGAAAGCATAGAAAAAGTGTCTCCAGCAACCCGTTCCCTTGGTGCTTAATGAACGAACGTCTCTCCACTTGCTCAGTTCTGAGAGATAAGTGTGTGTGAAAGCCGTCCTTCAACTTGCTTGTTGGGAACACAAAGTTTCTTTTCAGTTGCAAACTCCATTCCATACATATATATGGGGAGGTACTAGCTCCAACTCTGTTTTACAGTGAAAACTGCAGGAAATTCAAACCGGCACTAGGAAACAGTCTGAGAAAACAGAAAAAAAATTGTCTCCTGCAACCCGTTCCCTTGGTGCTAAATGAACGAACGTCTCTCCACTTGCTCAGTTCTGAGAGATAAGTGTGTGTGAAAGCCGTCCTTCACCTAGCTTGTTGGGAACACAAAGTTTCTTTTCAGTTGCAAACTCCATTCCATACATATATTTGGGGAGGTTCTAGCTCCAACTCGGTGTGACAGTGAAAACTGCAGGAACTTCAAACGGCACTAGGAAACAGAATGAGAAAGCAGAGAAAAAGTGTCCCCTGCAACCCGTTCCCTTGGTGCTAGATGAATGAACGTCTCTCCACTTGCTCAGTTCTGAGAGATAAGTGTGTGTGAAAGCCGTACTTCAACTAGCTTGTTGGGAACACAAAGTTTCTTTTCAGTTGCAATCTCCAATCCATCCATATATATTGGGAGGTACTAGCTCCAACACGGTTTGACAGTGAAAACTGCAGGAACCACAAACCGGCACTAGGAAACAGACTGAGAAAACAGAGAAAAAGTGTCTCCTGCAACCCGTTCCCTTGATTGTAGATGAACGAACGTCTCTCCACTTGATCAGTTCTGAGAGATAAGTGTGTGTGAAAGCCGTCCTTCACCTAGCTTGTTGGGAACACAAAGTTTCTTTACAGTTGCAAACTCCATTCCATACATATATATGGGGAGGTACTAGCTCAAACTCGGTTTTACAGTGAAAACTGCATGACCTTCAAACCGGCACTAGGAAACAGACTGAGAAACTGAGAAAAAGTGTCTCCTGCAACACGTTCCCTTGGTGCTAGATGAAAGAACGTCTCTCCACTTGCTCATTTCTGAGAGATAAGTGTGTGTGAAAGCGGACCTTCACCTAGCTTGTTGGGAACACAAAGTTTCTTTTCAGTTGCAAACTCCATTTCTTACATATATATAGGGAGGTACTAGCTCCAACTCGGTTTTACAGTGAAAACTGCAGGAACTTCAAACCGGCACTAGGAAACAGACTGAGAAATCAGAGAAAAAGTGTCTCCTGCAACCCGATCCCTTGGTGCTAGATGAACGAACGTCTCTCCACTTGCTTAGTTCTGAGAGATAATTGTGTGTGAAAGCCGTCCTTCAACTAGCTTGTTGGGAACACAAAGTTTCTTTTCAGTTGCAAACTCCATTCCATACATATATATGGGGAGGTACTAGCTCAAATTCGGTTTTACAGTGAAAACTGCAGGACCTTCAAACCGGCACTAGGAAACAGACTGAGAAAGCAGAGAAAAAGTGTCTCCTGCAACCCGTTCCCTTGGTGCTAAATGAACGAACGTCTCTCCACTTGCTCAGTTCTGAGAGATAAGTGTGTGTGAAAGCCGTCCTTCACCTAGCTTTTTGGGAACACAAAGTTTCTTTTCAGTTGCAAACTCCATTCCATACATATATTTGGGGAGGTTCTAGCTCCAACTCGGTGTGACAGTGAAAACTGCAGGAACTTCAAACGGCACTAGGAAACAGAATGAGAAAGCAGAGAAAAAGTGTCCCCTGCAACCCGTTCCCTTGGTGCTAGATGAATGAACGTCTCTCCACTTGCTCAGTTCTGAGAGATAAGTGTGTGTGAAAGCCGTACTTCAACTAGATTGTTGGGAACACAAAGTTTCTTTTCAGTTGCAAACTCCACTCCATCCATATATATTGGGAGGTACTAGCTCCAACACGGTTTGACAGTGAAAACTGCAGGAACCACAAACCGGCACTAGGAAACAGACTGAGAAAACAGAGAAAAAGTGTCTCCTGCAACCCGTTCCCTTGATTGTAGATGAACGAACGTCTCTCCACTTGATCAGTTCTGAGAGATAAGTGTGTGTGAAAGCCGTCCTTCACCTAGCTTGTTGGGAACACAAAGTTTCTTTACAGTTGCAAACTCCATTCCATACATATATATGGGGTGGTACTAGCTCCAATTCTGTTTTACAGTGAAAACTGCAGGAACATCAAACCGGCACTAGGAAACAGACTGAGAAATCAGAGAAAAAGTGTCTCCTGCAACCCGATCCCTTGGTGCTAGATGAACGAACGTCTCTCCACTTGCTCAGTTCTGAGAGATTATTGTGTGTGAAAGCCGTCCTTCAACTAGCTTGTTGGGAACACAAAGTTTCTTTTCAGTTGCAAACTCCATTCCATACATATATATGGGGAGGTACTAGCTCAAACTCGGTTTTACAGTGAAAACTGCATGACCTTCAAACCGGCACTAGGAAACAGACTGAGAAACTGAGAAAAAGTGTCTCCTGCAACACGTTCCCTTGGTGCTAGATGAAAGAACGTCTCTCCACTTGCTCATTTCTGAGAGATAAGTGTGTGTGAAAGCGGACCTTCACCTAGCTTGTTGGGAACACAAAGTTTCTTTTCAGTTGCAAACTCCATTTCTTACATATATATAGGGAGGTACTAGCTCCAACTCGGTTTTACAGTGAAAACTGCAGGAACTTCAAACCGGCACTAGGAAACAGACTGAGAAATCAGAGAAAAAGTGTCTCCTGCAACCCGATCCCTTGGTGCTAGATGAACAAACGTCTCTCCACTTGCTTAGTTCTGAGAGATAATTGTGTGTGAAAGCCGTCCTTCAACTAGCTTGTTGGGAACACAAAGTTTCTTTTCAGTTGCAAACTCCATTCCATACATATATATGGGGAGGTACTAGCTCAAATTCGGTTTTACAGTGAAAACTGCAGGACCTTCAAACCGGCACTAGGAAACAGACTGAGAAAGCAGAGAAAAAGTGTCTCCTGCAACACGTTCCCTTGGTGCTAGATGAAAGAACGTCTCTCCACTTGCTCATTTCTGAGAGATAAGTGTGTGTGAAAGCGGTCCTTCACCTAGCTTGTTGGGAACACAAAGTTTCTTTTCAGTTGCAAACTCCATTCCTTACATATATATAGGGAGGTACTAGCTCCAAATCGGTTTTACAGTGAAAACTGCAGGAACTTCAAACCGGCACAAGGAAACAGACTGAGAAAGCTGAGAAATTGTGTCTCCTGCAACCCATTCCCTTGGGGCTAGATGAACGAACGTCTCTCCACTTGCTCAGTTCTGAGAGATAAATGTGTGTGAAAGCCGTCCTTCACCTAGCTTGTTGGGAACACAAAGTTTCTTTTCAGTTGCAAACTCCATTCCATACATATATTTGGGGAGGTTCTAGCTCCAACTCGGTGTGACAGTGAAAACTGCAGGAACTTCAAACCGGCACTAGGAAACAGACTGAGAAAGCAGAGAAAAAGTGTCCCCTGCAACCCGTTCCCTTGGTGCTAGATGAATGAACGTCTCTCCACTTGCTCAGTTCTGAGAGATGTGTGTGTGTGAAAGCCGTACTTCAACTAGCTTGTTGGGAACACAAAGTTTCTTTTCAGTTGCAATCTCCACTCCATCCATATATATGGGGAAGTACTAGCTCCAACTCGGTTTGACAGTGAAAACTGCAGGAACCTCAAACCGGCACTAGGAAACAGACTGAGAAAACAGAGAAAAAGTGTCTCCTGCAACCCGTTCCCTTGATTGTAGATGAACGAACGTCTCTCCACTTGCTCAGTTCTGAGAGATAAGTGTGTGTGAAAGCCGTCCTTCACCTAGCTTGTTGGGAACACAAAGTTTCTTTACAGTTGCAAACTCCATTCCATACATATATATGGGGTGGTACTAGCTCCAATTCGGTTTTACAGTGAAAACTGCAGGAACATCAAACCGGCACTAGGAAACAGACTGAGAAATCAGAGAAAAGTGTCTCCTGCAACCCGATCCCTTGGTGCTAGATGAACGAACGTCTCTCCACTTGCTCAGTTCTGAGAGATAATTGTGTGTGAAAGCCGTCCTTCAACTAGCTTGTTGGGAACACAAAGTTTCTTTTCAGTTGCAAACTCCATTCCATACATATATATGGGGAGGTACTAGCTCAAACTCGGTTTTACAGTGAAAACTGCAGGACCTTCAAACCGGCACTAGGAAACAGACTGAGAAAGCAGAGAAAAAGTGTCTCCTGCAACACGTTCCCTTGGTGCTAGATGAAAGAACGTCTCTCCACTTGCTCATTTCTGAGAGATAAGTGTGTGTGGAAGCGGTCCTTCACCTAGCTTGTTGGGAACACAAAGTTTCTTTTCAGTTGCAAACTCCATTCCTTACATATATATAGGGAGGTACTAGCTCCAACTCGGTTTTACAGTGAAAACTGCAGGAACTTCAAACCGGCACTAGGAAACAGACTGAGAAATCAGAGAAATAGTTTCTCCTGCAACCCGATCCCTTGGTGCTAGATGAACGAACGTCTCTCCACTTGCTTAGTTCTGAGAGATAATTGTGTGTGAAAGCCGTCCTTCAACTAGCTTGTTGGGAACACAAAGTTTCTTTTCAGTTGCAAACTCCATTCCATACATATATATGGGGAGGTAGTAGCTCAAACTCGGTTTTACAGTGAAAACTGCAGGACCTTCAAACCGGCACTAGGAAACAGACTGAGAAAGCAGAGAAAAAGTGTCTCCTCCAACACGTTCCCTTGGTGCTAGATGAAAGAACGTCTCTCCACTTGCTCAGTTCTGAGAGATAAGTGTGTGTGAAAGCCGTACTTCAACTAGCTTGTTGGGAACACAAAGTTTCTTTTCAGTTGCAATCTCCACTCCATCCATATATATGGGGAGGTACTAGCTCCAACTCGGTTTGACAGTGAAAACTGCAGGAACCTCAAACCGGCACTAGGAAACAGACTGAGTAAACAGAGAAAAAGTGTCTCCTGCAACCAGTTCCCTTGATTGTAGATGAACGAACGTCTCTCCACTTGCTCAGTTCTGAGAGATAATTGTGTGTGAAAGCCGTCCTTCACCTAGCTTGTTGGGAACACAAAGTTTCATTTCAGTTGCAAACTCCATTCCATACATATATTTGGCGAGGTTCTAGCTCCAACTCGGTGTGACAGTGAAAACTGCAGGAACTTAAATCCGGCACTAGGAAACAGACTGAGAAAGCAAAGAATAAGTGTCCCCTGCAATCCGTTCCCTTGGTGCTAGATGAACGAACGTCTCTCCACTTGCTCAGTTCTGAGAGATAAGTGTGTGTGAAAGCCGTCCATCACCTAGCTTGTTGGGAACACAAAGTTTCTTTTCAGTTGCAAACTCCATTCCATACATATATATGGGGAGGTAAAAGCTCCAACTCGCTTTTACAGTGAAAACTGCAGGAACTTCAAACCGACCCTAGGAAACACACTGAGAAAGCATAGAAAAAGTGTCTCCTGCAACCCGTTCCCTTGGTGCTAGATGAACGAACGTCTCTCCACTTGCTCAGTTCTGAGAGATAATTGTGTGTGAAAGCCGTCCTTCAACTAGCTTGTTGGGAACACAAAGTTTCTTTTCAGTTGCAAACTCCATTCCATACATATATATGGGGAGGTACTAGCTCCAACTCTGTTTTACAGTGAAAACTGCAGGAAATTCAAACCGGCACTAGGAAACAGACTGAGAAAACAGAGAAAAAGTGTCTCCTGCAACCCGTTCCCTTGGTGCTAAATGAACGAACGTCTCTCCACTTGCTCAGTTCTGAGAGATAAGTGTGTGTGAAAGCCGTCCTTCAACTTGCTTGTTGGGAACACAAAGTTTCTTTTCAGTTGCCAACTCCATTCCATACATATATATGGGGAGGTACTAGCTCCAACTCTGTTTTACAGTGAAAACTGCAGGAAATTCAAACCGGCACTAGGAAACAGACTGAGAAAACAGAAAAAAAGTGTCTCCTGCAACCCGTTCCCTTGGTGCTAAATGAACGAACGTCTCTCCACTTGCTCAGTTCTGAGAGATAAGTGTGTGTGAAAGCCGTCCTTCACTTAGCTTGTTGGGAACACAAAGTTTCTTTTCAGTTGCAAACTCCATTCCATACATATATTTGGGGAGGTTCTAGCTCCAACTCGGTGTGACAGTGAAAACTGCAGGAACTTCAAAGCGGCACTAGGAAACAGAATGAGAAAGCAGAGAAAAAGTGTCCCCTGCAACCCGTTCCCTTGGTGCTAGATGAATGAACGTCTCTCCACTTGCTCAGTTCTGAGAGATAAGTGTGTGTGAAAGCCGTACTTCAACTAGCTTGTTGGGAACACAAAGTTTCTTTTCAGTTGCAATCTCCACTCCATCCATATATATTGGGAGGTACTAGCTCCAACACGGTTTGACAGTGAAAACTGCAGGAACCACAAACCGGCACTAGGAAACAGACTGAGAAAACAGAGAAAAAGTGTCTCCTGCAACCCGTTCCCTTGATTGTAGATGAACGAACGTCTCTCCACTTGCTCATTTCTGAGAGATAAGTGTGTGTGAAAGCGGACCTTCACCTAGCTTGTTGGGAACACAAAGTTTCTTTTCAGTTGCAAACTCCATTTCTTACATATATATAGGGAGGTACTAGCTCCAACTCGGTTTTACAGTGAAAACTGCAGGAGCTTCAAACCGGCACTAGGAAACAGACTGAGAAATCAGAGAAAAAGTGTCTCCTGCAACAAGAACCCTTGGTGCTAGATGAACGAACGTCTCTCCACTTGCTTAGTTCTGAGAGATAATTGTGTGTGAAAGCCGTCCTTCAACTAGCTTGTTGGGAACACAAAGTTTCTTTTCAGTTGCAAACTCCATTCCATACATATATATGGGGAGGTACTAGCTCAAATTCGGTTTTACAGTGAAAACTGCAGGACCTTCAAACCGGCACTAGGAAACAGACTGAGAAAGCAGAGAAAAAGTGTCTCCTGCAACACGTTCCCTTGGTGCTAGATGAAAGAACGTCTCTCCACTTGCTCATTTCTGAGAGATAAGTGTGTGTGAAAGCGGTCCTTCACCTAGCTTGTTGGGAACACAAAGTTTCTTTTCAGTTGCAAACTCCATTCCTTACATATATATAGGGAGGTACTAGCTCCAAATCGGTTTTACAGTGAAAACTGCAGGAACTTCAAACCGGCACAAGGAAACAGACTGAGAAAGCTGAGAAATTGTGTCTCCTGCAACCCATTCCCTTGGGGCTAGATGAACGAACGTCTCTCCACTTGCTCAGTTCTGAGAAATAAATGTGTGTGAAAGCCGTCCTTCACCTAGCTTGTTGGGAACACAAAGTTTCTTTTCAGTTGCAAACTCCATTCCATACATATATTTGGGGAGGTTCTAGCTCCAACTCGGTGTGACAGTGAAAACTGCAGGAACTTCAAACCGGCACTAGGAAACAGACTGAGAAAGCAGAGAAAAAGTGTCCCCTGCAACCCGTTCCCTTGGAGCTAGATGAATGAACGTCTCTCCACTTGCTCAGTTCTGAGAGATAAGTGTGTGTGAAAGCCGTACTTCAACTAGCTTGTTGGGAACACAAAGTTTCTTTTCAGTTGCAATCTCCACTCCATCCATATATATGGGGAGGTACTAGCTCCAACTCGGTTTGACAGTGAAAACTGCAGGAACCTCAAACCGGCACTAGGAAACAGACTGAGAAAACAGAGAAAAAGTGTCTCCTGCAACCCGTTCCCTTGATTGTAGATGAACGAACGTCTCTCCACTTGCTCAGTTCTGAGAGATAAGTGTGTGTGAAAGCCGTCCTTCACATAGCTTGTTGGGAACACAAAGTTTCTTTACAGTTGCAAACTCCATTCCATACATATAAATGGGGTGGTACTAGCTCCAATTCGGTTTTACAGTGAAAACTGCAGGAACATCAAACCGGCACTAGGAAACAGACTGAGAAATCAGAGAAAAAGTGTCTCCTTCAAACCGATCCCTTGGTGCTAGATGAACGAACGTCTCTCCACTTGCTCAGTTCTGAGAGATAATTGTGTGTGAAAGCCGTCCTTCAACTAGCTTGTTGGGAACACAAAGTTTCTTTTCAGTTGCAAACTCCATTCCATACATATATATGGGGAGGTACTAGCTCAAACTCGGTTTTACAGTGAAAACTGCAGGACCTTCAAACCGGCACTAGGAAACAGACTGAGAAAGCAGAGAAAAAGTGTCTCCTGCAACACGTTCCCTTGGTGCTAGATGAAAGAACGTCTCTCCACTTGCTCATTTCTGAGAGATAAGTGTGTGTGGAAGCGGTCCTTCACCTAGCTTGTTGGGAACACAAAGTTTCTTTTCAGTTGCAAACTCCATTCCTTACATATATATAGGGAGGTACTAGCTCCAACTCGGTTTTACAGTGAAAACTGCAGGAACTTCAAACCGGCACTAGGAAACAGACTGAGAAATCAGAGAAATAGTGTCTCCTGCAACCCGATCCCTTTGTGCTAGATGAACGAACGTCTCTCCACTTGCTTAGTTCTGAGAGATAATTGTGTGTGAAAGCCGTCCTTCAACTAGCTTGTTGGGAACACAAAGTTTCTTTTCAGTTGCAAACTCCATTCCATACATATATATGGGGAGGTAGTAGCTCAAACTCGGTTTTACAGTGAAAACTGCAGGACCTTCAAACCGGCACTAGGAAACAGACTGAGAAAGCAGAGAAAAAGTGTCTCCTCCAACACGTTCCCTTGGTGCTAGATGAAAGAACGTCTCTCCACTTGCTCATTTCTGAGAGATAAGTGTGTGTGAAAGCGGTCCTTCACCTAGCTTGTTGGGAACACAAAGTTTCTTTTCAGTTGCAAACTCCATTTCTTACATATATATAGGGAGGTACTAGCTCCAAATCGGTTTTACAGTGAAAACTGCAGGAACTTCAAACCGGCACTAGGAAACAGACTGAGAAAGCTGAAAAATTGTGTCTCCTGCAACCCATTCCCTTGGGGCTAGATGAACGAACGTCTCTCCACTTGCTCAGTTCTGAGAGATAAATGTGTGTGAAAGCCGTCCTTCACCTAGCTTGTTGGGAACACAAAGTTTCTTTTCAGTTGCAAACTCCATTCCATACATATATTTGTGGAGGTTCTAGCTCCAACTCGGTGTGACAGTGAAAACTGCAGGAACTTCAAACCGGCACTAGGAAACAGACTGAGAAAGCAGAGAAAAAGTGTCCCCTGTAACCCGTTCCCTTGGTGCTAGATGAATGAACGTCTCTCCACTTGCTCAGTTCTGAGAGATAAGTGTGTGTGAAAGCCGTACTTCAACTAGCTTGTTGGGAACACAAAGTTTCTTTTCAGTTGCAATCTCCACTCCATCCATATATATGGGGAGGTACTAGCTCCAACTCTGTTTTACAGTGAAAACTGCAGGAACCTCAAACCGGCACTAGGAAACAGACTGAGTATACAGAGAAAAAGTGTCTCCTGCAACCAGTTCCCTTGATTGTAGATGAACGAACGTCTCTCCACTTGCTCAGTTCTGAGAGATAATTGTGTGTGAAAGCCGTCCTTCACCTAGCTTGTTGGGAACACAAAGTTTCATTTCAGTTGCAAACTCCATTCCATACATATATTTGGCGAGGTTCTAGCTCCAACTCGGTGTGACAGTGAAAACTGCAGGAACTTCAATCCGGCACTAGGAAACAGACTGAGAAAGCAAAGAAAAAGTGTCCCCTGCAATCCGTTCCCTTGGTGCTAGATGAACGAACGTCTCTCCACTTGCTCATTTCTGAGAGATAAGTGTGTGTGAAAGCCGTCCATCACCTAGCTTGTTGGGAACACAAAGTTTCTTTTCAGTTGCAAACTCCATTCCATACATATATATGGGGAGGTAAAAGCTCCAACTCGCTTTTACAGTGAAAACTGCAGGAACTTCAAACCGACCCTAGGAAACACACTGAGAAAGCATAGAAAAAGTGTCTCCTGCAACCCGTTCCCTTGGTGCTCGATGAACGAACGTCTCTCCACTTGCTCAGTTCTGAGAGATAATTGTGTGTGAAAGCCGTCCTTCAACTAGCTTGTTGGGAACACAAAGTTTCTTTTCAGTTGCAAACTCCATTCCATACATATATATGGGGGGGTACAAGCTCCAACTCTGTTTTACAGTGAAAACTGCAGGAAATTCAAACCGGCACTAGGAAACAGACTGAGAAAACAGAGAAAAAGTGTCTCCTGCAACCCGTTCCCTTGGTGCTAAATGAACGAACGTCTCTCCACTTGCTCAGTTCTGAGAGATAAGTGTGTGTGAAAGCCGTCCTTCAACTTGCTTGTTGGGAACACAAAGTTTCTTTTCAGTTGCCAACTCCATTCCATACATATATATGGGGAGGTACTAGCTCCAACTCTGTTTTACAGTGAAAACTGCAGGAAATTCAAACCGGCACTAGGAAACAGACTGAGAAAACAGAAAAAAAGTGTCTCCTGCAACCCGTTCCCTTGGTGCTAAATGAACGAACGTCTCTCCACTTGCTCAGTTCTGAGAGATAAGTGTGTGTGAAAGCCGTCCTTCACCTAGCTTGTTGGGAACACAAAGTTTCTTTTCAGTTGCAAACTCCATTCCATACATATATTTGGGGAGGTTCTAGCTCCAACTCGGTGTGACAGTGAAAACTGCAGGAACTTCAAAGCGGCACTAGGAAACAGAATGAGAAAGCAGAGAAAAAGTGTCCCCTGCAACCCGTTCCCTTGGTGCTAGATGAATGAACGTCTCTCCACTTGCTCAGTTCTGAGAGATAAGTGTGTGTGAAAGCCGTACTTCAACTAGCTTGTTGGGAACACAAAGTTTCTTTTCAGTTGCAATCTCCACTCCATCCATATATATTGGGAGGTACTAGCTCCAACACGGTTTGACAGTGAAAACTGCAGGAACCACAAACCGGCACTAGGAAACAGACTGAGAAAACAGAGAAAAAGTGTCTCCTGCAACCCGTTCCCTTGATTGTAGATGAACGAACGTCTCTCCACTTGCTCATTTCTGAGAGATAAGTGTGTGTGAAAGCGGACCTTCACCTAGCTTGTTGGGAACACAAAGTTTCTTTTCAGTTGCAAACTCCATTTCTTACATATATATAGGGAGGTACTAGCTCCAACTCGGTTTTACAGTGAAAACTGCAGGAGCTTCAAACCGGCACTAGGAAACAGACTGAGAAATCAGAGAAAAAGTGTCTCCTGCAACAAGAACCCTTGGTGCTAGATGAACGAACGTCTCTCCACTTGCTTAGTTCTGAGAGATAATTGTGTGTGAAAGCCGTCCTTCAACTAGCTTGTTGGGAACACAAAGTTTCTTTTCAGTTGCAAACTCCATTCCATACATATATATGGGGAGGTACTAGCTCAAATTCGGTTTTACAGTGAAAACTGCAGGACCTTCAAACCGGCACTAGGAAACAGACTGAGAAAGCAGAGAAAAAGTGTCTCCTGCAACACGTTCCCTTGGTGCTAGATGAAAGAACGTCTCTCCACTTGCTCATTTCTGAGAGATAAGTGTGTGTGAAAGCGGTCCTTCACCTAGCTTGTTGGGAACACAAAGTTTCTTTTCAGTTGCAAACTCCATTCCTTACATATATATAGGGAGGTACTAGCTCCAACTCGGTGTGACAGTGAAAAATGCAGGAACTTCAAACCGGCACTAGGAAACAGACTGAGAATTCAGAGAAATAGTTTCTACTGCAACCCGATTCCTTGGTGCTAGATGAACGAACGTCTCTCCACTTGCTTAGTTCTGAGAGATAATTGTGTGTGAAAGCCGTCCTTCAACTAGCTTGTTGGGAACACAAAGTTTCTTTTCAGTTGCAAACTCCATTCCATACATATATATGGGGAGGTACTAGCTCCAACTCTGTTTTACAGTGAAAACTGCAGGACCTTCAAACCGGCACTAGGAAACAGACTGAGAAAGCAGAGAAAAAGTGTCTCTTCCAACACGTTCCCTTGGTGCTAGATGAAAGAACGTCTCTCCACTTGCTCATTTCTGAGAGATAAGTGTGTGTGAAAGCGGTCCTTCACCTAGCTTGTTGGGAACACAAAGTTTCTTTTCAGTTGCAAACTCCATTCCTTACATATATATAGGGAGGTACTAGCTCCAAATCGGTTTTACAGTGAAAACTGCAGGAACTTCAAAACGGCACAAGGAAACAGACTGAGAAAGCTGAGAAATTGTGTCTCCTGCAACCCATTCCCTTGGGGCTAGATGAACGAACGTCTCTCCACTTGCTCAGTTCTGAGAGATAAATGTGTGTGAAAGCCGTCCTTCACCTAGCTTGTTGGGAACACAAAGTTTCTTTTCAGTTGCAAACTCCATTCCATACATATATTTGGGGAGGTTCTAGCTCCAACTCGGTGTGACAGTGAAAACTGCAGGAACTTCAAACCGGCACTAGGAAACAGACTGAGAAAGCAGAGAAAAAGTGTCCCCTGCAACCCGTTCCCTTGGTGCTAGATGAATGAACGTCTCTCCACTTGCTCAGTTCTGAGAGATAAGTGTGTGTGAAAGCCGTACTTCAACTAGCTTGTTGGGAACACAAAGTTTCTTTTCAGTTGCAATCTCCACTCCATCCATATATATGGGGAGGTACTAGCTCCAACTCGGTTTGACAGTGAAAACTGCAGGAACCTCAAACCGGCACTAGGAAACAGACTGAGAAAACAGAGAAAAAGTGTCTCCTGCAACCCGTTCCCTTGATTGTAGATGAACGAACGTCTCTCCACTTGCTCAGTTCTGAGAGATAAGTGTGTGTGAAAGCCGTCCTTCACCTAGCTTGTTGGGAACACAAAGTTTCTTTACAGTTGCAAACTCCATTCCATACATATATATGGGGTGGTACTAGCTCCAATTCGGTTTTACAGTGAAAACTGCAGGAACATCAAACCGGCACTAGGAAACAGACTGAGAAATCAGAGAAAAAGTGTCTCCTGCAACCCGATCCCTTGGTGCTAGATGAACGAACGTCTCTCCACTTGCTCAGTTCTGAGAGATAATTGTGTGTGAAAGCCGTCCTTCAACTAGCTTGTTGGGAACACAAAGTTTCTTTTCAGTTGGAAACTCCATTCCATACATATATATGGGGAGGTACTAGCTCAAATTCGGTTTTACAGTGAAAACTGCAGGACCTTCAAACCGGCACTAGGAAACAGACTGAGAAAGCAGAGAAAAAGTGTCTCCTGCAACACGTTCCCTTGGTGCTAGATGAAAGAACGTCTCTCCACTTGCTCATTTCTGAGAGATAAGTGTGGGTGGAAGCGGTCCTTCACCTAGCTTGTTGGGAACACAAAGTTTCTTTTCAGTTGCAAACTCCATTCCTTACATATATATAGGGAGGTACTAGCTCCAACTCGGTTTTACAGTGAAAACTGCAGGAACTTCAAACCGGCACTAGGAAACAGACTGAGAAATCAGAGAAATAGTTTCTCCTGCAGCCCGATCCCTTGGTGCTAGATGAACGAACGTCTCTCCACTTGCTTAGTTCTGAGAGATAATTGTGTGTGAAAGCCGTCCTTCAACTAGCTTGTTGGGAACACAAAGTTTCTTTTCAGTTGCAAACTCCATTCCATACATATATATGGGGAGGTAGTAGCTCAAACTCGGTTTTACAGTGAAAACTGCAGGACCTTCAAACCGGCACTAGGAAACAGACTGACAAAGCAGAGAAAAAGTGTCTCCTCCAACAAGTTCCCTTGGTGCTAGATGAAAGAACGTCTCTCCACTTGCTCATTTCTGAGAGATAAGTGTGTGTGAAAGCGGTCCTTCACCTAGCTTGTTGGGAACACAAAGTTTCTTTTCAGTTGCAAACTCCATTCCTTACATATATATAGGGAGGTACTAGCTCCAAATCGGTTTTACAGTGAAAACTGCAGGAACTTCAAACCGGCACTAGGAAACAGACTGAGAAAGCTGAGAAATTGTGTCTCCTGCAACCCATTCCCTTGGGGCTAGATGAACGAACGTCTCTCCACTTGCTCAGTTCTGAGAGATAAATGTGTGTGAAAGCCGTCCTTCACCTAGCTTGTTGGGAACACAAAGTTTCTTTTCAGTTGCAAACTCCATTCCATACATATATTTGGGGAGGTTCTAGCTCCAACTCGGTGTGACAGTGAAAACTGCAGGAACTTCAAACCGGCACTAGGAAACAGACTGAGAAAGCAGAGAAAAAGTGTCCCCTGCAACCCGTTCCCTTGGTGCTAGATGAATGAACGTCTCTCCACTTGCTCAGTTCTGAGAGATAAGTGTGTGTGAAAGCCTTCCTTCACCTAGCTTGTTGGGAACACAAAGTTTCTTTACAGTTGCAAACTCCATTCCATACATATATATGGGGTGGTACTAGCTCCAATTCGGTTTTACAGTGAAAACTGCAGGAACATCAAACCGGCACTAGGAAACAGACTGAGAAATCAGAGAAAAAGTGTCTCCTGCAACCCGATCCCTTGGTGCTAGATGAACGAACGTCTCTCCACTTGCTCAGTTCTGAGAGATAATTGTGTGTGAAAGCCGTCCTTCAACTAGCTTGTTGGGAACACAAAGTTTCTTTTCAGTTGCAAACTCCATTCCATACATATATATGGGGAGGTACTAGCTCAAACTCGGTTTTACAGTGAAAACTGCATGACCTTCAAACCGGCACTAGGAAACAGACTGAGAAACTGAGAAAAAGTGTCTCCTGCAACCCGTTCCCTTGGTGCTAAATGAACGAACGTCTCTCCACTTGCTCAGTTCTGAGAGATAAGTGTGTGTGAAAGCCGTCCTTCAACTTGCTTGTTGGGAACACAAAGTTTCTTTTCAGTTGCCAACTCCATTCCATACATATATATGGGGAGGTACTAGCTCCAACTCTGTTTTACAGTGAAAACTGCAGGAAATTCAAATCGGCACTAGGAAACAGACTGAGAAAACAGAAAAAAAGTGTCTCCTGCAACCCGTTCCCTTGGTGCTAAATGAACGAACGTCTCTCCACTTGCTCAGTTCTGAGAGATAAGTGTGTGTGAAAGCCGTCCTTCACCTAGCTTGTTGGGAACACAAAGTTTCTTTTCAGTTGCAAACTCCATTCCATACATATATTTGGGGAGGTTCTAGCTCCAACTCGGTGTGACAGTGAAAACTGCAGGAACTTCAAAGCGGCACTAGGAAACAGAATGAGAAAGCAGAGAAAAAGTGTCCCCTGCAACCCGTTCCCTTGGTGCTAGATGAATGAACGTCTCTCCACTTGCTCAGTTCTGAGAGATAAGTGTGTGTGAAAGCCGTACTTCAACTAGCTTGTTGGGAACACAAAGTTTCTTTTCAGTTGCAATCTCCACTCCATCCATATATATTGGGAGGTACTAGCTCCAACACGGTTTGACAGTGAAAACTGCAGGAACCACAAACCGGCACTAGGAAACAGACTGAGAAAACAGAGAAAAAGTGTCTCCTGCAACCCGTTCCCTTGATTGTAGATGAACGAACGTCTCTCCACTTGCTCATTTCTGAGAGATAAGTGTGTGTGAAAGCGGACCTTCACCTAGCTTGTTGGGAACACAAAGTTTCTTTTCAGTTGCAAACTCCATTTCTTACATATATATAGGGAGGTACTAGCTCCAACTCGGTTTTACAGTGAAAACTGCAGGAGCTTCAAACCGGCACTAGGAAACAGACTGAGAAATCAGAGAAAAAGTGTCTCCTGCAACAAGAACCCTTGGTGCTAGATGAACGAACGTCTCTCCACTTGCTTAGTTCTGAGAGATAATTGTGTGTGAAAGCCGTCCTTCAACTAGCTTGTTGGGAACACAAAGTTTCTTTTCAGTTGCAAACACCATTCCATACATATATATGGGGAGGTACTAGCTCAAATTCGGTTTTACAGTGAAAACTGCAGGACCTTCAAACCGGCACTAGGAAACAGACTGAGAAAGCAGAGAAAAAGTGTCTCCTGCAACACGTTCCCTTGGTGCTAGATGAAAGAACGTCTCTCCACTTGCTCATTTCTGAGAGATAAGTGTGTGTGAAAGCGGTCCTTCACCTAGCTTGTTGGGAACACAAAGTTTCTTTTCAGTTGCAAACTCCATTCCTTACATATATATAGGGAGGTACTAGCTCCAACTCGGTGTGACAGTGAAAACTGCAGGAACTTCAAACCGGCACTAGGAAACAGACTGAGAAATCAGAGAAATAGTTTCTACTGCAACCCGATTCCTTGGTGCTAGATGAACGAACGTCTCTCCACTTGCTTAGTTCTGAGAGATAATTGTGTGTGAAAGCCGTCCTTCAACTAGCTTGTTGGGAACACAAAGTTTCTTTTCAGTTGCAAACTCCATTCCATACATATATATGGGGAGGTAGTAGCTCAAACTCGGTTTTACAGTGAAAACTGCAGGACCTTCAAACCGGCACTAGGAAACAGACTGAGAAAGCAGAGAAAAAGTGTCTCTTCCAACACGTTCCCTTGGTGCTAGATGAAAGAACGTCTCTCCACTTGCTCATTTCTGAGAGATAAGTGTGTGTGAAAGCGGTCCTTCACCTAGCTTGTTGGGAACACAAAGTTTCTTTTCAGTTGCAAACTCCATTCCTTATATATATATAGGGAGGTACTAGCTCCAAATCGGTTTTACAGTGAAAACTGCAGGAACTTCAAAACGGCACAAGGAAACAGACTGAGAAAGCTGAGAAATTGTGTCTCCTGCAACCCATTCCCTTGGGGCTAGATGAACGAACGTCTCTCCACTTGCTCAGTTCTGAGAGATAAATGTGTGTGAAAGCCGTCCTTCACCTAGCTTGTTGGGAACACAAAGTTTCTTTTCAGTTGCAAACTCCATTCCATACATATATTTGGGGAGGTTCTAGCTCCAACTCGGTGTGACAGTGAAAACTGCAGGAACTTCAAACCGGCACTAGGAAACAGACTGAGAAAGCAGAGAAAAAGTGTCCCCTGCAACCCGTTCCCTTGGTGCTAGATGAATGAACGTCTCTCCACTTGCTCAGTTCTGAGAGATAAGTGTGTGTGAAAGCCGTACTTCAACTAGCTTGTTGGGAACACAAAGTTTCTTTTCAGTTGCAATCTCCACTCCATCCATATATATGGGGAGGTACTAGCTCCAACACGGTTTGACAGTGAAAACTGCAGGAACCTCAAACCGGCACTAGGAAACAGACTGAGAAAACAGAGAAAAAGTGTCTCCTGCAACCCGTTCCCTTGATTGTAGATGAACGAACGTCTCTCCACTTGCTCAGTTCTGAGAGATAAGTGTGTGTGAAAGCCGTCCTTCACCTAGCTTGTTGGGAACACAAAGTTTCTTTACAGTTGCAAACTCCATTCCATACATATATATGGGGTGGTACTAGCTCCAATTCGGTTTTACAGTGAAAACTGCAGGAACATCAAACCGGCACTAGGAAACAGACTGAGAAATCAGAGAAAAAGTGTCTCCTGCAACCCGATCCCTTGGTGCTAGATGAACGAACGTCTCTCCACTTGCTCAGTTCTGAGAGATAATTGTGTGTGAAAGCCGTCCTTCAACTAGCTTGTTGGGAACACAAAGTTTCTTTTCAGTTGGAAACTCCATTCCATACATATATATGGGGAGGTACTAGCTCAAATTCGGTTTTACAGTGAAAACTGCAGGACCTTCAAACCGGCACTAGGAAACAGACTGAGAAAGCAGAGAAAAAGTGTCTCCTGCAACACGTTCCCTTGGTGCTAGATGAAAGAACGTCTCTCCACTTGCTCATTTCTGAGAGATAAGTGTGGGTGGAAGCGGTCCTTCACCTAGCTTGTTGGGAACACAAAGTTTCTTTTCAGTTGCAAACTCCATTCCTTACATATATATAGGGAGGTACTAGCTCCAACTCGGTTTTACAGTGAAAACTGCAGGAACTTCAAACCGGCACTAGGAAACAGACTGAGAAATCAGAGAAATAGTTTCTCCTGCAGCCCGATCCCTTGGTGCTAGATGAACGAACGTCTCTCCACTTGCTTAGTTCTGAGAGATAATTGTGTGTGAAAGCCGTCCTTCAACTAGCTTGTTGGGAACACAAAGTTTCTTTTCAGTTGCAAACTCCATTCCATACATATATATGGGGAGGTAGTAGCTCAAACTCGGTTTTACAGTGAAAACTGCAGGACCTTCAAACCGGCACTAGGAAACAGACTGAGAAAGCAGAGAAAAAGTGTCTCCTCCAACAAGTTCCCTTGGTGCTAGATGAAAGAACGTCTCTCCACTTGCTCATTTCTGAGAGATAAGTGTGTGTGAAAGCGGTCCTTCACCTAGCTTGTTGGGAACACAAAGTTTCTTTTCAGTTGCAAACTCCATTCCTTACATATATATAGGGAGGTACTAGCTCCAAATCGGTTTTACAGTGAAAACTGCAGGAACTTCAAACCGGCACTAGGAAACAGACTGAGAAAGCTGAGAAATTGTGTCTCCTGCAACCCATTCCCTTGGGGCTAGATGAACGAACGTCTCTCCACTTGCTCAGTTCTGAGAGATAAATGTGTGTGAAAGCCGTCCTTCACCTAGCTTGTTGGGAACACAAAGTTTCTTTTCAGTTGCAAACTCCATTCCATACATATATTTGGGGAGGTTCTAGCTCCAACTCGGTGTGACAGTGAAAACTGCAGGAACTTCAAACCGGCACTAGGAAACAGACTGAGAAAGCAGAGAAAAAGTGTCCCCTGCAACCCGTTCCCTTGGTGCTAGATGAATGAACGTCTCTCCACTTGCTCAGTTCTGAGAGATAAGTGTGTGTGAAAGCCTTCCTTCACCTAGCTTGTTGGGAACACAAAGTTTCTTTACAGTTGCAAACTCCATTCCATACATATATATGGGGTGGTACTAGCTCCAATTCGGTTTTACAGTGAAAACTGCAGGAACATCAAACCGGCACTAGGAAACAGACTGAGAAATCAGAGAAAAAGTGTCTCCTGCAACCCGATCCCTTGGTGCTAGATGAACGAACGTCTCTCCACTTGCTCAGTTCTGAGAGATAATTGTGTGTGAAAGCCGTCCTTCAACTAGCTTGTTGGGAACACAAAGTTTCTTTTCAGTTGCAAACTCCATTCCATACATATATATGGGGAGGTACTAGCTCAAACTCGGTTTTACAGTGAAAACTGCATGACCTTCAAACCGGCACTAGGAAACAGACTGAGAAACTGAGAAAAAGTGTCTCCTGCAACACGTTCACTTGGTGCTAGATGAAAGAACGTCTCTCCACTTGCTCATTTCTGAGAGATAAGTGTGTGTGAAAGCGGTCCTTCACCTAGCTTGTTGGGAACACAAAGTTTCTTTTCAGGTGCAAACTCCATTTCTTACATATATATAGGGAGGTACTAGCTCCAACTCGGTTTTACAGTGAAAACTGCAGGAACTTCAAACCGGCACTAGGAAACAGACTGAGAAATCAGAGAAAAAGTGTCTCCTGCAACCCGATCCTTTGGTGCTAGATGAACGAACGTCTCTCCACTTGCTTAGTTCTGAGAGATAATTGTGTGTGAAAGCCGTCCTTCAACTAGCTTGTTGGGAACACAAAGTTTCTTTTCAGTTGCAAACTCCATTCCATACATATATATGGGGAGGTACTAGCTCAAACTCGGTTTTACAGTGAAAACTGCAGGACCTTCAAACCGGCACTAGGAAACAGACTGAGAAAGCAGAGAAAAAGTGTCTCCTGCAACACGTTCCCTTGGTGCTAGATGAAAGAACGTCTCTCCACTTGCTCATTTCTGAGAGATAAGTGTGTGTGAAAGCGGTCCTTCAGCTAGCTTGTTGGGAACACAAAGTTTCTTTTCAGTTGCAAACTCCATTCCTTACATATATATAGGGAGGTACTAGCTCCAACTCGGTTTTACAGTGAAAACTGCAGGAACTTCAAACCGGCACTAGGAAACAGACTGAGAAATCAGAGAAAAAGTGTCTCCTGCAACCCGATCCCTTGGTGCTAGATGAACGAACGTCTCTCCACTTGCTTAGTTCTGAGAGATAATTGTGTGTGAAAGCCGTCCTTCAACTAGCTTGTTGGGAACACAAATTTTCTTTTCAGTTGCAAACTCCATTCCATACATATATATGGGGAGGTACTAGCTCAAACTCGGCTTTACAGTGAAAACTGCGGGACCTTCAAACCGGCACTAGGAAACAGACTGAGAAAGCAGAGAAAAAGTGTCTTCTGCAACACGTTCCCTTGGTGCTAGATGAAAGAACGTCTCTCCACTTGCTCATTTCTGAGAGATAAGTGTGTGTGAAAGCGGTACTTCAACTAGCTTGTTGGGAACACAAAGTTTCTTTTCAGTTGCAATCTCCACTCCATCCATATATATGGGGAGGTACTAGCTCCAACTCGGTTTGACAGTGAAAACTGCAGGAACCTCAAACCGGCACTAGGAAACAGACTGAGAAAACAGAGAAAAAGTGTCTCCTGCAACCCGTTCCCTTGATTGTAGATGAACGAACGTCTCTCCACTTGCTCAGTTCTGAGAGATAAGTGTGTGTGAAAGCCGTCCTTCACCTAGCTTGTTGGGAACACAAAGTTTCTTTACAGTTGCAAACTCCATTCCATACATATATATGGGGTGGTACTAGCTCCAATTCGGTTTTACAGTGAAAACTGCAGGAACATCAAACCGGCACTAGGAAACAGACTGAGAAATCAGAGAAAAAGTGTCTCCTGCAACCCGATCCCTTGGTGCTAGATGAACGAACGTCTCTCCACTTGCTCAGTTCTGAGAGATAATTGTGTGTGAAAGCCGTCCTTCAACTAGCTTGTTGGGAACACAAAGTTTCTTTTCAGTTGGAAACTCCATTCCATACATATATATGGGGAGGTACTAGCTCAAATTCGGTTTTACAGTGAAAACTGCAGGACCTTCAAACCGGCACTAGGAAACAGACTGAGAAAGCAGAGAAAAAGTGTCTCCTGCAACACGTTCCCTTGGTGCTAGATGAAAGAACGTCTCTCCACTTGCTCATTTCTGAGAGATAAGTGTGGTTGGAAGCGGTCCTTCACCTAGCTTGTTGGGAACACAAAGTTTCTTTTCAGTTGCAAACTCCATTCCTTACATATATATAGGGAGGTACTAGCTCCAACTCGGTTTTACAGTGAAAACTGCAGGAACTTCAAACCGGCACTAGGAAACAGACTGAGAAATCAGAGAAATAGTTTCTCCTGCAGCCCGATCCCTTGGTGCTAGATGAACGAACGTCTCTCCACTTGCTTAGTTCTGAGAGATAATTGTGTGTGAAAGCCGTCCTTCAACTAGCTTGTTGGGAACACAAAGTTTCTTTTCAGTTGCAAACTCCATTCCATACATATATATGGGGAGGTAGTAGCTCAAACTCGGTTTTACAGTGAAAACTGCAGGACCTTCAAACCGGCACTAGGAAACAGACTGAGAAAGCAGAGAAAAAGTGTCTCCTCCAACAAGTTCCCTTGGTGCTAGATGAAAGAACGTCTCTCCACTTGCTCATTTCTGAGAGATAAGTGTGTGTGAAAGCGGTCCTTCACCTAGCTTGTTGGGAACACAAAGTTTCTTTTCAGTTGCAAACTCCATTCCTTACATATATATAGGGAGGTACTAGCTCCAAATCGGTTTTACAGTGAAAACTGCAGGAACTTCAAACCGGCACTAGGAAACAGACTGAGAAAGCTGAGAAATTGTGTCTCCTGCAACCCATTCCCTTGGGGCTAGATGAACGAACGTCTCTCCACTTGCTCAGTTCTGAGAGATAAATGTGTGTGAAAGCCGTCCTTCACCTAGCTTGTTGGGAACACAAAGTTTCTTTTCAGTTGCAAACTCCATTCCATACATTTATTTGGGGAGGTTCTAGCTCCAACTCGGTGTGACAGTGAAAACTGCAGGAACTTCAAACCGGCACTAGGAAACAGACTGAGAAAGCAGAGAAAAAGTGTCCCCTGCAACCCGTTCCCTTGGTGCTAGATGAATGAACGTCTCTCCACTTGCTCAGTTCTGAGAGATAAGTGTGTGTGAAAGCCTTCCTTCACCTAGCTTGTTGGGAACACAAAGTTTCTTTACAGTTGCAAACTCCATTCCATACATATATATGGGGTGGTACTAGCTCCAATTCGGTTTTACAGTGAAAACTGCAGGAACATCAAACCGGCACTAGGAAACAGACTGAGAAATCAGAGAAAAAGTGTCTCCTGCAACCCGATCCCTTGGTGCTAGATGAACGAACGTCTCTCCACTTGCTCAGTTCTGAGAGATAATTGTGTGTGAAAGCCGTCCTTCAACTAGCTTGTTGGGAACACAAAGTTTCTTTTCAGTTGCAAACTCCATTCCATACATATATATGGGGAGGTACTAGCTCAAACTCGGTTTTACAGTGAAAACTGCATGACCTTCAAACCGGCACTAGGAAACAGACTGAGAAACTGAGAAAAAGTGTCTCCTGCAACACGTTCACTTGGTGCTAGATGAAAGAACGTCTCTCCACTTGCTCATTTCTGAGAGATAAGTGTGTGTGAACGCGGTCCTTCACCTAGCTTGTTGGGAACACAAAGTTTCTTTTCAGGTGCAAACTCCATTTCTTACATATATATAGGGAGGTACTAGCTCCAACTCGGTTTTACAGTGAAAACTGCAGGAACTTCAAACCGGCACTAGGAAACAGACTGAGAAATCAGAGAAAAAGTGTCTCCTGCAACCCGATCCTTTGGTGCTAGATGAACGAACGTCTCTCCACTTGCTTAGTTCTGAGAGATAATTGTGTGTGAAAGCCGTCCTTCAACTAGCTTGTTGGGAACACAAAGTTTCTTTTCAGTTGCAAACTCCATTCCATACATATATATGGGGAGGTACTAGCTCAAACTCGGTTTTACAGTGAAAACTGCAGGACCTTCAAACCGGCACTAGGAAACAGACTGAGAAAGCAGAGAAAAAGTGTCTCCTGCAACACGTTCCCTTGGTGCTAGATGAAAGAACGTCTCTCCACTTGCTCATTTCTGAGAGATAAGTGTGTGTGAAAGCGGTCCTTCACCTAGCTTGTTGGGAACACAAAGTTTCTTTTCAGTTGCAAACTCCATTCCTTACATATATATAGGGAGGTACTAGCTCCAACTCGGTTTTACAGTGAAAACTGCAGGAACTTCAAACCGGCACTAGGAAACAGACTGAGAAATCAGAGAAAAAGTGTCTCCTGCAACCCGATCCCTTGGTGCTAGATGAACGAACGTCTCTCCACTTGCTTAGTTCTGAGAGATAATTGTGTGTGAAAGCCGTCCTTCAACTAGCTTGTTGGGAACACAAATTTTCTTTTCAGTTGCAAACTCCATTCCATACATATATATGGGGAGGTACTAGCTCAAAATCGGCTTTACAGTGAAAACTGCGGGACCTTCAAACCGGCACTAGGAAACAGACTGAGAAAGCAGAGAAAAAGTGTCTTCTGCAACACGTTCCCTTGGTGCTAGATGAAAGAACGTCTCTCCACTTGCTCATTTCTGAGAGATAAGTGTGTGTGAAAGCGGTCCTTCACCTAGCTTGTTGGGAACACAAAGTTTCTTTTCAGTTGCAAACTCCATTCCTTACATATATATAGGGAGGTACTAGCTCCAACTCGGTTTTACAGTGAAAACTGCAGGAACTTCAAACCGGCACTAGGAAACAGACTGAGAAATCAGAGAAAAAGTGTCTCCTGCAACCCGATCCCTTGGTGCTAGATGAACGAACGTCTCTCCACTTGCTTAGTTCTGAGAGATAATTGTGTGTGAAAGCCGTCCTTCAACTAGCTTGTTGGGAACACAAAGTTTCTTTTCAGTTGCAAACTCCATTCCATACATATATATGGGGAGGTACTAGCTCAAATTCGGTTTTACAGTGAAAACTGCCGGACCTTCAAACCGGCACTAGGAAACAGACTGAGAAAGCAGAGAAAAAGTGTCTCCTGCAACACGTTCCCTTGGTGCTAGATGAAAGAACGTCTCTCCACTTGCTCATTTCTGAGAGATAAGTGTGTGTGGAAGCGGTCCTTCACCTAGCTTGTTGGGAACACAAAGTTTCTTTTCAGTTGCAAACTCCATTCCTTACATATATATAGGGAGGTACTAGCTCCAACTCGGTTTTACAGTGAAAACTGCAGGAACTTCAAACCGGCACTAGGAAACAGACTGAGAAATCAGAGAAATAGTTTCTCCTGCAACCCGATCCCTTGGTGCTAGATGAACGAACGTCTCTCCACTTGCTTAGTTCTGAGAGATAATTGTGTGTGAAAGCCGTCCTTCAACTAGCTTGTTGGGAACACAAAGTTTCTTTTCAGTTGCAAACTCCATTCCATACATATATATGGGGAGGTAGTAGCTCAAACTCGGTTTTAGAGTGAAAACTGCAGGACCTTCAAACCGGCACTAGGAAACAGACAGAGAAAGCAGAGAAAAATGTGTCTCCTCCAACACGTTCCCTTGGTGCTAGATGAAAGAACGTCTCTCCACTTGCTCATTTCTGAGAGATAAGTGTGTGTGAAAGCGGTCCTTCACCCAGCTTGTTGGGAACACAAAGTTTCTTTTCAGTTGCAAACTCCATTCCTTACATATATATAGGGAGGTACTAGCTCCAAATCGGTTTTACAGTGAAAACTGCAGGAACTTCAAACCGGCACTAGGAAACAGACTGAGAAAGCTGAGAAATTGTGTCTCCTGCAACCCATTCCCTTGGGGCTAGATGAACGAACGTCTCTCCACTTGCTCAGTTCTGAGAGATAAATGTGTGTGAAAGCCGTCCTTCACCTAGCTTGTTGGGAACACAAAGTTTCTTTTCAGTTGCAAACTCCATTCCATACATATATTTGGGGAGGTTCTAGCTCCAACTCGGTGTGACAGTGAAAAATGCAGGAACTTCAAACCGGCACTAGGAAACAGACTGAGAAAGCAGAGAAAAAGTGTCCCCTGCAACCCGTTCCCTTGGTGCTAGATGAATGAACGTCTCTCCACTTGCTCAGTTCTGAGAGATAAGTGTGTGTGAAAGCCGTACTTCAACTAGCTTGTTGGGAACACAAAGTTTCTTTTCAGTTGCAATCTCCACTCCATCCTTATATATGGGGAGGTACTAGCTCCAACTCGGTTTTACAGTGAAAACTGCAGGAACCTCAAACCGGCACTAGGAAACAGACTGAGAAATAAGAGAAAAAGTGTCTCCTGCAACCCGATCCCTTGGTGCTAGATGAAGGAACGTCTCTCCACTTGCTCAGTTCTGAGAGATAACTGTGTGTGAAAGCCGTCCTTCAACTAGCTTGTTGGGAACACAAAGTTTCTTTTCAGTTGCAAACTCCATTCCATACATATATATGGGGAGGTACTAGCTCAAACTCGGTTTTACAGTGAAAACTGCATGACCTTCAAACCGGCACTAGGAAACAGACTGAGAAACTGAGAAAAAGTGTCTCCTGCAACACGTTCCCTTGGTGCTAGATGAAAGAACGTCTCTCCACTTGCTCATTTCTGAGAGATAAGTGTGTGTGAAAGCGGTCCTTCACCTAGCTTGTTGGGAACACAAAGTTTCTTTTCAGTTGCAAACTCCATTTCTTACATATATATAGGGAGGTACTAGCTCCAACTCGGTTTTACAGTGAAAACTGCAGGAACTTCAAACCGGCACTAGGAAACAGACTGAGAAAGCAGAGAAAAAGTGTCTCCTGCAACACGTTCCCTTGGTGCTAGATGAAAGAACGTCTCTCCACTTGCTCATTTCTGAGAGATAAGTGTGTGTGGAAGCGGTCCTTCACCTAGCTTGTTGGGAACACAAAGTTTCTTTTCAGTTGCAAACTCCATTCCTTACATATATATAGGGAGGTACTTGCTCCAACTCGGTTTTACAGTGAAAACTGCAGGAACTTCAAACCGGCACTAGGAAACAGACTGAGAAATCAGAGAAATAGTTTCTCCTGCAACCCGATCCCTTGGTGCTAGATGAACGAACGTCTCTCCACTTGCTTAGTTCTGAGAGATAATTGTGTGTGAAAGCCGTCCTTCAACTAGCTTGTTGGGAACACAAAGTTTCTTTTCAGTTGCAAACTCCATTCCATACATATATATGGGGAGGTAGTAGCTCAAACTCGGTTTTACAGTGAAAACTGCAGGACCTTCAAACCGGCACTAGGAAGCAGACTGAGAAAGCAGAGTAAAAGTGTCTCCTCCAACACGTTCCTTTGGTGCTAGATGAAAGAACGTCTCTCCACTTGCTCATTTCTGAGAGATAAGTGTGTGTGAAAGCGGTCCTTCACCTAGCTTGTTGGGAACACAAAGTTTCTTTTCAGTTGCAAACTCCATTCCTTACATATATATAGGGAGGTACTAGCTCCAAATCGGTTTTACAGTGTAAACTGCAGGAACTTCAAACCGGCACTAGGAAACAGACTGAGAAAGCTGAGAAATTGTGTCTCCTGCAACCCATTCCCTTGGGGCTAGATGAACGAACGTCTCTCCACTTGCTCAGTTCTGAGAGATAAATGTGTGTGAAAGCCGTCCTTCACCTAGCTTGTTGGGAACACAAAGTTTCTTTTCAGTTGCAAACTCCATTCCATACATATATTTGCGGAGGTTCTAGCTCCAACTCGGTGTGACAGTGAAAACTGCAGGAACTTCAAACCGGCACTAGGAAACAGACTGAGAAAGCAGAGAAAAAGTGTCCCCTGCAACCCGTTCCCTTGGTGCTAGATGAATGAACGTCTCTCCACTTGCTCAGTTCTGAGAGATAAGTGTGTGTGAAAGCCGTACTTCAACTAGCTTGTTGGGAACACAAAGTTTCTTTTCAGTTGCAATCTCCACTCCATCCATATATATGGGGAGGTACTAGCTCCAACCCGGTTTGACAGTGAAAACTGCAGGAACTTCAAACCGGCACTAGGAAACAGACTGAGAAACTGAGAAAAAGTGTCTCCTGCAACACGTTCCCTTGGTGCTAGATGAAAGAACGTCTCTCCACTTGCTCATTTCTGAGAGATAAGTGTGTGTGAAAGCGGTCCTTCACCTAGCTTGTTGGGAACACAAAGTTTCTTTTCAGTTGCAAACTCCATTTCTTACATATATATAGGGAGGTACTAGCTCCAACTCGGTTTTACAGTGAAAACTGCAGGAACTTCAAACCGGCACTAGGAAACAGACTGAGAAATCAGAGAAATAGTGTCTCCTGCAACCCGATCCCTTGGTGCTAGATGAACGAACGTCTCTCCACTTGCTTAGTTCTGAGAGATAATTGTGTGTGAAAGCCGTCCTTCAACTAGCTTGTTGGGAACACAAAGTTTCTTTTCAGTTGCAAACTCCATTCCATACATATATATGGGGAGGTACTAGCTTCAACTCGGTTTTACAGTGAAAACTGCAGGACCTTCAAACCGGCACTAGGAAACAGACTGAGAAAGCAGAGAAAAAGTGTCTCCTGCAACACGTTCCCTTGGTGCTAGATGAAAGAACGTCTCTCCACTTGCTCATTTCTGAGAGATAAGTGTGTGTGAAAGCGGTCCTTCACCTAGCTTGTTGGGAACACAAAGTTTCTTTTCAGTTGCAAACTCCATTCCTTACATATATATAGGGAGGTACTAGCTCCAACTCGGTTTTACAGTGAAAACTGCAGGAACTTCAAACCGGCACTAGGAAACAGACTGAGAAATCAGAGAAATAGTGTCTCCTGCAACCCGATCCCTTGGTGTTAGAAGAACGAACGTCTCTCCACTTGCTTAGTTCAGAGAGATAATTGTGTGTGAAAGCCGTCCTTCAACTAGCTTGTTGGGAACACAAAGTTTCTTTTCAGTTGCAAACTCCATTCCATACATATATATGGGGAGGTACTAGCTCAAACTCGGCTTTACAGTGAAAACTGCGGGACCTTCAAACCGGCACTAGGAAACAGACTGAGAAAGCAGAGAAAAAGTGTCTTCTGCAACACGTTCCCTTGGTGCTAGATGAAAGAACGTCTCTCCACTTGCTCATTTCTGAGAGATAAGTGTGTGTGAAAGCCGTCCTTCACCGAGCTTGTTGGGAACACAAAGTTTCTTTTCTGTTGCAAAATCCATTCCATACATATATATGGGGAGGTACTAGCTCCAACTCGGTTTTACAGTGAAACCTTCAGGAACTTCAAACGGACACTAGGAAACAGACTGAGAAAGCAGAGATAAAGTGTCTCCTGCAACCCGTTCCCTTGGTGCTAGATGAACGAACGTCTCTCCACTTGCTCAGTTCTGAGAGATAAGTGTGTGTGAAAGCCGTCCTTCACCTAGCTTGTTGGGAACACAGAGTTTCTTTTCAGTTGCAAACTCCATTCCATACATATATATAGGGAGGTACAAGCTCCAACTCGGTTTTACAGTGAAAACTGCAGGAATTTCAAACCGGCACTAGGAAACAGACTGAGAATGCAGAGAAAAAGTGTCTCCTGCAAACCGTTCCCTTGGTGATAGATGAACGAACGTCTCTCCACTTGCTCAGTTCTGATAGATAAGTGTGTGTGAAAGCCGTCTTTCACCTAGCTTGTTGGGAACACAAAGTTTCTTTTCATTTGCAAACTTCACTCCATCCATATCTATGGGGAGGTACCAGCTCCAATTCGGTTTTACAGTGAAAACTGCAGGAACTTCAAACCGGCACTAGGAAACAGAGTGAGAAAGCAGAGAAAAAGTGTCTCCTGCAACACGTTCCCTTGGTGCTAGATGAACGAACGTCTCTCCACTTGCTCAGTTCTGAGAGATAAGTGTGTGTGAAAGCCGTCCTTCACCTAGCTTGTTGGGAACACAAAGTTTCTTTTCAGTAGCAAACTCCATTCCATACATATATATGGGGAGGTACTAGCTCCAACTCTGTTTTACAGTGAAAACTGCAGGAAATTCAAACCGGCACTAGGAAACAGACTGAGAAAACAGAGAAAAAGTGTCTCCTGCAACCCCTTCCCTTGGTGCTAGATGAACGAACGTCTCTCCACTTGCTCAGTTCTGAGAGATAAGTGTGTGTGAAAGCCGTCCTTCACCTAGCTTGTTGGGAACACAAAGTTTCTTTTCAGTTGCAAACTCCATTCCATACATATATTTGGCGAGGTTCTAGCTCCAACTCGGTGTGACAGTGAAAACTGCAGGAACTTCAATCCGGCACTAGGAAACAGACTGAGAAAGCAGAGAAAAAGTGTCCCCTGCAATCCGTTCCCTTGGTGCTAGATGAACGAACGTCTCTCCACTTGCTCAGTTCTGATAGATAAGTGTGTGTGAAAGCCGTCCTTCACCTAGCTTGTTGGGAACACAAAGTTTCTTTTCAGTTGCAAACTCCATTCCATACATATACATGGGGAGGTAAAAGCTCCAACTCGGTTTTACAGTGAAAACTGCAGGAACTTCAAACCGACCCTAGGAAACAGACTGAGAAAGCAGGGAAAAGTGTCTCCTGCAACCCGTTCCCTTGGTGCTAGATGAACGAACGTCTCTCCACTTGCTCAGTTCTGAGAGATAATTGTGTGTGAAAGCCGTCCTTCAACTAGCTTGTTGGGAACACAAAGTTTCTTTTCAGTTGCAAACTCCAATCCATACATATATATGGGGAGGTACTAGCTCCAACTCTGTTTTACAGTGAAAACTGCAGGAAATTCAAACCGGCACTAGGAAACAGACTGAGAAAACAGAGAAAAAGTGTCTCCTGCAACCCGTTCCCTTGGTGCTAAATGAACGAACGTCTCTCCACTTGCTCAGTTCTGAGAGATAAGTGTGTGTGAAAGCCGTCCTTCAGCTAGCTTGTTGGGAACACAAAGTTTCTTTTCAGTTGCAAACTCCATTCCATACATATATATGGGGAGGTACTAGCTCCAACTCTGTTTTACAGTAAAAACTGCAGGAAATTCAAACCGGCACTAGGAAACAGACTGAGAAAACAGAGAAATAGTGTCTCCTGCAACCCGATCCCTTGGTGCTAGATGAACGAACGTCTCTCCACTTGCTCAGTTCTGAGAGATAAGTGTGTGTGAAAGCCGTCCTTCACCTAGCTTGTTGGGAACACAAAGTTTCTTTTCAGTTGCAAACTCCATTCCATACATATATTTGGGGAGGTTCTAGCTCCAACTCGGTGTGACAGTGAAAACTGCAGGAACTTCAAACCGGCACTAGGAAACAGACTGAGAAAGCAGAGAAAAAGTGTCCCCTGCAACTCGTTCCCTTGGTGCTAGATGAATGAACGTCTCTCCACTTGCTCAGTTCTGAGAGATAAGTGTGTGTGAAAGCCGTACTTCAACTAGCTTGTTGGGAACACAAAGTTTCTTTTCAGTTGCAATCTCCACTCCATCCATATATATGGGGAGGTACTAGCTCCAACACGGTTTGACAGTGAAAACTGCAGGAACCTCAAACCGGCACTAGGAAACAGACTGAGAAAACACAGAAAAAGTGTCTCCTGCAACCCGTTCCCTTGATTGTAGATGAACGAACGTCTCTCCACTTGCTCAGTTCTGAGAGATAAGTGTGTGTGAAAGCCGTCCTTCACCTAGCTTGTTGGGAACACAAAGTTTCTTTACAGTTGCAAACTCCTTTCCATACATATATATGGGGTGGTACTAGCTCCAATTCGGTTTTACAGTGAAAACTGCAGGAACATCAAACCGGCACTAGGAAACAGACTGAGAAATCAGAGAAAAAGTGTCTCCTGCAACCCGATCCCTTGGTGCTAGATGAACGAACGTCTCTCCACTTGCTCAGTTCTGAGAGATAATTGTGTGTGAAAGCCGTCCTTCAACTAGCTTGTTTGGAACACAAAGTTTCTTTTCAGTTGCAAACTCCATTCCATACATATATATGGGGAGGTACTAGCTCAAACTCGGTTTTACAGTGAAAACTGCATGACCTTCAAACCGGCACTAGGAAACAGACTGAGAAACTGAGAAAAAGTGTATCCTGCAACACGTTCCCTTGGTGCTAGATGAAAGAATGTCTCTCCACTTGCTCATTTCTGAGAGATAAGTGTGTGTGAAAGCGGTCCTTCACCTAGCTTGTTGGGAACACAAAGTTTCTTTTCAGTTGCAAACTCCATTTCTTACATATATATAGGGAGGTACTAGCTCCAACTCGGTTTTACAGTGAAAACTGCAGGAACTTCAAACCGGCACTAGGAAACAGACTGAGAAATCAGAGAAATAGTGTCTCCTGCAACCCGATCCCTTGGTGCTAGATGAACGAACGTCTCTCCACTTGCTTAGTTCTGAGAGATAATTGTGTGTGAAAGCCGTCCTTCAACTAGCTTGTTGGGAACACAAAGTTTCTTTTCAGTTGCAAACTCCATTCCATACATATATATGGGGAGGTACTAGCTCAAACTCGGTTTTACAGTGAAAACTGCAGGAAATTCAAACCGGCACTAGGAAACAGACTGAGAAAGCAGAGAAAAAGTTTCTCCTGCAACCCGTTCCCTTGGTGCTAAATGAACGAACGTCTCTCCACTTGCTCAGTTCTGAGAGATAAGTGTGTGTGAAAGCCGTCCTTCAGCTAGCTTGTTGGGAACACAAAGTTTCTTTTCAGTTGCAAACTCCATTCCATACATATATATGGGGAGGTACTAGCTCCAACTCTGTTTTACAGTGAAAACTGCAGGAAATTCAAACCGGCACTAGGAAACAGACTGAGAAAACAGAGAAAAAGTGTCTCCTGCAACCCCTTCCCTTGGTGCTAGATGAACGAACGTCTCTCCACTTGCTCAGTTCTGAGAGATAAGTGTGTGTGAATGCCGTCCTTCACCTAGCTTGTTGGGAACACAAAGTTTCTTTTCAGTTGCAAACTCCATTCCATACATATATTTGGCGAGGTTCTAGCTCCAACTCGGTGTGACAGTGAAAACTGCAGGAACTTCAATCCGGCACTAGGAAACAGACTGAGAAAGCAGAGAAAAAGTGTCCCCTGCAATCCGTTCCCTTGGTGCTAGATGAACGAACGTCTCTCCACTTGCTCAGTTCTGATAGATAAGTGTGTGTGAAAGCCGTCCTTCAGCTAGCTTGTTGGGAACACAAAGTTTCTTTTCAGTTGCAAACTCCATTCCATACATATATATGGGGAGGTACTAGCTCCAACTCTGTTTTACAGTGAAAACTGCAGGAAATTCAAACCGGCACTAGGAAACAGACTGAGAAAACAGAGAAAAAGTGTCTCCTGCAACCCCTTCCCTTGGTGCTAGATGAACGAACGTCTCTCCACTTGCTCAGTTCTGAGAGACAAGTGTGTGTGAAAGCCGTCCTTCACCTAGCTTGTTGGGAACACAAAGTTTCTTTTCAGTTGCAAACTCCATTCCATACATATATTTGGCGAGGTTCTAGCTCCAACTCGGTGTGACAGTGAAAACTGCAGGAACTTCAATCCGGCACTAGGAAACAGACTGAGAAAGCAGAGAAAAAGTGTCTCCTGCAAACAGTTCCCTTGGTGCTAAATGAACGAACGTCTCTCCACTTGCTCAGTTCTGAGAGATAAGTGTGTGTGAAAGCCGTCCTTCAGCTAGCTTGTTGGGAACACAAAGTTTCTTTTCAGTTGCAAACTCCATTCCATACATATATATGGGGAGGTACTAGCTCCAACTCTGTTTTACAGTAAAAACTGCAGGAAATTCAAACCGGCACTAGGAAACAGACTGAGAAAACAGAGAAATAGTGTCTCCTGCAACCCGATCCCTTGGTGCTAGATGACCGAACGTCTCTCCACTTGCTCAGTTCTGAGAGATAAGTGTGTGTGAAAGCCGTCCTTCACCTAGCTTGTTGGGAACACAAAGTTTCTTTTCAGTTGCAAACTCCATTCCATACATATATTTGGGGAGGTTCTAGCTCCAACTCGGTGTGACAGTGAAAACTGCAGGAACTTCAAACCGGCACTAGGAAACAGACTGAGAAAGCAGAGAAAAAGTGTCCCCTGCAACTCGTTCCCTTGGTGCTAGATGAATGAACGTCTCTCCACTTGCTCAGTTCTGAGAGATAAGTGTGTGTGAAAGCCGTACTTCAACTAGCTTGTTGGGAACACAAAGTTTCTTTTCAGTTGCAATCTCCACTCCATCCATATATATGGGGAGGTACTAGCTCCAACACGGTTTGACAGTGAAAACTGCAGGAACCTCAAACCGGCACTAGGAAACAGACTGAGAAAACACAGAAAAAGTGTCTCCTGCAACCCGTTCCCTTGATTGTAGATGAACGAACGTCTCTCCACTTGCTCAGTTCTGAGAGATAAGTGTGTGTGAAAGCCGTCCTTCACCTAGCTTGTTGGGAACACAAAGTTTCTTTACAGTTGCAAACTCCTTTCCATACATATATATGGGGTGGTACTAGCTCCAATTCGGTTTTACAGTGAAAACTGCAGGAACATCAAACCGGCACTAGGAAACAGACTGAGAAATCAGAGAAAAAGTGTCTCCTGCAACCCGATCCCTTGGTGCTAGATGAACGAACGTCTCTCCACTTGCTCAGTTCTGAGAGATAATTGTGTGTGAAAGCCGTCCTTCAACTAGCTTGTTTGGAACACAAAGTTTCTTTTCAGTTGCAAACTCCATTCCATACATATATATGGGGAGGTACTAGCTCAAACTCGGTTTTACAGTGAAAACTGCATGACCTTCAAACCGGCACTAGGAAACAGACTGAGAAACTGAGAAAAAGTGTATCCTGCAACACGTTCCCTTGGTGCTAGATGAAAGAATGTCTCTCCACTTGCTCATTTCTGAGAGATAAGTGTGTGTGAAAGCGGTCCTTCACCTAGCTTGTTGGGAACACAAAGTTTCTTTTCAGTTGCAAACTCCATTCCATACATATATTTGGCGAGGTTCTAGCTCCAACTCGGTGTGACAGTGAAAACTGCAGGAACTTCAATCCGGCACTAGGAAACAGACTGAGAAAGCAGAGAAAAAGTGTCCCCTGCAATCCGTTCCCTTGGTGCTAGATGAACGAACGTCTCTCCACTTGCTCAGTTCTGATAGATAAGTGTGTGTGAAAGCCGTCCTTCAGCTAGCTTGTTGGGAACACAAAGTTTCTTTTCAGTTGCAAACTCCATTCCATACATATATATGGGGAGGTACTAGCTCCAACTCTGTTTTACAGTGAAAACTGCAGGAAATTCAAACCGGCACTAGGAAACAGACTGAGAAAACAGAGAAAAAGTGTCTCCTGCAACCCCTTCCCTTGGTGCTAGATGAACGAACGTCTCTCCACTTGCTCAGTTCTGAGAGACAAGTGTGTGTGAAAGCCGTCCTTCACCTAGCTTGTTGGGAACACAAAGTTTCTTTTCAGTTGCAAACTCCATTCCATACATATATTTGGCGAGGTTCTAGCTCCAACTCGGTGTGACAGTGAAAACTGCAGGAACTTCAATCCGGCACTAGGAAACAGACTGAGAAAGCAGAGAAAAAGTGTCTCCTGCAAACAGTTCCCTTGGTGCTAAATGAACGAACGTCTCTCCACTTGCTCAGTTCTGAGAGATAAGTGTGTGTGAAAGCCGTCCTTCAGCTAGCTTGTTGGGAACACAAAGTTTCTTTTCAGTTGCAAACTCCATTCCATACATATATATGGGGAGGTACTAGCTCCAACTCTGTTTTACAGTAAAAACTGCAGGAAATTCAAACCGGCACTAGGAAACAGACTGAGAAAACAGAGAAATAGTGTCTCCTGCAACCCGATCCCTTGGTGCTAGATGACCGAACGTCTCTCCACTTGCTCAGTTCTGAGAGATAAGTGTGTGTGAAAGCCGTCCTTCACCTAGCTTGTTGGGAACACAAAGTTTCTTTTCAGTTGCAAACTCCATTCCATACATATATTTGGGGAGGTTCTAGCTCCAACTCGGTGTGACAGTGAAAACTGCAGGAACTTCAAACCGGCACTAGGAAACAGACTGAGAAAGCAGAGAAAAAGTGTCCCCTGCAACTCGTTCCCTTGGTGCTAGATGAATGAACGTCTCTCCACTTGCTCAGTTCTGAGAGATAAGTGTGTGTGAAAGCCGTACTTCAACTAGCTTGTTGGGAACACAAAGTTTCTTTTCAGTTGCAATCTCCACTCCAACCATATATATGGGGAGGTACTAGCTCCAACACGGTTTGACAGTGAAAACTGCAGGAACCTCAAACCGGCACTAGGAAACAGACTGAGAAAACACAGAAAAAGTGTCTCCTGCAACCCGTTCCCTTGATTGTAGATGAACGAACGTCTCTCCACTTGCTCAGTTCTGAGAGATAAGTGTGTGTGAAAGCCGTCCTTCACCTAGCTTGTTGGGAACACAAAGTTTCTTTACAGTTGCAAACTCCTTTCCATACATATATATGGGGTGGTACTAGCTCCAATTCGGTTTTACAGTGAAAACTGCAGGAACATCAAACCGGCACTAGGAAACAGACTGAGAAATCAGAGAAAAAGTGTCTCCTGCAACCCGATCCCTTGGTGCTAGATGAACGAACGTCTCTCCACTTGCTCAGTTCTGAGAGATAATTGTGTGTGAAAGCCGTCCTTCAACTAGCTTGTTTGGAACACAAAGTTTCTTTTCAGTTGCAAACTCCATTCCATACATATATATGGGGAGGTACTAGCTCAAACTCGGTTTTACAGTGAAAACTGCATGACCTTCAAACCGGCACTAGGAAACAGACTGAGAAACTGAGAAAAAGTGTATCCTGCAACACGTTCCCTTGGTGCTAGATGAAAGAATGTCTCTCCACTTGCTCATTTCTGAGAGATAAGTGTGTGTGAAAGCGGTCCTTCACCTAGCTTGTTGGGAACACAAAGTTTCTTTTCAGTTGCAAACTCCATTTCTTACATATATATAGGGAGGTACTAGCTCCAACTCGGTTTTACAGTGAAAACTGCAGGAACTTCAAACCGGCACTAGGAAACAGACTGAGAAATCAGAGAAATAGTGTCTCCTGCAACCCGATCCCTTGGTGCTAGATGAACGAACGTCTCTCCACTTGCTTAGTTCTGAGAGATAATTGTGTGTGAAAGCCGTCCTTCAACTAGCTTGTTGGGAACACAAAGTTTCTTTTCAGTTGCAAACTCCATTCCATACATATATATGGGGAGGTACTAGCTCAAACTCGGTTTTACAGTGAAAACTGCAGGAAATTCAAACCGGCACTAGGAAACAGACTGAGAAAGCAGAGAAAAAGTTTCTCCTGCAACCCGTTCCCTTGGTGCTAAATGAACGAACGTCTCTCCACTTGCTCAGTTCTGAGAGATAAGTGTGTGTGAAAGCCGTCCTTCAGCTAGCTTGTTGGGAACACAAAGTTTCTTTTCAGTTGCAAACTCCATTCCATACATATATATGGGGAGGTACTAGCTCCAACTCTGTTTTACAGTGAAAACTGCAGGAAATTCAAACCGGCACTAGGAAACAGACTGAGAAAACAGAGAAAAAGTGTCTCCTGCAACCCCTTCCCTTGGTGCTAGATGAACGAACGTCTCTCCACTTGCTCAGTTCTGAGAGATAAGTGTGTGTGAATGCCGTCCTTCACCTAGCTTGTTGGGAACACAAAGTTTCTTTTCAGTTGCAAACTCCATTCCATACATATATTTGGCGAGGTTCTAGCTCCAACTCGGTGTGACAGTGAAAACTGCAGGAACTTCAATCCGGCACTAGGAAACAGACTGAGAAAGCAGAGAAAAAGTGTCCCCTGCAATCCGTTCCCTTGGTGCTAGATGAACGAACGTCTCTCCACTTGCTCAGTTCTGATAGATAAGTGTGTGTGAAAGCCGTCCTTCAGCTAGCTTGTTGGGAACACAAAGTTTCTTTTCAGTTGCAAACTCCATTCCATACATATATATGGGGAGGTACTAGCTCCAACTCTGTTTTACAGTGAAAACTGCAGGAAATTCAAACCGGCACTAGGAAACAGACTGAGAAAACAGAGAAAAAGTGTCTCCTGCAACCCCTTCCCTTGGTGCTAGATGAACGAACGTCTCTCCACTTGCTCAGTTCTGAGAGACAAGTGTGTGTGAAAGCCGTCCTTCACCTAGCTTGTTGGGAACACAAAGTTTCTTTTCAGTTGCAAACTCCATTCCATACATATATTTGGCGAGGTTCTAGCTCCAACTCGGTGTGACAGTGAAAACTGCAGGAACTTCAATCCGGCACTAGGAAACAGACTGAGAAAGCAGAGAAAAAGTGTCTCCTGCAAACAGTTCCCTTGGTGCTAGATGAACGAACGTCTCTCCACTTGCTCAGTTCTGATAGATAAGTGTGTGTGAAAGCCGTCCTTCACCTAGCTTGTTGGGAACACAAAGTTTCTTTTCAGTTGCAAACTCCATTCCATACATATACATGGGGAGGTAAAAGCTCCAACTCGGTTTTACAGTGAAAACTGCAGGAACTTCAAACCGACCCTAGGAAACAGACTGAGAAAGCATAGAAAAAGTGTCTCCTGCAACCCGTTCCCTTGGTGCTAGATGAACGAACGTCTCTCCACTTGCTCAGTTCTGAGAGATAATTGTGTGTGAAAGCCGTCCTTCAACTAGCTTGTTGGGAACACAAAGTTTCTTTTCAGTTGCAAACTCCATTCCATACATATATATGGGGAGGTACTAGCTCCAACTCTGTTTTACAGTGAAAACTGCAGGAAATTCAAACCGGCACTAGGAAACAGACTGAGAAAACAGAGAAAAAGTGTCTCCTGCAACCCGTTCCCTTGGTGCTTAATGAACGAACGTCTCTCCACTTGCTCAGTTCTGAGAGATAAGTGTGTGTGAAAGCCGTCCTTCAACTTGCTTGTTGGGAACACAAAGTTTCTTTTCAGTTGCAAACTCCATTCCATACATATATATGGGGAGGTACTAGCTCCAACTCTGTTTTACAGTGAAAACTGCAGGAAATTCAAACCGGCACTAGGAAACAGACTGAGAAAACAGAAAAAAAATTGTCTCCTGCAACCCGTTCCCTTGGTGCTAAATGAACGAACGTCTCTCCACTTGCTCAGTTCTGAGAGATAAGTGTGTGTGAAAGCCGTCCTTCACCTAGCTTGTTGGGAACACAAAGTTTCTTTTCAGTTGCAAACTCCATTCCATACATATATTTGGGGAGGTTCTAGCTCCAACTCGGTGTGACAGTGAAAACTGCAGGAACTTCAAACGGCACTAGGAAACAGAATGAGAAAGCAGAGAAAAAGTGTCCCCTGCAACCCGTTCCCTTGGTGCTAGATGAATGAACGTCTCTCCACTTGCTCAGTTCTGAGAGATAAGTGTGTGTGAAAGCCGTACTTCAACTAGCTTGTTGGGAACACAAAGTTTCTTTTCAGTTGCAATCTCCAATCCATCCATATATATTGGGAGGTACTAGCTCCAACACGGTTTGACAGTGAAAACTGCAGGAACCACAAACCGGCACTAGGAAACAGACTGAGAAAACAGAGAAAAAGTGTCTCCTGCAACCCGTTCCCTTGATTGTAGATGAACGAACGTCTCTCCACTTGATCAGTTCTGAGAGATAAGTGTGTGTGAAAGCCGTCCTTCACCTAGCTTGTTGGGAACACAAAGTTTCTTTACAGTTGCAAACTCCATTCCATACATATATATGGGGAGGTACTAGCTCAAACTCGGTTTTACAGTGAAAACTGCATGACCTTCAAACCGGCACTAGGAAACAGACTGAGAAACTGAGAAAAAGTGTCTCCTGCAACACGTTCCCTTGGTGCTAGATGAAAGAACGTCTCTCCACTTGCTCATTTCTGAGAGATAAGTGTGTGTGAAAGCGGACCTTCACCTAGCTTGTTGGGAACACAAAGTTTCTTTTCAGTTGCAAACTCCATTTCTTACATATATATAGGGAGGTACTAGCTCCAACTCGGTTTTACAGTGAAAACTGCAGGAACTTCAAACCGGCACTAGGAAACAGACTGAGAAATCAGAGAAAAAGTGTCTCCTGCAACCCGATCCCTTGGTGCTAGATGAACGAACGTCTCTCCACTTGCTTAGTTCTGAGAGATAATTGTGTGTGAAAGCCGTCCTTCAACTAGCTTGTTGGGAACACAAAGTTTCTTTTCAGTTGCAAACTCCATTCCATACATATATATGGGGAGGTACTAGCTCAAATTCGGTTTTACAGTGAAAACTGCAGGACCTTCAAACCGGCACTAGGAAACAGACTGAGAAAGCAGAGAAAAAGTGTCTCCTGCAACCCGTTCCCTTGGTGCTAAATGAACGAACGTCTCTCCACTTGCTCAGTTCTGAGAGATAAGTGTGTGTGAAAGCCGTCCTTCACCTAGCTTTTTGGGAACACAAAGTTTCTTTTCAGTTGCAAACTCCATTCCATACATATATTTGGGGAGGTTCTAGCTCCAACTCGGTGTGACAGTGAAAACTGCAGGAACTTCAAACGGCACTAGGAAACAGAATGAGAAAGCAGAGAAAAAGTGTCCTCTGCAACCCGTTCCCTTGGTGCTAGATGAATGAACGTCTCTCCACTTGCTCAGTTCTGAGAGATAAGTGTGTGTGAAAGCCGTACTTCAACTAGATTGTTGGGAACACAAAGTTTCTTTTCAGTTGCAAACTCCACTCCATCCATATATATTGGGAGGTACTAGCTCCAACACGGTTTGACAGTGAAAACTGCAGGAACCACAAACCGGCACTAGGAAACAGACTGAGAAAACAGAGAAAAAGTGTCTCCTGCAACCCGTTCCCTTGATTGTAGATGAACGAACGTCTCTCCACTTGATCAGTTCTGAGAGATAAGTGTGTGTGAAAGCCGTCCTTCACCTAGCTTGTTGGGAACACAAAGTTTCTTTACAGTTGCAAACTCCATTCCATACATATATATGGGGTGGTACTAGCTCCAATTCTGTTTTACAGTGAAAACTGCAGGAACATCAAACCGGCACTAGGAAACAGACTGAGAAATCAGAGAAAAAGTGTCTCCTGCAACCCGATCCCTTGGTGCTAGATGAACGAACGTCTCTCCACTTGCTCAGTTCTGAGAGATTATTGTGTGTGAAAGCCGTCCTTCAACTAGCTTGTTGGGAACACAAAGTTTCTTTTCAGTTGCAAACTCCATTCCATACATATATATGGGGAGGTACTAGCTCCAACTCGGTTTTACAGTGAAAACTGCATGACCTTCAAACCGGCACTAGGAAACAGACTGAGAAACTGAGAAAAAGTGTCTCCTGCAACACGTTCCCTTGGTGCTAGATGAAAGAACGTCTCTCCACTTGCTCATTTCTGAGAGATAAGTGTGTGTGAAAGCGGACCTTCACCTAGCTTGTTGGGAACACAAAGTTTCTTTTCAGTTGCAAACTCCATTTCTTACATATATATAGGGAGGTACTAGCTCCAACTCGGTTTTACAGTGAAAACTGCAGGAACTTCAAACCGGCACTAGGAAACAGACTGAGAAATCAGAGAAAAAGTGTCTCCTGCAACCCGATCCCTTGGTGCTAGATGAACAAACGTCTCTCCACTTGCTTAGTTCTGAGAGATAATTGTGTGTGAAAGCCGTCCTTCAACTAGCTTGTTGGGAACACAAAGTTTCTTTTCAGTTGCAAACTCCATTCCATACATATATATGGGGAGGTACTAGCTCAAATTCGGTTTTACAGTGAAAACTGCAGGACCTTCAAACCTTCACTAGGAAACAGACTGAGAAAGCAGAGAAAAAGTGTCTCCTGCAACACGTTCCCTTGGTGCTAGATGAAAGAACGTCTCTCCACTTGCTCATTTCTGAGAGATAAGTGTGTGTGAAAGCGGTCCTTCACCTAGCTTGTTGGGAACACAAAGTTTCTTTTCAGTTGCAAACTCCATTCCTTACATATATATAGGGAGGTACTAGCTCCAAATCGGTTTTACAGTGAAAACTGCAGGAACTTCAAACCGGCACAAGGAAACAGACTGAGAAAGCTGAGAAATTGTGTCTCCTGCAACCCATTCCCTTGGGGCTAGATGAACGAACGTCTCTCCACTTGCTCAGTTCTGAGAGATAAATGTGTGTGAAAGCCGTCCTTCACCTAGCTTGTTGGGAACACAAAGTTTCTTTTCAGTTGCAAACTCCATTCCATACATATATTTGGGGAGGTTCTAGCTCCAACTCGGTGTGACAGTGAAAACTGCAGGAACTTCAAACCGGCACTAGGAAACAGACTGAGAAAGCAGAGAAAAAGTGTCCCCTGCAACCCGTTCCCTTGGTGCTAGATGAATGAACGTCTCTCCACTTGCTAAGTTCTGAGAGATGTGTGTGTGTGAAAGCCGTACTTCAACTAGCTTGTTGGGAACACAAAGTTTCTTTTCAGTTGCAATCTCCACTCCATCCATATATATGGGGAAGTACTAGCTCCAACTCGGTTTGACAGTGAAAACTGCAGGAACCTCAAACCGGCACTAGGAAACAGACTGAGAAAACAGAGAAAAAGTGTCTCCTGCAACCCGTTCCCTTGATTGTAGATGAACGAACGTCTCTCCACTTGCTCAGTTCTGAGAGATAAGTGTGTGTGAAAGCCGTCCTTCACCTAGCTTGTTGGGAACACAAAGTTTCTTTACAGTTGCAAACTCCATTCCATACATATATATGGGGTGGTACTAGCTCCAATTCGGTTTTACAGTGAAAACTGCAGGAACATCAAACCGGCACTAGGAAACAGACTGAGAAATCAGAGAAAAGTGTCTCCTGCAACCCGATCCCTTGGTGCTAGATGAACGAACGTCTCTCCACTTGCTCAGTTCTGAGAGATAATTGTGTGTGAAAGCCGTCCTTCAACTAGCTTGTTGGGAACACAAAGTTTCTTTTCAGTTGCAAACTCCATTCCATACATATATATGGGGAGGTACTAGCTCAAACTCGGTTTTACAGTGAAAACTGCAGGACCTTCAAACCGGCACTAGGAAACAGACTGAGAAAGCAGAGAAAAAGTGTCTCCTGCAACACGTTCCCTTGGTGCTAGATGAAAGAACGTCTCTCCACTTGCTCATTTCTGAGAGATAAGTGTGTGTGGAAGCGGTCCTTCACCTAGCTTGTTGGGAACACAAAGTTTCTTTTCAGTTGCAAACTCCATTCCTTACATATATATAGGGAGGTACTAGCTCCAACTCGGTTTTACAGTGAAAACTGCAGGAACTTCAAACCGGCACTAGGAAACAGACTGAGAAATCAGAGAAATAGTTTCTCCTGCAACCCGATCCCTTGGTGCTAGATGAACGAACGTCTCTCCACTTGCTTAGTTCTGAGAGATAATTGTGTGTGAAAGCCGTCCTTCAACTAGCTTGTTGGGAACACAAAGTTTCTTTTCAGTTGCAAACTCCATTCCATACATACATATGGGGAGGTAGTAGCTCAAACTCGGTTTTACAGTGAAAACTGCAGGACCTTCAAACCGGCACTAGGAAACAGACTGAGAAAGCAGAGAAAAAGTGTCTCCTCCAACACGTTCCCTTGGTGCTAGATGAAAGAACGTCTCTCCACTTGCTCATTTCTGAGAGATAAGTGTGTGTGAAAGCGGTCCTTCACCTAGCTTGTTGGGAACACAAAGTTTCTTTTCAGTTGCAAACTCCATTTCTTACATATATATAGGGAGGTACTAGCTCCAAATTGGTTTTACAGTGAAAACTGCAGGAACTTCAAACCGGCACTAGGAAACAGACTGAGAAAGCTGAGAAATTGTGTCTCCTGCAACCCATTCCCTTGGGGCTAGATGAACGAACGTCTCTCCACTTGCTCAGTTCTGAGAGATAAATGTGTGTGAAAGCCGTCCTTCACCTAGCTTGTTGGGAACACAAAGTTTCTTTTCAGTTGCAAACTCCATTCCATACATATATTTGTGGAGGTTCTAGCTCCAACTCGGTGTGACAGTGAAAACTGCAGGAACTTCAAACCGGCACTAGGAAACAGACTGAGAAAGCAGAGAAAAAGTGTCCCTGCAACCCGTTCCCTTGGTGCTAGATGAATGAACGTCTCTCCACTTGCTCAGTTCTGAGAGATAAGTGTGTGTGAAAGCCGTACTTCAACTAGCTTGTTGGGAACACAAAGTTTCTTTTCAGTTGCAATCTCCACTCCATCCATATATATGGGGAGGTACTAGCTCCAACTCGGTTTGACAGTGAAAACTGCAGGAACCTCAAACCGGCACTAGGAAACAGACTGAGTAAACAGAGAAAAAGTGTCTCCTGCAACCAGTTCCCTTGATTGTAGATGAACGAACGTCTCTCCACTTGCTCAGTTCTGAGAGATAATTGTGTGTGAAAGCCGTCCTTCACCTAGCTTGTTGGGAACACAAAGTTTCATTTCAGTTGCAAACTCCATTCCATACATATATTTGGCGAGGTTCTAGCTCCAACTCGGTGTGACAGTGAAAACTGCAGGAACTTCAATCCGGCACTAGGAAACAGACTGAGAAAGCAAAGAAAAAGTGTCCCCTGCAATCCGTTCCCTTGGTGCTAGATGAACGAACGTCTCTCCACTTGCTCAGTTCTGAGAGATAAGTGTGTGTGAAAGCCGTCCATCACCTAGCTTGTTGGGAACACAAAGTTTCTTTTCAGTTGCAAACTCCATTCCATACATATATATGGGGAGGTAAAAACTCCAACTCGCTTTTACAGTGAAAACTGCAGGAACTTCAAACCGACCCTAGGAAACACACTGAGAAAGCATAGAAAAAGTGTCTCCTGCAACCCGTTCCCTTGGTGCTAGATGAACGAACGTCTCTCCACTTGCTCAGTTCTGAGAGATAATTGTGTGTGAAAGCCGTCCTTCAACTAGCTTGTTGGGAACACAAAGTTTCTTTTCAGTTGCAAACTCCATTCCATACATATATATGGGGAGGTACTAGCTCCAACTCTGTTTTACAGTGAAAACTGCAGGAAATTCAAACCGGCACTAGGAAACAGACTGAGAAAACAGAGAAAAAGTGTCTCCTGCAACCCGTTCCCTTGGTGCTAAATGAACGAACGTCTCTCCACTTGCTCAGTTCTGAGAGATAAGTGTGTGTGAAAGCCGTCCTTCAACTTGCTTGTTGGGAACACAAAGTTTCTTTTCAGTTGCCAACTCCATTCCATACATATATATGGGGAGGTACTAGCTCCAACTCGGTTTTACAGTGAAAACTGCAGGAGCTTCAAACCGGCACTAGGAAACAGACTGAGAAATCAGAGAAAAAGTGTCTCCTGCAACAAGAACCCTTGGTGCTAGATGAACGAACGTCTCTCCACTTGCTTAGTTCTGAGAGATAATTGTGTGTGAAAGCCGTCCTTCAACTAGCTTGTTGGGAACACAAAGTTTCTTTTCAGTTGCAAACTCCATTCCATACATATATATGGGGAGGTACTAGCTCAAATTCGGTTTTACAGTGAAAACTGCAGGACCTTCAAACCGGCACTAGGAAACAGACTGAGAAAACAGAGAAAAAGTGTCTCCTCCAACACGTTCCCTTGGTGCTAGATGAAAGAACGTCTCTCCACTTGCTCATTTCTGAGAGATAAGTGTGTGTGAAAGCGGTCCTTCACCTAGCTTGTTGGGAACACAAAGTTTCTTTTCAGTTGCAAACTCCATTCCTTACATATATATAGGGAGGTACTAGCTCCAAATCGGTTTTACAGTGAAAACTGCAGGAACTTCAAACCGGCACAAGGAAACAGACTGAGAAAGCTGAGAAATTGTGTCTCCTGCAACCCATTCCCTTGGGGCTAGATGAACGAACGTCTCTCCACTTGCTCAGTTCTGAGAAATAAATGTGTGTGAAAGCCGTCCTTCACCTAGCTTGTTGGGAACACAAAGTTTCTTTTCAGTTGCAAACTCCATTCCATACATATATTTGGGGAGGTTCTAGCTCCAACTCGGTGTGACAGTGAAAACTGCAGGAACTTCAAACCGGCACTAGGAAACAGACTGAGAAAGCAGAGAAAAAGTGTCCCCTGCAACCCGTTCCCTTGGTGCTAGATGAATGAACGTCTCTCCACTTGCTCAGTTCTGAGAGATAAGTGTGTGTGAAAGCCGTACTTCAACTAGCTTGTTGGGAACACAAAGTTTCTTTTCAGTTGCAATCTCCACTCCATCCATATATATGGGGAGGTACTAGCTCCAACTCGGTTTGACAGTGAAAACTGCAGGAACCTCAAACCGGCACTAGGAAACAGACTGAGAAAACAGAGAAATAGTGTCTCCTGCAACCCGTTCCCTTGATTGTAGATGAACGAACGTCTCTCCACTTGCTCAGTTCTGAGAGATAAGTGTGTGTGAAAGCCGTCCTTCACCTAGCTTGTTGGGAACACAAAGTTTCTTTACAGTTGCAAACTCCATTCCATACATATAAATGGGGTGGTACTAGCTCCAATTCGGTTTTACAGTGAAAACTGCAGGAACATCAAACCGGCACTAGGAAACAGACTGAGAAATCAGAGAAAAAGTGTCTCCTGCAACCCGATCCCTTGGTGCTAGATGAACGAACGTCTCTCCACTTGCTCAGTTCTGAGAGATAATTGTGTGTGAAAGCCGTCCTTCAACTAGCTTGTTGGGAACACAAAGTTTCTTTTCAGTTGCAAACTCCATTCCATACATATATATGGGGAGGTACTAGCTCAAACTCGGTTTTACAGTGAAAACTGCAGGACCTTCAAACCGGCACTAGGAAACAGACTGAGAAAGCAGAGAAAAAGTGTCTCCTGCAACACGTTCCCTTGGTGCTAGATGAAAGAACGTCTCTCCACTTGCTCATTTCTGAGAGATAAGTGTGTGTGGAAGCGGTCCTTCACCTAGCTTGTTGGGAACACAAAGTTTCTTTTCAGTTGCAAACTCCATTCCTTACATATATATAGGGAGGTACTAGCTCCAACTCGGTTTTACAGTGAAAACTGCAGGAACTTCAAACCGGCACTAGGAAACAGACTGAGAAATCAGAGAAATAGTTTCTCCTGCAACCCGATCCCTTGGTGCTAGATGAACGAACGTCTCTCCACTTGCTTAGTTCTGAGAGATAATTGTGTGTGAAAGCCGTCCTTCAACTAGCTTGTTGGGAACACAAAGTTTCTTTTCAGTTGCAAACTCCATTCCATACATATATATGGGGAGGTAGTAGCTCAAACTCGGTTTTACAGTGAAAACTGCAGGACCTTCAAACCGGCACTAGGAAACAGACTGAGAAAACAGAGAAAAAGTGTCTCCTCCAACACGTTCCCTTGGTGCTAGATGAAAGAACGTCTCTCCACTTGCTCATTTCTGAGAGATAAGTGTGTGTGAAAGCGGTCCTTCACCTAGCTTGTTGGGAACACAAAGTTTCTTTTCAGTTGCAAACTCCATTTCTTACATATATATAGGGAGGTACTAGCTCCAAATCGGTTTTACAGTGAAAACTGCAGGAACTTCAAACCGGCACTAGGAAACAGACTGAGAAAGCTGAGAAATTGTGTCTCCTGCAACCCATTCCCTTGGGGCTAGATGAACGAACGTCTCTCCACTTGCTCAGTTCTGAGAGATAAATGTGTGTGAAAGCCGTCCTTCACCTAGCTTGTTGGGAACACAAAGTTTCTTTTCAGTTGCAAACTCCATTCCATACATATATTTGGGGAGGTTCTAGCTCCAACTCGGTGTGACAGTGAAAACTGCAGGAACTTCAAACCGGCACTAGGAAACAGACTGAGAAAGCAGAGAAAAAGTGTCCCCTGCAACCCGTTCCCTTGGTGCTAGATGAATGAACGTCTCTCCACTTGCTCAGTTCTGAGAGATAAGTGTGTGTGAAAGCCGTACTTCAACTAGCTTGTTGGGAACACAAAGTTTCTTTTCAGTTGCAATCTCCACTCCATCCATATATATGGGGAGGTACTAGCTCCAACTCGGTTTGACAGTGAAAACTGCAGGAACCTCAAACCGGCACTAGGAAACAGACTGAGTAAACAGAGAAAAAGTGTCTCCTGCAACCAGTTCCCTTGATTGTAGATGAACGAACGTCTCTCCACTTGCTCAGTTCTGAGAGATAATTGTGTGTGAAAGCCGTCCTTCACCTAGCTTGTTGGGAACACAAAGTTTCATTTCAGTTGCAAACTCCATTCCATACATATATTTGGCGAGGTTCTAGCTCCAACTCGGTGTGACAGTGAAAACTGCAGGAACTTCAATCCGGCACTAGGAAACAGACTGAGAAAGCAAAGAAAAAGTGTCCCCTGCAATCCGTTCCCTTGGTGCTAGATGAACGAACGTCTCTCCACTTGCTCATTTCTGAGAGATAAGTGTGTGTGAAAGCCGTCCATCACCTAGCTTGTTGGGAACACAAAGTTTCTTTTCAGTTGCAAACTCCATTCCATACATATATATGGGGAGGTAAAAGCTCCAACTCGCTTTTACAGTGAAAACTGCAGGAACTTCAAACCGACCCTAGGAAACACACTGAGAAAGCATAGAAAAAGTGTCTCCTGCAACCCGTTCCCTTGGTGCTCGATGAACGAACGTCTCTCCACTTGCTCAGTTCTGAGAGATAATTGTGTGTGAAAGCCGTCCTTCAACTAGCTTGTTGGGAACACAAAGTTTCTTTTCAGTTGCAAACTCCATTCCATACATATATATGGGGGGGTACAAGCTCCAACTCTGTTTTACAGTGAAAACTGCAGGAAATTCAAACCGGCACTAGGAAACAGACTGAGAAAACAGAGAAAAAGTGTCTCCTGCAACCCGTTCCCTTGGTGCTAAATGAACGAACGTCTCTCCACTTGCTCAGTTCTGAGAGATAAGTGTGTGTGAAAGCCGTCCTTCAACTTGCTTGTTGGGAACACAAAGTTTCTTTTCAGTTGCCAACTCCATTCCATACATATATATGGGGAGGTACTAGCTCCAACTCTGTTTTACAGTGAAAACTGCAGGAAATTCAAACCGGCACTAGGAAACAGACTGAGAAAACAGAAAAAAAGTGTCTCCTGCAACCCGTTCCCTTGGTGCTAAATGAACGAACGTCTCTCCACTTGCTCAGTTCTGAGAGATAAGTGTGTGTGAAAGCCGTCCTTCACCTAGCTTGTTGGGAACACAAAGTTTCTTTTCAGTTGCAAACTCCATTCCATACATATATTTGGGGAGGTTCTAGCTCCAACTCGGTGTGACAGTGAAAACTGCAGGAACTTCAAAGCGGCACTAGGAAACAGAATGAGAAAGCAGAGAAAAAGTGTCCCCTGCAACCCGTTCCCTTGGTGCTAGATGAATGAACGTCTCTCCACTTGCTCAGTTCTGAGAGATAAGTGTGTGTGAAAGCCGTACTTCAACTAGCTTGTTGGGAACACAAAGTTTCTTTTCAGTTGCAATCTCCACTCCATCCATATATATTGGGAGGTACTAGCTCCAACACGGTTTGACAGTGAAAACTGCAGGAACCACAAACCGGCACTAGGAAACAGACTGAGAAAACAGAGAAAAAGTGTCTCCTGCAACCCGTTCCCTTGATTGTAGATGAACGAACGTCTCTCCACTTGCTCATTTCTGAGAGATAAGTGTGTGTGAAAGCGGACCTTCACCTAGCTTGTTGGGAACACAAAGTTTCTTTTCAGTTGCAAACTCCATTTCTTACATATATATAGGGAGGTACTAGCTCCAACTCGGTTTTACAGTGAAAACTGCAGGAGCTTCAAACCGGCACTAGGAAACAGACTGAGAAATCAGAGAAAAAGTGTCTCCTGCAACAAGAACCCTTGGTGCTAGATGAACGAACGTCTCTCCACTTGCTTAGTTCTGAGAGATAATTGTGTGTGAAAGCCGTCCTTCAACTAGCTTGTTGGGAACACAAAGTTTCTTTTCAGTTGGAAACTCCATTCCATACATATATATGGGGAGGTACTAGCTCAAATTCGGTTTTACAGTGAAAACTGCAGGACCTTCAAACCGGCACTAGGAAACAGACTGAGAAAGCAGAGAAAAAGTGTCTCCTGCAACACGTTCCCTTGGTGCTAGATGAAAGAACGTCTCTCCACTTGCTCATTTCTGAGAGATAAGTGTGGGTGGAAGCGGTCCTTCACCTAGCTTGTTGGGAACACAAAGTTTCTTTTCAGTTGCAAACTCCATTCCTTACATATATATAGGGAGGTACTTGCTCCAACTCGGTTTTACAGTGAAAACTGCAGGAACTTCAAACCGGCACTAGGAAACAGACTGAGAAATCAGAGAAATAGTTTCTCCTGCAGCCCGATCCCTTGGTGCTAGATGAACGAACGTCTCTCCACTTGCTTAGTTCTGAGAGATAATTGTGTGTGAAAGCCGTCCTTCAACTAGCTTGTTGGGAACACAAAGTTTCTTTTCAGTTGCAAACTCCATTCCATACATATATATGGGGAGGTAGTAGCTCAAACTCGGTTTTACAGTGAAAACTGCAGGACCTTCAAACCGGCACTAGGAAACAGACTGAGAAAGCAGAGAAAAAGTGTCTCCTCCAACAAGTTCCCTTGGTGCTAGATGAAAGAACGTCTCTCCACTTGCTCATTTCTGAGAGATAAGTGTGTGTGAAAGCGGTCCTTCACCTAGCTTGTTGGGAACACAAAGTTTCTTTTCAGTTGCAAACTCCATTCCTTACATATATATAGGGAGGTACTAGCTCCAAATCGGTTTTACAGTGAAAACTGCAGGAACTTCAAACCGGCACTAGGAAACAGACTGAGAAAGCTGAGAAATTGTGTCTCCTGCAACCCATTCCCTTGGGGCTAGATGAACGAACGTCTCTCCACTTGCTCAGTTCTGAGAGATAAATGTGTGTGAAAGCCGTCCTTCACCTAGCTTGTTGGGAACACAAAGTTTCTTTTCAGTTGCAAACTCCATTCCATACATATATTTGGGGAGGTTCTAGCTCCAACTCGGTGTGACAGTGAAAACTGCAGGAACTTCAAACCGGCACTAGGAAACAGACTGAGAAAGCAGAGAAAAAGTGTCCCCTGCAACCCGTTCCCTTGGTGCTAGATGAATGAACGTCTCTCCACTTGCTCAGTTCTGAGAGATAAGTGTGTGTGAAAGCCTTCCTTCACCTAGCTTGTTGGGAACACAAAGTTTCTTTACAGTTGCAAACTCCATTCCATACATATATATGGGGTGGTACTAGCTCCAATTCGGTTTTACAGTGAAAACTGCAGGAACATCAAACCGGCACTAGGAAACAGACTGAGAAATCAGAGAAAAAGTGTCTCCTGCAACCCGATCCCTTGGTGCTAGATGAACGAACGTCTCTCCACTTGCTCAGTTCTGAGAGATAATTGTGTGTGAAAGCCGTCCTTCAACTAGCTTGTTGGGAACACAAAGTTTCTTTTCAGTTGCAAACTCCATTCCATACATATATATGGGGAGGTACTAGCTCAAACTCGGTTTTACAGTGAAAACTGCATGACCTTCAAACCGGCACTAGGAAACAGACTGAGAAACTGAGAAAAAGTGTCTCCTGCAACACGTTCACTTGGTGCTAGATGAAAGAACGTCTCTCCACTTGCTCATTTCTGAGAGATAAGTGTGTGTGAAAGCGGTCCTTCACCTAGCTTGTTGGGAACACAAAGTTTCTTTTCAGGTGCAAACTCCATTTCTTACATATATATAGGGAGGTACTAGCTCCAACTCGGTTTTACAGTGAAAACTGCAGGAACTTCAAACCGGCACTAGGAAACAGACTGAGAAATCAGAGAAAAAGTGTCTCCTGCAACCCGATCCTTTGGTGCTAGATGAACGAACGTCTCTCCACTTGCTTAGTTCTGAGAGATAATTGTGTGTGAAAGCCGTCCTTCAACTAGCTTGTTGGGAACACAAAGTTTCTTTTCAGTTGCAAACTCCATTCCATACATATATATGGGGAGGTACTAGCTCAAACTCGGTTTTACAGTGAAAACTGCAGGACCTTCAAACCGGCACTAGGAAACAGACTGAGAAAGCAGAGAAAAAGTGTCTCCTGCAACACGTTCCCTTGGTGCTAGATGAAAGAACGTCTCTCCACTTGCTCATTTCTGAGAGATAAGTGTGTGTGAAAGCGGTCCTTCAGCTAGCTTGTTGGGAACACAAAGTTTCTTTTCAGTTGCAAACTCCATTCCTTACATATATATAGGGAGGTACTAGCTCCAACTCGGTTTTACAGTGAAAACTGCAGGAACTTCAAACCGGCACTAGGAAACAGACTGAGAAATCAGAGAAAAAGTGTCTCCTGCAACCCGATCCCTTGGTGCTAGATGAACGAACGTCTCTCCACTTGCTTAGTTCTGAGAGATAATTGTGTGTGAAAGCCGTCCTTCAACTAGCTTGTTGGGAACACAAATTTTCTTTTCAGTTGCAAACTCCATTCCATACATATATATGGGGAGGTACTAGCTCAAACTCGGCTTTACAGTGAAAACTGCGGGACCTTCAAACCGGCACTAGGAAACAGACTGAGAAAGCAGAGAAAAAGTGTCTTCTGCAACACGTTCCCTTGGTGCTAGATGAAAGAACGTCTCTCCACTTGCTCATTTCTGAGAGATAAGTGTGTGTGAAAGCGGTACTTCAACTAGCTTGTTGGGAACACAAAGTTTCTTTTCAGTTGCAATCTCCACTCCATCCATATATATGGGGAGGTACTAGCTCCAACTCGGTTTGACAGTGAAAACTGCAGGAACCTCAAACCGGCACTAGGAAACAGACTGAGAAAACAGAGAAAAAGTGTCTCCTGCAACCCGTTCCCTTGATTGTAGATGAACGAACGTCTCTCCACTTGCTCAGTTCTGAGAGATAAGTGTGTGTGAAAGCCGTCCTTCACCTAGCTTGTTGGGAACACAAAGTTTCTTTACAGTTGCAAACTCCATTCCATACATATATATGGGGTGGTACTAGCTCCAATTCGGTTTTACAGTGAAAACTGCAGGAACATCAAACCGGCACTAGGAAACAGACTGAGAAATCAGAGAAAAAGTGTCTCCTGCAACCCGATCCCTTGGTGCTAGATGAACGAACGTCTCTCCACTTGCTCAGTTCTGAGAGATAATTGTGTGTGAAAGCCGTCCTTCAACTAGCTTGTTGGGAACACAAAGTTTCTTTTCAGTTGGAAACTCCATTCCATACATATATATGGGGAGGTACTAGCTCAAATTCGGTTTTACAGTGAAAACTGCAGGACCTTCAAACCGGCACTAGGAAACAGACTGAGAAAGCAGAGAAAAAGTGTCTCCTGCAACACGTTCCCTTGGTGCTAGATGAAAGAACGTCTCTCCACTTGCTCATTTCTGAGAGATAAGTGTGGGTGGAAGCGGTCCTTCACCTAGCTTGTTGGGAACACAAAGTTTCTTTTCAGTTGCAAACTCCATTCCTTACATATATATAGGGAGGTACTAGCTCCAACTCGGTTTTACAGTGAAAACTGCAGGAACTTCAAACCGGCACTAGGAAACAGACTGAGAAATCAGAGAAATAGTTTCTCCTGCAGCCCGATCCCTTGGTGCTAGATGAACGAACGTCTCTCCACTTGCTTAGTTCTGAGAGATAATTGTGTGTGAAAGCCGTCCTTCAACTAGCTTGTTGGGAACACAAAGTTTCTTTTCAGTTGCAAACTCCATTCCATACATATATATGGGGAGGTAGTAGCTCAAACTCGGTTTTACAGTGAAAACTGCAGGACCTTCAAACCGGCACTAGGAAACAGACTGAGAAAGCAGAGAAAAAGTGTCTCCTCCAACAAGTTCCCTTGGTGCTAGATGAAAGAACGTCTCTCCACTTGCTCATTTCTGAGAGATAAGTGTGTGTGAAAGCGGTCCTTCACCTAGCTTGTTGGGAACACAAAGTTTCTTTTCAGTTGCAAACTCCATTCCTTACATATATATAGGGAGGTACTAGCTCCAAATCGGTTTTACAGTGAAAACTGCAGGAACTTCAAACCGGCACTAGGAAACAGACTGAGAAAGCTGAGAAATTGTGTCTCCTGCAACCCATTCCCTTGGGGCTAGATGAACGAACGTCTCTCCACTTGCTCAGTTCTGAGAGATAAATGTGTGTGAAAGCCGTCCTTCACCTAGCTTGTTGGGAACACAAAGTTTCTTTTCAGTTGCAAACTCCATTCCATACATATATTTGGGGAGGTTCTAGCTCCAACTCGGTGTGACAGTGAAAACTGCAGGAACTTCAAACCGGCACTAGGAAACAGACTGAGAAAGCAGAGAAAAAGTGTCCCCTGCAACCCGTTCCCTTGGTGCTAGATGAATGAACGTCTCTCCACTTGCTCAGTTCTGAGAGATAAGTGTGTGTGAAAGCCTTCCTTCACCTAGCTTGTTGGGAACACAAAGTTTCTTTACAGTTGCAAACTCCATTCCATACATATATATGGGGTGGTACTAGCTCCAATTCGGTTTTACAGTGAAAACTGCAGGAACATCAAACCGGCACTAGGAAACAGACTGAGAAATCAGAGAAAAAGTGTCTCCTGCAACCCGATCCCTTGGTGCTAGATGAACGAACGTCTCTCCACTTGCTCAGTTCTGAGAGATAATTGTGTGTGAAAGCCGTCCTTCAACTAGCTTGTTGGGAACACAAAGTTTCTTTTCAGTTGCAAACTCCATTCCATACATATATATGGGGAGGTACTAGCTCAAACTCGGTTTTACAGTGAAAACTGCATGACCTTCAAACCGGCACTAGGAAACAGACTGAGAAACTGAGAAAAAGTGTCTCCTGCAACACGTTCCCTTGGTGCTAGATGAAAGAACGTCTCTCCACTTGCTCATTTCTGAGAGATAAGTGTGTGTGAAAGCGGTCCTTCACCTAGCTTGTTGGGAACACAAAGTTTCTTTTCAGGTGCAAACTCCATTTCTTACATATATATAGGGAGGTACTAGCTCCAACTCGGTTTTACAGTGAAAACTGCAGGAACTTCAAACCGGCACTAGGAAACAGACTGAGAAATCAGAGAAAAAGTGTCTCCTGCAACCCGATCCTTTGGTGCTAGATGAACGAACGTCTCTCCACTTGCTTAGTTCTGAGAGATAATTGTGTGTGAAAGCCGTCCTTCAACTAGCTTGTTGGGAACACAAAGTTTCTTTTCAGTTGCAAACTCCATTCCATACATATATATGGGGAGGTACTAGCTCAAACTCGGTTTTACAGTGAAAACTGCAGGACCTTCAAACCGGCACTAGGAAACAGACTGAGAAAGCAGAGAAAAAGTGTCTCCTGCAACACGTTCCCTTGGTGCTAGATGAAAGAACGTCTCTCCACTTGCTCATTTCTGAGAGATAAGTGTGTGTGAAAGCGGTCCTTCACCTAGCTTGTTGGGAACACAAAGTTTCTTTTCAGTTGCAAACTCCATTCCTTACATATATATAGGGAGGTACTAGCTCCAACTCGGTTTTACAGTGAAAACTGCAGGAACTTCAAACCGGCACTAGGAAACAGACTGAGAAATCAGAGAAAAAGTGTCTCCTGCAACCCGATCCCTTGGTGCTAGATGAACGAACGTCTCTCCACTTGCTTAGTTCTGAGAGATAATTGTGTGTGAAAGCCGTCCTTCAACTAGCTTGTTGGGAACACAAAGTTTCTTTTCAGTTGCAAACTCCATTCCATACATATATATGGGGAGGTACTAGCTCAAACTCGGCTTTACAGTGAAAACTGCGGGACCTTCAAACCGGCACTAGGAAACAGACTGAGAAAGCAGAGAAAAAGTGTCTTCTGCAACACGTTCCCTTGGTGCTAGATGAAAGAACGTCTCTCCACTTGCTCATTTCTGAGAGATAAGTGTGTGTGAAAGCCGTCCTTCACCGAGCTTGTTGGGAACACAAAGTTTCTTTTCTGTTGCAAAATCCATTCCATACATATATATGGGGAGGTACTAGCTCCAACTCGGTTTTACAGTGAAATCTTCAGGAACTTCAAACGGGCACTAGGAAACAGACTGAGAAAACAGAGAAAAAGTGTCTCCTGCAACCCCTTCCCTTGGTGCTAGATGAACGAACGTCTCTCCACTTGCTCAGTTCTGAGAGATAAGTGTGTGTGAAAGCCGTCCTTCACCTAGCATGTTAGGAACACAAAGTTTCTTTTCAGTTGCAAACTCCATTCCATACATATATTTGGCGAGGTTCTAGCTCCAACTCGGTGTGACAGTGAAAACTGCAGGAACTTCAATCCGGCACTAGGAAACAGACTGAGAAAGCAGAGAAAAAGTGTCCCCTGCAATCCGTTCCCTTGGTGCTAGATGAACGAACGTCTCTCCACTTGCTCAGTTCTGATAGATAAGTGTGTGTGAAAGCCGTCCTTCACCTAGCTTGTTGGGAACACAAAGTTTCTTTTCAGTTGCAAACTCCATTCCATACATATACATGGGGAGGTAAAAGCTCCAACTCGGTTTTACAGTGAAAACTGCAGGAACTTCAAACCGACCCTAGGAAACAGACTGAGAAAGCAGGGAAAAAGTGTCTCCTGCAACCCGTTCCCTTGGTGCTAGATGAACGAACGTCTCTCCACTTGCTCAGTTCTGAGAGATAATTGTGTGTGAAAGCCGTCCTTCAACTAGCTTGTTGGGAACACAAAGTTTCTTTTCAGTTGCAAACTCCATTCCATACATATATATGGGGAGGTACTAGCTCCAACTCTGTTTTACAGTGAAAACTGCAGGAAATTCAAACCGGCACTAGGAAACAGACTGAGAAAACAGAGAAAAAGTGTCTCCTGCAACCCGTTCCCTTGGTGCTAAATGAACGAACGTCTCTCCACTTGCTCAGTTCTGAGAGATAAGTGTGTGTGAAAGCCGTCCTTCAGCTAGCTTGTTGGGAACACAAAGTTTCTTTTCAGTTGCAAACTCCATTCCATACATATATATGGGGAGGTACTAGCTCCAACTCTGTTTTACAGTAAAAACTGCAGGAAATTGAAACCGGCACTAGGAAACAGACTGAGAAAACAGAGAAATAGTGTCTCCTGCAACCCGATCCCTTGGTGCTAGATGAACGAACGTCTCTCCACTTGCTCAGTTCTGAGAGATAAGTGTGTGTGAAAGCCGTCCTTCACCTAGCTTGTTGGGAACACAAAGTTTCTTTTCAGTTGCAAACTCCATTCCATACATATATTTGGGGAGGTTCTAGCTCCAACTCGGTGTGACAGTGAAAACTGCAGGAACTTCAAACCGGCACTAGGAAACAGACTGAGAAAGCAGAGAAAAAGTGTCCCCTGCAACTCGTTCCCTTGGTGCTAGATGAATGAACGTCTCTCCACTTGCTCAGTTCTGAGAGATAAGTGTGTGTGAAAGCCGTACTTCAACTAGCTTGTTGGGAACACAAAGTTTCTTTTCAGTTGCAATCTCCACTCCATCCATATATATGGGGAGGTACTAGCTCCAACACGGTTTGACAGTGAAAACTGCAGGAACCTCAAACCGGCACTAGGAAACAGACTGAGAAAACAGAGAAAAAGTGTCTCCTGCAACCCGTTCCCTTGATTGTAGATGAACGAACGTCTCTCCACTTGCTCAGTTCTGAGAGATAAGTGTGTGTGAAAGCCGTCCTTCACCTAGCTTGTTGGGAACACAAAGTTTCTTTACAGTTGCAAACTCCTTTCCATACATATATATGGGGTGGTACTAGCTCCAATTCGGTTTTACAGTGAAAACTGCAGGAACATCAAACCGGCACTAGGAAACAGACTGAGAAATCAGAGAAAAAGTGTCTCCTGCAACCCGATCCCTTGGTGCTAGATGAACGAACGTCTCTCCACTTGCTCAGTTCTGAGAGATAATTGTGTGTGAAAGCCGTCCTTCAACTAGCTTGTTTGGAACACAAAGTTTCTTTTCAGTTGCAAACTCCATTCCATACATATATATGGGGAGGTACTAGCTCAAACTCGGTTTTACAGTGAAAACTGCATGACCTTCAAACCGGCACTAGGAAACAGACTGAGAAACTGAGAAAAAGTGTATCCTGCAACACGTTCCCTTGGTGCTAGATGAAAGAACGTCTCTCCACTTGCTCATTTCTGAGAGATAAGTGTGTGTGAAATCGGTCCTTCACCTAGCTTGTTGGGAACACAAAGTTTCTTTTCAGTTGCAAACTCCATTTCTTACATATATATAGGGAGGTACTAGCTCCAACTCGGTTTTACAGTGAAAACTGCAGGAACTTCAAACCGGCACTAGGAAACAGACTGAGAAATCAGAGAAATAGTGTCTCCTGCAACCCGATCCCTTGGTGCTAGATGAACGAACGTCTCTCCACTTGCTTAGTTCTGAGAGATAATTGTGTGTGAAAGCCGTCCTTCAACTAGCTTGTTGGGAACACAAAGTTTCTTTTCAGTTGCAAACTCCATTCCATACATATATATGGGGAGGTACTAGCTCAAACTCGGTTTTACAGTGAAAACTGCAGGAAATTCAAACCGGCACTAGGAAACAGACTGAGAAAGCAGAGAAAAAGTTTCTCCTGCAACCCGTTCCCTTGGTGCTAAATGAACGAACGTCTCTCCACTTGCTCAGTTCTGAGAGATAAGTGTGTGTGAAAGCCGTCCTTCAGCTAGCTTGTTGGGAACACAAAGTTTCTTTTCAGTTGCAAACTCCATTCCATACATATATATGGGGAGGTACTAGCTCCAACTCTGTTTTACAGTGAAAACTGCAGGAAATTCAAACCGGCACTAGGAAACAGACTGAGAAAACAGAGAAAAAGTGTCTCCTGCAACCCCTTCCCTTGGTGCTAGATGAACGAACGTCTCTCCACTTGCTCAGTTCTGAGAGATAAGTGTGTGTGAAAGCCGTCCTTCACCTAGCTTGTTGGGAACACAAAGTTTCTTTTCAGTTGCAAACTCCATTCCATACATATATTTGGCGAGGTTCTAGCTCCAACTCGGTGTGACAGTGAAAACTGCAGGAACTTCAATCCGGCACTAGGAAACAGACTGAGAAAGCAGAGAAAAAGTGTCTCCTGCAAACAGTTCCCTTGGTGCTAGATGAACGAACGTCTCTCCACTTGCTCAGTTCTGATAGATAAGTGTGTGTGAAAGCCGTCCTTCACCTAGCTTGTTGGGAACACAAAGTTTCTTTTCAGTTGCAAACTCCATTCCATACATATACATGGGGAGGTAAAAGCTCCAACTCGGTTTTACAGTGAAAACTGCAGGAACTTCAAACCGACCCTAGGAAACAGACTGAGAAAGCATAGAAAAAGTGTCTCCTGCAACCCGTTCCCTTGGTGCTAGATGAACGAACGTCTCTCCACTTGCTCAGTTCTGAGAGATAATTGTGTGTGAAAGCCGTCCTTCAACTAGCTTGTTGGGAACACAAAGTTTCTTTTCAGTTGCAAACTCCATTCCATACATATATATGGGGAGGTACTAGCTCCAACTCTGTTTTACAGTGAAAACTGCAGGAAATTCAAACCGGCACTAGGAAACAGACTGAGAAAACAGAGAAAAAGTGTCTCCTGCAACCCGTTCCCTTGGTGCTTAATGAACGAACGTCTCTCCACTTGCTCAGTTCTGAGAGATAAGTGTGTGTGAAAGCCGTCCTTCAACTTGCTTGTTGGGAACACAAAGTTTCTTTTCAGTTGCAAACTCCATTCCATACATATATATGGGGAGGTACTAGCTCCAACTCTGTTTTACAGTGAAAACTGCAGGAAATTCAAACCGGCACTAGGAAACAGACTGAGAAAACAGAAAAAAAATTGTCTCCTGCAACCCGTTCCCTTGGTGCTAAATGAACGAACGTCTCTCAACTTGCTCAGTTCTGAGAGATAAGTGTGTGTGAAAGCCGTCCTTCACCTAGCTTGTTGGGAACACAAAGTTTCTGTTCAGTTGCAAACTCCATTCCATACATATATTTGGGGAGGTTCTAGCTCCAACTCGGTGTGACAGTGAAAACTGCAGGAACTTCAAACGGCACTAGGAAACAGAATGAGAAAGCAGAGAAAAAGTGTCCCCTGCAACCCGTTCCCTTGGTGCTAGATGAATGAACGTCTCTCCACTTGCTCAGTTCTGAGAGATAAGTGTGTGTGAAAGCCGTACTTCAACTAGCTTGTTGGGAACACAAAGTTTCTTTTCAGTTGCAATCTCCAATCCATCCATATATATTGGGAGGTACTAGCTCCAACACGGTTTGACAGTGAAAACTGCAGGAACCACAAACCGGCACTAGGAAACAGACTGAGAAAACAGAGAAAAAGTGTCTCCTGCAACCCGTTCCCTTGATTGTAGATGAACGAACGTCTCTCCACTTGATCAGTTCTGAGAGATAAGTGTGTGTGAAAGCCGTCCTTCACCTAGCTTGTTGGGAACACAAAGTTTCTTTACAGTTGCAAACTCCATTCCATACATATATATGGGGAGGTACTAGCTCAAACTCGGTTTTACAGTGAAAACTGCATGACCTTCAAACCGGCACTAGGAAACAGACTGAGAAACTGAGAAAAAGTGTCTCCTGCAACACGTTCCCTTGGTGCTAGATGAAAGAACGTCTCTCCACTTGCTCATTTCTGAGAGATAAGTGTGTGTGAAAGCGGACCTTCACCTAGCTTGTTGGGAACACAAAGTTTCTTTTCAGTTGCAAACTCCATTTCTTACATATATATAGGGAGGTACTAGCTCCAACTCGGTTTTACAGTGAAAACTGCAGGAACTTCAAACCGGCACTAGGAAACAGACTGAGAAATCAGAGAAATAGTGTCTCCTGCAACCCGATCCCTTGGTGCTAGATGAACGAACGTCTCTCCACTTGCTTAGTTCTGAGAGATAATTGTGTGTGAAAGCCGTCCTTCAACTAGCTTGTTGGGAACACAAAGTTTCTTTTCAGTTGCAAACTCCATTCCATACATATATATGGGGAGGTACTAGCTCAAACTCGGTTTTACAGTGAAAACTGCAGGAAATTCAAACCGGCACTAGGAAACAGACTGAGAAAGCAGAGAAAAAGTTTCTCCTGCAACCCGTTCCCTTGGTGCTAAATGAACGAACGTCTCTCCACTTGCTCAGTTCTGAGAGATAAGTGTGTGTGAAAGCCGTCCTTCAGCTAGCTTGTTGGGAACACAAAGTTTCTTTTCAGTTGCAAACTCCATTCCATACATATATATGGGGAGGTACTAGCTCCAACTCTGTTTTACAGTGAAAACTGCAGGAAATTCAAACCGGCACTAGGAAACAGACTGAGAAAACAGAGAAAAAGTGTCTCCTGCAACCCCTTCCCTTGGTGCTAGATGAACGAACGTCTCTCCACTTGCTCAGTTCTGAGAGATAAGTGTGTGTGAAAGCCGTCCTTCACCTAGCTTGTTGGGAACACAAAGTTTCTTTTCAGTTGCAAACTCCATTCCATACATATATTTGGCGAGGTTCTAGCTCCAACTCGGTGTGACAGTGAAAACTGCAGGAACTTCAATCCGGCACTAGGAAACAGACTGAGAAAGCAGAGAAAAAGTGTCTCCTGCAAACAGTTCCCTTGGTGCTAGATGAACGAACGTCTCTCCACTTGCTCAGTTCTGATAGATAAGTGTGTGTGAAAGCCGTCCTTCACCTAGCTTGTTGGGAACACAAAGTTTCTTTTCAGTTGCAAACTCCATTCCATACATATACATGGGGAGGTAAAAGCTCCAACTCGGTTTTACAGTGAAAACTGCAGGAACTTCAAACCGACCCTAGGAAACAGACTGAGAAAGCATAGAAAAAGTGTCTCCTGCAACCCGTTCCCTTGGTGCTAGATGAACGAACGTCTCTCCACTTGCTCAGTTCTGAGAGATAATTGTGTGTGAAAGCCGTCCTTCAACTAGCTTGTTGGGAACACAAAGTTTCTTTTCAGTTGCAAACTCCATTCCATACATATATATGGGGAGGTACTAGCTCCAACTCTGTTTTACAGTGAAAACTGCAGGAAATTCAAACCGGCACTAGGAAACAGACTGAGAAAACAGAGAAAAAGTGTCTCCTGCAACCCGTTCCCTTGGTGCTTAATGAACGAACGTCTCTCCACTTGCTCAGTTCTGAGAGATAAGTGTGTGTGAAAGCCGTCCTTCAACTTGCTTGTTGGGAACACAAAGTTTCTTTTCAGTTGCAAACTCCATTCCATACATATATATGGGGAGGTACTAGCTCCAACTCTGTTTTACAGTGAAAACTGCAGGAAATTCAAACCGGCACTAGGAAACAGACTGAGAAAACAGAAAAAAAATTGTCTCCTGCAACCCGTTCCCTTGGTGCTAAATGAACGAACGTCTCTCCACTTGCTCAGTTCTGAGAGATAAGTGTGTGTGAAAGCCGTCCTTCACCTAGCTTGTTGGGAACACAAAGTTTCTTTTCAGTTGCAAACTCCATTCCATACATATATTTGGGGAGGTTCTAGCTCCAACTCGGTGTGACAGTGAAAACTGCAGGAACTTCAAACGGCACTAGGAAACAGAATGAGAAAGCAGAGAAAAAGTGTCCCCTGCAACCCGTTCCCTTGGTGCTAGATGAATGAACGTCTCTCCACTTGCTCAGTTCTGAGAGATAAGTGTGTGTGAAAGCCGTACTTCAACTAGCTTGTTGGGAACACAAAGTTTCTTTTCAGTTGCAATCTCCAATCCATCCATATATATTGGGAGGTACTAGCTCCAACACGGTTTGACAGTGAAAACTGCAGGAACCACAAACCGGCACTAGGAAACAGACTGAGAAAACAGAGAAAAAGTGTCTCCTGCAACCCGTTCCCTTGATTGTAGATGAACGAACGTCTCTCCACTTGATCAGTTCTGAGAGATAAGTGTGTGTGAAAGCCGTCCTTCACCTAGCTTGTTGGGAACACAAAGTTTCTTTACAGTTGCAAACTCCATTCCATACATATATATGGGGAGGTACTAGCTCAAACTCGGTTTTACAGTGAAAACTGCATGACCTTCAAACCGGCACTAGGAAACAGACTGAGAAACTGAGAAAAAGTGTCTCCTGCAACACGTTCCCTTGGTGCTAGATGAAAGAACGTCTCTCCACTTGCTCATTTCTGAGAGATAAGTGTGTGTGAAAGCGGACCTTCACCTAGCTTGTTGGGAACACAAAGTTTCTTTTCAGTTGCAAACTCCATTTCTTACATATATATAGGGAGGTACTAGCTCCAACTCGGTTTTACAGTGAAAACTGCAGGAACTTCAAACCGGCACTAGGAAACAGACTGAGAAATCAGAGAAAAAGTGTCTCCTGCAACCCGATCCCTTGGTGCTAGATGAACGAACGTCTCTCCACTTGCTTAGTTCTGAGAGATAATTGTGTGTGAAAGCCGTCCTTCAACTAGCTTGTTGGGAACACAAAGTTTCTTTTCAGTTGCAAACTCCATTCCATACATATATATGGGGAGGTACTAGCTCAAATTCGGTTTTACAGTGAAAACTGCAGGACCTTCAAACCGGCACTAGGAAACAGACTGAGAAAGCAGAGAAAAAGTGTCTCCTGCAACCCGTTCCCTTGGTGCTAAATGAACGAACGTCTCTCCACTTGCTCAGTTCTGAGAGATAAGTGTGTGTGAAAGCCGTCCTTCACCTAGCTTTTTGGGAACACAAAGTTTCTTTTCAGTTGCAAACTCCATTCCATACATATATTTGGGGAGGTTCTAGCTCCAACTCGGTGTGACAGTGAAAACTGCAGGAACTTCAAACGGCACTAGGAAACAGAATGAGAAAGCAGAGAAAAAGTGTCCCCTGCAACCCGTTCCCTTGGTGCTAGATGAATGAACGTCTCTCCACTTGCTCAGTTCTGAGAGATAAGTGTGTGTGAAAGCCGTACTTCAACTAGATTGTTGGGAACACAAAGTTTCTTTTCAGTTGCAAACTCCACTCCATCCATATATATTGGGAGGTACTAGCTCCAACACGGTTTGACAGTGAAAACTGCAGGAACCACAAACCGGCACTAGGAAACAGACTGAGAGAACAGAGAAAAAGTGTCTCCTGCAACCCGTTCCCTTGATTGTAGATGAACGAACGTCTCTCCACTTGATCAGTTCTGAGAGATAAGTGTGTGTGAAAGCCGTCCTTCACCTAGCTTGTTGGGAACACAAAGTTTCTTTACAGTTGCAAACTCCATTCCATACATATATATGGGGTGGTACTAGCTCCAATTCTGTTTTACAGTGAAAACTGCAGGAACATCAAACCGGCACTAGGAAACAGACTGAGAAATCAGAGAAAAAGTGTCTCCTGCAACCCGATCCCTTGGTGCTAGATGAACGAACGTCTCTCCACTTGCTCAGTTCTGAGAGATTATTGTGTGTGAAAGCCGTCCTTCAACTAGCTTGTTGGGAACACAAAGTTTCTTTTCAGTTGCAAACTCCATTCCATACATATATATGGGGAGGTACTAGCTCAAACTCGGTTTTACAGTGAAAACTGCATGACCTTCAAACCGGCACTAGGAAACAGACTGAGAAACTGAGAAAAAGTGTCTCCTGCAACACGTTCCCTTGGTGCTAGATGAAAGAACGTCTCTCCACTTGCTCATTTCTGAGAGATAAGTGTGTGTGAAAGCGGACCTTCACCTAGCTTGTTGGGAACACAAAGTTTCTTTTCAGTTGCAAACTCCATTTCTTACATATATATAGGGAGGTACTAGCTCCAACTCGGTTTTACAGTGAAAACTGCAGGAACTTCAAACCGGCACTAGGAAACAGACTGAGAAATCAGAGAAAAAGTGTCTCCTGCAACCCGATCCCTTGGTGCTAGATGAACAAACGTCTCTCCACTTGCTTAGTTCTGAGAGATAATTGTGTGTGAAAGCCGTCCTTCAACTAGCTTGTTGGGAACACAAAGTTTCTTTTCAGTTGCAAACTCCATTCCATACATATATATGGGGAGGTACTAGCTCAAATTCGGTTTTACAGTGAAAACTGCAGGACCTTCAAACCGGCACTAGGAAACAGACTGAGAAAGCAGAGAAAAAGTGTCTCCTGCAACACGTTCCCTTGGTGCTAGATGAAAGAACGTCTCTCCACTTGCTCATTTCTGAGAGATAAGTGTGTGTGAAAGCGGTCCTTCACCTAGCTTGTTGGGAACACAAAGTTTCTTTTCAGTTGCAAACTCCATTCCTTACATATATATAGGGAGGTACTAGCTCCAAATCGGTTTTACAGTGAAAACTGCAGGAACTTCAAACCGGCACAAGGAAACAGACTGAGAAAGCTGAGAAATTGTGTCTCCTGCAACCCATTCCCTTGGGGCTAGATGAACGAACGTCTCTCCACTTGCTCAGTTCTGAGAGATAAATGTGTGTGAAAGCCGTCCTTCACCTAGCTTGTTGGGAACACAAAGTTTCTTTTCAGTTGCAAACTCCATTCCATACATATATTTGGGGAGGTTCTAGCTCCAACTCGGTGTGACAGTGAAAACTGCAGGAACTTCAAACCGGCACTAGGAAACAGACTGAGAAAGCAGAGAAAAAGTGTCCCCTGCAACCCGTTCCCTTGGTGCTAGATGAATGAACGTCTCTCCACTTGCTCAGTTCTGAGAGATGTGTGTGTGTGAAAGCCGTACTTCAACTAGCTTGTTGGGAACACAAAGTTTCTTTTCAGTTGCAATCTCCACTCCATCCATATATATGGGGAAGTACTAGCTCCAACTCGGTTTGACAGTGAAAACTGCAGGGACCTCAAACCGGCACTAGGAAACAGACTGAGAAAACAGAGAAAAAGTGTCTCCTGCAACCCGTTCCCTTGATTGTAGATGAACGAACGTCTCTCCACTTGCTCAGTTCTGAGAGATAAGTGTGTGTGAAAGCCGTCCTTCACCTAGCTTGTTGGGAACACAAAGTTTCTTTTCAGTTGCAAACTCCATTCCATACATATATATGGGGAGGTACTAGCTCAAACTCGGTTTTACAGTGAAAACTGCAGGACCTTCAAACCGGCACTAGGAAACAGACTGAGAAAGCAGAGAAAAAGTGTCTCCTGCAACACGTTCCCTTGGTGCTAGATGAAAGAACGTCTCTCCACTTGCTCATTTCTGAGAGATAAGTGTGTGTGGAAGCGGTCCTTCACCTAGCTTGTTGGGAACACAAAGTTTCTTTTCAGTTGCAAACTCTATTCCTTACATATATATAGGGAGGTACTAGCTCCAACTCGGTTTTACAGTGAAAACTGCAGGAACTTCAAACCGGCACTAGGAAACAGACTGAGAAATCAGAGAAATAGTTTCTCCTGCAACCCGATCCCTTGGTGCTAGATGAACGAACGTCTCTCCACTTGCTTAGTTCTGAGAGATAATTGTGTGTGAAAGCCGTCCTTCAACTAGCTTGTTGGGAACACAAAGTTTCTTTTCAGTTGCAAACTCCATTCCATACATATATATGGGGAGGTAGTAGCTCAAACTCGGTTTTACAGTGAAAACTGCAGGACCTTCAAACCGGCACTAGGAAACAGACTGAGAAAGCAGAGAAAAAGTGTCTCCTCCAACACGTTCCCTTGGTGCTAGATGAAAGAACGTCTCTCCACTTGCTCATTTCTGAGAGATAAGTGTGTGTGAAAGCGGTCCTTCACCTAGCTTGTTGGGAACACAAAGTTTCTTTTCAGTTGCAAACTCCATTTCTTACATATATATAGGGAGGTACTAGCTCCAAATCGGTTTTACAGTGAAAACTGCAGGAACTTCAAACCGGCACTAGGAAACAGACTGAGAAAGCTGAGAAATTGTGTCTCCTGCAACCCATTCCCTTGGGGCTAGATGAACGAACGTCTCTCCACTTGCTCAGTTCTGAGAGATAAATGTGTGTGAAAGCCGTCCTTCACCTAGCTTGTTGGGAACACAAAGTTTCTTTTCAGTTGCAAACTCCATTCCATACATATATTTGTGGAGGTTCTAGCTCCAACTCGGTGTGACAGTGAAAACTGCAGGAACTTCAAACCGGCACTAGGAAACAGACTGAGAAAGCAGAGAAAAAGTGTCCCCTGCAACCCGTTCCATTGGTGCTAGATGAATGAACGTCTCTCCACTTGCTCAGTTCTGAGAGATAAGTGTGTGTGAAAGCCGTACTTCAACTAGCTTGTTGGGAACACAAAGTTTCTTTTCAGTTGCAATCTCCACTCCATCCATATATATGGGGAGGTACTAGCTCCAACTCGGTTTGACAGTGAAAACTGCAGGAACCTCAAACCGGCACTAGGAAACAGACTGAGTAAACAGAGAAAAAGTGTCTCCTGCAACCAGTTCCCTTGATTGTAGATGAACGAACGTCTCTCCACTTGCTCAGTTCTGAGAGATAATTGTGTGTGAAAGCCGTCCTTCACCTAGCTTGTTGGGAACACAAAGTTTCATTTCAGTTGCAAACTCCATTCCATACATATATTTGGCGAGGTTCTAGCTCCAACTCGGTGTGACAGTGAAAACTGCAGGAACTTCAATCCGGCACTAGGAAACAGACTGAGAAAGCAAAGAAAAAGTGTCCCCTGCAATCCGTTCCCTTGGTGCTAGATGAACGAACGTCTCTCCACTTGCTCAGTTCTGAGAGATAAGTGTGTGTGAAAGCCGTCCATCACCTAGCTTGTTGGGAACACAAAGTTTCTTTTCAGTTGCAAACTCCATTCCATACATATATATGGGGAGGTAAAAGCTCCAACTCGCTTTTACAGTGAAAACTGCAGGAACTTCAAACCGACCCTAGGAAACACACTGAGAAAGCATAGAAAAAGTGTCTCCTGCAACCCGTTCCCTTGGTGCTAGATGAACGAACGTCTCTCCACTTGCTCAGTTCTGAGAGATAATTGTGTGTGAAAGCCGTCCTTCAACTAGCTTGTTGGGAACACAAAGTTTCTTTTCAGTTGCAAACTCCATTCCATACATATATATGGGGAGGTACTAGCTCCAACTCTGTTTTACAGTGAAAACTGCAGGAAATTCAAACCGGCACTAGGAAACAGACTGAGAAAACAGAGAAAAAGTGTCTCCTGCAACCCGTTCCCTTGGTGCTAAATGAACGAACGTCTCTCCACTTGCTCAGTTCTGAGAGATAAGTGTGTGTGAAAGCCGTCCTTCAACTTGCTTGTTGGGAACACAAAGTTTCTTTTCAGTTGCCAACTCCATTCCATACATATATATGGGGAGGTACTAGCTCCAACTCTGTTTTACAGTGAAAACTGCAGGAAATTCAAACCGGCACTAGGAAACAGACTGAGAAAACAGAAAAAAAGTGTCTCCTGCAACCCGTTCCCTTGGTGCTAAATGAACGAACGTCTCTCCACTTGCTCAGTTCTGAGAGATAAGTGTGTGTGAAAGCCGTCCTTCACCTAGCTTGTTGGGAACACAAAGTTTCTTTTCAGTTGCAAACTCCATTCCATACATATATTTGGGGAGGTTCTAGCTCCAACTCGGTGTGACAGTGAAAACTGCAGGAACTTCAAAGCGGCACTAGGAAACAGAATGAGAAAGCAGAGAAAAAGTGTCCCCTGCAACCCGTTCCCTTGGTGCTAGATGAATGAACGTCTCTCCACTTGCTCAGTTCTGAGAGATAAGTGTGTGTGAAAGCCGTACTTCAACTAGCTTGTTGGGAACACAAAGTTTCTTTTCAGTTGCAATCTCCACTCCATCCATATATATTGGGAGGTACTAGCTCCAACACGGTTTGACAGTGAAAACTGCAGGAACCACAAACCGGCACTAGGAAACAGACTGAGAAAACAGAGAAAAAGTGTCTCCTGCAACCCGTTCCCTTGATTGTAGATGAACGAACGTCTCTCCACTTGCTCATTTCTGAGAGATAAGTGTGTGTGAAAGCGGACCTTCACCTAGCTTGTTGGGAACACAAAGTTTCTTTTCAGTTGCAAACTCCATTTCTTACATATATATAGGGAGGTACTAGCTCCAACTCGGTTTTACAGTGAAAACTGCAGGAGCTTCAAACCGGCACTAGGAAACAGACTGAGAAATCAGAGAAAAAGTGTCTCCTGCAACAAGAACCCTTGGTGCTAGATGAACGAACGTCTCTCCACTTGCTTAGTTCTGAGAGATAATTGTGTGTGAAAGCCGTCCTTCAACTAGCTTGTTGGGAACACAAAGTTTCTTTTCAGTTGCAAACTCCATTCCATACATATATATGGGGAGGTACTAGCTCAAATTCGGTTTTACAGTGAAAACTGCAGGACCTTCAAACCGGCACTAGGAAACAGACTGAGAAAGCAGAGAAAAAGTGTCTCCTGCAACACGTTCCCTTGGTGCTAGATGAAAGAACGTCTCTCCACTTGCTCATTTCTGAGAGATAAGTGTGTGTGAAAGCGGTCCTTCACCTAGCTTGTTGGGAACACAAAGTTTCTTTTCAGTTGCAAACTCCATTCCTTACATATATATAGGGAGGTACTAGCTCCAAATCGGTTTTACAGTGAAAACTGCAGGAACTTCAAACCGGCACAAGGAAACAGACTGAGAAAGCTGAGAAATTGTGTCTCCTGCAACCCATTCCCTTGGGGCTAGATGAACGAACGTCTCTCCACTTGCTCAGTTCTGAGAAATAAATGTGTGTGAAAGCCGTCCTTCACCTAGCTTGTTGGGAACACAAAGTTTCTTTTCAGTTGCAAACTCCATTCCATACATATATTTGGGGAGGTTCTAGCTCCAACTCGGTGTGACAGTGAAAACTGCAGGAACTTCAAACCGGCACTAGGAAACAGACTGAGAAAGCAGAGAAAAAGTGTCCCCTGCAACCCGTTCCCTTGGTGCTAGATGAATGAACGTCTCTCCACTTGCTCAGTTCTGAGAGATAAGTGTGTGTGAAAGCCGTACTTCAACTAGCTTGTTGGGAACACAAAGTTTCTTTTCAGTTGCAATCTCCACTCCATCCATATATATGGGGAGGTACTAGCTCCAACTCGGTTTGACAGTGAAAACTGCAGGAACCTCAAACCGGCACTAGGAAACAGACTGAGAAAACAGAGAAAAAGTGTCTCCTGCAACCCGTTCCCTTGATTGTAGATGAACGAACGTCTCTCCACTTGCTCAGTTCTGAGAGATAAGTGTGTGTGAAAGCCGTCCTTCACCTAGCTTGTTGGGAACACAAAGTTTCTTTACAGTTGCAAACTCCATTCCATACATATAAATGGGGTGGTACTAGCTCCAATTCGGTTTTACAGTGAAAACTGCAGGAACATCAAACCGGCACTAGGAAACAGACTGAGAAATCAGAGAAAAAGTGTCTCCTGCAACCCGATCCCTTGGTGCTAGATGAACGAACGTCTCTCCACTTGCTCAGTTCTGAGAGATAATTGTGTGTGAAAGCCGTCCTTCAACTAGCTTGTTGGGAACACAAAGTTTCTTTTCAGTTGCAAACTCCATTCCATACATATATATGGGGAGGTACTAGCTCAAACTCGGATTTACAGTGAAAACTGCAGGACCTTCAAACCGGCACTAGGAAACAGACTGAGAAAGCAGAGAAAAAGTGTCTCCTGCAACACGTTCCCTTGGTGCTAGATGAAAGAACGTCTCTCCACTTGCTCATTTCTGAGAGATAAGTGTGTGTGGAAGCGGTCCTTCACCTAGCTTGTTGGGAACACAAAGTTTCTTTTCAGATGCAAACTCCATTCCTTACATATATATAGGGAGGTACTAGCTCCAACTCGGTTTTACAGTGAAAACTGCAGGAACTTCAAACCGGCACTAGGAAACAGACTGAGAAATCAGAGAAATAGTTTCTCCTGCAACCCGATCCCTTGGTGCTAGATGAACGAACGTCTCTCCACTTGCTTAGTTCTGAGAGATAATTGTGTGTGAAAGCCGTCCTTCAACTAGCTTGTTGGGAACACAAAGTTTCTTTTCAGTTGCAAACTCCATTCCATACATATATATGGGGAGGTAGTAGCTCAAACTCGGTTTTACAGTGAAAACTGCAGGACCTTCAAACCGGCACTAGGAAACAGACTGAGAAAGCAGAGAAAAAGTGTCTCCTCCAACACGTTCCCTTGGTGCTAGATGAAAGAACGTCTCTCCACTTGCTCATTTCTGAGAGATAAGTGTGTGTGAAAGCGGTCCTTCACCTAGCTTGTTGGGAACACAAAGTTTCTTTTCAGTTGCAAACTCCATTTCTTACATATATATAGGGAGGTACTAGCTCCAAATCGGTTTTACAGTGAAAACTGCAGGAACTTCAAACCGGCACTAGGAAACAGAATGAGAAAGCTGAGAAATTGTGTCTCCTGCAACCCATTCCCTTGGGGCTAGATGAACGAACGTCTCTCCACTTGCTCAGTTCTGAGAGATAAATGTGTGTGAAAGCCGTCCTTCACCTAGCTTGTTGGGAACACAAAGTTTCTTTTCAGTTGCAAACTCCATTCCATACATATATTTGTGGAGGTTCTAGCTCCAACTCGGTGTGACAGTGAAAACTGCAGGAACTTCAAACCGGCACTAGGAAACAGACTGAGAAAGCAGAGAAAAAGTGTCCCCTGCAACCCGTTCCCTTGGTGCTAGATGAATGAACGTCTCTCCACTTGCTCAGTTCTGAGAGATAAGTGTGTGTGAAAGCCGTACTTCAACTAGCTTGTTGGGAACACAAAGTTTCTTTTCAGTTGCAATCTCCACTCCATCCATATATATGGGGAGGTACTAGCTCCAACTCGGTTTGACAGTGAAAACTGCAGGAACCTCAAACCGGCACTAGGAAACAGACTGAGTAAACAGAGAAAAAGTGTCTCCTGCAACCAGTTCCCTTGATTGTAGATGAACGAACGTCTCTCCACTTGCTCAGTTCTGAGAGATAATTGTGTGTGAAAGCCGTCCTTCACCTAGCTTGTTGGGAACACAAAGTTTCATTTCAGTTGCAAACTCCATTCCATACATATATTTGGCGAGGTTCTAGCTCCAACTCGGTGTGACAGTGAAAACTGCAGGAACTTCAATCCGGCACTAGGAAACAGACTGAGAAAGCAAAGAAAAAGTGTCCCCTGCAATCCGTTCCCTTGGTGCTAGATGAACGAACGTCTCTCCACTTGCTCATTTCTGAGAGATAAGTGTGTGTGAAAGCCGTCCATCACCTAGCTTGTTGGGAACACAAAGTTTCTTTTCAGTTGCAAACTCCATTCCATACATATATATGGGGAGGTAAAAGCTCCAACTCGCTTTTACAGTGAAAACTGCAGGAACTTCAAACCGACCCTAGGAAACACACTGAGAAAGCATAGAAAAGTGTCTCCTGCAACCCGTTCCCTTGGTGCTCGATGAACGAACGTCTCTCCACTTGCTCAGTTCTGAGAGATAATTGTGTGTGAAAGCCGTCCTTCAACTAGCTTGTTGGGAACACAAAGTTTCTTTTCAGTTGCAAACTCCATTCCATACATATATATGGGGGGGTACAAGCTCCAACTCTGTTTTACAGTGAAAACTGCAGGAAATTCAAACCGGCACTAGGAAACAGACTGAGAAAACAGAGAAAAAGTGTCTCCTGCAACCCGTTCCCTTGGTGCTAAATGAACGAACGTCTCTCCACTTGCTCAGTTCTGAGAGATAAGTGTGTGTGAAAGCCGTCCTTCAACTTGCTTGTTGGGAACACAAAGTTTCTTTTCAGTTGCCAACTCCATTCCATACATATATATGGGGAGGTACTAGCTCCAACTCTGTTTTACAGTGAAAACTGCAGGAAATTCAAACCGGCACTAGGAAACAGACTGAGAAAACAGAAAAAAAGTGTCTCCTGCAACCCGTTCCCTTGGTGCTAAATGAACGAACGTCTCTCCACTTGCTCAGTTCTGAGAGATAAGTGTGTGTGAAAGCCGTCCTTCACCTAGCTTGTTGGGAACACAAAGTTTCTTTTCAGTTGCAAACTCCATTCCATACATATATTTGGGGAGGTTCTAGCTCCAACTCGGTGTGACAGTGAAAACTGCAGGAACTTCAAAGCGGCACTAGGAAACAGAATGAGAAAGCAGAGAAAAAGTGTCCCCTGCAACCCGTTCCTTTGGTGCTAGATGAATGAACGTCTCTCCACTTGCTCAGTTCTGAGAGATAAGTGTGTGTGAAAGCGGTACTTCAACTAGCTTGTTGGGAACACAAAGTTTCTTTTCAGTTGCAATCTCCACTCCATCCATATATATTGGGAGGTACTAGCTCCAACACGGTTTGACAGTGAAAACTGCAGGAACCACAAACCGGCACTAGGAAACAGACTGAGAAAACAGAGAAAAAGTGTCTCCTGCAACCCGTTCCCTTGATTGTAGATGAACGAACGTCTCTCCACTTGCTCATTTCTGAGAGATAAGTGTGTGTGAAAGCGGACCTTCACCTAGCTTGTTGGGAACACAAAGTTTCTTTTCAGTTGCAAACACCATTTCTTACATATATATAGGGAGGTACTAGCTCCAACTCGGTTTTACAGTGAAAACTGCAGGAGCTTCAAACCGGCACTAGGAAACAGACTGAGAAATCAGAGAAAAAGTGTCTCCTGCAACAAGAACCCTTGGTGCTAGATGAACGAACGTCTCTCCACTTGCTTAGTTCTGAGAGATAATTGTGTGTGAAAGCCGTCCTTCAACTAGCTTGTTGGGAACACAAAGTTTCTTTTCAGTTGCAAACTCCATTCCATACATATATATGGGGAGGTACTAGCTCAAATTCGGTTTTACAGTGAAAACTGCAGGACCTTCAAACCGGCACTAGGAAACAGACTGAGAAAGCAGAGAAAAAGTGTCTCCTGCAACACGTTCACTTGGTGCTAGATGAAAGAACGTCTCTCCACTTGCTCATTTCTGAGAGATAAGTGTGTGTGAAAGCGGTCCTTCACCTAGCTTGTTGGGAACACAAAGTTTCTTTTCAGTTGCAAACTCCATTCCTTACATATATATAGGGAGGTACTAGCTCCAACTCGGTGTGACAGTGAAAACTGCAGGAACTTCAAACCGGCACTAGGAAACAGACTGAGAAATCAGAGAAATAGTTTCTCCTGCAACCCGATTCCTTGGTGCTAGATGAACGAACGTCTCTCCACTTGCTTAGTTCTGAGAGATAATTGTGTGTGAAAGCCGTCCTTCAACTAGCTTGTTGGGAACACAAAGTTTCTTTTCAGTTGCAAACTCCATTCCATACATATATATGGGGAGGTAGTAGCTCAAACTCGGTTTTACAGTGAAAACTGCAGGACCTTCAAACCGGCACTAGGAAACAGACTGAGAAAGCAGAGAAAAAGTGTCTCTTCCAACACGTTCCCTTGGTGCTAGATGAAAGAACGTCTCTCCACTTGCTCATTTCTGAGAGATAAGTGTGTGTGAAAGCGGTCCTTCACCTAGCTTGTTGGGAACACAAAGTTTCTTTTCAGTTGCAAACTCCATTCCTTACATATATATAGGGAGGTACTAGCTCCAAATCGGTTTTACAGTGAAAACTGCAGGAACTTCAAAACGGCACAAGGAAACAGACTGAGAAAGCTGAGAAATTGTGTCCCCTGCAACCCATTCCCTTGGGGCTAGATGAACGAACGTCTCTCCACTTGCTCAGTTCTGAGAGATAAATGTGTGTGAAAGCCGTCCTTCACCTAGCTTGTTGGGAACACAAAGTTTCTTTTCAGTTGCAAACTCCATTCCATACATATATTTGGGGAGGTTCTAGCTCCAACTCGGTGTGACAGTGAAAACTGCAGGAACTTCAAACCGGCACTAGGAAACAGACTGAGAAAGCAGAGAAAAAGTGTCCCCTGCAACCCGTTCCCTTGGTGCTAGATGAATGAACGTCTCTCCACTTGCTCAGTTCTGAGAGATAAGTGTGTGTGAAAGCCGTACTTCAACTAGCTTGTTGGGAACACAAAGTTTCTTTTCAGTTGCAATCTCCACTCCATCCATATATATGGGGAGGTACTAGCTCCAACTCGGTTTGACAGTGAAAACTGCAGGAACCTCAAACCGGCACTAGGAAACAGACTGAGAAAACAGAGAAAAAGTGTCTCCTGCAACCCGTTCCCTTGATTGTAGATGAACGAACGTCTCTCCACTTGCTCAGTTCTGAGAGATAAGTGTGTGTGAAAGCCGTCCTTCACCTAGCTTGTTGGGAACACAAAGTTTCTTTACAGTTGCAAACTCCATTCCATACATATATATGGGGTGGTACTAGCTCCAATTCGGTTTTACAGTGAAAACTGCAGGAACATCAAACCGGCACTAGGAAACAGACTGAGAAATCAGAGAAAAAGTGTCTCCTGCAACCCGATCCCTTGGTGCTAGATGAACGAACGTCTCTCCACTTGCTCAGTTCTGAGAGATAATTGTGTGTGAAAGCCGTCCTTCAACTAGCTTGTTGGGAACACAAAGTTTCTTTTCAGTTGGAAACTCCATTCCATACATATATATGGGGAGGTACTAGCTCAAATTCGGTTTTACAGTGAAAACTGCAGGACCTTCAAACCGGCACTAGGAAACAGACTGAGAAAGCAGAGAAAAAGTGTCTCCTGCAACACGTTCCCTTGGTGCTAGATGAAAGAACGTCTCTCCACTTGCTCATTTCTGAGAGATAAGTGTGGGTGGAAGCGGTCCTTCACCTAGCTTGTTGGGAACACAAAGTTTCTTTTCAGTTGCAAACTCCATTCCTTACATATATATAGGGAGGTACTAGCTCCAACTCGGTTTTACAGTGAAAACTGCAGGAACTTCAAACCGGCACTAGGAAACAGACTGAGAAATCAGAGAAATAGTTTCTCCTGCAGCCCGATCCCTTGGTGCTAGATGAACGAACGTCTCTCCACTTGCTTAGTTCTGAGAGATAATTGTGTGTGAAAGCCGTCCTTCAAATAGCTTGTTGGGAACACAAAGTTTCTTTTCAGTTGCAAACTCCATTCCATACATATATATGGGGAGGTAGTAGCTCAAACTCGGTTTTACAGTGAAAACTGCAGGACCTTCAAACCGGCACTAGGAAACAGACTGAGAAAGCAGAGAAAAAGTGTCTCCTCCAACAAGTTCCCTTGGTGCTAGATGAAAGAACGTCTCTCCACTTGCTCATTTCTGAGAGATAAGTGTGTGTGAAAGCGGTCCTTCACCTAGCTTGTTGGGAACACAAAGTTTCTTTTCAGTTGCAAACTCCATTCCTTACATATATATAGGGAGGTACTAGCTCCAAATAGGTTTTACAGTGAAAACTGCAGGAACTTCAAACCGGCACTAGGAAACAGACTGAGAAAGCTGAGAAATTGTGTCTCCTGCAACCCATTCCCTTGGGGCTAGATGAACGAACGTCTCTCCACTTGCTCAGTTCTGAGAGATAAATGTGTGTGAAAGCCGTCCTTCACCTAGCTTGTTGGGAACACAAAGTTTCTTTTCAGTTGCAAACTCCATTCCATACATATATTTGGGGAGGTTCTAGCTCCAACTCGGTGTGACAGTGAAAACTGCAGGAACTTCAAACCGGCACTAGGAAACAGACTGAGAAAGCAGAGAAAAAGTGTCCCCTGCAACCCGTTCCCTTGGTGCTAGATGAATGAATGTCTCTCCACTTGCTCAGTTCTGAGAGATAAGTGTGTGTGAAAGCCTTCCTTCACCTAGCTTGTTGGGAACACAAAGTTTCTTTACAGTTGCAAACTCCATTCCATACATATATATGGGGTGGTACTAGCTCCAATTCGGTTTTACAGTGAAAACTGCAGGAACATCAAACCGGCACTAGGAAACAGACTGAGAAATCAGAGAAAAAGTGTCTCCTGCAACCCGATCCCTTGGTGCTAGATGAACGAACGTCTCTCCACTTGCTCAGTTCTGAGAGATAATTGTGTGTGAAAGCCGTCCTTCAACTAGCTTGTTGGGAACACAAAGTTTCTTTTCAGTTGCAAACTCCATTCCATACATATATATGGGGAGGTACTAGCTCAAACTCGGTTTTACAGTGAAAACTGCATGACCTTCAAACCGGCACTAGGAAACAGACTGAGAAACTGAGAAAAAGTGTCTCCTGCAACACGTTCACTTGGTGCTAGATGAAAGAACGTCTCTCCACTTGCTCATTTCTGAGAGATAAGTGTGTGTGAAAGCGGTCCTTCACCTAGCTTGTTGGGAACACAAAGTTTCTTTTCAGGTGCAAACTCCATTTCTTACATATATATAGGGAGGTACTAGCTCCAACTCGGTTTTACAGTGAAAACTGCAGGAACTTCAAACCGGCACTAGGAAACAGACTGAGAAATCAGAGAAAAAGTGTCTCCTGCAACCCGATCCTTTGGTGCTAGATGAACGAACGTCTCTCCACTTGCTTAGTTCTGAGAGATAATTGTGTGTGAAAGCCGTCCTTCAACTAGCTTGTTTGGAACACAAAGTTTCTTTTCAGTTGCAAACTCCATTCCATACATATATATGGGGAGGTACTAGCTCAAACTCGGTTTTACAGTGAAAACTGCAGGACCTTCAAACCGGCACTAGGAAACAGACTGAGAAAGCAGAGAAAAAGTGTCTCCTGCAACACGTTCCCTTGGTGCTAGATGAAAGAACGTCTCTCCACTTGCTCATTTCTGAGAGATAAGTGTGTGTGAAAGCGGTCCTTCAGCTAGCTTGTTGGGAACACAAAGTTTCTTTTCAGTTGCAAACTCCATTCCTTACATATATATAGGGAGGTACTAGCTCCAACTCGGTTTTACAGTGAAAACTGCAGGAACTTCAAACCGGCACTAGGAAACAGACTGAGAAATCAGAGAAAAAGTGTCTCCTGCAACCCGATCCCTTGGTGCTAGATGAACGAACGTCTCTCCACTTGCTTAGTTCTGAGAGATAATTGTGTGTGAAAGCCGTCCTTCAACTAGCTTGTTGGGAACACAAATTTTCTTTTCAGTTGCAAACTCCATTCCATACATATATATGGGGAGGTACTAGCTCAAACTCGGCTTTACAGTGAAAACTGCGGGACCTTCAAACCGGCACTAGGAAACAGACTGAGAAAGCAGAGAAAAAGTGTCTTCTGCAACACGTTCCCTTGGTGCTAGATGAAAGAACGTCTCTCCACTTGCTCATTTCTGAGAGATAAGTGTGTGTGAAAGCGGTACTTCAACTAGCTTGTTGGGAACACAAAGTTTCTTTTCAGTTGCAATCTCCACTCCATCCATATATATGGGGAGGTACTAGCTCAAACTCGGTTTGACAGTGAAAACTGCAGGAACCTCAAACCGGCACTAGGAAACAGACTGAGAAAACAGAGAAAAAGTGTCTCCTGCAACCCGTTCCCTTGATTGTAGATGAACGAACGTCTCTCCACTTGCTCAGTTCTGAGAGATAAGTGTGTGTGAAAGCCGTCCTTCACCTAGCTTGTTGGGAACACAAAGTTTCTTTACAGTTGCAAACTCCATTCCATACATATATATGGGGTGGTACTAGCTCCAATTCGGTTTTACAGTGAAAACTGCAGGAACATCAAACCGGCACTAGGAAACAGACTGAGAAATCAGAGAAAAAGTGTCTCCTGCAACCCGATCCCTTGGTGCTAGATGAACGAACGTCTCTCCACTTGCTCAGTTCTGAGAGATAATTGTGTGTGAAAGCCGTCCTTCAACTAGCTTGTTGGGAACACAAAGTTTCTTTTCAGTTGGAAACTCCATTCCATACATATATATGGGGAGGTACTAGCTCAAATTCGGTTTTACAGTGAAAACTGCAGGACCTTCAAACCGGCACTAGGAAACAGACTGAGAAAGCAGAGAAAAAGTGTCTCCTGCAACACGTTCCCTTGGTGCTAGATGAAAGAACGTCTCTCCACTTGCTCATTTCTGAGAGATAAGTGTGGGTGGAAGCGGTCCTTCACCTAGCTTGTTGGGAACACAAAGTTTCTTTTCAGTTGCAAACTCCATTCCTTACATATATATAGGGAGGTACTAGCTCCAACTCGGTTTTACAGTGAAAACTGCAGGAACTTCAAACCGGCACTAGGAAACAGACTGAGAAATCAGAGAAATAGTTTCTCCTGCAGCCCGATCCCTTGGTGCTAGATGAACGAACGTCTCTCCACTTGCTTAGTTCTGAGAGATAATTGTGTGTGAAAGCCGTCCTTCAACTAGCTTGTTGGGAACACAAAGTTTCTTTTCAGTTGCAAACTCCATTCCATACATATATATGGGGAGGTAGTAGCTCAAACTCGGTTTTACAGTGAAAACTGCAGGACCTTCAAACCGGCACTAGGAAACAGACTGAGAAAGCAGAGAAAAAGTGTCTCCTCCAACAAGTTCCCTTGGTGCTAGATGAAAGAACGTCTCTCCACTTGCTCATTTCTGAGAGATAAGTGTGTGTGAAAGCGGTCCTTCACCTAGCTTGTTGGGAACACAAAGTTTCTTTTCAGTTGCAAACTCCATTCCTTACATATATATAGGGAGGTACTAGCTCCAAATCGGTTTTACAGTGAAAACTGCAGGAACTTCAAACCGGCACTAGGAAACAGACTGAGAAAGCTGAGAAATTGTGTCTCCTGCAACCCATTCCCTTGGGGCTAGATGAACGAACGTCTCTCCACTTGCTCAGTTCTGAGAGATAAATGTGTGTGAAAGCCGTCCTTCACCTAGCTTGTTGGGAACACAAAGTTTCTTTTCAGTTGCAAACTCCATTCCATACATATATTTGGGGAGGTTCTAGCTCCAACTCGGTGTGACAGTGAAAACTGCAGGAACTTCAAACCGGCACTAGGAAACAGACTGAGAAAGCAGAGAAAAAGTGTCCCCTGCAACCCGTTCCCTTGGTGCTAGATGAATGATCGTCTCTCCACTTGCTCAGTTCTGAGAGATAAGTGTGTGTGAAAGCCTTCCTTCACCTAGCTTGTTGGGAACACAAAGTTTCTTTACAGTTGCAAACTCCATTCCATACATATATATGGGGTGGTACTAGCTCCAATTCGGTTTTACAGTGAAAACTGCAGGAACATCAAACCGGCACTAGGAAACAGACTGAGAAATCAGAGAAAAAGTGTCTCCTGCAACCCGATCCCTTGGTGCTAGATGAACGAACGTCTCTCCACTTGCTCAGTTCTGAGAGATAATTGTGTGTGAAAGCCGTCCTTCAACTAGCTTGTTGGGAACACAAAGTTTCTTTTCAGTTGCAAACTCCATTCCATACATATATATGGGGAGGTACTAGCTCAAACTCGGTTTTACAGTGAAAACTGCATGACCTTCAAACCGGCACTAGGAAACAGACTGAGAAACTGAGAAAAAGTGTCTCCTGCAACACGTTCATTGGTGCTAGATGAAAGAACGTCTCTCCACTTGCTCATTTCTGAGAGATAAGTGTGTGTGAAAGCGGTCCTTCACCTAGCTTGTTGGGAACACAAAGTTTCTTTTCAGGTGCAAACTCCATTTCTTACATATATATAGGGAGGTACTAGCTCCAACTCGGTTTTACAGTGAAAACTGCAGGAACTTCAAACCGGCACTAGGAAACAGACTGAGAAATCAGAGAAAAAGTGTCTCCTGCAACCCGATCCTTTGGTGCTAGATGAACGAACGTCTCTCCACTTGCTTAGTTCTGAGAGATAATTGTGTGTGAAAGCCGTCCTTCAACTAGCTTGTTGGGAACACAAAGTTTCTTTTCAGTTGCAAACTCCATTCCATACATATATATGGGGAGGTACTAGCTCAAACTCGGTTTTACAGTGAAAACTGCAGGACCTTCAAACCGGCACTAGGAAACAGACTGAGAAAGCAGAGAAAAAGTGTCTCCTGCAACACGTTCCCTTGGTGCTAGATGAAAGAACGTCTCTCCACTTGCTCATTTCTGAGAGATAAGTGTGTGTGAAAGCGGTCCTTCAGCTAGCTTGTTGGGAACACAAAGTTTCTTTTCAGTTGCAAACTCCATTCCTTACATATATATAGGGAGGTACTAGCTCCAACTCGGTTTTACAGTGAAAACTGCAGGAACTTCAAACCGGCACTAGGAAACAGACTGAGAAATCAGAGAAAAAGTGTCTCCTGCAACCCGATCCCTTGGTGCTAGATGAACGAACGTCTCTCCACTTGCTTAGTTCTGAGAGATAATTGTGTGTGAAAGCCGTCCTTCAACTAGCTTGTTGGGAACACAAATTTTCTTTTCAGTTGCAAACTCCATTCCATACATATATATGGGGAGGTACTAGCTCAAACTCGGCTTTACAGTGAAAACTGCGGGACCTTCAAACCGGCACTAGGAAACAGACTGAGAAAGCAGAGAAAAAGTGTCTTCTGCAACACGTTCCCTTGGTGCTAGATGAAAGAACGTCTCTCCACTTGCTCATTTCTGAGAGATAAGTGTGTGTGAAAGCGGTCCTTCACCTAGCTTGTTGGGAACACAAAGTTTCTTTTCAGTTGCAAACTCCATTCCTTACATATATATAGGGAGGTACTAGCTCCAACTCGGTTTTACAGTGAAAACTGCAGGAACTTCAAACCGGCACTAGGAAACAGACTGAGAAATCAGAGAAAAAGTGTCTCCTGCAACCCGATCCCTTGGTGCTAGATGAACGAACGTCTCTCCACTTGCTTAGTTCTGAGAGATAATTGTGTGTGAAAGCCGTCCTTCAACTAGCTTGTTGGGAACACAAAGTTTCTTTTCAGTTGCAAACTCCATTCCATACATATATATGGGGAGGTACTAGCTCAAATTCGGTTTTACAGTGAAAACTGCCGGACCTTCAAACCGGCACTAGGAAACAGACTGAGAAAGCAGAGAAAAAGTGTCTCCTGCAACACGTTCCCTTGGTGCTAGATGAAAGAACGTCTCTCCACTTGCTCATTTCTGAGAGATAAGTGTGTGTGGAAGCGGTCCTTCACCTAGCTTGTTGGGAACACAAAGTTTCTTTTCAGTTGCAAACTCCATTCCTTACATATATATAGGGAGGTACTAGCTCCAACTCGGTTTTACAGTGAAAACTGCAGGAACTTCAAACCGGCACTAGGAAACAGACTGAGAAATCAGAGAAATAGTTTCTCCTGCAACCCGATCCCTTGGTGCTAGATGAACGAACGTCTCTCCACTTGCTTAGTTCTGAGAGATAATTGTGTGTGAAAGCCGTCCTTCAACTAGCTTGTTGGGAACACAAAGTTTCTTTTCAGTTGCAAACTCCATTCCATACATATATATGGGGAGGTAGTAGCTCAAACTCGGTTTTAGAGTGAAAACTGCAGGACCTTCAAACCGGCACTAGGAAACAGACTGAGAAAGCAGAGAAAAAGTGTCTCCTCCAACACGTTCCCTTGGTGCTAGATGAAAGAACGTCTCTCCACTTGCTCATTTCTGAGAGATAAGTGTGTGTGAAAGCGGTCCTTCACCCAGCTTGTTGGGAACACAAAGTTTCTTTTCAGTTGCAAACTCCATTCCTTACATATATATAGGGAGGTACTAGCTCCAAATCGGTTTTACAGTGAAAACTGCAGGAACTTCAAACCGGCACTAGGAAACAGACTGAGAAAGCTGAGAAATTGTGTCTCCTGCAACCCATTCCCTTGGGGCTAGATGAACGAACGTCTCTCCACTTGCTCAGTTCTGAGAGATAAATGTGTGTGAAAGCCGTCCTTCACCTAGCTTGTTGGGAACACAAAGTTTCTTTTCAGTTGCAAACTCCATTCCATACATATATTTGGGGAGGTTCTAGCTCCAACTCGGTGTGACAGTGAAAAATGCAGGAACTTCAAACCGGCACTAGGAAACAGACTGAGAAAGCAGAGAAAAAGTGTCCCCTGCAACCCGTTCCCTTGGTGCTAGATGAATGAACGTCTCTCCACTTGCTCAGTTCTGAGAGATAAGTGTGTGTGAAAGCCGTACTTCAACTAGCTTGTTGGGAACACAAAGTTTCTTTTCAGTTGCAATCTCCACTCCATCCTTATATATGGGGAGGTACTAGCTCCAACTCGGTTTTACAGTGAAAACTGCAGGAACCTCAAACCGGCACTAGGAAACAGACTGAGAAATAAGAGAAAAAGTGTCTCCTGCAACCCGATCCCTTGGTGCTAGATGAAGGAACGTCTCTCCACTTGCTCAGTTCTGAGAGATAATTGTGTGTGAAAGCCGTCCTTCAACTAGCTTGTTGGGAACACAAAGTTTCTTTTCAGTTGCAAACTCCATTCCATACATATTTATGGGGAGGTACTAGCTCAAACTCGGTTTTACAGTGAAAACTGCATGACCTTCAAACCGGCACTAGGAAACAGACTGAGAAACTGAGAAAAAGTGTCTCCTGCAACACGTTCCCTTGGTGCTAGATGAAAGAACGTCTCTCCACTTGCTCATTTCTGAGAGATAAGTGTGTGTGAAAGCGGTCCTTCACCTAGCTTGTTGGGAACACAAAGTTTCTTTTCAGTTGCAAACTCCATTTCTTACATATATATAGGGAGGTACTAGCTCCAACACGGTTTTACAGTGAAAACTGCAGGAACTTCAAACCGGCACTAGGAAACAGACTGAGAAAGCAGAGAAAAAGTGTCTCCTGCAACACGTTCCCTTGGTGCTAGATGAAAGAACGTCTCTCCACTTGCTCATTTCTGAGAGATAAGTGTGTGTGGAAGCGGTCCTTCACCTAGCTTGTTGGGAACACAAAGTTTCTTTTCAGTTGCAAACTCCATTCCTTACATATATATAGGGAGGTACTTGCTCCAACTCGGTTTTACAGTGAAAACTGCAGGAACTTCAAACCGGCACTAGGAAACAGACTGAGAAATCAGAGAAATAGTTTCTCCTGCAACCCGATCCCTTGGTGCTAGATGAACGAACGTCTCTCCACTTGCTTAGTTCTGAGAGATAATTGTGTGTGAAAGCCGTCCTTCAACTAGCTTGTTGGGAACACAAAGTTTCTTTTCAGTTGCAAACTCCATTCCATACATATATATGGGGAGGTAGTAGCTCAAACTCGGTTTTACAGTGAAAACTGCAGGACCTTCAAACCGGCACTAGGAAGCAGACTGAGAAAGCAGAGTAAAAGTGTCTCCTCCAACACGTTCCTTTGGTGCTAGATGAAAGAACGTCTCTCCACTTGCTCATTTCTGAGAGATAAGTGTGTGTGAAAGCGGTCCTTCACCTAGCTTGTTGGGAACACAAAGTTTCTTTTCAGTTGCAAACTCCATTCCTTACATATATATAGGGAGGTACTAGCTCCAAATCGGTTTTACAGTGAAAACTGCAGGAACTTCAAACCGGCACTAGGAAACAGACTGAGAAAGCTGAGAAATTGTGTCTCCTGCAACCCATTCCCTTGGGGCTAGATGAACGAACGTCTCTCCACTTGCTCAGTTCTGAGAGATAAATGTGTGTGAAAGCCGTCCTTCACCTAGCTTGTTGGGAACACAAAGTTTCTTTTCAGTTGCAAACTCCATTCCATACATATATTTGCGGAGGTTCTAGCTCCAACTCGGTGTGACAGTGAAAACTGCAGGAACTTCAAACCGGCACTAGGAAACAGACTGAGAAAGCAGAGAAAAAGTGTCCCCTGCAACCCGTTCCCTTGGTGCTAGATGAATGAACGTCTCTCCACTTGCTCAGTTCTGAGAGATAAGTGTGTGTGAAAGCCGTACTTCAACTAGCTTGTTGGGAACACAAAGTTTCTTTTCAGTTGCAATCTCCACTCCATCCATATATATGGGGAGGTACTAGCTCCAACCCGGTTTGACAGTGAAAACTGCAGGAACTTCAAACCGGCACTAGGAAACAGACTGAGAAACTGAGAAAAAGTGTCTCCTGCAACACGTTCCCTTGGTGCTAGATGAAAGAACGTCTCTCCACTTGCTCATTTCTGAGAGATAAGTGTGTGTGAAAGCGGTCCTTCACCTAGCTTGTTGGGAACACAAAGTTTCTTTTCAGTTGCAAACTCCATTTCTTACATATATATAGGGAGGTACTAGCTCCAACTCGGTTTTACAGTGAAAACTGCAGGAACTTCAAACCGGCACTAGGAAACAGACTGAGAAATCAGAGAAATAGTGTCTCCTGCAACCCGATCCCTTGGTGCTAGATGAACGAACGTCTCTCCACTTGCTTAGTTCTGAGAGATAATTGTGTGTGAAAGCCGTCCTTCAACTAGCTTGTTGGGAACACAAAGTTTCTTTTCAGTTGCAAACTCCATTCCATACATATATATGGGGAGGTACTAGCTCCAACTCGGTTTTACAGTGAAAACTGCAGGACCTTCAAACCGGCACTAGGAAACAGACTGAGAAAGCAGAGAAAAAGTGTCTCCTGCAACACGTTCCCTTGGTGCTAGATGAAAGAACGTCTCTCCACTTGCTCATTTCTGAGAGATAAGTGTGTGTGAAAGCGGTCCTTCACCTAGCTTGTTGGGAACACAAAGTTTCTTTTCAGTTGCAAACTCCATTCCTTACATATATATAGGGAGGTACTAGCTCCAACTCGGTTTTACAGTGAAAACTGCAGGAACTTCAAACCGGCACTAGGAAACAGACTGAGAAATCAGAGAAATAGTGTCTCCTGCAACCCGATCCCTTGGTGCTAGATGAACGAACGTCTCTCCACTTGCTTAGTTCAGAGAGATAATTGTGTGTGAAAGCCGTCCTTCAACTAGCTTGTTGGGAACACAAAGTTTCTTTTCAGTTGCAAACTCCATTCCATACATATATATGGGGAGGTACTAGCTCAAACTCGGCTTTACAGTGAAAACTGCGGGACCTTCAAACCGGCACTAGGAAACAGACTGAGAAAGCAGAGAAAAAGTGTCTTCTGCAACACGTTCCCTTGGTGCTAGATGAAAGAACGTCTCTCCACTTGCTCATTTCTGAGAGATAAGTGTGTGTGAAAGCCGTCCTTCACCGAGCTTGTTGGGAACACAAAGTTTCTTTTCTGTTGCAAAATCCATTCCATACATATATATGGGGAGGTACTAGCTCCAACTCCGTTTTACAGTGAAATCTTCAGGAACTTCAAACGGGCACTAGGAAACAGACTGAGAAAGCAGAGATAAAGTGTCTCCTGCAACCCGTTCCCTTGGTGCTAGATGAACGAACGTCTCTCCACTTGCTCAGTTCTGAGAGATAAGTGTGTGTGAAAGCCGTCCTTCACCTAGCTTGTTGGGAACACAGAGTTTCTTTTCAGTTGCAAACTCCATTCCATACATATATATAGGGAGGTACAAGCTCCAACTCGGTTTTACAGTGAAAACTGCAGGAATTTCAAACCGGCACTAGGAAACAGACTGAGAAAGCAGAGAAAAAGTGTCTCCTGCAAACCGTTCCCTTGGTGATAGATGAACGAACGTCTCTCCACTTGCTCAGTTCTGATAGATAAGTGTGTGTGAAAGCCGTCTTTCACCTAGCTTGTTGGGAACACAAAGTTTCTTTTCATTTGCAAACTTCACTCCATCCATATCTATGGGGAGGTACCAGCTCCAATTCGGTTTTACAGTGAAAACTGCAGGAACTTCAAACCGGCACTAGGAAACAGAGTGAGAAAGCAGAGAAAAAGTGTCTCCTGCAACCCGTTCCCTTGGTGCTAGATGAACGAACGTCTCTCCACTTGCTCAGTTCTGAGAGATAAGTGTGTGTGAAAGCCGTCCTTCACCTAGCTTGTTGGGAACACAAAGTTTCTTTTCAGTAGCAAACTCCATTCCATACATATATATGGGGAGGTACTAGCTCCAACTCTGTTTTACAGTGAAAACTGCAGGAAATTCAAACCGGCACTAGGAAACAGACTGAGAAAACAGAGAAAAAGTGTCTCCTGCAACCCCTTCCCTTGGTGCTAGATGAACGAACGTCTCTCCACTTGCTCAGTTCTGAGAGATAAGTGTGTGTGAAAGCCGTCCTTCACCTAGCTTGTTGGGAACACAAAGTTTCTTTTCAGTTGTAAACTCCATTCCATACATATATTTGGCGAGGTTCTAGCTCCAACTCGGTGTGACAGTGAAAACTGCAGGAACTTCAATCCGGCACTAGGAAACAGACTGAGAAAGCAGAGAAAAAGTGTCCCCTGCAATCCGTTCCCTTGGTGCTAGATGAACGAACGTCTCTCCACTTGCTCAGTTCTGATAGATAAGTGTGTGTGAAAGCCGTCCTTCACCTAGCTTGTTGGGAACACAAAGTTTCTTTTCAGTTGCAAACTCCATTCCATACATATACATGGGGAGGTAAAAGCTCCAACTCGGTTTTACAGTGAAAACTGCAGGAACTTCAAACCGACCCTAGGAAACAGACTGAGAAAGCAGGGAAAAAGTGTCTCCTGCAACCCGTTCCCTTGGTGCTAGATGAACGAACGTCTCTCCACTTGCTCAGTTCTGAGAGATAATTGTGTGTGAAAGCCGTCCTTCAACTAGCTTGTTGGGAACACAAAGTTTCTTTTCAGTTGCAAACTCCATTCCATACATATATATGGGGAGGTACTAGCTCCAACTCTGTTTTACAGTGAAAACTGCAGGAAATTCAAACCGGCACTAGGAAACAGACTGAGAAAACAGAGAAAAAGTGTCTCCTGCAACCCGTTCCCTTGGTGCTAAATGAACGAACGTCTCTCCACTTGCTCAGTTCTGAGAGATAAGTGTGTGTGAAAGCCGTACTTCAACTAGCTTGTTGGGAACACAAAGTTTCTTTTCAGTTGCAATCTCCACTCCATCCATATATATGGGGAGGTACTAGCTCCAACACGGTTTGACAGTGAAAACTGCAGGAACCTCAAACCGGCACTAGGAAACAGACTGAGAAAACAGAGAAAAAGTGTCTCCTGCAACCCGTTCCCTTGATTGTAGATGAACGAACGTCTCTCCACTTGCTCAGTTCTGAGAGATAAGTGTGTGTGAAAGCCGTCCTTCACCTAGCTTGTTGGGAACACAAAGTTTCTTTACAGTTGCAAACTCCTTTCCATACATATATATGGGGTGGTACTAGCTCCAATTCGGTTTTACAGTGAAAACTGCAGGAACATCAAACCGGCACTAGGAAACAGACTGAGAAATCAGAGAAAAAGTGTCTCCTGCAACCCGATCCCTTGGTGCTAGATGAACGAACGTCTCTCCACTTGCTCAGTTCTGAGAGATAATTGTGTGTGAAAGCCGTCCTTCAACTAGCTTGTTTGGAACACAAAGTTTCTTTTCAGTTGCAAACTCCATTCCATACATATATATGGGGAGGTACTAGCTCAAACTCGGTTTTACAGTGAAAACTGCATGACCTTCAAACCGGCACTAGGAAACAGACTGAGAAACTGAGAAAAAGTGTATCCTGCAACACGTTCCCTTGGTGCTAGATGAAAGAACGTCTCTCCACTTGCTCATTTCTGAGAGGTAAGTGTGTGTGAAAGCGGTCCTTCACCTAGCTTGTTGGGAACACAAAGTTTCTTTTCAGTTGCAAACTCCATTTCTTACATATATATAGGGAGGTACTAGCTCCAACTCGGTTTTACAGTGAAAACTGCAGGAACTTCAAACCGGCACTAGGAAACAGACTGAGAAATCAGAGAAATAGTGTCTCCTGCAACCCGATCCCTTGGTGCTAGATGAACGAACGTCTCTCCACTTGCTTAGTTCTGAGAGATAATTGTGTGTGAAAGCCGTCCTTCAACTAGCTTGTTGGGAACACAAAGTTTCTTTTCAGTTGCAAACTCCATTCCATACATATATATGGGGAGGTACTAGCTCAAACTCGGTTTTACAGTGAAAACTGCAGGAAATTCAAACCGGCACTAGGAAACAGACTGAGAAAGCAGAGAAAAAGTTTCTCCTGCAACCCGTTCCCTTGGTGCTAAATGAACGAACGTCTCTCCACTTGCTCAGTTCTGAGAGATAAGTGTGTGTAAAAGCCGTCCTTCAGCTAGCTTGTTGGGAACACAAAGTTTCTTTTCAGTTGCAAACTCCATTCCATACATATATATGGGGAGGTACTAGCTCCAACTCTGTTTTACAGTGAAAACTGCAGGAAATTCAAACCGGCACTAGGAAACAGACTGAGAAAACAGAGAAAAAGTGTCTCCTGCAACCCCTTCCCTTGGTGCTAGATGAACGAACGTCTCTCCACTTGCTCAGTTCTGAGAGATAAGTGTGTGTGAATGCCGTCCTTCACCTAGCTTGTTGGGAACACAAAGTTTCTTTTCAGTTGCAAACTCCATTCCATACATATATTTGGCGAGGTTCTAGCTCCAACTCGGTGTGACAGTGAAAACTGCAGGAACTTCAATCCGGCACTAGGAAACAGACTGAGAAAGCAGAGAAAAAGTGTCCCCTGCAATCCGTTCCCTTGGTGCTAGATGAACGAACGTCTCTCCACTTGCTCAGTTCTGATAGATAAGTGTGTGTGAAAGCCGTCCTTCAGCTAGCTTGTTGGGAACACAAAGTTTCTTTTCAGTTGCAAACTCCATTCCATACATATATATGGGGAGGTACTAGCTCCAACTCTGTTTTACAGTGAAAACTGCAGGAAATTCAAACCGGCACTAGGAAACAGACTGAGAAAACAGAGAAAAAGTGTCTCCTGCAACCCCTTCCCTTGGTGCTAGATGAACGAACGTCTCTCCACTTGCTCAGTTCTGAGAGATAAGTGTGTGTGAAAGCCGTCCTTCACCTAGCTTGTTGGGAACACAAAGTTTCTTTTCAGTTGCAAACTCCATTCCATACATATATTTGGCGAGGTTCTAGCTCCAACTCGGTGTGACAGTGAAAAATGCAGGAACTTCAAACCGGCACTAGGAAACAGACTGAGAAAGCAGAGAAAAAGTGTCCCCTGCAACCCGTTCCCTTGGTGCTAGATGAATGAACGTCTCTCCACTTGCTCAGTTCTGAGAGATAAGTGTGTGTGAAAGCCGTACTTCAACTAGCTTGTTGGGAACACAAAGTTTCTTTTCAGTTGCAATCTCCACTCCATCCTTATATATGGGGAGGTACTAGCTCCAACTCGGTTTTACAGTGAAAACTGCAGGAACCTCAAACCGGCACTAGGAAACAGACTGAGAAATAAGAGAAAAAGTGTCTCCTGCAACCCGATCCCTTGGTGCTAGATGAAGGAACGTCTCTCCACTTGCTCAGTTCTGAGAGATAATTGTGTGTGAAAGCCGTCCTTCAACTAGCTTGTTGGGAACACAAAGTTTCTTTTCAGTTGCAAACTCCATTCCATACATATTTATGGGGAGGTACTAGCTCAAACTCGGTTTTACAGTGAAAACTGCATGACCTTCAAACCGGCACTAGGAAACAGACTGAGAAACTGAGAAAAAGTGTCTCCTGCAACACGTTCCCTTGGTGCTAGATGAAAGAACGTCTCTCCACTTGCTCATTTCTGAGAGATAAGTGTGTGTGAAAGCGGTCCTTCACCTAGCTTGTTGGGAACACAAAGTTTCTTTTCAGTTGCAAACTCCATTTCTTACATATATATAGGGAGGTACTAGCTCCAACTCGGTTTTACAGTGAAAACTGCAGGAACTTCAAACCGGCACTAGGAAACAGACTGAGAAAGCAGAGAAAAAGTGTCTCCTGCAACACGTTCCCTTGGTGCTAGATGAAAGAACGTCTCTCCACTTGCTCATTTCTGAGAGATAAGTGTGTGTGGAAGCGGTCCTTCACCTAGCTTGTTGGGAACACAAAGTTTCTTTTCAGTTGCAAACTCCATTCCTTACATATATATAGGGAGGTACTTGCTCCAACTCGGTTTTACAGTGAAAACTGCAGGAACTTCAAACCGGCACTAGGAAACAGACTGAGAAATCAGAGAAATAGTTTCTCCTGCAACCCGATCCCTTGGTGCTAGATGAACGAACGTCTCTCCACTTGCTTAGTTCTGAGAGATAATTGTGTGTGAAAGCCGTCCTTCAACTAGCTTGTTGGGAACACAAAGTTTCTTTTCAGTTGCAAACTCCATTCCATACATATATATGGGGAGGTAGTAGCTCAAACTCGGTTTTACAGTGAAAACTGCAGGACCTTCAAACCGGCACTAGGAAGCAGACTGAGAAAGCAGAGTAAAAGTGTCTCCTCCAACACGTTCCTTTGGTGCTAGATGAAAGAACGTCTCTCCACTTGCTCATTTCTGAGAGATAAGTGTGTGTGAAAGCGGTCCTTCACCTAGCTTGTTGGGAACACAAAGTTTCTTTTCAGTTGCAAACTCCATTCCTTACATATATATAGGGAGGTACTAGCTCCAAATCGGTTTTACAGTGAAAACTGCAGGAACTTCAAACCGGCACTAGGAAACAGACTGAGAAAGCTGAGAAATTGTGTCTCCTGCAACCCATTCCCTTGGGGCTAGATGAACGAACGTCTCTCCACTTGCTCAGTTCTGAGAGATTAATGTGTGTGAAAGCCGTCCTTCACCTAGCTTGTTGGGAACACAAAGTTTCTTTTCAGTTGCAAACTCCATTCCATACATATATTTGCGGAGGTTCTAGCTCCAACTCGGTGTGACAGTGAAAACTGCAGGAACTTCAAACCGGCACTAGGAAACAGACTGAGAAAGCAGAGAAAAAGTGTCCCCTGCAACCCGTTCCCTTGGTGCTAGATGAATGAACGTCTCTCCACTTGCTCAGTTCTGAGAGATAAGTGTGTGTGAAAGCCGTACTTCAACTAGCTTGTTGGGAACACAAAGTTTCTTTTCAGTTGCAATCTCCACTCCATCCATATATATGGGGAGGTACTAGCTCCAACCCGGTTTGACAGTGAAAACTGCAGGAACTTCAAACCGGCACTAGGAAACAGACTGAGAAACTGAGAAAAAGTGTCTCCTGCAACACGTTCCCTTGGTGCTAGATGAAAGAACGTCTCTCCACTTGCTCATTTCTGAGAGATAAGTGTGTGTGAAAGCGGTCCTTCACCTAGCTTGTTGGGAACACAAAGTTTCTTTTCAGTTGCAAACTCCATTTCTTACATATATATAGGGAGGTACTAGCTCCAACTCGGTTTTACAGTGAAAACTGCAGGAACTTCAAACCGGCACTAGGAAACAGACTGAGAAATCAGAGAAATAGTGTCTCCTGCAACCCGATCCCTTGGTGCTAGATGAACGAACGTCTCTCCACTTGCTTAGTTCTGAGAGATAATTGTGTGTGAAAGCCGTCCTTCAACTAGCTTGTTGGGAACACAAAGTTTCTTTTCAGTTGCAAACTCCATTCCATACATATATATGGGGAGGTACTAGCTCCAACTCGGTTTTACAGTGAAAACTGCAGGACCTTCAAACCGGCACTAGGAAACAGACTGAGAAAGCAGAGAAAAAGTGTCTCCTGCAACACGTTCCCTTGGTGCTAGATGAAAGAACGTCTCTCCACTTGCTCATTTCTGAGAGATAAGTGTGTGTGAAAGCGGTCCTTCACCTAGCTTGTTGGGAACACAAAGTTTCTTTTCAGTTGCAAACTCCATTCCTTACATATATATAGGGAGGTACTAGCTCCAACTCGGTTTTACAGTGAAAACTGCAGGAACTTCAAACCGGCACTAGGAAACAGACTGAGAAATCAGAGAAATAGTGTCTCCTGCAACCCGATCCCTTGGTGCTAGATGAACGAACGTCTCTCCACTTGCTTAGTTCAGAGAGATAATTGTGTGTGAAAGCCGTCCTTCAACTAGCTTGTTGGGAACACAAAGTTTCTTTTCAGTTGCAAACTCCATTCCATACATATATATGGGGAGGTACTAGCTCAAACTCGGCTTTACAGTGAAAACTGCGGGACCTTCAAACCGGCACTAGGAAACAGACTGAGAAAGCAGAGAAAAAGTGTCTTCTGCAACACGTTCCCTTGGTGCTAGATGAAAGAACGTCTCTCCACTTGCTCATTTCTGAGAGATAAGTGTGTGTGAAAGCCGTCCTTCACCGAGCTTGTTGGGAACACAAAGTTTCTTTTCTGTTGCAAAATCCATTCCATACATATATATGGGGAGGTACTAGCTCCAACTCCGTTTTACAGTGAAATCTTCAGGAACTTCAAACGGGCACTAGGAAACAGACTGAGAAAGCAGAGATAAAGTGTCTCCTGCAACCCGTTCCCTTGGTGCTAGATGAACGAACGTCTCTCCACTTGCTCAGTTCTGAGAGATAAGTGTGTGTGAAAGCCGTCCTTCACCTAGCTTGTTGGGAACACAGAGTTTCTTTTCAGTTGCAAACTCCATTCCATACATATATATAGGGAGGTACAAGCTCCAACTCGGTTTTACAGTGAAAACTGCAGGAATTTCAAACCGGCACTAGGAAACAGACTGAGAAAGCAGAGAAAAAGTGTCTCCTGCAAACCGTTCCCTTGGTGATAGATGAACGAACGTCTCTCCACTTGCTCAGTTCTGATAGATAAGTGTGTGTGAAAGCCGTCTTTCACCTAGCTTGTTGGGAACACAAAGTTTCTTTTCATTTGCAAACTTCACTCCATCCATATCTATGGGGAGGTACCAGCTCCAATTCGGTTTTACAGTGAAAACTGCAGGAACTTCAAACCGGCACTAGGAAACAGAGTGAGAAAGCAGAGAAAAAGTGTCTCCTGCAACCCGTTCCCTTGGTGCTAGATGAACGAACGTCTCTCCACTTGCTCAGTTCTGAGAGATAAGTGTGTGTGAAAGCCGTCCTTCACCTAGCTTGTTGGGAACACAAAGTTTCTTTTCAGTAGCAAACTCCATTCCATACATATATATGGGGAGGTACTAGCTCCAACTCTGTTTTACAGTGAAAACTGCAGGAAATTCAAACCGGCACTAGGAAACAGACTGAGAAAACAGAGAAAAATTGTCTCCTGCAACCCCTTCCCTTGGTGCTAGATGAACGAACGTCTCTCCACTTGCTCAGTTCTGAGAGATAAGTGTGTGTGAAAGCCGTCCTTCACCTAGCTTGTTGGGAACACAAAGTTTCTTTTCAGTTGCAAACTCCATTCCATACATATATTTGGCGAGGTTCTAGCTCCAACTCGGTGTGACAGTGAAAACTGCAGGAACTTCAATCCGGCACTAGGAAACAGACTGAGAAAGCAGAGAAAAAGTGTCCCCTGCAATCCGTTCCCTTGGTGCTAGATGAACGAACGTCTCTCCACTTGCTCAGTTCTGATAGATAAGTGTGTGTGAAAGCCGTCCTTCACCTAGCTTGTTGGGAACACAAAGTTTCTTTTCAGTTGCAAACTCCATTCCATACATATACATGGGGAGGTAAAAGCTCCAACTCGGTTTTACAGTGAAAACTGCAGGAACTTCAAACCGACCCTAGGAAACAGACTGAGAAAGCAGGGAAAAAGTGTCTCCTGCAACCCGTTCCCTTGGTGCTAGATGAACGAACGTCTCTCCACTTGCTCAGTTCTGAGAGATAATTGTGTGTGAAAGCCGTCCTTCAACTAGCTTGTTGGGAACACAAAGTTTCTTTTCAGTTGCAAACTCCATTCCATACATATATATGGGGAGGTACTAGCTCCAACTCTGTTTTACAGTGAAAACTGCAGGAAATTCAAACCGGCACTAGGAAACAGACTGAGAAAACAGAGAAAAAGTGTCTCCTGCAACCCGTTCCCTTGGTGCTAAATGAACGAACGTCTCTCCACTTGCTCAGTTCTGAGAGATAAGTGTGTGTGAAAGCCGTCCTTCAGCAAGCTTGTTGGGAACACAAAGTTTCTTTTCAGTTGCAAACTCCATTCCATACATATATATGGGGAGGTACTAGCTCCAACTCTGTTTTACAGTGAAAACTGCAGGAAATTCAAACCGGCACTAGGAAACAGACTGAGAAAACAGAGAAATAGTGTCTCCTGCAACCCGATCCCTTGGTGCTAGATGAACGAACGTCTCTCCACTTGCTCAGTTCTGAGAGATAAGTGTGTGTGAAAGCCGTCCTTCACCTAGCTTGTTGGGAACACAAAGTTTCTTTTCAGTTGCAAACTCCATTCCATACATATATTTGGGGAGGTTCTAGCTCCAACTCGGTGTGACAGTGAAAACTGCAGGAACTTCAAACCGGCACTAGGAAACAGACTGAGAAAGCAGAGAAAAAGTGTCCCCTGCAACTCGTTCCCTTGGTGCTAGATGAATGAACGTCTCTCCACTTGCTCAGTTCTGAGAGATAAGTGTGTGTGAAAGCCGTACTTCAACTAGCTTGTTGGGAACACAAAGTTTCTTTTCAGTTGCAATCTCCACTCCATCCATATATATGGGGAGGTACTAGCTCCAACACGGTTTGACAGTGAAAACTGCAGGAACCTCAAACCGGCACTAGGAAACAGACTGAGAAAACAGAGAAAAAGTGTCTCCTGCAACCCGTTCCCTTGATTGTAGATGAACGAACGTCTCTCCACTTGCTCAGTTCTGAGAGATAAGTGTGTGTGAAAGCCGTACTTCAACTAGCTTGTTGGGAACACAAAGTTTCTTTTCAGTTGCAATCTCCACTCCATCCATATATATGGGGAGGTACTAGCTCAAACTCGGTTTTACAGTGAAAACTGCATGACCTTCAAACCGGCACTAGGAAACAGACTGAGAAACTGAGAAAAAGTGTATCCTGCAACACGTTCCCTTGGTGCTAGATGAAAGAACGTCTCTCCACTTGCTCATTTCTGAGAGATAAGTGTGTGTGAAAGCGGTCCTTCACCTAGCTTGTTGGGAACACAAAGTTTCTTTTCAGTTGCAAACTCCATTTCTTACATATATATAGGGAGGTACTAGCTCCAACTCGGTTTTACAGTGAAAACTGCAGGAAATTCAAACCGGCACTAGGAAACAGACTGAGAAAACAGAGAAAAAGTGTCTCCTGCAACCCCTTCCCTTGGTGCTAGATGAACGAACGTCTCTCCACTTGCTCAGTTCTGAGAGATAAGTGTGTGTGAATGCCGTCCTTCACCTAGCTTGTTGGGAACACAAAGTTTCTTTTCAGTTGCAAACTCCAATCCATACATATATTTGGCGAGGTTCTAGCTCCAACTCGGTGTGACAGTGAAAACTGCAGGAACTTCAATCCGGCACTAGGAAACAGACTGAGAAAGCAGAGAAAAAGTGTCTCCTGCAAACAGTTCCCTTGGTGCTAGATGAACGAACGTCTCTCCACTTGCTCAGTTCTGATAGATAAGTGTGTGTGAAAGCCGTCCTTCACCTAGCTTGTTGGGAACACAAAGTTTCTTTTCAGTTGCAAACTCCATTCCATACATATACATGGGGAGGTAAAAGCTCCAACTCGGTTTTACAGTGAAAACTGCAGGAACTTCAAACCGACCCTAAGAAACAGACTGAGAAAGCAGGGAAAAAGTGTCTCCTGCAACCCGTTCCCTTGGTGCTAGATGAACGAACGTCTCTCCACTTGCTCAGTTCTGAGAGATAAGTGTGTGTGAAAGCCGTCCTTCAGCTAGCTTGTTGGGAACACAAAGTTTCTTTTCAGTTGCAAACTCCATTCCATACATATATATGGGGAGGTACTAGCTCCAACTCTGTTTTACAGTGAAAACTGCAGGAAATTCAAACCGGCACTAGGAAACAGACTGAGAAAACAGAGAAAAAGTGTCTCCTGCAACCCCTTCCCTTGGTGCTAGATGAACGAACGTCTCTCCACTTGCTCAGTTCTGAGAGATAAGTGTGTGTGAAAGCCGTCCTTCACCTAGCTTGTTGGGAACACAAAGTTTCTTTTCAGTTGCAAACTCCATTCCATACATATATTTGGCGAGGTTCTAGCTCCAACTCGGTGTGACAGTGAAAACTGCAGGAACTTCAATCCGGCACTAGGAAACAGACTGAGAAAGCAGAGAAAAAGTGTCCCCTGCAATCCGTTCCCTTGGTGCTAGATGAACGAACGTCTCTCCACTTGCTCAGTTCTGATAGATAAGTGTGTGTGAAAGCCGTCCTTCAGCTAGCTTGTTGGAAACACAAAGTTTCTTTTCAGTTGCAAACTCCATTCCATACATATATATGGGGAGGTACTAGCTCCAACTCTGTTTTACAGTGAAAACTGCAGGAAATTCAAACCGGCACTAGGAAACAGACTGAGAAAACAGAGAAAAAGTGTCTCCTGCAACCCCTTCCCTTGGTGCTAGATGAACGAACGTCTCTCCACTTGCTTAGTTCTGAGAGATAATTGTGTGTGAAAGCCGTCCTTCAACTAGCTTGTTGGGAACACAAAGTTTCTTTTCAGTTGCAAACTCCATTCCATACATATATTTGGCGAGGTTCTAGCTCCAACTCGGTGTGACAGTGAAAACTGCAGGAACTTCAATCCGGCACTAGGAAACAGACTGAGAAAGCAGAGAAAAAGTGTCCCCTGCAATCCGTTCCCTTGGTGCTAGATGAACGAACGTCTCTCCACTTGCTCAGTTCTGATAGATAAGTGTGTGTGAAAGCCGTCCTTCACCTAGCTTGTTGGGAACACAAAGTTTCTTTTCAGTTGCAAACTCCATTCCATACATATACATGGGGAGGTAAAAGCTCCAACTCGGTTTTACAGTGAAAACTGCAGGAACTTCAAACCGACCCTAGGAAACAGACTGAGAAAGCAGGGAAAAAGTGTCTCCTGCAACCCGTTCCCTTGGTGCTAGATGAACGAACGTCTCTCCACTTGCTCAGTTCTGAGAGATAATTGTGTGTGAAAGCCGTCCTTCAACTAGCTTGTTGGGAACACAAAGTTTCTTTTCAGTTGCAAACTCCATTCCATACATATATATGGGGAGGTACTAGCTCCAACTCTGTTTTACAGTGAAAACTGCAGGAAATTCAAACCGGCACTAGGAAACAGACTGAGAAAACAGAGAAAAAGTGTCTCCTGCAACCCGTTCCCTTGGTGCTAAATGAACGAACGTCTCTCCACTTGCTCAGTTCTGAGAGATAATTGTGTGTGAAAGCCGTCCTTCAGCTAGCTTGTTGGGAACACAAAGTTTCTTTTCAGTTGCAAACTCCATTCCATACATATATATGGGGAGGTACTAGCTCCAACTCTGTTTTACAGTGAAAACTGCAGGAAATTCAAACCGGCACTAGGAAACAGACTGAGAAAACAGAGAAAAAGTGTCTCCTGCAACCCGATCCCTTGGTGCTAGATGAACGAACGTCTCTCCACTTGCTCAGTTCTGAGAGATAAGTGTGTGTGAAAGCCGTCCTTCACCTAGCTTGTTGGGAACACAAAGTTTCTTTTCAGTTGCAAACTCCATTCCATACATATATTTGGGGAGGTTCTAGCTCCAACTCGGTGTGACAGTGAAAACTGCAGGAACTTCAAACCGGCACTAGGAAACAGACTGAGAAAGCAGAGAAAAAGTGTCCCCTGCAACCCGTTCCCTTGGTGCTAGATGAATGAACGTCTCTCCACTTGCTCAGTTCTAAGAGATAAGTGTGTGTGAAAGCCGTACTTCAACTAGCTTGTTGGGAACACAAAGTTTCTTTTCAGTTGCAATCTCCACTCCATCCATATATATGGGGAGGTACTAGCTCCAACACGGTTTGACAGTGAAAACTGCAGGAACCTCAAACCGGCACTAGGAAACAGACTGAGAAAACAGAGAAAAAGTGTCTCCTGCAACCCGTTCCCTTGATTGTAGATGAACGAACGTCTCTCCACTTGCTCAGTTCTGAGAGATAAGTGTGTGTGAAAGCCGTCCTTCACCTAGCTTGTTGGGAACACAAAGTTTCTTTACAGTTGCAAACTCCATTCCATACATATATATGGGGTGGTACTAGCTCCAATTCGGTTTTACAGTGAAAACTGCAGGAACATCAAACCGGCACTAGGAAACAGACTGAGAAATCAGAGAAAAAGTGTCTCCTGCAACCCGATCCCTTGGTGCTAGATGAACGAACGTCTCTCCACTTGCTCAGTTCTGAGAGATAATTGTGTGTGAAAGCCGTCCTTCAACTAGCTTGTTTGGAACACAAAGTTTCTTTTCAGTTGCAAACTCCATTCCATACATATATATGGGGAGGTACTAGCTCAAACTCGGTTTTACAGTGAAAACTGCATGACCTTCAAACCGGCACTAGGAAACAGACTGAGAAACTGAGAAAAAGTGTATCCTGCAACACGTTCCCTTGGTGCTAGATGAAAGAACGTCTCTCCACTTGCTCATTTCTGAGAGATAAGTGTGTGTGAAAGCGGTCCTTCACCTAGCTTGTTGGGAACACAAAGTTTCTTTTCAGTTGCAAACTCCATTTCTTACATATATATAGGGAGGTACTAGCTCCAACTCGGTTTTACAGTGAAAACTGCAGGAACTTCAAACCGGCACTAGGAAACAGACTGAGAAATCAGAGAAATAGTGTCTCCTGCAACCCGATCCCTTGGTGCTAGATGAACGAACGTCTCTCCACTTGCTTAGTTCTGAGAGATAATTGTGTGTGAAAGCCGTCCTTCAACTAGCTTGTTGGGAACACAAAGTTTCTTTTCAGTTGCAAACTCCATTCCATACATATATATGGGGAGGTACTAGCTCAAACTCGGTTTTACAGTGAAAACTGCAGGAAATTCAAACCGGCACTAGGAAACAGACTGAGAAAGCAGAGAAAAAGTTTCTCCTGCAACCCGTTCCCTTGGTGCTAAATGAACGAACGTCTCTCCACTTGCTCAGTTCTGAGAGATAAGTGTGTGTGAAAGCCGTCCTTCAGCTAGCTTGTTGGGAACACAAAGTTTCTTTTCAGTTGCAAACTCCATTCCATACATATATATGGGGAGGTACTAGCTCCAACTCTGTTTTACAGTGAAAACTGCAGGAAATTCAAACCGGCACTAGGAAACAGACTGAGAAAACAGAGAAAAAGTGTCTCCTGCAACCCGTTCCCTTGGTGCTAAATGAACGAACGTCTCTCCACTTGCTCAGTTCTGAGAGATAAGTGTGTGTGAAAGCCGTCCTTCACCTAGCTTGTTGGGAACACAAAGTTTCTTTTCAGTTGCAAACTCCATTCCATACATATATTTGGGGAGGTTCTAGCTCCAACTCTGTGTGACAGTGAAAACTGCAGGAACTTCAAACCGGCACTAGGAAACAGACTGAGAAAGCAGAGAAAAAGTGTCCCCTGCAACCCGTTCCCTTGGTGCTAGATGAATGAACGTCTCTCCACTTGCTCAGTTCTGAGAGATAAGTGTGTGTGAAAGCCGTACTTCAACTAGCTTGTTGGGAACACAAAGTTTCTTTTCAGTTGCTATCTCCACTCCATCCATATATATGGGGAGGTACTAGCTCCAACACGGTTTGACAGTGAAAACTGCAGGAACCTCAAACCGGCACTAGGAAACAGACTGAGAAATCAGAGAAAAAGTGTCTCCTGCAACCCGATCCCTTGGTGCTAGATGAACGAACGTCTCTCCACTTGCTCAGTTCTGAGAGATAATTGTGTGTGAAAGCCGTCCTTCAACTAGCTTGTTGGGAACACAAAGTTTCTTTTCAGTTGCAAACTCCATTCCATACATATATATGGGGAGGTTCCAGCTCAAACTCGGTTTTACAGTGAAAACTGCATGACCTTCAAACCGGCACTAGGAAACAGACTGAGAAACTGAGAAAAAGTGTCTCCTGCAACACGTTCCCTTGGTGCTAGATGAAAGAACGTCTCTCCACTTGCTCATTTCTGAGAGATAAATGTGTGTGAAAGCGGTCCTTCACCTAGCTTGTTGGGAACACAAAGTTTCTTTTCAGTTGCAAACTCCATTTCTTACATATATATAGGGAGGTACTAGCTCCAACTCGGTTTTACAGTGAAAACTGCAGGAACTTCAAACCGGCACTAGGAAACAGACTGAGAAATCAGAGAAAAAGTGTCTCCTGCAACCCGATCCCTTGGTGCTAGATGAACGAACGTCTCTCCACTTGCTCAGTTCTGAGAGATAATTGTGTGTGAAAGCCGTCCTTCAACTAGCTTGTTGGGAACACAAAGTTTCTTTTCAGTTGCAAACTCCATTCCATACATATATATGGGGAGGTACTAGCTCCAACTCGGTTTTACAGTGAAAACTGCAGGACCTTCATACCGGCACTAGGAAACAGACTGAGAAAGCAGAGAAAAAGTGTCTCGTGAAACACGTTCCCTTGGTGCTAGATGAACGAACGTCTCTCCACTTGCTCAGTTCTGAGAGATAAGTGTGTGTGAAAGCGGTCCTTCACCTGGCTTGTTGGGAACACAAAGTTTCTTTTAAGTTGCAAACTCCATTTCTTACATATATATAGGGAGGTACTAGCTCCAACTCGGTTTTACAGTGAAAACTGCAGGAACTTCAAACCGGCACTAGGAAACAGACTGAGAAATCAGAGAAAAAGTGTCTCCTGCAACCCGATCCCTTGGTGCTAGATGAACGAACGTCTCTCCACTTGCTTACTTCTGAGAGATAATTGTGTGTGAAAGCCGTCCTTCAACTAGCTTGTTGGGAACACAAAGTTTCTTTTCAGTTGCAAACTCCATTCCATACATATATATGGGGAGGTACTAGCTCAAACTCGGTTTTACAGTGAAAACTGCAGGACCTTCAAACCGGCACTAGGAAACAGACTGAGAAAGCAGAGAAAAAGTGTCTCCTGCAACACGTTCCCTTGGTGCTAGATGAAAGAACGTCTCTCCACTTGCTCATTTCTGAGAGATAAGTGTGTGTGAAAGCGGTCCTTCACCTAGCTTGTTGGGAACACAAAGTTTCTTTTCAGTTGCAAACTCCATTCCTTACATATATATAGGGAGGTACTAGCTCCAACTCGGTTTTACAGTGAAAACTGCTGGAACTTCAAACCGGCACTAGGAAACAGACTGAGAAATCAGAGAAATAGTGTCTCCTGCAACCCGATCCCTTTGTGCTAGATGAACGAACGTCTCTCCACTTGCTTAGTTCTGAGAGATAATTGTGTGTGAAAGCCGTCCTTCAACTAGCTTGTTGGGAACAAAAAGTTTCTTTTCAGTTGCAAACTCCATTCCATACATATATATGGGGAGGTACTAGCTCAAACTCGGCTTTACAGTGAAAACTGCGGGACCTTCAAACCGGCACTAGGAAACAGACTGAGAAAGCAGAGAAAAAGTGTCTTCTGCAACACGTTCCCTTGGTGCTAGATGAAAGAACGTCTCTCCACTTGCTCATTTCTGAGAGATAAGTGTGTGTGAAAGCCGTCCTTCACCGAGCTTGTTGGGAACACAAAGTTTCTTTTCTGTTGCAAACTCCATTCCATACATATATATGGGGAGGTAATAGCTCCAACTCGGTTTTACAGTGAAATCTTCAGGAACTTCAAACGGGCACTAGGAAACAGACTGAGAAAGCAGAGATAAAGTGTCTCCTGCAACCCGTTCCCTTGGTGCTAGATGAACGAACGTCTATCCACTTGCTCAGTTCTGAGAGATAAGTGTGTGTGAAAGCCGTCCTTCACCTAGCTTGTTGGGAACACAGAGTTTCTTTTCAGTTGCAAACTCCATTCCATACATATATATAGGGAGGTACAAGCTCCAACTCGGTTTTACAGTGAAAACTGCAGGAACATCAAACCGGCACTAGGAAACAGACTGAGAAATCAGAGAAAAAGTGTCTCCTGCAACCCGATCCCTTGGTGCTAGATGAACGAACGTCTCTCCACTTGCTCAGTTCTGAGAGATAATTGTGTGTGAAAGCCGTCCTTCAACTAGCTTGTTGGGAACACAAAGTTTCTTTTCAGTTGCAAACTCCATTCCATACATATATATGGGGAGGTACTAGCTCAAACTCGGTTTTACAGTGAAAACTGCATGACCTTCAAACCGGCACTAGGAAACAGACTGAGAAACTGAGAAAAAGTGTCTCCTGCAACACGTTCCCTTGGTGCTAGATGAAAGAACGTCTCTCCACTTGCTCATTTCTGAGAGATAAATGTGTGTGAAAGCGGTCCTTCACCTAGCTTGTTGGGAACACAAAGTTTCTTTTCAGTTGCAAACTCCATTTCTTACATATATATAGGGAGGTACTAGCTCCAACTCGGTTTTACAGTGAAAACTGCAGGAACTTCAAACCGGCACTAGGAAACAGACTGAGAAATCAGAGAAAAAGTGTCTCCTGCAACCCGATCCCTTGGTGCTAGATGAACGAACGTCTCTCCACTTGCTTAGTTCTGAGAGATAATTGTGTGTGAAAGCCGTCCTTCAACTAGCTTGTTGGGAACACAAAGTTTCTTTTCAGTTGCAAACTCCATTCCATACATATATATGGGGAGGTACTAGCTCCAACTCGGTTTTACAGTGAAAACTGCAGGACCTTCATACCGGCACTAGGAAACAGACTGAGAAAGCAGAGAAAAAGTGTCTCGTGAAACACGTTCCCTTGGTGCTAGATGAACGAACGTCTCTCCACTTGCTCAGTTCTGAGAGATAAGTGTGTGTGAAAGCGGTCCTTCACCTGGCTTGTTGGGAACACAAAGTTTCTTTTAAGTTGCAAACTCCATTTCTTACATATATATAGGGAAGTACTAGCTCCAACTCGGTTTTACAGTGAAAACTGCAGGAACTTCAAACCGGCACTAGGAAACAGACTGAGAAATCAGAGAAAAAGTGTCTCCTGCAACCCGATCCCTTGGTGCTAGATGAACGAACGTCTCTCCACTTGCTTACTTCTGAGAGATAATTGTGTGTGAAAGCCGTCCTTCAACTAGCTTGTTGGGAACACAAAGTTTCTTTTCAGTTGCAAACTCCATTCCATACATATATATGGGGAGGTACTAGCTCAAACTCGGTTTTACAGTGAAAACTGCAGGACCTTCAAACCGGCACTAGGAAACAGACTGAGAAAGCAGAGAAAAAGTGTCTCCTGCAACACGTTCCCTTGGTGCTAGATGAAAGAACGTCTCTCCACTTGCTCATTTCTGAGAGATAATTGTGTGTGAAAGCGGTCCTTCACCTAGCTTGTTGGGAACACAAAGTTTCTTTTCAGTTGCAAACTCCATTCCTTACATATATATAGGGAGGTACTAGCTCCAACTCGGTTTTACAGTGAAAACTGCTGGAACTTCAAACCGGCACTAGGAAACAGACTGAGAAATCAGAGAAATAGTGTCTCCTGCAACCCGATCCCTTTGTGCTAGATGAACGAACGTCTCTCCACTTGCTTAGTTCTGAGAGATAATTGTGTGTGAAAGCCGTCCTTCAACTAGCTTGTTGGGAACAAAAAGTTTCTTTTCAGTTGCAAACTCCATTCCATACATATATATGGGGAGGTACTAGCTCAAACTCGGCTTTACAGTGAAAACTGCGGGACCTTCAAACCGGCACTAGGAAACAGACTGAGAAAGCAGAGAAAAAGTGTCTTCTGCAACACGTTCCCTTGGTGCTAGATGAAAGAACGTCTCTCCACTTGCTCATTTCTGAGAGATAAGTGTGTGTGAAAGCCGTCCTTCACCGAGCTTGTTGGGAACACAAAGTTTCTTATCTGTTGCAAACTCCATTCCATACATATATATGGGGAGGTACTAGCTCCAACACGGTTTTACAGTGAAATCTTCAGGAACTTCAAACGGGCACTAGGAAACAGACTGAGAAAGCAGAGATAAAGTGTCTCCTGCAACCCGTTCCCTTGGTGCTAGATGAACGAACGTCTATCCACTTGCTCAGTTCTGAGAGATAAGTGTGTGTGAAAGCCGTCCTTCACCTAGCTTGTTGGGAACACAGAGTTTCTTTTCAGTTGCAAACTCCATTCCATACATATATATAGGGAGGTACAAGCTCCAACTCGGTTTTACAGTGAAAACTGCAGGAACTTCAAACCGGCACTAGGAAACAGACTGAGAAAGCAGAGAAAAAGTGTCTCCTGCAAACCGTTCCCTTGGTGCTAGATGAACGAACGTCTCTCCACTTGCTCAGTTCTGAGAGATAAGTGTGTGTGAAAGCCGTCCTTCACCAGCTTGTTGGGAACACAAAGTTTCTTTTCAGTTGCAAACTCCATTCCATACATATATATGGGGAGGTACGAGCTCCAACTCGGTTTTACAATGAAAACTGCAGGAACTTCCAACCGGCACTAGGAAACAGACTGAGAAAGCAGAGAAATAGTGTCCCCTGCAAACCGTTCCCTTGGTGATAGATGAACGAACGTCTCTCCACTTGCTCAGTTCTGAGAGATAAGTGTGTGTGAAAGCCGTCCTTCACCTAGCTTGTTGGGAACACAAAGTTTCTTTTCAGTAGCAAACTCCATTCCATACATATATATGGGGATGTACTAGCTCCAACTCTGTTTTACAGTGAAATCTGCAGGAAATTCAAACCGGCACTAGGAAACAGAATGAGAAAACAGAGAAAAAGTGTCTCCTGCAACCCCTTCCCTTGGTGCTAGATGAACGAACGTCTCTCCACTTGCTCAGTTCTGAGAGATAAGTGTGTGTGAAAGCCGTCCTTCACCTAGCTTGTTGGGAACACAAAGTTTCTTTTCAGTTGCAAACTCCATTCCATACATATATTTGGCGAGGTTCTAGCTCCAACTCGGTGTGACAGTGAAAACTGCAGGAACTTCAAACCGACCCTAGGAAACAGACTGAGAAAGCAGAGAAAAAGTGTCTCCTGCAACCCGTTCCCTTGGTGCTAGATGAACGAACGTCTCTCCACTTGCTCAGTTCTGAGAGATAATTGTGTGTGAAAGCCGTCCTTCAACTAGCTTGTTGGGAACACAAAGTTTCTTTTCAGTTGCAAACTCCATTCCATACATATATATGGGGAGGTACTAGCTCCAACTCTGTTTTACAGTGAAAACTGCAGGAAATTCAAACCGGCACTAGGAAACAGACTGAGAAACAGAGAAAAAGTGTCTCCTGCAACCCGTTCCCTTGGTGCTAAATGAACGAACGTCTCTCCATTTGCTCAGTTCTGAGAGATAAGTGTGTGTGAAAGCCGTCCTTCAGCTAGCTTGTTGGGAACACAAAGTTTCTTTTCAGTTGCAAACTCCATTCCATACATATATATGGGGAGGTACTAGCTCCAACTCTGTTTTACAGTGAAAACTGCAGGAAATTCAAACCGGCACTAGGAAACAGACTGAGAAAACAGAGAAAAAGTGTCTCCTGCAACCCGTTCCCTTGGTGCTAGATGAACGAACGTCTCTCCACTTGCTCAGTTCTGAGAGATAATTGTGTGTGAAAGCCGTCCTTCAACTAGCTTGTTGGGAACACAAAGTTTCTTTTCAGTTGCAAACTCCATTCCATACATATATTTGGGGAGGTTCTAGCTCCAACTCGGTGTGACAGTGAAAACTGCAGGAACTTCAAACCGGCACTAGGAAACAGACTGAGAAAGCAGAGAAAAAGTGTCCCCTGTAACCCGTTCCCTTGGTGCTAGATGAATGAACGTCTCTCCACTTGCTCAGTTCTGAGAGATAAGTGTGTGTGAAAGCCGTACTTCAAATAGCTTGTTGGGAACACAAAGTATCTTTTCAGTTGCAATCTCCACTCCATCCATATATATGGGGAGGTACTAGCTCCAACACGGTTTGACAGTGAAAACTGCAGGAACCTCAAACCGGCACTAGGAAACAGACTGAGAAAACAGAGAAAAATTGTCTCCTGCAAACCGTTCCCTTGATTGTAGATGAACGAACGTCTCTCCACTTGCTCAGTTCTGAGAGATAAGTGTGTGTGAAAGCCGTCCTTCACCTAGCTTGTTGGGAACACAAAGTTTCTTTACAGTTGCAAACTCCATTCCATACATATATATGGGGTGGTACTAGCTCCAATTCGGTTTTACAGTGAAAACTGCAGGAACATCAAACCGGCACTAGGAAACAGACTGAGAAATCAGAGAAAAAGTGTCTCCTGCAACCCGATCCCTTGGTGCTAGATGAACGAACGTCTCTCCACTTGCTCAGTTCTGAGAGATAATTGTGTGTGAAAGCCGTCCTTCAACTAGCTTGTTTGGAACACAAAGTTTCTTTTCAGTTGCAAACTCCATTCCATACATATATATGGGGAGGTACTAGCTCAAACTCGGTTTTACAGTGAAAACTGCATGACCTTCAAACCGGCACTAGGAAACAGACTGAGAAACTGAGAAAAAGTGTATCCTGCTACACGTTCCCTTGGTGCTAGATGAAAGAACGTCTCTCCACTTGCACATTTCTGAGAGATAAGTGTGTGTGAAAGCGGTCCTTCACCTAGCTTGTTGGGAACACAAAGTTTCTTTTCAGTTGCAAACTCCATTTCTTACATATATATAGGGAGGTACTAGCTCCAACTCGGTTTTACAGTGAAAACTGCAGGAACTTCAAACCGGCACTAGGAAACAGACTGAGAAAGCAGAGAAAAAGTGTCCCCTGCAATCCGTTCCCTTGGTGCTAGATGAACGAACGTCTCTCCACTTGCTCAGTTCTGATAGATAAGTGTGTGTGAAAGCCGTCCTTCAGCTAGCTTGTTGGGAACACAAAGTTTCTTTTCAGTTGCAAACTCCATTCCATACATATATATGGGGAGGTACTAGCTCCAACTCTGTTTTACAGTGAAAACTGCAGGAAATTCAAACCGGCACTAGGAAACAGACTGAGAAAACAGAGAAAAAGTGTCTCCTGCAACCCCTTCCCTTGGTGCTAGATGAACGAACGTCTCTCCACTTGCTCAGTTCTGAGAGATAATTGTGTGTGAAAGCCGTCCTTCACCTAGCTTGTTGGGAACACAAAGTTTCTTTTCAGTTGCAAACTCCATTCCATACATATATTTGGCGAGGTTCTAGCTCCAACTCGGTGTGACAGTGAAAACTGCAGGAACTTCAATCCGGCACTAGGAAACAGACTGAGAAAGCAGAGAAAAAGTGTCTCCTGCAAACAGTTCCCTTGGTGCTAGATGAACGAACGTCTCTCCACTTGCTCAGTTCTGATAGATAAGTGTGTGTGAAAGCCGTCCTTCACCTAGCTTGTTGGGAACACAAAGTTTCTTTTCAGTTGCAAACTCCATTCCATACATATACATGGGGAGGTAAAAGCTCCAACTCGGTTTTACAGTGAAAACTGCAGGAACTTCAAACCGACCCTAGGAAACAGACTGAGAAAGCAGGGAAAAAGTGTCTCCTGCAACCCGTTCCCTTGGTGCTAGATGAACGAACGTCTCTCCACTTGCTCAGTTCTGAGAGATAAGTGTGTGTGAAAGCCGTCCTTCAGCTAGCTTGTTGGGAACACAAAGTTTCTTTTCAGTTGCAAACTCCATTCCATACATATATATGGGGAGGTACTAGCTCCAACTCTGTTTTACAGTGAAAACTGCAGGAAATTCAAACCGGCACTAGGAAACAGACTGAGAAAACAGAGAAAAAGTGTCTCCTGCAACCCCTTCCCTTGGTGCTAGATGAACGAACGTCTCTCCACTTGCTCAGTTCTGAGAGATAAGTGTGTGTGAAAGCCGTCCTTCACCTAGCTTGTTGGGAACACAAAGTTTCTTTTCAGTTGCAAACTCCATTCCATACATATATTTGGCGAGGTTCTAGCTCCAACTCGGTGTGACAGTGAAAACTGCAGGAACTTCAATCCGGCACTAGGAAACAGACTGAGAAAGCAGAGAAAAAGTGTCCCCTGCAATCCGTTCCCTTGGTGCTAGATGAACGAACGTCTCTCCACTTGCTCAGTTCTGATAGATAAGTGTGTGTGAAAGCCGTCCTTCAGCTAGCTTGTTGGGAACACAAAGTTTCTTTTCAGTTGCAAACTCCATTCCATACATATATATGGGGAGGTACTAGCTCCAACTCTGTTTTACAGTGAAAACTGCAGGAAATTCAAACCGGCACTAGGAAACAGACTGAGAAAACAGAGAAAAAGTGTCTCCTGCAACCCCTTCCCTTGGTGCTAGATGAACGAACGTCTCTCCACTTGCTTAGTTCTGAGAGATAATTGTGTGTGAAAGCCGTCCTTCAACTAGCTTGTTGGGAACACAAAGTTTCTTTTCAGTTGCAAACTCCATTCCATACATATATTTGGCGAGGTTCTAGCTCCAACTCGGTGTGACAGTGAAAACTGCAGGAACTTCAATCCGGCACTAGGAAACAGACTGAGAAAGCAGAGAAAAAGTGTCCCCTGCAATCCGTTCCCTTGGTGCTAGATGAACGAACGTCTCTCCACTTGCTCAGTTCTGATAGATAAGTGTGTGTGAAAGCCGTCCTTCACCTAGCTTGTTGGGAACACAAAGTTTCTTTTCAGTTGCAAACTCCATTCCATACATATACATGGGGAGGTAAAAGCTCCAACTCGGTTTTACAGTGAAAACTGCAGGAACTTCAAACCGACCCTAGGAAACAGACTGAGAAAGCAGGGAAAAAGTGTCTCCTGCAACCCGTTCCCTTGGTGCTAGATGAACGAACGTCTCTCCACTTGCTCAGTTCTGAGAGATAATTGTGTGTGAAAGCCGTCCTTCAACTAGCTTGTTGGGAACACAAAGTTTCTTTTCAGTTGCAAACTCCATTCCATACATATATATGGGGAGGTACTAGCTCCAACTCTGTTTTACAGTGAAAACTGCAGGAAATTCAAACCGGCACTAGGAAACAGACTGAGAAAACAGAGAAAAAGTGTCTCCTGCAACCCGTTCCCTTGGTGCTAAATGAACGAACGTCTCTCCACTTGCTCAGTTCTGAGAGATAATTGTGTGTGAAAGCCGTCCTTCAGCTAGCTTGTTGGGAACACAAAGTTTCTTTTCAGTTGCAAACTCCATTCCATACATATATATGGGGAGGTACTAGCTCCAACTCTGTTTTACAGTGAAAACTGCAGGAAATTCAAACCGGCACTAGGAAACAGACTGAGAAAACAGAGAAAAAGTGTCTCCTGCAACCCGATCCCTTGGTGCTAGATGAACGAACGTCTCTCCACTTGCTCAGTTCTGAGAGATAAGTGTGTGTGAAAGCCGTCCTTCACCTAGCTTGTTGGGAACACAAAGTTTCTTTTCAGTTGCAAACTCCATTCCATACATATATTTGGGGAGGTTCTAGCTCCAACTCGGTGTGACAGTGAAAACTGCAGGAACTTCAAACCGGCACTAGGAAACAGACTGAGAAAGCAGAGAAAAAGTGTCCCCTGCAACCCGTTCCCTTGGTGCTAGATGAATGAACGTCTCTCCACTTGCTCAGTTCTAAGAGATAAGTGTGTGTGAAAGCCGTACTTCAACTAGCTTGTTGGGAACACAAAGTTTCTTTTCAGTTGCAATCTCCACTCCATCCATATATATGGGGAGGTACTAGCTCCAACACGGTTTGACAGTGAAAACTGCAGGAACCTCAAACCGGCACTAGGAAACAGACTGAGAAAACAGAGAAAAAGTGTCTCCTGCAACCCGTTCCCTTGATTGTAGATGAACGAACGTCTCTCCACTTGCTCAGTTCTGAGAGATAAGTGTGTGTGAAAGCCGTCCTTCACCTAGCTTGTTGGGAACACAAAGTTTCTTTACAGTTGCAAACTCCATTCCATACATATATATGGGGTGGTACTAGCTCCAATTCGGTTTTACAGTGAAAACTGCAGGAACATCAAACCGGCACTAGGAAACAGACTGAGAAATCAGAGAAAAAGTGTCTCCTGCAACCCGATCCCTTGGTGCTAGATGAATGAACGTCTCTCCACTTGCTCAGTTCTGAGAGATAATTGTGTGTGAAAGCCGTCCTTCAACTAGCTTGTTTGGAACACAAAGTTTCTTTTCAGTTGCAAACTCCATTCCATACATATATATGGGGAGGTACTAGCTCAAACTCGGTTTTACAGTGAAAACTGCATGACCTTCAAACCGGCACTAGGAAACAGACTGAGAAACTGAGAAAAAGTGTATCCTGCAACACGTTCCCTTGGTGCTAGATGAAAGAACGTCTCTCCACTTGCTCATTTCTGAGAGATAAGTGTGTGTGAAAGCGGTCCTTCACCTAGCTTGTTGGGAACACAAAGTTTCTTTTCAGTTGCAAACTCCATTTCTTACATATATATAGGGAGGTACTAGCTCCAACTCGGTTTTACAGTGAAAACTGCAGGAACTTCAAACCGGCACTAGGAAACAGACTGAGAAATCAGAGAAATAGTGTCTCCTGCAACCCGATCCCTTGGTGCTAGATGAACGAACGTCTCTCCACTTGCTTAGTTCTGAGAGATAATTGTGTGTGAAAGCCGTCCTTCAACTAGCTTGTTGGGAACACAAAGTTTCTTTTCAGTTGCAAACTCCATTCCATACATATATATGGGGAGGTACTAGCTCAAACTCGGTTTTACAGTGAAAACTGCAGGAAATTCAAACCGGCACTAGGAAACAGACTGAGAAAGCAGAGAAAAAGTTTCTCCTGCAACCCGTTCCCTTGGTGCTAAATGAACGAACGTCTCTCCACTTGCTCAGTTCTGAGAGATAAGTGTGTGTGAAAGCCGTCCTTCAGCTAGCTTGTTGGGAACACAAAGTTTCTTTTCAGTTGCAAACTCCATTCCATACATATATATGGGGAGGTACTAGCTCCAACTCTGTTTTACAGTGAAAACTGCAGGAAATTCAAACCGGCACTAGGAAACAGACTGAGAAAACAGAGAAAAAGTGTCTCCTGCAACCCGTTCCCTTGGTGCTAAATGAACGAACGTCTCTCCACTTGCTCAGTTCTGAGAGATAAGTGTGTGTGAAAGCCGTCCTTCACCTAGCTTGTTGGGAACACAAAGTTTCTTTTCAGTTGCAAACTCCATTCCATACATATATTTGGGGAGGTTCTAGCTCCAACTCTGTGTGACAGTGAAAACTGCAGGAACTTCAAACCGGCACTAGGAAACAGACTGAGAAAGCAGAGAAAAAGTGTCCCCTGCAACCCGTTCCCTTGGTGCTAGATGAATGAACGTCTCTCCACTTGCTCAGTTCTGAGAGATAAGTGTGTGTGAAAGCCGTACTTCAACTAGCTTGTTGGGAACACAAAGTTTCTTTTCAGTTGCTATCTCCACTCCATCCATATATATGGGGAGGTACTAGCTCCAACACGGTTTGACAGTGAAAACTGCAGGAACCTCAAACCGGCACTAGGAAACAGACTGAGAAATCAGAGAAAAAGTGTCTCCTGCAACCCGATCCCTTGGTGCTAGATGAACGAACGTCTCTCCACTTGCTCAGTTCTGAGAGATAATTGTGTGTGAAAGCCGTCCTTCAACTAGCTTGTTGGGAACACAAAGTTTCTTTTCAGTTGCAAACTCCATTCCATACATATATATGGGGAGGTTCCAGCTCAAACTCGGTTTTACAGTGAAAACTGCATGACCTTCAAACCGGCACTAGGAAACAGACTGAGAAACTGAGAAAAAGTGTCTCCTGCAACACGTTCCCTTGGTGCTAGATGAAAGAACGTCTCTCCACTTGCTCATTTCTGAGAGATAAATGTGTGTGAAAGCGGTCCTTCACCTAGCTTGTTGGGAACACAAAGTTTCTTTTCAGTTGCAAACTCCATTTCTTACATATATATAGGGAGGTACTAGCTCCAACTCGGTTTTACAGTGAAAACTGCAGGACCTTCAAACCGGCACTAGGAAACAGACTGAGAAATCAGAGAAAAAGTGTCTCCTGCAACCCGATCCCTTGGTGCTAGATGAACGAACGTCTCTCCACTTGCTCAGTTCTGAGAGATAATTGTGTGTGAAAGCCGTCCTTCAACTAGCTTGTTGGGAACACAAAGTTTCTTTTCAGTTGCAAACTCCATTCCATACATATATATGGGGAGGTACTAGCTCCAACTCGGTTTTACAGTGAAAACTGCAGGACCTTCATACCGGCACTAGGAAACAGACTGAGAAAGCAGAGAAAAAGTGTCTCGTGAAACACGTTCCCTTGGTGCTAGATGAACGAACGTCTCTCCACTTGCTCAGTTCTGAGAGATAAGTGTGTGTGAAAGCGGTCCTTCACCTGGCTTGTTGGGAACACAAAGTTTCTTTTAAGTTGCAAACTCCATTTCTTACATATATATAGGGAGGTACTAGCTCCAACTCGGTTTTACAGTGAAAACTGCAGGAACTTCAAACCGGCACTAGGAAACAGACTGAGAAATCAGAGAAAAAGTGTCTCCTGCAACCCGATCCCTTGGTGCTAGATGAACGAACGTCTCTCCACTTGCTTACTTCTGAGAGATAATTGTGTGTGAAAGCCGTCCTTCAACTAGCTTGTTGGGAACACAAAGTTTCTTTTCAGTTGCAAACTCCATTCCATACATATATATGGGGAGGTACTAGCTCAAACTCGGTTTTACAGTGAAAACTGCAGGACCTTCAAACCGGCACTAGGAAACAGACTGAGAAAGCAGAGAAAAAGTGTCTCCTGCAACACGTTCCCTTGGTGCTAGATGAAAGAACGTCTCTCCACTTGCTCATTTCTGAGAGATAAGTGTGTGTGAAAGCGGTCCTTCACCTAGCTTGTTGGGAACACAAAGTTTCTTTTCAGTTGCAAACTCCATTCCTTACATATATATAGGGAGGTACTAGCTCCAACTCGGTTTTACAGTGAAAACTGCTGGAACTTCAAACCGGCACTAGGAAACAGACTGAGAAATCAGAGAAATAGTGTCTCCTGCAACCCGATCCCTTTGTGCTAGATGAACGAACGTCTCTCCACTTGCTTAGTTCTGAGAGATAATTGTGTGTGAAAGCCGTCCTTCAACTAGCTTGTTGGGAACAAAAAGTTTCTTTTCAGTTGCAAACTCCATTCCATACATATATATGGGGAGGTACTAGCTCAAACTCGGCTTTACAGTGAAAACTGCGGGACCTTCAAACCGGCACTAGGAAACAGACTGAGAAAGCAGAGAAAAAGTGTCTTCTGCAACACGTTCCCTTGGTGCTAGATGAAAGAACGTCTCTCCACTTGCTCATTTCTGAGAGATAAGTGTGTGTGAAAGCCGTCCTTCACCGAGCTTGTTGGGAACACAAAGTTTCTTTTCTGTTGCAAACTCCATTCCATACATATATATGGGGAGGTACTAGCTCCAACTCGGTTTTACAGTGAAATCTTCAGGAACTTCAAACGGGCACTAGGAAACAGACTGAGAAAGCAGAGATAAAGTGTCTCCTGCAACCCGTTCCCTTGGTGCTAGATGAACGAACGTCTATCCACTTGCTCAGTTCTGAGAGATAAGTGTGTGTGAAAGCCGTCCTTCACCTAGCTTGTTGGGAACACAGAGTTTCTTTTCAGTTGCAAACTCCATTCCATACATATATATAGGGAGGTACAAGCTCCAACTCGGTTTTACAGTGAAAACTGCAGGAACATCAAACCGGCACTAGGAAACAGACTGAGAAATCAGAGAAAAAGTGTCTCCTGCAACCCGATCCCTTGGTGCTAGATGAACGAACGTCTCTCCACTTGCTCAGTTCTGAGAGATAATTGTGTGTGAAAGCCGTCCTTCAACTAGCTTGTTGGGAACACAAAGTTTCTTTTCAGTTGCAAACTCCATTCCATACATATATATGGGGAGGTACTAGCTCAAACTCGGTTTTACAGTGAAAACTGCATGACCTTCAAACCGGCACTAGGAAACAGACTGAGAAACTGAGAAAAAGTGTCTCCTGCAACACGTTCCCTTGGTGCTAGATGAAAGAACGTCTCTCCACTTGCTCATTTCTGAGAGATAAATGTGTGTGAAAGCGGTCCTTCACCTAGCTTGTTGGGAACACAAAGTTTCTTTTCAGTTGCAAACTCCATTTCTTACATATATATAGGGAGGTACTAGCTCCAACTCGGTTTTACAGTGAAAACTGCAGGAACTTCAAACCGGCACTAGGAAACAGACTGAGAAATCAGAGAAAAACTGTCTCCTGCAACCCGATCCCTTGGTTCTAGATGAACGAACGTCTCTCCACTTGCTTAGTTCTGAGAGATAATTGTGTGTGAAAGCCGTCCTTCAACTAGCTTGTTGGGAACACAAAGTTTCTTTTCAGTTGCAAACTCCATTCCATACATATATATGGGGAGGTACTAGCTCCAACTCGGTTTTACAGTGAAAACTGCAGGACCTTCATACCGGAACTAGGAAACAGACTGAGAAAGCAGAGAAAAAGTGTCTCGTGAAACACGTTCCCTTGGTGCTAGATGAACGAACGTCTCTCCACTTGCTCAGTTCTGAGAGATAAGTGTGTGTGAAAGCGGTCCTTCACCTAGCTTGTTGGGAACACAAAGTTTCTTTTAAGTTGCAAACTCCATTTCTTACATATATATAGGGAGGTACTAGCTCCAACTCGGTTTTACAGTGAAAACTGCAGGAACTTCAAACCGGCACTAGGAAACAGACTGAGAAATCAGAGAAAAAGTGTCTCCTGCAACCCGATCCCTTGGTGCTAGATGAACGAACGTCTCTCCACTTGCTTACTTCTGAGAGATAATTGTGTGTGAAAGCCGTCCTTCAACTAGCTTGTTGGGAACACAAAGTTTCTTTTCAGTTGCAAACTCCATTCCATACATATATATGGGGAGGTACTAGCTCAAACTCGGTTTTACAGTGAAAACTGCAGGACCTTCAAACCGGCACTAGGAAACAGACTGAGAAAGCAGAGAAAAAGTGTCTCCTGCAACACGTTCCCTTGGTGCTAGATGAAAGAACGTCTCTCCACTTGCTCATTTCTGAGAGATAAGTGTGTGTGAAAGCGGTCCTTCACCTAGCTTGTTGGGAACACAAAGTTTCTTTTCAGTTGCAAACTCCATTCCTTACATATATATAGGGAGGTACTAGCTCCAACTCGGTTTTACAGTGAAAACTGCTGGAACTTCAAACCGGCACTAGGAAACAGACTGAGAAATCAGAGAAATAGTGTCTCCTGCAACCCGATCCCTTTGTGCTAGATGAACGAACGTCTCTCCACTTGCTTAGTTCTGAGAGATAATTGTGTGTGAAAGCCGTCCTTCAACTAGCTTGTTGGGAACAAAAAGTTTCTTTTCAGTTGCAAACTCCATTCCATACATATATATGGGGAGGTACTAGCTCAAACTCGGCTTTACAGTGAAAACTGCGGGACCTTCAAACCGGCACTAGGAAACAGACTGAGAAAGCAGAGAAAAAGTGTCTTCTGCAACACGTTCCCTTGGTGCTAGATGAAAGAACGTCTCTCCACTTGCTCATTTCTGAGAGATAAGTGTGTGTGAAAGCCGTCCTTCACCGAGCTTGTTGGGAACACAAAGTTTCTTTTCTGTTGCAAACTCCATTCCATACATATATATGGGGAGGTACTAGCTCCAACACGGTTTTACAGTGAAATCTTCAGGAAGTTCAAACGGGCACTAGGAAACAGACTGAGAAAGCAGAGATAAAGTGTCTCCTGCAACCCGTTCCCTTGGTGCTAGATGAACGAACGTCTATCCACTTGCTCAGTTCTGAGAGATAAGTGTGTGTGAAAGCCGTCCTTCACCTAGCTTGTTGGGAACACAGAGTTTCTTTTCAGTTGCAAACTCCATTCCATACATATATATAGGGAGGTACAAGCTCCAACTCGGTTTTACAGTGAAAACTGCAGGAACTTCAAACCGGCACTAGGAAACAGACTGAGAAAGCAGAGAAAAAGTGTCTCCTGCAAACCGTTCCCTTGGTGCTAGATGAACGAACGTCTCTCCACTTGCTCAGTTCTGAGAGATAAGTGTGTGTGAAAGCCGTCCTTCACCAGCTTGTTGGGAACACAAAGTTTCTTTTCAGTTGCAAACTCCATTCCATACATATATATGGGGAGGTACGAGCTCCAACTCGGTTTTACAATGAAAACTGCAGGAACTTCCAACCGGCACTAGGAAACAGACTGAGAAAGCAGAGAAATAGTGTCCCCTGCAAACCGTTCCCTTGGTGATAGATGAACGAACGTCTCTCCACTTGCTCAGTTCTGAGAGATAAGTGTGTGTGAAAGCCGTCCTTCACCTAGCTTGTTGGGAACACAAAGTTTCTTTTCAGTAGCAAACTCCATTCCATACATATATATGGGGATGTACTAGCTCCAACTCTGTTTTACAGTGAAATCTGCAGGAAATTCAAACCGGCACTAGGAAACAGACTGAGAAAACAGAGAAAAAGTGTCTCCTGCAACCCCTTCCCTTGGTGCTAGATGAACGAACGTCTCTCCACTTGCTCAGTTCTGAGAGATAAGTGTGTGTGAAAGCCGTCCTTCACCTAGCTTGTTGGGAACACAAAGTTTCTTTTCAGTTGCAAACTCCATTCCATACATATATATAGGGAGGTACAAGCTCCAACTCGGTGTGACAGTGAAAACTGCAGGAACTTCAAACCGACCCTAGGAAACAGACTGAGAAAGCAGAGAAAAAGTGTCTCCTGCAACCCGTTCCCTTGGTGCTAGATGAACGAACGTCTCTCCACTTGCTCAGTTCTGAGAGATAATTGTGTGTGAAAGCCGTCCTTCAACTAGCTTGTTGGGAACACAAAGTTTCTTTTCAGTTGCAAACTCCATTCCATACATATATATGGGGAGGTACTAGCTCCAACTCTGTTTTACAGTGAAAACTGCAGGAAATTCAAACCGGCACTAGGAAACAGACTGAGAAAACAGAGAAAAAGTGTCTCCTGCAACCCGTTCCCTTGGTGCTAAATGAACGAACGTCTCTCCATTTGCTCAGTTCTGAGAGATAAGTGTGTGTGAAAGCCGTCCTTCAGCTAGCTTGTTGGGAACACAAAGTTTCTTTTCAGTTGCAAACTCCATTCCATACATATATATGGGGAGGTACTAGCTCCAACTCTGTTTTACAGTGAAAACTGCAGGAAATTCAAACCGGCACTAGGAAACAGACTGAGAAAACAGAGAAAAAGTGTCTCCTGCAACCCGTTCCCTTGGTGCTAGATGAACGAACGTCTCTCCACTTGCTCAGTTCTGAGAGATAATTGTGTGTGAAAGCCGTCCTTCAACTAGCTTGTTGGGAACACAAAGTTTCTTTTCAGTTGCAAACTCCATTCCATACATATATTTGGGGAGGTTCTAGCTCCAACTCGGTGTGACAGTGAAAACTGCAGGAACTTCAAACCGGCACTAGGAAACAGACTGAGAAAGCAGAGAAAAAGTGTCCCCTGTAACCCGTTCCCTTGGTGCTAGATGAATGAACGTCTCTCCACTTGCTCAGTTCTGAGAGATATGTGTGTGTGAAAGCCGTACTTCAACTAGCTTGTTGGGAACACAAAGTATCTTTTCAGTTGCAATCTCCACTCCATCCATATATATGGGGAGGTACTAGCTCCAACACGGTTTGACAGTGAAAACTGCAGGAACCTCAAACCGGCACTAGGAAACAGACTGAGAAAACAGAGAAAAATTGTCTCCTGCAAACCGTTCCCTTGATTGTAGATGAACGAACGTCTCTCCACTTGCTCAGTTCTGAGAGATAAGTGTGTGTGAAAGCCGTCCTTCACCTAGCTTGTTGGGAACACAAAGTTTCTTTACAGTTGCAAACTCCATTCCATACATATATATGGGGTGGTACTAGCTCCAATTCGGTTTTACAGTGAAAACTGCAGGAACATCAAACCGGCACTAGGAAACAGACTGAGAAATCAGAGAAAAAGTGTCTCCTGCAACCCGATCCCTTGGTGCTAGATGAACGAACGTCTCTCCACTTGCTCAGTTCTGAGAGATAATTGTGTGTGAAAGCCGTCCTTCAACTAGCTTGTTTGGAACACAAAGTTTCTTTTCAGTTGCAAACTCCATTCCATACATATATATGGGGAGGTACTAGCTCAAACTCGGTTTTACAGTGAAAACTGCATGACCTTCAAACCGGCACTAGGAAACAGACTGAGAAACTGAGAAAAAGTGTATCCTGCTACACGTTCCCTTGGTGCTAGATGAAAGAACGTCTCTCCACTTGCACATTTCTGAGAGATAAGTGTGTGTGAAAGCGGTCCTTCACCTAGCTTGTTGGGAACACAAAGTTTCTTTTCAGTTGCAAACTCCATTTCTTACATATATATAGGGAGGTACTAGCTCCAACTCGGTTTTACAGTGAAAACTGCAGGAACTTCAAACCGGCACTAGGAAACAGACTGAGAAATCAGAGAAATAGTGTCTCCTGCAACCCGATCCCTTGGTGCTAGATGAACGAACGTCTCTCCACTTGCTTAGTTCTGAGAGATAATTGTGTGTGAAAGCCGTCCTTCAACTAGCTTGTTGGGAACACAAAGTTTCTTTTCAGTTGCAAACTCCATTCCATACATATATATGGGGAGGTACTAGCTCAAACTCGGTTTTACAGTGAAAACTGCAGGAAATTCAAACCGGCACTAGGAAACAGACTGAGAAAGCAGAGAAAAAGTTTCTCCTGCAACCCGTTCCCTTGGTGCTAAATGAACGAACGTCTCTCCACTTGCTCAGTTCTGAGAGATAAGTGTGTGTGAAAGCCGTCCTTCAGCTAGCTTGTTGGGAACACAAAGTTTCTTTTCAGTTGCAAACTCCATTCCATACATATATATGGGGAGGTACTAGCTCCAACTCTGTTTTACAGTGAAAACTGCAGGAAATTCAAACCGGCACTAGGAAACAGACTGAGAAAGCAGAGAAAAAGTTTCTCCTGCAACCCGTTCCCTTGGTGCTAAATGAACGAACGTCTCTCCACTTGCTCAGTTCTGAGAGATAAGTGTGTGTGAAAGCCGTCCTTCACCTAGCTTGTTGGGAACACAAAGTTTCTTTTCAGTTGCAAACTCCATTCCATACATATATTTGGGGAGATTCTAGCTCCAACTCGGTGTGACAGTGAAAACTGCAGGAACTTCAAACCGGCACTAGGAAAAAGACTGAGAAAGCAGAGAAAAAGTGTCCCCTGCAACCCGTTCCCTTGGTGCTAGATGAATGAACGTCTCTCCACTTGCTCAGTTCTGAGAGATAAGTGTGTGTGAAAGCCGTACTTCAACTAGCTTGTTGGGAACACAAAGTTTCTTTTCAGTTGCAAACTCCATTCCATACATATATATGGGGAGGTACTAGCTCAAACTCGGTTTTACAGTGAAAACTGCAGGACCTTCATACCGGCACTAGGAAACAGACTGAGAAAGCAGAGAAAAAGTGTCTCCTGAAACACGTTCCCTTGGTGCTAGATGAACGAACGTCTCTCCACTTGCTCAGTTCTGAGAGATAAGTGTGTGTGAAAGCGGTCCTTCACCTGGATTGTTGGGAACACAAAGTTTCTTTTAAGTTGCAAACTCCATTTCTTACATATATATAGGGAGGTACTAGCTCCAACTCGGTTTTACAGTGAAAACTGCAGGAACTTCAAACCGGCACTAGGAAACAGACTGAGAAATCAGAGAAATAGTGTCTCCTGCAACCCGATCCCTTGGTGCTAGATGAACGAACGTCTCTCCACTTGCTTACTTCTGAGAGATAATTGTGTGTGAAAGCCGTCCTTCAACTAGCTTGTTGGGAACACAATGTTTCTTTTCAGTTGCAAACTCCATTCCATACATATATATGGGGAGGTACTAGCTCAAACTCGGTTTTACAGTGAAAACTGCAGGACCTTCAAACCGGCACTAGGAAACAGACTGAGAAAGCAGAGAAAAAGTGTCTCCTGCAACACGTTCCCTTGGTGCTAGATGAAAGAACGTCTCTCCACTTGCTCATTTCTGAGAGATAAGTGTGTGTGAAAGCGGTCCTTCAGCTAGCTTGTTGGGAACACAAAGTTTCTTTTCAGTTGCAAACTCCATTCCTTACATATATATAGGGAGGTACTAGCTCCAACTCGGTTTTACAGTGAAAACTGCTGGAACTTCAAACTGGCACTAGGAAACAGACTGAGAAATCAGAGAAATAGTGTCTCCTGCAACCCGATCCCTTGGTGCTAGATGAACGAACGTCTCTCCACTTGCTTAGTTCTGAGAGATAATTGTGTGTGAAAGCCGTCCTTCAACTAGCTTGTTGGGAACACAAAGTTTCTTTTCAGTTGCAAACTCCATTCCATACATATATATGGGGAGGTACTAGCTCAAACTCGGCTTTACAGTGAAAACTGCGGGACCTTCAAACCGGCACTAGGAAACAGACTGAGAAAGCAGAGAAAAAGTGTCTTCTGCAACACGTTCCCTTGGTGCTAGATGAAAGAACGTCTCTCCACTTGCTCATTTCTGAGAGATAAGTGTGTGTGAAAGCCGTCCTTCACCGAGCTTGTTGGGAACACAAAGTTTCTTTTCTGTTGCAAACTCCATTCCATACATATATATGGGGAGGTACTAGCTCCAACTCGGTTTTACATTGAAATCTTCAGGAACTTCAAACGGGCACTAGGAAACAGACTGAGAAAGCAGAGATAAAGTGTCTCCTGCAACCCGTTCCCTTGGTGCTAGATGAACGAACGTCTATCCACTTGCTCAGTTCTGAGAGATAAGTGTGTGTGAAAGCCGTCCTTCACCTAGCTTGTTGGGAACACAGAGTTTCTTTTCAGTTGCAAACTCCATTCCATACATATATATAGGGAGGTACAAGCTCCAACTCGGTTTTACAGTGAAAACTGCAGGAACTTCAAACCGGCACTAGGAAACAGACTGAGAAAGCAGAGAAAAAGTGTCTCCTGCAAACCGTTCCCTTGGTGCTAGATGAACGAACGTCTCTCCACTTGCTCAGTTCTGAGAGATAAGTGTGTGTGAAAGCCGTCTTTCACCTAGCTTGTTGGGAACACAAAGTTTCTTTTCAGTTGCAAACTCCATTCCATACATATATATGGGGAGGTACGAGCTCCAACTCGGTTTTACAATGAAAATTGCAGGAACTTCCAACCGGCACTAGGAAACAGACTGAGAAAGCAGAGAAATAGTGTCTCCTGCAAACCTTTCCCTTGGTGATAGATGAACGAACGTCTCTCCACTTGCTCAGTTCTGATAGATAAATGTGTGTGAAAGCCGTCTTTCACCTAGCTTGTTGGGAACACAAAGTTTCTTTTCATTTGCAAACTTCACTCCATCCATATCTATGGGGAAGTACCAGCTCCAATTCGGTTTTACAGTGAAAACTGCAGGAACTTCAAACCGGCACTAGGAAACAGAGTGAGAAAGCAGAGAAAAAGTGTCTCCTGCAACCCGTTCCCTTGGTGATAGATGAACGAACGTCTCTCCACTTGCTCAGTTCTGAAAGATAAGTGTGTGTGAAAGCCGTCCTTCACCTAGCTTGTTGGGAACACAAAGATTCTTTTCAGTAGCAAACTCCATTCCATACATATATATGGGGAGGTACTAGCTCCAACTCTGTTTTACAGTGAAAACTGCAGGAAATTCAAACCGGCACTAGGAAACAGACTAAGAAAACAGAGAAAAAGTGTCTCCTGCAACCCCTTCCCTTGGTGCTAGATGAACGAACGTCTCTCCACTTGCTCAGTTCTGAGAGATAAGTGTGTGTGAAAGCCGTCCTTCACCTAGCTTGTTGGGAACACAAAGTTTCTTTTCAGTTGCAAACTCCATTAAATACATATATTTGGCGAGGTTCTAGCTCCAACTCGGTGTGACAGTGAAAACTGCAGGAACTTCAAACCGACCCTAGGAAACAGACTGAGAAAGCAGAGAAAAAGTGTCTCCTGCAACCCGTTCCCTTGGTGCTAGATGAACGAACGTCTCTCCACTTGCTCAGTTCTGAGAGATAATTGTGTGTGAAAGCCGTCCTTCAACTAGCTTGTTGGGAACACAAAGTTTCTTTTCAGTTGCAAACTCCATTCCATACATATATATGGGGAGGTACTAGCTCCAACTCTGTTTTACAGTGAAAACTGCAGGAAATTCAAACCGGCACTAGGAAACAGACTGAGAAAACAGAGAAAAAGTGTCTCCTGCAACCCGTTCCCTTGGTGCTAAATGAACGAACGTCTCTCCACTTGCTCAGTTCTGAGAGATAAGTGTGTGTGAAAGCCGTCCTTCAGCTAGCTTGTTGGGAACACAAAGTTTCTTTTCAGTTGCAAACTCCATTCCATACATATATATGGGGAGGTACTAGCTCCAACTCTGTTTTACAGTGAAAACTGCAGGAAATTCAAACCGGCACTAGGAAACAGACTGAGAAAACAGAGAAAAAGTGTCTCCTGCAACCCGTTCCCTTGGTGCTAAATGAACGAACGTCTCTCCACTTGCTCAGTTCTGAGAGATAAGTGTGTGTGAAAGCCGTCCTTCACATAGCTTGTTGGGAACACAAAGTTTCTTTACAGTTGCAAACTCCATTCCATACATATATATGGGGTGGTACTAGCTCCAATTCGGTTTTACAGTGAAAACTGCAGGAACATCAAACCGGCACTAGGAAACAGACTGAGAAATCAGAGAAAAAGTGTCTCTTGCAACCCGATCCCTTGGTGCTAGATGAACGAACGTCTCTCCACTTGCTCATTTCTGAGAGATAATTGTGTGTGAAAGCCGTCCTTCAACTAGCTTGTTTGGAACACAAAGTTTCTTTTCAGTTGCAAACTCCATTCCATACATATATATGGGGAGGTACTAGCTCAAACTCGGTTTTACAGTGAAAAATGCATGACCTTCAAACCGGCACTAGGAAACAGACTGAGAAACTGAGAAAAAGTGTATCCTGCCACACGTTCCCTTGGTGCTAGATGAAAGAACGTCTCTCCACTTGCACATTTCTGAGAGATAAGTGTGTGTGAAAGCGGTCCTTCACCTAGCTTGTTGGGAACACAAAGTTTCTTTTCAGTTGCAAACTCCATTCCTTACATATATATAGGGAGGTACTAGCTCCAACTCGGTTTTACAGTGAAAACTGCTGGAACTTCAAACCGGCACTAGGAAACAGACTGAGAAATCAGAGAAATAGTGTCTCCTGCAACCCGATCCCTTGGTGCTAGATGAACGAACGTCTCTCCACTTGCTTAGTTCTGAGAGATAATTGTGTGTGAAAGCCGTCCTTCAACTAGCTTGTTGGGAACACAAAGTTTCTTTTCAGTTGCAAACTCCATTCCATACATATATATGGGGAGGTACTAGCTCAAACTCGGCTTTACAGTGAAAACTGCGGGACCTTCAAACCGGCACTAGGAAACAGACTGAGAAAGCAGAGAAAAAGTGTCTTCTGCAACACGTTCCCTTGGTGCTAGATGAAAGAACGTCTCTCCACTTGCTCATTTCTGAGAGATAAGTGTGTGTGAAAGCCGTCCTTCACCGAGCTTGTTGGGAACACAAAGTTTCTTTTCTGTTGCAAACTCCATTCCATACATATATATGGGGAGGTACTAGCTCCAACTCGGTTTTACATTGAAATCTTCAGGAACTTCAAACGGGCACTAGGAAACAGACTGAGAAAGCAGAGATAAAGTGTCTCCTGCAACCCGTTCCCTTGGTGCTAGATGAACGAACGTCTATCCACTTGCTCAGTTCTGAGAGATAAGTGTGTGTGAAAGCCGTCCTTCACCTAGCTTGTTGGGAACACAGAGTTTCTTTTCAGTTGCAAACTCCATTCCATACATATATATAGGGAGGTACAAGCTCCAACTCGGTTTTACAGTGAAAACTGCAGGAACTTCAAACCGGCACTAGGAAACAGACTGAGAAAGCAGAGAAAAAGTGTCTCCTGCAAACCGTTCCCTTGGTGCTAGATGAACGAACGTCTCTCCACTTGCTCAGTTCTGATAGATAAGTGTGTGTGAAAGCCGTCCTTCACCTAGCTTGTTGGGAACACAAAGTTTCTTTTCAGTTGCAAACTCCATTCCATACATATACATGGGGAGGTAAAAGCTCCAACTCGGTTTTACAGTGAAAACTGCAGGAACTTCAAACCGACCCTAGGAAACAGACTGAGAAAGCAGGAAAAAGTGTCTCCTGCAACCCGTTCCCTTGGTGCTAGATGAACGAACGTCTCTCCACTTGCTCAGTTCTGAGAGATAAGTGTGTGTGAAAGCCGTCCTTCAGCTAGCTTGTTGGGAACACAAAGTTTCTTTTCAGTTGCAAACTCCATTCCATACATATATATGGGGAGGTACTAGCTCCAACTCTGTTTTACAGTGAAAACTGCAGGAAATTCAAACCGGCACTAGGAAACAGACTGAGAAAACAGAGAAAAAGTGTCTCCTGCAACCCCTTCCCTTGGTGCTAGATGAACGAACGTCTCTCCACTTGCTCAGTTCTGAGAGATAAGTGTGTGTGAAAGCCGTCCTTCACCTAGCTTGTTGGGAACACAAAGTTTCTTTTCAGTTGCAAACTCCATTCCATACATATATTTGGCGAGGTTCTAGCTCCAACTCGGTGTGACAGTGAAAACTGCAGGAACTTCAATCCGGCACTAGGAAACAGACTGAGAAAGCAGAGAAAAAGTGTCCCCTGCAATCCGTTCCCTTGGTGCTAGATGAACGAACGTCTCTCCACTTGCTCAGTTCTGATAGATAAGTGTGTGTGAAAGCCGTCCTTCAGCTAGCTTGTTGGGAACACAAAGTTTCTTTTCAGTTGCAAACTCCATTCCATACATATATATGGGGAGGTACTAGCTCCAACTCTGTTTTACAGTGAAAACTGCAGGAAATTCAAACCGGCACTAGGAAACAGACTGAGAAAACAGAGAAAAAGTGTCTCCTGCAACCCCTTCCCTTGGTGCTAGATGAACGAACGTCTCTCCACTTGCTTAGTTCTGAGAGATAATTGTGTGTGAAAGCCGTCCTTCAACTAGCTTGTTGGGAACACAAAGTTTCTTTTCAGTTGCAAACTCCATTCCATACATATATTTGGCGAGGTTCTAGCTCCAACTCGGTGTGACAGTGAAAACTGCAGGAACTTCAATCCGGCACTAGGAAACAGACTGAGAAAGCAGAGAAAAAGTGTCCCCTGCAATCCGTTCCCTTGGTGCTAGATGAACGAACGTCTCTCCACTTGCTCAGTTCTGATAGATAAGTGTGTGTGAAAGCCGTCCTTCACCTAGCTTGTTGGGAACACAAAGTTTCTTTTCAGTTGCAAACTCCATTCCATACATATACATGGGGAGGTAAAAGCTCCAACTCGGTTTTACAGTGAAAACTGCAGGAACTTCAAACCGACCCTAGGAAACAGACTGAGAAAGCAGGGAAAAAGTGTCTCCTGCAACCCGTTCCCTTGGTGCTAGATGAACGAACGTCTCTCCACTTGCTCAGTTCTGAGAGATAATTGTGTGTGAAAGCCGTCCTTCAACTAGCTTGTTGGGAACACAAAGTTTCTTTTCAGTTGCAAACTCCATTCCATACATATATATGGGGAGGTACTAGCTCCAACTCTGTTTTACAGTGAAAACTGCAGGAAATTCAAACCGGCACTAGGAAACAGACTGAGAAAACAGAGAAAAAGTGTCTCCTGCAACCCGTTCCCTTGGTGCTAAATGAACGAACGTCTCTCCACTTGCTCAGTTCTGAGAGATAATTGTGTGTGAAAGCCGTCCTTCAGCTAGCTTGTTGGGAACACAAAGTTTCTTTTCAGTTGCAAACTCCATTCCATACATATATATGGGGAGGTACTAGCTCCAACTCTGTTTTACAGTGAAAACTGCAGGAAATTCAAACCGGCACTAGGAAACAGACTGAGAAAACAGAGAAAAAGTGTCTCCTGCAACCCGATCCCTTGGTGCTAGATGAACGAACGTCTCTCCACTTGCTCAGTTCTAAGAGATAAGTGTGTGTGAAAGCCGTACTTCAACTAGCTTGTTGGGAACACAAAGTTTCTTTTCAGTTGCAATCTCCACTCCATCCATATATATGGGGAGGTACTAGCTCCAACACGGTTTGACAGTGAAAACTGCAGGAACCTCAAACCGGCACTAGGAAACAGACTGAGAAAACAGAGAAAAAGTGTCTCCTGCAACCCGTTCCCTTGATTGTAGATGAACGAACGTCTCTCCACTTGCTCAGTTCTGAGAGATAAGTGTGTGTGAAAGCCGTCCTTCACCTAGCTTGTTGGGAACACAAAGTTTCTTTACAGTTGCAAACTCCATTCCATACATATATATGGGGTGGTACTAGCTCCAATTCGGTTTTACAGTGAAAACTGCAGGAACATCAAACCGGCACTAGGAAACAGACTGAGAAATCAGAGAAAAAGTGTCTCCTGCAACCCGATCCCTTGGTGCTAGATGAACGAACGTCTCTCCACTTGCTCAGTTCTGAGAGATAATTGTGTGTGAAAGCCGTCCTTCAACTAGCTTGTTTGGAACACAAAGTTTCTTTTCAGTTGCAAACTCCATTCCATACATATATATGGGGAGGTACTAGCTCAAACTCGGTTTTACAGTGAAAACTGCATGACCTTCAAACCGGCACTAGGAAACAGACTGAGAAACTGAGAAAAAGTGTATCCTGCAACACGTTCCCTTGGTGCTAGATGAAAGAACGTCTCTCCACTTGCTCATTTCTGAGAGATAAGTGTGTGTGAAAGCGGTCCTTCACCTAGCTTGTTGGGAACACAAAGTTTCTTTTCAGTTGCAAACTCCATTTCTTACATATATATAGGGAGGTACTAGCTCCAACTCGGTTTTACAGTGAAAACTGCAGGAACTTCAAACCGGCACTAGGAAACAGACTGAGAAATCAGAGAAATAGTGTCTCCTGCAACCCGATCCCTTGGTGCTAGATGAACGAACGTCTCTCCACTTGCTTAGTTCTGAGAGATAATTGTGTGTGAAAGCCGTCCTTCAACTAGCTTGTTGGGAACACAAAGTTTCTTTTCAGTTGCAAACTCCATTCCATACATATATATGGGGAGGTACTAGCTCAAACTCGGTTTTACAGTGAAAACTGCAGGAAATTCAAACCGGCACTAGGAAACAGACTGAGAAAGCAGAGAAAAAGTTTCTCCTGCAACCCGTTCCCTTGGTGCTAAATGAACGAACGTCTCTCCACTTGCTCAGTTCTGAGAGATAAGTGTGTGTGAAAGCCGTCCTTCAGCTAGCTTGTTGGGAACACAAAGTTTCTTTTCAGTTGCAAACTCCATTCCATACATATATATGGGGAGGTACTAGCTCCAACTCTGTTTTACAGTGAAAACTGCAGGAAATTCAAACCGGCACTAGGAAACAGACTGAGAAAACAGAGAAAAAGTGTCTCCTGCAACCCGTTCCCTTGGTGCTAAATGAACGAACGTCTCTCCACTTGCTCAGTTCTGAGAGATAAGTGTGTGTGAAAGCCGTCCTTCACCTAGCTTGTTGGGAACACAAAGTTTCTTTTCAGTTGCAAACTCCATTCCATACATATATTTGGGGAGGTTCTAGCTCCAACTCTGTGTGACAGTGAAAACTGCAGGAACTTCAAACCGGCACTAGGAAACAGACTGAGAAAGCAGAGAAAAAGTGTCCCCTGCAACCCGTTCCCTTGGTGCTAGATGAATGAACGTCTCTCCACTTGCTCAGTTCTGAGAGATAAGTGTGTGTGAAAGCCGTACTTCAACTAGCTTGTTGGGAACACAAAGTTTCTTTTCAGTTGCTATCTCCACTCCATCCATATATATGGGGAGGTACTAGCTCCAACACGGTTTGACAGTGAAAACTGCAGGAACCTCAAACCGGCACTAGGAAACAGACTGAGAAATCAGAGAAAAAGTGTCTCCTGCAACCCGATCCCTTGGTGCTAGATGAACGAACGTCTCTCCACTTGCTCAGTTCTGAGAGATAATTGTGTGTGAAAGCCGTCCTTCAACTAGCTTGTTGGGAACACAAAGTTTCTTTTCAGTTGCAAACTCCATTCCATACATATATATGGGGAGGTTCCAGCTCAAACTCGGTTTTACAGTGAAAACTGCATGACCTTCAAACCGGCACTAGGAAACAGACTGAGAAACTGAGAAAAAGTGTCTCCTGCAACACGTTCCCTTGGTGCTAGATGAAAGAACGTCTCTCCACTTGCTCATTTCTGAGAGATAAATGTGTGTGAAAGCGGTCCTTCACCTAGCTTGTTGGGAACACAAAGTTTCTTTTCATATGCAAACTCCATTTCTTACATATATATAGGGAGGTACTAGCTCCAACTCGGTTTTACAGTGAAAACTGCAGGAACTTCAAACCGGCACTAGGAAACAGACTGAGAAATCAGAGAAAAAGTGTCTCCTGCAACCCGATCCCTTGGTGCTAGATGAACGAACGTCTCTCCACTTGCTCAGTTCTGAGAGATAATTGTGTGTGAAAGCCGTCCTTCAACTAGCTTGTTGGGAACACAAAGTTTCTTTTCAGTTGCAAAATCCATTCCATACATATATATGGGGAGGTACTAGCTCCAACTCGGTTTTACAGTGAAAACTGCAGGACCTTCATACCGGCACTAGGAAACAGACTGAGAAAGCAGAGAAAAAGTGTCTCGTGAAACACGTTCCCTTGGTGCTAGATGAACGAACGTCTCTCCACTTGCTCAGTTCTGAGAGATAAGTGTGTGTGAAAGCGGTCCTTCACCTGGCTTGTTGGGAACACAAAGTTTCTTTTAAGTTGCAAACTCCATTTCTTACATATATATAGGGAGGTACTAGCTCCAACTCGGTTTTACAGTGAAAACTGCAGGAACTTCAAACCGGCACTAGGAAACAGACTGAGAAATCAGAGAAAAAGTGTCTCCTGCAACCCGATCCCTTGGTGCTAGATGAACGAACGTCTCTCCACTTGCTTACTTCTGAGAGATAATTGTGTGTGAAAGCCGTCCTTCAACTAGCTTGTTGGGAACACAAAGTTTCTTTTCAGTTGCAAACTCCATTCCATACATATATATGGGGAGGTACTAGCTCAAACTCGGTTTTACAGTGAAAACTGCAGGACCTTCAAACCGGCACTAGGAAACAGACTGAGAAAGCAGAGAAAAAGTGTCTCCTGCAACACGTTCCCTTGGTGCTAGATGAAAGAACGTCTCTCCACTTGCTCATTTCTGAGAGATAAGTGTGTGTGAAAGCGGTCCTTCACCTAGCTTGTTGGGAACACAAAGTTTCTTTTCAGTTGCAAACTCCATTCCTTACATATATATAGGGAGGTACTAGCTCCAACTCGGTTTTACAGTGAAAACTGCTGGAACTTCAAACCGGCACTAGGAAACAGACTGAGAAATCAGAGAAATAGTGTCTCCTGCAACCCGATCCCTTTGTGCTAGATGAACGAACGTCTCTCCACTTGCTTAGTTCTGAGAGATAATTGTGTGTGAAAGCCGTCCTTCAACTAGCTTGTTGGGAACAAAAAGTTTCTTTTCAGTTGCAAACTCCATTCCATACATATATATGGGGAGGTACTAGCTCAAACTCGGCTTTACAGTGAAAACTGCGGGACCTTCAAACCGGCACTAGGAAACAGACTGAGAAAGCAGAGAAAAAGTGTCTTCTGCAACACGTTCCCTTGGTGCTAGATGAAAGAACGTCTCTCCACTTGCTCATTTCTGAGAGATAAGTGTGTGTGAAAGCCGTCCTTCACCGAGCTTGTTGGGAACACAAAGTTTCTTTTCTGTTGCAAACTCCATTCCATACATATATATGGGGAGGTACTAGCTCCAACTCGGTTTTACAGTGAAATCTTCAGGAACTTCAAACGGGCACTAGGAAACAGACTGAGAAAGCAGAGATAAAGTGTCTCCTGCAACCCGTTCCCTTGGTGCTAGATGAACGAACGTCTATCCACTTGCTCAGTTCTGAGAGATAAGTGTGTGTGAAAGCCGTCCTTCACCTAGCTTGTTGGGAACACAGAGTTTCTTTTCAGTTGCAAACTCCATTCCATACATATATTTGGGGAGGTTCTAGCTCCAACTCTGTGTGACAGTGAAAACTGCAGGAACTTCAAACCGGCACTAGGAAACAGACTGAGAAAGCAGAGAAAAAGTGTCCCCTGCAACCCGTTCCCTTGGTGCTAGATGAATGAACGTCTCTCCACTTGCTCAGTTCTGAGAGATAAGTGTGTGTGAAAGCCGTACTTCAACTAGCTTGTTGGGAACACAAAGTTTCTTTTCAGTTGCTATCTCCACTCCATCCATATATATGGGGAGGTACTAGCTCCAACACGGTTTGACAGTGAAAACTGCAGGAACCTCAAACCGGCACTAGGAAACAGACTGAGAAATCAGAGAAAAAGTGTCTCCTGCAACCCGATCCCTTGGTGCTAGATGAACGAACGTCTCTCCACTTGCTCAGTTCTGAGAGATAATTGTGTGTGAAAGCCGTCCTTCAACTAGCTTGTTGGGAACACAAAGTTTCTTTTCAGTTGCAAACTCCATTCCATACATATATATGGGGAGGTTCCAGCTCAAACTCGGTTTTACAGTGAAAACTGCATGACCTTCAAACCGGCACTAGGAAACAGACTGAGAAACTGAGAAAAAGTGTCTCCTGCAACACGTTCCCTTGGTGCTAGATGAAAGAACGTCTCTCCACTTGCTCATTTCTGAGAGATAAATGTGTGTGAAAGCGGTCCTTCACCTAGCTTGTTGGGAACACAAAGTTTCTTTTCATATGCAAACTCCATTTCTTACATATATATAGGGAGGTACTAGCTCCAACTCGGTTTTACAGTGAAAACTGCAGGAACTTCAAACCGGCACTAGGAAACAGACTGAGAAATCAGAGAAAAAGTGTCTCCTGCAACCCGATCCCTTGGTGCTAGATGAACGAACGTCTCTCCACTTGCTCAGTTCTGAGAGATAATTGTGTGTGAAAGCCGTCCTTCAACTAGCTTGTTGGGAACACAAAGTTTCTTTTCAGTTGCAAAATCCATTCCATACATATATATGGGGAGGTACTAGCTCCAACTCGGTTTTACAGTGAAAACTGCAGGACCTTCATACCGGCACTAGGAAACAGACTGAGAAAGCAGAGAAAAAGTGTCTCGTGAAACACGTTCCCTTGGTGCTAGATGAACGAACGTCTCTCCACTTGCTCAGTTCTGAGAGATAAGTGTGTGTGAAAGCGGTCCTTCACCTGGCTTGTTGGGAACACAAAGTTTCTTTTAAGTTGCAAACTCCATTTCTTACATATATATAGGGAGGTACTAGCTCCAACTCGGTTTTACAGTGAAAACTGCAGGAACTTCAAACCGGCACTAGGAAACAGACTGAGAAATCAGAGAAAAAGTGTCTCCTGCAACCCGATCCCTTGGTGCTAGATGAACGAACGTCTCTCCACTTGCTTACTTCTGAGAGATAATTGTGTGTGAAAGCCGTCCTTCAACTAGCTTGTTGGGAACACAAAGTTTCTTTTCAGTTGCAAACTCCATTCCATACATATATATGGGGAGGTACTAGCTCAAACTCGGTTTTACAGTGAAAACTGCAGGACCTTCAAACCGGCACTAGGAAACAGACTGAGAAAGCAGAGAAAAAGTGTCTCCTGCAACACGTTCCCTTGGTGCTAGATGAAAGAACGTCTCTCCACTTGCTCATTTCTGAGAGATAAGTGTGTGTGAAAGCGGTCCTTCACCTAGCTTGTTGGGAACACAAAGTTTCTTTTCAGTTGCAAACTCCATTCCTTACATATATATAGGGAGGTACTAGCTCCAACTCGGTTTTACAGTGAAAACTGCTGGAACTTCAAACCGGCACTAGGAAACAGACTGAGAAATCAGAGAAATAGTGTCTCCTGCAACCCGATCCCTTTGTGCTAGATGAACGAACGTCTCTCCACTTGCTTAGTTCTGAGAGATAATTGTGTGTGAAAGCCGTCCTTCAACTAGCTTGTTGGGAACAAAAAGTTTCTTTTCAGTTGCAAACTCCATTCCATACATATATATGGGGAGGTACTAGCTCAAACTCGGCTTTACAGTGAAAACTGCGGGACCTTCAAACCGGCACTAGGAAACAGACTGAGAAAGCAGAGAAAAAGTGTCTTCTGCAACACGTTCCCTTGGTGCTAGATGAAAGAACGTCTCTCCACTTGCTCATTTCTGAGAGATAAGTGTGTGTGAAAGCCGTCCTTCACCGAGCTTGTTGGGAACACAAAGTTTCTTTTCTGTTGCAAACTCCATTCCATACATATATATGGGGAGGTACTAGCTCCAACTCGGTTTTACAGTGAAATCTTCAGGAACTTCAAACGGGCACTAGGAAACAGACTGAGAAAGCAGAGATAAAGTGTCTCCTGCAACCCGTTCCCTTGGTGCTAGATGAACGAACGTCTATCCACTTGCTCAGTTCTGAGAGATAAGTGTGTGTGAAAGCCGTCCTTCACCTAGCTTGTTGGGAACACAGAGTTTCTTTTCAGTTGCAAACTCCATTCCATACATATATATAGGGAGGTACAAGCTCCAACTCGGTTTTACAGTGAAAACTGCAGGAACATCAAACCGGCACTAGGAAACAGACTGAGAAATCAGAGAAAAAGTGTCTCCTGCAACCCGATCCCTTGGTGCTAGATGAACGAACGTCTCTCCACTTGCTCAGTTCTGAGAGATAATTGTGTGTGAAAGCCGTCCTTCAACTAGCTTGTTGGGAACACAAAGTTTCTTTTCAGTTGCAAACTCCATTCCATACATATATATGGGGAGGTACTAGCTCAAACTCGGTTTTACAGTGAAAACTGCATGACCTTCAAACCGGCACTAGGAAACAGACTGAGAAACTGAGAAAAAGTGTCTCCTGCAACACGTTCCCTTGGTGCTAGATGAAAGAACGTCTCTCCACTTGCTCATTTCTGAGAGATAAATGTGTGTGAAAGCGGTCCTTCACCTAGCTTGTTGGGAACACAAAGTTTCTTTTCAGTTGCAAACTCCATTTCTTACATATATATAGGGAGGTACTAGCTCCAACTCGGTTTTACAGTGAAAACTGCAGGAACTTCAAACCGGCACTAGGAAACAGACTGAGAAAGCAGAGAAAAAGTGTCTCGTGAAACACGTTCCCTTGGTGCTAGATGAACGAACGTCTCTCCACTTGCTCAGTTCTGAGAGATAAGTGTGTGTGAAAGCGGTCCTTCACCTGGCTTGTTGGGAACACAAAGTTTCTTTTAAGTTGCAAACTCCATTTCTTACATATATATAGGGAGGTACTAGCTCCAACTCGGTTTTACAGTGAAAACTGCAGGAACTTCAAACCGGCACTAGGAAACAGACTGAGAAATCAGAGAAAAAGTGTCTCCTGCAACCCGATCCCTTGGTGCTAGATGAACGAACGTCTCTCCACTTGCTTACTTCTGAGAGATAATTGTGTGTGAAAGCCGTCCTTCAACTAGCTTGTTGGGAACACAAAGTTTCTTTTCAGTTGCAAACTCCATTCCATACATATATATGGGGAGGTACTAGCTCAAACTCGGTTTTACAGTGAAAACTGCAGGACCTTCAAACCGGCACTAGGAAACAGACTGAGAAAGCAGAGAAAAAGTGTCTCCTGCAACACGTTCCCTTGGTGCTAGATGAAAGAACGTCTCTCCACTTGCTCATTTCTGAGAGATAAGTGTGTGTGAAAGCGGTCCTTCACCTAGCTTGTTGGGAACACAAAGTTTCTTTTCAGTTGCAAACTCCATTCCTTACATATATATAGGGAGGTACTAGCTCCAACTCGGTTTTACAGTGAAAACTGCTGGAACTTCAAACCGGCACTAGGAAACAGACTGAGAAATCAGAGAAATAGTGTCTCCTGCAACCCGATCCCTTTGTGCTAGATGAACGAACGTCTCTCCACTTGCTTAGTTCTGAGAGATAATTGTGTGTGAAAGCCGTCCTTCAACTAGCTTGTTGGGAACACAAAGTTTCTTTTCAGTTGCAAACTCCATTCCATACATATATATGGGGAGGTACTAGCTCAAACTCGGCTTTACAGTGAAAACTGCGGGACCTTCAAACCGGCACTAGGAAACAGACTGAGAAAGCAGAGAAAAAGTGTCTTCTGCAACACGTTCCCTTGGTGCTAGATGAAAGAACGTCTCTCCACTTGCTCATTTCTGAGAGATAAGTGTGTGTGAAAGCCGTCCTTCACCGAGCTTGTTGGGAACACAAAGTTTCTTTTCTGTTGCAAACTCCATTCCATACATATATATGGGGAGGTACTAGCTCCAACACGGTTTTACAGTGAAATCTTCAGGAACTTCAAACGGGCACTAGGAAACAGACTGAGAAAGCAGAGATAAAGTGTCTCCTGCAACCCGTTCCCTTGGTGCTAGATGAACGAACGTCTATCCACTTGCTCAGTTCTGAGAGATAAGTGTGTGTGAAAGCCGTCCTTCACCTAGCTTGTTGGGAACACAGAGTTTCTTTTCAGTTGCAAACTCCATTCCATACATATATATAGGGAGGTACAAGCTCCAACTCGGTTTTACAGTGAAAACTGCAGGAACTTCAAACCGGCACTAGGAAACAGACTGAGAAAGCAGAGAAAAAGTGTCTCCTGCAAACCGTTCCCTTGGTGCTAGATGAACGAACGTCTCTCCACTTGCTCAGTTCTGAGAGATAAGTGTGTGTGAAAGCCGTCCTTCACCAGCTTGTTGGGAACACAAAGTTTCTTTTCAGTTGCAAACTCCATTCCATACATATATATGGGGAGGTACGAGCTCCAACTCGGTTTTACAATGAAAACTGCAGGAACTTCCAACCGGCACTAGGAAACAGACTGAGAAAGCAGAGAAATAGTGTCCCCTGCAAACCGTTCCCTTGGTGATAGATGAACGAACGTCTCTCCACTTGCTCAGTTCTGAGAGATAAGTGTGTGTGAAAGCCGTCCTTCACCTAGCTTGTTGGGAACACAAAGTTTCTTTTCAGTAGCAAACTCCATTCCATACATATATATGGGGATGTACTAGCTCCAACTCTGTTTTACAGTGAAATCTGCAGGAAATTCAAACCGGCACTAGGAAACAGACTGAGAAAACAGAGAAAAAGTGTCTCCTGCAACCCCTTCCCTTGGTGCTAGATGAACGAACGTCTCTCCACTTGCTCAGTTCTGAGAGATAAGTGTGTGTGAAAGCCGTCCTTCACCTAGCTTGTTGGGAACACAAAGTTTCTTTTCAGTTGCAAACTCCATTCCATACATATATTTGGCGAGGTTCTAGCTCCAAATCGGTGTGACAGTGAAAACTGCAGGAACTTCAAACCGACCCTAGGAAACAGACTGAGAAAGCAGAGAAAAAGTGTCTCCTGCAACCCGTTCCCTTGGTGCTAGATGAACGAACGTCTCTCCACTTGCTCAGTTCTGAGAGATAATTGTGTGTGAAAGCCGTCCTTCAACTAGCTTGTTGGGAACACAAAGTTTCTTTTCAGTTGCAAACTCCATTCCATACATATATATGGGGAGGTACTAGCTCCAACTCTGTTTTACAGTGAAAACTGCAGGAAATTCAAACCGGCACTAGGAAACAGACTGAGAAAACAGAGAAAAAGTGTCTCCTGCAACCCGTTCCCTTGGTGCTAAATGAACGAACGTCTCTCCATTTGCTCAGTTCTGAGAGATAAGTGTGTGTGAAAGCCGTCCTTCAGCTAGCTTGTTGGGAACACAAAGTTTCTTTTCAGTTGCAAACTCCATTCCATACATATATATGGGGAGGTACTAGCTCCAACTCTGTTTTACAGTGAAAACTGCAGGAAATTCAAACCGGCACTAGGAAACAGACTGAGAAAACAGAGAAAAAGTGTCTCCTGCAACCCGTTCCCTTGGTGCTAGATGAACGAACGTCTCTCCACTTGCTCAGTTCTGAGAGATAATTGTGTGTGAAAGCCGTCCTTCAACTAGCTTGTTGGGAACACAAAGTTTCTTTTCAGTTGCAAACTCCATTCCATACATATATTTGGGGAGGTTCTAGCTCCAACTCGGTGTGACAGTGAAAACTGCAGGAACTTCAAACCGGCACTAGGAAACAGACTGAGAAAGCAGAGAAAAAGTGTCCCCTGTAACCCGTTCCCTTGGTGCTAGATGAACGAACGTCTCTCCACTTGCTCAGTTCTGAGAGATAAGTGTGTGTGAAAGCCGTACTTCAACTAGCTTGTTGGGAACACAAAGTATCTTTTCAGTTGCAATCTCCACTCCATCCATATATATGGGTAGGTACTAGCTCCAACACGGTTTGACAGTGAAAACTGCAGGAACCTCAAACCGGCACTAGGAAACAGACTGAGAAAACAGAGAAAAATTGTCTCCTGCAAACCGTTCCCTTGATTGTAGATGAACGAACGTCTCTCCACTTGCTCAGTTCTGAGAGATAAGTGTGTGTGAAAGCCGTCCTTCAGCTAGCTTGTTGGGAACACAAAGTTTCTTTTCAGTTGCAAACTCCATTCCATACATATATATGGGGAGGTACTAGCTCCAACTCTGTTTTACAGTGAAAACTGCAGGAAATTCAAACCGGCACTAGGAAACAGACTGAGAAAGCAGAGAAAAAGTTTCTCCTGCAACCCGTTCCCTTGGTGCTAAATGAACGAACGTCTCTCCACTTGCTCAGTTCTGAGAGATAAGTGTGTGTGAAAGCCGTCCTTCACCTAGCTTGTTGGGAACACAAAGTTTCTTTTCAGTTGCAAACTCCATTCCATACATATATTTGGGGAGATTCTAGCTCCAACTCGGTGTGACAGTGAAAACTGCAGGAACTTCAAACCGGCACTAGGAAAAAGACTGAGAAAGCAGAGAAAAAGTGTCCCCTGCAACCCGTTCCCTTGGTGCTAGATGAATGAACGTCTCTCCACTTGCTCAGTTCTGAGAGATAAGTGTGTGTGAAAGCCGTACTTCAACTAGCTTGTTGGGAACACAAAGTTTCTTTTCAGTTGCAAACTCCATTCCATACATATATATGGGGAGGTACTAGCTCAAACTCGGTTTTACAGTGAAAACTGCAGGACCTTCATACCGGCACTAGGAAACAGACTGAGAAAGCAGAGAAAAAGTGTCTCCTGAAACACGTTCCCTTGGTGCTAGATGAACGAACGTCTCTCCACTTGCTCAGTTCTGAGAGATAAGTGTGTGTGAAAGCGGTCCTTCACCTGGCTTGTTGGGAACACAAAGTTTCTTTTAAGTTGCAAACTCCATTTCTTACATATATATAGGGAGGTACTAGCTCCAACTCGGTTTTACAGTGAAAACTGCAGGAACTTCAAACCGGCACTAGGAAACAGACTGAGAAATCAGAGAAATAGTGTCTCCTGCAACCCGATCCCTTGGTGCTAGATGAACGAACGTCTCTCCACTTGCTTACTTCTGAGAGATAATTGTGTGTGAAAGCCGTCCTTCAACTAGCTTGTTGGGAACACAATGTTTCTTTTCAGTTGCAAACTCCATTCCATACATATATATGGGGAGGTACTAGCTCAAACTCGGTTTTACAGTGAAAACTGCAGGACCTTCAAACCGGCACTAGGAAACAGACTGAGAAAGCAGAGAAAAAGTGTCTCCTGCAACACGTTCCCTTGGTGCTAGATGAAAGAACGTCTCTCCACTTGCTCATTTCTGAGAGATAAGTGTGTGTGAAAGCGGTCCTTCACCTAGCTTGTTGGGAACACAAAGTTTCTTTTCAGTTGCAAACTCCATTCCTTACATATATATAGGGAGGTACTAGCTCCAACTCGGGTTTACAGTGAAAACTGCTGGAACTTCAAACTGGCACTAGGAAACAGACTGAGAAATCAGAGAAATAGTGTCTCCTGCAACCCGATCCCTTGGTGCTAGATGAACGAACGTCTCTCCACTTGCTTAGTTCTGAGAGATAATTGTGTGTGAAAGCCGTCCTTCAACTAGCTTGTTGGGAACACAAAGTTTCTTTTCAGTTGCAAACTCCATTCCATACATATATATGGGGAGGTACTAGCTCAAACTCGGCTTTACAGTGAAAACTGCGGGACCTTCAAACCGGCACTAGGAAACAGACTGAGAAAGCAGAGAAAAAGTGTCTTCTGCAACACGTTCCCTTGGTGCTAGATGAAAGAACGTCTCTCCACTTGCTCATTTCTGAGAGATAAGTGTGTGTGAAAGCCGTCCTTCACCGAGCTTGTTGGGAACACAAAGTTTCTTTTCTGTTGCAAACTCCATTCCATACATATATATGGGGAGGTACTAGCTCCAACTCGGTTTTACATTGAAATCTTCAGGAACTTCAAACGGGCACTAGGAAACAGACTGAGAAAGCAGAGATAAAGTGTCTCCTGCAACCCGTTCCCTTGGTGCTAGATGAACGAACGTCTATCCACTTGCTCAGTTCTGAGAGATAAGTGTGTGTGAAAGCCGTCCTTCACCTAGCTTGTTGGGAACACAGAGTTTCTTTTCAGTTGCAAACTCCATTCCATACATATATATAGGGAGGTACAAGCTCCAACTCGGTTTTACAGTGAAAACTGCAGGAACTTCAAACCGGCACTAGGAAACAGACTGAGAAAGCAGAGAAAAAGTGTCTCCTGCAAACCGTTCCCTTGGTGCTAGATGAACGAACGTCTCTCCACTTGCTCAGTTCTGAGAGATAAGTGTGTGTGAAAGCCGTCCTTCACCTAGCTTGTTGGGAACACAAAGTTTCTTTTCAGTTGCAAACTCCATTCCATACATATATATGGGGAGGTACGAGCTCCAACTCGGTTTTACAATGAAAATTGCAGGAACTTCCAACCGGCACTAGGAAACAGACTGAGAAAGCAGAGAAATAGTGTCCCCTGCAAACCTTTCCCTTGGTGATAGATGAACGAACGTCTCTCCACTTGCTCAGTTCTGATAGATAAATGTGTGTGAAAGCCGTCTTTCACCTAGCTTGTTGGGAACACAAAGTTTCTTTTCATTTGCAAACTTCACTCCATCCATATCTATGGGGAAGTACCAGCTCCAATTCGGTTTTACAGTGAAAACTGCAGGAACTTCAAACCGGCACTAGGAAACAGAGTGAGAAAGCAGAGAAAAAGTGTCTCCTGCAACCCGTTCCCTTGGTGCTAGATGAACGAACGTCTCTCCACTTGCTCAGTTCTGAAAGATAAGTGTGTGTGAAAGCCGTCCTTCACCTAGCTTGTTGGGAACACAAAGATTCTTTTCAGTAGCAAACTCCATTCCATACATATATATGGGGAGGTACTAGCTCCAACTCTGTTTTACAGTGAAAACTGCAGGAAATTCAAACCGGCACTAGGAAACAGACTAAGAAAACAGAGAAAAAGTGTCTCCTGCAACCCCTTCCCTTGGTGCTAGATGAACGAACGTCTCTCCACTTGCTCAGTTCTGAGAGATAAGTGTGTGTGAAAGCCGTCCTTCACCTAGCTTGTTGGGAACACAAAGTTTCTTTTCAGTTGCAAACTCCATTAAATACATATATTTGGCGAGGTTCTAGCTCCAACTCGGTGTGACAGTGAAAACTGCAGGAACTTCAAACCGACCCTAGGAAACAGACTGAGAAAGCAGAGAAAAAGTGTCTCCTGCAACCCGTTCCCTTGGTGCTAGATGAACGAACGTCTCTCCACTTGCTCAGTTCTGAGAGATAATTGTGTGTGAAAGCCGTCCTTCAACTAGCTTGTTGGGAACACAAAGTTTCTTTTCAGTTGCAAACTCCATTCCATACATATATATGGGGAGGTACTAGCTCCAACTCTGTTTTACAGTGAAAACTGCAGGAAATTCAAACCGGCACTAGGAAACAGACTGAGAAAACAGAGAAAAAGTGTCTCCTGCAACCCGTTCCCTTGGTGCTAAATGAACGAACGTCTCTCCACTTGCTCAGTTCTGAGAGATAAGTGTGTGTGAAAGCCGTCCTTCAGCTAGCTTGTTGGGAACACAAAGTTTCTTTTCAGTTGCAAACTCCATTCCATACATATATATGGGGAGGTACTAGCTCCAACTCTGTTTTACAGTGAAAACTGCAGGAAATTCAAACCGGCACTAGGAAACAGACTGAGAAAACAGAGAAAAAGTGTCTCCTGCAACCCGTTCCCTTGGTGCTAAATGAACGAACGTCTCTCCACTTGCTCAGTTCTGAGAGATAAGTGTGTGTGAAAGCCGTCCTTCACATAGCTTGTTGGGAACACAAAGTTTCTTTACAGTTGCAAACTCCATTCCATACATATATATGGGGTGGTACTAGCTCCAATTCGGTTTTACAGTGAAAACTGCAGGAACATCAAACCGGCACTAGGAAACAGACTGAGAAATCAGAGAAAAAGTGTCTCTTGCAACCCGATCCCTTGGTGCTAGATGAACGAACGTCTCTCCACTTGCTCAGTTCTGAGAGATAATTGTGTGTGAAAGCCGTCCTTCAACTAGCTTGTTTGGAACACAAAGTTTCTTTTCAGTTGCAAACTCCATTCCATACATATATATGGGGAGGTACTAGCTCAAACTCGGTTTTACAGTGAAAAATGCATGACCTTCAAACCGGCACTAGGAAACAGACTGAGAAACTGAGAAAAAGTGTATCCTGCCACACGTTCCCTTGGTGCTAGATGAAAGAACGTCTCTCCACTTGCACATTTCTGAGAGATAAGTGTGTGTGAAAGCGGTCCTTCACCTAGCTTGTTGGGAACACAAAGTTTCTTTTCAGTTGCAAACTCCATTCCTTACATATATATAGGGAGGTACTAGCTCCAACTCGGTTTTACAGTGAAAACTGCTGGAACTTCAAACCGGCACTAGGAAACAGACTGAGAAATCAGAGAAATAGTGTCTCCTGCAACCCGATCCCTTGGTGCTAGATGAACGAACGTCTCTCCACTTGCTTAGTTCTGAGAGATAATTGTGTGTGAAAGCCGTCCTTCAACTAGCTTGTTGGGAACACAAAGTTTCTTTTCAGTTGCAAACTCCATTCCATACATATATATGGGGAGGTACTAGCTCAAACTCGGCTTTACAGTGAAAACTGCGGGACCTTCAAACCGGCACTAGGAAACAGACTGAGAAAGCAGAGAAAAAGTGTCTTCTGCAACACGTTCCCTTGGTGCTAGATGAAAGAACGTCTCTCCACTTGCTCATTTCTGAGAGATAAGTGTGTGTGAAAGCCGTCCTTCACCGAGCTTGTTGGGAACACAAAGTTTCTTTTCTGTTGCAAAATCCATTCCATACATATATATGGGGAGGTACTAGCTCCAACTCGGTTTTACATTGAAATCTTCAGGAACTTCAAACGGGCACTAGGAAACAGACTGAGAAAGCAGAGATAAAGTGTCTCCTGCAACCCGTTCCCTTGGTGCTAGATGAACGAACGTCTATCCACTTGCTCAGTTCTGAGAGATAAGTGTGTGTGAAAGCCGTCCTTCACCTAGCTTGTTGGGAACACAGAGTTTCTTTTCAGTTGCAAACTCCATTCCATACATATATATAGGGAGGTACAAGCTCCAACTCGGTTTTACAGTGAAAACTGCAGGAACTTCAAACCGGCACTAGGAAACAGACTGAGAAAGCAGAGAAAAAGTGTCTCCTGCAAACCGTTCCCTTGGTGCTAGATGAACGAACGTCTCTCCACTTGCTCAGTTCTGAGAGATAAGTGTGTGTGAAAGCCGTCCTTCACCTAGCTTGTTGGGAACACAAAGTTTCTTTTCAGTTGCAAACTCCATTCCATACATATATATGGGGAGGTACGAGCTCCAACTCGGTTTTACAATGAAAATTGCAGGAACTTCCAACCGGCACTAGGAAACAGACTGAGAAAGCAGAGAAATAGTGTCCCCTGCAAACCTTTCCCTTGGTGATAGATGAACGAACGTCTCTCCACTTGCTCAGTTCTGATAGATAAATGTGTGTGAAAGCCGTCTTTCACCTAGCTTGTTGGGAACACAAAGTTTCTTTTCATTTGCAAACTTCACTCCATCCATATATATGGGGAGGTACCAGCTCCAATTCGGTTTTACAGTGAAAACTGCAGGAACTTCAAACCGGCACTAGGAAACAGAGTGAGAAAGCAGAGAAAAAGTGTCTCCTGCAACCCAGTCCCTTGGTGCTAGATGAACGAACGTCTCTCCACTTGCTCAGTTCTGAAAGATAAGTGTGTGTGAAAGCCGTCCTTCACCTAGCTTGTTGGGAACACAAAGATTCTTTTCAGTAGCAAACTCCATTCCATACATATATATGGGGAGGTACTAGCTCCAACTCTGTTTTACAGTGAAAACTGCAGGAAATTCAAACCGGCACTAGGAAACAGACTAAGAAAACAGAGAAAAAGTGTCTCCTGCAACCCCTTCCCTTGGTGCTAGATGAACGAACGTCTCTCCACTTGCTCAGTTCTGAGAGATAAGTGTGTGTGAAAGCCGTCCTTCACCTAGCTTGTTGGGAACACAAAGTTTCTTTTCAGTTGCAAACTCCATTAAATACATATATTTGGCGAGGTTCTAGCTCCAACTCGGTGTGACAGTGAAAACTGCAGGAACTTCAAACCGACCCTAGGAAACAGACTGAGAAAGCAGAGAAAAAGTGTCTCATGCAACCCGTTCCCTTGGTGCTAGATGAACGAACGTCTCTCCACTTGCTCAGTTCTGAGAGATAATTGTGTGTGAAAGCCGTCCTTCAACTAGCTTGTTGGGAACACAAAGTTTCTTTTCAGTTGCAAACTCCATTCCATACATATATATGGGGAGGTACTAGCTCCAACTCTGTTTTACAGTGAAAACTGCAGGAAATTCAAACCGGCACTAGGAAACAGACTGAGAAAACAGAGAAAAAGTGTCTCCTGCAACCCGTTCCCTTGGTGCTAAATGAACGAACGTCTCTCCACTTGCTCAGTTCTGAGAGATAAGTGTGTGTGAAAGCCGTCCTTCAGCTAGCTTGTTGGGAACACAAAGTTTCTTTTCAGTTGCAAACTCCATTCCATACATATATATGGGGAGGTACTAGCTCCAACCCTGTTTTACAGTGAAAACTGCAGGAAATTCAAACCGGCACTAGGAAACAGACTGAGAAAACAGAGAAAAAGTGACTCCTGCAACCCATTCCCTTGGTGCTAAATGAACGAACGTCTCTCCACTTGCTCAGTTCTGAGAGATAAGTGTGTGTGAAAGCCGTCCTTCACATAGCTTGTTGGGAACACAAAGTTTCTTTACAGTTGCAAACTCCATTCCATACATATATATGGGGTGGTACTAGCTCCAATTCGGTTTTACAGTGAAAACTGCAGGAACATCAAACCGGCACTAGGAAACAGACTGAGAAATCAGAGAAAAAGTGTCTCCTGCAACCCGATCCCTTGGTGCTAGATGAACGAACGTCTCTCCACTTGCTCAGTTCTGAGAGATAATTGTGTGTGAAAGCCGTCCTTCAACTAGCTTGTTGGGAACACAAAGTTTCTTTTCAGTTGCAAACTCCATTCCATACATATATATGGGGAGGTACTAGCTCAAACTCGGTTTTACAGTGAAAAATGCATGACCTTCAAACCGGCACTAGGAAACAGACTGAGAAACTGAGAAAAAGTGTATCCTGCCACACGTTCCCTTGGTGCTAGTTGAAAGAACGTCTCTCCACTTGCACATTTCTGAGAGATAAGTGTGTGTGAAAGCGGTCCTTCACCTAGCTTGTAGGGAACACAAAGTTTCTTTTCAGTTGCAAACTCCATTTCTTACATATATATAGGGAGGTACTAGCTCCAACTCGGTTTTACAGTGAAAACTGCAGGAACTTCAAACCGGCACTAGGAAACAGACTGAGAAATCAGAGAAATAGTGTCTCCTGCAACCCGATCCCTTGGTGCTAGATGAACGAACGTCTCTCCACTTGCTTAGTTCTGAGAGATAATTGTGTGTGAAAGCCGTCCTTCAACTAGCTTGTTGGGAACACAAAGTTTCTTTTCAGTTGCAAACTCCATTCCATACATATATATGGGGAGGTACTAGCTCAAACTCGGTTTTACAGTGAAAACTGCAGGAAATTCAAACCGGCACTAGGAAACAGACTGAGAAAGCAGAGAAAAAGTTTCTCCTGCAACCCGTTCCCTTGGTGCTAAATGAACGAACGTCTCTCCACTTGCTCAGTTCTGAGAGATAAGTGTGTGTGAAAGCCGTCCTTCAGCTAGCTTGTTGGGAACACAAAGTTTCTTTTCAGTTGCAAACTCCATTCCATACATATATATGGGGAGGTACTAGCTCCAACTCTGTTTTACAGTGAAAACTGCAGGAAATTCAAACCGGCACTAGGAAACAGACTGAGAAAACAGAGAAAAAGTGTCTCCTGCAACCCGTTCCCTTGGTGCTAAATGAACGAACGTCTCTCCACTTGCTCAGTTCTGAGAGATAAGTGTGTGTGAAAGCCGTCCTTCACCTAGCTTGTTGGGAACACAAAGTTTCTTTTCAGTTGCAAACTCCATTCCATACATATATTTGGGGAGGTTCTAGCTCCAACTCGGTGTGACAGTGAAAACTGCAGGAACTTCAAACCGGCACTAGAAAACAGACTGAGAAAGCAGAGAAAAAGTGTCTCCTGCAACACGTTCCCTTGGTGCTAGATGAAAGAACGTCTCTCCACTTGCTCATTTCTGAGAGATAAGTGTGTGTGAAAGCCGTCCTTCACCGAGCTTGTTGGGAACACAAAGATTCTTTTCAGTAGCAAACTCCATTCCATACATATATATGGGGAGGTACTAGCTCCAACTCTGTTTTACAGTGAAAACTGCAGGAAATTCAAACCGGCACTAGGAAACAGACTGAGAAAACAGAGAAAAAGTGTCTCCTGCAACCCGTTCCCTTGGTGCTAGATGAACGAACGTCTCTCCACTTGCTCAGTTCTGAGAGATAATTGTGTGTGAAAGCCGTCCTTCAACTAGCTTGTTGGGAACACAAAGTTTCTTTTCAGTTGCAAACTCCATTCCATACATATATATGGGGAGGTACTAGCTCCAACTCTGTTTTACAGTGAAAACTGCAGGAAATTCAAACCGGCACTAGGAAACAGACTGAGAAAACAGAGAAAAAGTGTCTCCTGCAACCCGTTCCCTTGGTGCTAAATGAACGAACGTCTCTCCACTTGCTCAGTTCTGAGAGAAAATTGTGTGTGAAAGCCGTCCTTCAGCTAGCTTGTTGGGAACACAAAGTTTCTTTTCAGTTGCAAACTCCATTCCATACATATATATGGGGAGGTACTAGCTCCAACTCTGTTTTACAGTGAAAACTGCAGGAAATTCAAACCGGCACTAGGAAACAGACTGAGAAAACAGAGAAAAAGTGTCTCCTGCAACCCGTTCCCTTGGTGCTAAATGAACGAACGTCTCTCCACTTGCTCAGTTCTGAGAGATAAGTGTGTGTGAAAGCCGTCCTTCACATAGCTTGTTGGGAACACAAAGTTTCTTTACAGTTGCAAACTCCATTCCATACATATATATGGGGTGGTACTAGCTCCAATTCGGTTTTACAGTGAAAACTGCAGGAACATCAAACCGGCACTAGGAAACAGACTGAGAAATCAGAGAAAAAGTGTCTCCTGCAACCCGATCCCTTGGTGCTAGATGAACGAACGTCTCTCCACTTGCTCAGTTCTGAGAGATAATTGTGTGTGAAAGCCGTCCTTCAACTAGCTTGTTTGGAACACAAAGTTTCTTTTCAGTTGCAAACTCCATTCCATACATATATATGGGGAGGTACTAGCTCAAACTCGGTTTTACAGTGAAAACTGCATGACCTTCAAACCGGCACTAGGAAACAGACTGAGAAACTGAGAAAAAGTGTATCCTGCAACACGTTCCCTTGGTGCTAGATGAAAGAACGTCTCTCCACTTGCACATTTCTGAGAGATAAGTGTGTGTGAAAGCGGTCCTTCACCTAGCTTGTTGGGAACACAAAGTTTCTTTTCAGTTGCAAACTCCATTTCTTACATATATATAGGGAGGTACTAGCTCCAACTCGGTTTTACAGTGAAAACTGCAGGAACTTCAAACCGGCACTAGGAAACAGACTGAGAAATCAGAGAAATAGTGTCTCCTGCAATCCGATCCCTTGGTGCTAGATGAACGAACGTCTCTCCACTTGCTTAGTTCTGAGAGATAATTGTGTGTGAAAGCCGTCCTTCAACTAGCTTGTTGGGAACACAAAGTTTCTTTTCAGTTGCAAACTCCATTCCATACATATATATGGGGAGGTACTAGCTCAAACTCGGTTTTACAGTGAAAACTGCAGGAAATTCAAACCGGCACTAGGAAACAGACTGAGAAAGCAGAGAAAAAGTTTCTCCTGCAAACCGTTCCCTTGGTGCTAAATGAACGAACGTCTCTCCACTTGCTCAGTTCTGAGAGATAAGTGTGTGTGAAAGCCGTCCTTCACCTAGCTTGTTGGGAACACAAAGTTTCTTTTCAGTTGCAAACTCCATTCCATACATATATTTGGGGAGGTTCTAGCTCCAACTCGGTGTGACAGTGAAAACTGCAGGAACTTCAAACCGGCACTAGGAAACAGACTGAGAAAGCAGAGAAAAAGTGTCCCCTGCAACCCGTTCCCTTGGTGCTAGATGAATGAACGTCTCTCCACTTGCTCAGTTCTGAGAGATAAGTGTGTGTGAAAGCCGTCCTTCAGCTAGCTTGTTGGGAACACAAAGTTTCTTTTCAGTTGCAAACTCCATTCCATACATATATATGGGGAGGTACTAGCTCCAACTCTGTTTTACAGTGAAAACTGCAGGAAATTCAAACCGGCACTAGGAAACAGACTGAGAAAACAGAGAAAAAGTGTCTCCTGCAACCCGTTCCCTTGGTGCTAAATGAACGAACGTCTCTCCACTTGCTCAGTTCTGAGAGATAAGTGTGTGTGAAAGCCGTCCTTCACATAGCTTGTTGGGAACACAAAGTTTCTTTACAGTTGCAAACTCCATTCCATACATATATATGGGGTGGTACTAGCTCCAATTCGGTTTTACAGTGAAAACTGCAGGAACATCAAACCGGCACTAGGAAACAGACTGAGAAATCAGAGAAAAAGTGTCTCCTGCAACCCGATCCCTTGGTGCTAGATGAACGAACGTCTCTCCACTTGCTCAGTTCTGAGAGATAATTGTGTGTGAAAGCCGTCCTTCAACTAGCTTGTTTGGAACACAAAGTTTCTTTTCAGTTGCAAACTCCATTCCATACATATATATGGGGAGGTACTAGCTCAAACTCGGTTTTACAGTGAAAACTGCATGACCTTCAAACCGGCACTAGGAAACAGACTGAGAAACTGAGAAAAAGTGTATCCTGCAACACGTTCCCTTGGTGCTAGATGAAAGAACGTCTCTCCACTTGCACATTTCTGAGAGATAAGTGTGTGTGAAAGCGGTCCTTCACCTAGCTTGTTGGGAACACAAAGTTTCTTTTCAGTTGCAAACTCCATTTCTTACATATATATAGGGAGGTACTAGCTCCAACTCGGTTTTACAGTGAAAACTGCAGGAACTTCAAACCGGCACTAGGAAACAGACTGAGAAATCAGAGAAATAGTGTCTCCTGCAATCCGATCCCTTGGTGCTAGATGAACGAACGTCTCTCCACTTGCTTAGTTCTGAGAGATAATTGTGTGTGAAAGCCGTCCTTCAACTAGCTTGTTGGGAACACAAAGTTTCTTTTCAGTTGCAAACTCCATTCCATACATATATATGGGGAGGTACTAGCTCAAACTCGGTTTTACAGTGAAAACTGCAGGAAATTCAAACCGGCACTAGGAAACAGACTGAGAAAGCAGAGAAAAAGTTTCTCCTGCAAACCGTTCCCTTGGTGCTAAATGAACGAACGTCTCTCCACTTGCTCAGTTCTGAGAGATAAGTGTGTGTGAAAGCCGTCCTTCACCTAGCTTGTTGGGAACACAAAGTTTCTTTTCAGTTGCAAACTCCATTCCATACATATATTTGGGGAGGTTCTAGCTCCAACTCGGTGTGACAGTGAAAACTGCAGGAACTTCAAACCGGCACTAGGAAACAGACTGAGAAAGCAGAGAAAAAGTGTCCCCTGCAACCCGTTCCCTTGGTGCTAGATGAATGAACGTCTCTCCACTTGCTCAGTTCTGAGAGATAAGTGTGTGTGAAAGCCGTCCTTCAGCTAGCTTGTTGGGAACACAAAGTTTCTTTTCAGTTGCAAACTCCATTCCATACATATATATGGGGAGGTACTAGCTCCAACTCTGTTTTACAGTGAAAACTGCAGGAAATTCAAACCGGCACTAGGAAACAGACTGAGAAAACAGAGAAAAAGTGTCTCCTGCAACCCGTTCCCTTGGTGCTAAATGAACGAACGTCTCTCCACTTGCTCAGTTCTGAGAGATAAGTGTGTGTGAAAGCCGTCCTTCACCTAGCTTGTTGGGAACACAAAGTTTCTTTTCAGTTGCAAACTCCATTCCATACATATATTTGGGGAGGTTCTAGCTCCAACTCGGTGTGACAGTGAAAACTGCAGGAACTTCAAACCGGCACTAGGAAACAGACTGAGAAAGCAGAGAAAAAGTGTCCCCTGCAACCCGTTCCCTTGGTGCTAGATGAATGAACGTCTCTCCACTTGCTCAGTTCTGAGAGATAAGTGTGTGTGAAAGCCGTACTTCAACTAGCTTGTTGGGAACACAAAGTTTCTTTTCAGTTGCTATCTCCACTCCATCCATATATATGGGGAGGTACTAGCTCCAACACGGTTTGACAGTGAAAACTGCAGGAACCTCAAACCGGCACTAGGAAACAGACTGAGAAAACAGACAAAAAGTGTCTCCTGCAACCCGTTCCCTTGATTGTAGATGAACGAACGTCTCTCCACTTGCTCAGTTCTGAGAGATAAGTGTGTGTGAAAGCCGTCCTTCACTTAGCTTGTTGGGAACACAAAGTTTCTTTACAGTTGCAAACTCCATTCCATACATATATATGGGGTGGTACTAGCTCCAATTCGGTTTTACAGTGAAAACTGCAGGAACATCAAACCGGCACTAGGAAACAGACTGAGAAATCAGAGAAAAAGTGTCTCCTGCAACCCGATCCCTTGGTGCTAGATGAACGAACGTCTCTCCACTTGCTCAGTTCTGAGAGATAATTGTGTGTGAAAGCCGTCCTTCAACTAGCTTGTTGGGAACACAAAGTTCCTTTTCAGTTGCAAACTCCATTCCATACATATATATGGGGAGGTACTAGCTCAAACTCGGTTTTACAGTGAAAACGGCATGACCTTCAAACCGGCACTAGGAAACAGACTGAGAAACTGAGAAAAAGTGTCTCCTGCAACACGTTCCCTTGGTGCTAGATGAAAGAACGTCTCTCCACTTGCTCATTTCTGAGAGATAAATGTGTGTGAAAGCGGTCCTTCACCTAGCTTGTTGGGAACACAAAGTTTCTTTTCAGTTGCAAACTCCATTTCTTACATATATATAGGGAGGTACTAGCTCCAACTCGGGTTTACAGTGAAAACTGCAGGAACTTCAAACCGGCACTAGGAAACAGACTGAGAAATCAGAGAAAAAGTGTCTCCTGCAACCCGATCCTTTGGTGCTAGATGAACGAACGTCTCTCCACTTGCTTAGTTCTGAGAGATAATTGTGTGTGAAAGCCGTCCTTCAACTAGCTTGTTGGGAACACAAAGTTTCTTTTCAGATGCAAACTCCATTCCATACATATATATGGGGAGGTACTAGCTCAAACTCGGTTTTACAGTGAAAACTGCAGGACCTTCATACCGGCACTAGGAAACAGACTGAGAAAGCAGAGAAAAAGTGTCTCCTGAAACACGTTCCCTTGGTGCTAGATGAACGAACGTCTCTCCACTTGCTCAGTTCTGAGAGATAAGTGTGTGTGAAAGCAGTCCTTCACCTGGCTTGTTGGGAACACAAAGTTTCTTTTAAGTTGCAAACTCCATTTCTTACATATATATAGGGAGGTACTAGCTCCAACACGGTTTTACAGTGAAAACTGCAGGAACTTCAAACCGGCACTAGGAAACAGACTGAGAAATCAGAGAAAAAGTGTCTCCTGCAACCCGATCCCTTGGTGCTAGATGAACGAACGTCTCTCCACTTGCTTACTTCTGAGAGATAATTGTGTGTGAAAGCCGTCCTTCAACTAGCTTGTTGGGAACACAAAGTTTCTTTTCAGTTGCAAACTCCATTCCATACATATATATGGGGAGGTACTAGCTCAAACTCGGTTTTACAGTGAAAACTGCAGGACCTTCAAACCGGCACTAGGAAACAGACTGAGAAAACAGACAAAAAGTGTCTCCTGCAACCCGTTCCCTTGATTGTAGATGAACGAACGTCTCTCCACTTGCTCAGTTCTGAGAGATAAGTGTGTGTGAAAGCCGTCCTTCACTTAGCTTGTTGGGAACACAAAGTTTCTTTACAGTTGCAAACTCCATTCCATACATATATATGGGGTGGTACTAGCTCCAATTCGGTTTTACAGTGAAAACTGCAGGAACATCAAACCGGCACTAGGAAACAGACTGAGAAATCAGAGAAAAAGTGTCTCCTGCAACCCGATCCCTTGGTGCTAGATGAACGAACGTCTCTCCACTTGCTCAGTTCTGAGAGATAATTGTGTGTGAAAGCCGTCCTTCAACTAGCTTGTTGGGAACACAAAGTTTCTTTTCAGTTGCAAACTCCATTCCATACATATATATGGGGAGGTACTAGCTCAAACTCGGTTTTACAGTGAAAACGGCATGACCTTCAAACCGGCACTAGGAAACAGACTGAGAAACTGAGAAAAAGTGTCTCCTGCAACACGTTCCCTTGGTGCTAGATGAAAGAACGTCTCTCCACTTGCTCATTTCTGAGAGATAAATGTGTGTGAAAGCGGTCCTTCACCTAGCTTGTTGGGAACACAAAGTTTCTTTTCAGTTGCAAACTCCATTTCTTACATATATATAGGGAGGTACTAGCTCCAACTCGGGTTTACAGTGAAAACTGCAGGAACTTCAAACCGGCACTAGGAAACAGACTGAGAAATCAGAGAAAAAGTGTCTCCTGCAACCCGATCCTTTGGTGCTAGATGAACGAACGTCTCTCCACTTGCTTAGTTCTGAGAGATAATTGTGTGTGAAAGCCGTCCTTCAACTAGCTTGTTGGGAACACAAAGTTTCTTTTCAGATGCAAACTCCATTCCATACATATATATGGGGAGGTACTAGCTCAAACTCGGTTTTACAGTGAAAACTGCAGGACCTTCATACCGGCACTAGGAAACAGACTGAGAAAGCAGAGAAAAAGTGTCTCCTGAAACACGTTCCCTTGGTGCTAGATGAACGAACGTCTCTCCACTTGCTCAGTTCTGAGAGATAAGTGTGTGTGAAAGCAGTCCTTCACCTGGCTTGTTGGGAACACAAAGTTTCTTTTAAGTTGCAAACTCCATTTCTTACATATATATAGGGAGGTACTAGCTCCAACACGGTTTTACAGTGAAAACTGCAGGAACTTCAAACCGGCACTAGGAAACAGACTGAGAAATCAGAGAAAAAGTGTCTCCTGCAACCCGATCCCTTGGTGCTAGATGAACGAACGTCTCTCCACTTGCTTACTTCTGAGAGATAATTGTGTGTGAAAGCCGTCCTTCAACTAGCTTGTTGGGAACACAAAGTTTCTTTTCAGTTGCAAACTCCATTCCATACATATATATGGGGAGGTACTAGCTCAAACTCGGTTTTACAGTGAAAACTGCAGGACCTTCAAACCGGCACTAGGAAACAGACTGAGAAAGCAGAGAAAAAGTGTCTCCTGCAACACGTTCCCTTGGTGCTAGATGAAAGAACGTCTCTCCACTTGCTCATTTCTGAGAGATAAGTGTGTGTGAAAGCGGTCCTTCACCTAGCTTGTTGGGAACACAAAGTTTCTTTTCAGTTGCAAACTCCATTCCTTACATATATATAGGGAGGTACTAGCTCCAACTGGGTTTTACAGTGAAAACTGCTGGAACTTCAAACCGGCACTAGGAAACAGACTGAGAAATCAGAGAAATAGTGTCTCCTGCAACCCGATCCCTTGGTGCTAGATGAACGAACGTCTCTCCACTTGCTTAGTTCTGAGAGATAATTGTGTGTGAAAGCCGTCCTTCAACTAGCTTGTTGGGAACACAAAGTTTCTTTTCAGTTGCAAACTCCATTCCATACATATATATGGGGAGGTACTAGCTCAAACTCGGTTTTACAGTGAAAACTGCAGGAACTTCAAACCGGCACTAGGAAACAGACTGAGAAAGCTGAGAAATAGTGTCTCCTGCAACCCATTCCCTTGGGGCTAGATGAACGAACGTCTCTCCACTTGCTCAGTTCTGAGAGATAAGTGTGTGTGAAAGCCGTCTTTCAACTAGCTTGTTGGGAACACAAAGTTTCTTTTCAGTTGCAAACTCCATTCCATACATATATTTGGGGAGGTTCTAGCTCCAACTCGGTGTGACAGTGAAAACTGCAGGAACTTCAAACCGGCACTAGGAAACAGACTGAGAAAGCAGAGAAAAAGTGTCCCCTGCAACCCGTTCACTTGGTGCTAGATGAATGAACGTCTCTCCACTTGCTCAGTTCTGAGAGATAAGTGTGTGTGAAAGCCGTACTTCAACTAGCTTGTTGGGAACACAAAGTTTCTTTTCAGTTGCAATCTCCACTCCATCCATATATATGGGGAGGTACTAGCTCCAACTCGGTTTGACAGTGAAAACTGCAGGAACCTCAAACCGGCACTAGGAAACAGACTGAGAAAACAGAGAAAAAGTGTCTCATGCAACCCGTTCCCTTGATTGTAGATGAACGAACGTCTCTCCACTTGCTCAGTTCTGAGAGATAAGTGTGTGTGAAAGCCGTCCTTCACCTAGCTTGTTGGGAACACAAAGTTTCTTTACAGTTGCAAACTCCATTCCATACATATATATGGGGTGGTACTAGCTCCAATTCGGTTTTACAGTGAAAACTGCAGGAACATCAAACCGGCACTAGGAAACAGACTGAGAAATCAGGGAAAAAGTGTCTCCTGCAACCCGATCCCTTGGTGCTAGATGAACGAACGTCTCTCCAATTGCTCAGTTCTGAGAGATAATTGTGTGTGAAAGCCGTCCTTCAACTAGCTTGTTGGGAACACAAAGTTTCTTTTCAGTTGCAAACTCCATTGCATACATATATATGGGGAGGTACTAGCTCAAACTCGGTTTTACAGTGAAAACTGCATGACCTTCAAACCGGCACTAGGAAACAGACTGAGAAACTGAGAAAAAGTGTCTCCTGCAACACGTTCCCTTGGTGCTAGATGAAAGAACGTCTCTCCACTTGCTCATTTCTGAGAGATAAGTGTGTGTGAAATCGGTCCTTCACCTAGCTTGTTGGGAACACAAAGTTTCTTTTCAGTTGCAAACTCCATTTCTTACATATATATAGGGAGGTACTAGCTCCAACTCAGTTTTACAGTGAAAACTGCAGGAACTTCAAACCGGCACTAGGAAACAGACTGAGAAATCAGAGAAAAAGTGTCTCCTGCAACCCGATCCTTTGGTGCTAGATGAACGAACGTCTCTCCACTTGCTTAGTTCTGAGAGATAATTGTGTGTGAAAGCCGTCCTTCAACTAGCTTGTTGGGAACACAAAGTTTCTTTTCAGTTGCAAACTCCATTCCATACATATATATGGGGAGGTACTAGCTCAAACTCGGTTTTACAGTGAAAACTGCAGGACCTTCAAACCGGCACTAGGAAACAGACTGAGAAAGCAGAGAAAAAGTGTCTCCTGCAACACGTTCCCTTGGTGCTAGATGAAAGAACGTCTCTCCACTTGCTCATTTATGAGAGATAAGTGTGTGTGAAAGCGGTCCTTCACCTAGCTTGTTGGGAACACAAGTTTCTTTTCAGTTGCAAACTCCATTCCTTACATATATATAGGGAGGTACTAGCTCCAACTCGGTTTTACAGTGAAAACTGCAGGAACTTCAAACCAGCACTAGGAAACAGACTGAGAAATCAGAGAAATAGTGTCTCCTGCAACCCGATCCCTTGGTGCTAGATGAACGAACGTCTCTCCACTTGCTTAGTTCTGAGAGATAATTGTGTGTGAAAGCCGTCCTTCAACTAGCTTGTTGGGAACACAAAGTTTCTTTTCAGTTGCAAACTCCATTCCATACATATATATGGGGAGGTACTAGCTCAAACTCGGTTTTACAGTGAAAACTGCAGGACCTTCAAACCGGCACTAGGAAACAGACTGAGAAAGCAGAGAAAAAGTGTCTCCTGCAACACGTTCCCTTGGTGCTAGATGAAAGAACGTCTCTCCACTTGCTCATTTCTGAGAGATAAGTGTGTGTGAAAGCGGTCCTTCACCTAGCTTGTTGGGAACACAAAGTTTCTTTTCAGTTGCAAACTCCATTCCTTACATATATATAGGGAGGTACTAGCTCCAACTCGGTTTTACAGTGAAAACTGCAGGAACTTCAAACCGGCACTAGGAAACAGACTGAGAAATCAGAGAAAAAGTGTCTCCTGCAACCCGATCCCTTGGTGCTAGATGAACGAACGTCTCTCCACTTGCATAGTTCTGAGAGATAATTGTGTGTGAAAGCCGTCCTTCAACTAGCTTGTTGGGAACACAAAGTTTCTTTTCAGTTGCAAACTCCATTCCATACATATATATGGGGAGGTACTAGCTCAAACTCGGTTTTACAGTGAAAACTGCAGGACCTACAAACCGGCACTAGGAAACAGACTGAGAAAGCAGAGAAAAAGTGTCCCCTGCAACACGTTCCCTTGGTGCTAGATGAAAGAACGTCTCTCCACTTGCTCATTTCTGAGAGATAAGTGTGTGTGAAAGCGGTCCTTCACTAGCTTGTTGGGAACACAAAGTTTCTTTTCAGTTGCAAACTCCATTCCTTACATATATATAGGGAGGTACTAGCTCCAACTCGGTTTTACAGTGAAAACTGCAGGAACTTCAAACCGGCACTAGGAAACAGACTGAGAAAGCTGAGAAATAGTGTCTCCTGCAACCCATTCCCTTGGGGCTAGATGAACGAACGTCTCTCCACTTGCTCAGTTCTGAGAGATAAGTGTGTGTGAAAGCCGTCCTTCACCTAGCTTGTTGGGAACACAAAGTTTCTTTTCAGTTGCAAACTCCATTCCATACATATATTTGGGGAGGTTCTAGCTCCAACTCGGTGTGACAGTGAAAACTGCAGGAACTTCAAACCGGCACTAGGAAACAGACTGAGAATGCAGAGAAATAGTGTCTCCTGCAACCCGTTCCCTTGGTGCTAGATGAACGAACGTCTCTCCACTTGCTTAGTTCTGAGAGATAATTGTGTGTGAAAGCCGTCCTTCAACTAGCTTGTTGGGAACACAAAGTTTCTTTTCAGTTGCAAACTCCATTCCATACATATATATGGGGAGGTACTAGCTCAAACTCGGTTTTACAGTGAAAACTGCAGGACCTTCAAACCGGCACTAGGAAACAGACTGAGAAAGCAGAGAAAAAGTGTCTCCTGCAACACGTTCCCTTGGTGCTAGATGAAAGAACGTCTCTCCACTTGCTCATTTCTGAGAGATAAGTGTGTGTGAAAGCGGTCGTTCACCTAGCTTGTTGGGAACACAAAGTTTCTTTTCAGTTGCAAACCCCATTCCTTACATATATATAGGGAGGTACGAGCTCCAACTCGGTTTTACAGTGAAAACTGCAGGAACTTCAAACCAGCACTGGGAAAAAGACTGAGAAATCAGAGAAATAGTGTCTCCTGCAACCCGATCCCTTGGTGCTAGATGAACGAACGTCTCTCCACTTGCTTAGTTCTGAGAGAAAATTGTGTGTGAAAGCCGTCCTTCAACTAGCTTGTTGGGAACACAAAGTTTCTTTTCAGTTGCAAACTCCATTCCATACATATATATGGGGAGGTACTAGAGCAAACTCGGTTTTACAGTGAAAACTGCAGGACCTTCAAACCGGCACTAGGAAACAGACTGAGAAAGCAGAGAAAAAGTGTCTTCTGCAACACGTTCCCTTGGTGCTAGATGAAAGAACGTCTCTCCACTTGCTCATTTCTGAGAGATAAGTGTGTGTGAAAGCGGTCCTTCACCTAGCTTGTTGGGAACACAAAGTTTCTTTTCAGTTGCAAACTCCATTCCTTACATATATATAGGGAGGTACTAGCTCCAACTCGGTTTTACAGTGAAAACTGCAGGAACTTCAAACCGGCACTAGGAAACAGACTGAGAAATCAGAGAAAAAGTGTCTCCTGCAACCCGATCCCTTGGTGCTAGATGAACGAACGTCTCTCCACTTGCTTAGTTCTGAGAGATAATTGTGTGTGAAAGCCGTCCTTCAACTAGCTTGTTGGGAACACAAAGTTTCTTTTCAGTTGCAAACTCCATTCCATACATATATATGGGGAGGTACTAGCTCAAACTCGGTTTTACAGTGAAAACTGCAGGACCTTCAAACCGGCACTAGGAAACAGACTGAGAAAGCAGAGAAAAAGTGTCTCCTGCAACACGTTCCCTTGGTGCTAGATGAAAGAACGTCTCTCCACTTGCTCATTTCTGAGAGATACGTGTGTGTGAAAGCGGTCCTTCACTATCTAGTTGGGAACACAAAGTTTCTTTTCAGTTGCAAACTCCATTCCTTACATATATATAGGGAGGTACTAGCTCCAACTCGGTTTTACAGTGAAAACTGCAGGAACTTCAAACCGGCACTAGGAAACAGACAGAGAAATCAGAGAAAAAGTGTCTCCTGCAACCCGATCCCTTGGTGCTAGATGAACGAACGTCTCTCCACTTGCTTAGTTCTGAGAGATAATTGTGTGTGAAAGCCGTCCTTCAACTAGCTTGTTGGGAACACAAAGTTTCTTTTCAGTTGCAAACTCCATTCCATACATATATATGGGGAGGTACTAGCTCAAACTCGGTTTTACAGTGAAAACTGCAGGACCTTCAAACCGGCACTAGGAAACAGACTGAGAAAGCAGAGAAAAAGTGTCTCCTGCAACACGTTCCCTTGGTGCTAGATGAAAGAACGTCTCTCCACTTGCTCATTTCTGAGAGATACGTGTGTGTGAAAGCGGTCCTTCACTATCTAGTTGGGAACACAAAGTTTCTTTTCAGTTGCAAACTCCATTCCTTACATATATATAGGGAGGTACTAGCTCCAACTCGGTTTTACAGTGAAAACAGCAGGAAATTCAAACCGGCACTAGGAAACAGACTGAGAAAGCTGAGAAATAGTGTCTCCTGCAACCCATTCCCTTGGGGCTAGATGAACGAACGTCTCTCCACTTGCTCAGTTCTGAGAGATAAGTGTGTGTGAAAGCCGTCCTTCACCTAGCTTGTTGGGAACACAAAGTTTCTTTTCAGTTGCAAACTCCATTCCATACATATATTTGGGGAGGTTCTAGCTCCAACCCGGTGTGACAGTGAAAACTGCAGGAACTTCAAACCGGCACTATTAAACAGACTGAGAAAGCAGAGAAAAAGTGTCTCCTGCAACCCGTTCCCTTGGTGCTAGATGAATGAACGTCTCTCCACTTGCTCAGTTCTGAGAGATAAGTGTGTGTGAAAGCCGTCCTTCACTTAGCTTGTTGGGAACACAAAGTTTCTTTACAGTTGCAAACTCCATTCCATACATATATATGGGGTGGTACTAGCTCCAATTCGGTTTTACAGTGAAAACTGCAGGAACATCAAACCGGCACTAGGAAACAGACTGAGAAATCAGAGAAAAAGTGTCTCCTGCAACCCGATCCCTTGGTGCTAGATGAACGAACGTCTCTCCACTTGCTCAGTTCTGAGAGATAATTGTGTGTGAAAGCCGTCCTTCAACTAGCTTGTTGGGAACACAAAGTTTCTTTTCAGTTGCAAACTCCATTCCATACATATATATGGGGAGGTACTAGCTCAAACTCGGTTTTACAGTGAAAACGGCATGACCTTCAAACCGGCACTAGGAAACAGACTGAGAAACTGAGAAAAAGTGTCTCCTGCAACACGTTCCCTTGGTGCTAGATGAACGAACGTCTCTCCACTTGCTCAGTTCTGAGAGATAAGTGTGTGTGAAAGCGGTCCTTCACCTGGCTTGTTGGGAACACAAAGTTTCTTTTAAGTTGCAAACTCCATTTCTTACATATATATAGGGAGGTACTAGCTCCAACACGGTTTTACAGTGAAAACTGCAGGAACTTCAAACCGGCACTAGGAAACAGACTGAGAAATCAGAGAAAAAGTGTCTCCTGCAACCCGATCCCTTGGTGCTAGATGAACGAACGTCTCTCCACTTGCTTACTTCTGAGAGATAATTGTGTGTGAAAGCCGTCCTTCAACTAGCTTGTTGGGAACACAAAGTTTCTTTTCAGTTGCAAACTCCATTCCATACATATATATGGGGAGGTACTAGCTCAAACTCGGTTTTACAGTGAAAACTGCAGGACCTTCAAACCGGCACTAGGAAACAGACTGAGAAAGCAGAGAAAAAGTGTCTCCTGCAACACGTTCCCTTGGTGCTAGATGAAAGAACGTCTCTCCACTTGCTCATTTCTGAGAGATAAGTGTGTGTGAAAGCGGTCCTTCACCTAGCTTGTTGGGAACACAAAGTTTCTTTTCAGTTGCAAACTCCATTCCTTACATATATATAGGGAGGTACTAGCTCCAACTGGGTTTTACAGTGAAAACTGCTGGAACTTCAAACCGGCACTAGGAAACAGACTGAGAAATCAGAGAAATAGTGTCTCCTGCAACCCGATCCCTTGGTGCTAGATGAACGAACGTCTCTCCACTTGCTTAGTTCTGAGAGATAATTGTGTGTGAAAGCCGTCCTTCAACTAGCTTGTTGGGAACACAAAGTTTCTTTTCAGTTGCAAACTCCATTCCATACATATATATGGGGAGGTACTAGCTCAAACTCGGTTTTACAGTGAAAACTGCAGGAAATTCAAACCGGCACTAGGAAACAGACTGAGAAAGCTGAGAAATAGTGTCTCCTGCAACCCATTCCCTTGGGGCTAGATGAACGAACGTCTCTCCACTTGCTCAGTTCTGAGAGATAAGTGTGTGTGAAAGCCGTCTTTCAACTAGCTTGTTGGGAACACAAAGTTTCTTTTCAGTTGCAAACTCCATTCCATACATATATTTGGGGAGGTTCTAGCTCCAACTCGGTGTGACAGTGAAAACTGCAGGAACTTCAAACCGGCACTAGGAAACAGACTGAGAAAGCAGAGAAAAAGTGTCCCCTGCAACCCGTTCACTTGGTGCTAGATGAATGAACGTCTCTCCACTTGCTCAGTTCTGAGAGATAAGTGTGTGTGAAAGCCGTACTTCAACTAGCTTGTTGGGAACACAAAGTTTCTTTTCAGTTGCAATCTCCACTCCATCCATATATATGGGGAGGTACTAGCTCCAACTCGGTTTGACAGTGAAAACTGCAGGAACCTCAAACCGGCACTAGGAAACAGACTGAGAAAACAGAGAAAAAGTGTCTCATGCAACCCGTTCCCTTGATTGTAGATGAACGAACGTCTCTCCACTTGCTCAGTTCTGAGAGATAAGTGTGTGTGAAAGCCGTCCTTCACCTAGCTTGTTGGGAACACAAAGTTTCTTTACAGTTGCAAACTCCATTCCATACATATATATGGGGTGGTACTAGCTCCAATTCGGTTTTACAGTGAAAACTGCAGGAACATCAAACCGGCACTAGGAAACAGAGTGAGAAATCAGAGAAAAAGTGTCTCCTGCAACCCGATCCCTTGGTGCTAGATGAACGAACGTCTCTCCACATGCTCAGTTCTGAGAGATAATTGTGTGTGAAAGCCGTCCTTCAACTAGCTTGTTGGGAACACAAAGTTTCTTTTCAGTTGCAAACTCCATTGCATACATATATATGGGGAGGTACTAGCTCAAACTCGGTTTTACAGTGAAAACTGCATGACCTTCAAACCGGCACTAGGAAACAGACTGAGAAACTGAGAAAAAGTGTCTCCTGCAACACGTTCCCTTGGTGCTAGATGAAAGAACGTCTCTCCACTTGCTCATTTCTGAGAGATAAGTGTGTGTGAAATCGGTCCTTCACCTAGCTTGTTGGGAACACAAAGTTTCTTTTCAGTTGCAAACTCCATTTCTTACATATATATAGGGAGGTACTAGCTCCAACTCAGTTTTACAGTGAAAACTGCAGGAACTTCAAACCGGCACTAGGAAACAGACTGAGAAATCAGAGAAAAAGTGTCTCCTGCAACCCGATCCTTTGGTGCTAGATGAACGAACGTCTCTCCACTTGCTTAGTTCTGAGAGATAATTGTGTGTGAAAGCCGTCCTTCAACTAGCTTGTTGGGAACACAAAGTTTCTTTTCAGTTGCAAACTCCATTCCATACATATATATGGGGAGGTACTAGCTCAAACTCGGTTTTACAGTGAAAACTGCAGGACCTTCAAACCGGCACTAGGAAACAGACTGAGAAAGCAGAGAAAAAGTGTCTCTTGCAACACGTTCCCTTGGTGCTAGATGAAAGAACGTCTCTCCACTTGCTCATTTATGAGAGATAAGTGTGTGTGAAAGCGGTCCTTCACCTAGCTTGTTGGGAACACAAGTTTCTTTTCAGTTGCAAACTCCATTCCTTACATATATATAGGGAGGTACTAGCTCCAACTCGGTTTTACAGTGAAAACTGCAGGAACTTCAAACCAGCACTAGGAAACAGACTGAGAAATCAGAGAAATAGTGTCTCCTGCAACCCGATCCCTTGGTGCTAGATGAACGAACGTCTCTCCACTTGCTTAGTTCTGAGAGATAATTGTGTGTGAAAGCCGTCCTTCAACTAGCTTGTTGGGAACACAAAGTTTCTTTTCAGTTGCAAACTCCATTCCATACATATATATGGGGAGGTACTAGCTCAAACTCGGTTTTACAGTGAAAACTGCAGGACCTTCAAACCGGCACTAGGAAACAGACTGAGAAAGCAGAGAAAAAGTGTCTCCTGCAACACGTTCCCTTGGTGCTAGATGAAAGAACGTCTCTCCACTTGCTCATTTCTGAGAGATAAGTGTGTGTGAAAGCGGTCCTTCACCTAGCTTGTTGGGAACACAAAGTTTCTTTTCAGTTGCAAACTCCATTCCTTACATATATATAGGGAGGTACTAGCTCCAACTCGGTTTTACAGTGAAAACTGCAGGAACTTCAAACCGGCACTAGGAAACAGACTGAGAAATCAGAGAAAAAGTGTCTCCTGCAACCCGATCCCTTGGTGCTAGATGAACGAACGTCTCTCCACTTGCATAGTTCTGAGAGATAATTGTGTGTGAAAGCCGTCCTTCAACTAGCTTGTTGGGAACACAAAGTTTCTTTTCAGTTGCAAACTCCATTCCATACATATATATGGGGAGGTACTAGCTCAAACTCGGTTTTACAGTGAAAACTGCAGGACCTACAAACCGGCACTAGGAAACAGACTGAGAAAGCAGAGAAAAAGTGTCCCCTGCAACACGTTCCCTTGGTGCTAGATGAAAGAACGTCTCTCCACTTGCTCATTTCTGAGAGATAAGTGTGTGTGAAAGCGGTCCTTCACTAGCTTGTTGGGAACACAAAGTTTCTTTTCAGTTGCAAACTCCATTCCTTACATATATATAGGGAGGTACTAGCTCCAACTCGGTTTTACAGTGAAAACTGCAGGAACTTCAAACCGGCACTAGGAAACAGACTGAGAAAGCTGAGAAATAGTGTCTCCTGCAACCCATTCCCTTGGGGCTAGATGAACGAACGTCTCTCCACTTGCTCAGTTCTGAGAGATAAGTGTGTGTGAAAGCCGTCCTTCACCTAGCTTGTTGGGAACACAAAGTTTCTTTTCAGTTGCAAACTCCATTCCATACATATATTTGGGGAGGTTCTAGCTCCAACTCGGTGTGACAGTGAAAACTGCAGGAACTTCAAACCGGCACTAGGAAACAGACTGAGAAAGCAGAGAAAAAGTGTCTCCTGCAACCCGTTCCCTTGGTGCTAGATGAACGAACGTCTCTCCACTTGCTTAGTTCTGAGAGATAATTGTGTGTGAAAGCCGTCCTTCAACTAGCTTGTTGGGAACACAAAGTTTCTTTTCAGTTGCAAACCCAATTCCATACATATATATGGGGAGGTACTAGCTCAAACTCGGTTTTACAGTGAAAACTGCAGGACCTTCAAACCGGCACTAGGAAACAGACTGAGAAAGCAGAGAAAAAGTGTCTCCTGCAACACGTTCCCTTGGTGCTAGATGAAAGAACGTCTCTCCACTTGCTCATTTCTGAGAGATAAGTGTGTGTGAAAGCGGTCGTTCACCTAGCTTGTTGGGAACACAAAGTTTCTTTTCAGTTGCAAACCCCATTCCTTACATATATATAGGGAGGTACTAGCTCCAACTCGGTTTTACAGTGAAAACTGCAGGAACTTCAAACCAGCACTGGGAAAAAGACTGAGAAATCAGAGAAATAGTGTCTCCTGCAACCCGATCCCTTGGTGCTAGATGAACGAACGTCTCTCCACTTGCTTAGTTCTGAGAGAAAATTGTGTGTGAAAGCCGTCCTTCAACTAGCTTGTTGGGAACACAAAGTTTCTTTTCAGTTGCAAACTCCATTCCATACATATATATGGGGAGGTACTAGAGCAAACTCGGTTTTACAGTGAAAACTGCAGGACCTTCAAACCGGCACTAGGAAACAGACTGAGAAAGCAGAGAAAAAGTGTCTTCTGCAACACGTTCCCTTGGTGATAGATGAAAGAACGTCTCTCCACTTGCTCATTTCTGAGAGATAAGTGTGTGTGAAAGCGGTCCTTCACCTAGCTTGTTGGGAACACAAAGTTTCTTTTCAGTTGCAAACTCCATTCCTTACATATATATAGGGAGGTACTAGCTCCAACTCGGTTTTACAGTGAAAACTGCAGGAACTTCAAACCGGCACTAGGAAACAGACTGAGAAATCAGAGAAAAAGTGTCTCCTGCAACCCGATCCCTTGGTGCTAGATGAACGAACGTCTCTCCACTTGCTTAGTTCTGAGAGATAATTGTGTGTGAAAGCCGTCCTTCAACTAGCTTGTTGGGAACACAAAGTTTCTTTTCAGTTGCAAACTCCATTCCATACATATATATGGGGAGGTACTAGCTCAAACTCGGTTTTACAGTGAAAACTGCAGGACCTTCAAACCGGCACTAGGAAACAGACTGAGAAAGCAGAGAAAAAGTGTCTCCTGCAACACGTTCCCTTGGTGCTAGATGAAAGAACGTCTCTCCACTTGCTCATTTCTGAGAGATAAGTGTGTGTGAAAGCGGTCCTTCACTAGCTTGTTGGGAACACAAAGTTTCTTTTCAGTTGCAAACTCCATTCCTTACATATATATAGGGAGGTACTAGCTCCAACTCGGTTTTACAGTGAAAACTGCAGGAACTTCAAACCGGCACTAGGAAACAGACTGAGAAAGCTGAGAAATAGTGTCTCCTGCAACCCATTCCCTTGGGGCTAGATGAACGAACGTCTCTCCACTTGCTCAGTTCTGAGAGATAAGTGTGTGTGAAAGCCGTACTTCACCTAGCTTGTTGGGAACACAAAGTTTCTTTTCAGTTGCAAACTCCATTCCATACATATATTTGGGGAGGTTCTAGCTCCAACTCGGTGTGACAGTGAAAACTGCAGGAACTTCAAACCGGCACTAGGAAACAGACTGAGAAAACAGAGAAAAAGTGTCTCCTGCAACCCGTTCCCTTGGTGCTAGATGAATGAACGTCTCTCCACTTGCTCAGTTCTGAGAGATAAGTGTGTGTGAAAGCCGTACTTCAACTAGCTTGTTGGGAACACAAAGTTTCTTTTCAGTTGCAATCTCCAATCCATCCATATATATGGGGAGGTACTAGCTCAAACTCGGTTTGACAGTGAAAACTGCAGGAACCTCAAACCGGCACTAGGAAACAGACTGAGAAAACAGAGAAAAAGTGTCTCCTGCAACCCGTTCCTTTGATTGTAGATGAACGAACGTCTCTCCACTTGCTCAGTTCTGAGAGATAAGTGTGTGTGAAAGCCGTCCTTCACCTAGCTTGTTGGGAACACAAAGTTTCTTTACAGTTGCAAACTCCATTCCATACATATATATGGGGTGGTACTAGCTCCAATTCGGTTTTACAGTGAAAACTGCATGACCTTCAAACCGGCACTAGGAAACAGACTGAGAAACTGAGAAAAAGTGTCTCCTGCAACACGTTCCCTTGGTGCTAGATGAAAGAACGTCTCTCCACTTGTTCATTTCTGTGAGATAAGTGTGTGTGAAAGCGGTCCTTCACCTAGCTTGTTGGGAACACAAAGTTTCTTTTCAGTTGCAAACTCCATTTCTTACATATATATAGGGAGGTACTAGCTCCAACTCGGTTTTACAGTGAAAACTGCAGGAACTTCAAACCGGCACTAGGAAACAGACTGAGAAATCAGAGAAAAAGTGTCTCCTGCAACCCGATCCCTTGGTGCTAGATGAACGAACGTCTCTCCACTTGCTTACTTCTGAGAGATAATTGTGTGTGAAAGCCGTCCTTCAACTAGCTTGTTGGGAACACAAAGTTTCTTTTCAGTTGCAAACTCCATTCCATACATATATATGGGGAGGTACTAGCTCAAACTCGGTTTTACAGTGAAAACTGCAGGACCTTCAAACCGGCACTAGGAAACAGACTGAGAAAGCAGAGAAAAAGTGTCTCCTGCAACACGTTCCCTTGGTGCTAGATGAAAGAACGTCTCTCCACTTGCTCATTTCTGAGAGATAAGTGTGTGTGAAAACGGTCCTTCACCTAGCTTGTTGGGAACACAAAGTTTCTTTTCAGTTGCAAACTCCATTCCTTACATATATATAGGGAGGTACTAGCTCCAACTCGGTTTTACAGTGAAAACTGCAGGAACTTCAAACCGGCACTAGGAAACAGACTGAGAAATCAGAGAAATAGTGTCTCCTGCAACCCGATCCCTTGGTGCTAGATGAACGAACGTCTCTCCACTTGCTTAGTTCTGAGGGATAATTGTGTGTGAAAGCCGTCCTTCAACTAGCTTGTTGGGAACACAAAGTTTCTTTTCAGTTGCAAACTCCATTCCATACATATATATGGGGAGGTACTAGCTCAAACTAGGTTTTACAGTGAAAACTGGAGGACCTTCAAACCGGCACTAGGAAACAGACTGAGAAACTGAGAAAAAGTGTCTTCTGCAACACGTTCCCTTGGTGCTAGATGAAAGAACGTCTCTCCACTTGCTCATTTCTGAGAGATAAGTGTGTGTGAAAGCGGTCCTTCACCTAGCTTGTTGGGAACACAAAGTTTCTTTTCAGTTGCAAACTCCATTCCTTACATATATATAGGGAGGTACTAGCTCCAACTCGGTGTGACAGTGAAAACTTCAGGAACTTGAAACCGGCACTAGGAAACAGACTGAGAAAGCTGAGAAATAGTGTCTCCTGCAACCCATTCCCTTGGGGCTAGATGAACGAACGTCTCTCCACTTGCTCAGTTCTGAGAGATAAGTGTGTGTGAAAGCCGTCCTTCACCTAACTTGTTGGGAACACAGAGTTTCTTTTCAGTTGCAAACTCCACTCCATCCATATATATGGGGAGGTACTTGCTCCAATTCGGTTTTACAGTGAAAATTGCAGGAAATTCAAACCGGCACTAGGAAACAGACTGAGAAAGCAGAGAAAAAATTTCTCCTGCAATCCGTTCCCTTGGTGCTAGATGAACGAACGTCTCTCCACTCGCTCAGTTCTGAGAGAAAAGTGTGTGTGAAAGCCGTCCTTAAACTAGCTTGTTGGGAACACAACGTTTCTTTTCAGTTGCAAACTCCATTCCATACATATATATGGGGAGGTACTAGCTCCAACTCGGTTTTACAGTGAAAACTGCAGGAACTTCAAACCGGCACTAGGAAACAGACTGAGAAAGCAGAGAAAAAGTGTCTCCTGCAACCCGATCCCTTGGTGCTAGATGAACGAACGTCTCTCCACTTGCTCAGTTCTGAGAGATAAGTGTGTGTGAAAGCCGTCCTTCACTTAGCTTGTTGGGAACACAGAGTTTATTTTCAGTTGCAAACCCCATTCCATACATATATATGAGGAGGTACAAGCTCCAACTCGGTTTTACAGTGAAAACTGCAGGAACTTCAAACCGGCACTAGGAAACAGACTGAGAAATCAGAGAAAAAGTGTCTCCTGCATCCCGTTCCCTTGGTGCTAGATGAACGAACGTCTCTCCACTTGCTCAGTTCTGAGAGATAATTGTGTGTGAAAGCCGTCCTTCAACTAGCTTGTTGGGAACACAAAGTTTATTTTCAGTTGCAAACTCCATTCCATACATATATATGGGGAGGTAGAAGCTCCAACTCGGTTTTACAGTGAAAACTGCAGGACCTTCAAACCGGCACTAGGAAACAGACTGAGAAAGCAGAGAAAAAGTGTCTCCTGCAACCCGTTCCCTTGGGGCTAGATGAACGAACGTCTCTCCACTTGCTCAGTTCTGAGAGATAAGTGTGTGTGAAAGCCGTCCTTCACTTAGCTTGTTGGGAACACAAAGTATCTTTTCAGTTGCAAACTCCATTCCATACATATATATGGGGAGGTACTAGCTCCAACTCGGTTTTACAGTGAAAACTGCAGGAACTTCAAAAAGGCACTAGGAAACAGACTGAGAAAGCAGAGAAAAAGTGTCTCCTGTAAACCGTTTCCTTGGTGCTAGATGAACGAACGTCTCTCCACTAGCTCAGTTCTGAGAGATAAGTGTGTGTGAAAGCCGTCCTTCACCTAGCTTGTTGGGAACACAAAGTTTCTTTTCAGTTGCAAACTCCACTCCATCCATATATATGGGGAGGTACTAGCTCCAACTCGGTTTGACAGTGAAAACTGCAGGAACTTCAAACCGGCACTAGGAAACAGACTGAGAAAGCAGAGAAAAAGTGTCTCCTGCATCCCGTTCCCTTGGTGCTAGATGAACGAACGTCTCTCCAATTGCTCAGTTCTGAGAGAAATGTGGGTGTGAAAGCCGCCCTTCACCTAACTTGATGGGAACACAAAGTTTCTTTTCAGTTGCAAACTCCATTCCATACATATACATGGGGAGGTACTAGCTCCAACTCGGTTTTACAGTGTAAACTGCAGGAACTTCAACCCGGCACTAGGAAACCCACTGAGAAAGCAGAGAAAAAGTGTCTCCTGCAACCCGTTCCCTTGGTGTTAGATGAACGAACGTCTCTCCACTTGTTCAGTTCTGAGAGATAAGTGTGTCTGAAAGCCGTCCTTCACGTAGCTTGATGGGAACACAAAGATTCTTTTCAGTTGCAAACTCCATTCCATACATATATATGGGGAGGTACAAGCTCCAACACTTTTTTACTGTGAAAACTGCAGGAACTTCAAACCGGCACAAGGAAACAAACTGAGAAAGCAGAGAAAAAGTGTCTCCTGCAACCCGTTCCCTTGGTGCTGGATGAACGAACGCCTCTCCACTTGCTCAGTTCTGAGAGATAAGTGTGTGTGAAAGCCGCCCTTCACCTAGCTTGTTGGGAACACAAAGTTTCTTTTCAGTTGCAAACTCCATTCCATACATATATATGATGAGGTTCTAGCTCAAACTTTGTTTTACAGTGAAAACTGCAGGACTTTCAAACCGGCACTTGGAAACAGACTGAGAAATCAGAGAAAAAGTGTCTCCTGCAAACCGTTCCCTTGGTTGTAGATGAACGAACGTCTCTCCACTTGCTCAGTTCTGAGAGATAAGTGTGTGTGAAAGCCGTCCTTCACCTAGCTTGTTGGGAACACAAAGTTTCTTTTCAGTTGCAAACTCCATTCCATACATATATATGGGGAGGTACTAGCTCAAACTCGGTTTTACAGTGAAAACTGCAGGAACTTCAAACCGGCACTAGGAAACAGCCTGAGAAATCTGAGAAATAGTGTCTCCTGCAACCCATTCCCTTGGTTTTAGATGAACAAAGGTCTCTCCACTTGCTTAGTTCTGAGAGATAAGTATGTGTGAAAGCCGTCCTTCAACTAGCTTGTTGGGAACACAAAGTTTCTCTTCAGTTGCAAACTCCACTCCATCAATATCTATGGGGAGGTACCAGCTCCAATTCGGTTTTACAGTGAAAACTGCAGGAACTTCAAAATGGCACTAGGAAACAGACTGAGAAAGCAGAGAAATAGTGTCTCCTGCAACCCGTTCCCTTGGTGCTAGATGAACGAACGTCTCTCCACTTGCTCATTTCTGAGAGATAAGTGTGTGTGAAAGCGGTCCTTCACCTAGCTTGTTGGGAACACAAAGTTTCTTTTCAGTTGCAAACTCCATTTCTTACATATATATAGGGAGGTACTAGCTCCAACTCGGTTTTACAGTGAAAACTGCAGGAACTTCAAACCGGCACTAGGAAACAGACTGAGAAATCAGAGAAAAAGTGTCTCCTGCAACCCGATCCCTTGGTGCTAGATGAACGAACGTCTCTCCACTTGCTTAGTTCTGAGAGATAATTGTGTGTGAAAGCCGTCCTTCAACTAGCTTGTTGGGAACACAAAGTTTCTTTTCAGTTGCAAACTCCATTCCATACATATATATGGGGAGGTACTAGCTCAAACTCGGATTTACAGTGAAAACTGCAGGACCTTCAAACCGGCACTAGGAAACAGACTGAGAAAGCAGAGAAAAAGTGTCTCCTGCAACACGTTAGCTTGTTGCTAGATGAAAGAACGTCTCTCCACTTGCTCATTTCTGAGAGATAAGTGTGTGTGAAAGCGGTCCTTCACCTAGCTTGTTGGGAACACAAAGTTTCTTTTCAGTTGCAAACTCCATTCCTTACATATATATAGGGAGGTACTAGCTCCAACTCGGTTTTACAGTGAAAACTGCATGACCTTCAAACCGGCACTAGGAAACAGACTGAGAAATCAGAGAAATAGTGTCTCCTGCAACCCGATCCCTTGGTGCTAGATGAACGAACGTCTCTCCACTTGCTTAGTTCTGAGAGATAATTGTGTGTGAAAGCGGTCCTTCACCTAGCTTGTTGGGAACACAAAGTTTCGTTTCAGTTGCAAACTCCATTCCTTACATATATATAGGGAGGTACTAGCTCCAACACGGTTTTACAGTGAAAACTGCAGGAACATCAAACCGGCACTAGGAAAAAGACTGAGAAAGCAGAGAAAAAATGTCTCCTGCAATCCGTTCCCTTGGTGCTAGATGAACGAACGTCTCTCCACTTGCTCAATTCTGAGAGAAAAGTGTGTGTGAAAGCCGACCTTCAACTAGCTTGTTGGGAACACAAAGTTTCTTTTCAGTTGCAAACTCCATTCCATACATATATATGGGGAGGTACTAGCTCAAACTCGGATTTACAGTGAAAACTGCAGGACCTTCAAACCGGCACTAGGAAACAGACTGAGAAAGCAGAGAAAAAGTGTCTCCTGCAACACGTTAGCTTGGTGCTAGATGAAAGAACGTCTCTCCACTTGCTCATTTCTGAGAGATAAGTGTGTGTGAAAGCGGTCCTTCACCTAGCTTGTTGGGAACACAAAGTTTCTTTTCAGTTGCAAACTCCATTCCTTACATATATATAGGGAGGTACTAGCTCCAACTCGGTTTTACAGTGAAAACTGCATGACCTTCAAACCGGCACTAGGAAACAGACTGAGAAATCAGAGAAATAGTGTCTCCTGCAACCCGATCCCTTGGTGCTAGATGAACGAACGTCTCTCCACTTGCTTAGTTCTGAGAGATAATTGTGTGTGAAAGCCGTACTTCAACTAGCTTGTTGGGAACACAAAGTTTCTTTTCAGTTGCAAACTCCTTTCCATACATATATATGGGGAGGTACTAGCTCAAACTCGGTTTTACAGTGAAAACTGCAGGACTTTCATACCGACACTAGGAAACAGACTGAGAAAGCACAGAAAAAGTGTCTTCTGCAACAAGTTCCCTTGGTGCTAGATGAAAGAACGTCTCTCCACTTGCTCATTTCTGAGAGATAAGTGTGTGTGAAAGCGGTCCTTCACCTAGCTTGTTGGGAACACAAAGTTTCGTTTCAGTTGCAAACTCCATTCCTTACATATATATAGGGAGGTACTAGCTCCAACACGGTTTTACAGTGAAAACTGCAGGAACTTCAAACCGGCACTAGGAAACAGACTGAGAAAGCTGAGAAATAGTGTCTCCTGCAACCCATTCCCTTGGGGCTAGATGAACGAACGTCTCTCCACTTGCTCAGTTCTGAGAGATAAGTGTGTGTGAAAGCCGTTCTTCACCTAGCTTCTTGGGAACACAGAGTTTCTTTTCAGTTGCAAACTCCACTCCATCCATATATATGGGGAGGTACTTGCTCCAATTCGGTTTTACAGTGAAAATTGCAGGAACTTCAAACCGGCACTAGGAAACAGACTGAGAAAGCAGAGAAAAAATGTCTCCTGCAATCCGTTCCCTTGGTGCTAGATGAACGAACGTCTCTCCACTTGCTCAATTCTGAGAGAAAAGTGTGTGTGATAGCCGTCCTTAAACTAGCTTGTTGGGAACACAAAGATTCTTTTCAGTTGCAAACTCCATTCCATACATATATATGGGGAGGTACTAGCTCCAACTCTGTTTTACAGTGAAAACTGCAGGAACTTCCAACCGGCACTAGGAAACAGACTTAGAAAGCAGAGAAAAAGTGTCTCCTGCAACCCGTTCCCTTGGTGCTAGATGAACGAACGTCTCTCCACTTGCTCAGTTCTGAGAGATAAGTATGTGAGAAAGCCGTCCTTCACCTAGCTTGTTGGGAACACAAAGTTTCTTTTCAGTTGCAAACTCCATTCCATACATATATATTGGGAGGTACTAGCTCCAACTCGATTTTACAGTGAAAACTGCAGGAACTTCCAACCGGCACTAGGAAACAGACTGAGAAAGCAGAGAAAAAGTGTCTCCTGCAACCCGTTCCCTTGGTGCTAGATGAACGAACGCCTCTCCACTTGCTTAGTTCTGAGAGATAAGTGTGTGTGAAAGCCGTCCTTCACCTAGCTTGTTGGGAACACAAAGTTTCTTTTCAGTTGCAAACTCCATTCCATACATATATATGGGGAGGTACTAGCTCAAAATCGGTTTTACAGTGAAAACTGCAGGACTTTCAAACCGGCACTAGGAAACAGACTGAGAAAGCAGAAAAAAAGTGTCTTCTGCAACACGTTCCCTTGGTGCTAGATGAAAGAACGTCTCTCCACTTGCTCATTTCTGAGAGATAAGTGTGTGTGAAAGCCGTCCTTCACCTAGCTTGTTGGGAACACAAAGTTTCTTTTCAGTTGCAAACTCCATTCCTTACATATATATAGGGAGGTACTAGCTCCAACTCGGTTTTACAGTGAAAACTTCAGGAACTTCAAACCGGCACTAGGAAACAGACTGAGAAAGCTGAGAAATAGTGTCTCCTGCAACCCATTCCCTTGGGGCTAGATGAACGAACGTCTCTCCACTTGCTCAGTTCTGAGAGATAAGTGTGTGTGAAAGCCGTCCTTCACCTAACTTGTTGGGAACACAGAGTTTCTTTTCAGTTGCAAACTCCACTCCATCCATATATATGGGGAGGTACTTGCTCCAATTCGGTTTTACAGTGAAAATTGCAGGAAATTCAAACCGGCACTAGGAAACAGACTGAGAAAGCAGAGAAAAAATTTCTCCTGCAATCCGTTCCCTTGGTGCTAGATGAACGAACGTCTCTCCACTCGCTCAGTTCTGAGAGAAAAGTGTGTGTGAAAGCCGTCCTTAAACTAGCTTGTTGGGAACACAACGTTTCTTTTCAGTTGCAAACTCCATTCCATACATATATATGGGGAGGTACTAGCTCCAACTCGGTTTTACAGTGAAAACTGCAGGAACTTCAAACCGGCACTAGGAAACAGACTGAGAAAGCAGAGAAAAAGTGTCTCCTGCAACCCGATCCCTTGGTGCTAGATGAACGAACGTCTCTCCACTTGCTCAGTTCTGAGAGATAAGTGTGTGTGAAAGCCGTCCTTCACTTAGCTTGTTGGGAACACAGAGTTTATTTTCAGTTGCAAACCCCATTCCATACATATATATGAGGAGGTACAAGCTCCAACTCGGTTTTACAGTGAAAACTGCAGGAACTTCAAACCGGCACTAGGAAACAGACTGAGAAATCAGAGAAAAAGTGTCTCCTGCATCCCGTTCCCTTGGTGCTAGATGAACGAACGTCTCTCCACTTGCTCAGTTCTGAGAGATAATTGTGTGTGAAAGCCGTCCTTCAACTAGCTTGTTGGGAACACAAAGTTTCTTTTCAGTTGCAAACTCCATTCCATACATATATATGGGGAGGTAGAAGCTCCAACTCGGTTTTACAGTGAAAACTGCAGGACCTTCAAACCGGCACTAGGAAACAGACTGAGAAAGCAGAGAAAAAGTGTCTCCTGCAACCCGTTCCCTTGGGGCTAGATGAACGAACGTCTCTCCACTTGCTCAGTTCTGAGAGATAAGTGTGTGTGAAAGCCGTCCTTCACTTAGCTTGTTGGGAACACAAAGTATCTTTTCAGTTGCAAACTCCATTCCATACATATATATGGGGAGGTACTAGCTCCAACTCGGTTTTACAGTGAAAACTGCAGGAACTTCAAAAAGGCACTAGGAAACAGACTGAGAAAGCAGAGAAAAAGTGTCTCCTGTAAACCGTTTCCTTGGTGCTAGATGAACGAACGTCTCTCCACTAGCTCAGTTCTGAGAGATAAGTGTGTGTGAAAGCCGTCCTTCACCTAGCTTGTTGGGAACACAAAGTTTCTTTTCAGTTGCAAACTCCACTCCATCCATATATATGGGGAGGTACTAGCTCCAACTCGGTTTGACAGTGAAAACTGCAGGAACTTCAAACCGGCACTAGGAAACAGACTGAGAAAGCAGAGAAAAAGTGTCTCCTGCATCCCGTTCCCTTGGTGCTAGATGAACGAACGTCTCTCCAATTGCTCAGTTCTGAGAGAAATGTGGGTGTGAAAGCCGCCCTTCACCTAACTTGATGGGAACACAAAGTTTCTTTTCAGTTGCAAACTCCATTCCATACATATACATGGGGAGGTACTAGCTCCAACTCGGTTTTACAGTGTAAACTGCAGGAACTTCAACCCGGCACTAGGAAACAGACTGGGAAAGCAGAGAAAAAGTGTCTCCTGCAACCCGTTCCCTTGGTGTTAGATGAACGAACGTCTCTCCACTTGTTCAGTTCTGAGAGATAAGTGTGTCTGAAAGCCGTCCTTCACGTAGCTTGATGGGAACACAAAGATTCTTTTCAGTTGCAAACTCCATTCCATACATATATATGGGGAGGTACAAGCTCCAACACTTTTTTACTGTGAAAACTGCAGGAACTTCAAACCGGCACAAGGAAACAAACTGAGAAAGCAGAGAAAAAGTGTCTCCTGCAACCCGTTCCCTTGGTGCTGGATGAACGAACGCCTCTCCACTTGCTCAGTTCTGAGAGATAAGTGTGTGTGAAAGCCGCCCTTCACCTAGCTTGTTGGGAACACAAAGTTTCTTTTCAGTTGCAAACTCCATTCCATACATATATATGATGAGGTTCTAGCTCAAACTTTGTTTTACAGTGAAAACTGCAGGACTTTCAAACCGGCACTTGGAAACAGACTGAGAAATCAGAGAAAAAGTGTCTCCTGCAAACCGTTCCCTTGGTTGTAGATGAACGAACGTCTCTCCACTTGCTCAGTTCTGAGAGATAAGTGTGTGTGAAAGCCGTCCTTCACCTAGCTTGTTGGGAACACAAAGTTTCTTTTCAGTTGCAAACTCCATTCCATACATATATATGGGGAGGTACTAGCTCAAACTCGGTTTTACAGTGAAAACTGCAGGAACTTCAAACCGGCACTAGGAAACAGCCTGAGAAATCTGAGAAATAGTGTCTCCTGCAACCCATTCCCTTGGTTTTAGATGAACAAAGGTCTCTCCACTTGCTTAGTTCTGAGAGATAAGTATGTGTGAAAGCCGTCCTTCAACTAGCTTGTTGGGAACACAAAGTTTCTCTTCAGTTGCAAACTCCACTCCATCAATATCTATGGGGAGGTACCAGCTCCAATTCGGTTTTACAGTGAAAACTGCAGGAACTTCAAAATGGCACTAGGAAACAGACTGAGAAAGCAGAGAAATAGTGTCTCCTGCAACCCGTTCCCTTGGTGCTAGATGAACGAACGTCTCTCCACTTGCTCATTTCTGAGAGATAAGTGTGTGTGAAAGCGGTCCTTCACCTAGCTTGTTGGGAACACAAAGTTTCTTTTCAGTTGCAAACTCCATTTCTTACATATATATAGGGAGGTACTAGCTCCAACTCGGTTTTACAGTGAAAACTGCAGGAACTTCAAACCGGCACTAGGAAACAGACTGAGAAATCAGAGAAAAAGTGTCTCCTGGAACCCGATCCCTTGGTGCTAGATGAACGAACGTCTCTCCACTTGCTTAGTTCTGAGAGATAATTGTGTGTGAAAGCCGTCCTTCAACTAGCTTGTTGGGAACACAAAGTTTCTTTTCAGTTGCAAACTCCATTCCATACATATATATGGGGAGGTACTAGCTCAAACTCGGATTTACAGTGAAAACTGCAGGACCTTCAAACCGGCACTAGGAAACAGACTGAGAAAGCAGAGAAAAAGTGTCTCCTGCAACACGTTAGCTTGGTGCTAGATGAAAGAACGTCTCTCCACTTGCTCATTTCTGAGAGATAAGTGTGTGTGAAAGCGGTCCTTCACCTAGCTTGTTGGGAACACAAAGTTTCTTTTCAGTTGCAAACTCCATTCCTTACATATATATAGGGAGGTACTAGCTCCAACTCGGTTTTACAGTGAAAACTGCATGACCTTCAAACCGGCACTAGGAAACAGACTGAGAAATCAGAGAAATAGTGTCTCCTGCAACCCGATCCCTTGGTGCTAGATGAACGAACGTCTCTCCACTTGCTTAGTTCTGAGAGATAATTGTGTGTGAAAGCGGTCCTTCACCTAGCTTGTTGGGAACACAAAGTTTCGTTTCAGTTGCAAACTCCATTCCTTACATATATATAGGGAGGTACTAGCTCCAACACGGTTTTACAGTGAAAACTGCAGGAACATCAAACCGGCACTAGGAAAAAGACTGAGAAAGCTGAGAAATAGTGTCTCCTGCAACCCATTCCCTTGGGGCTAGATGAACGAACGTCTCTCCACTTGCTCAGTTCTGAGAGATAAGTGTGTGTGAAAGCCGTTCTTCACCTAGCTTGTTGGGAACACAGAGTTTCTTTTCAGTTGCAAACTCCACTCCATCCATATATATGGGGAGGTACTTGCTCCAATTCGGTTTTACAGTGAAAATTGCAGGAACTTCAAACCGGCACTAGGAAACAGACTGAGAAAGCAGAGAAAAAATGTCTCCTGCAATCCGTTCCCTTGGTGCTAGATGAACGAACGTCTCTCCACTTGCTCAATTCTGAGAGAAAAGTGTGTGTGAAAGCCGACCTTCAACTAGCTTGTTGGGAACACAAAGTTTCTTTTCAGTTGCAAACTCCATTCCATACATATATATGGGGAGGTACTAGCTCAAACTCGGATTTACAGTGAAAACTGCAGGACCTTCAAACCGGCACTAGGAAACAGACTGAGAAAGCAGAGAAAAAGTGTCTCCTGCAACACGTTAGCTTGGTGCTAGATGAAAGAACGTCTCTCCACTTGCTCATTTCTGAGAGATAAGTGTGTGTGAAAGCGGTCCTTCACCTAGCTTGTTGGGAACACAAAGTTTCTTTTCAGTTGCAAACTCCATTCCTTACATATATATAGGGAGGTACTAGCTCCAACTCGGTTTTACAGTGAAAACTGCATGACCTTCAAACCGGCACTAGGAAACAGACTGAGAAATCAGAGAAATAGTGTCTCCTGCAACCCGATCCCTTGGTGCTAGATGAACGAACGTCTCTCCACTTGCTTAGTTCTGAGAGATAATTGTGTGTGAAAGCCGTACTTCAACTAGCTTGTTGGGAACACAAAGTTTCTTTTCAGTTGCAAACTCCTTTCCATACATATATATGGGGAGGTACTAGCTCAAACTCGGTTTTACAGTGAAAACTGCAGGACTTTCATACCGACACTAGGAAACAGACTGAGAAAGCACAGAAAAAGTGTCTTCTGCAACAAGTTCCCTTGGTGCTAGATGAAAGAACGTCTCTCCACTTGCTCATTTCTGAGAGATAAGTGTGTGTGAAAGCGGTCCTTCACCTAGCTTGTTGGGAACACAAAGTTTCGTTTCAGTTGCAAACTCCATTCCTTACATATATATAGGGAGGTACTAGCTCCAACACGGTTTTACAGTGAAAACTGCAGGAACTTCAAACCGGCACTAGGAAACAGACTGAGAAAGCTGAGAAATAGTGTCTCCAGCAACCCATTCCCTTGGGGCTAGATGAACGAACGTCTCTCCACTTGCTCAGTTCTGAGAGATAAGTGTGTGTGAAAGCCGTTCTTCACCTAGCTTCTTGGGAACACAGAGTTTCTTTTCAGTTGCAAACTCCACTCCATCCATATATATGGGGAGGTACTTGCTCCAATTCGGTTTTACAGTGAAAATTGCAGGAACTTCAAACCGGCACTAGGAAACAGACTGAGAAAGCAGAGAAAAAATGTCTCCTGCAATCCGTTCCCTTGGTGCTAGATGAACGAACGTCTCTCCACTTGCTCAATTCTGAGAGAAAAGTGTGTGTGATAGCCGTCCTTAAACTAGCTTGTTGGGAACACAAAGATTCTTTTCAGTTGCAAACTCCATTCCATACATATATATGGGGAGGTACTAGCTCCAACTCTGTTTTACAGTGAAAACTGCAGGAACTTCCAACCGGCACTAGGAAACAGACTTAGAAAGCAGAGAAAAAGTGTCTCCTGCAACCCGTTCCCTTGGTGCTAGATGAACGAACGTCTCTCCACTTGCTCAGTTCTGAGAGATAAGTATGTGAGAAAGCCGTCCTTCACCTAGCTTGTTGGGAACACAAAGTTTCTTTTCAGTTGCAAACTCCATTCCATACATATATATTGGGAGGTACTAGCTCCAACTCGATTTTACAGTGAAAACTGCAGGAACTTCCAACCGGCACTAGGAAACAGACTGAGAAAGCAGAGAAAAAGTGTCTCCTGCAACCCGTTCCCTTGGTGCTAGATGAACGAACGCCTCTCCACTTGCTCAGTTCTGAGAGATAAGTGTGTGTGAAAGCCGTCCTTCACCTAGCTTGTTGGGAACACAAAGTTTCTTTTCAGTTGCAAACTCCATTCCATACATATATATGGGGAGGTACTAGCTCAAAATCGGTTTTACAGTGAAAACTGCAGGACTTTCAAACCGGCACTAGGAAACAGACTGAGAAAGCAGAAAAAAAGTGTCTTCTGCAACACGTTCCCTTGGTGCTAGATGAAAGAACGTCTCTCCACTTGCTCATTTCTGAGAGATAAGTGTGTGTGAAAGCCGTCCTTCACCTAGCTTGTTGGGAACACAAAGTTTCTTTTCAGTTGCAAACTCCATTCCTTACATATATATAGGGAGGTACTAGCTCCAACTCGGTTTTACAGTGAAAACTGCAGGAACTTCAAACCGGCACTAGGAAACAGACTGAGAAAGCTGAGAAATAGTGTCTCCTGCAACCCATTCCCTTGGGGCTAGATGAACGAACGTCTCTCCACTTGCTCAGTTCTGAGAGATAAGTGTGTGTGAAAGCCGTCCTTCACCTAGCTTGTTGGGAACACAGAGTTTCTTTTCAGTTGCAAACTCCACTCCATCCATATATATGGGGAGGTACTTTCTCCAATTCGGTTTTACAGTGAAATTTGCAGGAACTTCAAACCGGCACTAGGAAACAGACTGAGAAAGCAGAGAAAAAATGTCTCCTGCAATCCGTTCCCTTGGTGCTAGATGAACGAACGTCTCTCCACTTGCTCAGTTCTGAGAGAAAAGTGTGTGTGAAAGCCGTCCTTAAACTAGCTTGTTGGTAATACAAAGTTTCTTTTCAGTTGCAAACTCCATTCCATACATATATATGGGGAGGTACTAGCTCCAAATCGGTTTTACAGTGAAAACTGCAGGAATTTCCAACCGGCACTAGGAAACAGACTGAGAAAGCAGAGAAAAAGTGTCTCCTGCAACCCGTTCCCTTGGTGCTAGATGAACGAACGCCTCTCCACTTGCTCAGTTCTGAGAGATAAGTGTGTGTGAAAGCCGTCCTTCACCTAGCTTGTTGGGAACACAAAGATTCTTTTCAGTTGCAAACTCCTTTCCATACATATATATGATGAGGTACTAGCTCAAACTCGGTTTTACAGTGAAAACTGCAGGACTTTCAAACCGGCACTTGGAAACAAACTGAGAAAGCAGAGAAAAAGTGTCTCCTGCAACCCGTTCCCTTGGTTGTAGATGAACGAACGTCTCTCCACTTGCTCAGTTCTGAGAGATAAGTGTGTGTGAAAGCCGTCCTTCACCTAGCTTGATGGGAAAACAAAGCTTCTTTTCAGTTGCAAACTCCATTCCATACATATATATGGGGAGGTACTAGCTCAAACTCGGTTTTACAGTGAAAACTGCAGGAATTTCAAACCGGCACTAGGAAACAGACTGAGAAAGCAGAGAAAAAGTGTCTCCTGCAACCCGTTCCCTTGGTGCTAGATGAACGAACGTCTCTCCACTTGCTCAGTTCTGAGAGATAAGTGTGTGTGAAAGCCGTCCTTCAAATAGCTTGTTGGGAACACAAAGTTTCTTTTCAGTTGCAAACTCTATTCCGTACATATATATGGGGAGGTACTAGCTCAAACTCGGTTTTACAGTGAAATCTTCAGGAACTTCAAACCGGCACTAGGAAGCAGACTGAGAAAGCAGAGGAAAAGTGTCTCCTGCAACCCGTTCCCTTGGTGCTAGATGAACGAATGTCTCTCCCCTTGCTCAGTTCTGAGAGATAAGTGTGTGTGAAAGCCGTCCTTCACCTAGCTTGTTGGGAACACAAAGTTTCTTTTCATTTGCAAACTCCATTCCATACATATATATGGGGAGGTACTAGCTCAAACTCGGTTTTACAGTAAAAACTGCAGGAACTTCAAACCGGCACTAGGAAACAGACTGAGAAAGCAGAGAAAAAGTGTCTCCTGACACCCGTTCCCTTGGTGCTGGATGAACGAACGTCTCTCCACTTGCTCAGTTCTGAGAGATAAGTATGTGTGAAAGCCGTCCTTCACCTAGCTTGTTGGGAACACAAAGTTTCTTTTCAGTTGCAAACTCAATTCCATACATATATATTGGGAGGTACTAGCTCCAACTCGGTTTTACAGTGAAAACTGCAGGAACTTCCAACCGGCACTAGGAAACAGACTGAGAAAGCAGAGAAAAAGTGTCTCCTGCAACCCGTTCCCTTGGTGCTAGATGAACGAACGCCTCTCCACTTGCTCAGTTCTGAGAGATAAGTGTGTGTGAAAGCCGTCCTTCACCTAGCTTGTTGGGAACACAAAGTTTCTTTTCAGTTGCAAACTCCTTTCCATACATATATATGATGAGGTACTAGCTCAAACTTGGTTTTACAGTGAAAACTGCAGGACTTTCAAACCGGCACTTGGAAACAGACTGAGAAAGCAGAGAAAAAGTGTCTCCTGCAACCCGTTCCCTTGGTTGTAGATGAACGAACGTCTCTCCACTTGCTCAGTTCTGAGGGATAAGTGTGTGTGAAAGCCGTCCTTCACCTAGCTTGATGGGAACACAAAGCTTCTTTTCAGTTGCAAACTCCATTCCATACATATATATTGGGAGGTACTAGCTCCAACTCGATTTTACAGTGAAAACTGCAGGAACTTCCAACCGGCACTAGGAAACAGACTGAGAAAGCAGAGAAAAAGTGTCTCCTGCAACCCGTTCCCTTGGTGCTAGATGAACGAACGCCTCTCCACTTGCTCAGTTCTGAGAGATAAGTGTGTGTGAAAGCCGTCCTTCACCTAGCTTGTTGGGAACACAAAGTTTCTTTTCAGTTGCAAACTCCATTCCATACATATATATGGGGAGGTACTAGCTCAAAATCGGTTTTACAGTGAAAACTGCAGGACTTTCAAACCGGCACTAGGAAACAGACTGAGAAAGCAGAAAAAAAGTGTCTTCTGCAACACGTTCCCTTGGTGCTAGATGAAAGAACGTCTCTCCACTTGCTCATTTCTGAGAGATAAGTGTGTGTGAAAGCCGTCCTTCACCTAGCTTGTTGGGAACACAAAGTTTCTTTTCAGTTGCAAACTCCATTCCTTACATATATATAGGGAGGTACTAGCTCCAACTCGGTTTTACAGTGAAAACTGCAGGAACTTCAAACCGGCACTAGGAAACAGACTGAGAAAGCTGAGAAATAGTGTCTCCTGCAACCCATTCCCTTGGGGCTAGATGAACGAACGTCTCTCCACTTGCTCAGTTCTGAGAGATAAGTGTGTGTGAAAGCCGTCCTTCACCTAGCTTGTTGGGAACACAGAGTTTCTTTTCAGTTGCAAACTCCACTCCATCCATATATATGGGGAGGTACTTTCTCCAATTCGGTTTTACAGTGAAATTTGCAGGAACTTCAAACCGGCACTAGGAAACAGACTGAGAAAGCAGAGAAAAAATGTCTCCTGCAATCCGTTCCCTTGGTGCTAGATGAACGAACGTCTCTCCACTTGCTCAGTTCTGAGAGAAAAGTGTGTGTGAAAGCCGTCCTTAAACTAGCTTGTTGGTAATACAAAGTTTCTTTTCAGTTGCAAACTCCATTCCATACATATATATGGGGAGGTACTAGCTCCAAATCGGTTTTACAGTGAAAACTGCAGGAATTTCCAACCGGCACTAGGAACAGACTGAGAAAGCAGAGAAAAAGTGTCTCCTGCAACCCGTTCCCTTTGTGCTAGATGAACGAACGTCTCTCCAATTGCTCAGTTCTGAGAGATATGTGTGTGTGAAAGCCGTCCTTCACCTAGCTTGTTGGGAACACAAAGATTCTTTTCAGTTGCAAACTCCTTTCCATACATATATATGATGAGGTACTAGCTCAAACTCGGTTTTACAGTGAAAACTGCAGGACTTTCAAACCGGCACTTGGAAACAAACTGAGAAAGCAGAGAAAAAGTGTCTCCTGCAACCCGTTCCCTTGGTTGTAGATGAACGAACGTCTCTCCACTTGCTCAGTTCTGAGAGATAAGTGTGTGTGAAAGCCGTCCTTCACCTAGCTTGATGGGAAAACAAAGCTTCTTTTCAGTTGCAAACTCCATTCCATACATATATATGGGGAGGTACTAGCTCAAACTCGGTTTTACAGTGAAAACTGCAGGAACTTCAATCCGGCACTAGGAAACAGACTGAGAAAGCAGAGAAAAAGTGTCCCCTGCAATCCGTTCCCTTGGTACTAGATGAACGAACGTCTCTCCACTTGCTCAGTTCTGATAGATAAGTGTGTGTGAAAGCCGTCCTTCAGCTAGCTTGTTGGGAACACAAAGTTTCTTTTCAGTTGCAAACTCCATTCCATACATATATATGGGGAGGTACTAGCTCCAACTCTGTTTTACAGTGAAAACTGCAGGAAATTCAAACCGGCACTAGGAAACAGACTGAGAAAACAGAGAAAAAGTGTCTCCTGCAACCCCTTCCCTTGGTGCTAGATGAACGAACGTCTCTCCACTTGCTCAGTTCTGAGAGATAAGTGTGTGTGAAAGCCGTCCTTCACCTAGCTTGTTGGGAACACAAAGTTTCTTTTCAGTTGCAAACTCCATTCCATACATATATTTGGCGAGGTTCTAGCTCCAACTCGGTGTGACAGTGAAAACTGCAGGAACTTCAATCCGGCACTAGGAAACAGACTGAGAAAGCAGAGAAAAAGTGTCTCCTGCAAACAGTTCCCTTGGTGCTAGATGAACGAACGTCTCTCCACTTGCTCAGTTCTGATAGATAAGTGTGTGTGAAAGCCGTCCTTCACCTAGCTTGTTGGGAACACAAAGTTTCTTTTCAGTTGCAAACTCCATTCCATACATATACATGGGGAGGTAAAAGCTCCAACTCGGTTTTACAGTGAAAACTGCAGGAACTTCAAACCGACCCTAGGAAACAGACTGAGAAAGCATAGAAAAAGTGTCTCCTGCAACCCGTTCCCTTGGTGCTAGATGAACGAACGTCTCTCCACTTGCTCAGTTCTGAGAGATAATTGTGTGTGAAAGCCGTCCTTCAACTAGCTTGTTGGGAACACAAAGTTTCTTTTCAGTTGCAAACTCCATTCCATACATATATATGGGGAGGTACTAGCTCCAACTCTGTTTTACAGTGAAAACTGCAGGAAATTCAAACCGGCACTAGGAAACAGACTGAGAAAACAGAGAAAATGTGTCTCCTGCAACCCGTTCCCTTGGTGCTTAATGAACGAACGTCTCTCCACTTGCTCAGTTCTGAGAGATAAGTGTGTGTGAAAGCCGTCCTTCAACTTGCTTGTTGGGAACACAAAGTTTCTTTTCAGTTGCAAACTCCATTCCATACATATATATGGGGAGGTACTAGCTCCAACTCTGTTTTACAGTGAAAACTGCAGGAAATTCAAACCGGCACTAGGAAACAGACTGAGAAAACAGAAAAAAAATTGTCCCCTGCAACCCGTTCCCTTGGTGCTAAATGAACGAACGTCTCTCCACTTGCTCAGTTCTGAGAGATAAGTGTGTGTGAAAGCCGTCCTTCACCTAGCTTGTTGGGAACACAAAGTTTCTTTTCAGTTGCAAACTCCATTCCATACATATATTTGGGGAGGTTCTAGCTCCAACTCGGTGTGACAGTGAAAACTGCAGGAACTTCAAACGGCACTAGGAAACAGAATGAGAAAGCAGAGAAAAAGTGTCCCCTGCAACCCGTTCCCTTGGTCCTAGATGAATGAACGTCTCTCCACTTGCTCAGTTCTGAGAGATAAGTGTGTGTGAAAGCCGTACTTCAACTAGCTTGTTGGGAACACAAAGTTTCTTTTCAGTTGCAATCTCCAATCCATCCATATATATTGGGAGGTACTAGCTCCAACACGGTTTGACAGTGAAAACTGCAGGAACCACAAACCGGCACTAGGAAACAGACTGAGAAAACAGAGAAAAAGTGTCTCCTGCAACCCGTTCCCTTGATTGTAGATGAACGAACGTCTCTCCACTTGATCAGTTCTGAGAGATAAGTGTGTGTGAAAGCCGTCCTTCACCTAGCTTGTTGGGAACACAAAGTTTCTTTACAGTTGCAAACTCCATTCCATACATATATATGGGGAGGTACTAGCTCAAACTCGGTTTTACAGTGAAAACTGCATGACCTTCAAACCGGCACTAGGAAACAGACTGAGAAACTGAGAAAAAGTGTCTCCTGCAACACGTTCCCTTGGTGCTAGATGAAAGAACGTCTCTCCACTTGCTCATTTCTGAGAGATAAGTGTGTGTGAAAGCGGACCTTCACCTAGCTTGTTGGGAACACAAAGTTTCTTTTCAGTTGCAAACTCCATTTCTTACATATATATAGGGAGGTACTAGCTCCAACTCGGGTTTACAGTGAAAACTGCAGGAACTTCAAACCGGCACTAGGAAACAGACTGAGAAATCAGAGAAAAAGTGTCTCCTGCAACCCGATCCCTTGGTGCTAGATGAACGAACGTCTCTCCACTTGCTTAGTTCTGAGAGATAATTGTGTGTGAAAGCCGTCCTTCAACTAGCTTGTTGGGAACACAAAGTTTCTTTTCAGTTGCAAACTCCATTCCATACATATATATGGGGAGGTACTAGCTCAAATTCGGTTTTACAGTGAAAACTGCAGGACCTTCAAACCGGCACTAGGAAACAGACTGAGAAAGCAGAGAAAAAGTGTCTCCTGCAACCCGTTCCCTTGGTGCTAAATGAACGAACGTCTCTCCACTTGCTCAGTTCTGAGAGATAAGTGTGTGTGAAAGCCGTCCTTCACCTAGCTTTTTGGGAACACAAAGTTTCTTTTCAGTTGCAAACTCCATTCCATACATATATTTGGGGAGGTTCTAGCTCCAACTCGGTGTGACAGTGAAAACTGCAGGAACTTCAAACGGCACTAGGAAACAGAATGAGAAAGCAGAGAAAAAGTGTCCCCTGCAACCCGTTCCCTTGGTGCTAGATGAATGAACGTCTCTCCACTTGCTCAGTTCTGAGAGATAAGTGTGTGTGAAAGCCGTACTTCAACTAGATTGTTGGGAACACAAAGTTTCTTTTCAGTTGCAAACTCCACTCCATCCATATATATTGGGAGGTACTAGCTCCAACACGGTTTGACAGTGAAAACTGCAGGAACCACAAACCGGCACTAGGAAACAGACTGAGAAAACAGAGAAAAAGTGTCTCCTGCAACCCGTTCCCTTGATTGTAGATGAACGAACGTCTCTCCACTTGATCAGTTCTGAGAGATAAGTGTGTGTGAAAGCCGTCCTTCACCTAGCTTGTTGGGAACACAAAGTTTCTTTACAGTTGCAAACTCCATTCCATACATATATATGGGGTGGTACTAGCTCCAATTCTGTTTTACAGTGAAAACTGCAGGAACATCAAACCGGCACTAGGAAACAGACTGAGAAATCAGAGAAAAAGTGTCTCCTGCAACCCGATCCCTTGGTGCTAGATGAACGAACGTCTCTCCACTTGCTCAGTTCTGAGAGATTATTGTGTGTGAAAGCCGTCCTTCAACTAGCTTGTTGGGAACACAAAGTTTCTTTTCAGTTGCAAACTCCATTCCATACATATATATGGGGAGGTACTAGCTCAAACTCGGTTTTACAGTGAAAACTGCATGACCTTCAAACCGGCACTAGGAAACAGACTGAGAAACTGAGAAAAAGTGTCTCCTGCAACACGTTCCCTTGGTGCTAGATGAAAGAACGTCTCTCCACTTGCTCATTTCTGAGAGATAAGTGTGTGTGAAAGCGGACCTTCACCTAGCTTGTTGGGAACACAAAGTTTCTTTTCAGTTGCAAACTCCATTTCTTACATATATATAGGGAGGTACTAGCTCCAACTCGGTTTTACAGTGAAAACTGCAGGAACTTCAAACCGGCACTAGGAAACAGACTGAGAAATCAGAGAAAAAGTGTCTCCTGCAACCCGATCCCTTGGTGCTAGATGAACAAACGTCTCTCCACTTGCTTAGTTCTGAGAGATAATTGTGTGTGAAAGCCGTCCTTCAACTAGCTTGTTGGGAACACAAAGTTTCTTTTCAGTTGCAAACTCCATTCCATACATATATATGGGGAGGTACTAGCTCAAATTCGGTTTTACAGTGAAAACTGCAGGACCTTCAAACCGGCACTAGGAAACAGACTGAGAAAGCAGAGAAAAAGTGTCTCCTGCAACACGTTCCCTTGGTGCTAGATGAAAGAACGTCTCTCCACTTGCTCATTTCTGAGAGATAAGTGTGTGTGAAAGCGGTCCTTCACCTAGCTTGTTGGGAACACAAAGTTTCTTTTCAGTTGCAAACTCCATTCCTTACATATATATAGGGAGGTACTAGCTCCAAATCGGTTTTACAGTGAAAACTGCAGGAACTTCAAACCGGCACAAGGAAACAGACTGAGAAAGCTGAGAAATTGTGTCTCCTGCAACCCATTCCCTTGGGGCTAGATGAACGAACGTCTCTCCACTTGCTCAGTTCTGAGAGATAAATGTGTGTGAAAGCCGTCCTTCACCTAGCTTGTTGGGAACACAAAGTTTCTTTTCAGTTGCAAACTCCATTCCATACATATATTTGGGGAGGTTCTAGCTCCAACTCGGTGTGACAGTGAAAACTGCAGGAACTTCAAACCGGCACTAGGAAACAGACTGAGAAAGCAGAGAAAAAGTGTCCCCTGCAACCCGTTCCCTTGGTGCTAGATGAATGAACGTCTCTCCACTTGCTCAGTTCTGAGAGATGTGTGTGTGTGAAAGCCGTACTTCAACTAGCTTGTTGGGAACACAAAGTTTCTTTTCAGTTGCAATCTCCACTCCATCCATATATATGGGGAAGTACTAGCTCCAACTCGGTTTGACAGTGAAAACTGCAGGAACCTCAAACCGGCACTAGGAAACAGACTGAGAAAACAGAGAAAAAGTGTCTCCTGCAACCCGTTCCCTTGATTGTAGATGAACGAACGTCTCTCCACTTGCTCAGTTCTGAGAGATAAGTGTGTGTGAAAGCCGTCCTTCACCTAGCTTGTTGGGAACACAAAGTTTCTTTTCAGTTGCAAACTCCATTCCATACATATATATGGGGAGGTACTAGCTCAAACTCGGTTTTACAGTGAAAACTGCAGGACCTTCAAACCGGCACTAGGAAACAGACTGAGAAAGCAGAGAAAAAGTGTCTCCTGCAACACGTTCCCTTGGTGCTAGATGAAAGAACGTCTCTCCACTTGCTCATTTCTGAGAGATAAGTGTGTGTGGAAGCGGTCCTTCACCTAGCTTGTTGGGAACACAAAGTTTCTTTTCAGTTGCAAACTCTATTCCTTACATATATATAGGGAGGTACTAGCTCCAACTCGGTTTTACAGTGAAAACTGCAGGAACTTCAAACCGGCACTAGGAAACAGACTGAGAAATCAGAGAAATAGTTTCTCCTGCAACCCGATCCCTTGGTGCTAGATGAACGAACGTCTCTCCACTTGCTTAGTTCTGAGAGATAATTGTGTGTGAAAGCCGTCCTTCAACTAGCTTGTTGGGAACACAAAGTTTCTTTTCAGTTGCAAACTCCATTCCATACATATATATGGGGAGGTAGTAGCTCAAACTCGGTTTTACAGTGAAAACTGCAGGACCTTCAAACCGGCACTAGGAAACAGACTGAGAAAGCAGAGAAAAAGTGTCTCCTCCAACACGTTCCCTTGGTGCTAGATGAAAGAACGTCTCTCCACTTGCTCATTTCTGAGAGATAAGTGTGTGTGAAAGCGGTCCTTCACCTAGCTTGTTGGGAACACAAAGTTTCTTTTCAGTTGCAAACTCCATTTCTTACATATATATAGGGAGGTACTAGCTCCAAATCGGTTTTACAGTGAAAACTGCAGGAACTTCAAACCGGCACTAGGAAACAGACTGAGAAAGCTGAGAAATTGTGTCTCCTGCAACCCATTCCCTTGGGGCTAGATGAACGAACGTCTCTCCACTTGCTCAGTTCTGAGAGATAAATGTGTGTGAAAGCCGTCCTTCACCTAGCTTGTTGGGAACACAAAGTTTCTTTTCAGTTGCAAACTCCATTCCATACATATATTTGTGGAGGTTCTAGCTCCAACTCGGTGTGACAGTGAAAACTGCAGGAACTTCAAACCGGCACTAGGAAACAGACTGAGAAAGCAGAGAAAAAGTGTCCCCTGCAACCCGTTCCCTTGGTGCTAGATGAATGAACGTCTCTCCACTTGCTCAGTTCTGAGAGATAAGTGTGTGTGAAAGCCGTACTTCAACTAGCTTGTTGGGAACACAAAGTTTCTTTTCAGTTGCAATCTCCACTCCATCCATATATATGGGGAGGTACTAGCTCCAACTCGGTTTGACAGTGAAAACTGCAGGAACCTCAAACCGGCACTAGGAAACAGACTGAGTAAACAGAGAAAAAGTGTCTCCTGCAACCAGTTCCCTTGATTGTAGATGAACGAACGTCTCTCCACTTGCTCAGTTCTGAGAGATAATTGTGTGTGAAAGCCGTCCTTCACCTAGCTTGTTGGGAACACAAAGTTTCATTTCAGTTGCAAACTCCATTCCATACATATATTTGGCGAGGTTCTAGCTCCAACTCGGTGTGACAGTGAAAACTGCAGGAACTTCAATCCGGCACTAGGAAACAGACTGAGAAAGCAAAGAAAAAGTGTCCCCTGCAATCCGTTCCCTTGGTGCTAGATGAACGAACGTCTCTCCACTTGCTCAGTTCTGAGAGATAAGTGTGTGTGAAAGCCGTCCATCACCTAGCTTGTTGGGAACACAAAGTTTCTTTTCAGTTGCAAACTCCATTCCATACATATATATGGGGAGGTAAAAGCTCCAACTCGCTTTTACAGTGAAAACTGCAGGAACTTCAAACCGACCCTAGGAAACACACTGAGAAAGCATAGAAAAAGTGTCTCCTGCAACCCGTTCCCTTGGTGCTAGATGAACGAACGTCTCTCCACTTGCTCAGTTCTGAGAGATAATTGTGTGTGAAAGCCGTCCTTCAACTAGCTTGTTGGGAACACAAAGTTTCTTTTCAGTTGCAAACTCCATTCCATACATATATATGGGGAGGTACTAGCTCCAACTCTGTTTTACAGTGAAAACTGCAGGAAATTCAAACCGGCACTAGGAAACAGACTGAGAAAACAGAGAAAAAGTGTCTCCTGCAACCCGTTCCCTTGGTGCTAAATGAACGAACGTCTCTCCACTTGCTCAGTTCTGAGAGATAAGTGTGTGTGAAAGCCGTCCTTCAACTTGCTTGTTGGGAACACAAAGTTTCTTTTCAGTTGCCAACTCCATTCCATACATATATATGGGGAGGTACTAGCTCCAACTCTGTTTTACAGTGAAAACTGCAGGAAATTCAAACCGGCACTAGGAAACAGACTGAGAAAACAGAAAAAAAGTGTCTCCTGCAACCCGTTCCCTTGGTGCTAAATGAACGAACGTCTCTCCACTTGCTCAGTTCTGAGAGATAAGTGTGTGTGAAAGCCGTCCTTCACCTAGCTTGTTGGGAACACAAAGTTTCTTTTCAGTTGCAAACTCCATTCCATACATATATTTGGGGAGGTTCTAGCTCCAACTCGGTGTGACAGTGAAAACTGCAGGAACTTCAAAGCGGCACTAGGAAACAGAATGAGAAAGCAGAGAAAAAGTGTCCCCTGCAACCCGTTCCCTTGGTGCTAGATGAATGAACGTCTCTCCACTTGCTCAGTTCTGAGAGATAAGTGTGTGTGAAAGCCGTACTTCAACTAGCTTGTTGGGAACACAAAGTTTCTTTTCAGTTGCAATCTCCACTCCATCCATATATATTGGGAGGTACTAGCTCCAACACGGTTTGACAGTGAAAACTGCAGGAACCACAAACCGGCACTAGGAAACAGACTGAGAAAACAGAGAAAAAGTGTCTCCTGCAACCCGTTCCCTTGATTGTAGATGAACGAACGTCTCTCCACTTGCTCATTTCTGAGAGATAAGTGTGTGTGAAAGCGGACCTTCACCTAGCTTGTTGGGAACACAAAGTTTCTTTTCAGTTGCAAACTCCATTTCTTACATATATATAGGGAGGTACTAGCTCCAACTCGGTTTTACAGTGAAAACTGCAGGAGCTTCAAACCGGCACTAGGAAACAGACTGAGAAATCAGAGAAAAAGTGTCTCCTGCAACAAGAACCCTTGGTGCTAGATGAACGAACGTCTCTCCACTTGCTTAGTTCTGAGAGATAATTGTGTGTGAAAGCCGTCCTTCAACTAGCTTGTTGGGAACACAAAGTTTCTTTTCAGTTGCAAACTCCATTCCATACATATATATGGGGAGGTACTAGCTCAAATTCGGTTTTACAGTGAAAACTGCAGGACCTTCAAACCGGCACTAGGAAACAGACTGAGAAAGCAGAGAAAAAGTGTCTCCTGCAACACGTTCCCTTGGTGCTAGATGAAAGAACGTCTCTCCACTTGCTCATTTCTGAGAGATAAGTGTGTGTGAAAGCGGTCCTTCACCTAGCTTGTTGGGAACACAAAGTTTCTTTTCAGTTGCAAACTCCATTCCTTACATATATATAGGGAGGTACTAGCTCCAAATCGGTTTTACAGTGAAAACTGCAGGAACTTCAAACCGGCACAAGGAAACAGACTGAGAAAGCTGAGAAATTGTGTCTCCTGCAACCCATTCCCTTGGGGCTAGATGAACGAACGTCTCTCCACTTGCTCAGTTCTGAGAAATAAATGTGTGTGAAAGCCGTCCTTCACCTAGCTTGTTGGGAACACAAAGTTTCTTTTCAGTTGCAAACTCCATTCCATACATATATTTGGGGAGGTTCTAGCTCCAACTCGGTGTGACAGTGAAAACTGCAGGAACTTCAAACCGGCACTAGGAAACAGACTGAGAAAGCAGAGAAAAAGTGTCCCCTGCAACCCGTTCCCTTGGTGCTAGATGAATGAACGTCTCTCCACTTGCTCAGTTCTGAGAGATAAGTGTGTGTGAAAGCCGTACTTCAACTAGCTTGTTGGGAACACAAAGTTTCTTTTCAGTTGCAATCTCCACTCCATCCATATATATGGGGAGGTACTAGCTCCAACTCGGTTTGACAGTGAAAACTGCAGGAACCTCAAACCGGCACTAGGAAACAGACTGAGAAAACAGAGAAAAAGTGTCTCCTGCAACCCGTTCCCTTGATTGTAGATGAACGAACGTCTCTCCACTTGCTCAGTTCTGAGAGATAAGTGTGTGTGAAAGCCGTCCTTCACCTAGCTTGTTGGGAACACAAAGTTTCTTTACAGTTGCAAACTCCATTCCATACATATAAATGGGGTGGTACTAGCTCCAATTCGGTTTTACAGTGAAAACTGCAGGAACATCAAACCGGCACTAGGAAACAGACTGAGAAATCAGAGAAAAAGTGTCTCCTGCAACCCGATCCCTTGGTGCTAGATGAACGAACGTCTCTCCACTTGCTCAGTTCTGAGAGATAATTGTGTGTGAAAGCCGTCCTTCAACTAGCTTGTTGGGAACACAAAGTTTCTTTTCAGTTGCAAACTCCATTCCATACATATATATGGGGAGGTACTAGCTCAAACTCGGATTTACAGTGAAAACTGCAGGACCTTCAAACCGGCACTAGGAAACAGACTGAGAAAGCAGAGAAAAAGTGTCTCCTGCAACACGTTCCCTTGGTGCTAGATGAAAGAACGTCTCTCCACTTGCTCATTTCTGAGAGATAAGTGTGTGTGGAAGCGGTCCTTCACCTAGCTTGTTGGGAACACAAAGTTTCTTTTCAGATGCAAACTCCATTCCTTACATATATATAGGGAGGTACTAGCTCCAACTCGGTTTTACAGTGAAAACTGCAGGAACTTCAAACCGGCACTAGGAAACAGACTGAGAAATCAGAGAAATAGTTTCTCCTGCAACCCGATCCCTTGGTGCTAGATGAACGAACGTCTCTCCACTTGCTTAGTTCTGAGAGATAATTGTGTGTGAAAGCCGTCCTTCAACTAGCTTGTTGGGAACACAAAGTTTCTTTTCAGTTGCAAACTCCATTCCATACATATATATGGGGAGGTAGTAGCTCAAACTCGGTTTTACAGTGAAAACTGCAGGACCTTCAAACCGGCACTAGGAAACAGACTGAGAAAGCAGAGAAAAAGTGTCTCCTCCAACACGTTCCCTTGGTGCTAGATGAAAGAACGTCTCTCCACTTGCTCATTTCTGAGAGATAAGTGTGTGTGAAAGCGGTCCTTCACCTAGCTTGTTGGGAACACAAAGTTTCTTTTCAGTTGCAAACTCCATTTCTTACATATATATAGGGAGGTACTAGCTCCAAATCGGTTTTACAGTGAAAACTGCAGGAACTTCAAACCGGCACTAGGAAACAGACTGAGAAAGCTGAGAAATTGTGTCTCCTGCAACCCATTCCCTTGGGGCTAGATGAACGAACGTCTCTCCACTTGCTCAGTTCTGAGAGATAAGTGTGTGTGAAAGCCGTCCTTCAACTTGCTTGTTGGGAACACAAAGTTTCTTTTCAGTTGCCAACTCCATTCCATACATATATATGGGGAGGTACTAGCTCCAACTCTGTTTTACAGTGAAAACTGCAGGAAATTCAAACCGGCACTAGGAAACAGACTGAGAAAACAGAAAAAAAGTGTCTCCTGCAACCCGTTCCCTTGGTGCTAAATGAACGAACGTCTCTCCACTTGCTCAGTTCTGAGAGATAAGTGTGTGTGAAAGCCGTCCTTCACCTAGCTTGTTGGGAACACAAAGTTTCTTTTCAGTTGCAAACTCCATTCCATACATATATTTGGGGAGGTTCTAGCTCCAACTCGGTGTGACAGTGAAAACTGCAGGAACTTCAAAGCGGCACTAGGAAACAGAATGAGAAAGCAGAGAAAAAGTGTCCCCTGCAACCCGTTCCTTTGGTGCTAGATGAATGAACGTCTCTCCACTTGCTCAGTTCTGAGAGATAAGTGTGTGTGAAAGCCGTACTTCAACTAGCTTGTTGGGAACACAAAGTTTCTTTTCAGTTGCAATCTCCACTCCATCCATATATATTGGGAGGTACTAGCTCCAACACGGTTTGACAGTGAAAACTGCAGGAACCACAAACCGGCACTAGGAAACAGACTGAGAAAACAGAGAAAAAGTGTCTCCTGCAACCCGTTCCCTTGATTGTAGATGAACGAACGTCTCTCCACTTGCTCATTTCTGAGAGATAAGTGTGTGTGAAAGCGGACCTTCACCTAGCTTGTTGGGAACACAAAGTTTCTTTTCAGTTGCAAACTCCATTTCTTACATATATATAGGGAGGTACTAGCTCCAACTCGGTTTTACAGTGAAAACTGCAGGAGCTTCAAACCGGCACTAGGAAACAGACTGAGAAATCAGAGAAAAAGTGTCTCCTGCAACAAGAACCCTTGGTGCTAGATGAACGAACGTCTCTCCACTTGCTTAGTTCTGAGAGATAATTGTGTGTGAAAGCCGTCCTTCAACTAGCTTGTTGGGAACACAAAGTTTCTTTTCAGTTGCAAACTCCATTCCATACATATATATGGGGAGGTACTAGCTCAAATTCGGTTTTACAGTGAAAACTGCAGGACCTTCAAACCGGCACTAGGAAACAGACTGAGAAAGCAGAGAAAAAGTGTCTCCTGCAACACGTTCCCTTGGTGCTAGATGAAAGAACGTCTCTCCACTTGCTCATTTCTGAGAGATAAGTGTGTGTGAAAGCGGTCCTTCACCTAGCTTGTTGGGAACACAAAGTTTCTTTTCAGTTGCAAACTCCATTCCTTACATATATATAGGGAGGTACTAGCTCCAACTCGGTGTGACAGTGAAAACTGCAGGAACTTCAAACCGGCACTAGGAAACAGACTGAGAAATCAGAGAAATAGTTTCTCCTGCAACCCGATTCCTTGGTGCTAGATGAACGAACGTCTCTCCACTTGCTTAGTTCTGAGAGATAATTGTGTGTGAAAGCCGTCCTTCAACTAGCTTGTTGGGAACACAAAGTTTCTTTTCAGTTGCAAACTCCATTCCATACATATATATGGGGAGGTAGTAGCTCAAACTCGGTTTTACAGTGAAAACTGCAGGACCTTCAAACCGGCACTAGGAAACAGACTGAGAAAGCAGAGAAAAAGTGTCTCTTCCAACACGTTCCCTTGGTGCTAGATGAAAGAACGTCTCTCCACTTGCTCATTTCTGAGAGATAAGTGTGTGTGAAAGCGGTCCTTCACCTAGCTTGTTGGGAACACAAAGTTTCTTTTCAGTTGCAAACTCCATTCCTTACATATATATAGGGAGGTACTAGCTCCAAATCGGTTTTACAGTGAAAACTGCAGGAACTTCAAAACGGCACAAGGAAACAGACTGAGAAAGCTGAGAAATTGTGTCTCCTGCAACCCATTCCCTTGGGGCTAGATGAACGAACGTCTCTCCACTTGCTCAGTTCTGAGAGATAAATGTGTGTGAAAGCCGTCCTTCACCTAGCTTGTTGGGAACACAAAGTTTCTTTTCAGTTGCAAACTACATTCCATACATATATTTGGGGAGGTTCTAGCTCCAACTCGGTGTGACAGTGAAAACTGCAGGAACTTCAAACCGGCACTAGGAAACAGACTGAGAAAGCAGAGAAAAAGTGTCCCCTGCAACCCGTTCCCTTGGTGCTAGATGAATGAACGTCTCTCCACTTGCTCAGTTCTGAGAGATAAGTGTGTGTGAAAGCCGTACTTCAACTAGCTTGTTGGGAACACAAAGTTTCTTTTCAGTTGCAATCTCCACTCCATCCATATATATGGGGAGGTACTAGCTCCAACTCGGTTTGACAGTGAAAACTGCAGGAACCTCAAACCGGCACTAGGAAACAGACTGAGAAAACAGAGAAAAAGTGTCTCCTGCAACCCGTTCCCTTGATTGTAGATGAACGAACGTCTCTCCACTTGCTCAGTTCTGAGAGATAAGTGTGTGTGAAAGCCGTCCTTCACCTAGCTTGTTGGGAACACAAAGTTTCTTTACAGTTGCAAACTCCATTCCATACATATATATGGGGTGGTACTAGCTCCAATTCGGTTTTACAGTGAAAACTGCAGGAACATCAAACCGGCACTAGGAAACAGACTGAGAAATCAGAGAAAAAGTGTCTCCTGCAACCCGATCCCTTGGTGCTAGATGAACGAACGTCTCTCCACTTGCTCAGTTCTGAGAGATAATTGTGTGTGAAAGCCGTCCTTCAACTAGCTTGTTGGGAACACAAAGTTTCTTTTCAGTTGGAAACTCCATTCCATACATATATATGGGGAGGTACTAGCTCAAATTCGGTTTTACAGTGAAAACTGCAGGACCTTCAAACCGGCACTAGGAAACAGACTGAGAAAGCAGAGAAAAAGTGTCTCCTGCAACACGTTCCCTTGGTGCTAGATGAAAGAACGTCTCTCCACTTGCTCATTTCTGAGAGATAAGTGTGGGTGGAAGCGGTCCTTCACCTAGCTTGTTGGGAACACAAAGTTTCTTTTCAGTTGCAAACTCCATTCCTTACATATATATAGGGAGGTACTAGCTCCAACTCGGTTTTACAGTGAAAACTGCAGGAACTTCAAACCGGCACTAGGAAACAGACTGAGAAATCAGAGAAATAGTTTCTCCTGCAGCCCGATCCCTTGGTGCTAGATGAACGAACGTCTCTCCACTTGCTTAGTTCTGAGAGATAATTGTGTGTGAAAGCCGTCCTTCAACTAGCTTGTTGGGAACACAAAGTTTCTTTTCAGTTGCAAACTCCATTCCATACATATATATGGGGAGGTAGTAGCTCAAACTCGGTTTTACAGTGAAAACTGCAGGACCTTCAAACCGGCACTAGGAAACAGACTGAGAAAGCAGAGAAAAAGTGTCTCCTCCAACAAGTTCCCTTGGTGCTAGATGAAAGAACGTCTCTCCACTTGCTCATTTCTGAGAGATAAGTGTGTGTGAAAGCGGTCCTTCACCTAGCTTGTTGGGAACACAAAGTTTCTTTTCAGTTGCAAACTCCATTCCTTACATATATATAGGGAGGTACTAGCTCCAAATCGGTTTTACAGTGAAAACTGCAGGAACTTCAAACCGGCACTAGGAAACAGACTGAGAAAGCTGAGAAATTGTGTCTCCTGCAACCCATTCCCTTGGGGCTAGATGAACGAACGTCTCTCCACTTGCTCAGTTCTGAGAGATAAATGTGTGTGAAAGCCGTCCTTCACCTAGCTTGTTGGGAACACAAAGTTTCTTTTCAGTTGCAAACTCCATTCCATACATATATTTGGGGAGGTTCTAGCTCCAACTCGGTGTGACAGTGAAAACTGCAGGAACTTCAAACCGGCACTAGGAAACAGACTGAGAAAGCAGAGAAAAAGTGTCCCCTGCAACCCGTTCCCTTGGTGCTAGATGAATGAATGTCTCTCCACTTGCTCAGTTCTGAGAGATAAGTGTGTGTGAAAGCCTTCCTTCACCTAGCTTGTTGGGAACACAAAGTTTCTTTACAGTTGCAAACTCCATTCCATACATATATATGGGGTGGTACTAGCTCCAATTCGGTTTTACAGTGAAAACTGCAGGAACATCAAACCGGCACTAGGAAACAGACTGAGAAATCAGAGAAAAAGTGTCTCCTGCAACCCGATCCCTTGGTGCTAGATGAACGAACGTCTCTCCACTTGCTCAGTTCTGAGAGATAATTGTGTGTGAAAGCCGTCCTTCAACTAGCTTGTTGGGAACACAAAGTTTCTTTTCAGTTGCAAACTCCATTCCATACATATATATGGGGAGGTACTAGCTCAAACTCGGTTTTACAGTGAAAACTGCATGACCTTCAAACCGGCACTAGGAAACAGACTGAGAAACTGAGAAAAAGTGTCTCCTGCAACACGTTCACTTGGTGCTAGATGAAAGAACGTCTCTCCACTTGCTCATTTCTGAGAGATAAGTGTGTGTGAAAGCGGTCCTTCACCTAGCTTGTTGGGAACACAAAGTTTCTTTTCAGGTGCAAACTCCATTTCTTACATATATATAGGGAGGTACTAGCTCCAACTCGGTTTTACAGTGAAAACTGCAGGAACTTCAAACCGGCACTAGGAAACAGACTGAGAAATCAGAGAAAAAGTGTCTCCTGCAACCCGATCCTTTGGTGCTAGATGAACGAACGTCTCTCCACTTGCTTAGTTCTGAGAGATAATTGTGTGTGAAAGCCGTCCTTCAACTAGCTTGTTGGGAACACAAAGTTTCTTTTCAGTTGCAAACTCCATTCCATACATATATATGGGGAGGTACTAGCTCAAACTCGGTTTTACAGTGAAAACTGCAGGACCTTCAAACCGGCACTAGGAAACAGACTGAGAAAGCAGAGAAAAAGTGTCTCCTGCAACACGTTCCCTTGGTGCTAGATGAAAGAACGTCTCTCCACTTGCTCATTTCTGAGAGATAAGTGTGTGTGAAAGCGGTCCTTCAGCTAGCTTGTTGGGAACACAAAGTTTCTTTTCAGTTGCAAACTCCATTCCTTACATATATATAGGGAGGTACTAGCTCCAACTCGGTTTTACAGTGAAAACTGCAGGAACTTCAAACCGGCACTAGGAAACAGACTGAGAAATCAGAGAAAAAGTGTCTCCTGCAACCCGATCCATTGGTGCTAGATGAACGAACGTCTCTCCACTTGCTTAGTTCTGAGAGATAATTGTGTGTGAAAGCCGTCCTTCAACTAGCTTGTTGGGAACACAAATTTTCTTTTCAGTTGCAAACTCCATTCCATACATATATATGGGGAGGTACTAGCTCAAACTCGGCTTTACAGTGAAAACTGCGGGACCTTCAAACCGGCACTAGGAAACAGACTGAGAAAGCAGAGAAAAAGTGTCTTCTGCAACACGTTCCCTTGGTGCTAGATGAAAGAACGTCTCTCCACTTGCTCATTTCTGAGAGATAAGTGTGTGTGAAAGCGGTACTTCAACTAGCTTGTTGGGAACACAAAGTTTCTTTTCAGTTGCAATCTCCACTCCATCCATATATATGGGGAGGTACTAGCTCAAACTCGGTTTGACAGTGAAAACTGCAGGAACCTCAAACCGGCACTAGGAAACAGACTGAGAAAACAGAGAAAAAGTGTCTCCTGCAAACCGTTCCCTTGATTGTAGATGAACGAACGTCTCTCCACTTGCTCAGTTCTGAGAGATAAGTGTGTGTGAAAGCCGTCCTTCACCTAGCTTGTTGGGAACACAAAGTTTCTTTACAGTTGCAAACTCCATTCCATACATATATATGGGGTGGTACTAGCTCCAATTCGGTTTTACAGTGAAAACTGCAGGAACATCAAACCGGCACTAGGAAACAGACTGAGAAATCAGAGAAAAAGTGTCTCCTGCAACCCGATCCCTTGGTGCTAGATGAACGAACGTCTCTCCACTTGCTCAGTTCTGAGAGATAATTGTGTGTGAAAGCCGTCCTTCAACTAGCTTGTTGGGAACACAAAGTTTCTTTTCAGTTGGAAACTCCATTCCATACATATATATGGGGAGGTACTAGCTCAAATTCGGTTTTACAGTGAAAACTGCAGGACCTTCAAACCGGCACTAGGAAACAGACTGAGAAAGCAGAGAAAAAGTGTCTCCTGCAACACGTTCCCTTGGTGCTAGATGAAAGAACGTCTCTCCACTTGCTCATTTCTGAGAGATAAGTGTGGGTGGAAGCGGTCCTTCACCTAGCTTGTTGGGAACACAAAGTTTCTTTTCAGTTGCAAACTCCATTCCTTACATATATATAGGGAGGTACTAGCTCCAACTCGGTTTTACAGTGAAAACTGCAGGAACTTCAAACCGGCACTAGGAAACAGACTGAGAAATCAGAGAAATAGTTTCTCCTGCAGCCCGATCCCTTGGTGCTAGATGAACGAACGTCTCTCCACTTGCTTAGTTCTGAGAGATAATTGTGTGTGAAAGCCGTCCTTCAACTAGCTTGTTGGGAACACAAAGTTTCTTTTCAGTTGCAAACTCCATTCCATACATATATATGGGGAGGTAGTAGCTCAAACTCGGTTTTACAGTGAAAACTGCAGGACCTTCAAACCGGCACTAGGAAACAGACTGAGAAAGCAGAGAAAAAGTGTCTCCTCCAACAAGTTCCCTTGGTGCTAGATGAAAGAACGTCTCTCCACTTGCTCATTTCTGAGAGATAAGTGTGTGTGAAAGCGGTCCTTCACCTAGCTTGTTGGGAACACAAAGTTTCTTTTCAGTTGCAAACTCCATTCCTTACATATATATAGGGAGGTACTAGCTCCAAATCGGTTTTACAGTGAAAACTGCAGGAACTTCAAACCGGCACTAGGAAACAGACTGAGAAAGCTGAGAAATTGTGTCTCCTGCAACCCATTCCCTTGGGGCTAGATGAACGAACGTCTCTCCACTTGCTCAGTTCTGAGAGATAAATGTGTGTGAAAGCCGTCCTTCACCTAGCTTGTTGGGAACACAAAGTTTCTTTTCAGTTGCAAACTCCATTCCATACATATATTTGGGGAGGTTCTAGCTCCAACTCGGTGTGACAGTGAAAACTGCAGGAACTTCAAACCGGCACTAGGAAACAGACTGAGAAAGCAGAGAAAAAGTGTCCCCTGCAACCCGTTCCCTTGGTGCTAGATGAATGAACGTCTCTCCACTTGCTCAGTTCTGAGAGATAAGTGTGTGTGAAAGCCTTCCTTCACCTAGCTTGTTGGGAACACAAAGTTTCTTTACAGTTGCAAACTCCATTCCATACATATATATGGGGTGGTACTAGCTCCAATTCGGTTTTACAGTGAAAACTGCAGGAACATCAAACCGGCACTAGGAAACAGACTGAGAAATCAGAGAAAAAGTGTCTCCTGCAACCCGATCCCTTGGTGCTAGATGAACGAACGTCTCTCCACTTGCTCAGTTCTGAGAGATAATTGTGTGTGAAAGCCGTCCTTCAACTAGCTTGTTGGGAACACAAAGTTTCTTTTCAGTTGCAAACTCCATTCCATACATATATATGGGGAGGTACTAGCTCAAACTCGGTTTTACAGTGAAAACTGCATGACCTTCAAACCGGCACTAGGAAACAGACTGAGAAACTGAGAAAAAGTGTCTCCTGCAACACGTTCACTTGGTGCTAGATGAAAGAACGTCTCTCCACTTGCTCATTTCTGAGAGATAAGTGTGTGTGAAAGCGGTCCTTCACCTAGCTTGTTGGGAACACAAAGTTTCTTTTCAGGTGCAAACTCCATTTCTTACATATATATAGGGAGGTACTAGCTCCAACTCGGTTTTACAGTGAAAACTGCAGGAACTTCAAACCGGCACTAGGAAACAGACTGAGAAATCAGAGAAAAAGTGTCTCCTGCAACCCGATCCTTTGGTGCTAGATGAACGAACGTCTCTCCACTTGCTTAGTTCTGAGAGATAATTGTGTGTGAAAGCCGTCCTTCAACTAGCTTGTTGGGAACACAAAGTTTCTTTTCAGTTGCAAACTCCATTCCATACATATATATGGGGAGGTACTAGCTCAAACTCGGTTTTACAGTGAAAACTGCAGGACCTTCAAACCGGCACTAGGAAACAGACTGAGAAAGCAGAGAAAAAGTGTCTCCTGCAACACGTTCCCTTGGTGCTAGATGAAAGAACGTCTCTCCACTTGCTCATTTCTGAGAGATAAGTGTGTGTGAAAGCGGTCCTTCAGCTAGCTTGTTGGGAACACAAAGTTTCTTTTCAGTTGCAAACTCCATTCCTTACATATATATAGGGAGGTACTAGCTCCAACTCGGTTTTACAGTGAAAACTGCAGGAACTTCAAACCGGCACTAGGAAACAGACTGAGAAATCAGAGAAAAAGTGTCTCCTGCAACCCGATCCCTTGGTGCTAGATGAACGAACGTCTCTCCACTTGCTTAGTTCTGAGAGATAATTGTGTGTGAAAGCCGTCCTTCAACTAGCTTGTTGGGAACACAAATTTTATTTTCAGTTGCAAACTCCATTCCATACATATATATGGGGAGGTACTAGCTCAAACTCGGCTTTACAGTGAAAACTGCGGGACCTTCAAACCGGCACTAGGAAACAGACTGAGAAAGCAGAGAAAAAGTGTCTTCTGCAACACGTTCCCTTGGTGCTAGATGAAAGAACGTCTCTCCACTTGCTCATTTCTGAGAGATAAGTGTGTGTGAAAGCGGTCCTTCACCTAGCTTGTTGGGAACACAAAGTTTCTTTTCAGTTGCAAACTCCATTCCTTACATATATATAGGGAGGTACTAGCTCCAACTCGGTTTTACAGTGAAAACTGCAGGAACTTCAAACCGGCACTAGGAAACAGACTGAGAAATCAGAGAAAAAGTGTCTCCTGCAACCCGATCCCTTGGTGCTAGATGAACGAACGTCTCTCCACTTGCTTAGTTCTGAGAGATAATTGTGTGTGAAAGCCGTCCTTCAACTAGCTTGTTGGGAACACAAAGTTTCTTTTCAGTTGCAAACTCCATTCCATACATATATATGGGGAGGTACTAGCTCAAATTCGGTTTTACAGTGAAAACTGCCGGACCTTCAAACCGGCACTAGGAAACAGACTGAGAAAGCAGAGAAAAAGTGTCTCCTGCAACACGTTCCCTTGGTGCTAGATGAAAGAACGTCTCTCCACTTGCTCATTTCTGAGAGATAAGTGTGTGTGGAAGCGGTCCTTCACCTAGCTTGTTGGGAACACAAAGTTTCTTTTCAGTTGCAAACTCCATTCCTTACATATATATAGGGAGGTACTAGCTCCAACTCGGTTTTACAGTGAAAACTGCAGGAACTTCAAACCGGCACTAGGAAACAGACTGAGAAATCAGAGAAATAGTTTCTCCTGCAACCCGATCCCTTGGTGCTAGATGAACGAACGTCTCTCCACTTGCTTAGTTCTGAGAGATAATTGTGTGTGAAAGCCGTCCTTCAACTAGCTTGTTGGGAACACAAAGTTTCTTTTCAGTTGCAAACTCCATTCCATACATATATATGGGGAGGTAGTAGCTCAAACTCGGTTTTAGAGTGAAAACTGCAGGACCTTCAAACCGGCACTAGGAAACAGACTGAGAAAGCAGAGAAAAAGTGTCTCCTCCAACACGTTCCCTTGGTGCTAGATGAAAGAACGTCTCTCCACTTGCTCATTTCTGAGAGATAAGTGTGTGTGAAAGCGGTCCTTCACCCAGCTTGTTGGGAACACAAAGTTTCTTTTCAGTTGCAAACTCCATTCCTTACATATATATAGGGAGGTACTAGCTCCAAATCGGTTTTACAGTGAAAACTGCAGGAACTTCAAACCGGCACTAGGAAACAGACTGAGAAAGCTGAGAAATTGTGTCTCCTGCAACCCATTCCCTTGGGGCTAGATGAACGAACGTCTCTCCACTTGCTCAGTTCTGAGAGATATATGTGTGTGAAAGCCGTCCTTCACCTAGCTTGTTGGGAACACAAAGTTTCTTTTCAGTTGCAAACTCCATTCCATACATATATTTGGGGAGGTTCTAGCTCCAACTCGGTGTGACAGTGAAAAATGCAGGAACTTCAAACCGGCACTAGGAAACAGACTGAGAAAGCAGAGAAAAAGTGTCCCCTGCAACCCGTTCCCTTGGTGCTAGATGAATGAACGTCTCTCCACTTGCTCAGTTCTGAGAGATAAGTGTGTGTGAAAGCCGTACTTCAACTAGCTTGTTGGGAACACAAAGTTTCTTTTCAGTTGCAATCTCCACTCCATCCTTATATATGGGGAGGTACTAGCTCCAACTCGGTTTTACAGTGAAAACTGCAGGAACCTCAAACCGGCACTAGGAAACAGACTGAGAAATAAGAGAAAAAGTGTCTCCTGCAACCCGATCCCTTGGTGCTAGATGAACGAACGTCTCTCCACTTGCTCAGTTCTGAGAGATAATTGTGTGTGAAAGCCGTCCTTCAACTAGCTTGTTGGGAACACAAAGTTTCTTTTCAGTTGCAAACTCCATTCCATACATATTTATGGGGAGGTACTAGCTCAAACTCGGTTTTACAGTGAAAACTGCATGACCTTCAAACCGGCACTAGGAAACAGACTGAGAAACTGAGAAAAAGTGTCTCCTGCAACACGTTCCCTTGGTGCTAGATGAAAGAACGTCTCTCCACTTGCTCATTTCTGAGAGATAAGTGTGTGTGAAAGCGGTCCTTCACCTAGCTTGTTGGGAACACAAAGTTTCTTTTCAGTTGCAAACTCCATTTCTTACATATATATAGGGAGGTACTAGCTCCAACTCGGTTTTACAGTGAAAACTGCAGGAACTTCAAACCGGCACTAGGAAACAGACTGAGAAAGCAGAGAAAAAGTGTCTCCTGCAACACGTTCCCTTGGTGCTAGATGAAAGAACGTCTCTCCACTTGCTCATTTCTGAGAGATAAGTGTGTGTGGAAGCGGTCCTTCACCTAGCTTGTTGGGAACACAAAGTTTCTTTTCAGTTGCAAACTCCATTCCTTACATATATATAGGGAGGTACTTGCTCCAACTCGGTTTTACAGTGAAAACTGCAGGAACTTCAAACCGGCACTAGGAAACAGACTGAGAAATCAGAGAAATAGTTTCTCCTGCAACCCGATCCCTTGGTGCTAGATGAACGAACGTCTCTCCACTTGCTTAGTTCTGAGAGATAATTGTGTGTGAAAGCCGTCCTTCAACTAGCTTGTTGGGAACACAAAGTTTCTTTTCAGTTGCAAACTCCATTCCATACATATATATGGGGAGGTAGTAGCTCAAACTCGGTTTTACAGTGAAAACTGCAGGACTTTCAAACCGGCACTAGGAAGCAGACTGAGAAAGCAGAGTAAAAGTGTCTCCTCCAACACGTTCCTTTGGTGCTAGATGAAAGAACGTCTCTCCACTTGCTCATTTCTGAGAGATAAGTGTGTGTGAAAGCGGTCCTTCACCTAGCTTGTTGGGAACACAAAGTTTCTTTTCAGTTGCAAACTCCATTCCTTACATATATATAGGGAGGTACTAGCTCCAAATCGGTTTTACAGTGAAAACTGCAGGAACTTCAAACCGGCACTAGGAAACAGACTGAGAAAGCTGAGAAATTGTGTCTCCTGCAACCCATTCCCTTGGGGCTAGATGAACGAACGTCTCTCCACTTGCTCAGTTCTGAGAGATAAATGTGTGTGAAAGCCGTCCTTCACCTAGCTTGTTGGGAACACAAAGTTTCTTTTCAGTTGCAAACTCCATTCCATACATATATTTGCGGAGGTTCTAGCTCCAACTCGGTGTGACAGTGAAAACTGCAGGAACTTCAAACCGGCACTAGGAAACAGACTGAGAAAGCAGAGAAAAAGTGTCCCCTGCAACCCGTTCCCTTGGTGCTAGATGAATGAACGTCTCTCCACTTGCTCAGTTCTGAGAGATAAGTGTGTGTGAAAGCCGTACTTCAACTAGCTTGTTGGGAACACAAAGTTTCTTTTCAGTTGCAATCTCCACTCCATCCATATATATGGGGAGGTACTAGCTCCAACCCGGTTTGACAGTGAAAACTGCAGGAACTTCAAACCGGCACTAGGAAACAGACTGAGAAACTGAGAAAAAGTGTCTCCTGCAACACGTTCCCTTGGTGCTAGATGAAAGAACGTCTCTCCACTTGCTCATTTCTGAGAGATAAGTGTGTGTGAAAGCGGTCCTTCACCTAGCTTGTTGGGAACACAAAGTTTCTTTTCAGTTGCAAACTCCATTTCTTACATATATATAGGGAGGTACTAGCTCCAACTCGGTTTTACAGTGAAAACTGCAGGAACTTCAAACCGGCACTAGGAAACAGACTGAGAAATCAGAGAAATAGTGTCTCCTGCAACCCGATCCCTTGGTGCTAGATGAACGAACGTCTCTCCACTTGCTTAGTTCTGAGAGATAATTGTGTGTGAAAGCCGTCCTTCAACTAGCTTGTTGGGAACACAAAGTTTCTTTTCAGTTGCAAACTCCATTCCATACATATATATGGGGAGGTACTAGCTCCAACTCGGTTTTACAGTGAAAACTGCAGGACCTTCAAACCGGCACTAGGAAACAGACTGAGAAAGCAGAGAAAAAGTGTCTCCTGCAACACGTTCCCTTGGTGCTAGATGAAAGAACGTCTCTCCACTTGCTCATTTCTGAGAGATAAGTGTGTGTGAAAGCGGTCCTTCACCTAGCTTGTTGGGAACACAAAGTTTCTTTTCAGTTGCAAACTCCATTCCTTACATATATATAGGGAGGTACTAGCTCCAACTCGGTTTTACAGTGAAAACTGCAGGAACTTCAAACCGGCACTAGGAAACAGACTGAGAAATCAGAGAAATAGTGTCTCCTGCAACCCGATCCCTTGGTGCTAGATGAACGAACGTCTCTCCACTTGCTTAGTTCAGAGAGATAATTGTGTGTGAAAGCCGTCCTTCAACTAGCTTGTTGGGAACACAAAGTTTCTTTTCAGTTGCAAACTCCATTCCATACATATATATGGGGAGGTACTAGCTCAAACTCGGCTTTACAGTGAAAACTGCGGGACCTTCAAACCGGCACTAGGAAACAGACTGAGAAAGCAGAGAAAAAGTGTCTTCTGCAACACGTTCCCTTGGTGCTAGATGAAAGAACGTCTCTCCACTTGCTCATTTCTGAGAGATAAGTGTGTGTGAAAGCCGTCCTTCACCGAGCTTGTTGGGAACACAAAGTTTCTTTTCTGTTGCAAAATCCATTCCATACATATATATGGGGAGGTACTAGCTCCAACTCCGTTTTACAGTGAAATCTTCAGGAACTTCAAACGGGCACTAGGAAACAGACTGAGAAAGCAGAGATAAAGTGTCTCCTGCAACCCGTTCCCTTGGTGCTAGATGAACGAACGTCTCTCCACTTGCTCAGTTCTGAGAGATAAGTGTGTGTGAAAGCCGTCCTTCACCTAGCTTGTTGGGAACACAGAGTTTCTTTTCAGTTGCAAACTCCATTCCATACATATATATAGGGAGGTACAAGCTCCAACTCGGTTTTACAGTGAAAACTGCAGGAATTTCAAACCGGCACTAGGAAACAGACTGAGAAAGCAGAGAAAAAGTGTCTCCTGCAAACCGTTCCCTTGGTGATAGATGAACGAACGTCTCTCCACTTGCTCAGTTCTGATAGATAAGTGTGTGTGAAAGCCGTCTTTCACCTAGCTTGTTGGGAACACAAAGTTTCTTTTCATTTGCAAACTTCACTCCATCCATATCTATGGGGAGGTACCAGCTCCAATTCGGTTTTACAGTGAAAACTGCAGGAACTTCAAACCGGCACTAGGAAACAGAGTGAGAAAGCAGAGAAAAAGTGTCTCCTGCAACCCGTTCCCTTGGTGCTAGATGAACGAACGTCTCTCCACTTGCTCAGTTCTGAGAGATAAGTGTGTGTGAAAGCCGTCCTTCACCTAGCTTGTTGGGAACACAAAGTTTCTTTTCAGTAGCAAACTCCATTCCATACATATATATGGGGAGGTACTAGCTCCAACTCTGTTTTACAGTGAAAACTGCAGGAAATTCAAACCGGCACTAGGAAACAGACTGAGAAAACAGAGAAAAAGTGTCTCCTGCAACCCCTTCCCTTGGTGCTAGATGAACGAACGTCTCTCCACTTGCTCAGTTCTGAGAGATAAGTGTGTGTGAAAGCCGTCCTTCACCTAGCTTGTTGGGAACACAAAGTTTCTTTTCAGTTGCAAACTCCATTCCATACATATATTTGGCGAGGTTCTAGCTCCAACTCGGTGTGACAGTGAAAACTGCAGGAACTTCAATCCGGCACTAGGAAACAGACTGAGAAAGCAGAGAAAAAGTGTCCCCTGCAATCCGTTCCCTTGGTGCTAGATGAACGAACGTCTCTCCACTTGCTCAGTTCTGATAGATAAGTGTGTGTGAAAGCCGTCCTTCACCTAGCTTGTTGGGAACACAAAGTTTCTTTTCAGTTGCAAACTCCATTCCATACATATACATGGGGAGGTAAAAGCTCCAACTCGGTTTTACAGTGAAAACTGCAGGAACTTCAAACCGACCCTAGGAAACAGACTGAGAAAGCAGGGAAAAAGTGTCTCCTGCAACCCGTTCCCTTGGTGCTAGATGAACGAACGTCTCTCCACTTGCTCAGTTCTGAGAGATAATTGTGTGTGAAAGCCGTCCTTCAACTAGCTTGTTGGGAACACAAAGTTTCTTTTCAGTTGCAAACTCCATTCCATACATATATATGGGGAGGTACTAGCTCCAACTCTGTTTTACAGTGAAAACTGCAGGAAATTCAAACCGGCACTAGGAAACAGACTGAGAAAACAGAGAAAAAGTGTCTCCTGCAACCCGTTCCCTTGGTGCTAAATGAACGAACGTCTCTCCACTTGCTCAGTTCTGAGAGATAAGTGTGTGTGAAAGCCGTCCTTCAGCTAGCTTGTTGGGAACACAAAGTTTCTTTTCAGTTGCAAACTCCATTCCATACATATATATGGGGAGGTACTAGCTCCAACTCTGTTTTACAGTGAAAACTGCAGGAAATTCAAACCGGCACTAGGAAACAGACTGAGAAAACAGAGAAATAGTGTCTCCTGCAACCCGATCCCTTGGTGCTAGATGAACGAACGTCTCTCCACTTGCTCAGTTCTGAGAGATAAGTGTGTGTGAAAGCCGTCCTTCACCTAGCTTGTTGGGAACACAAAGTTTCTTTTCAGTTGCAAACTCCATTCCATACATATATTTGGGGAGGTTCTAGCTCCAACTCGGTGTGACAGTGAAAACTGCAGGAACTTCAAACCGGCACTAGGAAACAGACTGAGAAAGCAGAGAAAAAGTGTCCCCTGCAACTCGTTCCCTTGGTGCTAGATGAATGAACGTCTCTCCACTTGCTCAGTTCTGAGAAATAAGTGTGTGTGAAAGCCGTACTTCAACTAGCTTGTTGGGAACACAAAGTTTCTTTTCAGTTGCAATCTCCACTCCATCCATATATATGGGGAGGTACTAGCTCCAACACGGTTTGACAGTGAAAACTGCAGGAACCTCAAACCGGCACTAGGAAACAGACTGAGAAAACAGAGAAAAAGTGTCTCCTGCAACCCGTTCCCTTGATTGTAGATGAACGAACGTCTCTCCACTTGCTCAGTTCTGAGAGATAAGTGTGTGTGAAAGCCGTCCTTCACCTAGCTTGTTGGGAACACAAAGTTTCTTTACAGTTGCAAACTCCTTTCCATACATATATATGGGGTGGTACTAGCTCCAATTCGGTTTTACAGTGAAAACTGCAGGAACATCAAACCGGCACTAGGAAACAGACTGAGAAATCAGAGAAAAAGTGTCTCCTGCAACCCGATCCCTTGGTGCTAGATGAACGAACGTCTCTCCACTTGCTCAGTTCTGAGAGATAATTGTGTGTGAAAGCCGTCCTTCAACTAGCTTGTTTGGAACACAAAGTTTCTTTTCAGTTGCAAACTCCATTCCATACATATATATGGGGAGGTACTAGCTCAAACTCGGTTTTACAGTGAAAACTGCATGACCTTCAAACCGGCACTAGGAAACAGACTGAGAAACTGAGAAAAAGTGTATCCTGCAACACGTTCCCTTGGTGCTAGATGAAAGAACGTCTCTCCACTTGCTCATTTCTGAGAGATAAGTGTGTGTGAAAGCGGTCCTTCACCTAGCTTGTTGGGAACACAAAGTTTCTTTTCAGTTGCAAACTCCATTTCTTACATATATATAGGGAGGTACTAGCTCCAACTCGGTTTTACAGTGAAAACTGCAGGAACTTCAAACCGGCACTAGGAAACAGACTGAGAAATCAGAGAAATAGTGTCTCCTGCAACCCGATCCCTTGGTGCTAGATGAACGAACGTCTCTCCACTTGCTTAGTTCTGAGAGATAATTGTGTGTGAAAGCCGTCCTTCAACTAGCTTGTTGGGAACACAAAGTTTCTTTTCAGTTGCAAACTCCATTCCATACATATATATGGGGAGGTACTAGCTCAAACTCGGTTTTACAGTGAAAACTGCAGGAAATTCAAACCGGCACTAGGAAACAGACTGAGAAAGCAGAGAAAAAGTTTCTCCTGCAACCCGTTCCCTTGGTGCTAAATGAACGAACGTCTCTCCACTTGCTCAGTTCTGAGAGATAAGTGTGTGTAAAAGCCGTCCTTCAGCTAGCTTGTTGGGAACACAAAGTTTCTTTTCAGTTGCAAACTCCATTCCATACATATATATGGGGAGGTACTAGCTCCAACTCTGTTTTACAGTGAAAACTGCAGGAAATTCAAACCGGCACTAGGAAACAGACTGAGAAAACAGAGAAAAAGTGTCTCCTGCAACCCCTTCCCTTGGTGCTAGATGAACGAACGTCTCTCCACTTGCTCAGTTCTGAGAGATAAGTGTGTGTGAATGCCGTCCTTCACCTAGCTTGTTGGGAACACAAAGTTTCTTTTCAGTTGCAAACTCCATTCCATACATATATTTGGCGAGGTTCTAGCTCCAACTCGGTGTGACAGTGAAAACTGCAGGAACTTCAATCCGGCACTAGGAAACAGACTGAGAAAGCAGAGAAAAAGTGTCCCCTGCAATCCGTTCCCTTGGTGCTAGATGAACGAACGTCTCTCCACTTGCTCAGTTCTGATAGATAAGTGTGTGTGAAAGCCGTCCTTCAGCTAGCTTGTTGGGAACACAAAGTTTCTTTTCAGTTGCAAACTCCATTCCATACATATATATGGGGAGGTACTAGCTCCAACTCTGTTTTACAGTGAAAACTGCAGGAAATTCAAACCGGCACTAGGAAACAGACTGAGAAAACAGAGAAAAAGTGTCTCCTGCAACCCCTTCCCTTGGTGCTAGATGAACGAACGTCTCTCCACTTGCTCAGTTCTGAGAGATAAGTGTGTGTGAAAGCCGTCCTTCACCTAGCTTGTTGGGAACACAAAGTTTCTTTTCAGTTGCAAACTCCATTCCATACATATATTTGGCGAGGTTCTAGCTCCAACTCGGTGTGACAGTGAAAAATGCAGGAACTTCAAACCGGCACTAGGAAACAGACTGAGAAAGCAGAGAAAAAGTGTCCCCTGCAACCCGTTCCCTTGGTGCTAGATGAATGAACGTCTCTCCACTTGCTCAGTTCTGAGAGATAAGTGTGTGTGAAAGCCGTACTTCAACTAGCTTGTTGGGAACACAAAGTTTCTTTTCAGTTGCAATCTCCACTCCATCCTTATATATGGGGAGGTACTAGCTCCAACTCGGTTTTACAGTGAAAACTGCAGGAACCTCAAACCGGCACTAGGAAACAGACTGAGAAATAAGAGAAAAAGTGTCTCCTGCAACCCGATCCCTTGGTGCTAGATGAAGGAACGTCTCTCCACTTGCTCAGTTCTGAGAGATAATTGTGTGTGAAAGCCGTCCTTCAACTAGCTTGTTGGGAACACAAAGTTTCTTTTCAGTTGCAAACTCCATTCCATACATATTTATGGGGAGGTACTAGCTCAAACTCGGTTTTACAGTGAAAACTGCATGACCTTCAAACCGGCACTAGGAAACAGACTGAGAAACTGAGAAAAAGTGTCTCCTGCAACACGTTCCCTTGGTGCTAGATGAAAGAACGTCTCTCCACTTGCTCATTTCTGAGAGATAAGTGTGTGTGAAAGCGGTCCTTCACCTAGCTTGTTGGGAACACAAAGTTTCTTTTCAGTTGCAAACTCCATTTCTTACATATATATAGGGAGGTACTAGCTCCAACTCGGTTTTACAGTGAAAACTGCAGGAACTTCAAACCGGCACTAGGAAACAGACTGAGAAAGCAGAGAAAAAGTGTCTCCTGCAACACGTTCCCTTGGTGCTAGATGAAAGAACGTCTCTCCACTTGCTCATTTCTGAGAGATAAGTGTGTGTGGAAGCGGTCCTTCACCTAGCTTGTTGGGAACACAAAGTTTCTTTTCAGTTGCAAACTCCATTCCTTACATATATATAGGGAGGTACTTGCTCCAACTCGGTTTTACAGTGAAAACTGCAGGAACTTCAAACCGGCACTAGGAAACAGACTGAGAAATCAGAGAAATAGTTTCTCCTGCAACCCGATCCCTTGGTGCTAGATGAACGAACGTCTCTCCACTTGCTTAGTTCTGAGAGATAATTGTGTGTGAAAGCCGTCCTTCAACTAGCTTGTTGGGAACACAAAGTTTCTTTTCAGTTGCAAACTCCATTCCATACATATATATGGGGAGGTAGTAGCTCAAACTCGGTTTTACAGTGAAAACTGCAGGACCTTCAAACCGGCACTAGGAAGCAGACTGAGAAAGCAGAGTAAAAGTGTCTCCTCCAACACGTTCCTTTGGTGCTAGATGAAAGAACGTCTCTCCACTTGCTCATTTCTGAGAGATAAGTGTGTGTGAAAGCGGTCCTTCACCTAGCTTGTTGGGAACACAAAGTTTCTTTTCAGTTGCAAACTCCATTCCTTACATATATATAGGGAGGTACTAGCTCCAAATCGGTTTTACAGTGAAAACTGCAGGAACTTCAAACCGGCACTAGGAAACAGACTGAGAAAGCTGAGAAATTGTGTCTCCTGCAACCCATTCCCTTGGGGCTAGATGAACGAACGTCTCTCCACTTGCTCAGTTCTGAGAGATTAATGTGTGTGAAAGCCGTCCTTCACCTAGCTTGTTGGGAACACAAAGTTTCTTTTCAGTTGCAAACTCCATTCCATACATATATTTGGGGAGGTTCTAGCTCCAACTCGGTGTGACAGTGAAAACTGCAGGAACTTCAAACCGGCACTAGGAAACAGACTGAGAAAGCAGAGAAAAAGTGTCCCATGCAACCCGTTCCCTTGGTGCTAGATGAATGAACGTCTCTCCACTTGCTCAGTTCTGAGAGATAAGTGTGTGTGAAAGCCGTACTTCAACTAGCTTGTTGGGAACACAAAGTTTCTTTTCAGTTGCAATCTCCACTCCATCCATATATATGGGGAGGTACTAGCTCCAACCCGGTTTGACAGTGAAAACTGCAGGAACTTCAAACCGGCACTAGGAAACAGACTGAGAAACTGAGAAAAAGTGTCTCCTGCAACACGTTCCCTTGGTGCTAGATGAAAGAACGTCTCTCCACTTGCTCATTTCTGAGAGATAAGTGTGTGTGAAAGCGGTCCTTCACCTAGCTTGTTGGGAACACAAAGTTTCTTTTCAGTTGCAAACTCCATTTCTTACATATATATAGGGAGGTACTAGCTCCAACTCGGTTTTACAGTGAAAACTGCAGGAACTTCAAACCGGCACTAGGAAACAGACTGAGAAATCAGAGAAATAGTGTCTCCTGCAACCCGATCCCTTGGTGCTAGATGAACGAACGTCTCTCCACTTGCTTAGTTCTGAGAGATAATTGTGTGTGAAAGCCGTCCTTCAACTAGCTTGTTGGGAACACAAAGTTTCTTTTCAGTTGCAAACTCCATTCCATACATATATATGGGGAGGTACTAGCTCCAACTCGGTTTTACAGTGAAAACTGCAGGACCTTCAAACCGGCACTAGGAAACAGACTGAGAAAGCAGAGAAAAAGTGTCTCCTGCAACACGTTCCCTTGGTGCTAGATGAAAGAACGTCTCTCCACTTGCTCATTTCTGAGAGATAAGTGTGTGTGAAAGCGGTCCTTCACCTAGCTTGTTGGGAACACAAAGTTTCTTTTCAGTTGCAAACTCCATTCCTTACATATATATAGGGAGGTACTAGCTCCAACTCGGTTTTACAGTGAAAACTGCAGGAACTTCAAACCGGCACTAGGAAACAGACTGAGAAATCAGAGAAATAGTGTCTCCTGCAACCCGATCCCTTGGTGCTAGATGAACGAACGTCTCTCCACTTGCTTAGTTCAGAGAGATAATTGTGTGTGAAAGCCGTCCTTCAACTAGCTTGTTGGGAACACAAAGTTTCTTTTCAGTTGCAAACTCCATTCCATACATATATATGGGGAGGTACTAGCTCAAACTCGGCTTTACAGTGAAAACTGCGGGACCTTCAAACCGGCACTAGGAAACAGACTGAGAAAGCAGAGAAAAAGTGTCTTCTGCAACACGTTCCCTTGGTGCTAGATGAAAGAACGTCTCTCCACTTGCTCATTTCTGAGAGATAAGTGTGTGTGAAAGCCGTCCTTCACCGAGCTTGTTGGGAACACAAAGTTTCTTTTCTGTTGCAAAATCCATTCCATACATATATATGGGGAGGTACTAGCTCCAACTCCGTTTTACAGTGAAATCTTCAGGAACTTCAAACGGGCACTAGGAAACAGACTGAGAAAGCAGAGATAAAGTGTCTCCTGCAACCCGTTCCCTTGGTGCTAGATGAACGAACGTCTCTCCACTTGCTCAGTTCTGAGAGATAAGTGTGTGTGAAAGCCGTCCTTCACCTAGCTTGTTGGGAACACAGAGTTTCTTTTCAGTTGCAAACTCCATTCCATACATATATATAGGGAGGTACAAGCTCCAACTCGGTTTTACAGTGAAAACTGCAGGAATTTCAAACCGGCACTAGGAAACAGACTGAGAAAGCAGAGAAAAAGTGTCTCCTGCAAACCGTTCCCTTGGTGATAGATGAACGAACGTCTCTCCACTTGCTCAGTTCTGATAGATAAGTGTGTGTGAAAGCCGTCTTTCACCTAGCTTGTTGGGAACACAAAGTTTCTTTTCATTTGCAAACTTCACTCCATCCATATCTATGGGGAGGTACCAGCTCCAATTCGGTTTTACAGTGAAAACTGCAGGAACTTCAAACCGGCACTAGGAAACAGAGTGAGAAAGCAGAGAAAAAGTGTCTCCTGCAACCCGTTCCCTTGGTGCTAGATGAACGAACGTCTCTCCACTTGCTCAGTTCTGAGAGATAAGTGTGTGTGAAAGCCGTCCTTCACCTAGCTTGTTGGGAACACAAAGTTTCTTTTCAGTAGCAAACTCCATTCCATACATATATATGGGGAGGTACTAGCTCCAACTCTGTTTTACAGTGAAAACTGCAGGAAATTCAAACCGGCACTAGGAAACAGACTGAGAAAACAGAGAAAAAGTGTCTCCTGCAACCCCTTCCCTTGGTGCTAGATGAACGAACGTCTCTCCACTTGCTCAGTTCTGAGAGATAAGTGTGTGTGAAAGCCGTCCTTCACCTAGCTTGTTGGGAACACAAAGTTTCTTTTCAGTTGCAAACTCCATTCCATACATATATTTGGCGAGGTTCTAGCTCCAACTCGGTGTGACAGTGAAAACTGCAGGAACTTCAATCCGGCACTAGGAAACAGACTGAGAAAGCAGAGAAAAAGTGTCCCCTGCAATCCGTTCCCTTGTTGCTAGATGAACGAACGTCTCTCCACTTGCTCAGTTCTGATAGATAAGTGTGTGTGAAAGCCGTCCTTCACCTAGCTTGTTGGGAACACAAAGTTTCTTTTCAGTTGCAAACTCCATTCCATACATATACATGGGGAGGTAAAAGCTCCAACTCGGTTTTACAGTGAAAACTGCAGGAACTTCAAACCGACCCTAGGAAACAGACTGAGAAAGCAGGGAAAAAGTGTCTCCTGCAACCCGTTCCCTTGGTGCTAGATGAACGAACGTCTCTCCACTTGCTCAGTTCTGAGAGATAATTGTGTGTGAAAGCCGTCCTTCAACTAGCTTGTTGGGAACACAAAGTTTCTTTTCAGTTGCAAACTCCATTCCATACATATATATGGGGAGGTACTAGCTCCAACTCTGTTTTACAGTGAAAACTGCAGGAAATTCAAACTGGCACTAGGAAACAGACTGAGAAAACAGAGAAATAGTGTCTCCTGCAACCCGATCCCTTGGTGCTAGATGAACGAACGTCTCTCCACTTGCTCAGTTCTGAGAGATAAGTGTGTGTGAAAGCCGTCCTTCACCTAGCTTGTTGGGAACACAAAGTTTCTTTTCAGTTGCAAACTCCATTCCATACATATATTTGGGGAGGTTCTAGCTCCAACTCGGTGTGACAGTGAAAACTGCAGGAACTTCAAACCGGCACTAGGAAACAGACTGAGAAAGCAGAGAAAAAGTGTCCCCTGCAACTCGTTCCCTTGGTGCTAGATGAATGAACGTCTCTCCACTTGCTCAGTTCTGAGAGATAAGTGTGTGTGAAAGCCGTACTTCAACTAGCTTGTTGGGAACACAAAGTTTCTTTTCAGTTGCAATCTCCACTCCATCCATATATATGGGGAGGTACTAGCTCCAACACGGTTTGACAGTGAAAACTGCAGGAACCTCAAACCGGCACTAGGAAACAGACTGAGAAAACAGAGAAAAAGTGTCTCCTGCAACCCGTTCCCTTGATTGTAGATGAACGAACGTCTCTCCACTTGCTCAGTTCTGAGAGATAAGTGTGTGTGAAAGCCGTCCTTCACCTAGCTTGTTGGGAACACAAAGTTTCTTTACAGTTGCAAACTCCTTTCCATACATATATATGGGGTGGTACTAGCTCCAATTCGGTTTTACAGTGAAAACTGCAGGAACATCAAACCGGCACTAGGAAACAGACTGAGAAATCAGAGAAAAAGTGTCTCCTGCAACCCGATCCCTTGGTGCTAGATGAACGAACGTCTCTCCACTTGCTCAGTTCTGAGAGATAATTGTGTGTGAAAGCCGTCCTTCAACTAGCTTGTTTGGAACACAAAGTTTCTTTTCAGTTGCAAACTCCATTCCATACATATATATGGGGAGGTACTAGCTCAAACTCGGTTTTACAGTGAAAACTGCATGACCTTCAAACCGGCACTAGGAAACAGACTGAGAAACTGAGAAAAAGTGTATCCTGCAACACGTTCCCTTGGTGCTAGATGAAAGAACGTCTCTCCACTTGCTCATTTCTGAGAGATAAGTGTGTGTGAAAGCGGTCCTTCACCTAGCTTGTTGGGAACACAAAGTTTCTTTTCAGTTGCAAACTCCATTTCTTACATATATATAGGGAGGTACTAGCTCCAACTCGGTTTTACAGTGAAAACTGCAGGAAATTCAAACCGGCACTAGGAAACAGACTGAGAAAACAGAGAAAAAGTGTCTCCTGCAACCCCTTCCCTTGGTGCTAGATGAACGAACGTCTCTCCACTTGCTCAGTTCTGATAGATAAGTGTGTGTGAAAGCCGTCCTTCAGCTAGCTTGTTGGGAACACAAAGTTTCTTTTCAGTTGCAAACTCCATTCCATACATATATATGGGGAGGTACTAGCTCCAACTCTGTTTTACAGTGAAAACTGCAGGAAATTCAAACCGGCACTAGGAAACAGACTGAGAAAACAGAGAAAAAGTGTCTCCTGCAACACCTTCCCTTGGTGCTAGATGAACGAACGTCTCTCCACTTGCTCAGTTCTGAGAGATAAGTGTGTGTGAAAGCCGTCCTTCACCTAGCTTGTGGGAACACAAAGTTTCTTTTCAGTTGCAAACTCTATTCCATACATATATTTGGCGAGGTTCTAGCTCCAACTCGGTGTGACAGTGAAAACTGCAGGAACTTCAATCCGGCACTAGGAAACAGACTGAGAAAGCAGAGAAAAAGTGCCTCCTGCAAACAGTTCCCTTGGTGCTAGATGAACGAACGTCTCTCCACTTGCTCAGTTCTGATAGATAAGTGTGTGTGAAAGCCGTCCTTCACCTAGCTTGTTGGGAACACAAAGTTTCTTTTCAGTTGCAAACTCCATTCCATACATATACATGGGGAGGTAAAAGCTCCAACTCGGTTTTACAGTGAAAACTGCAGGAACTTCAAACCGACCCTAAGAAACAGACTGAGAAAGCAGGGAAAAAGTGTCTCCTGCAACCCGTTCCCTTGGTGCTAGATGAACGAACGTCTCTCCACTTGCTCAGTTCTGAGAGATAAGTGTGTGTGAAAGCCGTCCTTCAGCTAGCTTGTTGGGAACACAAAGTTTCTTTTCAGTTGCAAACTCCATTCCATACATATATATGGGGAGGTACTAGCTCCAACTCTGTTTTACAGTGAAAACTGCAGGAAATTCAAACCGGCACTAGGAAACAGACTGAGAAAACAGAGAAAAAGTGTCTCCTGCAACCCCTTCCCTTGGTGCTAGATGAACGAACGTCTCTCCACTTGCTCAGTTCTGAGAGATAAGTGTGTGTGAAAGCCGTCCTTCACCTAGCTTGTTGGGAACACAAAGTTTCTTTTCAGTTGCAAACTCCATTCCATACATATATTTGGCGAGGTTCTAGCTCCAACTCGGTGTGACAGTGAAAACTGCAGGAACTTCAATCCGGCACTAGGAAACAGACTGAGAAAGCAGAGAAAAAGTGTCCCCTGCAATCCGTTCCCTTGGTGCTAGATGAACGAACGTCTCTCCACTTGCTCAGTTCTGATAGATAAGTGTGTGTGAAAGCCGTCCTTCAGCTAGCTTGTTGGGAACACAAAGTTTCTTTTCAGTTGCAAACTCCATTCCATACATATATATGGGGAGGTACTAGCTCCAACTCTGTTTTACAGTGAAAACTGCAGGAAATTCAAACCGGCACTAGGAAACAGACTGAGAAAACAGAGAAAAAGTGTCTCCTGCAACCCCTTCCCTTGGTGCTAGATGAACGAACGTCTCTCCACTTGCTTAGTTCTGAGAGATAATTGTGTGTGAAAGCCGTCCTTCAACTAGCTTGTTGGGAACACAAAGTTTCTTTTCAGTTGCAAACTCCATTCCATACATATATTTGGCGAGGTTCTAGCTCCAACTCGGTGTGACAGTGAAAACTGCAGGAACTTCAATCCGGCACTAGGAAACAGACTGAGAAAGCAGAGAAAAAGTGTCCCCTGCAATCCGTTCCCTTGGTGCTAGATGAACGAACGTCTCTCCACTTGCTCAGTTCTGATAGATAAGTGTGTGTGAAAGCCGTCCTTCACCTAGCTTGTTGGGAACACAAAGTTTCTTTTCAGTTGCAAACTCCATTCCATACATATACATGGGGAGGTAAAAGCTCCAACTCGGTTTTACAGTGAAAACTGCAGGAACTTCAAACCGACCCTAGGAAACAGACTGAGAAAGCAGGGAAAAAGTGTCTCCTGCAACCCGTTCCCTTGGTGCTAGATGAACGAACGTCTCTCCACTTGCTCAGTTCTGAGAGATAATTGTGTGTGAAAGCCGTCCTTCAACTAGCTTGTTGGGAATACAAAGTTTCTTTTCAGTTGCAAACTCCATTCCATACATATATATGGGGAGGTACTAGCTCCAACTCTGTTTTACAGTGAAAACTGCAGGAAATTCAAACCGGCACTAGGAAACAGACTGAGAAAACAGAGAAAAAGTGTCTCCTGCAACCCGTTCCCTTGGTGCTAAATGAACGAACGTCTCTCCACTTGCTCAGTTCTGAGAGATAATTGTGTGTGAAAGCCGTCCTTCAGCTAGCTTGTTGGGAACACAAAGTTTCTTTTCAGTTGCAAACTCCATTCCATACATATATATGGGGAGGTACTAGCTCCAACTCTGTTTTACAGTGAAAACTGCAGGAAATTCAAACCGGCACTAGGAAACAGACTGAGAAAACAGAGAAAAAGTGTCTCCTGCAACCCGATCCCTTGGTGCTAGATGAACGAACGTCTCTCCACTTGCTCAGTTCTGAGAGATAAGTGTGTGTGAAAGCCGTCCTTCACCTAGCTTGTTGGGAACACAAAGTTTCTTTTCAGTTGCAAACTCCATTCCATACATATATTTGGGGAGGTTCTAGCTCCAACTCGGTGTGACAGTGAAAACTGCAGGAACTTCAAACCGGCACTAGGAAACAGACTGAGAAAGCAGAGAAAAAGTGTCCCCTGCAACCCGTTCCCTTGGTGCTAGATGAATGAACGTCTCTCCACTTGCTCAGTTCTAAGAGATAAGTGTGTGTGAAAGCCGTACTTCAACTAGCTTGTTGGGAACACAAAGTTTCTTTTCAGTTGCAATCTCCACTCCATCCATATATATGGGGAGGTACTAGCTCCAACACGGTTTGACAGTGAAAACTGCAGGAACCTCAAACCGGCACTAGGAAACAGACTGAGAAAACAGAGAAAAAGTGTCTCCTGCAACCCGTTCCCTTGATTGTAGATGAACGAACGTCTCTCCACTTGCTCAGTTCTGAGAGATAAGTGTGTGTGAAAGCCGTCCTTCACCTAGCTTGTTGGGAACACAAAGTTTCTTTACAGTTGCAAACTCCATTCCATACATATATATGGGGTGGTACTAGCTCCAATTCGGTTTTACAGTGAAAACTGCAGGAACATCAAACCGGCACTAGGAAACAGACTGAGAAATCAGAGAAAAAGTGTCTCCTGCAACCCGATCCCTTGGTGCTGGATGAACGAACGTCTCTCCACTTGCTCAGTTCTGAGAGATAATTGTGTGTGAAAGCCGTCCTTCAACTAGCTTGTTTGGAACACAAAGTTTCTTTTCAGTTGCAAACTCCATTCCATACATATATATGGGGAGGTACTAGCTCAAACTCGGTTTTACAGTGAAAACTGCATGACCTTCAAACCGGCACTAGGAAACAGACTGAGAAACTGAGAAAAAGTGTATCCTGCAACACGTTCCCTTGGTGCTAGATGAAAGAACGTCTCTCCACTTGCTCATTTCTGAGAGATAAGTGTGTGTGAAAGCGGTCCTTCACCTAGCTTGTTGGGAACACAAAGTTTCTTTTCAGTTGCAAACTCCATTTCTTACATATATATAGGGAGGTACTAGCTCCAACTCGGTTTTACAGTGAAAACTGCAGGAACTTCAAACCGGCACTAGGAAACAGACTGAGAAATCAGAGAAATAGTGTCTCCTGCAACCCGATCCCTTGGTGCTAGATGAACGAACGTCTCTCCACTTGCTTAGTTCTGAGAGATAATTGTGTGTGAAAGCCGTCCTTCAACTAGCTTGTTGGGAACACAAAGTTTCTTTTCAGTTGCAAACTCCATTCCATACATATATATGGGGAGGTACTAGCTCAAACTCGGTTTTACAGTGAAAACTGCAGGAAATTCAAACCGGCACTAGGAAACAGACTGAGAAAGCAGAGAAAAAGTTTCTCCTGCAACCCGTTCCCTTGGTGCTAAATGAACGAACGTCTCTCCACTTGCTCAGTTCTGAGAGATAAGTGTGTGTGAAAGCCGTCCTTCAGCTAGCTTGTTGGGAACACAAAGTTTCTTTTCAGTTGCAAACTCCATTCCATACATATATATGGGGAGGTACTAGCTCCAACTCTGTTTTACAGTGAAAACTGCAGGAAATTCAAACCGGCACTAGGAAACAGACTGAGAAAACAGAGAAAAAGTGTCTCCTGCAACCCGTTCCCTTGGTGCTAAATGAACGAACGTCTCTCCACTTGCTCAGTTCTGAGAGATAAGTGTGTGTGAAAGCCGTCCTTCACCTAGCTTGTTGGGAACACAAAGTTTCTTTTCAGTTGCAAACTCCATTCCATACATATATTTGGGGAGGTTCTAGCTCCAACTCTGTGTGACAGTGAAAACTGCAGGAACTTCAAACCGGCACTAGGAAACAGACTGAGAAAGCAGAGAAAAAGTGTCCCCTGCAACCCGTTCCCTTGGTGCTAGATGAATGAACGTCTCTCCACTTGCTCAGTTCTGAGAGATAAGTGTGTGTGAAAGCCGTACTTCAACTAGCTTGTTGGGAACACAAAGTTTCTTTTCAGTTGCTATCTCCACTCCATCCATATATATGGGGAGGTACTAGCTCCAACACGGTTTGACAGTGAAAACTGCAGGAACCTCAAACCGGCACTAGGAAACAGACTGAGAAATCAGAGAAAAAGTGTCTCCTGCAACCCGATCCCTTGGTGCTAGATGAACGAACGTCTCTCCACTTGCTCAGTTCTGAGAGATAATTGTGTGTGAAAGCCGTCCTTCAACTAGCTTGTTGGGAACACAAAGTTTCTTTTCAGTTGCAAACTCCATTCCATACATATATATGGGGAGGTTCCAGCTCAAACTCGGTTTTACAGTGAAAACTGCATGACCTTCAAACCGGCACTAGGAAACAGACTGAGAAACTGAGAAAAAGTGTCTCCTGCAACACGTTCCCTTGGTGCTAGATGAAAGAACGTCTCTCCACTTGCTCATTTCTGAGAGATAAATGTGTGTGAAAGCGGTCCTTCACCTAGCTTGTTGGGAACACAAAGTTTCTTTTCAGTTGCAAACTCCATTTCTTACATATATATAGGGAGGTACTAGCTCCAACTCGGTTTTACAGTGAAAACTGCAGGAACTTCAAACCGGCACTAGGAAACAGACTGAGAAATCAGAGAAAAAGTGTCTCCTGCAACCCGATCCCTTGGTGCTAGATGAACGAACGTCTCTCCACTTGCTCAGTTCTGAGAGATAATTGTGTGTGAAAGCCGTCCTTCAACTAGCTTGTTGGGAACACAAAGTTTCTTTTCAGTTGCAAACTCCATTCCATACATATATATGGGGAGGTACTAGCTCCAACTCGGTTTTACAGTGAAAACTGCAGGACCTTCATACCGGCACTAGGAAACAGACTGAGAAAGCAGAGAAAAAGTGTCTCGTGAAACACGTTCCCTTGGTGCTAGATGAACGAACGTCTCTCCACTTGCTCAGTTCTGAGAGATAAGTGTGTGTGAAAGCGGTCCTTCACCTGGCTTGTTGGGAACACATAGTTTCTTTTAAGTTGCAAACTCCATTTCTTACATATATATAGGGAGGTACTAGCTCCAACTCGGTTTTACAGTGAAAACTGCAGGAACTTCAAACCGGCACTAGGAAACAGACTGAGAAATCAGAGAAAAAGTGTCTCCTGCAACCCGATCCCTTGGTGCTAGATGAACGAACGTCTCTCCACTTGCTTACTTCTGAGAGATAATTGTGTGTGAAAGCCGTCCTTCAACTAGCTTGTTGGGAACACAAAGTTTCTTTTCAGTTGCAAACTCCATTCCATACATATATATGGGGAGGTACTAGCTCAAACTCGGTTTTACAGTGAAAACTGCAGGACCTTCAAACCGGCACTAGGAAACAGACTGAGAAAGCAGAGAAAAAGTGTCTCCTGCAACACGTTCCCTTGGTGCTAGATGAAAGAACGTCTCTCCACTTGCTCATTTCTGAGAGATAAGTGTGTGTGAAAGCGGTCCTTCACCTAGCTTGTTGGGAACACAAAGTTTCTTTTCAGTTGCAAACTCCATTCCTTACATATATATAGGGAGGTACTAGCTCCAACTCGGTTTTACAGTGAAAACTGCTGGAACTTCAAACCGGCACTAGGAAACAGACTGAGAAATCAGAGAAATAGTGTCTCCTGCAACCCGATCCCTTTGTGCTAGATGAACGAACGTCTCTCCACTTGCTTAGTTCTGAGAGATAATTGTGTGTGAAAGCCGTCCTTCAACTAGCTTGTTGGGAACAAAAAGTTTCTTTTCAGTTGCAAACTCCATTCCATACATATATATGGGGAGGTACTAGCTCAAACTCGGCTTTACAGTGAAAACTGCGGGACCTTCAAACCGGCACTAGGAAACAGACTGAGAAAGCAGAGAAAAAGTGTCTTCTGCAACACGTTCCCTTGGTGCTAGATGAAAGAACGTCTCTCCACTTGCTCATTTCTGAGAGATAAGTGTGTGTGAAAGCCGTCCTTCACCGAGCTTGTTGGGAACACAAAGTTTCTTTTCTGTTGCAAACTCCATTCCATACATATATATGGGGAGGTAATAGCTCCAACTCGGTTTTACAGTGAAATCTTCAGGAACTTCAAACGGGCACTAGGAAACAGACTGAGAAAGCAGAGATAAAGTGTCTCCTGCAACCCGTTCCCTTGGTGCTAGATGAACGAACGTCTATCCACTTGCTCAGTTCTGAGAGATAAGTGTGTGTGAAAGCCGTCCTTCACCTAGCTTGTTTGGAACACAGAGTTTCTTTTCAGTTGCAAACTCCATTCCATACATATATATAGGGAGGTACAAGCTCCAACTCGGTTTTACAGTGAAAACTGCAGGAACATCAAACCGGCACTAGGAAACAGACTGAGAAATCAGAGAAAAAGTGTCTCCTGCAACCCGATCCCTTGGTGCTAGATGAACGAACGTCTCTCCACTTGCTCAGTTCTGAGAGATAATTGTGTGTGAAAGCCGTCCTTCAACTAGCTTGTTGGGAACACAAAGTTTCTTTTCAGTTGCAAACTCCATTCCATACATATATATGGGGAGGTACTAGCTCAAACTCGGTTTTACAGTGAAAACTGCATGACCTTCAAACCGGCACTAGGAAACAGACTGAGAAAGCAGAGAAAAAGTGTCTCGTGAAACACGTTCCCTTGGTGCTAGATGAACGAACGTCTCTCCACTTGCTCAGTTCTGAGAGATAAGTGTGTGTGAAAGCGGTCCTTCACCTGGCTTGTTGGGAACACAAAGTTTCTTTTAAGTTGCAAACTCCATTTCTTACATATATATAGGGAGGTACTAGCTCCAACTCGGTTTTACAGTGAAAACTGCAGGAACTTCAAACCGGCACTAGGAAACAGACTGAGAAATCAGAGAAAAAGTGTCTCCTGCAACCCGATCCCTTGGTGCTAGATGAACGAACGTCTCTCCACTTGCTTACTTCTGAGAGATAATTGTGTGTGAAAGCCGTCCTTCAACTAGCTTGTTGGGAACACAAAGTTTCTTTTCAGTTGCAAACTCCATTCCATACATATATATGGGGAGGTACTAGCTCAAACTCGGTTTTACAGTGAAAACTGCAGGACCTTCAAACCGGCACTAGGAAACAGACTGAGAAAGCAGAGAAAAAGTGTCTCCTGCAACACGTTCCCTTGGTGCTAGATGAAAGAACGTCTCTCCACTTGCTCATTTCTGAGAGATAAGTGTGTGTGAAAGCGGTCCTTCACCTAGCTTGTTGGGAACACAAAGTTTCTTTTCAGTTGCAAACTCCATTCCTTACATATATATAGGGAGGTACTAGCTCCAACTCGGTTTTACAGTGAAAACTGCTGGAACTTCAAACCGGCACTAGGAAACAGACTGAGAAATCAGAGAAATAGTGTCTCCTGCAACCCGATCCCTTTGTGCTAGATGAACGAACGTCTCTCCACTTGCTTAGTTCTGAGAGATAATTGTGTGTGAAAGCCGTCCTTCAACTAGCTTGTTGGGAACAAAAAGTTTCTTTTCAGTTGCAAACTCCATTCCATACATATATATGGGGAGGTACTAGCTCAAACTCGGCTTTACAGTGAAAACTGCGGGACCTTCAAACCGGCACTAGGAAACAGACTGAGAAAGCAGAGAAAAAGTGTCTTCTGCAACACGTTCCCTTGGTGCTAGATGAAAGAACGTCTCTCCACTTGCTCATTTCTGAGAGATAAGTGTGTGTGAAAGCCGTCCTTCACCGAGCTTGTTGGGAACACAAAGTTTCTTATCTGTTGCAAACTCCATTCCATACATATATATGGGGAGGTACTAGCTCCAACACGGTTTTACAGTGAAATCTTCAGGAAGTTCAAACGGGCACTAGGAAACAGACTGAGAAAGCAGAGATAAAGTGTCTCCTGCAACCCGTTCCCTTGGTGCTAGATGAACGAACGTCTATCCACTTGCTCAGTTCTGAGAGATAAGTGTGTGTGAAAGCCGTCCTTCACCTAGCTTGTTGGGAACACAGAGTTTCTTTTCAGTTGCAAACTCCATTCCATACATATATATAGGGAGGTACAAGCTCCAACTCGGTTTTACAGTGAAAACTGCAGGAACTTCAAACCGGCACTAGGAAACAGACTGAGAAAGCAGAGAAAAAGTGTCTCCTGCAACCCGTTACCTTGGTGCTAGATGAACGAACGTCTCTCCACTTGCTCAGTTCTGAGAGATAAGTGTGTGTGAAAGCCGTCCTTCACCAGCTTGTTGGGAACACAAAGTTTCTTTTCAGTTGCAAACTCCATTCCATACATATATATGGGGAGGTACGAGCTCCAACTCGGTTTTACAATGAAAACTGCAGGAACTTCCAACCGGCACTAGGAAACAGACTGAGAAAGCAGAGAAATAGTGTCCCCTGCAAACCGTTCCCTTGGTGATAGATGAACGAACGTCTCTCCACTTGCTCAGTTCTGAGAGATAAGTGTGTGTGAAAGCCGTCCTTCACCTAGCTTGTTGGGAACACAAAGTTTCTTTTCAGTAGCAAACTCCATTCCATACATATATATGGGGATGTACTAGCTCCAACTCTGTTTTACAGTGAAATCTGCAGGAAATTCAAACCGGCACTAGGAAACAGACTGAGAAAACAGAGAAAAAGTGTCTCCTGCAACCCCTTCCCTTGGTGCTAGATGAACGAACGTCTCTCCACTTGCTCAGTTCTGAGAGATAAGTGTGTGTGAAAGCCGTCCTTCACCTAGCTTGTTGGGAACACAAAGTTACTTTTCAGTTGCAAACTCCATTCCATACATATATTTGGCGAGGTTCTAGCTCCAACTCGGTGTGACAGTGAAAACTGCAGGAACTTCAAACCGACCCTAGGAAACAGACTGAGAAAGCAGAGAAAAAGTGTCTCCTGCAACCCGTTCCCTTGGTGCTAGATGAACGAACGTCTCTCCACTTGCTCAGTTCTGAGAGATAATTGTGTGTGAAAGCCGTCCTTCAACTAGCTTGTTGGGAACACAAAGTTTCTTTTCAGTTGCAAACTCCATTCCATACATATATATGGGGAGGTACTAGCTCCAACTCTGTTTTACAGTGAAAACTGCAGGAAATTCAAACCGGCACTAGGAAACAGACTGAGAAACAGAGAAAAAGTGTCTCCTGCAACCCGTTCCCTTGGTGCTAAATGAACGAACCTCTCTCCATTTGCTCAGTTCTGAGAGATAAGTGTGTGTGAAAGCCGTCCTTCAGCTAGCTTGTTGGGAACACAAAGTTTCTTTTCAGTTGCAAACTCCATTCCATACATATATATGGGGAGGTACTAGCTCCAACTCTGTTTTACAGTGAAAACTGCAGGAACTTCAAACCGGCACTAGGAAACAGACTGAGAAAGCAGAGAAAAAGTGTCCCCTGTAACCCGTTCCCTTGGTGCTAGATGAATGAACGTCTCTCCACTTGCTCAGTTCTGAGAGATAAGTGTGTGTGAAAGCCGTACTTCAACTAGCTTGTTGGGAACACAAAGTATCTTTTCAGTTGCAATCTCCACTCCATCCATATATATGGGGAGGTACTAGCTCCAACACGGTTTGACAGTGAAAACTGCAGGAACCTCAAACCGACACTAGGAAACAGACTGAGAAAACAGAGAAAAATTGTCTCCTGCAAACCGTTCCCTTGATTGTAGATGAACGAACGTCTCTCCACTTGCTCAGTTCTGAGAGATAAGTGTGTGTGAAAGCCGTCCTTCACCTAGCTTGTTGGGAACACAAAGTTTCTTTACAGTTGCAAACTCCATTCCATACATATATATGGGGTGGTACTAGCTCCAATTCGGTTTTACAGTGAAAACTGCAGGAACATCAAACCGGCACTAGGAAACAGACTGAGAAATCAGAGAAAAAGTGTCTCCTGCAACCCGATCCCTTGGTGCTAGATGAACGAACGTCTCTCCACTTGCTCAGTTCTGAGAGATAATTGTGTGTGAAAGCCGTCCTTCAACTAGCTTGTTTGGAACACAAAGTTTCTTTTCAGTTGCAAACTCCATTCCATACATATATATGGGGAGGTACTAGCTCAAACTCGGTTTTACAGTGAAAACTGCATGACCTTCAAACCGGCACTAGGAAACAGACTGAGAAACTGAGAAAAAGTGTATCCTGCTACACGTTCCCTTGGTGCTAGATGAAAGAACGTCTCTCCACTTGCACATTTCTGAGAGATAAGTGTGTGTGAAAGCGGTCCTTCACCTAGCTTGTTGGGAACACAAAGTTTCTTTTCAGTTGCAAACTCCATTTCTTACATATATATAGGGAGGTACTAGCTCCAACTCGGTTTTACAGTGAAAACTGCAGGAACTTCAAACCGGCACTAGGAAACAGACTGAGAAAGCAGAGAAAAAGTGTCCCCTGCAATCCGTTCCCTTGGTGCTAGATGAACGAACGTCTCTCCACTTGCTCAGTTCTGATAGATAAGTGTGTGTGAAAGCCGTCCTTCAGCTAGCTTGTTGGGAACACAAAGTTTCTTTTCAGTTGCAAACTCCATTCCATACATATATATGGGGAGGTACTAGCTCCAACTCTGTTTTACAGTGAAAACTGCAGGAAATTCAAACCGGCACTAGGAAACAGACTGAGAAAACAGAGAAAAAGTGTCTCCTGCAACCCCTTCCCTTGGTGCTAGATGAACGAACGTCTCTCCACTTGCTCAGTTCTGAGAGATAAGTGTGTGTGAAAGCCGTCCTTCACCTAGCTTGTTGGGAACACAAAGTTTCTTTTCAGTTGCAAACTCCATTCCATACATATATTTGGCGAGGTTCTAGCTCCAACTCGGTGTGACAGTGAAAACTGCAGGAACTTCAATCCGGCACTAGGAAACAGACTGAGAAAGCAGAGAAAAAGTGTCTCCTGCAAACAGTTCCCTTGGTGCTAGATGAACGAACGTCTCTCCACTTGCTCAGTTCTGATAGATAAGTGTGTGTGAAAGCCGTCCTTCACCTAGCTTGTTGGGAACACAAAGTTTCTTTTCAGTTGCAAACTCCATTCCATACATATATATGGGGAGGTACTAGCTCCAACTCTGTTTTACAGTGAAAACTGCAGGAAATTCAAACCGGCACTAGGAAACAGACTGAGAAAACAGAGAAAAAGTGTCTCCTGCAACCCCTTCCCTTGGTGCTAGATGAACGAACGTCTCTCCACTTGCTTAGTTCTGAGAGATAATTGTGTGTGAAAGCCGTCCTTCAACTAGCTTGTTGGGAACACAAAGTTTCTTTTCAGTTGCAAACTCCATTCCATACATATATTTGGCGAGGTTCTAGCTCCAACTCGGTGTGACAGTGAAAACTGCAGGAACTTCAATCCGGCACTAGGAAACAGACTGAGAAAGCAGAGAAAAAGTGTCCCCTGCAATCCGTTCCCTTGGTGCTAGATGAACGAACGTCTCTCCACTTGCTCAGTTCTGATAGATAAGTGTGTGTGAAAGCCGTCCTTCACCTAGCTTGTTGGGAACACAAAGTTTCTTTTCAGTTGCAAACTCCATTCCATACATATACATGGGGAGGTAAAAGCTCCAACTCGGTTTTACAGTGAAAACTGCAGGAACTTCAAAACGACCCTAGGAAACAGACTGAGAAAGCAGGGAAAAAGTGTCTCCTGCAACCCGTTCCCTTGGTGCTAGATGAACGAACGTCTCTCCACTTGCTCAGTTCTGAGAGATAATTGTGTGTGAAAGCCGTCCTTCAACTAGCTTGTTGGGAACACAAAGTTTCTTTTCAGTTGCAAACTCCATTCCATACATATATTTGGCGAGGTTCTAGCTCCAACTCGGTGTGACAGTGAAAACTGCAGGAACTTCAATCCGGCACTAGGAAACAGACTGAGAAAGCAGAGAAAAAGTGTCCCCTGCAATCCGTTCCCTTGGTGCTAGATGAACGAACGTCTCTCCACTTGCTCAGTTCTGATAGATAAGTGTGTGTGAAAGCCGTCCTTCAGCTAGCTTGTTGGGAACACAAAGTTTCTTTTCAGTTGCAAACTCCATTCCATACATATATATGGGGAGGTACTAGCTCCAACTCTGTTTTACAGTGAAAACTGCAGGAAATTCAAACCGGCACTAGGAAACAGACTGAGAAAACAGAGAAAAAGTGTCTCCTGCAACCCCTTCCCTTGGTGCTAGATGAACGAACGTCTCTCCACTTGCTTAGTTCTGAGAGATAATTGTGTGTGAAAGCCGTCCTTCAACTAGCTTGTTGGGAACACAAAGTTTCTTTTCAGTTGCAAACTCCATTCCATACATATATTTGGCGAGGTTCTAGCTCCAACTCGGTGTGACAGTGAAAACTGCAGGAACTTCAATCCGGCACTAGGAAACAGACTGAGAAAGCAGAGAAAAAGTGTCCCCTGCAATCCGTTCCCTTGGTGCTAGATGAACGAACGTCTCTCCACTTGCTCAGTTCTGATATATAAGTGTGTGTGAAAGCCGTCCTTCACCTAGCTTGTTGGGAACACAAAGTTTCTTTTCAGTTGCAAACTCCATTCCATACATATACATGGGGAGGTAAAAGCTCCAACTCGGTTTTACAGTGAAAACTGCAGGAACTTCAAACCGACCCTAGGAAACAGACTGAGAAAGCAGGGAAAAAGTGTCTCCTGCAACCCGTTCCCTTGGTGCTAGATGAACGAACGTCTCTCCACTTGCTCAGTTCTGAGAGATAATTGTGTGTGAAAGCCGTCCTTCAACTAGCTTGTTGGGAACACAAAGTTTCTTTTCAGTTGCAAACTCCATTCCATACATATATATGGGGAGGTACTAGCTCCAACTCTGTTTTACAGTGAAAACTGCAGGAAATTCAAACCGGCACTAGGAAACAGACTGAGAAAACAGAGAAAAAGTGTCTCCTGCAACCCGTTCCCTTGGTGCTAAATGAACGAACGTCTCTCCACTTGCTCAGTTCTGAGAGATAATTGTGTGTGAAAGCCGTCCTTCAGCTAGCTTGTTGGGAACACAAAGTTTCTTTTCAGTTGCAAACTCCATTCCATACATATATATGGGGAGGTACTAGCTCCAACTCTGTTTTACAGTGAAAACTGCAGGAAATTCAAACCGGCACTAGGAAACAGACTGAGAAAACAGAGAAAAAGTGTCTCCTGCAACCCGATCCCTTGGTGCTAGATGAACGAACGTCTCTCCACTTGCTCAGTTCTGAGAGATAAGTGTGTGTGAAAGCCGTCCTTCACCTAGCTTGTTGGGAACACAAAGTTTCTTTTCAGTTGCAAACTCCATTCCATACATATATTTGGGGAGGTTCTAGCTCCAACTCGGTGTGACAGTGAAAACTGCAGGAACTTCAAACCGGCACTAGGAAACAGACTGAGAAAGCAGAGAAAAAGTGTCCCCTGCAACCCGTTCCCTTGGTGCTAGATGAATGAACGTCTCTCCACTTGCTCAGTTCTAAGAGATAAGTGTGTGTGAAAGCCGTACTTCAACTAGCTTGTTGGGAACACAAAGTTTCTTTTCAGTTGCAATCTCCACTCCATCCATATATATGGGGAGGTACTAGCTCCAACACGGTTTGACAGTGAAAACTGCAGGAACCTCAAACCGGCACTAGGAAACAGACTGAGAAAACAGAGAAAAAGTGTCTCCTGCAACCCGTTCCCTTGATTGTAGATGAACGAACGTCTCTCCACTTGCTCAGTTCTGAGAGATAAGTGTGTGTGAAAGCCGTCCTTCACCTAGCTTGTTGGGAACACAAAGTTTCTTTACAGTTGCAAACTCCATTCCATACATATATATGGGGTGGTACTAGCTCCAATTCGGTTTTACAGTGAAAACTGCAGGAACATCAAACCGGCACTAGGAAACAGACTGAGAAATCAGAGAAAAAGTGTCTCCTGCAACCCGATCCCTTGGTGCTAGATGAACGAACGTCTCTCCACTTGCTCAGTTCTGAGAGATAATTGTGTGTGAAAGCCGTCCTTCAACTAGCTTGTTGGGAACACAAAGTTTCTTTTCAGTTGCAAACTCCATTCCATACATATATATGGGGAGGTACTAGCTCAAACTCGGTTTTACAGTGAAAACTGCATGACCTTCAAACCGGCACTAGGAAACAGACTGAGAAACTGAGAAAAAGTGTATCCTGCAACACGTTCCCTTGGTGCTAGATGAAAGAACGTCTCTCCACTTGCTCATTTCTGAGAGATAAGTGTGTGTGAAAGCGGTCCTTCACCTAGCTTGTTGGGAACACAAAGTTTCTTTTCAGTTGCAAACTCCATTTCTTACATATATATAGGGAGGTACTAGCTCCAACTCGGTTTTACAGTGAAAACTGCAGGAACTTCAAACTGGCACTAGGAAACAGACTGAGAAATCAGAGAAATAGTGTCTCCTGCAACCCGATCCCTTGGTGCTAGATGAACGAACGTCTCTCCACTTGCTTAGTTCTGAGAGATAATTGTGTGTGAAAGCCGTCCTTCAACTAGCTTGTTGGGAACACAAAGTTTCTTTTCAGTTGCAAACTCCATTCCATACATATATATGGGGAGGTACTAGCTCAAACTCGGTTTTACAGTGAAAACTGCAGGAAATTCAAACCGGCACTAGGAAACAGACTGAGAAAGCAGAGAAAAAGTTTCTCCTGCAACCCGTTCCCTTGGTGCTAAATGAACGAACGTCTCTCCACTTGCTCAGTTCTGAGAGATAAGTGTGTGTGAAAGCCGTCCTTCAGCTAGCTTGTTGGGAACACAAAGTTTCTTTTCAGTTGCAAACTCCATTCCATACATATATATGGGGAGGTACTAGCTCCAACTCTGTTTTACAGTGAAAACTGCAGGAAATTCAAACCGGCACTAGGAAACAGACTGAGAAAACAGAGAAAAAGTGTCTCCTGCAACCCGTTCCCTTGGTGCTAAATGAACGAACGTCTCTCCACTTGCTCAGTTCTGAGAGATAAGTGTGTGTGAAAGCCGTCCTTCACCTAGCTTGTTGGGAACACAAAGTTTCTTTTCAGTTGCAAACTCCATTCCATACATATATTTGGGGAGGTTCTAGCTCCAACTCTGTGTGACAGTGAAAACTGCAGGAACTTCAAACCGGCACTAGGAAACAGACTGAGAAAGCAGAGAAAAAGTGTCCCCTGCAACCCGTTCCCTTGGTGCTAGATGAATGAACGTCTCTCCACTTGCTCAGTTCTGAGAGATAAGTGTGTGTGAAAGCCGTACTTCAACTAGCTTGTTGGGAACACAAAGTTTCTTTTCAGTTGCTATCTCCACTCCATCCATATATATGGGGAGGTACTAGCTCCAACCCGGTTTGACAGTGAAAACTGCAGGACCTTCAAACCGGCACTAGGAAACAGACTGAGAAATCAGAGAAATAGTGTCTCCTGCAACCCGATCCCTTTGTGCTAGATGAACGAACGTCTCTCCACTTGCTTAGTTCTGAGAGATAATTGTGTGTGAAAGCCGTCCTTCAACTAGCTTGTTGGGAACAAAAAGTTTCTTTTCAGTTGCAAACTCCATTCCATACATATATATGGGGAGGTACTAGCTCAAACTCGGCTTTACAGTGAAAACTGCGGGACCTTCAAACCGGCACTAGGAAACAGACTGAGAAAGCAGAGAAAAAGTGTCTTCTGCAACACGTTCCCTTGGTGCTAGATGAAAGAACGTCTCTCCACTTGCTCATTTCTGAGAGATAAGTGTGTGTGAAAGCCGTCCTTCACCGAGCTTGTTGGGAACACAAAGTTTCTTTTCTGTTGCAAACTCCATTCCATACATATATATGGGGAGGTACTAGCTCCAACTCGGTTTTACAGTGAAATCTTCAGGAACTTCAAACGGGCACTAGGAAACAGACTGAGAAAGCAGAGATAAAGTGTCTCCTGCAACCCGTTCCCTTGGTGCTAGATGAACGAACGTCTATCCACTTGCTCAGTTCTGAGAGATAAGTGTGTGTGAAAGCCGTCCTTCACCTAGCTTGTTGGGAACACAGAGTTTCTTTTCAGTTGCAAACTCCATTCCATACATATATATAGGGAGGTACAAGCTCCAACTCGGTTTTACAGTGAAAACTGCAGGAACATCAAACCGGCACTAGGAAACAGACTGAGAAATCAGAGAAAAAGTGTCTCCTGCAACCCGATCCCTTGGTGCTAGATGAACGAACGTCTCTCCACTTGCTCAGTTCTGAGAGATAATTGTGTGTGAAAGCCGTCCTTCAACTAGCTTGTTGGGAACACAAAGTTTCTTTTCAGTTGCAAACTCCATTCCATACATATATATGGGGAGGTACTAGCTCAAACTCGGTTTTACAGTGAAAACTGCATGACCTTCAAACCGGCACTAGGAAACAGACTGAGAAACTGAGAAAAAGTGTCTCCTGCAACACGTTCCCTTGGTGCTAGATGAAAGAACGTCTCTCCACTTGCTCATTTCTGAGAGATAAATGTGTGTGAAAGCGGTCCTTCACCTAGCTTGTTGGGAACACAAAGTTTCTTTTCAGTTGCAAACTCCATTTCTTACATATATATAGGGAGGTACTAGCTCCAACTCGGTTTTACAGTGAAAACTGCAGGAACTTCAAACCGGCACTAGGAAACAGACTGAGAAATCAGAGAAAAAGTGTCTCCTGCAACCCGATCCCTTGGTTCTAGATGAACGAACGTCTCTCCACTTGCTTAGTTCTGAGAGATAATTGTGTGTGAAAGCCGTCCTTCAACTAGCTTGTTGGGAACACAAAGTTTCTTTTCAGTTGCAAACTCCATTCCATACATATATATGGGGAGGTACTAGCTCCAACTCGGTTTTACAGTGAAAACTGCAGGACCTTCATACCGGCACTAGGAAACAGACTGAGAAAGCAGAGAAAAAGTGTCTCGTGAAACACGTTCCCTTGGTGCTAGATGAACGAACGTCTCTCCACTTGCTCAGTTCTGAGAGATAAGTGTGTGTGAAAGCGGTCCTTCACCTGGCTTGTTGGGAACACAAAGTTTCTTTTAAGTTGCAAACTCCATTTCTTACATATATATAGGGAGGTACTAGCTCCAACTCGGTTTTACAGTGAAAACTGCAGGAACTTCAAACCGGCACTAGGAAACAGACTGAGAAATCAGAGAAAAAGTGTCTCCTGCAACCCGATCCCTTGGTGCTAGATGAACGAACGTCTCTCCACTTGCTTACTTCTGAGAGATAATTGTGTGTGAAAGCCGTCCTTCAACTAGCTTGTTGGGAACACAAAGTTTCTTTTCAGTTGCAAACTCCATTCCATACATATATATGGGGAGGTACTAGCTCAAACTCGGTTTTACAGTGAAAACTGCAGGACCTTCAAACCGGCACTAGGAAACAGACTGAGAAAGCAGAGAAAAAGTGTCTCCTGCAACACGTTCCCTTGGTGCTAGATGAAAGAACGTCTCTCCACTTGCTCATTTCTGAGAGATAAGTGTGTGTGAAAGCGGTCCTTCACCTAGCTTGTTGGGAACACAAAGTTTCTTTTCAGTTGCAAACTCCATTCCTTACATATATATAGGGAGGTACTAGCTCCAACTCGGTTTTACAGTGAAAACTGCTGGAACTTCAAACCGGCACTAGGAAACAGACTGAGAAATCAGAGAAATAGTGTCTCCTGCAACCCGATCCTTTTGTGCTAGATGAACGAACGTCTCTCCACTTGCTTAGTTCTGAGAGATAATTGTGTGTGAAAGCCGTCCTTCAACTAGCTTGTTGGGAACAAAAAGTTTCTTTTCAGTTGCAAACTCCATTCCATACATATATATGGGGAGGTACTAGCTCAAACTCGGCTTTACAGTGAAAACTGCGGGACCTTCAAACCGGCACTAGGAAACAGACTGAGAAAGCAGAGAAAAAGTGTCTTCTGCAACACGTTCCCTTGGTGCTAGATGAAAGAACGTCTCTCCACTTGCTCATTTCTGAGAGATAAGTGTGTGTGAAAGCCGTCCTTCACCGAGCTTGTTGGGAACACAAAGTTTCTTTTCTGTTGCAAACTCCATTCCATACATATATATGGGGAGGTACTAGCTCCAACACGGTTTTAGAGTGAAATCTTCAGGAAGTTCAAACGGGCACTAGGAAACAGACTGAGAAAGCAGAGATAAAGTGTCTCCTGCAACCCGTTCCCTTGGTGCTAGATGAACGAACGTCTATCCACTTGCTCAGTTCTGAGAGATAAGTGTGTGTGAAAGCCGTCCTTCACCTAGCTTGTTGGGAACACAGAGTTTCTTTTCAGTTGCAAACTCCATTCCATACATATATATAGGGAGGTACAAGCTCCAACTCGGTTTTACAGTGAAAACTGCAGGAACTTCAAACCGGCACTAGGAAACAGACTGAGAAAGCAGAGAAAAAGTGTCTCCTGCAAACCGTTCCCTTGGTGCTAGATGAACGAACGTCTCTCCACTTGCTCAGTTCTGAGAGATAAGTGTGTGTGAAAGCCGTCCTTCACCAGCTTGTTGGGAACACAAAGTTTCTTTTCAGTTGCAAACTCCATTCCATACATATATATGGGGAGGTACGAGCTCCAACTCGGTTTTACAATGAAAACTGCAGGAACTTCCAACCGGCACTAGGAAACAGACTGAGAAAGCAGAGAAATAGTGTCCCCTGCAAACCGTTCCCTTGGTGATAGATGAACGAACGTCTCTCCACTTGCTCAGTTCTGAGAGATAAGTGTGTGTGAAAGCCGTCCTTCACCTAGCTTGTTGGGAACACAAAGTTTCTTTTCAGTAGCAAACTCCATTCCATACATATATATGGGGATGTACTAGCTCCAACTCTGTTTTACAGTGAAATCTGCAGGAAATTCAAACCGGCACTAGGAAACAGACTGAGAAAACAGAGAAAAAGTGTCTCCTGCAACCCCTTCCCTTGGTGCTAGATGAACGAACGTCTCTCCACTTGCTCAGTTCTGAGAGATAAGTGTGTGTGAAAGCCGTCCTTCACCTAGCTTGTTGGGAACACAAAGTTTCTTTTCAGTTGCAAACTCCATTCCATACATATATTTGGCGAGGTTCTAGCTCCAACTCGGTGTGACAGTGAAAACTGCAGGAACTTCAAACCGACCCTAGGAAACAGACTGAGAAAGCAGAGAAAAAGTGTCTCCTGCAACCCGTTCCCTTGGTGCTAGATGAACGAACGTCTCTCCACTTGCTCAGTTCTGAGAGATAATTGTGTGTGAAAGCCGTCCTTCAACTAGCTTGTTGGGAACACAAAGTTTCTTTTCAGTTGCAAACTCCATTCCATACATATATATGGGGAGGTACTAGCTCCAACTCTGTTTTACAGTGAAAACTGCAGGAAATTCAAACCGGCACTAGGAAACAGACTGAGAAAACTGAGAAAAAGTGTCTCCTGCAACCCGATCCCTTGGTGCTAGATGAACGAACGTCTCTCCACTTGCTCAGTTCTGAGAGATAAGTGTGTGTGAAAGCCGTCCTTCACCTAGCTTGTTGGGAACACAAAGTTTCTTTTCAGTTGCAAACTCCATTCCATACATATATTTGGGGAGGTTCTAGCTCCAACTCGGTGTGACAGTGAAAACTGCAGGAACTTCAAACCGGCACTAGGAAACAGACTGAGAAAGCAGAGAAAAAGTGTCCCCTGCAACCCGTTCCCTTGGTGCTAGATGAATGAACGTCTCTCCACTTGCTCAGTTCTAAGAGATAAGTGTGTGTGAAAGCCGTACTTCAACTAGCTTGTTGGGAACACAAAGTTTCTTTTCAGTTGCAATCTCCACTCCATCCATATATATGGGGAGGTACTAGCTCCAACACGGTTTGACAGTGAAAACTGCAGGAACCTCAAACCGGCACTAGGAAACAGACTGAGAAAACAGAGAAAAAGTGTCTCCTGCAACCCGTTCCCTTGATTGTAGATGAACGAACGTCTCTCCACTTGCTCAGTTCTGAGAGATAAGTGTGTGTGAAAGCCGTCCTTCACCTAGCTTGTTGGGAACACAAAGTTTCTTTACAGTTGCAAACTCCATTCCATACATATATATGGGGTGGTACTAGCTCCAATTCGGTTTTACAGTGAAAACTGCAGGAACATCAAACCGGCACTAGGAAACAGACTGAGAAATCAGAGAAAAAGTGTCTCCTGCAACCCGATCCCTTGGTGCTAGATGAACGAACGTCTCTCCACTTGCTCAGTTCTGAGAGATAATTGTGTGTGAAAGCCGTCCTTCAACTAGCTTGTTGGGAACACAAAGTTTCTTTTCAGTTGCAAACTCCATTCCATACATATATATGGGGAGGTACTAGCTCAAACTCGGTTTTACAGTGAAAACTGCATGACCTTCAAACCGGCACTAGGAAACAGACTGAGAAACTGAGAAAAAGTGTCTCCTGCAACACGTTCCCTTGGTGCTAGATGAAAGAACGTCTCTCCACTTGCTCATTTCTGAGAGATAAATGTGTGTGAAAGCGGTCCTTCACCTAGCTTGTTGGGAACACAAAGTTTCTTTTCAGTTGCAAACTCCATTTCTTACATATATATAGGGAGGTACTAGCTCCAACTCGGTTTTACAGTGAAAACTGCAGGAACTTCAAACCGGCACTAGGAAACAGACTGAGAAATCAGAGAAAAAGTGTCTCCTGCAACCCGATCCCTTGGTTCTAGATGAACGAACGTCTCTCCACTTGCTTAGTTCTGAGAGATAATTGTGTGTGAAAGCCGTCCTTCAACTAGCTTGTTGGGAACACAAAGTTTCTTTTCAGTTGCAAACTCCATTCCATACATATATATGGGGAGGTACTAGCTCCAACTCGGTTTTACAGTGAAAACTGCAGGACCTTCATACCGGCACTAGGAAACAGACTGAGAAAGCAGAGAAAAAGTGTCTCGTGAAACACGTTCCCTTGGTGCTAGATGAACGAACGTCTCTCCACTTGCTCAGTTCTGAGAGATAAGTGTGTGTGAAAGCGGTCCTTCACCTGGCTTGTTGGGAACACAAAGTTTCTTTTAAGTTGCAAACTCCATTTCTTACATATATATAGGGAGGTACTAGCTCCAACTCGGTTTTACAGTGAAAACTGCAGGAACTTCAAACCGGCACTAGGAAACAGACTGAGAAATCAGAGAAAAAGTGTCTCCTGCAACCCGATCCCTTGGTGCTAGATGAACGAACGTCTCTCCACTTGCTTACTTCTGAGAGATAATTGTGTGTGAAAGCCGTCCTTCAACTAGCTTGTTGGGAACACAAAGTTTCTTTTCAGTTGCAAACTCCATTCCATACATATATATGGGGAGGTACTAGCTCAAACTCGGTTTTACAGTGAAAACTGCAGGACCTTCAAACCGGCACTAGGAAACAGACTGAGAAAGCAGAGAAAAAGTGTCTCCTGCAACACGTTCCCTTGGTGCTAGATGAAAGAACGTCTCTCCACTTGCTCATTTCTGAGAGATAAGTGTGTGTGAAAGCGGTCCTTCACCTAGCTTGTTGGGAACACAAAGTTTCTTTTCAGTTGCAAACTCCATTCCTTACATATATATAGGGAGGTACTAGCTCCAACTCGGTTTTACAGTGAAAACTGCTGGAACTTCAAACCGGCACTAGGAAACAGACTGAGAAATCAGAGAAATAGTGTCTCCTGCAACCCGATCCTTTTGTGCTAGATGAACGAACGTCTCTCCACTTGCTTAGTTCTGAGAGATAATTGTGTGTGAAAGCCGTCCTTCAACTAGCTTGTTGGGAACAAAAAGTTTCTTTTCAGTTGCAAACTCCATTCCATACATATATATGGGGAGGTACTAGCTCAAACTCGGCTTTACAGTGAAAACTGCGGGACCTTCAAACCGGCACTAGGAAACAGACTGAGAAAGCAGAGAAAAAGTGTCTTCTGCAACACGTTCCCTTGGTGCTAGATGAAAGAACGTCTCTCCACTTGCTCATTTCTGAGAGATAAGTGTGTGTGAAAGCCGTCCTTCACCGAGCTTGTTGGGAACACAAAGATTCTTTTCTGTTGCAAACTCCATTCCATACATATATATGGGGAGGTACTAGCTCCAACACGGTTTTAGAGTGAAATCTTCAGGAAGTTCAAACGGGCACTAGGAAACAGACTGAGAAAGCAGAGATAAAGTGTCTCCTGCAACCCGTTCCCTTGGTGCTAGATGAACGAACGTCTATCCACTTGCTCAGTTCTGAGAGATAAGTGTGTGTGAAAGCCGTCCTTCACCTAGCTTGTTGGGAACACAGAGTTTCTTTTCAGTTGCAAACTCCATTCCATACATATATATAGGGAGGTACAAGCTCCAACTCGGTTTTACAGTGAAAACTGCAGGAACTTCAAACCGGCACTAGGAAACAGACTGAGAAAGCAGAGAAAAAGTGTCTCCTGCAAACCGTTCCCTTGGTGCTAGATGAACGAACGTCTCTCCACTTGCTCAGTTCTGAGAGATAAGTGTGTGTGAAAGCCGTCCTTCACCAGCTTGTTGGGAACACAAAGTTTCTTTTCAGTTGCAAACTCCATTCCATACATATATATGGGGAGGTACGAGCTCCAACTCGGTTTTACAATGAAAACTGCAGGAACTTCCAACCGGCACTAGGAAACAGACTGAGAAAGCAGAGAAATAGTGTCCCCTGCAAACCGTTCCCTTGGTGATAGATGAACGAACGTCTCTCCACTTGCTCAGTTCTGAGAGATAAGTGTGTGTGAAAGCCGTCCTTCACCTAGCTTGTTGGGAACACAAAGTTTCTTTTCAGTAGCAAACTCCATTCCATACATATATATGGGGATGTACTAGCTCCAACTCTGTTTTACAGTGAAATCTGCAGGAAATTCAAACCGGCACTAGGAAACAGACTGAGAAAACAGAGAAAAAGTGTCTCCTGCAACCCCTTCCCTTGGTGCTAGATGAACGAACGTCTCTCCACTTGCTCAGTTCTGAGAGATAAGTGTGTGTGAAAGCCGTCCTTCACCTAGCTTGTTGGGAACACAAAGTTTCTTTTCAGTTGCAAACTCCATTCCATACATATATTTGGCGAGGTTCTAGCTCCAACTCGGTGTGACAGTGAAAACTGCAGGAACTTCAAACCGACCCTAGGAAACAGACTGAGAAAGCAGAGAAAAAGTGTCTCCTGCAACCCGTTCCCTTGGTGCTAGATGAACGAACGTCTCTCCACTTGCTCAGTTCTGAGAGATAATTGTGTGTGAAAGCCGTCCTTCAACTAGCTTGTTGGGAACACAAAGTTTCTTTTCAGTTGCAAACTCCATTCCATACATATATATGGGGAGGTACTAGCTCCAACTCTGTTTTACAGTGAAAACTGCAGGAAATTCAAACCGGCACTAGGAAACAGACTGAGAAAACAGAGAAAAAGTGTCTCCTGCAACCCGTTCCCTTGGTGCTAAATGAACGAACGTCTCTCCATTTGCTCAGTTCTGAGAGATAAGTGTGTGTGAAAGCCGTCCTTCAGCTAGCTTGTTGGGAACACAAAGTTTCTTTTCAGTTGCAAACTCCATTCCATACATATATATGGGGAGGTACTAGCTCCAACTCTGTTTTACAGTGAAAACTGCAGGAAATTCAAACCGGCACTAGGAAACAGACTGAGAAAACAGAGAAAAAGTGTCTCCTGCAACCCGTTCCCTTGGTGCTAGATGAACGAACGTCTCTCCACTTGCTCAGTTCTGAGAGATAATTGTGTGTGAAAGCCGTCCTTCAACTAGCTTGTTGGGAACACAAAGTTTCTTTTCAGTTGCAAACTCCATTCCATACATATATTTGGGGAGGTTCTAGCTCCAACTCGGTGTGACAGTGAAAACTGCAGGAACTTCAAACCGGCACTAGGAAACAGACTGAGAAAGCAGAGAAAAAGTGTCCCCTGTAACCCGTTCCCTTGGTGCTAGATGAATGAACGTCTCTCCACTTGCTCAGTTCTGAGAGATAAGTGTGTGTGAAAGCCGTACTTCAACTAGCTTGTTGGGAACACAAAGTATCTTTTCAGTTGCAATCTCCACTCCATCCATATATATGGGGAGGTACTAGCTCCAACACGGTTTGACAGTGAAAACTGCAGGAACCTCAAACCGGCACTAGGAAACAGACTGAGAAAACAGAGAAAAATTGTCTCCTGCAAACCGTTCCCTTGATTGTAGATGAACGAAAGTCTCTCCACTTGCTCAGTTCTGAGAGATAAGTGTGTGTGAAAGCCGTCCTTCACCTAGCTTGTTGGGAACACAAAGTTTCTTTACAGTTGCAAACTCCATTCCATACATATATATGGGGTGGTACTAGCTCCAATTCGGTTTTACAGTGAAAACTGCAGGAACATCAAACCGGCACTAGGAAACAGACTGAGAAATCAGAGAAAAAGTGTCTCCTGCAACCCGATCCCTTGGTGCTAGATGAACGAACGTCTCTCCACTTGCTCAGTTCTGAGAGATAATTGTGTGTGAAAGCCGTCCTTCAACTAGCTTGTTTGGAACACAAAGTTTCTTTTCAGTTGCAAACTCCATTCCATACATATATATGGGGAGGTACTAGCTCAAACTCGGTTTTACAGTGAAAACTGCATGACCTTCAAACCGGCACTAGGAAACAGACTGAGAAACTGAGAAAAAGTGTATCCTGCTACACGTTCCCTTGGTGCTAGATGAAAGAACGTCTCTCCACTTGCACATTTCTGAGAGATAAGTGTGTGTGAAAGCGGTCCTTCACCTAGCTTGTTGGGAACACAAAGTTTCTTTTCAGTTGCAAACTCCATTTCTTACATATATATAGGGAGGTACTAGCTCCAACTCGGTTTTACAGTGAAAACTGCAGGAACTTCAAACCGGCACTAGGAAACAGACTGAGAAATCAGAGAAATAGTGTCTCCTGCAACCCGATCCCTTGGTGCTAGATGAACGAACGTCTCTCCACTTGCTTAGTTCTGAGAGATAATTGTGTGTGAAAGCCGTCCTTCAACTAGCTTGTTGGGAACACAAAGTTTCTTTTCAGTTGCAAACTCCATTCCATACATATATATGGGGAGGTACTAGCTCAAACTCGGTTTTACAGTGAAAACTGCAGGAAATTCAAACCGGCACTAGGAAACAGACTGAGAAAGCAGAGAAAAAGTTTCTCCTGCAACCCGTTCCCTTGGTGCTAAATGAACGAACGTCTCTCCACTTGCTCAGTTCTGAGAGATAAGTGTGTGTGAAAGCCGTCCTTCAGCTAGCTTGTTGGGAACACAAAGTTTCTTTTCAGTTGCAAACTCCATTCCATACATATATATGGGGAGGTACTAGCTCCAACTCTGTTTTACAGTGAAAACTGCAGGAAATTCAAACCGGCACTAGGAAACAGACTGAGAAAGCAGAGAAAAAGTTTCTCCTGCAACCCGTTCCCTTGGTGCTAAATGAACGAACGTCTCTCCACTTGCTCAGTTCTGAGAGATAAGTGTGTGTGAAAGCCGTCCTTCACCTAGCTTGTTGGGAACACAAAGTTTCTTTTCAGTTGCAAACTCCATTCCATACATATATTTGGGGAGATTCTAGCTCCAACTCGGTGTGACAGTGAAAACTGCAGGAACTTCAAACCGGCACTAGGAAAAAGACTGAGAAAGCAGAGAAAAAGTGTCCCCTGCAACCCGTTCCCTTGGTGCTAGATGAATGAACGTCTCTCCACTTGCTCAGTTCTGAGAGATAAGTGTGTGTGAAAGCCGTACTTCAACTAGCTTGTTGGGAACACAAAGTTTCTTTTCAGTTGCAAACTCCATTCCATACATATATATGGGGAGGTACTAGCTCAAACTCGGTTTTACAGTGAAAACTGCAGGACCTTCATACCGGCACTAGGAAACAGACTGAGAAAGCAGAGAAAAAGTGTCTCCTGAAACACGTTCCCTTGGTGCTAGATGAACGAACGTCTCTCCACTTGCTCAGTTCTGAGAGATAAGTGTGTGTGAAAGCGGTCCTTCACCTGGCTTGTTGGGAACACAAAGTTTCTTTTAAGTTGCAAACTCCATTTCTTACATATATATAGGGAGGTACTAGCTCCAACTCGGTTTTACAGTGAAAACTGCAGGAACTTCAAACCGGCACTAGGAAACAGACTGAGAAATCAGAGAAATAGTGTCTCCTGCAACCCGATCCCTTGGTGCTAGATGAACGAACGTCTCTCCACTTGCTTACTTCTGAGAGATAATTGTGTGTGAAAGCCGTCCTTCAACTAGCTTGTTGGGAACACAATGTTTCTTTTCAGTTGCAAACTCCATTCCATACATATATATGGGGAGGTACTAGCTCAAACTCGGTTTTACAGTGAAAACTGCAGGACCTTCAAACCGGCACTAGGAAACAGACTGAGAAAGCAGAGAAAAAGTGTCTCCTGCAACACGTTCCCTTGGTGCTAGATGAAAGAACGTCTCTCCACTTGCTCATTTCTGAGAGATAAGTGTGTGTGAAAGCGGTCCTTCACCTAGCTTGTTGGGAACACAAAGTTTCTTTTCAGTTGCAAACTCCATTCCTTACATATATATAGGGAGGTACTAGCTCCAACTCGGTTTTACAGTGAAAACTGCTGGAACTTCAAACTGGCACTAGGAAACAGACTGAGAAATCAGAGAAATAGTGTCTCCTGCAACCCGATCCCTTGGTGCTAGATGAACGAACGTCTCTCCACTTGCTTAGTTCTGAGAGATAATTGTGTGTGAAAGCCGTCCTTCAACTAGCTTGTTGGGAACACAAAGTTTCTTTTCAGTTGCAAACTCCATTCCATACATATATATGGGGAGGTACTAGCTCAAACTCGGCTTTACAGTGAAAACTGCGGGACCTTCAAACCGGCACTAGGAAACAGACTGAGAAAGCAGAGAAAAAGTGTCTTCTGCAACACGTTCCCTTGGTGCTAGATGAAAGAACGTCTCTCCACTTGCTCATTTCTGAGAGATAAGTGTGTGTGAAAGCCGTCCTTCACCGAGCTTGTTGGGAACACAAAGTTTCTTTTCTGTTGCAAACTCCATTCCATACATATATATGGGGAGGTACTAGCTCCAACTCGGTTTTACATTGAAATCTTCAGGAACTTCAAACGGGCACTAGGAAACAGACTGAGAAAGCAGAGATAAAGTGTCTCCTGCAACCCGTTCCCTTGGTGCTAGATGAACGAACGTCTATCCACTTGCTCAGTTCTGAGAGATAAGTGTGTGTGAAAGCCGTCCTTCACCTAGCTTGTTGGGAACACAGAGTTTCTTTTCAGTTGCAAACTCCATTCCATACATATATATAGGGAGGTACAAGCTCCAACTCGGTTTTACAGTGAAAACTGCAGGAACTTCAAACCGGCACTAGGAAACAGACTGAGAAAGCAGAGAAAAAGTGTCTCCTGCAAACCGTTCCCTTGGTGCTAGATGAACGAACGTCTCTCCACTTGCTCAGTTCTGAGAGATAAGTGTGTGTGAAAGCCGTCCTTCACCTAGCTTGTTGGGAACACAAAGTTTCTTTTCAGTTGCAAACTCCATTCCATACATATATATGGGGAGGTACGAGCTCCAACTCGGTTTTACAATGAAAATTGCAGGAACTTCCAACCGGCACTAGGAAACAGACTGAGAAAGCAGAGAAATAGTGTCCCCTGCAAACCTTTCCCTTGGTGATAGATGAACGAACGTCTCTCCACTTGCTCAGTTCTGATAGATAAATGTGTGTGAAAGCCGTCTTTCACCTAGCTTGTTGGGAACACAAAGTTTCTTTTCATTTGCAAACTTCACTCCATCCATATCTATGGGGAAGTACCAGCTCCAATTCGGTTTTACAGTGAAAACTGCAGGAACTTCAAACCGGCACTAGGAAACAGAGTGAGAAAGCAGAGAAAAAGTGTCTCCTGCAACCCGTTCCCTTGGTGCTAGATGAACGAACGTCTCTCCACTTGCTCAGTTCTGAAAGATAAGTGTGTGTGAAAGCCGTCCTTCACCTAGCTTGTTGGGAACACAAAGATTCTTTTCAGTAGCAAACTCCATTCCATACATATATATGGGGAGGTACTAGCTCCAACTCTGTTTTACAGTGAAAACTGCAGGAAATTCAAACCGGCACTAGGAAACAGACTAAGAAAACAGAGAAAAAGTGTCTCCTGCAACCCCTTCCCTTGGTGCTAGATGAACGAACGTCTCTCCACTTGCTCAGTTCTGAGAGATAAGTGTGTGTGAAAGCCGTCCTTCACCTAGCTTGTTGGGAACACAAAGTTTCTTTTCAGTTGCAAACTCCATTAAATACATATATTTGGCGAGGTTCTAGCTCCAACTCGGTGTGACAGTGAAAACTGCAGGAACTTCAAACCGACCCTAGGAAACAGACTGAGAAAGCAGAGAAAAAGTGTCTCCTGCAACCCGTTCCCTTGGTGCTAGATGAACGAACGTCTCTCCACTTGCTCAGTTCTGAGAGATAATTGTGTGTGAAAGCCGTCCTTCAACTAGCTTGTTGGGAACACAAAGTTTCTTTTCAGTTGCAAACTCCATTCCATACATATATATGGGGAGGTACTAGCTCCAACTCTGTTTTACAGTGAAAACTGCAGGAAATTCAAACCGGCACTAGGAAACAGACTGAGAAAACAGAGAAAAAGTGTCTCCTGCAACCCGTTCCCTTGGTGCTAAATGAACGAACGTCTCTCCACTTGCTCAGTTCTGAGAGATAAGTGTGTGTGAAAGCCGTCCTTCAGCTAGCTTGTTGGGAACACAAAGTTTCTTTTCAGTTGCAAACTCCATTCCATACATATATATGGGGAGGTACTAGCTCCAACTCTGTTTTACAGTGAAAACTGCAGGAAATTCAAACCGGCACTAGGAAACAGACTGAGAAAACAGAGAAAAAGTGTCTCCTGCAACCCATTCCCTTGGTGCTAAATGAACGAACGTCTCTCCACTTGCTCAGTTCTGAGAGATAAGTGTGTGTGAAAGCCGTCCTTCACATAGCTTGTTGGGAACACAAAGTTTCTTTACAGTTGCAAACTCCATTCCATACATATATATGGGGTGGTACTAGCTCCAATTCGGTTTTACAGTGAAAACTGCAGGAACATCAAACCGGCACTAGGAAACAGACTGAGAAATCAGAGAAAAAGTGTCTCTTGCAACCCGATCCCTTGGTGCTAGATGAACGAACGTCTCTCCACTTGCTCAGTTCTGAGAGATAATTGTGTGTGAAAGCCGTCCTTCAACTAGCTTGTTTGGAACACAAAGTTTCTTTTCAGTTGCAAACTCCATTCCATACATATATATGGGGAGGTACTAGCTCAAACTCGGTTTTACAGTGAAAAATGCATGACCTTCAAACCGGCACTAGGAAACAGACTGAGAAACTGAGAAAAAGTGTATCCTGCCACACGTTCCCTTGGTGCTAGATGAAAGAACGTCTCTCCACTTGCACATTTCTGAGAGATAAGTGTGTGTGAAAGCGGTCCTTCACCTAGCTTGTTGGGAACACAAAGTTTCTTTTCAGTTGCAAACTCCATTCCTTACATATATATAGGGAGGTACTAGCTCCAACTCGGTTTTACAGTGAAAACTGCTGGAACTTCAAACCGGCACTAGGAAACAGACTGAGAAATCAGAGAAATAGTGTCTCCTGCAACCCGATCCCTTGGTGCTAGATGAACGAACGTCTCTCCACTTGCTTAGTTCTGAGAGATAATTGTGTGTGAAAGCCGTCCTTCAACTAGCTTGTTGGGAACACAAAGTTTCTTTTCAGTTGCAAACTCCATTCCATACATATATATGGGGAGGTACTAGCTCAAACTCGGCTTTACAGTGAAAACTGCGGGACCTTCAAACCGGCACTAGGAAACAGACTGAGAAAGCAGAGAAAAAGTGTCTTCTGCAACACGTTCCCTTGGTGCTAGATGAAAGAACGTCTCTCCACTTGCTCATTTCTGAGAGATAAGTGTGTGTGAAAGCCGTCCTTCACCGAGCTTGTTGGGAACACAAAGTTTCTTTTCTGTTGCAAACTCCATTCCATACATATATATGGGGAGGTACTAGCTCCAACTCGGTTTTACATTGAAATCTTCAGGAACTTCAAACGGGCACTAGGAAACAGACTGAGAAAGCAGAGATAAAGTGTCTCCTGCAACCCGTTCCCTTGGTGCTAGATGAACGAACGTCTATCCACTTGCTCAGTTCTGAGAGATAAGTGTGTGTGAAAGCCGTCCTTCACCTAGCTTGTTGGGAACACAGAGTTTCTTTTCAGTTGCAAACTCCATTCCATACATATATATAGGGAGGTACAAGCTCCAACTCGGTTTTACAGTGAAAACTGCAGGAACTTCAAACCGGCACTAGGAAACAGACTGAGAAAGCAGAGAAAAAGTGTCTCCTGCAAACCGTTCCCTTGGTGCTAGATGAACGAACGTCTCTCCACTTGCTCAGTTCTGATAGATAAGTGTGTGTGAAAGCCGTCCTTCACCTAGCTTGTTGGGAACACAAAGTTTCTTTTCAGTTGCAAACTCCATTCCATACATATATTTGGCGAGGTTCTAGCTCCAACTCGGTGTGACAGTGAAAACTGCAGGAACTTCAATCCGGCACTAGGAAACAGACTGAGAAAGCAGAGAAAAAGTGTCCCCTGCAATCCGTTCCCTTGGTGCTAGATGAACGAACGTCTCTCCACTTGCTCAGTTCTGAGAGATAAGTGTGTGTGAAAGCCGTCCTTCAGCTAGCTTGTTGGGAACACAAAGTTTCTTTTCAGTTGCAAACTCCATTCCATACATATATATGGGGAGGTACTAGCTCCAACTCTGTTTTACAGTGAAAACTGCAGGAAATTCAAACCGGCACTAGGAAACAGACTGAGAAAACAGAGAAAAAGTGTCTCCTGCAACCCCTTCCCTTGGTGCTAGATGAACGAACGTCTCTCCACTTGCTTAGTTCTGAGAGATAATTGTGTGTGAAAGCCGTCCTTCAACTAGCTTGTTGGGAACACAAAGTTTCTTTTCAGTTGCAAACTCCATTCCATACATATATTTGGCGAGGTTCTAGCTCCAACTCGGTGTGACAGTGAAAACTGCAGGAACTTCAATCCGGCACTAGGAAACAGACTGAGAAAGCAGAGAAAAAGTGTCCCCTGCAATCCGTTCCCTTGGTGCTAGATGAACGAACGTCTCTCCACTTGCTCAGTTCTGATAGATAAGTGTGTGTGAAAGCCGTCCTTCACCTAGCTTGTTGGGAACACAAAGTTTCTTTTCAGTTGCAAACTCCATTCCATACATATACATGGGGAGGTAAAAGCTCCAACTCGGTTTTACAGTGAAAACTGCAGGAACTTCAAACCGACCCTAGGAAACAGACTGAGAAAGCAGGGAAAAAGTGTCTCCTGCAACCCGTTCCCTTGGTGCTAGATGAACGAACGTCTCTCCACTTGCTCAGTTCTGAGAGATAATTGTGTGTGAAAGCCGTCCTTCAACTAGCTTGTTGGGAACACAAAGTTTCTTTTCAGTTGCAAACTCCATTCCATACATATATATGGGGAGGTACTAGCTCCAACTCTGTTTTACAGTGAAAACTGCAGGAAATTCAAACCGGCACTAGGAAACAGACTGAGAAAACAGAGAAAAAGTGTCTCCTGCAACCCGTTCCCTTGGTGCTAAATGAACGAACGTCTCTCCACTTGCTCAGTTCTGAGAGATAATTGTGTGTGAAAGCCGTCCTTCAGCTAGCTTGTTGGGAACACAAAGTTTCTTTTCAGTTGCAAACTCCATTCCATACATATATATGGGGAGGTACTAGCTCCAACTCTGTTTTACAGTGAAAACTGCAGGAAATTCAAACCGGCACTAGGAAACAGACTGAGAAAACAGAGAAAAAGTGTCTCCTGCAACCCGATCCCTTGGTGCTAGATGAACGAACGTCTCTCCACTTGCTCAGTTCTGAGAGATAAGTGTGTGTGAAAGCCGTCTTTCACCTAGCTTGTTGGGAACACAAAGTTTCTTTTCAGTTGCAAACTCCATTCCATACATATATTTGGGGAGGTTCTAGCTCCAACTCGGTGTGACAGTGAAAACTGCAGGAACTTCAAACCGGCACTAGGAAACAGACTGAGAAAGCAGAGAAAAAGTGTCCCCTGCAACCCGTTCCCTTGGTGCTAGATGAATGAACGTCTCTCCACTTGCTCAGTTCTAAGAGATAAGTGTGTGTGAAAGCCGTACTTCAACTAGCTTGTTGGGAACACAAAGTTTCTTTTCAGTTGCAATCTCCACTCCATCCATATATATGGGGAGGTACTAGCTCCAACACGGTTTGACAGTGAAAACTGCAGGAACCTCAAACCGGCACTAGGAAACAGACTGAGAAAACAGAGAAAAAGTGTCTCCTGCAACCCGTTCCCTTGATTGTAGATGAACGAACGTCTCTCCACTTGCTCAGTTCTGAGAGATAAGTGTGTGTGAAAGCCGTCCTTCACCTAGCTTGTTGGGAACACAAAGTTTCTTTACAGTTGCAAACTCCATTCCATACATATATATGGGGTGGTACTAGCTCCAATTCGGTTTTACAGTGAAAACTGCAGGAACATCAAACCGGCACTAGGAAACAGACTGAGAAATCAGAGAAAAAGTGTCTCCTGCAACCCGATCCCTTGGTGCTAGATGAACGAACGTCTCTCCACTTGCTCAGTTCTGAGAGATAATTGTGTGTGAAAGCCGTCCTTCAACTAGCTTGTTTGGAACACAAAGTTTCTTTTCAGTTGCAAACTCCATTCCATACATATATATGGGGAGGTACTAGCTCAAACTCGGTTTTACAGTGAAAACTGCATGACCTTCAAACCGGCACTAGGAAACAGACTGAGAAACTGAGAAAAAGTGTATCCTGCAACACGTTCCCTTGGTGCTAGATGAAAGAACGTCTCTCCACTTGCTCATTTCTGAGAGATAAGTGTGTGTGAAAGCGGTCCTTCACCTAGCTTGTTGGGAACACAAAGTTTCTTTTCAGTTGCAAACTCCATTTCTTACATATATATAGGGAGGTACTAGCTCCAACTCGGTTTTACAGTGAAAACTGCAGGAACTTCAAACCGGCACTAGGAAACAGACTGAGAAATCAGAGAAATAGTGTCTCCTGCAACCCGATCCCTTGGTGCTAGATGAACGAACGTCTCTCCACTTGCTTAGTTCTGAGAGATAATTGTGTGTGAAAGCCGTCCTTCAACTAGCTTGTTGGGAACACAAAGTTTCTTTTCAGTTGCAAACTCCATTCCATACATATATATGGGGAGGTACTAGCTCAAACTCGGTTTTACAGTGAAAACTGCAGGAAATTCAAACCGGCACTAGGAAACAGACTGAGAAAGCAGAGAAAAAGTTTCTCCTGCAACCCGTTCCCTTGGTGCTAAATGAACGAACGTCTCTCCACTTGCTCAGTTCTGAGAGATAAGTGTGTGTGAAAGCCGTCCTTCAGCTAGCTTGTTGGGAACACAAAGTTTCTTTTCAGTTGCAAACTCCATTCCATACATATATATGGGGAGGTACTAGCTCCAACTCTGTTTTACAGTGAAAACTGCAGGAAATTCAAACCGGCACTAGGAAACAGACTGAGAAAACAGAGAAAAAGTGTCTCCTGCAACCCGTTCCCTTGGTGCTAAATGAACGAACGTCTCTCCACTTGCTCAGTTCTGAGAGATAAGTGTGTGTGAAAGCCGTCCTTCACCTAGCTTGTTGGGAACACAAAGTTTCTTTTCAGTTGCAAACTCCATTCCATACATATATTTGGGGAGGTTCTAGCTCCAACTCTGTGTGACAGTGAAAACTGCAGGAACTTCAAACCGGCACTAGGAAACAGACTGAGAAAGCAGAGAAAAAGTGTCCCCTGCAACCCGTTCCCTTGGTGCTAGATGAATGAACGTCTCTCCACTTGCTCAGTTCTGAGAGATAAGTGTGTGTGAAAGCCGTACTTCAACTAGCTTGTTGGGAACACAAAGTTTCTTTTCAGTTGCTATCTCCACTCCATCCATATATATGGGGAGGTACTAGCTCCAACACGGTTTGACAGTGAAAACTGCAGGAACCTCAAACCGGCACTAGGAAACAGACTGAGAAATCAGAGAAAAAGTGTCTCCTGCAACCCGATCCCTTGGTGCTAGATGAACGAACGTCTCTCCACTTGCTCAGTTCTGAGAGATAATTGTGTGTGAAAGCCGTCCTTCAACTAGCTTGTTGGGAACACAAAGTTTCTTTTCAGTTGCAAACTCCATTCCATACATATATATGGGGAGGTTCCAGCTCAAACTCGGTTTTACAGTGAAAACTGCATGACCTTCAAACCGGCACTAGGAAACAGACTGAGAAACTGAGAAAAAGTGTCTCCTGCAACACGTTCCCTTGGTGCTAGATGAAAGAACGTCTCTCCACTTGCTCATTTCTGAGAGATAAATGTGTGTGAAAGCGGTCCTTCACCTAGCTTGTTGGGAACACAAAGTTTCTTTTCATATGCAAACTCCATTTCTTACATATATATAGGGAGGTACTAGCTCCAACTCGGTTTTACAGTGAAAACTGCAGGAACTTCAAACCGGCACTAGGAAACAGACTGAGAAATCAGAGAAAAAGTGTCTCCTGCAACCCGATCCCTTGGTGCTAGATGAACGAACGTCTCTCCACTTGCTCAGTTCTGAGAGATAATTGTGTGTGAAAGCCGTCCTTCAACTAGCTTGTTGGGAACACAAAGTTTCTTTTCAGTTGCAAAATCCATTCCATACATATATATGGGGAGGTACTAGCTCCAACTCGGTTTTACAGTGAAAACTGCAGGACCTTCATACCGGCACTAGGAAACAGACTGAGAAAGCAGAGAAAAAGTGTCTCGTGAAACACGTTCCCTTGGTGCTAGATGAACGAACGTCTCTCCACTTGCTCAGTTCTGAGAGATAAGTGTGTGTGAAAGCGGTCCTTCACCTGGCTTGTTGGGAACACAAAGTTTCTTTTAAGTTGCAAACTCCATTTCTTACATATATATAGGGAGGTACTAGCTCCAACTCGGTTTTACAGTGAAAACTGCAGGAACTTCAAACCGGCACTAGGAAACAGACTGAGAAATCAGAGAAAAAGTGTCTCCTGCAACCCGATCCCTTGGTGCTAGATGAACGAACGTCTCTCCACTTGCTTACTTCTGAGAGATAATTGTGTGTGAAAGCCGTCCTTCAACTAGCTTGTTGGGAACACAAAGTTTCTTTTCAGTTGCAAACTCCATTCCATACATATATATGGGGAGGTACTAGCTCAAACTCGGTTTTACAGGGAAAACTGCAGGACCTTCAAACCGGCACTAGGAAACAGACTGAGAAAGCAGAGAAAAAGTGTCTCCTGCAACACGTTCCCTTGGTGCTAGATGAAAGAACGTCTCTCCACTTGCTCATTTCTGAGAGATAAGTGTGTGTGAAAGCGGTCCTTCACCTAGCTTGTTGGGAACACAAAGTTTCTTTTCAGTTGCAAACTCCATTCCTTACATATATATAGGGAGGTACTAGCTCCAACTCGGTTTTACAGTGAAAACTGCTGTAACTTCAAACCGGCACTAGGAAACAGACTGAGAAATCAGAGAAATAGTGTCTCCTGCAACCCGATCCCTTTGTGCTAGATGAACGAACGTCTCTCCACTTGCTTAGTTCTGAGAGATAATTGTGTGTGAAAGCCGTCCTTCAACTAGCTTGTTGGGAACAAAAAGTTTCTTTTCAGTTGCAAACTCCATTCCATACATATATATGGGGAGGTACTAGCTCAAACTCGGCTTTACAGTGAAAACTGCGGGACCTTCAAACCGGCACTAGGAAACAGACTGAGAAAGCAGAGAAAAAGTGTCTTCTGCAACACGTTCCCTTGGTGCTAGATGAAAGAACGTCTCTCCACTTGCTCATTTCTGAGAGATAAGTGTGTGTGAAAGCCGTCCTTCACCGAGCTTGTTGGGAACACAAAGTTTCTTTTCTGTTGCAAACTCCATTCCATACATATATATGAGGAGGTACTAGCTCCAACTCGGTTTTACAGTGAAATCTTCAGGAACTTCAAACGGGCACTAGGAAACAGACTGAGAAAGCAGAGATAAAGTGTCTCCTGCAACCCGTTCCCTTGGTGCTAGATGAACGAACGTCTATCCACTTGCTCAGTTCTGAGAGATAAGTGTGTGTGAAAGCCGTCCTTCACCTAGCTTGTTGGGAACACAGAGTTTCTTTTCAGTTGCAAACTCCATTCCATACATATATATAGGGAGGTACAAGCTCCAACTCGGTTTTACAGTGAAAACTGCAGGAACATCAAACCGGCACTAGGAAACAGACTGAGAAATCAGAGAAAAAGTGTCTCCTGCAACCCGATCCCTTGGTGCTAGATGAACGAACGTCTCTCCACTTGCTCAGTTCTGAGAGATAATTGTGTGTGAAAGCCGTCCTTCAACTAGCTTGTTGGGAACACAAAGTTTCTTTTCAGTTGCAAACTCCATTCCATACATATATATGGGGAGGTACTAGCTCAAACTCGGTTTTACAGTGAAAACTGCATGACCTTCAAACCGGCACTAGGAAACAGACTGAGAAACTGAGAAAAAGTGTCTCCTGCAACACGTTCCCTTGGTGCTAGATGAAAGAACGTCTCTCCACTTGCTCATTTCTGAGAGATAAATGTGTGTGAAAGCGGTCCTTCACCTAGCTTGTTGGGAACACAAAGTTTCTTTTCAGTTGCAAACTCCATTTCTTACATATATATAGGGAGGTACTAGCTCCAACTCGGTTTTACAGTGAAAACTGCAGGAACTTCAAACCGGCACTAGGAAACAGACTGAGAAATCAGAGAAAAAGTGTCTCCTGCAACCCGATCCCTTGGTTCTAGATGAACGAACGTCTCTCCACTTGCTTAGTTCTGAGAGATAATTGTGTGTGAAAGCCGTCCTTCAACTAGCTTGTTGGGAACACAAAGTTTCTTTTCAGTTGCAAACTCCATTCCATACATATATATGGGGAGGTACTAGCTCCAACTCGGTTTTACAGTGAAAACTGCAGGACCTTCATACCGGCACTAGGAAACAGACTGAGAAAGCAGAGAAAAAGTGTCTCGTGAAACACGTTCCCTTGGTGCTAGATGAACGAACGTCTCTCCACTTGCTCAGTTCTGAGAGATAAGTGTGTGTGAAAGCGGTCCTTCACCTGGCTTGTTGGGAACACAAAGTTTCTTTTAAGTTGCAAACTCCATTTCTTACATATATATAGGGAGGTACTAGCTCCAACTCGGTTTTACAGTGAAAACTGCAGGAACTTCAAACCGGCACTAGGAAACAGACTGAGAAATCAGAGAAAAAGTGTCTCCTGCAACCCGATCCCTTGGTGCTAGATGAACGAACGTCTCTCCACTTGCTTACTTCTGAGAGATAATAGTGTGTGAAAGCCGTCCTTCAACTAGCTTGTTGGGAACACAAAGTTTCTTTTCAGTTGCAAACTCCATTCCATACATATATATGGGGAGGTACTAGCTCAAACTCGGTTTTACAGTGAAAACTGCAGGACCTTCAAACCGGCACTAGGAAACAGACTGAGAAAGCAGAGAAAAAGTGTCTCCTGCAACACGTTCCCTTGGTGCTAGATGAAAGAACGTCTCTCCACTTGCTCATTTCTGAGAGATAAGTGTGTGTGAAAGCGGTCCTTCACCTAGCTTGTTGGGAACACAAAGTTTCTTTTCAGTTGCAAACTCCATTCCTTACATATATATAGGGAGGTACTAGCTCCAACTCGGTTTTACAGTGAAAACTGCTGGAACTTCAAACCGGCACTAGGAAACAGACTGAGAAATCAGAGAAATAGTGTCTCCTGCAACCCGATCCCTTTGTGCTAGATGAACGAACGTCTCTCCACTTGCTTAGTTCTGAGAGATAATTGTGTGTGAAAGCCGTCCTTCAACTAGCTTGTTGGGAACAAAAAGTTTCTTTTCAGTTGCAAACTCCATTCCATACATATATATGGGGAGGTACTAGCTCAAACTCGGCTTTACAGTGAAAACTGCGGGACCTTCAAACCGGCACTAGGAAACAGACTGAGAAAGCAGAGAAAAAGTGTCTTCTGCAACACGTTCCCTTGGTGCTAGATGAAAGAACGTCTCTCCACTTGCTCATTTCTGAGAGATAAGTGTGTGTGAAAGCCGTCCTTCACCGAGCTTGTTGGGAACACAAAGTTTCTTTTCTGTTGCAAACTCCATTCCATACATATATATGGGGAGGTACTAGCTCCAACACGGTTTTACAGTGAAATCTTCAGGAACTTCAAACGGGCACTAGGAAACAGACTGAGAAAGCAGAGATAAAGTGTCTCCTGCAACCCGTTCCCTTGGTGCTAGATGAACGAACGTCTATCCACTTGCTCAGTTCTGAGAGATAAGTGTGTGTGAAAGCCGTCCTTCACCTAGCTTGTTGGGAACACAGAGTTTCTTTTCAGTTGCAAACTCCATTCCATACATATATATAGGGAGGTACAAGCTCCAACTCGGTTTTACAGTGAAAACTGCAGGAACTTCAAACCGGCACTAGGAAACAGACTGAGAAAGCAGAGAAAAAGTGTCTCCTGCAAACCGTTCCCTTGGTGCTAGATGAACGAACGTCTCTCCACTTGCTCAGTTCTGAGAGATAAGTGTGTGTGAAAGCCGTCCTTCACCAGCTTGTTGGGAACACAAAGTTTCTTTTCAGTTGCAAACTCCATTCCATACATATATATGGGGAGGTACGAGCTCCAACTCGGTTTTACAATGAAAACTGCAGGAACTTCCAACCGGCACTAGGAAACAGACTGAGAAAGCAGAGAAATAGTGTCCCCTGCAAACCGTTCCCTTGGTGATAGATGAACGAACGTCTCTCCACTTGCTCAGTTCTGAGAGATAAGTGTGTGTGAAAGCCGTCCTTCACCTAGCTTGTTGGGAACACAAAGTTTCTTTTCAGTAGCAAACTCCATTCCATACATATATATGGGGATGTACTAGCTCCAACTCTGTTTTACAGTGAAATCTGCAGGAAATTCAAACCGGCACTAGGAAACAGACTGAGAAAACAGAGAAAAAGTGTCTCCTGCAACCCCTTCCCTTGGTGCTAGATGAACGAACGTCTCTCCACTTGCTCAGTTCTGAGAGATAAGTGTGTGTGAAAGCCGTCCTTCACCTAGCTTGTTGGGAACACAAAGTTTCTTTTCAGTTGCAAACTCCATTCCATACATATATTTGGCGAGGTTCTAGCTCCAAATCGGTGTGACAGTGAAAACTGCAGGAACTTCAAACCGACCCTAGGAAACAGACTGAGAAAGCAGAGAAAAAGTGTCTCCTGCAACCCGTTCCCTTGGTGCTAGATGAACGAACGTCTCTCCACTTGCTCAGTTCTGAGAGATAATTGTGTGTGAAAGCCGTCCTTCAACTAGCTTGTTGGGAACACAAAGTTTCTTTTCAGTTGCAAACTCCATTCCATACATATATATGGGGAGGTACTAGCTCCAACTCTGTTTTACAGTGAAAACTGCAGGAAATTCAAACCGGCACTAGGAAACAGACTGAGAAAACAGAGAAAAAGTGTCTCCTGCAACCCGTTCCCTTGGTGCTAAATGAACGAACGTCTCTCCATTTGCTCAGTTCTGAGAGATAAGTGTGTGTGAAAGCCGTCCTTCAGCTAGCTTGTTGGGAACACAAAGTTTCTTTTCAGTTGCAAACTCCATTCCATACATATATATGGGGAGGTACTAGCTCCAACTCTGTTTTACAGTGAAAACTGCAGGAAATTCAAACCGGCACTAGGAAACAGACTGAGAAAACAGAGAAAAAGTGTCTCCTGCAACCCGTTCCCTTGGTGCTAGATGAACGAACGTCTCTCCACTTGCTCAGTTCTGAGAGATAATTGTGTGTGAAAGCCGTCCTTCAACTAGCTTGTTGGGAACACAAAGTTTCTTTTCAGTTGCAAACTCCATTCCATACATATATTTGGGGAGGTTCTAGCTCCAACTCGGTGTGACAGTGAAAACTGCAGGAACTTCAAACCGGCACTAGGAAACAGACTGAGAAAGCAGAGAAAAAGTGTCCCCTGTAACCCGTTCCCTTGGTGCTAGATGAATGAACGTCTCTCCACTTGCTCAGTTCTGAGAGATAAGTGTGTGTGAAAGCCGTACTTCAACTAGCTTGTTGGGAACACAAAGTAACTTTTCAGTTGCAATCTCCACTCCATCCATATATATGGGGAGGTACTAGCTCCAACACGGTTTGACAGTGAAAACTGCAGGAACCTCAAACCGGCACTAGGAAACAGACTGAGAAAACAGAGAAAAATTGTCTCCTGCAAACCGTTCCCTTGATTGTAGATGAACGAACGTCTCTCCACTTGCTCAGTTCTGAGAGATAAGTGTGTGTGAAAGCCGTCCTTCACATAGCTTGTTGGGAACACAAAGTTTCTTTACAGTTGCAAACTCCATTCCATACATATATATGGGGTGGTACTAGCTCCAATTCGGTTTTACAGTGAAAACTGCAGGAACATCAAACCGGCACTAGGAAACAGACTGAGAAATCAGAGAAAAAGTGTCTCCTGCAACCCGATCCCTTGGTGCTAGATGAACGAACGTCTCTCCACTTGCTCAGTTCTGAGAGATAATTGTGTGTGAAAGCCGTCCTTCAACTAGCTTGTTTGGAACACAAAGTTTCTTTTCAGTTGCAAACTCCATTCCATACATATATATGGGGAGGTACTAGCTCAAACTCGGTTTTACAGTTAAAACTGCATGACCTTCAAACCGGCACTAGGAAACAGACTGAGAAACTGAGAAAAAGTGTATCCTGCTACACGTTCCCTTGGTGCTAGATGAAAGAACGTCTCTCCACTTGCACATTTCTGAGAGATAAGTGTGTGTGAAAGCGGTCCTTCACCTAGCTTGTTGGGAACACAAAGTTTCTTTTCAGTTGCAAACTCCATTTCTTACATATATATAGGGAGGTACTAGCTCCAACTCGGTTTTACAGTGAAAACTGCAGGAACTTCAAACCGGCACTAGGAAACAGACTGAGAAATCAGAGAAATAGTGTCTCCTGCAACCCGATCCCTTGGTGCTAGATGAACGAACGTCTCTCCACTTGCTTAGTTCTGAGAGATAATTGTGTGTGAAAGCCGTCCTTCAACTAGCTTGTTGGGAACACAAAGTTTCTTTTCAGTTGCAAACTCCATTCCATACATATATATGGGGAGGTACTAGCTCAAACTCGGTTTTACAGTGAAAACTGCAGGAAATTCAAACCGGCACTAGGAAACAGACTGAGAAAGCAGAGAAAAAGTTTCTCCTGCAACCCGTTCCCTTGGTGCTAAATGAACGAACGTCTCTCCACTTGCTCAGTTCTGAGAGATAAGTGTGTGTGAAAGCCGTCCTTCAGCTAGCTTGTTGGGAACACAAAGTTTCTTTTCAGTTGCAAACTCCATTCCATACATATATATGGGGAGGTACTAGCTCCAACTCTGTTTTACAGTGAAAACTGCAGGAAATTCAAACCGGCACTAGGAAACAGACTGAGAAAGCAGAGAAAAAGTTTCTCCTGCAACCCGTTCCCTTGGTGCTAAATGAACGAACATCTCTCCACTTGCTCAGTTCTGAGAGATAAGTGTGTGTGAAAGCCGTCCTTCACCTAGCTTGTTGGGAACACAAAGTTTCTTTTCAGTTGCAAACTCCATTCCATACATATATTTGGGGAGATTCTAGCTCCAACTCGGTGTGACAGTGAAAACTGCAGGAACTTCAAACCGGCACTAGGAAAAAGACTGAGAAAGCAGAGAAAAAGTGTCCCCTGCAACCCGTTCCCTTGGTGCTAGATGAATGAACGTCTCTCCACTTGCTCAGTTCTGAGAGATAAGTGTGTGTGAAAGCCGTACTTCAACTAGCTTGTTGGGAACACAAAGTTTCTTTTCAGTTGCAAACTCCATTCCATACATATATATGGGGAGGTACTAGCTCAAACTCGGTTTTACAGTGAAAACTGCAGGACCTTCATACCGGCACTAGGAAACAGACTGAGAAAGCAGAGAAAAAGTGTCTCCTGAAACACGTTCCCTTGGTGCTAGATGAACGAACGTCTCTCCACTTGCTCAGTTCTGAGAGATAAGTGTGTGTGAAAGCGGTCCTTCACCTGGCTTGTTGGGAACACAAAGTTTCTTTTAAGTTGCAAACTCCATTTCTTACATATATATAGGGAGGTACTAGCTCCAACTCGGTTTTACAGTGAAAACTGCAGGAACTTCAAACCGGCACTAGGAAACAGACTGAGAAATCAGAGAAATAGTGTCTCCTGCAACCCGATCCCTTGGTGCTAGATGAACGAACGTCTCTCCACTTGCTTACTTCTGAGAGATAATTGTGTGTGAAAGCCGTCCTTCAACTAGCTTGTTGGGAACACAATGTTTCTTTTCAGTTGCAAACTCCATTCCATACATATATATGGGGAGGTACTAGCTCAAACTCGGTTTTACAGTGAAAACTGCAGGACCTTCAAACCGGCACTAGGAAACAGACTGAGAAAGCAGAGAAAAAGTGTCTCCTGCAACACGTTCCCTTGGTGCTAGATGAAAGAACGTCTCTCCACTTGCTCATTTCTGAGAGATAAGTGTGTGTGAAAGCGGTCCTTCACCTAGCTTGTTGGGAACACAAAGTTTCTTTTCAGTTGCAAACTCCATTCCTTACATATATATAGGGAGGTACTAGCTCCAACTCGGTTTTACAGTGAAAACTGCTGGAACTTCAAACTGGCACTAGGAAACAGACTGAGAAATCAGAGAAATAGTGTCTCCTGCAACCCGATCCCTTGGTGCTAGATGAACGAACGTCTCTCCACTTGCTCAGTTCTGAGAGATAAGTGTGTGTGAAAGCCGTCCTTCACCTAGCTTGTTGGGAACACAAAGTTTCTTTTCAGTTGCAAACTCCATTCCATACATATATATGGGGAGGTACGAGCTCCAACTCGGTTTTACAATGAAAATTGCAGGAACTTCCAACCGGCACTAGGAAACAGACTGAGAAAGCAGAGAAATAGTGTCCCCTGCAAACCTTTCCCTTGGTGATAGATGAACGAACGTCTCTCCACTTGCTCAGTTCTGAGAGATAAGTGTGTGTGAAAGCCGTCCTTCACCTAGCTTGTTGGGAACACAAAGTTTCTTTTCAGTTGCAAACTCCATTAAATACATATATTTGGCGAGGTTCTAGCTCCAACTCGGTGTGACAGTGAAAACTGCAGGAACTTCAAACCGACCCTAGGAAACAGACTGAGAAAGCAGAGAAAAAGTGTCTCCTGCAACCCGTTCCCTTGGTGCTAGATGAACGAACGTCTCTCCACTTGCTCAGTTCTGAGAGATAAGTGTGTGTGAAAGCCGTCCTTCAGCTAGCTTGTTGGGAACACAAAGTTTCTTTTCAGTTGCAAACTCCATTCCATACATATATATGGGGAGGTACTAGCTCCAACTCTGTTTTACAGTGAAAACTGCAGGAAATTCAAACCGGCACTAGGAAACAGACTGAGAAAACAGAGAAAAAGTGTCTCCTGCAACCCGTTCCCTTGGTGCTAAATGAACGAACGTCTCTCCACTTGCTCAGTTCTGAGAGATAAGTGTGTGTGAAAGCCGTCCTTCACATAGCTTGTTGGGAACACAAAGTTTCTTTACAGTTGCAAACTCCATTCCATACATATATATGGGGTGGTACTAGCTCCAATTCGGTTTTACAGTGAAAACTGCAGGAACATCAAACCGGCACTAGGAAACAGACTGAGAAATCAGAGAAAAAGTGTCTCTTGCAACCCGATCCCTTGGTGCTAGATGAACGAACGTCTCTCCACTTGCTCAGTTCTGAGAGATAATTGTGTGTGAAAGCCGTCCTTCAACTAGCTTGTTTGGAACACAAAGTTTCTTTTCAGTTGCAAACTCCATTCCATACATATATATGGGGAGGTACTAGCTCAAACTCGGTTTTACAGTGAAAAATGCATGACCTTCAAACCGGCACTAGGAAACAGACTGAGAAACTGAGAAAAAGTGTATCCTGCCACACGTTCCCTTGGTGCTAGATGAAAGAACGTCTCTCCACTTGCACATTTCTGAGAGATAAGTGTGTGTGAAAGCGGTCCTTCACCTAGCTTGTTGGGAACACAAAGTTTCTTTTCAGTTGCAAACTCCATTCCTTACATATATATAGGGAGGTACTAGCTCCAACTCGGTTTTACAGTGAAAACTGCTGGAACTTCAAACCGGCACTAGGAAACAGACTGAGAAATCAGAGAAATAGTGTCTCCTGCAACCCGATCCCTTGGTGCTAGATGAACGAACGTCTCTCCACTTGCTTAGTTCTGAGAGATAATTGTGTGTGAAAGCCGTCCTTCAACTAGCTTGTTGGGAACACAAAGTTTCTTTTCAGTTGCAAACTCCATTCCATACATATATATGGGGAGGTACTAGCTCAAACTCGGCTTTACAGTGAAAACTGCGGGACCTTCAAACCGGCACTAGGAAACAGACTGAGAAAGCAGAGAAAAAGTGTCTTCTGCAACACGTTCCCTTGGTGCTAGATGAAAGAACGTCTCTCCACTTGCTCATTTCTGAGAGATAAGTGTGTGTGAAAGCCGTCCTTCACCGAGCTTGTTGGGAACACAAAGTTTCTTTTCTGTTGCAAACTCCATTCCATACATATATATGGGGAGGTACTAGCTCCAACTCGGTTTTACATTGAAATCTTCAGGAACTTCAAACGGGCACTAGGAAACAGACTGAGAAAGCAGAGATAAAGTGTCTCCTGCAACCCGTTCCCTTGGTGCTAGATGAACGAACGTCTATCCACTTGCTCAGTTCTGAGAGATAAGTGTGTGTGAAAGCCGTCCTTCACCTAGCTTGTTGGGAACACAGAGTTTCTTTTCAGTTGCAAACTCCATTCCATACATATATATAGGGAGGTACAAGCTCCAACTCGGTTTTACAGTGAAAACTGCAGGAACTTCAAACCGGCACTAGGAAACAGACTGAGAAAGCAGAGAAAAAGTGTCTCCTGCAAACCGTTCCCTTGGTGCTAGATGAACGAACGTCTCTCCACTTGCTCAGTTCTGAGAGATAAGTGTGTGTGAAAGCCGTCCTTCACCTAGCTTGTTGGGAACACAAAGTTTCTTTTCAGTTGCAAACTCCATTCCATACATATATATGGGGAGGTACGAGCTCCAACTCGGTTTTACAATGAAAATTGCAGGAACTTCCAACCGGCACTAGGAAACAGACTGAGAAAGCAGAGAAATAGTGTCCCCTGCAAACCTTTCCCTTGGTGATAGATGAACGAACGTCTCTCCACTTGCTCAGTTCTGATAGATAAATGTGTGTGAAAGCCGTCTTTCACCTAGCTTGTTGGGAACACAAAGTTTCTTTTCATTTGCAAACTTCACTCCATCCATATCTATGGGGAGGTACCAGCTCCAATTCGGTTTTACAGTGAAAACTGCAGGAACTTCAAACCGGCACTAGGAAACAGAGTGAGAAAGCAGAGAAAAAGTGTCTCCTGCAACCCGTTCCCTTGGTGCTAGATGAACGAACGTCTCTCCACTTGCTCAGTTCTGAAAGATAAGTGTGTGTGAAAGCCGTCCTTCACCTAGCTTGTTGGGAACACAAAGATTCTTTTCAGTAGCAAACTCCATTCCATACATATATATGGGGAGGTACTAGCTCCAACTCTGTTTTACAGTGAAAACTGCAGGAAATTCAAACCGGCACTAGGAAACAGACTAAGAAAACAGAGAAAAAGTGTCTCCTGCAACCCCTTCCCTTGGTGCTAGATGAACGAACGTCTCTCCACTTGCTCAGTTCTGAGAGATAAGTGTGTGTGAAAGCCGTCCTTCACCTAGCTTGTTGGGAACACAAAGTTTCTTTTCAGTTGCAAACTCCATTAAATACATATATTTGGCGAGGTTCTAGCTCCAACTCGGTGTGACAGTGAAAACTGCAGGAACTTCAAACCGACCCTAGGAAACAGACTGAGAAAGCAGAGAAAAAGTGTCTCCTGCAACCCGTTCCCTTGGTGCTAGATGAACGAACGTCTCTCCACTTGCTCAGTTCTGAGAGATAATTGTGTGTGAAAGCCGTCCTTCAACTAGCTTGTTGGGAACACAAAGTTTCTTTTCAGTTGCAAACTCCATTCCATACATATATATGGGGAGGTACTAGCTCCAACTCTGTTTTACAGTGAAAACTGCAGGAAATTCAAACCGGCACTAGGAAACAGACTGAGAAAACAGAGAAAAAGTGTCTCCTGCAACCCGTTCCCTTGGTGCTAAATGAACGAACGTCTCTCCACTTGCTCAGTTCTGAGAGATAAGTGTGTGTGAAAGCCGTCCTTCAGCTAGCTTGTTGGGAACACAAAGTTTCTTTTCAGTTGCAAACTCCATTCCATACATATATATGGGGAGGTACTAGCTCCAACTCTGTTTTACAGTGAAAACTGCAGGAAATTCAAACCGGCACTAGGAAACAGACTGAGAAAACAGAGAAAAAGTGTCTCCTGCAACCCGTTCCCTTGGTGCTAAATGAACGAACGTCTCTCCACTTGCTCAGTTCTGAGAGATAAGTGTGTGTGAAAGCCGTCCTTCACATAGCTTGTTGGGAACACAAAGTTTCTTTACAGTTGCAAACTCCATTCCATACATATATATGGGGTGGTACTAGCTCCAATTCGGTTTTACAGTGAAAACTGCAGGAACATCAAACCGGCACTAGGAAACAGACTGAGAAATCAGAGAAAAAGTGTCTCCTGCAACCCGATCCCTTGGTGCTAGATGAACGAACGTCTCTCCACTTGCTCAGTTCTGAGAGATAATTGTGTGTGAAAGCCGTCCTTCAACTAGCTTGTTTGGAACACAAAGTTTCTTTTCAGTTGCAAACTCCATTCCATACATATATATGGGGAGGTACTAGCTCAAACTCGGTTTTACAGTGAAAAATGCATGACCTTCAAACCGGCACTAGGAAACAGACTGAGAAACTGAGAAAAAGTGTATCCTGCCACACGTTCCCTTGGTGCTAGTTGAAAGAACGTCTCTCCACTTGCACATTTCTGAGAGATAAGTGTGTGTGAAAGCGGTCCTTCACCTAGCTTGTTGGGAACACAAAGTTTCTTTTCAGTTGCAAACTCCATTTCTTACATATATATAGGGAGGTACTAGCTCCAACTCGGTTTTACAGTGAAAACTGCAGGAACTTCAAACCGGCACTAGGAAACAGACTGAGAAATCAGAGAAATAGTGTCTCCTGCAACCCGATCCCTTGGTGCTAGATGAACGAACGTCTCTCCACTTGCTTAGTTCTGAGAGATAATTGTGTGTGAAAGCCGTCCTTCAACTAGCTTGTTGGGAACACAAAGTTTCTTTTCAGTTGCAAACTCCATTCCATACATATATATGGGGAGGTACTAGCTCAAACTCGGTTTTACAGTGAAAACTGCAGGAAATTCAAACCGGCACTAGGAAACAGACTGAGAAAGCAGAGAAAAAGTTTCTCCTGCAACCCGTTCCCTTGGTGCTAAATGAACGAACGTCTCTCCACTTGCTCAGTTCTGAGAGATAAGTGTGTGTGAAAGCCGTCCTTCAGCTAGCTTGTTGGGAACACAAAGTTTCTTTTCAGTTGCAAACTCCATTCCATACATATATATGGGGAGGTACTAGCTCCAACTCTGTTTTACAGTGAAAACTGCAGGAAATTCAAACCGGCACTAGGAAACAGACTAAGAAAACAGAGAAAAAGTGTCTCCTGCAACCCGTTCCCTTGGTGCTAAATGAACGAACGTCTCTCCACTTGCTCAGTTCTGAGAGATAAGTGTGTGTGAAAGCCGTCCTTCACCTAGCTTGTTGGGAACACAAAGTTTCTTTTCAGTTGCAAACTCCATTCCATACATATATTTGGGGAGGTTCTAGCTCCAACTCGGTGTGACAGTGAAAACTGCAGGAACTTCAAACCGGCACTAGAAAACAGACTGAGAAAGCAGAGAAAAAGTGTCTCCTGCAACACGTTCCCTTGGTGCTAGATGAAAGAACGTCTCTCCACTTGCTCATTTCTGAGAGATAAGTGTGTGTGAAAGCCGTCCTTCACCGAGCTTGTTGGGAACACAAAGATTCTTTTCAGTAGCAAACTCCATTCCATACATATATATGGGGAGGTACTAGCTCCAACTCTGTTTTACAGTGAAAACTGCAGGAAATTCAAACCGGCACTAGGAAACAGACTGAGAAAACAGAGAAAAAGTGTCTCCTGCAACCCGTTCCCTTGGTGCTAGATGAACGAACGTCTCTCCACTTGCTCAGTTCTGAGAGATAATTGTGTGTGAAAGCCGTCCTTCAACTAGCTTGTTGGGAACACAAAGTTTCTTTTCAGTTGCAAACTCCATTCCATACATATATATGGGGAGGTACTAGCTCCAACTCTGTTTTACAGTGAAAACTGCAGGAAATTCAAACCGGCACTAGGAAACAGACTGAGAAAACAGAGAAAAAGTGTCTCCTGCAACCCGTTCCCTTGGTGCTAAATGAACGAACGTCTCTCCACTTGCTCAGTTCTGAGAGATAATTGTGTGTGAAAGCCGTCCTTCAGCTAGCTTGTTGGGAACACAAAGTTTCTTTTCAGTTGCAAACTCCATTCCATACATATATATGGGGAGGTACTAGCTCCAACTCTGTTTTACAGTGAAAACTGCAGGAAATTCAAACCGGCACTAGGAAACAGACTGAGAAAACAGAGAAAAAGTGTCTCCTGCAACCCGTTCCCTTGGTGCTAAATGAACGAACGTCTCTCCACTTGCTCAGTTCTGAGAGATAAGTGTGTGTGAAAGCCGTCCTTCACATAGCTTGTTGGGAACACAAAGTTTCTTTACAGTGGCAAACTCCATTCCATACATATATATGGGGTGGTACTAGCTCCAATTCGGTTTTACAGTGAAAACTGCAGGAACATCTAACCGGCACTAGGAAACAGACTGAGAAATCAGAGAAAAAGTGTCTCCTGCAACCCGATCCCTTGGTGCTAGATGAACGAACGTCTCTCCACTTGCTCAGTTCTGAGAGATAATTGTGTGTGAAAGCCGTCCTTCAACTAGCTTGTTTGGAACACAAAGTTTCTTTTCAGTTGCAAACTCCATTCCATACATATATATGGGGAGGTACTAGCTCAAACTCGGTTTTACAGTGAAAACTGCATGACCTTCAAACCGGCACTAGGAAACAGACTGAGAAACTGAGAAAAAGTGTATCCTGCAACACGTTCCCTTGGTGCTAGATGAAAGAACGTCTCTCCACTTGCACATTTCTGAGAGATAAGTGTGTGTGAAAGCGGTCCTTCACCTAGCTTGTTGGGAACACAAAGTTTCTTTTCAGTTGCAAACTCCATTTCTTACATATATATAGGGAGGTACTAGCTCCAACTCGGTTTTACAGTGAAAACTGCAGGAACTTCAAACCGGCACTAGGAAACAGACTGAGAAATCAGAGAAATAGTGTCTCCTGCAACCCGATCCCTTGGTGCTAGATGAACGAACGTCTCTCCACTTGCTTAGTTCTGAGAGATAATTGTGTGTGAAAGCCGTCCTTCAACTAGCTTGTTGGGAACACAAAGTTTCTTTTCAGTTGCAAACTCCATTCCATACATATATATGGGGAGGTACTAGCTCAAACTCGGTTTTACAGTGAAAACTGCAGGAAATTCAAAACGGCACTAGGAAACAGACTGAGAAAGCAGAGAAAAAGTTTCTCCTGCAACCCGTTCCCTTGGTGCTAAATGAACGAACGTCTCTCCACTTGCTCAGTTCTGAGAGATAAGTGTGTGTGAAAGCCGTCCTTCACCTAGCTTGTTGGGAACACAAAGTTTCTTTTCAGTTGCAAACTCCATTCCATACATATATTTGGGGAGGTTCTAGCTCCAACTCGGTGTGACAGTGAAAACTGCAGGAACTTCAAACCGGCACTAGGAAACAGACTGAGAAAGCAGAGAAAAAGTGTCCCCTGCAACCCGTTCCCTTGGTGCTAGATGAATGAACGTCTCTCCACTTGCTCAGTTCTGAGAGATAAGTGTGTGTGAAAGCCGTCCTTCAGCTAGCTTGTTGGGAACACAAAGTTTCTTTTCAGTTGCAAACTCCATTCCATACATATATATGGGGAGGTACTAGCTCCAACTCTGTTTTACAGTGAAAACTGCAGGAAATTCAAACCGGCACTAGGAAACAGACTGAGAAAACAGAGAAAAAGTGTCTCCTGCAACCCGTTCCCTTGGTGCTAAATGAACGAACGTCTCTCCACTTGCTCAGTTCTGAGAGATAAGTGTGTGTGAAAGCCGTCCTTCACCTAGCTTGTTGGGAACACAAAGTTTCTTTTCAGTTGCAAACTCCATTCCATACATATATTTGGGGAGGTTCTAGCTCCAACTCGGTGTGACAGTGAAAACTGCAGGAACTTCAAACCGGCACTAGGAATCAGACTGAGAAAGCAGAGAAAAAGTGTCCCCTGCAACCCGTTCCCTTGGTGCTAGATGAATGAACGTCTCTCCACTTGCTCAGTTCTGAGAGATAAGTGTGTGTGAAAGCCGTACTTCAACTAGCTTGTTGGGAACACAAAGTTTCTTTTCAGTTGCTATCTCCACTCCATCCATATATATGGGGAGGTACTAGCTCCAACACGGTTTGACAGTGAAAACTGCAGGAACCTCAAACCGGCACTAGGAAACAGACTGAGAAAACAGACAAAAAGTGTCTCCTGCAACCCGTTCCCTTGATTGTAGATGAACGAACGTCTCTCCACTTGCTCAGTTCTGAGAGATAAGTGTGTGTGAAAGCCGTCCTTCACTTAGCTTGTTGGGAACACAAAGTTTCTTTACAGTTGCAAACTCCATTCCATACATATATATGGGGTGGTACTAGCTCCAATTCGGTTTTACAGTGAAAACTGCAGGAACATCAAACCGGCACTAGGAAACAGACTGAGAAATCAGAGAAAAAGTGTCTCCTGCAACCCGATCCCTTGGTGCTAGATGAACGAACGTCTCTCCACTTGCTCAGTTCTGAGAGATAATTGTGTGTGAAAGCCGTCCTTCAACTAGCTTGTTGGGAACACAAAGTTTCTTTTCAGTTGCAAACTCCATTCCATACATATATATGGGAAGGTACTAGCTCAAACTCGGTTTTACAGTGAAAACGGCATGACCTTCAAACCGGCACTAGGAAACAGACTGAGAAACTGAGAAAAAGTGTCTCCTGCAACACGTTCCCTTGGTGCTAGATGAAAGAACGTCTCTCCACTTGCTCATTTCTGAGAGATAAATGTGTGTGAAAGCGGTCCTTCACCTAGCTTGTTGGGAACACAAAGTTTCTTTTCAGTTGCAAACTCCATTTCTTACATATATATAGGGAGGTACTAGCTCCAACTCGGGTTTACAGTGAAAACTGCAGGAACTTCAAACCGGCACTAGGAAACAGACTGAGAAATCAGAGAAAAAGTGTCTCCTGCAACCCGATCCTTTGGTGCTAGATGAACGAACGTCTCTCCACTTGCTTAGTTCTGAGAGATAATTGTGTGTGAAAGCCGTCCTTCAACTAGCTTGTTGGGAACACAAAGTTTCTTTTCAGATGCAAACTCCATTCCATACATATATATGGGGAGGTACTAGCTCAAACTCGGTTTTACAGTGAAAACTGCAGGACCTTCATACCGGCACTAGGAAACAGACTGAGAAAGCAGAGAAAAAGTGTCTCCTGAAACACGTTCCCTTGGTGCTAGATGAACGAACGTCTCTCCACTTGCTCAGTTCTGAGAGATAAGTGTGTGTGAAAGCAGTCCTTCACCTGGCTTGTTGGGAACACAAAGTTTCTTTTAAGATGCAAACTCCATTTCTTACATATATATAGGGAGGTACTAGCTCCAACACGGTTTTACAGTGAAAACTGCAGGAACTTCAAACCGGCACTAGGAAACAGACTGAGAAATCAGAGAAAAAGTGTCTCCTGCAACCCGATCCCTTGGTGCTAGATGAACGAACGTCTCTCCACTTGCTTACTTCTGAGAGATAATTGTGTGTGAAAGCCGTCCTTCAACTAGCTTGTTGGGAACACAAAGTTTCTTTTCAGTTGCAAACTCCATTCCATACATATATATGGGGAGGTACTAGCTCAAACTCGGTTTTACAGTGAAAACTGCAGGACCTTCAAACCGGCACTAGGAAACAGACTGAGAAAGCAGAGAAAAAGTGTCTCCTGCAACACGTTCCCTTGGTGCTAGATGAAAGAACGTCTCTCCACTTGCTCATTTCTGAGAGATAAGTGTGTGTGAAAGCGGTCCTTCACCTAGCTTGTTGGGAACACAAAGTTTCTTTTCAGTTGCAAACTCCATTCCTTACATATATATAGGGAGGTACTAGCTCCAACTGGGTTTTACAGTGAAAACTGCTGGAACTTCAAACCGGCACTAGGAAACAGACTGAGAAATCAGAGAAATAGTGTCTCCTGCAACCCGATCCCTTGGTGCTAGATGAACGAACGTCTCTCCACTTGCTTAGTTCTGAGAGATAATTGTGTGTGAAAGCCGTCCTTCAACTAGCTTGTTGGGAACACAAAGTTTCTTTTCAGTTGCAAACTCCATTCCATACATATATATGGGGAGGTACTAGCTCAAACTCGGTTTTACAGTGAAAACTGCAGGAACTTCAAACCGGCACTAGGAAACAGACTGAGAAAGCTGAGAAATAGTGTCTCCTGCAACCCATTCCCTTGGGGCTAGATGAACGAACGTCTCTCCACTTGCTCAGTTCTGAGAGATAAGTGTGTGTGAAAGCCGTCTTTCAACTAGCTTGTTGGGAACACAAAGTTTCTTTTCAGTTGCAAACTCCATTCCATACATATATTTGGGGAGGTTCTAGCTCCAACTCGGTGTGACAGTGAAAACTGCAGGAACTTCAAACCGGCACTAGGAAACAGACTGAGAAAGCAGAGAAAAAGTGTCCCCTGCAACCCGTTCACTTGGTGCTAGATGAATGAACGTCTCTCCACTTGCTCAGTTCTGAGAGATAAGTGTGTGTGAAAGCCGTACTTCAACTAGCTTGTTGGGAACACAAAGTTTCTTTTCAGTTGCAATCTCCACTCCATCCATATATATGGGGAGGTACTAGCTCCAACTCGGTTTGACAGTGAAAACTGCAGGAACCTCAAACCGGCACTAGGAAACAGACTGAGAAAACAGAGAAAAAGTGTCTCATGCAACCCGTTCCCTTGATTGTAGATGAACGAACGTCTCTCCACTTGCTCAGTTCTGAGAGATAAGTGTGTGTGAAAGCCGTCCTTCACCTAGCTTGTTGGGAACACAAAGTTTCTTTACAGTTGCAAACTCCATTCCATACATATATATGGGGTGGTACTAGCTCCAATTCGGTTTTACAGTGAAAACTGCAGGAACATCAAACCGGCACTAGGAAACAGACTGAGAAATCAGAGAAAAAGTGTCTCCTGCAACCCGATCCCTTGGTGCTAGATGAACGAACGTCTCTCCAATTGCTCAGTTCTGAGAGATAATTGTGTGTGAAAGCCGTCCTTCAACTAGCTTGTTGGGAACACAAAGTTTCTTTTCAGTTGCAAACTCCATTGCATACATATATATGGGGAGGTACTAGCTCAAACTCGGTTTTACAGTGAAAACTGCATGACCTTCAAACCGGCACTAGGAAACAGACTGAGAAACTGAGAAAAAGTGTCTCCTGCAACACGTTCCCTTGGTGCTAGATGAAAGAACGTCTCTCCACTTGCTCATTTCTGAGAGATAAGTGTGTGTGAAATCGGTCCTTCACCTAGCTTGTTGGGAACACAAAGTTTCTTTTCAGTTGCAAACTCCATTTCTTACATATATATAGGGAGGTACTAGCTCCAACTCAGTTTTACAGTGAAAACTGAAGGAACTTCAAACCGGCACTAGGAAACAGACTGAGAAATCAGAGAAAAAGTGTCTCCTGCAACCCGATCCTTTGGTGCTAGATGAACGAACGTCTCTCCACTTGCTTAGTTCTGAGAGATAATTGTGTGTGAAAGCCGTCCTTCAACTAGCTTGTTGGGAACACAAAGTTTCTTTTCAGTTGCAAACTCCATTCCATACATATATATGGGGAGGTACTAGCTCAAACTCGGTTTTACAGTGAAAACTGCAGGACCTTCAAACCGGCACTAGGAAACAGACTGAGAAAGCAGAGAAAAAGTGTCTCCTGCAACACGTTTCCTTGGTGCTAGATGAAAGAACGTCTCTCCACTTGCTCATTTATGAGAGATAAGTGTGTGTGAAAGCGGTCCTTCACCTAGCTTGTTGGGAACACAAGTTTCTTTTCAGTTGCAAACTCCATTCCTTACATATATATAGGGAGGTACTAGCTCCAACTCGGTTTTACAGTGAAAACTGCAGGAACTTCAAACCAGCACTAGGAAACAGACTGAGAAATCAGAGAAATAGTGTCTCCTGCAACCCGATCCCTTGGTGCTAGATGAACGAACGTCTCTCCACTTGCTTAGTTCTGAGAGATAATTGTGTGTGAAAGCCGTCCTTCAACTAGCTTGTTGGGAACACAAAGTTTCTTTTCAGTTGCAAACTCCATTCCATACATATATATGGGGAGGTACTAGCTCAAACTCGGTTTTACAGTGAAAACTGCAGGACCTTCAAACCGGCACTAGGAAACAGACTGAGAAAGCAGAGAAAAAGTGTCTCCTGCAACACGTTCCCTTGGTGCTAGATGAAAGAACGTCTCTCCACTTGCTCATTTCTGAGAGATAAGTGTGTGTGAAAGCGGTCCTTCACCTAGCTTGTTGGGAACACAAAGTTTCTTTTCAGTTGCAAACTCCATTCCTTACATATATATAGGGAGGTACTAGCTCCAACTCGGTTTTACAGTGAAAACTGCAGGAACTTCAAACCGGCACTAGGAAACAGACTGAGAAATCAGAGAAAAAGTGTCTCCTGCAACCCGATCCCTTGGTGCTAGATGAACGAACGTCTCTCCACTTGCATAGTTCTGAGAGATAATTGTGTGTGAAAGCCGTCCTTCAACTAGCTTGTTGGGAACACAAAGTTTCTTTTCAGTTGCAAACTCCATTCCATACATATATATGGGGAGGTACTAGCTCAAACTCGGTTTTACAGTGAAAACTGCAGGACCTACAAACCGGCACTAGGAAACAGACTGACAAAGCAGAGAAAAAGTGTCCCCTGTAACACGTTCCCTTGGTGCTAGATGAAAGAACGTCTCTCCACTTGCTCATTTCTGAGAGATAAGTGTGTGTGAAAGCGGTCCTTCACTAGCTTGTTGGGAACACAAAGTTTCTTTTCAGTTGCAAACTCCATTCCTTACATATATATAGGGAGGTACTAGCTCCAACTCGGTTTTACAGTGAAAACTGCAGGAACTTCAAACCGGCACTAGGAAACAGACTGAGAAAGCTGAGAAATAGTGTCTCCTGCAACCCATTCCCTTGGGGCTAGATGAACGAACGTCTCTCCACTTGCTTAGTTCTGAGAGATAATTGTGTGTGAAAGCCGTCCTTCAACTAGCTTGTTGGGAACACAAAGTTTCTTTTCAGTTGCAAACTCCATTCCATACATATATATGGGGAGGTACTAGCTCAAACTCGGTTTTACAGTGAAAACTGCAGGACCTTCAAACCGGCACTAGGAAACAGACTGAGAAAGCAGAGAAAAAGTGTCTCCTGCAACACGTTCCCTTGGTGCTAGATGAAAGAACGTCTCTCCACTTGCTCATTTCTGAGAGATAAGTGTGTGTGAAAGCGGTCGTTCACCTAGCTTGTTGGGAACACAAAGTTTCTTTTCAGTTGCAAACCCCATTCCTTACATATATATAGGGAGGTACGAGCTCCAACTCGGTTTTACAGTGAAAACTGCAGGAACTTCAAACCAGCACTGGGAAAAAGACTGAGAAATCAGAGAAATAGTGTCTCCTGCAACCCGATCCCTTGGTGCTAGATGAACGAACGTCTCTCCACTTGCTTAGTTCTGAGAGAAAATTGTGTGTGAAAGCCGTCCTTCAACTAGCTTGTTGGGAACACAAAGTTTCTTTTCAGTTGCAAACTCCATTCCATACATATATATGGGGAGGTACTAGAGCAAACTCGGTTTTACAGTGAAAACTGCAGGACCTTCAAACCGGCACTAGGAAACAGACTGAGAAAGCAGAGAAAAAGTGTCTTCTGCAACACGTTCCCTTGGTGCTAGATGAAAGAACGTCTCTCCACTTGCTCATTTCTGAGAGATAAGTGTGTGTGAAAGCGGTCCTTCACCTAGCTTGTTGGGAACACAAAGTTTCTTTTCAGTTGCAAACTCCATTCCTTACATATATATAGGGAGGTACTAGCTCCAACTCGGTTTTACAGTGAAAACTGCAGGAACTTCAAACCGGCACTAGGAAACAGACTGAGAAATCAGAGAAAAAGTGTCTCCTGCAACCCGATCCCTTGGTGCTAGATGAACGAACGTCTCTCCACTTGCTTAGTTCTGAGAGATAATTGTGTGTGAAAGCCGTCCTTCAACTAGCTTGTTGGGAACACAAAGTTTCTTTTCAGTTGCAAACTCCATTCCATACATATATATGGGGAGGTACTAGCTCAAACTCGGTTTTACAGTGAAAACTGCAGGACCTTCAAACCGGCACTAGGAAACAGACTGAGAAAGCAGAGAAAAAGTGTCTCCTGCAACACGTTCCCTTGGTGCTAGATGAAAGAACGTCTCTCCACTTGCTCATTTCTGAGAGATACGTGTGTGTGAAAGCGGTCCTTCACTATCTAGTTGGGAACACAAAGTTTCTTTTCAGTTGCAAACTCCATTCCTTACATATATATAGGGAGGTACTAGCTCCAACTCGGTTTTACAGTGAAAACTGCAGGAACTTCAAACCGGCACTAGGAAACAGACAGAGAAATCAGAGAAAAAGTGTCTCCTGCAACCCGATCCCTTGGTGCTAGATGAACGAACGTCTCTCCACTTGCTTAGTTCTGAGAGATAATTGTGTGTGAAAGCCGTCCTTCAACTAGCTTGTTGGGAACACAAAGTTTCTTTTCAGTTGCAAACTCCATTCCATACATATATATGGGGAGGTACTAGCTCAAACTCGGTTTTACAGTGAAAACTGCAGGACCTTCAAACCGGCACTAGGAAACAGACTGAGAAAGCAGAGAAAAAGTGTCTCCTGCAACACGTTCCCTTGGTGCTAGATGAAAGAACGTCTCTCCACTTGCTCATTTCTGAGAGATACGTGTGTGTGAAAGCGGTCCTTCACTATCTAGTTGGGAACACAAAGTTTCTTTTCAGTTGCAAACTCCATTCCTTACATATATATAGGGAGGTACTAGCTCCAACTCGGTTTTACAGTGAAAACAGCAGGAAATTCAAACCGGCACTAGGAAACAGACTGAGAAAGCTGAGAAATAGTGTCTCCTGCAACCCATTCCCTTGGGGCTAGATGAACGAACGTCTCTCCACTTGCTCAGTTCTGAGAGATAAGTGTGTGTGAAAGCCGTCCTTCACCTAGCTTGTTGGGAACACAAAGTTTCTTTTCAGTTGCAAACTCCATTCCATACATATATTTGGGGAGGTTCTAGCTCCAACCCGGTGTGACAGTGAAAACTGCAGGAACTTCAAACCGGCACTATTAAACAGACTGAGAAAGCAGAGAAAAAGTGTCTCCTGCAACCCGTTCCCTTGGTGCTAGATGAATGAACGTCTCTCCACTTGCTCAGTTCTGAGAGATAAGTGTGTGTGAAAGCCGTCCTTCACTTAGCTTGTTGGGAACACAAAGTTTCTTTACAGTTGCAAACTCCATTCCATACATATATATGGGGTGGTACTAGCTCCAATTCGGTTTTACAGTGAAAACTGCAGGAACATCAAACCGGCACTAGGAAACAGACTGAGAAATCAGAGAAAAAGTGTCTCCTGCAACCCGATCCCTTGGTGCTAGATGAACGAACGTCTCTCCACTTGCTCAGTTCTGAGAGATAATTGTGTGTGAAAGCCGTCCTTCAACTAGCTTGTTGGGAACACAAAGTTTCTTTTCAGTTGCAAACTCCATTCCATACATATATATGGGGAGGTACTAGCTCAAACTCGGTTTTACAGTGAAAACGGCATGACCTTCAAACCGGCACTAGGAAACAGACTGAGAAACTGAGAAAAAGTGTCTCCTGCAACACGTTCCCTTGGTGCTAGATGAAAGAACGTCTCTCCACTTGCTCATTTCTGAGAGATAAATGTTTGTGAAAGCGGTACTTCACCTAGCTTGTTGGGAACACAAAGTTTCTTTTCAGTTGCAAACTCCATTTCTTACATATATATAGGGAGGTACTAGCTCCAACTCGGTTTTACAGTGAAAACTGCAGGAACTTCAAACCGGCACTAGGAAACAGACTGAGAAATCAGAGAAAAAGTGTCTCCTGCAACCCGATCCCTTGGTGCTAGATGAACGAACGTCTCTCCACTTGGTTAGTTCTGAGAGATAATTGTGTGTGAAAGCCGTCCTTCAACTAGCTTGTTGGGAACACAAAGTTTCTTTTCAGATGCAAACTCCATTCCATACATATATATGGGGAGGTACTAGCTCAAACTCGGTTTTACAGTGAAAACTGCAGGACCTTCATACCGGCACTAGGAAACAGACTGAGAAAGCAGAGAAAAAGTGTCTCCTGAAACACGTTCCCTTGGTGCTAGATGAACGAACGTCTCTCCACTTGCTCAGTTCTGAGAGATAAGTGTGTGTGAAAGCGGTCCTTCACCTGGCTTGTTGGGAACACAAAGTTTCTTTTAAGTTGCAAACTCCATTTCTTACATATATATAGGGAGGTACTAGCTCCAACACGGTTTTACAGTGAAAACTGCAGGAACTTCAAACCGGCACTAGGAAACAGACTGAGAAATCAGAGAAAAAGTGTCTCCTGCAACCCGATCCCTTGGTGCTAGATGAACGAACGTCTCTCCACTTGCTTACTTCTGAGAGATAATTGTGTGTGAAAGCCGTCCTTCAACTAGCTTGTTGGGAACACAAAGTTTCTTTTCAGTTGCAAACTCCATTCCATACATATATATGGGGAGGTACTAGCTCAAACTCGGTTTTACAGTGAAAACTGCAGGACCTTCAAACCGGCACTAGGAAACAGACTGAGAAAGCAGAGAAAAAGTGTCTCCTGCAACACGTTCCCTTGGTGCTAGATGAAAGAACGTCTCTCCACTTGCTCATTTCTGAGAGATAAGTGTGTGTGAAAGCGGTCCTTCACCTAGCTTGTTGGGAACACAAAGTTTCTTTTCAGTTGCAAACTCCATTCCTTACATATATATAGGGAGGTACTAGCTCCAACTGGGTTTTACAGTGAAAACTGCTGGAACTTCAAACCGGCACTAGGAAACAGACTGAGAAATCAGAGAAATAGTGTCTCCTGCAACCCGATCCCTTGGTGCTAGATGAACGAACGTCTCTCCACTTGCTTAGTTCTGAGAGATAATTGTGTGTGAAAGCCGTCCTTCAACTAGCTTGTTGGGAACACAAAGTTTCTTTTCAGTTGCAAACTCCATTCCATACATATATATGGGGAGGTACTAGCTCAAACTCGGTTTTACAGTGAAAACTGCAGGAACTTCAAACCGGCACTAGGAAACAGACTGAGAAAGCTGAGAAATAGTGTCTCCTGCAACCCATTCCCTTGGGGCTAGATGAACGAACGTCTCTCCACTTGCTCAGTTCTGAGAGATAAGTGTGTGTGAAAGCCGTCTTTCAACTAGCTTGTTGGGAACACAAAGTTTCTTTTCAGTTGCAAACTCCATTCCATACATATATTTGGGGAGGTTCTAGCTCCAACTCGGTGTGACAGTGAAAACTGCAGGAACTTCAAACCGGCACTAGGAAACAGACTGAGAAAGCAGAGAAAAAGTGTCCCCTGCAACCCGTTCACTTGGTGCTAGATGAATGAACGTCTCTCCACTTGCTCAGTTCTGAGAGATAAGTGTGTGTGAAAGCCGTACTTCAACTAGCTTGTTGGGAACACAAAGTTTCTTTTCAGTTGCAATCTCCACTCCATCCATATATATGGGGAGGTACTAGCTCCAACTCGGTTTGACAGTGAAAACTGCAGGAACCTCAAACCGGCACTAGGAAACAGACTGAGAAAACAGAGAAAAAGTGTCTCATGCAACCCGTTCCCTTGATTGTAGATGAACGAACGTCTCTCCACTTGCTCAGTTCTGAGAGATAAGTGTGTGTGAAAGCCGTCCTTCACCTAGCTTGTTGGGAACACAAAGTTTCTTTACAGTTGCAAACTCCATTCCATACATATATATGGGGTGGTACTAGCTCCAATTCGGTTTTACAGTGAAAACTGCAGGAACATCAAACCGGCACTAGGAAACAGACTGAGAAATCAGAGAAAAAGTGTCTCCTGCAACCCGATCCCTTGGTGCTAGATGAACGAACGTCTCTCCACTTGCTCAGTTCTGAGAGATAATTGTGTGTGAAAGCCGTCCTTCAACTAGCTTGTTGGGAACACAAAGTTTCTTTTCAGTTGCAAACTCCATTGCATACATATATATGGGGAGGTACTAGCTCAAACTCGGTTTTACAGTGAAAACTGCATGACCTTCAAACCGGCACTAGGAAACAGACTGAGAAACTGAGAAAAAGTGTCTCCTGCAACACGTTCCCTTGGTGCTAGATGAAAGAACGTCTCTCCACTTGCTCATTTCTGAGAGATAAGTGTGTGTGAAATCGGTCCTTCACCTAGGTTGTTGGGAACACAAAGTTTCTTTTCAGTTGCAAACTCCATTTCTTACATATATATAGGGAGGTACTAGCTCCAACTCAGTTTTACAGTGAAAACTGCAGGAACTTCAAACCGGCACTAGGAAACAGACTGAGAAATCAGAGAAAAAGTGTCTCCTGCAACCCGATCCTTTGGTGCTAGATGAACGAACGTCTCTCCACTTGCTTAGTTCTGAGAGATAATTGTGTGTGAAAGCCGTCCTTCAACTAGCTTGTTGGGAACACAAAGTTTCTTTTCAGTTGCAAACTCCATTCCATACATATATATGGGGAGGTACTAGCTCAAACTCGGTTTTACAGTGAAAACTGCAGGACCTTCAAACCGGCACTAGGAAACAGACTGAGAAAGCAGAGAAAAAGTGTCTCTTGCAACACGTTCCCTTGGTGCTAGATGAAAGAACGTCTCTCCACTTGCTCATTTATGAGAGATAAGTGTGTGTGAAATCGGTCCTTCACCTAGCTTGTTGGGAACACAAGTTTCTTTTCAGTTGCAAACTCCATTCCTTACATATATATAGGGAGGTACTAGCTCCAACTCGGTTTTACAGTGAAAACTGCAGGAACTTCAAACCAGCACTAGGAAACAGACTGAGAAATCAGAGAAATAGTGTCTCCTGCAACCCGATCCCTTGGTGCTAGATGAACGAACGTCTCTCCACTTGCTTAGTTCTGAGAGATAATTGTGTGTGAAAGCCGTCCTTCAACTAGCTTGTTGGGAACACAAAGTTTCTTTTCAGTTGCAAACTCCATTCCATACATATATATGGGGAGGTACTAGCTCAAACTCGGTTTTACAGTGAAAACTGCAGGACCTTCAAACCGGCACTAGGAAACAGACTGAGAAAGCAGAGAAAAAGTGTCTCCTGCAACACGTTCCCTTGGTGCTAGATGAAAGAACGTCTCTCCAATTGCTCATTTCTGAGAGATAAGTGTGTGTGAAAGCGGTCCTTCACCTAGCTTGTTGGGAACACAAAGTTTCTTTTCAGTTGCAAACTCCATTCCTTACATATATATAGGGAGGTACTAGCTCCAACTCGGTTTTACAGTGAAAACTGCAGGAACATCAAACCGGCACTAGGAAACAGACTGAGAAATCAGAGAAAAAGTGTCTCCTGCAACCCGATCCCTTGGTGCTAGATGAACGAACGTCTCTCCACTTGCATAGTTCTGAGAGATAATTGTGTGTGAAAGCCGTCCTTCAACTAGCTTGTTGGGAACACAAAGTTTCTTTTCAGTTGCAAACTCCATTCCATACATATATATGGGGAGGTACTAGCTCAAACTCGGTTTTACAGTGAAAACTGCAGGACCTACAAACCGGCACTAGGAAACAGACTGAGAAAGCAGAGAAAAAGTGTCCCCTGCAACACGTTCCCTTGGTGCTAGATGAAAGAACGTCTCTCCACTTGCTCATTTCTGAGAGATAAGTGTGTGTGAAAGCGGTCCTTCACTAGCTTGTTGGGAACACAAAGTTTCTTTTCAGTTGCAAACTCCATTCCTTACATATATATAGGGAGGTACTAGCTCCAACTCGGTTTTACAGTGAAAACTGCAGGAACTTCAAACCGGCACTAGGAAACAGACTGAGAAAGCTGAGAAATAGTGTCTCCTGCAACCCATTCCCTTGGGGCTAGATGAACGAACGTCTCTCCACTTGCTCAGTTCTGAGAGATAAGTGTGTGTGAAAGCCGTCCTTCACCTAGCTTGTTGGGAACACAAAGTTTCTTTTCAGTTGCAAACTCCATTCCATACATATATTTGGGGAGGTTCTAGCTCCAACTCGGTGTGACAGTGAAAACTGCAGGAACTTCAAACCGGCACTAGGAAACAGACTGAGAAAGCAGAGAAAAAGTGTCTCCTGCAACCCGTTCCCTTGGTGCTAGATGAACGAACGTCTCTCCACTTGCTTAGTTCTGAGAGATAATTGTGTGTGAAAGCCGTCCTTCAACTAGCTTGTTGGGAACACAAAGTTTCTTTTCAGTTGCAAACCCAATTCCATACATATATATGGGGAGGTACTAGCTCAAACTCGGTTTTACAGTGAAAACTGCAGGACCTTCAAACCGGCACTAGGAAACAGACTGAGAAAGCAGAGAAAAAGTGTCTCCTGCAACACGTTCCCTTGGTGCTAGATGAAAGAACGTCTCTCCACTTGCTCATTTCTGAGAGATAAGTGTGTGTGAAAGCGGTCGTTCACCTAGCTTGTTGGGAACACAAAGTTTCTTTTCAGTTGCAAACCCCATTCCTTACATATATATAGGGAGGTACTAGCTCCAACTCGGTTTTACAGTGAAAACTGCAGGAACTTCAAACCAGCACTGGGAAAAAGACTGAGAAATCAGAGAAATAGTGTCTCCTGCAACCCGATCCCTTGGTGCTAGATGAACGAACGTCTCTCCACTTGCTTAGTTCTGAGAGAAAATTGTGTGTGAAAGCCGTCCTTCAACTAGCTTGTTGGGAACACAAAGTTTCTTTTCAGTTGCAAACTCCATTCCATACATATATATGGGGAGGTACTAGAGCAAACTCGGTTTTACAGTGAAAACTGCAGGACCTTCAAACCGGCACTAGGAAACAGACTGAGAAAGCAGAGAAAAAGTGTCTTCTGCAACACGTTCCCTTGGTGCTAGATGAAAGAACGTCTCTCCACTTGCTCATTTCTGAGAGATAAGTGTGTGTGAAAGCGGTCCTTCACCTAGCTTGTTGGGAACACAAAGTTTCTTTTCAGTTGCAAACTCCATTCCTTACATATATATAGGGAGGTACTAGCTCCAACTCGGTTTTACAGTGAAAACTGCAGGAACTTCAAACCGGCACTAGGAAACAGACTGAGAAATCAGAGAAAAAGTGTCTCCTGCAACCCGATCCCTTGGTGCTAGATGAACGAACGTCTCTCCACTTGCTTAGTTCTGAGAGATAATTGTGTGTGAAAGCCGTCCTTCAACTAGCTTGTTGGGAACACAAAGTTTCTTTTCAGTTGCAAACTCCATTCCATACATATATATGGGGAGGTACTAGCTCAAACTCGGTTTTACAGTGAAAACTGCAGGACCTTCAAACCGGCACTAGGAAACAGACTGAGAAAGCAGAGAAAAAGTGTCTCCTGCAACACGTTCCCTTGGTGCTAGATGAAAGAACGTCTCTCCACTTGCTCATTTCTGAGAGATAAGTGTGTGTGAAAGCGGTCCTTCACTAGCTTGTTGGGAACACAAAGTTTCTTTTCAGTTGCAAACTCCATTCCTTACATATATATAGGGAGGTACTAGCTCCAACTCGGTTTTACAGTGAAAACTGCAGGAACTTCAAACCGGCACTAGGAAACAGACTGAGAAAGCTGAGAAATAGTGTCTCCTGCAACCCATTCCCTTGGGGCTAGATGAACGAACGTCTCTCCACTTGCTCAGTTCTAGAGATAAGTGTGTGTGAAAGCCGTACTTCACCTAGCTTGTTGGGAACACAAAGTTTCTTTTCAGTTGCAAACTCCATTCCATACATATATTTGGGGAGGTTCTAGCTCCAACTCGGTGTGACAGTGAAAACTGCAGGAACTTCAAACCGGCACTAGGAAACAGACTGAGAAAGCAGAGAAAAAGTGTCTCCTGCAACCCGTTCCCTTGGTGCTAGATGAACGAACGTCTCTCCACTTGCTTAGTTCTGAGAGATAATTGTGTGTGAAAGCCGTCCTTCAACTAGCTTGTTGGGAACACAAAGTTTCTTTTCAGTTGCAAACCCAATTCCATACATATATATGGGGAGGTACTAGCTCAAACTCGGTTTTACAGTGAAAACTGCAGGACCTTCAAACCGGCACTAGGAAACAGACTGAGAAAGCAGAGAAAAAGTGTCTCCTGCAACACGTTCCCTTGGTGCTAGATGAAAGAACGTCTCTCCACTTGCTCATTTCTGAGAGATAAGTGTGTGTGAAAGCGGTCGTTCACCTAGCTTGTTGGGAACACAAAGTTTCTTTTCAGTTGCAAACCCCATTCCTTACATATATATAGGGAGGTACTAGCTCCAACTCGGTTTTACAGTGAAAACTGCAGGAACTTCAAACCAGCACTGGGAAAAAGACTGAGAAATCAGAGAAATAGTGTCTCCTGCAACCCGATCCCTTGGTGCTAGATGAACGAACGTCTCTCCACTTGCTTAGTTCTGAGAGAAAATTGTGTGTGAAAGCCGTCCTTCAACTAGCTTGTTGGGAACACAAAGTTTCTTTTCAGTTGCAAACTCCATTCCATACATATATATGGGGAGGTACTAGAGCAAACTCGGTTTTACAGTGAAAACTGCAGGACCTTCAAACCGGCACTAGGAAACAGACTGAGAAAGCAGAGAAAAAGTGTCTTCTGCAACACGTTCCCTTGGTGCTAGATGAAAGAACGTCTCTCCACTTGCTCATTTCTGAGAGATAAGTGTGTGTGAAAGCGGTCCTTCACCTAGCTTGTTGGGAACACAAAGTTTCTTTTCAGTTGCAAACTCCATTCCTTACATATATATAGGGAGGTACTAGCTCCAACTCGGTTTTACAGTGAAAACTGCAGGAACTTCAAACCGGCACTAGGAAACAGACTGAGAAATCAGAGAAAAAGTGTCTCCTGCAACCCGATCCCTTGGTGCTAGATGAACGAACGTCTCTCCACTTGCTTAGTTCTGAGAGATAATTGTGTGTGAAAGCCGTCCTTCAACTAGCTTGTTGGGAACACAAAGTTTCTTTTCAGTTGCAAACTCCATTCCATACATATATATGGGGAGGTACTAGCTCAAACTCGGTTTTACAGTGAAAACTGCAGGACCTTCAAACCGGCACTAGGAAACAGACTGAGAAAGCAGAGAAAAAGTGTCTCCTGCAACACGTTCCCTTGGTGCTAGATGAAAGAACGTCTCTCCACTTGCTCATTTCTGAGAGATAAGTGTGTGTGAAAGCGGTCCTTCACTAGCTTGTTGGGAACACAAAGTTTCTTTTCAGTTGCAAACTCCATTCCTTACATATATATAGGGAGGTACTAGCTCCAACTCGGTTTTACAGTGAAAACTGCAGGAACTTCAAACCGGCACTAGGAAACAGACTGAGAAAGCTGAGAAATAGTGTCTCCTGCAACCCATTCCCTTGGGGCTAGATGAACGAACGTCTCTCCACTTGCTCAGTTCTAGAGATAAGTGTGTGTGAAAGCCGTACTTCACCTAGCTTGTTGGGAACACAAAGTTTCTTTTCAGTTGCAAACTCCATTCCATACATATATTTGGGGAGGTTCTAGCTCCAACTCGGTGTGACAGTGAAAACTGCAGGAACTTCAAACCGGCACTAGGAAACAGACTGAGAAAACAGAGAAAAAGTGTCTCCTGCAACCCGTTCCCTTGGTGCTAGATGAATGAACGTCTCTCCACTTGCTCAGTTCTGAGAGATAAGTGTGTGTGAAAGCCGTACTTCAACTAGCTTGTTGGGAACACAAAGTTTCTTTTCAGTTGCAATCTCCAATCCATCCATATATATGGGGAGGTACTAGCTCAAACTCGGTTTGACAGTGAAAACTGCAGGAACCTCAAACCGGCACTAGGAAACAGACTGAGAAAACAGAGAAAAAGTGTCTCCTGCAACCCGTTCCTTTGATTGTAGATGAACGAACGTCTCTCCACTTGCTCAGTTCTGAGAGATAAGTGTGTGTGAAAGCCGTCCTTCACCTAGCTTGTTGGGAACACAAAGTTTCTTTACAGTTGCAAACTCCATTCCATACATATATATGGGGTGGTACTAGCTCCAATTCGGTTTTACAGTGAAAACTGCATGACCTTCAAACCGGCACTAGGAAACAGACTGAGAAACTGAGAAAAAGTGTCTCCTGCAACACGTTCCCTTGGTGCTAGATGAAAGAACGTCTCTCCACTTGTTCATTTCTGTGAGATAAGTGTGTGTGAAAGCGGTCCTTCACCTAGCTTGTTGGGAACACAAAGTTTCTTTTCAGTTGCAAACTCCATTTCTTACATATATATAGGGAGGTACTAGCTCCAACTCGGTTTTACAGTGAAAACTGCAGGAACTTCAAACCGGCACTAGGAAACAGACTGAGAAATCAGAGAAAAAGTGTCTCCTGCAACCCGATCCCTTGGTGCTAGATGAACGAACGTCTCTCCACTTGCTTACTTCTGAGAGATAATTGTGTGTGAAAGCCGTCCTTCAACTAGCTTGTTGGGAACACAAAGTTTCTTTTCAGTTGCAAACTCCATTCCATACATATATATGGGGAGGTACTAGCTCAAACTCGGTTTTACAGTGAAAACTGCAGGACCTTCAAACCGGCACTAGGAAACAGACTGAGAAAGCAGAGAAAAAGTGTCTCCTGCAACACGTTCCCTTGGTGCTAGATGAAAGAACGTCTCTCCACTTGCTCATTTCTGAGAGATAAGTGTGTGTGAAAACGGTCCTTCACCTAGCTTGTTGGGAACACAAAGTTTCTTTTCAGTTGCAAACTCCATTCCTTACATATATATAGGGAGGTACTAGCTCCAACTCGGTTTTACAGTGAAAACTGCAGGAACTTCAAACCGGCACTAGGAAACAGACTGAGAAATCAGAGAAATAGTGTCTCCTGCAACCCGATCCCTTGGTGCTAGATGAACGAACGTCTCTCCACTTGCTTAGTTCTGAGGGATAATTGTGTGTGAAAGCCGTCCTTCAACTAGCTTGTTGGGAACACAAAGTTTCTTTTCAGTTGCAAACTCCATTCCATACATATATATGGGGAGGTACTAGCTCAAACTAGGTTTTACAGTGAAAACTGGAGGACCTTCAAACCGGCACTAGGAAACAGACTGAGAAACTGAGAAAAAGTGTCTTCTGCAACACGTTCCCTTGGTGCTAGATGAAAGAACGTCTCTCCACTTGCTCATTTCTGAGAGATAAGTGTGTGTGAAAGCGGTCCTTCACCTAGCTTGTTGGGAACACAAAGTTTCTTTTCAGTTGCAAACTCCATTCCTTACATATATATAGGGAGGTACTAGCTCCAACTCGGTGTGACAGTGAAAACTTCAGGAACTTCAAACCGGCACTAGGAAACAGACTGAGAAAGCTGAGAAATAGTGTCTCCTGCAACCCATTCCCTTGGGGCTAGATGAACGAACGTCTCTCCACTTGCTCAGTTCTGAGAGATAAGTGTGTGTGAAAGCCGTCCTTCACCTAACTTGTTGGGAACACAGAGTTTCTTTTCAGTTGCAAACTCCACTCCATCCATATATATGGGGAGGTACTTGCTCCAATTCGGTTTTACAGTGAAAATTGCAGGAAATTCAAACCGGCACTAGGAAACAGACTGAGAAAGCAGAGAAAAAATTTCTCCTGCAATCCGTTCCCTTGGTGCTAGATGAACGAACGTCTCTCCACTCGCTCAGTTCTGAGAGAAAAGTGTGTGTGAAAGCCGTCCTTAAACTAGCTTGTTGGGAACACAACGTTTCTTTTCAGTTGCAAACTCCATTCCATACATATATATGGGGAGGTACTAGCTCCAACTCGGTTTTACAGTGAAAACTGCAGGAACTTCAAACCGGCACTAGGAAACAGACTGAGAAAGCAGAGAAAAAGTGTCTCCTGCAACCCGATCCCTTGGTGCTAGATGAACGAACGTCTCTCCACTTGCTCAGTTCTGAGAGATAAGTGTGTGTGAAAGCCGTCCTTCACTTAGCTTGTTGGGAACACAGAGTTTATTTTCAGTTGCAAACCCCATTCCATACATATATATGAGGAGGTACAAGCTCCAACTCGGTTTTACAGTGAAAACTGCAGGAACTTCAAACCGGCACTAGGAAACAGACTGAGAAATCAGAGAAAAAGTGTCTCCTGCATCCCGTTCCCTTGGTGCTAGATGAACGAACGTCTCTCCACTTGCTCAGTTCTGAGAGATAATTGTGTGTGAAAGCCGTCCTTCAACTAGCTTGTTGGGAACACAAAGTTTATTTTCAGTTGCAAACTCTATTCCGTACATATATATGGGGAGGTAGAAGCTCCAACTCGGTTTTACAGTGAAAACTGCAGGAACTTCAAACCGGCACTAGGAAACAGACTGAGAAAGCAGAGAAAAAGTGTCTCCTGCAACCCGTTCCCTTGGGGCTAGATGAACGAACGTCTCTCCACTTGCTCAGTTCTGAGAGATAAGTGTGTGTGAAAGCCGTCCTTCACTTAGCTTGTTGGGAACACAAAGTATCTTTTCAGTTGCAAACTCCATTCCATACATATATATGGGGAGGTACTAGCTCCAACTCGGTTTTACAGTGAAAACTGCAGGAACTTCAAAAAGGCACTAGGAAACAGACTGAGAAAGCAGAGAAAAAGTGTCTCCTGTAAACCGTTTCCTTGGTGCTAGATGAACGAACGTCTCTCCACTAGCTCAGTTCTGAGAGATAAGTGTGTGTGAAAGCCGTCCTTCACCTAGCTTGTTGGGAACACAAAGTTTCTTTTCAGTTGCAAACTCCACTCCATCCATATATATGGGGAGGTACTAGCTCCAACTCGGTTTGACAGTGAAAACTGCAGGAACTTCAAACCGGCACTAGGAAACAGACTGAGAAAGCAGAGAAAAAGTGTCTCCTGCATCCCGTTCCCTTGGTGCTAGATGAACGAACGTCTCTCCAATTGCTCAGTTCTGAGAGAAATGTGGGTGTGAAAGCCGCCCTTCACCTAACTTGATGGGAACACAAAGTTTCTTTTCAGTTGCAAACTCCATTCCATACATATACATGGGGAGGTACTAGCTCCAACTCGGTTTTACAGTGTAAACTGCAGGAACTTCAACCCGGCACTAGGAAACCCACTGAGAAAGCAGAGAAAAAGTGTCTCCTGCAACCCGTTCCCTTGGTGTTAGATGAACGAACGTCTCTCCACTTGTTCAGTTCTGAGAGATAAGTGTGTCTGAAAGCCGTCCTTCACGTAGCTTGATGGGAACACAAAGATTCTTTTCAGTTGCAAACTCCATTCCATACATATATATGGGGAGGTACTAGCTCAAACTCGGTTTTACAGTGAAAACTGCAGGAACTTCAAACCGGCACTAGGAAACAGCCTGAGAAATCTGAGAAATAGTGTCTCCTGCAACCCATTCCCTTGGTTTTAGATGAACAAAGGTCTCTCCACTTGCTTAGTTCTGAGAGATAAGTATGTGTGAAAGCCGTCCTTCAACTAGCTTGTTGGGAACACAAAGTTTCTCTTCAGTTGCAAACTCCACTCCATCAATATCTATGGGGAGGTACCAGCTCCAATTCGGTTTTACAGTGAAAACTGCAGGAACTTCAAAATGGCACTAGGAAACAGACTGAGAAAGCAGAGAAATAGTGTCTCCTGCAACCCGTTCCCTTGGTGCTAGATGAACGAACGTCTCTCCACTTGCTCATTTCTGAGAGATAAGTGTGTGTGAAAGCGGTCCTTCACCTAGCTTGTTGGGAACACAAAGTTTCTTTTCAGTTGCAAACTCCATTTCTTACATATATATAGGGAGGTACTAGCTCCAACTCGGTTTTACAGTGAAAACTGCAGGAACTTCAAACCGGCACTAGGAAACAGACTGAGAAATCAGAGAAAAAGTGTCTCCTGCAACCCGATCCCTTGGTGCTAGATGAACGAACGTCTCTCCACTTGCTTAGTTCTGAGAGATAATTGTGTGTGAAAGCCGTCCTTCAACTAGCTTGTTGGGAACACAAAGTTTCTTTTCAGTTGCAAACTCCATTCCATACATATATATGGGGAGGTACTAGCTCAAACTCGGATTTACAGTGAAAACTGCAGGACCTTCAAACCGGCACTAGGAAACAGACTGAGAAAGCAGAGAAAAAGTGTCTCCTGCAACACGTTAGCTTGGTGCTAGATGAAAGAACGTCTCTCCACTTGCTCATTTCTGAGAGATAAGTGTGTGTGAAAGCGGTCCTTCACCTAGCTTGTTGGGAACACAAAGTTTCTTTTCAGTTGCAAACTCCATTCCTTACATATATATAGGGAGGTACTAGCTCCAACTCGGTTTTACAGTGAAAACTGCATGACCTTCAAACCGGCACTAGGAAACAGACTGAGAAATCAGAGAAATAGTGTCTCCTGCAACCCGATCCCTTGGTGCTAGATGAACGAACGTCTCTCCACTTGCTTAGTTCTGAGAGATAATTGTGTGTGAAAGCGGTCCTTCACCTAGCTTGTTGGGAACACAAAGTTTCGTTTCAGTTGCAAACTCCATTCCTTACATATATATAGGGAGGTACTAGCTCCAACACGGTTTTACAGTGAAAACTGCAGGAACATCAAACCGGCACTAGGAAAAAGACTGAGAAAGCTGAGAAATAGTGTCTCCTGCAACCCATTCCCTTGGGGCTAGATGAACGAACGTCTCTCCACTTGCTCAGTTCTGAGAGATAAGTGTGTGTGAAAGCCGTTCTTCACCTAGCTTGTTGGGAACACAGAGTTTCTTTTCAGTTGCAAACTCCACTCCATCCATATATATGGGGAGGTACTTGCTCCAATTCGGTTTTACAGTGAAAATTGCAGGAACTTCAAACCGGCACTAGGAAACAGACTGAGAAAGCAGAGAAAAAATGTCTCCTGCAATCCGTTCCCTTGGTGCTAGATGAACGAACGTCTCTCCACTTGCTCAATTCTGAGAGAAAAGTGTGTGTGAAAGCCGACCTTCAACTAGCTTGTTGGGAACACAAAGTTTCTTTTCAGTTGCAAACTCCATTCCATACATATATATGGGGAGGTACTAGCTCAAACTCGGATTTACAGTGAAAACTGCAGGACCTTCAAACCGGCACTAGGAAACAGACTGAGAAAGCAGAGAAAAAGTGTCTCCTGCAACACGTTAGCTTGGTGCTAGATGAAAGAACGTCTCTCCACTTGCTCATTTCTGAGAGATAAGTGTGTGTGAAAGCGGTCCTTCACCTAGCTTGTTGGGAACACAAAGTTTCTTTTCAGTTGCAAACTCCATTCCTTACATATATATAGGGAGGTACTAGCTCCAACTCGGTTTTACAGTGAAAACTGCATGACCTTCAAACCGGCACTAGGAAACAGACTGAGAAATCAGAGAAATAGTGTCTCCTGCAACCCGATCCCTTGGTGCTAGATGAACGAACGTCTCTCCACTTGCTTAGTTCTGAGAGATAATTGTGTGTGAAAGCCGTACTTCAACTAGCTTGTTGGGAACACAAAGTTTCTTTTCAGTTGCAAACTCCTTTCCATACATATATATGGGGAGGTACTAGCTCAAACTCGGTTTTACAGTGAAAACTGCAGGACTTTCATACCGACACTAGGAAACAGACTGAGAAAGCACAGAAAAAGTGTCTTCTGCAACAAGTTCCCTTGGTGCTAGATGAAAGAACGTCTCTCCACTTGCTCATTTCTGAGAGATAAGTGTGTGTGAAAGCGGTCCTTCACCTAGCTTGTTGGGAACACAAAGTTTCGTTTCAGTTGCAAACTCCATTCCTTACATATATATAGGGAGGTACTAGCTCCAACACGGTTTTACAGTGAAAACTGCAGGAACTTCAAACCGGCACTAGGAAACAGACTGAGAAAGCTGAGAAATAGTGTCTCCTGCAACCCATTCCCTTGGGGCTAGATGAACGAACGTCTCTCCACTTGCTCAGTTCTGAGAGATAAGTGTGTGTGAAAGCCGTTCTTCACCTAGCTTCTTGGGAACACAGAGTTTCTTTTCAGTTGCAAACTCCACTCCATCCATATATATGGGGAGGTACTTGCTCCAATTCGGTTTTACAGTGAAAATTGCAGGAACTTCAAACCGGCACTAGGAAACAGACTGAGAAAGCAGAGAAAAAATGTCTCCTGCAATCCGTTCCCTTGGTGCTAGATGAACGAACGTCTCTCCACTTGCTCAATTCTGAGAGAAAAGTGTGTGTGATAGCCGTCCTTAAACTAGCTTGTTGGGAACACAAAGATTCTTTTCAGTTGCAAACTCCATTCCATACATATATATGGGGAGGTACTAGCTCCAACTCTGTTTTACAGTGAAAACTGCAGGAACTTCCAACCGGCACTAGGAAACAGACTTAGAAAGCAGAGAAAAAGTGTCTCCTGCAACCCGTTCCCTTGGTGCTAGATGAACGAACGTCTCTCCACTTGCTCAGTTCTGAGAGATAAGTATGTGAGAAAGCCGTCCTTCACCTAGCTTGTTGGGAACACAAAGTTTCTTTTCAGTTGCAAACTCCATTCCATACATATATATTGGGAGGTACTAGCTCCAACTCGATTTTACAGTGAAAACTGCAGGAACTTCCAACCGGCACTAGGAAACAGACTGAGAAAGCAGAGAAAAAGTGTCTCCTGCAACCCGTTCCCTTGGTGCTAGATGAACGAACGCCTCTCCACTTGCTCAGTTCTGAGAGATAAGTGTGTGTGAAAGCCGTCCTTCACCTAGCTTGTTGGGAACACAAAGTTTCTTTTCAGTTGCAAACTCCATTCCATACATATATATGGGGAGGTACTAGCTCAAAATCGGTTTTACAGTGAAAACTGCAGGACTTTCAAACCGGCACTAGGAAACAGACTGAGAAAGCAGAAAAAAAGTGTCTTCTGCAACACGTTCCCTTGGTGCTAGATGAAAGAACGTCTCTCCACTTGCTCATTTCTGAGAGATAAGTGTGTGTGAAAGCCGTCCTTCACCTAGCTTGTTGGGAACACAAAGTTTCTTTTCAGTTGCAAACTCCATTCCTTACATATATATAGGGAGGTACTAGCTCCAACTCGGTTTTACAGTGAAAACTGCAGGAACTTCAAACCGGCACTAGGAAACAGACTGAGAAAGCTGAGAAATAGTGTCTCCTGCAACCCATTCCCTTGGGGCTAGATGAACGAACGTCTCTCCACTTGCTCAGTTCTGAGAGATAAGTGTGTGTGAAAGCCGTCCTTCACCTAGCTTGTTGGGAACACAGAGTTTCTTTTCAGTTGCAAACTCCACTCCATCCATATATATGGGGAGGTACTTTCTCCAATTCGGTTTTACAGTGAAATTTGCAGGAACTTCAAACCGGCACTAGGAAACAGACTGAGAAAGCAGAGAAAAAATGTCTCCTGCAATCCGTTCCCTTGGTGCTAGATGAACGAACGTCTCTCCACTTGCTCAGTTCTGAGAGAAAAGTGTGTGTGAAAGCCGTCCTTAAACTAGCTTGTTGGTAATACAAAGTTTCTTTTCAGTTGCAAACTCCATTCCATACATATATATGGGGAGGTACTAGCTCCAAATCGGTTTTACAGTGAAAACTGCAGGAATTTCCAACCGGCACTAGGAAACAGACTGAGAAAGCAGAGAAAAAGTGTCTCCTGCAACCCGTTCCCTTGGTGCTAGATGAACGAACGCCTCTCCACTTGCTCAGTTCTGAGAGATAAGTGTGTGTGAAAGCCGTCCTTCACCTAGCTTGTTGGGAACACAAAGATTCTTTTCAGTTGCAAACTCCTTTCCATACATATATATGATGAGGTACTAGCTCAAACTCGGTTTTACAGTGAAAACTGCAGGACTTTCAAACCGGCACTTGGAAACAAACTGAGAAAGCAGAGAAAAAGTGTCTCCTGCAACCCGTTCCCTTGGTTGTAGATGAACGAACGTCTCTCCACTTGCTCAGTTCTGAGAGATAAGTGTGTGTGAAAGCCGTCCTTCACCTAGCTTGATGGGAAAACAAAGCTTCTTTTCAGTTGCAAACTCCATTCCATACATATATATGGGGAGGTACTAGCTCAAACTCGGTTTTACAGTGAAAACTGCAGGAATTTCAAACCGGCACTAGGAAACAGACTGAGAAAGCAGAGAAAAAGTGTCTCCTGCAACCCGTTCCCTTGGTGCTAGATGAACGAACGTCTCTCCACTTGCTCAGTTCTGAGAGATAAGTGTGTGTGAAAGCCGTCCTTCAAATAGCTTGTTGGGAACACAAAGTTTCTTTTCAGTTGCAAACTCTATTCCGTACATATATATGGGGAGGTACTAGCTCAAACTCGGTTTTACAGTGAAATCTTCAGGAACTTCAAACCGGCACTAGGAAGCAGACTGAGAAAGCAGAGGAAAAGTGTCTCCTGCAACCCGTTCCCTTGGTGCTAGATGAACGAATGTCTCTCCACTTGCTCAGTTCTGAGAGATAAGTGTGTGTGAAAGCCGTCCTTCACCTAGCTTGTTGGGAACACAAAGTTTCTTTTCATTTGCAAACTCCATTCCATACATATATATGGGGAGGTACTAGCTCAAACTCGGTTTTACAGTAAAAACTGCAGGAACTTCAAACCGGCACTAGGAAACAGACTGAGAAAGCAGAGAAAAAGTGTCTCCTGAAACCCGTTCCCTTGGTGCTGGATGAACGAACGTCTCTCCACTTGCTCAGTTCTGAGAGATAAGTATGTGTGAAAGCCGTCCTTCACCTAGCTTGTTGGGAACACAAAGTTTCTTTTCAGTTGCAAACTCAATTCCATACATATATATTGGGAGGTACTAGCTCCAACTCGGTTTTACAGTGAAAACTGCAGGAACTTCCAACCGGCACTAGGAAACAGACTGAGAAAGCAGAGAAAAAGTGTCTCCTGCAACCCGTTCCCTTGGTGCTAGATGAACGAACGCCTCTCCACTTGCTCAGTTCTGAGAGATAAGTGTGTGTGAAAGCCGTCCTTCACCTAGCTTGTTGGGAACACAAAGTTTCTTTTCAGTTGCAAACTCCATTCCATACATATATATTGGGAGGTACTAGCTCCAACTCGATTTTACAGTGAAAACTGCAGGAACTTCCAACCGGCACTAGGAAACAGACTGAGAAAGCAGAGAAAAAGTGTCTCCTGCAACCCGTTCCCTTGGTGCTAGATGAACGAACGCCTCTCCACTTGCTCAGTTCTGAGAGATAAGTGTGTGTGAAAGCCGTCCTTCACCTAGCTTGTTGGGAACACAAAGTTTCTTTTCAGTTGCAAACTCCATTCCATACATATATATGGGGAGGTACTAGCTCAAAATCGGTTTTACAGTGAAAACTGCAGGACTTTCAAACCGGCACTAGGAAACAGACTGAGAAAGCAGAAAAAAAGTGTCTTCTGCAACACGTTCCCTTGGTGCTAGATGAAAGAACGTCTCTCCTCTTGCTCATTTCTGAGAGATAAGTGTGTGTGAAAGCCGTCCTTCACCTAGCTTGTTGGGAACACAAAGTTTCTTTTCAGTTGCAAACTCCATTCCTTACATATATATAGGGAGGTACTAGCTCCAACTCGGTTTTACAGTGAAAACTGCAGGAACTTCAAACCGGCACTAGGAAACAGACTGAGAAAGCTGAGAAATAGTGTCTCCTGCAACCCATTCCCTTGGGGCTAGATGAACGAACGTCTCTCCACTTGCTCAGTTCTGAGAGATAAGTGTGTGTGAAAGCCGTCCTTCACCTAGCTTGTTGGGAACACAGAGTTTCTTTTCAGTTGCAAACTCCACTCCATCCATATATATGGGGAGGTACTTTCTCCAATTCGGTTTTACAGTGAAATTTGCAGGAACTTCAAACCGGCACTAGGAAACAGACTGAGAAAGCAGAGAAAAAATGTCTCCTGCAATCCGTTCCCTTGGTGCTAGATGAACGAACGTCTCTCCACTTGCTCAGTTCTGAGAGAAAAGTGTGTGTGAAAGCCGTCCTTAAACTAGCTTGTTGGTAATACAAAGTTTCTTTTCAGTTGCAAACTCCATTCCATACATATATATGGGGAGGTACTAGCTCCAAATCGGTTTTACAGTGAAAACTGCAGGAATTTCCAACCGGCACTAGGAACAGACTGAGAAAGCAGAGAAAAAGTGTCTCCTGCAACCCGTTCCCTATGTGCTAGATGAACGAACGTCTCTCCAATTGCTCAGTTCTGAGAGATATGTGTGTGTGAAAGCCGTCCTTCACCTAGCTTGTTGGGAACACAAAGATTCTTTTCAGTTGCAAACTCCTTTCCATACATATATATGATGAGGTACTAGCTCAAACTCGGTTTTACAGTGAAAACTGCAGGACTTTCAAACCGGCACTTGGAAACAAACTGAGAAAGCAGAGAAAAAGTGTCTCCTGCAACCCGTTCCCTTGGTTGTAGATGAACGAACGTCTCTCCACTTGCTCAGTTCTGAGAGATAAGTGTGTGTGAAAGCCCTCCTTCACCTAGCTTGATGGGAAAACAAAGCTTCTTTTCAGTTGCAAACTCCATTCCATACATATATATGGGGAGGTACTAGCTCAAACTCGGTTTTACAGTGAAAACTGCAGGAATTTCAAACCGGCACTAGGAAACAGACTGAGAAAGCAGAGAAAAAGTGTCTCCTGCAACCCGTTCCCTTGGTGCTAGATGAACGAACGTCTCTCCACTTGCTCAGTTCTGAGAGATAAGTGTGTGTGAAAGCCGTCCTTCAAATAGCTTGTTGGGAACACAAAGTTTCTTTTCAGTTGCAAACTCTATTCCGTACATATATATGGGGAGGTACTAGCTCAAACTCGGTTTTACAGTGAAATCTTCAGGAACTTCAAACCGGCACTAGGAAGCAGACTGAGAAAGCAGAGGAAAAGTGTCTCCTGCAACCCGTTCCCTTGGTGCTAGATGAACGAATGTCTCTCCACTTGCTCAGTTCTGAGAGATAAGTGTGTGTGAAAGCCGTCCTTCACCTAGCTTGTTGGGAACACAAAGTTTCTTTTCATTTGCAAACTCCATTCCATACATATATATGGGGAGGTACTAGCTCAAACTCGGTTTTACAGTGAAAACTGCAGGAACTTCAAACCGGCACTAGGAAACAGACTGAGAAAGCAGAGAAAAAGTGTCTCCTGCAACCCGTTCCCTTGGTGCTAGATGAACGAACGCCTCTCCACTTGCTCAGTTCTGAGAGATAAGTGTGTGTGAAAGCCGTCCTTCACCTAGCTTGTTGGGAACACAAAGTTTCTTTTCAGTTGCAAACTCCTTTCCATACATATATATGATGAGGTACTAGCTCAAACTTGGTTTTACAGTGAAAACTGCAGAACTTTCAAACCGGCACTTGGAAACAGACTGAGAAAGCAGAGAAATAGTGTCTCCTGCAACCCGTTCCCTTGGTTGTAGATGAACGAACGTCTCTCCACTTGCTCAGTTCTGAGGGATAAGTGTGTGTGAAAGCCGTACTTCACCTAGCTTGATGGGAACACAAAGCTTCTTTTCAGTTGCAAACTCCATTCCATACATATATATGGGGAGGTACTAGCTCAAACTCGGTTTTACAGTGAAAACTGCAGGAACTTCAAACCGGCACTAGGAAACAGACTGAGAAAGCAGAGAAAAAGTGTCTCTTGCAACCCGTTCCCTTGGTGCTAGATGAACGAACGTCTCTCCACTTGCTCAGTTCTGAGAGATAATTGTGTGTGAAAGCCGTCCTTCAACTAGCTTGGTGGGAACACAAAGTTTCTTTTCAGTTGCAAACTCTATTCCGTACATATATATGGGGAGGTACAAGCTCCAACTCGGTTTTAGAGTGAAAACTGCAGGAACTTCTAACCGGCACTAGGAAACAGACTGAGAAAGCAGAGAAACAGTGTCTCCTGCAACCCGTTCCCTTGGTGCTAGATGAACGAACGTCTCTCCACTTGCTCAGTTCTGAGAGATAAGTATGTGAGAAAGCCATCCTTCACCTAGCTTGTTGGGAACACAAAGTTTCTTTTCAGTTGCAAACTCCATTCCATACATATATATTGGGAGGTACTAGCTCAAACTCGATTTTACAGTGAAAACTGCAGGAACTTCCAACCGGCACTAGGAAACAGACTGAGAAAGCAGAGAAAAAGTCTCCTGCAACCCGTTCCCTTGGTGCTAGATGAACGAACGCCTCTCCACTTGCTCAGTTCTGAGAGATAAGTGTGTGTGAAAGCCGTCCTTCACCTAGCTTGTTGGGAACACAAAGTTTCTTTTCATTTGCAAACTCCATTCCATACATATATATGGGGAGGTACTAGCTGAAACTCGGTTTTACAGTGAAAACTGCAGGAACATCAAACCGGCACTAGGAAACAGACTGAGAAAGCAGAGAAAAAGTGTCTCCTGAAACCCGTTCCCTTGGTGCTGGATGAACGAACGTCTCTCCACTTGCTCAGTTCTGAGAGATAAGTATGTGTGAAAGCCGTCCTTCACCTAGCTTGTTGGGAACACAAAGTTTCTTTTCAGTTGCAAACTCCATTCCATACATATATATTGGGAGGTACTAGCTCCAACTCGGTTTTACAGTGAAAACTGCAGGAACTTCCAACCGGCACTAGGAAACAGACTGAGAAAGCAGAGAAAAAGTGTCTCCTGCAACCCGTTCCCTTGGTGCTAGATGAACGAACGCCTCTCCACTTGCTCAGTTCTGAGAGATAAGTGTGTGTGAAAGCCGTCCTTCACCTAGCTTGTTGGGAACACAAAGTTTCTTTTCAGTTGCAAACTCCTTTCCATACATATATATGATGAGGTACTAGCTCAAACTTGGTTTTACAGTGAAAACTGCAGGAACTTCAAACCGGCACTAGGAAACAGACTGAGAAAGCAGAGAAAAAGTGTCTCCTGCAACCCGTTTCCTTGGTGCTAGATGAACGAACGTCTCTCCACTTGCTCAGTTCTGAGAGATAAGTGTGTGTGAAAGCCGTCCTTCAAATAGCTTGTTGGGAACACAAAGTTTCTTTTCAGTTGCAAACTCTATTCCGTACATATATATGGGGAGGTACAAGCTCCAACTCGGTTTTACAGTGAAAACTGCAGGAACTTCAAACCGGCACTAGGAAACAGACTGAGAAAGCAGAGAAAAAGTGTCTCCTGCAACCCGTTCCCTTGGTGCTAGATGAACGAACGTCTCTCCACTTGCTCAGTTCTGAGAGACAATTATGTGTGAAAGCCGTTCTTCACATAGCTTGTTGGGAACACAAAGTTTCTTTTCAGTTGCAAACTCCATTCCATACATATATATTGGGAGGTACTAGCTCCAACTCGATTTTACAGTGAAAACTGCAGGAACTTCCAACCAGCACTAGGAAACAGACTGAGAAAGCAGAGAAAAAGTGTCTCCTGCAACCCGTTCCCTTGGTGCTAGATGAACGAACGCCTCTCCACTTGCTCAGTTCTGAGAGATAATTGTGTGTGAAAGCCGCCCTTCACCTAGCTTGTTGGGAACACAAAGTTTCTTTTCAGTTGCAAACTCCATTCCATACATATATATGATGAGGTACTAGCTCAAACTTGGATTTACAGTGAAAACTGCAGGACTTTCAAACCGGCACTTGGAAACAGACTGAGAAATCAGAGAAAATGTGTCTCCTGCAACCCGTTCCCTTGGTTGTAGATGAACGAACGTCTATCCACTTGCTCAGTTCTGAGAGATAAGTGTGTGTGAAAGCCGTCCTTCACCTAGCTTGTTGGGAACACAAAGTTTCTTTTCAGTTGCAAACTCCATTCCATACATATATATGGGGAGGTACTAGCTCAAACTCGGTTTTACAGTGAAAACTGCAGGAACTTCAAACCGGCACTAGGAAACAGACTGAGAAAGCAGAGAAAAAGTGTCTCCTGCAACCCGTTCCCTTGGTGCTAGATGAACGAACGTCTCTCCACTTGCTCAGTTCTGAGAGATAAGTGTGTGTGAAAGCCGTCCTTCAAATAGCTTGTTGGGAACACAAAGTTTCTTTTCAGTTGCAAACTCTATTCCGTACATATATATGGGGAGGTACAAGCTCCAACTCGGTTTTACAGTGAAAACTGCAGGAACTTCAAACCGGCACTAGGAAACAGCCTGAGAAAGCAGAGAAAAAGTGTCTCCTGCAACCCGTTCCCTTGGTTTTAGATGAACGAACGTCTCTCCACTTGCTTAGTTCTGAGAGATAATTATGTGTGAAAGCCGTCCTTCAACTAGCTTGTTGGGAACACAAAGTTTCTCTTCAGTTGCAAACTCCACTCCATCAATATCTATGGGGAGGTACCAGCTCCAATTCGGTTTTACAGTGAAAACTGCAGGAACTTCAAAACGGCACTAGGAAACAGACTGAGAAAGCAGAGAAAAAGTGTCTCCTGCAACCCGTTCCCTTGGTGCTAGATGAACGAACGTCTCTCCACTTGCTCAGTTCTGAGAGATAAGTGTGTGTGAGAGCCGTCCTTCACCTAGCTTGATGGGAACACAAAGTTTCTTTTCAGTTTCAAACTCCATTCCATACATATATATGGGGAGGTAAAAGCTCCAACTCGGTTTTACAGTGAAAACTGCAGGAACTTCAAACCGACACTAGGAAACAGACTGAGAAAGCAGAGAAAAAGTGTCTCCTGCAACCCGTTCCCTTGGTGCTAGATGAACGAACGTCTCTCCACTTGCTCAGTTCTGAGAGATAATTGTGTGTGAAAGCCGTCCTTCAACTAGCTTGTTGGGAACACAAAGTTTCTTTTCAGTTGCAAACTCCATTCCATACATATATATGGGGAGGTACTAGCTCCAACTCGGTTTTACAGTGAAAACTGCAGGAAATTCAAACCGGCACTAGGAAACAGACTGAGAAAGCAGAGAAAAAGTTTCTCCTGCAACCCGTTCCCTTGGTGCTAGATGAAGGAACGTCTCTCCACTTGCCCATTTCTGAGAGATAAGTGTGTGTGAAAGCCGTCCTTCACCTAGCTTGATGGGAACACAAAGTTTCTTTTCAGTTGCAAACTCCATTCCATACATATATATGGGGAGGTAGAAGCTCCAACTCGGTTTTACAGTGAAAACTGCAGGAACTTCAAACCGGCACTAGGAAACAGACTGAGAAAGCAGAGAAAAGTGTCTCCTGCAACCCGTTCCATTGGTGCTAGATGAACGAACGTCTCTCCACTTGCTCAGTTCTGAGAGATAAGTGTGTGTGAAAGCCGTCCTTCACCTAGCTTGTTGGGAACACAAAGTTTCTTTTCAGTTGCAAACTCCATTCCTTACATATATATGGGGAGGTACTAGCTCCAACTCGGTTTGACAGTGAAAACTGCAGGAACTTCAAACTGGCACTAGGAAACAGACTGAGAAAGCAGAGAAAAAGTGTCTCCTGCAACCCGTTCCCTTGGTGCTAGATGAACGAACGTCTCTCCACTTGCTCACTTCTGACAGATAAGTGTGTGTGAAAGCCGACCTTCACCTAGTTTGTTGGGAACACAAAGTTTCTTTTCAGTTGCAAACTCCATTCCATACATATATATGGTGAGGTAGAAGCTCCAACTCGGTTTTACAGTGAAAACTGCAGGAACTTCAAACCGGCACTAGGAAACAGACTGAGAAAGCAGAGAAAAAGTGTCTCCTGCAACCCGTTCCCTTGGTGCTAGATGAACGAACGTCTCTCCACTTGCTCAGTTCTGAGAGATAAGTGTGTGTGAAAGCCGTCCTTCACCTAGCTTGTTGGGAACACAAAGTTTCTTTTCAGTTGCAAACTCCACTCCATACATATATATGGGTAGGTAGAAGCTCCAACTCTGTTTTACACTGAAAACTGCAGGAACTTCAAACCGGCACTAGGAAACAGACTGAGAAAACAGAGAAAAGTGTCTCCTGCAACCCGTTCCATTGGTGCTAAATGAACGAACGTCTCTCCACTTGCTCAGTTCTGAGAGATAAGTGTGTGTGAAAGCCGTCCTTCACATAGCTTGTTGGGAACACAAAGTTTCTTTTCAGTTGCAAACTCCATTCCATACATATATTTGGGGAGGTTCTAGCTCCAACTCGGTGTGACAGTGAAAACTGCAGGAACTTCAAACCGGCACTAGGAAACAGACTGAGAAAGCAGAGAGAAAGTGTCCCCTGCAACCCGTTCCCTTGGTGCTAGATGAACGAACGTCTCTCCACTTGCTCAGTTCTGAGAGATAAGTGTGTGTGAAAGCCGTCCTTCACCTAGCTTGTTGGGAACACAAAGTTTCTTTTCAGTTGCAAACTCCACTCCATCCATATATATGGGGAGGTACTAGCTCCAAAATGGTTTGACAGTGAAAACTGCAGGAACCTCAAACCGGCACTAGGAAACAGACTGAGAAAACAGAGAAAAAGTGTCTCCTGCAACCCGTTCCCTTGGTGCTAGATGAACGAACGTCTCTCCACTTGCTCAGTTCTGAGAGATAAGTGTGTGTGAAAGCCGTCCTTCACCTAGCTTGTTGGGAACACAAAGTTTCTTTTCAGTTGCAAACTCCATTCCATACATATATATGGGGAGGTACAAGCTCCAACTCGGTTTTACTGTGAAAATGCAGGAACTTCAAACCGGCACTAGGAAACAGACTGAGAAAGCAGAGAAAAAGTGTCTCCTGCAACCCGTTCCCTTGATTGTAGATGAACGAACGTCTCTCCACTTGCTCAGTTCTGAGAGATAAGTGTGTGTGAAAGCCGTCCTTCACCTAGCTTGTTGGGAACACAAAGTTTCTTTACAGTTGCAAAATCCATTCCATACATATATATGGGGTGGTACTAGCTCCAATTCGGTTTTACAGTGAAAACTGCAGGAACATCAAACCGGCACTAGGAAACAGACTGAGAAATCAGAGAAAAAGTGTCTCCTGCAACCCGATCACTTGGTGCTAGATGAACGAACGTCTCTCCACTTGCTCAGTTCTGAGAGATAATTGTGTGTGAAAGCCGTCCTTCAACTAGCTTGTTGGGAACACAAAGTTTCTTTTCAGTTGCAAACTCCATTCCATACATATATATGGGGAGGTACTAGCTCAAACTCGGTTTTACAGTGAAAACTGCAGGACCTTCAAACCGGCACTAGGAAACAGACTGAGAAACTGAGAAAAAGTGTCTCCTGCAACACGTTCCCTTGGTGCTAGATGAAAGAACGTCTTTCCACTTGCTCATTTCTGAGAGATAAGTGTGTGTGAAAGCGGTCCTTCACCTAACTTGATGGGAACACAAAGATTCTTTCAGTTGCAAACTCCATTTCTTACATATATATAGGGAGGTACTAGCTCCAACTCGGTTTTACAGTGAAAACTGCAGGAACTTCAAACCGGCACTAGGAAACAGACTGAGAAATCAGAGAAAAAGTGTCTCCTGCAACCCGATCCCTTGGTGATAGATGAACGAACGTCTCTCCACTTGCTTAGTTCTGAGGATAATTGTGTGTGAAAGCCGTACTTCAACTAGCTTGTTGGGAACACAAAGTTTCTTTTCAGTTGCAAACTCCATTCCATACATATATATGGGGAGGTACTAGCTCAAACTCGGTTTTACAGTGAAAACTGCAGGACCTTCAAACCGGCACTAGGAAACAGAATGAGAAAGCAGAGAAAAAGTGTCTCCTGCAACACGTTCCCTTGGTGCTAGATGAAAGAACGTCTCTCCACTTGCTCATTTCTGAGAGATAAGTGTGTGTGAAAGCGGTCCTTCACCTAGCTTGTTGGGAACACAAAGTTTCTTTTCAGTTGCAAACTCCATTCCTTACATATATATAGGGAGGTACTAGCTCCAACTCGGTTTTACAGTGAAAACTGCAGGAACTTCAAACCGGCACTAGGAAACAGACTGAGAAATCAGAGAAATAGTGTCTCCTGCAACCCGATCCCTTGGTGCTAGATGAACGAACGTCTCTCCACTTGCTTAGTTCTGAGACATAATTGTGTGTGAAAGCCGTCCTTCACCTAGCTTGTTGGGAACACAAAGTTTCTTTTCAGTTGCAAACTCCATTCCATACATATATATGATGAGGTACTAGCTCAAACTTGGTTTTACAGTGAAAACTGCAAGACTTTCAAACCGGCACTTGGAAACAGACTGAGAAAGCAGAGAAAAAGTGTCTCCTGCAACCCGTTCCCTTGGTTGTAGATGAACGAACGTCTCTCCACTTGCTCAGTTCTGAGAGATAAGTGTGTGTGAAAGCCGTCCTTCAACTAGCTTGTTGGGAACACAAAGTTTCTTTTCAGTTGCAAACTCCATTCCATACATATATATGGGGAGGTACTAGCTCAAACTCGGTTTTACAGTGAAAACTGCAGGAACTTCAAACCGGCACTAGGAAACAGACTGAGAAAGCTGAGAAAAAGTGTCTCCTGCAACCCGTTCCCTTGGTGCTAGATGAACGAACGTCTCTCCACTTGCTCAGTTCTGAGAGATAAGTGTGTGTGAAAGCCGTCCTTCAAATAGCTTGTTGGGAACACAAAGTTTCTTTTCAGTTGCAAACTGTATTCCGCACATATATATGGGGAGGTACAAGCTCCAACTCGGTTTTACAGTGAAAACTGCAGGAACTTCAAACCGGCACTAGGAAACAGCCTGAGAAAGCAGAGAAAAAGTGTCTCCTGCAACACGTTCCCTTGGTTTTAGATGAACGAACGTCTCTCCACTTGCTCAGTTCTGAGAGATAAGTGTGTGTGAAAGCCGTCCTTCACCTAGCTTGATGGGAACACAAAGTTTCTTTTCAGTTGCAAACTCCATTCAATACATATATATGGGGAGGTAAAAGCTCCAACTCGGTTTTACAGTGAAAACTGCAGGAACTTCAAACGGACACTAGGAAACAGACTGAGAAAGCAGAGAAAAAGTGTCTCCTGCAACCCGTTCCCTTGGTGCTAGATGAACGAACGTCTCTCCACTTGCTCAGTTCTGAGAGATAATTGTGTGTGAAAGCCGTCCTTCAACTAGCTTGTTGGGAACACAAAGTTTCTTTTCAGTTGCAAACTCCATTCCGTACATATATATGGGAGGTACTAGCTCCAACTCTGTTTTACAGTGAAAACTGCAGGAAATTCAAACCGGCACTAGGAAACAGACTGAGAAAGCAGAGAAAAAGTGTCTCCTGCAACCCGTTCCCTTGGTGATAGATGAACGAACGTCTCTCCACTTGCTCAGTTCTGAGAGATAAGTGTGTGTGAAAGCCGTCCTTCACCTAGCTTGTTGGGAACACAAAGTTTCTTTTAATTTGCAAACTCCATTCCATACATATATATGGGGAGGTACTAGCTCCAACTCGGTTTTACAGTGAAAACTGCAGGAACTTCCAACCGGCACTAGGAAACAGACTGAGAAAGCAGAGAAAAAGTGTCTCCTGCAACCCGTCCCCTTGGTGCTAGATGAACGAACGCCTCTCCACTTGCTCAGTTCTGAGAGATAAGTGTGTGTGAAAGACGTCCTTCACCTAGCTTGTTGGGAACACAAAGTTTCTTTTCAGTTGCAAACTCCTTTCCATACATATATATGATGAGGTACTAGATCAAACTTGGTTTTACAGTGAAAACTGCAGGACTTTCAAACCGGCACTTGGAAAAAGACTGAGAAAGCAGAGAAAAAGTGTCTCCTGCAACCCGTTCCCTTGGTTGTAGATGAACGAACGTCTCTCCACTTGCTCAGTTCTGAGAGATAAGTGTGTGTGAAAGCCGTCCTTCACCTAGCTTGATGGGAACACAAAGCTTCTTTTCAGTTGCAAACTCCATTCCATACATATATATGGGGAGGTACTAGCTCAAACTCGGTTGTACAGTGAAAACTGCAGGAACTTCAAACCGGCACTAGGAAACAGACAGAGAAAGCAGAGAAAAAGTGTCTCCTGCAACCCGTTCCCTTGGTGCTAGATGAACGAACGTCTCTCCACTTGCTCAGTTCTGAGAGATAAGTGTGTGTGAAAGCCGTACTTCAAATAGCTTGTTGGGAACACAAAGTTTCTTTTCAGTTGCAAACTCTATTCCGTACATATATATGGGGAGGTACTAGCTCCAACTCGGTTTTACAGTGAAAACTGCAGGAACTTCAAACCGGCACTAGGAAACAGCCTGAGAAAGCAGAGAAAAAGTGTCTCCTGCAACCCGTTCCCTTGGTTTTAGATGAACGAACGTCTCTCCACTTGCTTAGTTCAGAGAGATAAGTATGTGTGAAAGCCGTCCTTCAACTAGCTTGTTGGGAACACAAAGTTTCTCTTCAGTTGCAAACTCCACTCCATCAATATCTATGGGGAGATACCAGCTCCAATTCGGTTTTACAGTGAAAACTGCAGGAACTTCAAAACGGCACTAGGAAACAGACTGAGAAAACAGAGAAAAAGTGTCTCCTGCTACCCGTTCCCTTGGTGCTAGATGAACGAACGTCTCTCAACTTGCTCAGTTCTGAGAGATAAGTGTGTGTGAGAGCCGTCCTTCACCTAGCTTGATGGGAACACAAAGTTTCTTTTCAGTTACAAACTCCATTCCATACATATATATGGGGAGGTAAAAGCTCCAACTCGGTTTTACAGTGAAAACTGCAGGAACTTCAAACCGACACAAGGAAACAGACTGAGAAAGCAGAGAAAAAGTGTCTCCTGCAACCCGTTCCCTTGGTGCTAGATGAACGAACGTCTCTCCACTTGCTCAGTTCTGAGAGATAATTGTGTGTGAAAGCCGTCCTTCAACTAGCTTGTTGGGAACACAAAGTTTCTTTTCAGTTGCAAACTCCATACCATACATATATATGGGGAGGTACTAGCTCCAACTCTGTTTTACAGTGAAAACTGCAGGAAATTCAAACCGGCACTAGGAAACAGACTGAGAAAGCAGAGAAAAAGTGTCTCCTGCAACCCGTTCCCTTCGTGCTAGATGAACGAACGTCTCTCCACTTGCTCAGTTCTGAGAAATAAGTGTGTGTGAAAGCCGTCCTTCACCTAGCTTGTTGGGAACACAAAGTTTCTTTTCAGTTGCAAACTCCATTCCATACATATATATGGGGAGGTAGTAGCTCAAACTCGGTTTTACAGTGAAATCTTGAGGAACTTCAAACCGGCACTAGGAAGCAGAATGAGAAAGCAGAGGAAAAGTGTCTCGTGCAACCCGTTCCCTTGGTGCTAGATGAACGAACGTCTCTCCACTTGCTCAGTTCTGAGAGATAAGTGTGTGTGAAAGCCGTCCTTCACCTAGCTTGTTGGGAACACAAAGTTTCTTTTCATTTGCAAACTCCATTCCATACATATATATGGGGAGGTACTAGCTCCAACTCGGTTTTACAGTGAAAACTGCAGGAACTTCAAACCGGCACTAGGAAACAGACTGAGAAAGCAGAGAAAAAGTTTCTCCTGCAACCCGTTCCCTTGGTGCTAGATGAAGGAACGTCTCTCCACTTGCTCAGTTCTGAGAGATAAGTGTGTGTGAAAGCCGTCCTTCAACTAGCTTGATGGGAACACAAAGTTTCTTTTCAGTTGCAAACTCCATTCCATACATATATATGGGGAGGTAGAAGCTCCAACTCGGTTTTACACTGAAAACTGCAGGAACTTCAAACCGGCACTAGGAAACAGACTGAGAAAGCCGAGAAAAAGTGTCCCCTGCAAACCGTTCCCTTGGTGATAGATGAACGAACGTCTCTCCACTTGCTCAGTTCTGATAGATAAGTGTGTGTGAAAGCCGTCTTTCAACTAGCTTGTTGGGAACACAAAGTTTCTTTTCATTTGCAAACTCCAATCCATCCATATCTATGGGGAGGTACCAGCTCCAATTCGGTTTTACAGTGAAAACTGCAGGAAATTCAAACCGGCACTAGGAAACAGACTGAGAAAACAGAGAAAAAGTGTCTCCTGCAACCCGTTCCATTGGTGCTAAATGAACGAACGTCTCTCCACTTGCTCAGCTCTGAGAGATAAGTGTGTGTGAAAGCCGTCCTTCACCTAGCTTGTTGGGAACACAAAGTTTCTTTTCAGTTGCAAACTCCATTCCATACATATATTTGGGGAGGTTCTAGCTCCAACTCGGTGTGACAGTGAAAACTGCAGGAACTTCAAACCGGCACTAGGAAACAGACTGAGAAGCAGAGAAAAAGTGTCCCCTGCAACCCGTTCCCTTGGTGCTAGATGAACGAACGTCTCTCCACTTGCTCAGTTCTGAGAGATAAGTGTGTGTGAAAGCCGTCCTTCACCTAGCTTGTTGGGAACAGAAAGTTTCTTTTCAGTTGCAAACTCCACTCCATCCATATATATGGGGAGGTACTAGCTCCAAAACGGTTTGACAGTGAAAACTGCAGGAACTTCAAACCGGCACTAGGAAACAGACTGAGAAAACAGAGAAAAAGTGTCTCCTTCAACCCGTTCCCTTGGTGCTAGATGAACGAACGTCTCTCCACTTGCTCAGTTCTGAGAGATAATTGTGTGTGAAAGCCGTCCTTCACCTAGATTGTTGGGAACACAAAGTTTCTTTTCAGTTGCAAACTCCATTCCATACATATATATGGGGAGGTACTAGCTCCAACTCGGTTTTACAGAGAAAACTGCAGGAACTTCAAACCGGCACTAGGAAACAGACTGAGAAAACAGAGAAAAAGTGTCTCCTGCAACCCGTTCCCTTGGTGCTAAATGAACGAAAGTCTCTCCACTTGCTCAGTTCTGAGACATAAGTGTGTGTGAAAGCCGTTCTTCACCTACCTTGTTGGGAACACAAAGTTTCTTTTCAGTTGCAAACTCCATTCCATACATATATATGGGGAGGTACTAGCTCCAACTCTGTTTTACAGTGAAAACTGCAGGAAATTCAAACCGGCATGAGGAAACAGACTGAGAAAGCAGAGAAAAAGTGTCTCCTGCAACCCGTTCCCTTGGTGCTAGATGAACGAACGTCTCTCCACTTGCTCAGTTCTGAGAGATAAGTGTGTGTGAAAGCCGTCCTTCAACGAGCTTGTTGGGAACACAAAGTTTCTTTTCAGTTGCAAACTCCATTCCATACATATATATGGGGAGGTACTAGCTCCAACTCGGTTTTACAGTGAAATCTTCAGGAACTTCAAACCGGCAGTAGGAAGCAGACTGAGAAAGCAGAGGAAAAGTGTCTCCTGCAACCCGTTCCCTTGGTGCTAGATGAACGAAAGTCTCTCCACTTGCTCAGTTCTGAGAGATAAGTGTGTGTGAAAGCCGTCCTTCACCTAGCTTGTTGGGAACACAAAGTTTCTTTTCATTTGCAAACTCCATTCCATACATATATATGGGGAGGTACTAGCTCCAACTCGGTTTTACAGTGAAAACTGCAGGAACTTCAAACCGGCACTAGGAAACAGACTGAGAATGCAGAGAAAAAGTGTCTCCTGCAACCAGTTCCCTTGGTGCTGGATGAACGAACGTCTCTCCACTTGCTCAGTTCTGAGAGATAAGTAAGTGTGAAAGCCGTCCTTCACCTAGCTTGTTGGGAACACAAAGTTTCTTTTCATTTGCAAACTCCATTCCATACATATATATGGGGAGGTACTAGCTCCAAATCGGTTTTACAGTGAAAACTGCAGGAACTTCCAACCGGCACTAGGAAACAGACTGAGAAAGCAGAGAAAAAGTGTCTCCTGCAACCCGTCCCCTTGGTGCTAGATGAACGAACGCCTCTCCACTTGCTCAGTTCTGAGAGATAAGTGTGTGTGAAAGACGTCCTTCACCTAGCTTGTTGGGAACACAAAGTTTCTTTTCAGTTGCAAACTCCTTTCCATACATATATATGATGAGGTACTAGCTCAAACTTGGTTTTACAGTGAAAACTGCAGGACTTTCAAACCGGCACTTGGAAACAGACTGAGAAAGCAGAGAAAAAGTGTCTCCTGCAACCCGTTCCCTTGGTTGTAGATGAACGAACGTCTATCCACTTGCTCAGTTCTGAGAGATAAGTGTGTGTGAAAGCCGTGCTTCACCTAGCTTGATGGGAACACAAAGTTTCTTTTCAGTTGCAAACTCCATTCCATACATATATATGGGGAGGTACTAGCTCAAACTCGGTTGTACAGTGAAAACTGCAGGAACTTCAAACCGGCACTAGGAAACAGACTGAGAAAGCAGAGAAAAAGTGTCTCCTGCAACCCGTTCCCTTGGTGCTAGATGAACGAACGTCTCTCCACTTGCTCATTTCTGAGAGATATGTGTGTGTGAAAGCCGTCCTTCAAATAGCTTGTTGGGAACACAAAGTTTCTTTTCAGTTGCAAACTCTATTCCGTACATATATATGGGGAGGTACAAGCTCCAACTCGGTTTTACAGTGAAAACTGCAGGAACTTCAAACCGGCACTAGGAAACAGCCTGAGAAAGCAGAGAAAATGTGTCTCCTGCAACCCGTTCCCTTGGTTTTAGATGAACGAACGTCTCTCCACTTGCTTAGTTCTGAGAGATAAGTATGTGTGAAAGCCGTCCTTCAACTAGCTTGTTGGGAACACAAAGTTTCTCTTCAGTTGCAAACTCCACTCCATCAATATCTATGGGGAGATACCAGCTCCAATTCGGTTTTACAGTGAAAACTGCAGGAACTTCAAAACGGCACTAGGAAACAGACTGAGAAAGCAGAGAAAAAGTGTCTCCTGCAACCCGTTCCCTTGGTGCTAGATGAACGAACGTCTCTCCACTTGCTCAGTTCTGAGAGATAAGTGTGTGTGAGAGCCGTCCTTCACCTAGCTTGATGGGAACACAAAGTTTCTTTTCAGTTACAAACTCCATTCCATACATATATATGGGGAGGTAAAAGCTCCAACTCGGTTTTACAGTGAAAACTGCAGGAACTTCAAACAGGCACTAGGAAACAGACTGAGAAAACAGAGAAAAAGTGTCTCCTGCAACCCGTTCCCTTGGTGCTAAATGAACGAAAGTCTCTCCACTTGCTCAGTTCTGAGACATAAGTGTGTGTGAAAGCCGTCCTTCACCTAGCTTGTTGGGAACACAATGTTTCTTTTCAGTTGCAAACTCCATTCCATACATATATATGGGGAGGTACTAGCTCCAACTCTGTTTTACAGTGAAAACTGCAGGAAATTCAAACCGGCACTAGGAAACAGACTGAGAAAACAGAGAAAAAGTGTCTCCTGCAACCCGTTCCCTTGGTGCTAAATGAACGAACGTCTCTCCACTTGCTCAGTTCTGAGAGATAAGTGTGTGTGAAAGCCGTCCTTCACCTAGCTTGTTGGGAACACAAAGTTTCTTTTCAGTTGCAAACTCCATTCCATACATATATATGGGGAGGTACGAGCTTCAACTCGGTTTTACACTGAAAACTGCAGGAACTTCAAACCGGCACTAGGAAACAGACTGAGAAAGCCGAGAAAAAGTGTCCCCTGCGAACCTTTCCCTTGGTGATAGATGAACGAACGTCTCTCCACTTGCTCAGTTCTGAGAGATAAGTGTGTGTGAAAGCCGTCTTTCAACTAGCTTGTTGGGAACACAAAGTTTCTTTTCATTTGCAAACTCCAATCCATCCATATCTATGGGGAGATACCAGCTCCAATTCGGTTTTACAGTGAAAACTGCAGGAAGTTCAAACCGGCACTAGGAAACAGACTGAGAAAACAGAGAAAAAGTGTCTCCTGCAACCCGTTCCATTGGTGCTAAATGAACGAACGTCTCTCCACTTGCTCAGTTCTGAGAGATAAGTGTGTGTGAAAGCCGTCCTTCAACTAGCTTGTTGGGAACACAGAGTTTATTTTCAGTTGCAAACTCCATTCCATACATATATATGGGGAGGTACTAGCTCCAACTCTTTTTTAGAGTGAAAACTGCAGGAAATTCAAACCGGCACTAGGAAACAGACTGAGAAAACAGAGAAAAAGTGTCTCCTGCAACCCGTTCCCTTGGTGCTAAATGAACGAACGTCTCTCCATTTGCTCAGTTCTGAGAGATAAGTGTGTGTGAAAGCCGTCCTTCACCAAGCTTGTTGGGAACACAAAGTTTCTTTTCAGTTGCAAACTCCATTCCATACATATATATGGGGAGGTACTAGCTCCAACTCTGTTTTACAGTGAAAACTGCAGGAACTTCAAACCGGCACTAGGAAACAGACTGATAAAACAGAGAAAAAGTGTCTCCTGCAACCCGTTCCCTTGGTGCTAAATGAACGAACGTCTCTCCACTTGCTCAGTTCTGAGAGATAAGTGTGTGTGAAAGCCGTTCTTCACCTAGCTTGTTGGGAACACAAAGTTTCTTTTCAGTTGCAAACTCCATTCCATACATATATATGGGGAAGTACTAGCTCCAACTCTGTTTTACAGTGAAAACTGCAGGAAATTCAAACCGGCACTAGGAAACAGACTGAGAAAACAGAGAAAAAGTGTCTCCTGCAATCCGTTCCCTTGGTGCTAAATGAACGAACGTCTCTCCACTTGCTCAGTTCTCAGAGATAAGTGTGTGTGAAAGCCGTCCTTCACCTAGCTTGTTGGGAACACAAAGAATCTTTTCAGTTGCAAACTCCATTCCATACATATATATGGGGAGGTACTAGCTCCAACTCTTTTTTACAGTGAAAACTGCAGGAAATTCAAACCGACACTAGGAAACAGACTGAGAAAACAGAGAAAAAGTGTCTCCTGCAACCCGTTCCCTTGGTGCTAAATGAACGAACGTCTCTCCACTTGCTCAGTTCTGAGAGATAAGTGTGTGTGAAAGCCGTCCTTCACTTAGCTTGTTGGGAACACAAAGTTTCTTTTCAGTTGCAAACTCCATTCCATACATATATATGGGGAGGTACTAGCTCCAACTCTTTTTTACAGTGAAAACTGCAGGAAATTCAAACCGGCACTAGGAAACAGACTGAGAAAGCAGAGAAAAAGTGTCTCCTGCAACACGTTCCCTTGGTGCTAAATGAACGAACGTCTCTCCACTTGCTCAGTTCTGAGAGATAAGTGTGTGTGAAAGCCGTCCTTCACCTAGCTTGTTGGGAACACAAAGTTTCTTTTCAGTTGTAAACTCCATTCCGTACATATATATGGGGAGGTACAAGCTCCAACTCGGTTTTACTGTGAAAACTGCAGGAACTTCAAACCGGCACTAGGAAACAGACTGAGAAAGCAGAGAAAAAGTGTCTCCTGCAACCCGTTCCCTTGATTGTAGATGAACGAACGTCTCTCCACTTGCTCAGTTCTGAGAGATAAGTGTGTGTGAAAGCCGTCCTTCACCTAGCTTGTTGGGAACAAAAAGTTTCTTTACAGTTGCAAACTCCATTCCATACATATATATGGGGTGGTACTAGCTCCAATTCGGCTTTACAGTGAAAACTGCAGGAATATCAAACCGGCACTAGGAAACAGACTGAGAAATCAGAGAAAAAGTGTCTCCTGCAACCCGATCCCTTGGTGCTAGATGAACGAACGTCTCTCCACTTGCTCATTTCTGAGAGATAATTGTGTGTGAAAGCCGTCCTTCAACTAGCTTGTTGGGAACACAAAGTTTCTTTTCAGTTGCAAACTCCATTCCATACATATATATGGGGAGGTACTAGCTCAAACTCGGTTTTACAGTGAAAACTGCATGACCTTCAAACCGGCACTAGGAAACAGACTGAGAAACTGAGAAAAAGTGTCTCCTGCAACACGTTCCCTTGGTGCTAGATGAAAGAACGTCTCTCCACTTGCTCATTTCTGAGAGATAAGTGTGTGTGAAAGCGGTCCTTCACATAACTTGATGGGAACACAAAGTTTCTTTTCAGTTGCAAACTCCATTTCTTACATATATATAGGGAGGTACTAGCTCCAACTCGGTTTTACAGTGAAAACTGCAGGAACTTCAAACCGGCACTAGGAAACAGACTGAGAAAGCAGAGAAAAAGTGTCTCCTGCAATCCGTTCCCTTGGTGCTAGATGAACGAAAGTCTCTCCACTTGCTCAGTTCTGATAGATAAGTGTGTGTGAAAGCCGTCTTTCAACTAGCTTGTTGGGAACACAAAGTTTCTTTTCATTTGCAAACTCCAATCCATCCATATCTATGGGGAGGTACCAGCTCCAATTCGGTTTTACAGTGAAAACTGCAGGAAGTTCAAACCGGCACTAGGAAACAGACTGAGAAAACAGAGAAAAAGTGTCTCCTGCAACCCGTTCCCTTGGTGCTAGATGAACGAACGTCTCTCCACTTGCTCAGTTCTGAAAGATAATTGTGTGTGAAAGCCGTCCTTCAACTAGCTTTTTGGGAACACAAAGTTTCTTTTCAGTTGCAAACTCCATTCCATACATATATATGGGGAGGTACTAGCTCCAACTCTGTTTTACAGTGAAAACTGCAGGAAATTCAAACCGGCACTAGGAAACAGACTGAGAAAGCAGAGAAAAAGTGTCTCCTGCAAACCGTTCCCTTGGTGCTAGATGAACGAACGTCTCTCCACTTGCTCAGTTCTGAGAGATAAGTGTGTGTGAAAGCCGTCCTTCACCTAGCTTGTTGGGAACACAAAGTTTCTTTTCAGTTGCAAACTCCATTCCATACATATATATGGGGAGGTACTAGCTCCAACTCGGTTTTACAGTGAAATCTTCAGGAACTTCTAACCGGCACTAGGAAGCAGACTGAGAAAGCAGAGGAAAAGTGTCTCCTGCAACCCGTTCCCTTGGTGCTAGATGAACGAACGTCTCTCCACTTGCTCAGTTCTGATAGATAAATGTGTGGGAAAGCCGTCCTTAAACTAGCTTGTTGGGAACACAAAGTTTCTTTTCAGTTGCAAACTCCATTCCATACATATATTTGGGGAGGTTCTAGCTCCAACTCGGTGTGACAGTGAAAACTGCAGGAACTTCAAACCGGCACTAGGAAACAGACTGAGAAAGCAGAGAAAAAGTGTCCCCTGCAACCCGTTCCCTTGGTGCTAGATGAACGAACGTCTCTACACTTGCTCAGTTCTGAGAGATAATTGTGTGTGAAAGCCGTCCTTCAACTAGCTTGTTGGGAACACAAAGTTTCTTTTCAGTTGCAAACTCCATTCCATACATATATATGGGGAGGTACTAGCTCCAACTCTGTTTCTCAGTGAAAACTGCAGGAAATTCAAACCGGCACTAGGAAACAGACTGAGAAACAGAGAAAAAGTGTCTCCTGCAACCCGTTCCCTTGGTGCTAAATGAACGAACGTCTGTCCACTTGCTCAGTTCTGACAGATAAGTGTGTGTGAAAGCCGACCTTCACCTAGTTTGTTGGGAACACAAAGTTTCTTTTCAGTTGCAAACTCCATTCCATACATATATATGGGGAGGTAGAAGCTCCAACTCGGTTTTACAGTGAAAACTGCAGGAACTTCAAACCGGCACTAGGAAACAGACTGAGAAAGCTGAGAAAAAGTGTCTCCTGCAACCCGTTTCCTTGGTGCTAGATGAACGAACGTCTCTCCACTTGCTCAGTTCTGAGAGATAAGTGTGTGTGAAAGCCGTCCTTCACCTAGCTTGTTGGGAACACAAAGTTTCTTTTCAGTTGCAAACTCCACTCCATACATATATATGGGTAGGTAGAAGCTCCAACTCGGTTTTACACTGAAAACTGCAGGAACTTCAAACCGGCACTAGGAAACAGACTGAGAAACCAGAGAAAAAGTGTCTCCTGCAACCCGTTCCCTTGGTGCTAGATGAACGAACTTCTCTCCACTTGCTCAGTTCTGAGAGTTAAGTGTGTGTGAAAGCCGTCCTTCAACTAGCTTGTTGGGAACACAAAGTTTCTTTTCAGTTGCAAACTCCATTCCATACATATATATGGGGAGGTACAAGCTCCAACTCGGTTTTACAGTGAAAACTGCAGGAACTTCAAACCGGCACTAGGAAACAGACCGAGAAAACAGAGAAAAAGTGTCTCCTGCAACCCGTTCCCTTGGTGCTAGATGAACGAACGTCTCTCCACTTGCTCATTTCTGACAGATAAGTGTGTGTGAAAGCCGTCCTTCACCTAGCTTGTTGGGAACACAAAGTTTCTTTTCAGTTGCAAACTCCATTCCATCCATATTCATGGGGAGGTAAAAGCTCCAACTCGGTTTTACAGTGAAAACTGCAGGAACTTCAAACCGACACTAGGAAACAGACTGAGAAAGCAGAGAAAATGTGTCTCCTGCAACCCGTTCCCTTGGTGCTAGATGAACGAACGTCTCTCCACTTGCTCAGTTCTGAGAGATAATTGTGTGTGAAAGCCGTCCTTCAACTAGCTTGGTGGGAACACAAAGTTTCTTTTCAGTTGTAAACTCCATTCCATACATATATATGGGGAGGTACTAGCTCCAACTCTGTTTTACAGATAAACCTGCAGGAAATTCAAACCGGCACTAGGAAACAGACTGAGAAAGCAGAGAAAAAGTATCTCCTGCAACCCGTTCCCTTGGTGCTAGATGAACGAACGTCTCTCCACTTGCTCAGTTCTGAGAGATAAGTGTGTGTGAAAGCCGTCCTTCAAATAGCTTGTTGGGAACACAAAGTTTCTTTTCAGTTGCAAACTCCATTCCATACATATATATGGGGAGGTACTAGCTCCAACTCGGTTTTACAGTGAAATCCTCAGGAACTTTTAACCGGCACTAGGAAGCAGACTGAGAAAGCAGAGGAAAAGTGTCTCCTGCAACCCGTTCCCTTGGTGCTGGATGAACGAACGTCTCTCCACTTGCTCAGTTCTGAGAGATAAGTGTGTGTGAAAGCCGTCCTTCACCTAGCTTGTTGGGAACACAAAGTTTCTTTTCAGTTGCAAACTCCATTCCATACATATATATGGGGAGGTACTAGCTCCAAATCGGTTTTACAGTGAAAACTGCAGGAACTTCAAACCGGCACTAGGAAACAGACTGAGAAAGCAGAGAAAAAGTGTCTCCTGCAACCCGTTTCCTTGGTGCTAGATGAACGAACGTCTCTCTACTTGCTCAGTTCTGAGAGATAAGTGTGTGTGAAAGCCGTCCTTCACCTAGCTTGTTGGGAACACAAAGTTTCTTTTCAGTTGCAAACTCCACTCCATACATATATATGGGTAGGTAGAAGCTCCAACTCGGTTTTACACTGAAAACTGCAGGAACTTCAAACCGGCACTAGGAAACAGACTGAGAAACCAGAGAAAAAGTGTCTCCTGCAACCCGTTCCCTTGGTGCTAGATGAACGAATTTCTCTCCACTTGCTCAGTTCTGAGAGTTAAGTGTGTGTGAAAGCCGTCCTTCAACTAGCTTGTTGGGAACACAAAGTTTCTTTTCAGTTGCAAACTCCATTCCATACATATATATGGGGAGGTACAAGCTCCAACACGGTTTTACAGTGAAAACTGCAGGAACTTCAAACCGGCACTAGGAAACAGACCGAGAAAACAGAGAAAAAGTGTCTCCTGCAACCCGTTCCCTTGGTGCTAGATGAACGAACGTCTCTCCACTTGCTCATTTCTGACAGATAAGTGTGTGTGAAAGCCGTCCTTCACCTAGCTTGTTGGGAACACAAAGTTTCTTTTCAGTTGCAAACTCCATTCCATCCATATACATGGGGAGGTAAAAGCTCCAACTCGGTTTTACAGTGAAAACTGCAGGAACTTCAAACCGACACTAGGAAACAGACTGAGAAAGCAGAGAAAATGTGTCTCCTGCAACCCGTTCCCTTGGTGCTTGATGAACGAAAGTCTCTCCACTTGCTCAGTTCTGAGAGATAATTGTGTGTGAAAGCCGTCCTTCAACTAGCTTGGTGGGAACATAAAGTTTCTTTTCAGTTGCAAACTCCATTCCATACATATATATGGGGAGGTACTAGCTCCAACTCTGTTTTACAGATAAACCTGCAGGAAATTCAAACCGGCACTAGGAAACAGACTGAGAAAGCAGAGAAAAAGTATCTCCTGCAACCCGTTCCCTTTGTGCTAGATGAACGAACGTCTCTCCACTTGCTCAGTTCTGAGAGATAAGTGTGTGTGAAAGCCGTCCTTCAACGAGCTTTTTGGGAACACAAAGTTTCTTTTCAGTTGCAAACTCCATTCCATACATATATATGGGGAGGTACTAGCTCCAACTCGGTTTTACAGTGAAATCCTCAGGAACTTCTAACCGGCACTAGGAAGCAGACTGAGAAAGCAGAGGAAAAGTGTCTCCTGCAACCCGTTCCCTTGGTGCTGGATGAACGAACGTCTCTCCACTTGCTCAGTTCTGAGAGATAAGTGTGTGTGAAAGCCGTCCTTCACCTAGCTTGTTGGGAACACAAAGTTTCTTTTCAGTTGCAAACTCCATTCCATACATATATATGGGGAGGTACTAGCTCCAACTCGGTTTTACAGTGAAAACTGCAGGAACTTCAAACCGGCACTAGGAAACAGACTGAGAAAGCAGAGAAAAAGTGTCTCCTGCAAACCGTTCCCTTGGTGCTAGATGAACGAACGTCTCTCCACTTGCTCATTTCTGACAGATACGTGTGTGTGAAAGCCGACCTTCACCTAGTTTGTTGGGAACACAAAGTTTTTTTTCAGTTGCAAACTCCATTCCATACATATATATGGGGAGGTAGAAGCTCCAACTCGGTTTTACAGTGAAATCTGCAGGAACTTCAAACCGGCACTAGGAAACAGACTGAGAAAGCAGAGAAAAAGTGTCTCCTGCAACCCGTTCCCTTGGTGCTAGATGAACGAACGTCTCTCCACTTGCTCAGTTCTGAGAGATAAGTGTGTGTGAAAGCCGCCCTTCACCTAGCTTGTTGGGAACACAAAGTTTCTTTTCAGTTGCAAACTCCACTCCATACATATATATGGGTAGGTAGAAGCTCCAACTCGGTGTGACAGTGAAAACTGCAGGAACTTCAAACCGGCACTAGGAAACAGACTGAGAAAGCAGAGAAAAAGTGTCCCCTGCAACCCGTTCCCTTGGTGCTAGATGAACGAACGTCTCTCCACTTGCTCAGTTCTGAGAGATAATTGTGTGTGAAAGCCGTCCTTCAACTAGCTTGTTGGGAACACAAAGTTTCTTTTCAGTTGCAAACTCCATTCCATACATATATATCGGGAGGTACTAGCTCCAACTCTGTTTCACAGTGAAAACTGCAGGAAATTCAAACCGGCACTAGGAAACAGACTGAGAAAGCAGAGAAAAAGTGTCTCCTGCAACCCGTTCCCTTGGTGCTAAATGAACGTACGTCTCTCCACTAGCTCAGTTCTGATAGATAAGTGTGTGGGAAAGCCGTCCTTCACCTAGCTTGTTGGGAACACAAAGTTTCTTTTCAGTTGCAAACTCCATTCCATACATATATTTGGGGAGGTTCTAGCTCCAACTCGGTGTGACAGTGAAAACTGCATGAACTTCAACCCGGCACTAGGAAACAGACTGAAAAAGCAGAGAAAAAGTGTCCCCTGCAACCCGTTCCCTTGGTGCTAGATGAACGAACGTCTCTCCACTTGCTCAGTTCTGAGAGATAAGTGTGTCTGAAAGCCGTACTTCACGTAGCTTGATGGGAACACAAAGTTTCTTTTCAGTTGCAAACTCCATTCAATCCATATATATGGGGAGGTACAAGCTCCAACTCGGTTTTACTGTGAAAACTGCAGGAACTTCAAACCGGCACTAGGAAACAGACTGAGAAAGCAGAGAAAAAGTGTCTCCTGCAACCAGTTCCCTTGGTGTTAGATGAACGAACGTCTCTCCACTTGCTCAGTTCTGAGAGATAAGTGTGTGTGAAAGCCGTCCTTCACCTAGCTTGTTGGGAACACAAAGTTTCTTTTCAGTTGCAAACTCCATTCCATACATATACATGGGGAGGTACTAGCTCCAACTCGGTTTTACAGTGAAATCTGCAGGAACTTCAAACCGGCACTAGGAAACAGACTGAGAAAGATGAGAAAAAGTGTCTCCAGCAACCCCTTCCCTTGGTGCTACATGAACGAACGTCTCTCCACTTGCTCAGTTCTTTGAGATAAGTGTGTGTGAAAGCCATCCTTCAACTAGCTTGTTGGGAACACAAAGTTTCTTTTAAGATGCAAACTCCATTCCATTCAAATATATGGGGAGTTACTAGCTCCAATTAGGTTTTACAGTGAAAACTGCAGGAACTTTAAACCGGCACTAGGAAATAGACTGAGAAAGCAGAGAAAAAGTGTCTCCTGCAACCCGTTCCCTTGGTGCTAGATGAACGAACGTCTCTCCACTTGCTCATTTCTGAGAGATAAGTGTGTGTGAAAGCCGTCCTTCACCTAGCTTGTTGGGAACACAAAGTTTCTTTTCAGTTGCAAACTCCATTCCATCCATATACATGGGGAGGTACTAGCTCAAACTCGGTTTTACAGTGAAAACTGCAGGAAATTCAAACCGGCACTAGGAAACAGACTGAGAAAGCTGAGAAAAAGTTTCTCCTGCAACCCGTTCCCTTGGTGCTAGATGAACGAACGTCTCTCCACTTGCTCAGTTCTGAGAGATAAGTGTGTGTGAAAGCCGTTCTTCACCTAGCTTGTTGGGAACACAAAGTTTCTTTTCAGTTGCAAACTCCATTCCATACATATATATGGGGAGGTACTAGCTCCAACTCGGTTTTACAGTGAAAACTGCAGTAACTTCAAAGCGGCACTAGGAAACAGACTGAGAAAACAGAGGAAAAGCGTCTCCTGCAACCCGTTCCCTTGGTGCTAGATGAACGAACGTCTCTCCACTTGCTCAGTTCTGAGAGATAAGTGTGTGTGAAAGCCGTCCTTCAACTAGCTTGTTGGGAACACAAAGTTTCTTTTCAGTTGCAAACTCCATTCCATACATATATATGGGGAGGTACTAGCTCCAACTCTGTTTTACAGTGAAAACTGCAGGAAATTCAAACCGGCACTAGGAAACAGACTGAGAAAGCAGAGAAAAAGTGTCTCCTGCAACCCGTTCCCTTGGTGCTAAGTGAACGAACGTCTCTCCACTTGCTCAGTTCTGATAGATAAGTGTGTGGGAAAGCCGTCCTTCACCTAGCTTGTTGGGAACACAAAGTTTCTTTTCAGTTGCAAACTCCATTCCATACATATATTTGGGGAGGTTCTAGCTCCAACTCGGTGTGACAGTGAAAACTGCAGGAACTTCAAACCGGCACTAGGAAACAGACTGAGAAAGCAGAGGAAAAGTGTCTCCTGCAACCCGTTCCCTTGGTGCTAGATGAACGAACGTCTCTCCACTTGCTCAGTTCTGAGAGATAAGTGTGTGTGAAAGCCGTCCTTCACCTAGCTTGTTGGGAACACAAAGTTTCTTTTCAGTTGCAAACTCCATTCCATACATATATATGGGGAGGTACTAGCTCCAACTCGGTTTTACAGTGAAAACTGCAGGAACTTCAAACCGGCACTAGGAAACAGACTGAGAAAGCAGAGAAAAAGTTTCTCCTGCAACCCGTTCCCTTGGTGCTAGATGAAGGAACATCTCTCCACTTGCTCAGTTCTGAGAGATAAGTGTGTGTGAAAGCCGTCCTTCACCAAGCTTGATGGGAACACAAAGTTTCTTTTCAGTTGCAAACTCCATTCCATACATATATATGGGGAGGTAGAAGCTCCAACTCGGTTTTACAGTGAAAACTGCAGGAACTTCCAACCGGCACTAGGAAACAGACTGAGAAAGCAGAGAAAAGTGTCTCCTGCAACCCGTTCCTTTGGTGCTAGATGAACGAACGTCTATCCACTTGCTCAGTTCTGAGAGATAAGTGTGTGTGAAAGCCGTCCTTCACCTAGCTTGTTGGGAACACAAAGTTTCTTTTCAGTTGCAAACTCCATTCCATATATATATATATGGGGAGGTACTAGCTCCAATTCGGTTTGACAGTGAAAACTGCAGGAACTTCAAACCGGCACTAGGAAACAGACTGAGAAAGCAGAGAAAAAGTGTCTCCTGCAAACCGTTCCCTTGGTGCTAGATGAACGAACGTCTCTCCACTTGCTCATTTCTGACAGATAAGTGTGTGAGAAAGCCGACCTTCACCTAGTTTGTTGGGAACACAAAGTTTCTTTTCAGTTGCAAACTCCATTCCATACATATATATGGGGAGGTAGAAGCTCCAACTCGGTTTTACTGTGAAAACTGCAGGAACTTCAAACCGGCACTAGGAAACAGACTGAGAAAGCAGAGAAAAAGTGTCTCCTGCAACCCGTTCCCTTGGTGCTAGATGAACGAACGTCTCTCCACTTGCTCAGTTCTGAGAGATAAGTGTGTGTGAAAGCCGTCCTTCACCTAGCTTGTTGGGAACACAAAGTTTCTTTTCAGTTGCAAACTCCACTCCATACATATATATGGGTAGGTAGAAGCTCCAACTCGGTGTGACAGTGAAAACTGCAGGAACTTCAAACCGGCACTAGGAAACAGACTGAGAAAGCAGAGAAAAAGTGTCCCCTGCAACCCGTTCCCTTGGTGCTAGATGAACGAACGTCTCTCCACTTGCTCAGTTCTGAGAGATAAGTGTGTCTGAAAGCCGTACTTCACGTAGCTTGATGGGAACACAAAGTTTCTTTTCAGTTGCAAACTCCATTCCATCCATATATATGGGGAGGTACAAGCTCCAACTCGGTTTTACTGTGAAAACTGCAGGAACTTCAAACCGGCACTAGGAAACAGACTGAGAAAGCAGAGAAAAAGTGTCTCCTGCAACCAGTTCCCTTGGTGTTAGATGAACGAACGTCTCTACACTTGCTCAGTTCTTAGAGATAAGTGTGTGTGAAAGCCGTCCTTCACCTAGCTTGTTGGGAACACAAAGTTTCTTTTCAGTTGCAAACTCCATTCCATACATATACATGGGGAGGTACAAGCTCCAACTCGGTTTTACAGTGAAAACTGCAGGAACTTCAAACCGGCACTAGGAAACAGACTGAGAAAGATGAGAAAAAGTGTCTCCTGCAACCCGTTCCCTTGGTGCTACATGAACGAACGTCTCTCCACTTGCTCAGTTCTGAGAGATAAGTGTGTGTGAAAGCCGTCCTTCAACAAGCTTGTTGGGAACACAAAGTTTCTTTTAAGATGCAAACTCCATTCCATTCAAATATATGGGGAGTTACTAGCTCCAATTCGGTTTTACAGTGAAAACTGCAGGAACTTCAAACCGGCACTAGGAAATAGACTGAGAAAGCAGAGAAAAAGTGTCTCCTGCAACCCGTTCCCTTGGTGCTAGATGAACGAACGTCTCTCCACTTGCTCAGTTCTGAGAGATAAGTGTGTGTGAAAGCCGTCCTTCACCTAGCTTGTTGGGAACACAAAGTTTCTTTTCAGTTGCAAACTCCATTCCATCCATATACATGGGGAGGTACTAGCTCAAACTCGGTTTTACAGTGAAAACTGCAGGAACTTCAAACCGGCACTAGGAAACAGACTGAGAAAGCTGAGAAAAAGTTTCTCCTGCAACCCGTTCCCTTGGTGCTAGATGAACGAACGTCTCTCCACTTGCTCAGTTCTGAGATATAAGTGTGTGTGAAAGCCGTCCTTCACCTAGCTTGTTGGGAACACAAAGTTTCTTTTCAGTTGCAAACTCCATTCCATACATATATATGGGGAGGTACTAGCTCCAACTCGGTTTTACAGTGAAAACTGCAGTAACTTCAAACCGGCACTAGGAAACAGACTGAGAAAACAGAGGAAAAGTGACTCCTGCAACCCGTTCCCTTGGTGGTAGATGAACGAACGTCTCTCCACTTGCTCAGTTCTGAGAGATAAGTGTGTGTGATAGCCGTCCTTCAACTAGCTTTTTGGGAACACAAAGTTTCTTTTCAGTGGCCAACTCCATTCCATACATATATATGGGGAGGTACTAGCTCCAACTCTGTTTTACAGTGAAAACTGCAGGAAATTCAAACCGGCACTAGGAAACAGACTGAGAAAGCAGAGAAAAAGTGTCTCCTGCAACCCGTTCCCTTGGTGCTAAATGAACGAACGTCTCTCCACTTGCTCAGTTCTGATAGATAAGTGTGTGGGAAAGCCGTCCTTCACCTAGCTTGTTGGGAACACAAAGTTTCTTTTCAGTTGCAAACTCCATTCCATACATATACATGGGGAGGTACAAGCTCCAACTCGGTTTTACAGTGAAAACTGCAGGAACTTCAAACCGGCACTAGGAAACAGACTGAGAAAGATGAGAAAAAGTGTCTCCTGCAACCCGTTCCCTTGGTGCTACATGAACGAACGTCTCTCCACTTGCTCAGTTCTGAGAGATAAGTGTGTGTGAAAGCCGTCCTTCAACAAGCTTGTTGGGAACACAAAGTTTCTTTTAAGATGCAAACTCCATTCCATTCAAATATATGGGGAGTTACTAGCTCCAATTCGGTTTTACAGTGAAAACTGCAGGAACTTCAAACCGGCACTAGGAAATAGACTGAGAAAGCAGAGAAAAAGTGTCTCCTGCAACCCGTTCCCTTGGTGCTAGATGAACGAACGTCTCTCCACTTGCTCAGTTCTGAGAGATAAGTGTGTGTGAAAGCCGTCCTTCACCTAGCTTGTTGGGAACACAAAGTTTCTTTTCAGTTGCAAACTCCATTCCATCCATATACATGGGGAGGTACTAGCTCAAACTCGGTTTTACAGTGAAAACTGCAGGAACTTCAAACCGGCACTAGGAAACAGACTGAGAAAGCTGAGAAAAAGTTTCTCCTGCAACCCGTTCCCTTGGTGCTAGATGAACGAACGTCTCTCCACTTGCTCAGTTCTGAGATATAAGTGTGTGTGAAAGCCGTCCTTCACCTAGCTTGTTGGGAACACAAAGTTTCTTTTCAGTTGCAAACTCCATTCCATACATATATATGGGGAGGTACTAGCTCCAACTCGGTTTTACAGTGAAAACTGCAGTAACTTCAAACCGGCACTAGGAAACAGACTGAGAAAACAGAGGAAAAGTGACTCCTGCAACCCGTTCCCTTGGTGCTAGATGAACGAACGTCTCTCCACTTGCTCAGTTCTGAGAGATAAGTGTGTGTGATAGCCGTCCTTCAACTAGCTTTTTGGGAACACAAAGTTTCTTTTCAGTGGCCAACTCCATTCCATACATATATATGGGGAGGTACTAGCTCCAACTCTGTTTTACAGTGAAAACTGCAGGAAATTCAAACCGGCACTAGGAAACAGACTGAGAAAGCAGAGAAAAAGTGTCTCCTGCAACCCGTTCCCTTGGTGCTAAATGAACGAACGTCTCTCCACTTGCTCAGTTCTGATAGATAAGTGTGTGGGAAAGCCGTCCTTCACCTAGCTTGTTGGGAACACAAAGTTTCTTTTCAGTTGCAAACTCCATTCCATACATATATTTGGGGAGGTTCTAGCTCCAACTCGGTGTGACAGTGAAAACTGCAGGAACTTCAAACCGGCACTAGGAAACAGACTGAGAAAGCAGAGAAAAAGTGTCCCCTGCAACCCGTTCCCTTGGTGCTAGATGAACGAACGTCTCTCCACTTGCTCAGTTCTGAGAGATAAGTGTGTCTGAAAGCCGTACTTCACGTAGCTTGATGGGAACACAAAGTTTCTTTTCAGTTGCAAACTCCATTCCATCCATATATATGGGGAGGTACAAGCTCCAACCCGGTTTTACTGTGAAAACTGCAGGAACTTCAAACCGGCACTAGGAAACAGACTGAGAAAGCAGAGAAAAAGTGACTCCTGCAACCAGTTCCCTTGGTGTTAGATGAACGAACGTCTCTCCACTTGCTCAGTTCTGAGAGATAAGTGTGTGTGAAAGCCGTCCTTCACCTAGCTTGTTGGGAACACAAAGTTTCTTTTCAGTTGCAAACTCCATTAAATACATATATATGGGGAGGTACTAGCTCCAACTCGGTTTTACAGTGAAATCTGAAGGAACTTCAAACCGGCTCTAGGAAACAGACTGAGAAAGATGAGAAAAAGTGTCTCCTGCAACCCGTTCCCTTGGTGCTACATGAACTAACGTCTCTCCACTTGCTCAGTTCTGAGAGGTAAGTGTGTGTGAAAGCCGTCCTTCAACTAGCTTGTTGGGAACACAAAGTTTCTTTTAAGATGCAAACTCCATTCCATTCAAATATATGGGGAGGTACTAGCTCCAATTCGGTTTTACAGTGAAAACTGCAGGAACTTCAAACCGGCACTAGGAAACAGACTGAGAAAGCAGAGAAAAAGTGTCTCCTGCAACCCGTTCCCTTGGTGCTAGATGAACGAACGTCTCTCCAATTGCTCATTTCTGAGAGATAAGTGTGTGTGAAAGCCGTCCTTCACCTAGCTTGTTGGGAACACAAAGTTTCTTTTCAGTTGCAAACTCCATTCCATCCATATACATGGGGAGGTACAAGCTCAAACTCGGTTTTACAGTGAAAACTGCAGGAACTTCAAACCGGCACTAGGAAACAGACTGAGAAAGCTGAGAAAAAGTTTCTCCTGCAACCCGTTCCCTTGGTGCTAGATGAACGAACGTCTCTCCACTTGCTCAGTTCTGAGAGATAAGTGTGTGTGAAAGCCGTCCTTCACCTAGCTTGTTGGGAACACAAAGTTTCTTTTCAGTTACAAACTCCATTCCATACATATATATGGGGAGGTACTAGCTCCAACTCGGTTTTACAGTGAAATCTGCAGGAACTTCAAACCGGCACTAGGAAACAGACTGAGATAGCAGAGAAAAAGTGTCTACTGCAACCCGTTCCCTTGGTGCTAGATGAACGAACGTCTCTCCACTTGCTCAGTTCTGAGAGATAAGTGTGTGTGAAAGCCGTCCTTCAACTAGCTTGTTGGGAACACAAAGTTTCTTTTCAGTTGCAAACTCCATTCCATACATATATATGGGGAGGTACTAGCTCCAACTCTGTTTTACAGTAAAAACTGCAGGAAATTCAAACCGGCACTAGGAAACAGACTGAGAAAGCAGAGAAAAAGTGTCTCCTGCAACCCGTTCCCTTGGTGCTAAATGAATGAACGTCTCTCCACTTGCTCAGTTCTGATAGATCAGTGTGTGTGAAAGCCGTTCTTCACCTAGCTTGTTGAGAACACAGAGATTCTTTTCAGTTGCAAACTCCATTCCATACATATATTTGGGTAGGTTCTAGCTCCAACTCGGTGTGACAGTGAAAACTGCAGGAACTTCAACCCGGCACTAGGAAACAGACTGAGAAAGCAGAGAAAAGTGTCCCCTGCAACCCGTTCCCTTGGTGCTAGATGAACGAACGTCTCCCCCCTTGCTCAGTTCTGAGAGATAATTGTGTCTGAAAGCCGTCCTTCACGTAGCTTGATGGGAACACAAAGTTTCTTTTCAGTTGCAAACTCCATTCCATCCATATATATGGGGAGGTACAAGCTCCAACCCGGTTTTACTGTGAAAACTGCAGGAACTTCAAACCGGCACTAGGAAACAGACTGAGAAAGCAGAGAAAAAGTGACTCCTGCAACCAGTTCCCTTGGTGTTAGATGAACGAACGTCTCTCCACTTGCTCAGTTCTGAGAGATAAGTGTGTGTGAAAGCCGTCCTTCACCTAGCTTGTTGGGAACACAAAGTTTCTTTTCAGTTGCAAACTCCATTAAATACATATATATGGGGAGGTACTAGCTCCAACTCGGTTTTACAGTGAAATCTGAAGGAACTTCAAACCGGCACTAGGAAACAGACTGAGATAGCAGAGAAAAAGTGTCTACTGCAACCCGTTCCCTTGGTGCTAGATGAACGAACGTCTCTCCACTTGCTCAGTTCTGAGAGATAAGTGTGTGTGAAAGCCGTCCTTCAACTAGCTTGTTGGGAACACAAAGTTTCTTTTCAGTTGCAAACTCCATTCCATACATATATATGGGGAGGTACTAGCTCCAACTCTGTTTTACAGTAAAAACTGCAGGAAATTCAAACCGGCACTAGGAAACAGACTGAGAAAGCAGAGAAAAAGTGTCTCCTGCAACCCGTTCCCTTGGTGCTAAATGAATGAACGTCTCTCCACTTGCTCAGTTCTGATAGATAAGTGTGTGTGAAAGCCGTTCTTCACCTAGCTTGTTGAGAACACAGAGATTCTTTTCAGTTGCAAACTCCATTCCATACATATATTTGGGTAGGTTCTAGCTCCAACTCGGTGTGACAGTGAAAACTGCAGGAACTTCAACCCGGCACTAGGAAACAGACTGAGAAAGCAGAGAAAAGTGTCCCCTGCAACCCGTTCCCTTGGTGCTAGATGAACGAACGTCTCCCCCCTTGCTCAGTTCTGAGAGATAATTGTGTCTGAAAGCCGTCCTTCACGTAGCTTGATGGGAACACAAAGTTTCTTTTCAGTTGCAAACTCCATTCCATCCATATATATGGGGAGGTACAAGCTCCAACTCGGTTTTACTGAGAAAACTGCAGGAACTTCAAACCGGCACTAGGAAACAGACTGAGAAAGCAGAGAAAATGTGTCTCCTGCAACCAGGTCCCTTGGTGTTAGATGAACGAACGTCTCTCCACTTGCTCAGTTCTGAGAGATAAGTGTGTGTGAAAGCCGTCCTTCACCTAGCTTGTTGGGAACTCAAAGTTTCTTTTCAGTTGCAAACTCCATTCCATACATATATATGGGGAGGTACTAGCTCCAACTCGGTTTTACAGTGAAATCTGCAGGAACTTCAAACCGGCACTAGGAAACAGACTGAGAAAGATGAGAAAAAGTGTCTCCTGCAAAACGTTCCCTTGGTGCTACATGAACGAACGTCTCTCCACTTGCTCAGTTCCGAGAGATAAGTGTGTGTGAAAGCCGTCCTTCAACTAGCTTGTTGGGAACACAAAGTTTCTTTTAAGATGCAAACTCCATTCCATTCAAATATATGGGGAGGTACTAGCTCCAACTCGGTTTTACAGTGAAAACTGCAGGAACTTCAAACCGGCTCTAGGAAACAGACTGAGAAAGCAGAGAAAAAGTGTCTCCTGCAACCCGTTCCCTTGGTGCTAGATGAACGAACGTCTCTCCACTTGCTCATTTCTGAGAGATATGTGTGTGTGAAAGCCGTCCTTCACCTAGCTTGTTGGGAACACAAAGTTTCTTTTCAGTTGCAAACTCCATTCCATACATATACATGGGGAGGTACTAGCTCAAACTCGTTTTTACAGTGAAAACTGCAGGAACTTCAAACCGGCACTAGGAAACAGACTGAGAAAGCTGAGAAAAAGTTTCTCCTGCAACCCGTTCCCTTGGTGCTAGATGAACGAACGTCTCTCCACTTGCTCAGTTCTGAGAGGTAAGTGTGTGTGAAAGCCGTCCTTCACATAGCTTGTTGGGAACGCAAAGTTTCTTTTCAGTTGCAAACTCCATTCAATACATATATATGGGGAGGTTCTAGCTCCAAATCGGTTTTACAGTTAAAACTGCAGGAACTTCAAACCGGCACTAGGAAACAGACTGAGAAAGCAGAGAAAAAGTGTCTCCTGCAACCCGTTCCCTTGGTGCTAGATGAACGAACGTCTCTCCACTTGCTCAGTTCTGAGAGATAAGTGTGTGTGAAAGCCGTCCTTCACCTAGCTTGTTGGGAACACAAAGTTTCTTTTCAGTTGCAAACTCCATTCCATACATATATATGGGGAGGTACTAGCTCCAACACGGTTTTACAGTGAAATCTGTAGGAACTTCAAACCGGCACTAGGAAACAGACTGAGAAAGATGAGAAAAAGTGTCTCCTGCAAAACGTTCCCTTGGTGCTACATGAACGAACGTCTCTCCACTTGCTCAGTTCTGAGAGATAAGTGTGTGTGAAAGCCGTCCTTCAACTAGCTTTTTGGGAACACAAAGTTTCTTTTAAGATGCAAACTCCATTCCATTCAAATATATGGGGAGGTACTAGCTCCACCTCGGTTTTACAGTGAAAACTGCAGGAACTTCACACCGGCACTAGGAAACAGACTGAGAAAGCAGAGAAAAAGTGTCTCTTGCAACCCGTTCCCTTGGTGCTAGATGAACGAACATCTCTCCACTTGCTCAGTTCTGAGAGATAAGTGTGTGTGAAAGCCGTCCTTCACCTAGCTTGTTGGGAACACAAAGTTTCTTTTCAGTTGCAAACTCCATTCAATACATATATTTGGGGAGGTTCTAGCTCCAACTCGGTGTGACAGTGAAAACTGCAGGAACTTCAAACCGGCAATAGGAAACAGACTGAGAAGGCAGAGAAAAAGTGTCCCCTGCAACCCGTTCCCTTGGTGCTAGATGAACGAACGTCTCTCCACTTGCTCAGTTCTGAGAGATAAGTGTGTGTGAAAGCCGTCCTTCACCTAGCTTTTTGGGAACACAAAGTTTCTTTTCAGTTGCAAACTCCACTCCATCCATATATATGGGGAGGTACTAGCTCCAAAACGGTTTTACAGTGAAAACTGCAGGAACCTCAAACCGGCACTAGGAAACAGACTGAGAAAACAGAGAAAAAGTGTCTCCTGCAACCCGTTCCCTTGGTGCTAGATGAACGAACGTCTCTCCACTTGCTCAGTTCTGAGAGATAAGTGTGTGTGAAAGCCGTCCTTCACCTAGATTGTTGGGAACACAAAGTTTCTTTTAAGTTGCAAACTCCATTCCATACATATATATGGGGAGGTACTAGCTCAAACTCGGTTTTACAGTGAAAACTGCAGGAACTTCAAACCGGCACTAGGAAACAGACTGAGAAAGCAGAGGAAAAGTGTCTCCTGCAACCCGTTCCCTTGGTGCTAGATGAACGAACGTCTCTCCAATTGCTCAGTTCTGAGAGATAAGTGTGTGTGAAAGCCGCTCTTCAACTAGCTTCTTGAGAACACAAAGTTTCTTTCAGTTGCAAACTCCATTCCATACATATATATGGGGAGGTACAAACTCCAACTCGGTTTTACAGTGAAAACTGCAGGAACTTCAAACCGGCACTAGGAAACAGACTGAGAAAGCAGAGAATAAGTGTCTCCTGCAACCCGTTCCTTTGGTGGTAGATGAACGAATTTCTCTCCACTTGCTCAGTTCTGAGAGTTAAGTGTGTGTGAAAGCCGTCTTTCAACTAGCTTGTTGGGAACACAAAGTTTCTTTTCAGTTGCAAACTCCATTCCATACATATATATGGGGAGGTACAAGCTCCAACTCGGTTTTACAGTGAAAACTGCAGGAATTTCAAACCGGCACTCTGAAACAGACTGAGAAAGCAGAGAAAAAGTGTCCCCTGCAACCCGTTCCCTTGGTGCTAGATGAACGAACGTCTCTCCACTTGCTCAGTTCTGAGAGATAAGTGTGTGTGAAAGCCGTCCTTCACCTAGCTTTTTGGGAACACAAAGTTTCTTTTCAGTTGCAAACTCCACTCCATCCATATATATGGGGAGGTACTAGCTCCAAAACGGTTTTACAGTGAAAACTGCAGGAACCTCAAACCGGCACTAGGAAACAGACTGAGAAAACAGAGAAAAAGTGTCTCCTGCAACCCGTTCCCTTGGTGCTAGATGAACGAACGTCTCTCCACTTGCTCAGTTCTGAGAGATAAGTGTGTGTGAAAGCCGTCCTTCACCTAGATTGTTGGGAACACAAAGTTTCTTTTAAGTTGCAAACTCCATTCCATACATATATATGGGGAGGTACTAGCTCAAACTCGGTTTTACAGTGAAAACTGCAGGAACTTCAAACCGGCACTAGGAAACAGACTGAGAAAGCAGAGGAAAAGTGTCTCCTGCAACCCGTTCCCTTGGTGCTAGATGAACGAACGTCTCTCCAATTGCTCAGTTCTGAGAGATAAGTGTGTGTGAAAGCCGCTCTTCAACTAGCTTCTTGGGAACACAAAGTTTCTTTCAGTTGCAAACTCCATTCCATACATATATATGGGGAGGTACAAACTCCAACTCGGTTTTACAGTGAAAACTGCAGGAACTTCAAACCGGCACTAGGAAACAGACTGAGAAAGCAGAGAATAAGTGTCTCCTGCAACCCGTTCCTTTGGTGGTAGATGAACGAATTTCTCTCCACTTGCTCAGTTCTGAGAGTTAAGTGTGTGTGAAAGCCGTCTTTCAACTAGCTTGTTGGGAACACAAAGTTTCTTTTCAGTTGCAAACTCCATTCCATACATATATATGGGGAGGTACAAGCTCCAACTCGGTTTTACAGTGAAAACTGCAGGAATTTCAAACCGGCACTCTGAAACAGACTGAGAAAGCAGAGAATAAGTGTCACCTGCAACCCGTTCCCTTGGTGCTAGATGAACGAACGTCTCTCCACTTGCTCAGTTCTGAGAGATAAGTGTGTGTGAAAGCCGTCCTTCACCTAGCTTGTTGGGAACACAAAGTTTCTTTTCAGTTACAAACTCCACTCCATACATATATATGGGGAGGTTCGAGCTCCAACTCGGTTTTACACTGAAAACTGCAGGAACTTCAAAGCGGCACTAGGAAACAGACTGAGAAAGCCGAGAAAAAGTGTCCCCTGCAAACCGTTCCCTTGGTGATAGATGAACGAACGTCTCTCCACTTGCTCAGTTCTGATAGATAAGTGTGTGTGAAAGCCGTCTTTCAACTAGCTTGTTGGGAACACAAAGTTTCTTTCCATTTGCAAACTCCAATCCATCCATATCTATGGGGAGGTACCAGCTCCAATTCGATTTTACAGTGAAAACTGCAGGAAAATCAAACCGGCACTAGGAAACAGACTGAGAAAACAGAGAAAAAGTGTCTCCTGCAACCCGTTCCATTGGTGCTAAATGAACGAACGTCTCTCCACTTGCTCAGTTCTGAGACATAAGTGTGTGTGAAAGCCGTCCTTCACCTAGCTTGTTGGGAACACAAAGTTTCTTTTCAGTTGCAAACTCCATTCCATACATATATTTGGGGAGGTTCTAGCTCCAACTCGGTGTGACAGTGAAAACGGCAGGAACTTCAAACCGGCACTAGGAAACAGACTGAGAAAGCAGAGAAAAAGTGTCCCCTGCAACCCGTTCCCTTGGTGCTAGATGAACGAACGTCTCTCCACTTGCTCAGTTCTGAGAGATAAGTGTGTGTGAAAGCCGTCCTTCACCTAGCTTGTTGGGAACACAAAGTTTCTTTTCAGTTGCAAACTCCACTCCATCCATATATATGGGGAGGTACTAGCTCCAAAACGGTTTGACAGTGAAAACTGCAGGAACTTCAAACCGGCACTAGGAAACAGACTGAGAAAACAGAGAAAAAGTTTCTCCTGCAACCCGTTCCCTTGGTGATAGATGAACGAACGTCTCTCCACTTGCTCAGTTCTGAGAGATAAGTGTGTGTGAAAGCCGTCCTTCACCTAGATTGTTGGGAACACAAAGTTTCTTTTCAGTTGCAAACTCCATTCCATACATATATATGGGGAGGTACTAGCTCAAACTCGGTTTTACAGTGAAAACTGCAGGAACTTCAAACCGGCACTAGGAAACAGACTGAGAAAGCAGAGGAAAAGTGTCTCCTGCAACCCGTTCCCTTGGTGCTAGATGAACGAACGTCTCTCCACTTGCTCAGTTCTGAGAGATAAGTGTGTGTGAAAGCCGCTCTTCAACTAGCTTCTTGGGTACACAAAGTTTCTTTCAGTTGCAAACTCCATTCCATACATATATATGGGGAGGTACAAGCTCCAACTCGGTTTTACAGTGAAAATTGCAGGAACTTCAAACCGGCACTAGGAAACAGACTGAGAAAGCAGAGAATAAGTGTCTCCTGCAACCGTTCCTTTGGTGGTAGATGAACGAATTTCTCTCCACTTGCTCAGTTCTGAGAGTTAAGTGTGTGTGAAAGCCGTCCTTCAACTAGCTTGTTGGGAACACAAAGTTTCTTTTCAGTTGCAAACTCCACTCCATCCATATATATGGGGAGGTACTAGCTCCAAAACGGTTTTACAGTGAAAACTGCAGGAACCTCAAACCGGCACTAGGAAACAGACTGAGAAAACAGAGAAAAAGTGTCTCCTGCAACCCGTTCCCTTGGTGCTAGATGAACGAACGTCTCTCCACTTGCTCAGTTCTGAGAGATAAGTGTGTGTGAAAGCCGTCCTTCACCTAGATTGTTGGGAACACAAAGTTTCTTTTAAGTTGCAAACTCCATTCCATACATATATATGGGGAGGTACTAGCTCAAACTCGGTTTTACAGTGAAAACTGCAGGAACTTCAAACCGGCACTAGGAAACAGACTGAGAAAGCAGAGGAAAAGTGTCTCCTGCAACCCGTTCCCTTGGTGCTAGATGAACGAACGTCTCTCCAATTGCTCAGTTCTGAGAGATAAGTGTGTGTGAAAGCCGCTCTTCAACTAGCTTCTTGGGAACACAAAGTTTCTTTCAGTTGCAAACTCCATTCCATACATATATATGGGGAGGTACAAACTCCAACTCGGTTTTACAGTGAAAACTGCAGGAACTTCAAACCGGCACTAGGAAACAGACTGAGAAAGCAGAGAATAAGTGTCTCCTGCAACCCGTTCCTTTGGTGGTAGATGAACGAATTTCTCTCCACTTGCTCAGTTCTGAGAGTTAAGTGTGTGTGAAAGCCGTCTTTCAACTAGCTTGTTGGGAACACAAAGTTTCTTTTCAGTTGCAAACTCCATTCCATACATATATATGGGGAGGTACAAGCTCCAACTCGGTTTTACAGTGAAAACTGCAGGAATTTCAAACCGGCACTCTGAAACAGACTGAGAAAGCAGAGAATAAGTGTCACCTGCAACCCGTTCCCTTGGTGCTAGATGAACGAACGTCTCTCCACTTGCTCAGTTCTGAGAGATAAGTGTGTGTGAAAGCCGTCCTTCACCTAGCTTGTTGGGAACACAAAGTTTCTTTTCAGTTACAAACTCCACTCCATACATATATATGGGGAGGTTCGAGCTCCAACTCGGTTTTACACTGAAAACTGCAGGAACTTCAAAGCGGCACTAGGAAACAGACTGAGAAAGCCGAGAAAAAGTGTCCCCTGCAAACCGTTCCCTTGGTGATAGATGAACGAACGTCTCTCCACTTGCTCAGTTCTGATAGATAAGTGTGTGTGAAAGCCGTCTTTCAACTAGCTTGTTGGGAACACAAAGTTTCTTTCCATTTGCAAACTCCAATCCATCCATATCTATGGGGAGGTACCAGCTCCAATTCGATTTTACAGTGAAAACTGCAGGAAAATCAAACCGGCACTAGGAAACAGACTGAGAAAACAGAGAAAAAGTGTCTCCTGCAACCCGTTCCATTGGTGCTAAATGAACGAACGTCTCTCCACTTGCTCAGTTCTGAGACATAAGTGTGTGTGAAAGCCGTCCTTCACCTAGCTTGTTGGGAACACAAAGTTTCTTTTCAGTTGCAAACTCCATTCCATACATATATTTGGGGAGGTTCTAGCTCCAACTCGGTGTGACAGTGAAAACGGCAGGAACTTCAAACCGGCACTAGGAAACAGACTGAGAAAGCAGAGAAAAAGTGTCCCCTGCAACCCGTTCCCTTGGTGCTAGATGAACGAACGTCTCTCCACTTGCTCAGTTCTGAGAGATAAGTGTGTGTGAAAGCCGTCCTTCACCTAGCTTGTTGGGAACACAAAGTTTCTTTTCAGTTGCAAACTCCACTCCATCCATATATATGGGGAGGTACTAGCTCCAAAACGGTTTGACAGTGAAAACTGCAGGAACTTCAAACCGGCACTAGGAAACAGACTGAGAAAACAGAGAAAAAGTTTCTCCTGCAACCCGTTCCCTTGGTGATAGATGAACGAACGTCTCTCCACTTGCTCAGTTCTGAGAGATATGTGTGTGTGAAAGCCGTCCTTCACCTAGATTGTTGGGAACACAAAGTTTCTTTTCAGTTGCAAACTCCATTCCATACATATATATGGGGAGGTACTAGCTCCAACTCGGTTTTACAGTGAAAACTGCAGGAACTTCAAACCCGCACTAGGAAACAGACTGAGAAAGCAGAGGAAAAGTGTCTCCTGCAACCCGTTCCCTTGGTGCTAGATGAACGAACGTCTCTCCACTTGCTCAGTTCTGAGAGATAAGTGTGTGTGAAAGCCGCTCTTCAACTAGCTTCTTGGGTACACAAAGTTTCTTTCAGTTGCAAACTCCATTCCATACATATATATGGGGAGGTACATGCTCCAACTCGGTTTTACAGTGAAAATTGCAGGAACTTCAAACCGGCACTAGGAAACAGACTGAGAAAGCAGAGAATAAGTGTCTCCTGCAACCGTTCCTTTGGTGGTAGATGAACGAATTTCTCTCCACTTGCTCAGTTCTGAGAGTTAAGTGTGTGTGAAAGCCGTCCTTCAACTAGCTTGTTGGGAACACAAAGTTTCTTTTCAGTTGCAAACTCCACTCCATCCATATATATGGGGAGGTACATGCTCCAACTCGGTTTTACAGTGAAAACTGCAGGAACTTCAAACCGGCACTAGGAAACAGACTGAGAAGCAGAGAATAAGTGTCACCTGCAACCCGTTCCCTTGGTGTTAGATGAACGAACGTCTCTCCACTTGCTCAGTTCTGAGAGATAAGTGTGTGTGAAAGCCGTCCTTCACCTAGCTTGTTGGGAACACAAAGTTTCTTTTCAGTTACAAACTCCACTTCATACATATATATGGGGAGGTACGAACTCCAACTCGGTTTTACACTGAAAACTGCAGGAACTTCAAAGCGGCACTAGGAAACAGACTGAGAAAGCCGAGAAAAAGTGTCCCCTGCAAACCGTTCCCTTGGTGATAGATGAACGAACGTCTCTCCACTTGCTCAGTTCTGATAGATAAGTGTGTGTGAAAGCCGTCTTTCAACTAGCTTGTTGGGAACACAAAGTTTCTTTTCATTTGCAAACTCCAATCCATCCATATCTATGGGGAGGTACCAGCTCCAATTCGATTTTACAGTGAAAACTGCAGGAAAATCAAACCGGCACTAGGAAACAGACTGAGAAAACAGAGAAAAAGTGTCTCCTGCAACCCGTTCCATTGGTGCTAAATGAACGAACGTCTCTCCACTTGCTCAGTTCTGAGAGATAAGTGTGTGTGAAAGCCGTCCTTCACCTAGCTTGTTGGGAACACAAAGTTTCTTTTCAGTTGCAAACTCCATTCCATACATATATTTAGGAGGTTCAAGCTCCAACTCGGTGTGACAGTGAAAACATCAGGAACTTCAAACCGGCACTAGGAAACAGACTGAGAAAGCAGAGAAAAAGTGTCCCCTGCAACCCGTTCCCTTGGTGCTAGATGAACGAACGTCTCTCCACTTGCTCAGTTCTGAGAGATAAGTGTGTGTGAAAGCCGTCCTTCACCTAGCTTGTTGGGAACACAAAGTTTCTTTTCAGTTGCAAACTCCACTCCATCCATATATATGGGGAGGTACTAGCTCCAAAACGGTTTGACAGGGAAAACTGCAGGAACTTCAAACCGGCACTAGGAAACAGACTGAGAAAACAGAGAAAAAGTGTCTCCTGCAACCCGTTCCCTTGGTGCTAGATGAACGAACGTCTCTCCACTTGCTCAGTTCTGAGAGATAAGCGTGTGTGAAAGCCGTCCTTCACCTAACTTGTTGGGAACACAAAGTTTCTTTTCAGTTGCAAACTCCATTCCATACATATATATGGGGAGGTACGAGCTCCAACTCGGTTTTACACTGAAAACTGCAGGAACTTCAAACCGGCACTAGGAAACAGACTGAGAAAGCCGAGAAAAAGTGTCCCCTGCAAACCGTTCCCTTGGTGATAGATGAACGAACGTCTCTCCACTTGCTCAGTTCTGATAGATAAGTGTGTGTGAAAGCCGTCCTTCACCTAGATTGTTGGGAACACAAAGTTTCTTTTCAGTTGCAAACTCCATTCCATACATATATATGGGGAGGTACTAGCTCAAACTCGGTTTTACAGTGAAAACTGCAGGAACTTCAAACCGGCACTAGGAAACAGACTGAGAAAGCAGAGGAAAAGTGTCTCCTGCAACCCGTTCCCTTGGTGCTAGATGAACGAACTTCTCTCCACTTGCTCAGTTCTGAGAGATAAGTGTCTGTGAAAGCCGCTCTTCAACTAGCTTCTTGGGAACACAAAGTTTCTTTCAGTTGCAAACTCCATTCCATACATATATTTGGGGAGGTTCTAGCTCCAACTCGGTGTGACAGTGAAAACGGCAGGAACTTCAAACCGGCACTAGGAAACAGACTGAGAAAGCAGAGAAAAAGTGTCCCCTGCAACCCGTTCCCTTGGTGCTAGATGAACGAACGTCTCTCCACTTGCTCAGTTCTGAGAGATAAGTGTGTGTGAAAGCCGTCCTTCACCTAGCTTGTTGGGAACACAAAGTTTCTTTTCAGTTGCAAACTCCACTCCATCCATATATATGGGGAGGTACTAGCTCCAAAACGGTTTGACAGTGAAAACTGCAGGAACTTCAAACCGGCACTAGGAAACAGACTGAGAAAACAGAGAAAAAGTTTCTCCTGCAACCCGTTCCCTTGGTGATAGATGAACGAACGTCTCTCCACTTGCTCAGTTCTGAGAGATATGTGTGTGTGAAAGCCGTCCTTCACCTAGATTGTTGGGAACACAAAGTTTCTTTTCAGTTGCAAACTCCATTCCATACATATATATGGGGAGGTACTAGCTCCAACTCGGTTTTACAGTGAAAACTGCAGGAACTTCAAACCCGCACTAGGAAACAGACTGAGAAAGCAGAGGAAAAGTGTCTCCTGCAACCCGTTCCCTTGGTGCTAGATGAACGAACGTCTCTCCACTTGCTCAGTTCTGAGAGATAAGTGTGTGTGAAAGCCGCTCTTCAACTAGCTTCTTGGGTACACAAAGTTTCTTTCAGTTGCAAACTCCATTCCATACATATATATGGGGAGGTACAAGCTCCAACTCGGTTTTACAGTGAAAATTGCAGGAACTTCAAACCGGCACTAGGAAACAGACTGAGAAAGCAGAGAATAAGTGTCTCCTGCAACCGTTCCTTTGGTGGTAGATGAACGAATTTCTCTCCACTTGCTCAGTTCTGAGAGTTAAGTGTGTGTGAAAGCCGTCCTTCAACTAGCTTGTTGGGAACACAAAGTTTCTTTTCAGTTGCAAACTCCACTCCATCCATATATATGGGGAGGTACATGCTCCAACTCGGTTTTACAGTGAAAACTGCAGGAACTTCAAACCGGCACTAGGAAACAGACTGAGAAGCAGAGAATAAGTGTCACCTGCAACCCGTTCCCTTGGTGTTAGATGAACGAACGTCTCTCCACTTGCTCAGTTCTGAGAGATAAGTGTGTGTGAAAGCCGTCCTTCACCTAGCTTGTTGGGAACACAAAGTTTCTTTTCAGTTACAAACTCCACTTCATACATATATATGGGGAGGTACGAACTCCAACTCGGTTTTACACTGAAAACTGCAGGAACTTCAAAGCGGCACTAGGAAACAGACTGAGAAAGCCGAGAAAAAGTGTCCCCTGCAAACCGTTCCCTTGGTGATAGATGAACGAACGTCTCTCCACTTGCTCAGTTCTGATAGATAAGTGTGTGTGAAAGCCGTCTTTCAACTAGCTTGTTGGGAACACAAAGTTTCTTTTCATTTGCAAACTCCAATCCATCCATATCTATGGGGAGGTACCAGCTCCAATTCGATTTTACAGTGAAAACTGCAGGAAAATCAAACCGGCACTAGGAAACAGACTGAGAAAACAGAGAAAAAGTGTCTCCTGCAACCCGTTCCATTGGTGCTAAATGAACGAACGTCTCTCCACTTGCTCAGTTCTGAGAGATAAGTGTGTGTGAAAGCCGTCCTTCACCTAGCTTGTTGGGAACACAAAGTTTCTTTTCAGTTGCAAACTCCATTCCATACATATATTTAGGAGGTTCAAGCTCCAACTCGGTGTGACAGTGAAAACATCAGGAACTTCAAACCGGCACTAGGAAACAGACTGAGAAAGCAGAGAAAAAGTGTCCCCTGCAACCCGTTCCCTTGGTGCTAGATGAACGAACGTCTCTCCACTTGCTCAGTTCTGAGAGATAAGTGTGTGTGAAAGCCGTCCTTCACCTAGCTTGTTGGGAACACAAAGTTTCTTTTCAGTTGCAAACTCCACTCCATCCATATATATGGGGAGGTACTAGCTCCAAAACGGTTTGACAGGGAAAACTGCAGGAACTTCAAACCGGCACTAGGAAACAGACTGAGAAAACAGAGAAAAAGTGTCTCCTGCAACCCGTTCCCTTGGTGCTAGATGAACGAACGTCTCTCCACTTGCTCAGTTCTGAGAGATAAGCGTGTGTGAAAGCCGTCCTTCACCTAACTTGTTGGGAACAAAAAGTTTCTTTTCAGTTGCAAACTCCATTCCATACATATATATGGGGAGGTACGAGCTCCAACTCGGTTTTACACTGAAAACTGCAGGAACTTCAAACCGGCACTAGGAAACAGACTGAGAAAGCCGAGAAAAAGTGTCCCCTGCAAACCGTTCCCTTGGTGATAGATGAACGAACGTCTCTCCACTTGCTCAGTTCTGATAGATAAGTGTGTGTGAAAGCCGTCCTTCACCTAGATTGTTGGGAACACAAAGTTTCTTTTCAGTTGCAAACTCCATTCCATACATATATATGGGGAGGTACTAGCTCAAACTCGGTTTTACAGTGAAAACTGCAGGAACTTCAAACCGGCACTAGGAAACAGACTGAGAAAGCAGAGGAAAAGTGTCTCCTGCAACCCGTTCCCTTGGTGCTAGATGAACGAACTTCTCTCCACTTGCTCAGTTCTGAGAGATAAGTGTCTGTGAAAGCCGCTCTTCAACTAGCTTCTTGGGAACACAAAGTTTCTTTCAGTTGCAAACTCCATTCCATACATATATATGGGGAGGTACAAGCTCCAACTCGGTTTTACAGTGAAAACTGCAGGAACTTCAAACCGGCACTAGGAAACAGACTGAGAAAGCAGAGAATAAGTGTCTCCTGCAACCCGTTCCTTTGGTGGTAGATGAACGAATTTCTCTCCACTTGCTCAGTTCTGAGAGTTAAGTGTGTGTGAAAGCCGTCCTTCAACTAGCTTGTTGGGAACACAAAGTTTCTTTTCAGTTGCAAACTCCATTCCATACATATGTATGGGGAGGTACAAGCTCCAACTCGGTTTTACAGTGAAAACTGCAGGAACATCAAACCGGCACTCTGAAACAGACTGAGAAAGCAGAGAATAAGTGTCACCTGCAACCCGTTCACTTGGTGCTAGATGAACGAACGTCTCTCCACTTGCTCAGTTCTGAGAGATAAGTGTGTGTGAAAGCCGTCCTTCACCTAGCTTGTTGGGAACACAAAGTTTCTTTTCAGTTACAAACTCCACTCCATACATATATATGGGGAGGTACGAGCTCCAACTCGGTTTTACAGGGAAAACTGCAGGAACTTCAAAGCGGCACTAGGAAACAGACTGAGAAAGCCGAGAAAAAGTGTCCCCTGCAAACCGTTCCCTTGGTGATAGATGAACGAACGTCTCTCCACTTGCTCAGTTCTGATAGATAAGTGTGTGTGAAAGCCGTCTTTCAACTAGCTTGTTGGGAACACAAAGTTTCTTTTCATTTGCAAACTCCAATCCATCCATATCTATGGGGAGGTACAAGCTCCAATTCGATTTTACAGTGAAAACTGCAGGAACTTCAAACCGGCACTAGGAAACAGACTGAGAAAACAGAGAAAAAGTGTCTCCTGCAACCCGTTCCCTTGGTGCTAGATGAACGAACGTCTCTCCACTTGCTCAGTTCTGAGAGATAAGTGTGTGTGAAAGCCGTCCTTCACCTAGATTGTTGGGAACACAAAGTTTCTTTTCAGTTGCAAACTCCATTCCATACATATATATGGGGAGGTACTAGCTCAAACTCGGTTTTACAGTGAAAACTGCAGGAACTTCAAACCGGCACTAGGAAACAGACTGAGAAAGCAGAGGAAAAGTGTCTCCTGCAACCCGTTCCCTTGGTGCTAGATGAACGAACGTCTCTCCACTTGCTCAGTTCTGAGAGATAAGTGTGTGTGAAAGCCGCTCTTCAACTAGCTTCTTGGGTTCACAAAGTTTCTTTCAGTTGCAAACTCCATTCCATACATATATATGGGGAGGTACAAGCTCCAACTCGGTTTTACAGTGAAAACTGCAGGAACTTCAAACCGGCACTAGGAAACAGACTGAGAAAGCAGAGAATAAGTGTCTCCTGCAACCCGTTCCTTTGGTGGTAGATGAACGAATTTCTCTCCACTTGCTCAGTTCTGAGAGTTAAGTGTGTGTGAAAGCCGTCCTTCAACTAGCTTGTTGGGAACACAAAGTTTCTTTTCAGTTGCAAACTCCACTCCATCCATATATATGGGGAGGTACATGCTCCAACTCGGTTTTACAGTTAAAACTGCAGGAACTTCAAACCGGCACTAGGAAACAGACTGAGAAAGCAGAGAATAAGTGTCACCTGCAACCCGTTCCCTTGGTGCTAGATGAACGAACGTCTCTCCACTTGCTCAGTTCTGAGAGATAAGTGTGTGTGAAAGCCGTCCTTCACCTAGCTTGTTGGGAACACAAAGTTTCTTTTCAGTTACAAACTCCACTCCATACATATATATGGGGAGGTACGAGCTCCAACTCGGTTTTACACTGAAAACTGCAGGAACTTCAAAGCGGCACTAGGAAACAGACTGAGAAAGCCGAGAAAAAGTGTCCCCTGCAAACCGTTCCCTTGGTGATAGATGAACGAACGTCTCTCCACTTGCTCAGTTCTGATAGATAAGTGTGTGTGAAAGCCGTCTTTCAACTAGCTTGTTGGGAACACAAAGTTTCTTTTCATTTGCAAACTCCAATCCATCCATATCTATGGGGAGGTACCAGCTCCAATTCGATTTTACAGTGAAAACTGCAGGAAAATCAAACAGGCACTAGGAAACAGACTGAGAAAACAGAGAAAAAGTGTCTCCTGCAACCCGTTCCATTGGTGCTAAATGAACGAACGTCTCTCCACTTGCTCAGTTCTGAGAGATAAGTGTGTGTGAAAGCCGTCCTTCACCTAGCTTGTTGGGAACACAAAGTTTCTTTTCAGTTGCAAACTCCATTCCATACATATATTTGGGGAGGTTCAAGCTCCAACTCGGTGTGACAGTGAAAACGGCAGGAACTTCAAACCGGCACTAGGAAACAGACTGAGAAAGCAGAGAAAAAGTGTCCCCTGCAACCCGTTCCCTTGGTGCTAGATGAACGAACGTCTCTCCACTTGCTCAGTTCTGAGAGATAAGTGTGTGTGAAAGCCGACCTTCACCTAGCTTGTTGGGAACACAAAGTTTCTTTTCAGTTGCAAACTCCACTCCATCCATATATATGGGGAGGTACTAGCTCCAAAACGGTTTGACAGGGAAAACTGCAGGAACTTCAAACCGGCACTAGGAAACAGACTGAGAAAACAGAGAAAAAGTGTCTCCTGCAACCCGTTCCCTTGGTGCTAGATGAACGAACGTCTCTCCACTTGCTCAGTTCTGAGAGATAAGTGTGTGTGAAAGCCGTCCTTCACCTAACTTGTTGGGAACACAAAGTTTCTTTTCAGTTGCAAACTCCATTCCATACATATATATGGGGAGGTACGAGCTCCAACTCGGTTTTACACTGAAAACTGCAGGAACTTCAAACCGGCACTAGGAAACAGACTGAGAAAGCCGAGAAAAAGTGTCCCCTGCAAACCGTTCCCTTGGTGATAGATGAACGAACGTCTCTCCACTTGCTCAGTTCTGAGAGATAAGTGTGTGTGAAAGCCGTCCTTCACCTAGATTGTTGGGAACACAAAGTTTCTTTTAAGTTGCAAACTCCATTCCATACATATATATGGGGAGGTACTAGCTCCAACTCTGTTTTACAGTGAAAACTGCAGGAACTTCAAACCGGCACTAGGAAACAGACTGAGAAAGCAGAGGAAAAGTGTCTCCTGCAACCCGTTCCCTTGGTGTTAGATGAACGAACTTCTCTCCACTTGCTCAGTTCTGAGAGATAAGTGTGTGTGAAAGCCGCTCTTCAACTAGCTTCTTGGGAACACAAAGTTTCTTTCAGTTGCAAACTCCATTCCATACGTATATATGGGGAGGTACAAGCTCCAACTCGGTTTTACAGTGAAAACTGCAGGAACTTCAAACCGGCACTAGGAAACAGACTGAGAAAGCAGAGAATAAGTGTCTCCTGCAACCCGTTCCTTTGGTGGTAGATGAACGAATTTCTCTCCACTTGCTCAGTTCTGAGAGTTAAGTGTGTGTGAAAGCCGTCCTTCAACTAGCTTGTTGGGAACACAAAGTTTCTTTTCAGTTGCAAACTCCATTCCATACATATGTATGGGGAGGTACAAGCTCCAACTCGGTTTTACAGTGAAAACTGCAGGAACTTCAAAGCGGCACTAGGAAACAGACTGAGAAAGCCGAGAAAAAGTGTCCCCTGCAAACCGTTCCCTTGGTGATAGATGAACGAACGTCTCTCCACTTGCTCAGTTCTGATAGATAAGTGTGTGTGAAAGCCGTCTTTCAACTAGCTTGTTGGGAACACAAAGTTTCTTTTCATTTGCAAACTCCAATCCATCCATATCTATGGGGAGGTACAAGCTCCAATTCGATTTTACAATGAAAACTGCAGGAAAATCAAACCGGCACTAGGAAACAGACTGAGAAAACAGAGAAAAAGTGTCTCCTGCAACCCGTTCCATTGGTGCTAAATGAACGAACGTCTCTCCACTTGCTCAGTTCTGAGAGATAAGTGTGTGTGAAAGCCGTCCTTCACCTAGCTTGTTGGGAACACAAAGTTTCTTTTCAGTTGCAAACTCCATTCCATACATATATTTGGGGAGGTTCTAGCTCCAACTCGGTGTGACAGTGAAAACGGCAGGAACTTCAAACCGGCACTAGGAAACAGACTGAGAAAGCAGAGAAAAAGTGTCACCTGCAACCCGTTCCCTTGGTGCTAGATGAACGAACGTCTCTCCACTTGCTCAGTTCTGAGAGATAAGTGTGTGTGAAAGCCGTCCTTCACCTAGCTTGTTGGGAACACAAAGTTTCTTTTCAGTTGCAAACTCCACTCCATCCATATATATGGGGAGGTACTAGCTCCAAAACGGTTTGACAGTGAAAACTGCAGGAACTTCAAACCGGCACTAGGAAACAGACTGAGAAAACAGAGAAAAAGTGTCTCCTGCAACCCGTTCCCTTGGTGATAGATGAACGAACGTCTCTCCACTTGCTCAGTTCTGAGAGATAAGTGTGTGTGAAAGCCGTCCTTCACCTAGATTGTTGGGAACACAAAGTTTCTTTTCAGTTGCAAACTCCATTCCATACATATATATGGGGAGGTACTAGCTCAAACTCGGTTTTACAGTGAAAACTGCAGGAACTTCAAACCGGCACTAGGAAACAGACTGAGAAAGCAGAGGAAAAGTGTCTCCTGCAACCCGTTCCCTTGGTGCTAGATGAACGAACGTCTCTCCACTTGCTCAGTTCTGAGAGATAAGTGTGTGTGAAAGCAGCTCTTCAACTAGCTTCTTGGGTACACAAAGTTTCTTTCAGTTGCAAACTCCATTCCATACATATATATGGGGAGGTACAAGCTCCAACTCGGTTTTACAGTGAATACTGCAGGAAATTCAAACCGGCACTAGTAAACAGACTGAGAAAGCAGAGAAAAAGTATCCCCTGCAACCCGTTCTCTTGATGCTAGATGAAAGAACGTCTCTCCACTTGCTCAGTTCTGAGAGATAAGTGTGTGTGAAAGCCGTACTTCACCTAGCTTGTTGGGAACACAAAGTTTCTTTTCAGTTGCAAACTCCATTCCATACATATATATGGGGAGGTACTAGCTCAAACTCTGTTTTACAGTGAAAACTGCAGGAACTTCAAACCGGCACTAGGAAACAGACTGAGAAAACAGAGAAAAAGTGTCTCCTGCAACCCGTTCCCTTGGTGCTAGATGAACGAACGTCTCTCCACTTGCTCAGTTCTGAGAGATAAGTGTGTGTGAAAGCCGTCCTTCACCTAACTTGTTGGGAACACAAAGTTTCTATTCAGTTGCAAACTCCATTCCATACATATATATGGGGAGGTACGAGCTCCAACTCGGTTTTACACTGAAAACTGCAGGAACTTCAAACCGGCACTAGGAAACAGACTAAGAAAGCCGAGAAAAAGTGTCCCCTGCAAACCGGTCCCTTGGTGATAGATGAACGAACGTCTCTCCACTTGCTCAGTTCTGATAGATAAGTGTGTGTGAAAGCCGTCTTTCAACTAGCTTGTTGGGAACACAAAGTTTCTTTTCATTTGCAAACTCCAATCCATCCATATCTATGGGGAGGTACCAGCTCCAATTCGATTTTACAGTGAAAACTGCAGGAAATTCAAACCGGCACTAGGAAACAGACTGAGTAAACAGAGAAAAAGTGTCTCCTGCAACCCGTTCCATTGGTGCTAAATGAACGAACGTCTCTCCACTTGCTCAGTTCTGAGAGATAAGTGTGTGTGAAAGCCGTCCTTCACCTAGCTTGTTGGGAACACAAAGTTTCTTTTCAGTTGCAAACTCCACTCCATCCATATATATGGGGAGGTACTAGCTCCAAAACGGTTTGACAGTGAAAACTGCAGGAACCTCAAACCGTCACTAGGAAACAGACTGAGAAAACAGAGAAAAAGTGTCTCCTGCAACCCGTTCCTTTGGTGCTAGATGAACGAACGTCTCTCCACTTGCTCACTTCTGACAGATAAGTGTGTGTGAAAGCCGTCCTTCACCTAGCTTGTTGGGAACACAAAGTTTCTTTTCAGTTGCAAACTCCACTCCATCCATATATATGGGGAGGTACTAGCTCCAAAACGGTTTGACAGTGAAAACTGCAGGAACCTCAAACCGGCACTAGGAAACAGACTGAGAAAACAGAGAATAAGTGTCTCCTGCAACCCGTTCCCTTGGTGCTAGATGAACGAACGTCTCTCCACTTGCTCAGTTCTGAGAGATAAGTGTGTGTGAAAGCCGTCCTTCACCTAGATTTTTGGGAACACAAAGTTTCTTTTCAGTTGCTAACTCCATTCCATACATATATATGGGGAGGTACTAGCTCAAACTCGGTTTTACAGTGAAAACTGCAGGAACTTCAAACCGGCACTAGGAAACAGACTGAGAAAACAGAGAAAAAGTGTCTCCTGCAACCCGTTCCCTTGGTACTAGATGAACGAACGTCTCTCCACTTGCTCAGTTCTGAGAGATAAGTGTGTGTGAAAGCCGTCCTTCACCTAGCTTGTTGGGAACACAAAGTTTCTTTTCAGTTGCAAACTCCATTCCATACATATATATGGGGAGGTACTAGCTCAAACTCGGTTTTACAGTGAAAACTGCAGGAAATTCAAACCGGCACTAGGAAACAGACTGAGAAAACAGAGAAAAAGTGTCTCTAGCAACCCGTTCCCTTGGTGCTGGATGAACGAACGTCTCTCCACTTGCTCAGTTCTGAGAGATAAGTGTGTGTGAAAGCCGTCCTTCACCTAGCTTGTTGGGAACACAAAGTTTCTTTTCAGTTGCAAACTCCATTCCATAGATATATATGGGGAGGTACTAGCTCAAACTCGGTTTTACAGTGAAAACTGCAGGAACTTCAAACCGGCACTAGGAAACAGACTGAGAAAGCAGAGAAAAAGTGTCTCCTGCAACCCGTTCCCTTGGTGATAGATGAACGAACGTCTCTCCACTTGCTCAGTTCTGAGAGATAAGTGTGTGTGAAAGCCGTCCTTCAAATAGCTTGTTGGGAACACAAAGTTTCTTTTCAGTTGCAAACTCTATTCCGTACATATATATGGGGAGGTACAAGCTCCAACTCGGTTTTACAGTGAAAACTCCAGGAACTTCAAACCGACACTAGGAAACAGACTGAGAAAACAGAGAAAAAGTGTCTCCTGCAACCCGTTCCCTTGTTGCTAGATGAACGAACGTCTCTCCACTTGCTAAGTTCTGAGAGATAAGTGTGTGTGAAAGCCGTCCTTCACCTAGATTTTTGGGAACACAAAGTTTCTTTTCAGTTGCAAACTCCATTCCATACTTATATATGGGGAGGTACTAGCTGAAACTCGGTTTTACAGTGAAAACTGCAGGAACTTCAAACCGGCACTAGGAAACAGACTGAGAAAACAGAGAAAAAGTGTCTCCTGCAACCCGTTCCCTTGGTGCTAGATGAACGAACGTCTCTCCACTTGCTCAGTTCTGAGAGATAATTGTGTGTGAAAGCCGTCCTTCACCTAGCTTGTTGGGAACACAAAGTTTCTTTTCAGTTGCAAAATCCATTCCATACATATATATGGGGAGGTACTAGCTCAAACTCGGTTTTACAGTGAAAACTGCAGGAACTTCTAACCGGCACTAGGAAACAGACTGAGAAAACAGAGAAAAAGTGTCTCCAGCAACCCGTTCCCTTGGTGCTAGATGAACGAACGTCTCTCCACTTGCTCAGTTCTGAGAGATAAGTATGTGTGAAAGCCGTCCTTCAACTAGCTTGTTGGGAACACAAAGTTTCTCTTCAGTTGCAAACTCAACTCCATCAATATCTATGGGGAGGTACCAGCTCCAATTCGGTTTTACAGTGAAAACTGCAGGAACTTCAAAACGGCACTAGGAAACAGACTGAGAAAGCAGAGAAAAAGTGTCACCTGCAACCCGTTCCCTTGGTGCTAGATGAACGAACGTCTCTCCACTTGCTCAGTTCTGAGAGATAAGTGTGTGTGAGAGCCGTCCTTCACCTAGCTCGATGGGAACACAAAGTTTCTTTTCAGTTGCAAACTCCATTCCATACATATATATGGGGAGGTAAAAGCTCCAACTCGGTTTTACAGTGAAAACTGCAGGAACTTCAAACCGACACTAGGAAACAGACTGAGAAAGCAGAGAAAAAGTGTCTCCTGCAACCCGTTCCTTGGTGCTAGATGAACGAACGTCTCTCCACTTGCACAGTTCTGAGAGATAAGTGTGTGTGAAAGCCGTCCTTCACCTAGCTTGTTGGGAACACAAAGTTTCTTTTCAGTTGCAAACTCCATTCCATACATATATATGGGGAGGTACAAGCTCAAACTCGGTTTTACAGTGAAAACTGCAGGAACTTCAAACCGGCACTAGGAAACAGACTGAGAAAACAGAGAAAAGTGTCTCCTGCAACCCGTTCCCTTGGTGCTAGATGAACGAACGTCTCTCCACTTGCTCAGTTCTGAGAGATAAGTGTGTGTGAAAGCCGTCGTTCACCTAGATTGTTGGGAACACAAAGTTTCTTTTCAGTTGCAAACTCCATTCCATACATATATATGGGGAGGTACTAGCTCAAAATCGGTTTTACAGTGAAAACTGCAGGAACATCAAACCGGCACTAGGAAACAGACTGAGAAAACAGAGAAAAAGTGTCTCCTGCAACCCGTTCCCTTGGTGCTAGATGAACGAACGTCTCTCCACTTGCTAAGTTCTGAGAGATAAGTGTGTGTGAAAGCCGTACTTCACCTAGCTTGTTGGGAACACAAAGTTTCTTTTCAGTTGAAAACTCCATTCCATACATATATATGAGGAGGTACAAGCTCCAACTCGGTTTTACAGTGAAAACTGCAGGAACATCAAACCGGCACTAGGAAACAGACTGAGAAAGCAGAGAAAAAGTGTCTCCTGCAACCCGTTCCCTTGGTTTTAGATGAACGAACGTCTCTCCACTTGCTTAGTTCTGAGAGATAAGTATGTGTGAAAGCCGTCCTTCAACTAGCTTGTTGGGAACACAAAGTTTCTCTTCAGTTGCAAACTCCACTCCATCAATATCTATGGGGAGGTACCAGCTCCAATTCGGTTTTACAGTGAAAACTGCTGGAACTTCAAAACGGCACTAGGAAACAGACTGAGAAAGCAGAGAAAAAGTGTCTCCTGCAACCCGTTCCCTTGGTGCTAAATGAACGAACGTCTCTCCACTTGCTCAGTTCTGAGAGATAAGTGTGTATGAGAGCCGCCCTTCACCTAGCTTAATGGGAACACAAAGTTTCTTTTCAGTTGCAAACTCCATTCCATACATATATATGGGGAGGTAAAAGCTCCAACTCGGTTTTACAGTGAAAACTGCAGGAACTTCAAACCGACACTAGGAAACAGACTGAGAAAGCAGAGAAAAAGTGTCTCCTGGAACCCGTTCCCTTGGTGCTAGATGAACGAACGTCTCTCCACTTGCTCAGTTCTGAGAGATAAGTGTGTGTGAAAGCCGTCCTTCAACTAGCTTGTTGGGAACACAAAGTTTCTTTTCAGTTGCAAACTCCATTCCATACATATATATGGGGAGGTACTAGCTCCAACTCTGTTTTACAGTGAAAACTGCAGGAAATTCAAACTGGCACTAGGAAACAGACTGAGAAAGCAGAGAAAAAGTGTCTCCTGCAACCCGTTCCCTTGGTGCTAGATGAACGAACGTCTCTCCACTTGCTCAGTTCTGAGAGATAAGTGTGTGTGAAAGCCGTCCTTCAACTAGCTTGTTGGGAACACAAAGTTTCTTTTCAGTTGCAAACTCCATTCCATACATATATATGGGGAGGTACTAGCTCAAACTCGGTTTTACAGTGAAAACTGCAGGAAATTCAAACCGGCACTAGGAAACAGACTGAGAAACAGAGAAAAAGTGTCTCCTGCAAACCGTTCCCTTGGTGCTGGATGAACGAACGTCTCTCCACTTGCTCAGTTCTGAGAGATAAATGTGTGTGAAAGCCGTCCTTCACCTAGCTTGTTGGGAACACAAAGTTTCTTTTCAGTTGCAAACTCCATTCCATAGATATATATGGGGAGGTACTAGCTCCAACTCGGTTTTACAGTGAAAACTGCAGGAACTTCAAACCGGCACTAGGAAACAGACTGAGAAAGCAGAGAAAAAGTGTCTCCTGCAACCCGTTCCCTTGGTGCTAGATGAACGAACGTCTCTCCACTTGCTCAGTTCTGAGAGATAAGTGTGTGTGAAAGCCGTCCTTCAAATAGCTTGTTGGGAACACAAAGTTTCTTTTCAGTTGCAAACTCTATTCCGTACATATATATGGGGAGGTACAAGCTCCAACTCGGTTTTACAGTGAAAACTGCAGGAACTTCAAACCGGCACTAGGAAACAGACTGAGAAAGCAGAGAAAAAGTGTCTCCTGCAACCCGTTCCCTTGGTGTTAGATGAACGAACGTCTCTCCACTTGCTTAGTTCTGAGAGATAAGTATGTGTGAAAGCCGTCCTTCAACTAGCTTGTTGGGAACACAAAGTTTCTCTTCAGTTGCAAACTCAACTCCATCAATATCTATGGGGAGGTACCAGCTCCAATTCGGTTTTACAGTGTAAACTGCAGGAACTTCAAAACGGCACTAGGAAACAGACTGAGAAAGCAGAGAAAAAGTGTCACCTGCAACCCGTTCCCTTGGTGCTAGATGAACGAACGTCTCTCCACTTGCTCAATTCTGAGAGATAAGTGTGTGTGAGAGCCGTCCTTCACCTAGCTCGATGGGAACACAAAGTTTCTTTTCAGTTGCAAACTCCATTCCATACATATATATGGGGAGGTAAAAGCTCCAACTCGGTTTTACAGTGAAAACTCCAGGAACTTCAAACCGACACTAGGAAACAGACTGAGAAAGCAGAGAAAAAGTGTCTCCTGCAACCCGTTCCCTTGGTGCTAGATGAACGAACGTCTCTCCACTTGCACAGTTCTGAGAGATAAGTGTGTGTGAAAGCCGTCCTTCACCTAGCTTGTTGGGAACACAAAGTTTCTTTTCAGTTGCAAACTCCATTCCATACATATATATGGGGAGGTACTAGCTCCAACTCTGTTTTACAGTGAAAACTGCAGGAACTTCAAACCGGCACTAGGAAACAGACTGAGAAAACAGAGAAAAAGTGTCTCCTGCAACCCGTTCCCTTGTTGCTAGATGAACGAACGTCTCTCCACTTGCTAAGTTCTGAGAGATAAGTGTGTGTGAAAGCCGTCCTTCACCTAGATTTTTGGGAACACAAAGTTTCTTTTCAGTTGCAAACTCCATTCCATACTTATATATGGGGAGGTACTAGCTGAAACTCGGTTTTACAGTGAAAACTGCAGGAACTTCAAACCGGCACTAGGAAACAGACTGAGAAAACAGAGAAAAAGTGTCTCCTGCAACCCGTTCTCTTGGTGCTAGATGAACGAACGTCTCTCCACTTGCTCAGTTCTGAGAGATAAGTGTGTGTGAAAGCCGTCCTTCACCTAGCTTGTTGGGAACACAAAGTTTCTTTTCAGTTGCAAACTCCACTCCATCCATATATATGGGGAGGTACTAGCTCCAAAACGGTTTGACAGTGAAAACTGCAGGAACCTCAAACCGTCACTAGGAAACAGACTGAGAAAACAGAGAAAAAGTGTCTCCTGCAACCCGTTCCCTTGGTGCTAGATGAACGAACGTCTCTCCACTTGCTCACTTCTGACAGATAAGTGTGTGTGAAAGCCGTCCTTCACCTAGCTTGTTGGGAACACAAAGTTTCTTTTCAGTTGCAAACTCCACTCCATCCATATATATGGGGAGGTACTAGCTCCAAAACGTTTTGACAGTGAAAACTGCAGGAACCTCAAACCGGCACTAGGAAACAGACTGAGAAAACAGAGAATAAGTGTCTCCTGCAACCCGTTCCCTTGGTGCTAGATGAACGAACGTCTCTCCACTTGCTCAGTTCTGAGAGATAAGTGTGTGTGAAAGCCGTCCTTCACCTAGATTGTTGGGAACACAAAGTTTCTTTTCAGTTGCAAACTCCATTCCATACATATATATGGGGAGGTAAAAGCTCCAACTCGGTTTTACAGTGAAAACTCCAGGAACTTCAAACCGACACTAGGAAACAGACTGAGAAAGCAGAGAAAAGTGTTTCCTGCAACCCGTTCCCTTGGTGCTAGATGAACGAACGTCTCTCCACTTGCACAGTTCTGAGAGATAAGTGTGTGTGAAAGCCGTCCTTCACCTAGCTTGTTGGGAACACAAAGTTTCTTTTCAGTTGCAAACTCCATTCCATACATATATATGGGGAGGTACTAGCTCCAACTCTGTTTTACAGTGAAAACTGCAGGAACTTCAAACCGGCACTAGGAAACAGACTGAGAAAACAGAGAAAAAGTTTCTCCTGCAACCCGTTCCCTTGTTGCTAGATGAACGAACGTCTCTCCACTTGCTAAGTTCTGAGAGATAAGTGTGTGTGAAAGCCGTCCTTCACCTAGATTTTTGGGAACACAAAGTTTCTTTTCAGTTGCAAACTCCATTCCATACTTATATATGGGGAGGTACTAGCTGAAACTCGGTTTTACAGTGAAAACTGCAGGAACTTCAAACCGGCACTAGGAAACAGACTGAGAAAACAGAGAAAAAGTGTCTCCTGCAACCCGTTCCCTTGGTGCTAGATGAACGAACGTCTCTCCACTTGCTCAGTTCTGAGAGATAAGTGTGTGTGAAAGCCGTCCTTCACCTAGCTTGTTGGGAACACAAAGTTTCTTTTCAGTTGCAAACTCCACTCCATCCATATATATGGGGAGGTACTAGCTCCAAAACGGTTTGACAGTGAAAACTGCAGGAACCTCAAACCGTCACTAGGAAACAGACTGAGAAAACAGAGAAAAAGTGTCTCCTGCAACCCGTTCCCTTGGTGCTAGATGAACGAACGTCTCTCCACTTGCTCACTTCTGACAGATAAGTGTGTGTGAAAGCCGTCCTTCACCTAGCTTGTTGGGAACACAAAGTTTCTTTTCAGTTGCAAACTCCACTCCATCCATATATATGGGGAGGTACTAGCTCCAAAACGTTTTGACAGTGAAAACTGCAGGAACCTCAAACCGGCACTAGGAAACAGACTGAGAAAACAGAGAATAAGTGTCTCCTGCAACCCGTTCCCTTGGTGCTAGATGAACGAACGTCTCTCCACTTGCTCAGTTCTGAGAGATAAGTGTGTGTGAAAGCCGTCCTTCACCTAGATTGTTGGGAACACAAAGTTTCTTTTCAGTTGCTAGCTCCATTCCATACATATATATGGGGAGGTACTAGCTCAAACTCGGTTTTACAGTGAAAACTGCAGGAACTTCAAACCGGCACTAGGAAACAGACTGAGAAAACAGAGAAAAAGTGTCTCCTGCAACCCGTTCCCTTGGTACTAGATGAACGAACGTCTCTCCACTTGCTCAGTTCTGAGAGATAAGTGTGTGTGAAAGCCGTCCTTCACCTAGCTTGTTGGGAACACAAAGTTTCTTTTCAGTTGCAAACTCCATTCCATACATATATATGGGGAGGTACTAGCTGAAACTCGGTTTTACAGTGAAAACTGCAGGAACTTCTAACCGGCACTAGGAAACAGACTGAGAAAACAGAGAAAAAGTGTCTCCTGCAACCCGTTCCCTTGGTGCTAGATGAACGAACGTCTCTCCACTTGCTCAGTTCTGAGAGATAAGTGTGTGTGAAAGCCGTCCTTCACCTAGCTTGTCGGGAACACAAAGATTCTTTTCAGTTGCAAACCCTATTCCATACATATATATGGGTAGGTATTAGCTCCAACTCTGTTTTACAGTGAAAACTGCAGGAACTTCAAACCGGCACTAGGAAACAGACTGAGAAAACTGAGAAAAAGTGTCTCCTGCAACCCGTTCCCTTGGTGCTAGATGAACGAACGTCTCTCCACTTGCTCACTTCTGACAGATAAGTGTGTGTGAAAGCCGTCCTTCACCTAGCTTGTTGGGAACACAAAGTTTCTTTTCAGTTGCAAACTCCACTCCATCCATATATATGGGGAGGTACTAGCTCCAAAACGGTTTGACAGTGAAAACTGCAGGAACTTCAAACCGGCACTAGGAAACAGACTGAGAAAACAGAGAAAAAGTGTCTCCTGCAACCCGTTCCCTTGGTGATAGATGAACGAACGTCTCTCCACTTGCTCAGTTCTGAGAGATAAGTGTGTGTGAAAGCCGTCCTTCACCTAGATTGTTGGGAACACAAAGTTTCTTTTCAGTTGCAAACTCCATTCCATACATATATATGGGGAGGTACTAGCTCAAACTCGGTTTTACAGTGAAAACTGCAGGAACTTCAAACCGGCACTAGGAAACAGACTGAGAAAGCAGAGGAAAAGTGTCTCCTGCAACCCGTTCCCTTGGTGCTAGATGAACGAACGTCTCTCCACTTGCTCAGTTCTGAGAGATAAGTGTGTGTGAAAGCAGCTCTTCAACTAGCTTCTTGGGTACACAAAGTTTCTTTCAGTTGCAAACTCCATTCCATACATATATATGGGGAGGTACAAGCTCCAACTCGGTTTTACAGTGAATACTGCAGGAAATTCAAACCGGCACTAGTAAACAGACTGAGAAAGCAGAGAAAAAGTATCCCCTGCAACCCGTTCTCTTGATGCTAGATGAAAGAACGTCTCTCCACTTGCTCAGTTCTGAGAGATAAGTGTGTGTGAAAGCCGTACTTCACCTAGCTTGTTGGGAACACAAAGTTTCTTTTCAGTTGCAAACTCCATTCCATACATATATATGGGGAGGTACTAGCTCAAACTCTGTTTTACAGTGAAAACTGCAGGAACTTCAAACCGGCACTAGGAAACAGACTGAGAAAACAGAGAAAAAGTGTCTCCTGCAACCCGTTCCCTTGGTGCTAGATGAACGAACGTCTCTCCACTTGCTCAGTTCTGAGAGATAAGTGTGTGTGAAAGCCGTCCTTCACCTAACTTGTTGGGAACACAAAGTTTCTTTTCAGTTGCAAACTCCATTCCATACATATATATGGGGAGGTACGAGCTCCAACTCGGTTTTACACTGAAAACTGCAGGAACTTCAAACCGGCACTAGGAAACAGACTAAGAAAGCCGAGAAAAAGTGTCCCCTGCAAACCGGTCCCTTGGTGATAGATGAACGAACGTCTCTCCACTTGCTCAGTTCTGATAGATAAGTGTGTGTGAAAGCCGTTTTTCAACTAGCTTGTTGGGAACACAAAGTTTCTTTTCATTTGCAAACACCAATCCATCCATATCTATGGGGAGGTACCAGCTCCAATTCGATTTTACAGTGAAAACTGCAGGAAATTCAAACCGGCACTAGGAAACAGACTGAGTAAACAGAGAAAAAGTGTCTCCTGCAACCCGTTCCATTGGTGCTAAATGAACGAACGTCTCTCCACTTGCTCAGTTCTGAGAGATAAGTGTGTGTGAAAGCCGTCCTTCACCTAGCTTGTTGGGAACACAAAGTTTCTTTTCAGTTGCAAACTCCACTCCATCCATATATATGGGGAGGTACTAGCTCCAAAACGGTTTGACAGTGAAAACTGCAGGAACCTCAAACCGTCACTAGGAAACAGACTGAGAAAACAGAGAAAAAGTGTCTCCTGCAACCCGTTCCCTTGGTGCTAGATGAACGAACGTCTCTCCACTTGCTCACTTCTGACAGATAAGTGTGTGTGAAAGCCGTCCTTCACCTAGCTTGTTGGGAACACAAAGTTTCTTTTCAGTTGCAAACTCCACTCCATCCATATATATGGGGAGGTACTAGCTCCAAAACGGATTGACAGTGAAAACTGCAGGAACCTCAAACCGGCACTAGGAAACAGACTGAGAAAACAGAGAATAAGTGTCTCCTGCAACCCGTTCCCTTGGTGCTAGATGAACGAACGTCTCTCCACTTGCTCAGTTCTGAGAGATAAGTGTGTGTGAAAGCCGTCCTTCACCTAGATTTTTGGGAACACAAAGTTTCTTTTCAGTTGCTAACTCCATTCCATACATATATATGGGGAGGTACTAGCTCAAACTCGGTTTTACAGTGAAAACTGCAGGAACTTCAAACCGGCACTAGGAAACAGACTGAGAAAACAGAGAAAAAGTGTCTCCTGCAACCCGTTCCCTTGGTACTAGATGAACGAACGTCTCTCCACTTGCTCAGTTCTGAGAGATAAGTGTGTGTGAAAGCCGTCCTTCACCTAGCTTGTTGGGAACACAAAGTTTCTTTTCAGTTGCAAACTCCATTCCATACATATATATGGGGAGGTACTAGCTCAAACTCGGTTTTACAGTGAAAACTGCAGGAAATTCAAACCGGCACTAGGAAACAGACTGAGAAAACAGAGAAAAAGTGTCTCCTGCAACCCGTTCCCTTGGTGCTGGATGAACGAACGTCTCTCCACTTGCTCAGTTCTGAGAGATAAGTGTGTGTGAAAGCCGTCCTTCACCTAGCTTGTTGGGAACACAAAGTTTCTTTTCAGTTGCAAACTCCATTCCATACATATATATGGGGAGGTACAAGCTCCAACTCGGTTTTACAGTGAAAACTGCAGGAACTTCAAACCGGCACTAGGAAACAGACTGAGAAAGCAGAGAAAAAGTGTCTCCTGCAACCCGTTCCCTTGGTGCTAGATGAACGAACGTCTCTCCACTTGCTCAGTTCTGAGAGATAAGTGTGTGTGAAAGCCGTCCTTCAAATAGCTTGTTGGGAACACAAAGTTTCTTTTCAGTTGCAAACTCTATTCCGTACATATATATGGGGAGGTACAAGCTCCAACTCGGTTTTACAGTGAAAACTCCAGGAACTTCAAACCGACACTAGGAAACAGACTGAGAAAGCAGAGAAAAAGTGTCTCCTGCAACCCGTTCCCTTGGTGCTAGATGAACGAACGTCTCTCCACTTGCACAGTTCTGAGAGATAAGTGTGTGTGAAAGCCGTCCTTCACCTAGCTTGTTGGGAACACAAAGTTTCTTTTCAGTTGCAAACTCCATTCCATACTTATATATGGGGAGGTACTAGCTGAAACTCGGTTTTACAGTGAAAACTGCAGGAACTTCAAACCGGCACTAGGAAACAGACTGAGAAAACAGAGAAAAAGTGTCTCCTGCAACCCGTTCCCTTGGTGCTAGATGAACGAACGTCTCTCCACTTGCTCAGTTCTGAGAGATAATTGTGTGTGAAAGCCGTCCTTCACCTAGCTTGTTGGGAACACAAAGTTTCTTTTCAGTTGCAAAATCCATTCCATACATATATATGGGGAGGTACTAGCTCAAACTCGGTTTTACAGTGAAAACTGCAGGAACTTCTAACCGGCACTAGGAAACAGACTGAGAAAACAGAGAAAAAGTGTCTCCAGCAACCCGTTCCCTTGGTGCTAGATGAACGAACGTCTCTCCACTTGCTCAGTTCTGAGAGATAAGTATGTGTGAAAGCCGTCCTTCAACTAGCTTGTTGGGAACACAAAGTTTCTCTTCAGTTGCAAACTCAACTCCATCAATATCTATGGGGAGGTACCAGCTCCAATTCGGTTTTACAGTGAAAACTGCAGGAACTTCAAAACGGCACTAGGAAACAGACTGAGAAAGCAGAGAAAAAGTGTCACCTGCAACCCGTTCCCTTGGTGCTAGATGAACGAACGTCTCTCCACTTGCTCAGTTCTGAGAGATAAGTGTGTGTGAGAGCCGTCCTTCACCTAGCTCGATGGGAACACAAAGTTTCTTTTCAGTTGCAAACTCCATTCCATACATATATATGGGGAGGTAAAAGCTCCAACTCGGTTTTACAGTGAAAACTGCAGGAACTTCAAACCGACACTAGGAAACAGACTGAGAAAGCAGAGAAAAAGTGTCTCCTGCAACCCGTTCCTTGGTGCTAGATGAACGAACGTCTCTCCACTTGCACAGTTCTGAGAGATAAGTGTGTGTGAAAGCCGTCCTTCACCTAGCTTGTTGGGAACACAAAGTTTCTTTTCAGTTGCAAACTCCATTCCATACATATATATGGGGAGGTACAAGCTCAAACTCGGTTTTACAGTGAAAACTGCAGGAACTTCAAACCGGCACTAGGAAACAGACTGAGAAAACAGAGAAAAGTGTCTCCTGCAACCCGTTCCCTTGGTGCTAGATGAACGAACGTCTCTCCACTTGCTCAGTTCTGAGAGATAAGTGTGTGTGAAAGCCGTCGTTCACCTAGATTGTTGGGAACACAAAGTTTCTTTTCAGTTGCAAACTCCATTCCATACATATATATGGGGAGGTACTAGCTCAAAATCGGTTTTACAGTGAAAACTGCAGGAACATCAAACCGGCACTAGGAAACAGACTGAGAAAACAGAGAAAAAGTGTCTCCTGCAACCCGTTCCCTTGGTGCTAGATGAACGAACGTCTCTCCACTTGCTAAGTTCTGAGAGATAAGTGTGTGTGAAAGCCGTACTTCACCTAGCTTGTTGGGAACACAAAGTTTCTTTTCAGTTGAAAACTCCATTCCATACATATATATGAGGAGGTACAAGCTCCAACTCGGTTTTACAGTGAAAACTGCAGGAACTTCAAACCGGCACTAGGAAACAGACTGAGAAAGCAGAGAAAAAGTGTCTCCTGCAAAACGTTCCCTTGGTTTTAGATGAACGAACGTCTCTCCACTTGCTTAGTTCTGAGAGATAAGTATGTGTGAAAGCCGTCCTTCAACTAGCTTGTTGGGAACACAAAGTTTCTCTTCAGTTGCAAACTCCACTCCATCAATATCTATGGGGAGGTACCAGCTCCAATTCGGTTTTACAGTGAAAACTGCTGGAACTTCAAAACGGCACTAGGAAACAGACTGAGAAAGCAGAGAAAAAGTGTCTCCTGCAACCCGTTCCCTTGGTGCTAAATGAACGAACGTCTCTCCACTTGCTCAGTTCTGAGAGATAAGTGTGTATGAGAGCCGCCCTTCACCTAGCTTAATGGGAACACAAAGTTTCTTTTCAGTTGCAAACTCCATTCCATACATATATATGGGGAGGTAAAAGCTCCAACTCGGTTTTACAGTGAAAACTGCAGGAACTTCAAACCGACACTAGGAAACAGACTGAGAAAGCAGAGAAAAAGTGTCTCCTGGAACCCGTTCCCTTGGTGCTAGATGAACGAACGTCTCTCCACTTGCTCAGTTCTGAGAGATAAGTGTGTGTGAAAGCCGTCCTTCAACTAGCTTGTTGGGAACACAAAGTTTCTTTTCAGTTGCAAACTCCATTCCATACATATATATGGGGAGGTACTAGCTCCAACTCTGTTTTACAGTGAAAACTGCAGGAAATTCAAACTGGCACTAGGAAACAGACTGAGAAAGCAGAGAAAAAGTGTCTCCTGCAACCCGTTCCCTTGGTGCTAGATGAACGAACGTCTCTCCACTTGCTCAGTTCTGAGAGATAAGTGTGTGTGAAAGCCGTCCTTCAACTAGCTTGTTGGGAACACAAAGTTTCTTTTCAGTTGCAAACTCCATTCCATACATATATATGGGGAGGTACTAGCTCAAACTCGGTTTTACAGTGAAAACTGCAGGAAATTCAAACCGGCACTAGGAAACAGACTGAGAAACAGAGAAAAAGTGTCTCCTGCAAACCGTTCCCTTGGTGCTGGATGAACGAACGTCTCTCCACTTGCTCAGTTCTGAGAGATAAATGTGTGTGAAAGCCGTCCTTCACCTAGCTTGTTGGGAACACAAAGTTTCTTTTCAGTTGCAAACTCCATTCCATAGATATATATGGGGAGGTACTAGCTCCAACTCGGTTTTACAGTGAAAACTGCAGGAACTTCAAACCGGCACTAGGAAACAGACTGAGAAAGCAGAGAAAAAGTGTCTCCTGCAACCCGTTCCCTTGGTGCTAGATGAACGAACGTCTCTCCACTTGCTCAGTTCTGAGAGATAAGTGTGTGTGAAAGCCGTCCTTCAAATAGCTTGTTGGGAACACAAAGTTTCTTTTCAGTTGCAAACTCTATTCCGTACATATATATGGGGAGGTACAAGCTCCAACTCGGTTTTACAGTGAAAACTGCAGGAACTTCAAACCGGCACTAGGAAACAGACTGAGAAAGCAGAGAAAAAGTGTCTCCTGCAACCCGTTCCCTTGGTGTTAGATGAACGAACGTCTCTCCACTTGCTTAGTTCTGAGAGATAAGTATGTGTGAAAGCCGTCCTTCAACTAGCTTGTTGGGAACACAAAGTTTCTCTTCAGTTGCAAACTCAACTCCATCAATATCTATGGGGAGGTACCAGCTCCAATTCGGTTTTACAGTGTAAACTGCAGGAACTTCAAAACGGCACTAGGAAACAGACTGAGAAAGCAGAGAAAAAGTGTCACCTGCAACCCGTTCCCTTGGTGCTAGATGAACGAACGTCTCTCCACTTGCTCAATTCTGAGAGATAAGTGTGTGTGAGAGCCGTCCTTCACCTAGCTCGATGGGAACACAAAGTTTCTTTTCAGTTGCAAACTCCATTCCATACATATATATGGGGAGGTAAAAGCTCCAACTCGGTTTTACAGTGAAAACTCCAGGAACTTCAAACCGACACTAGGAAACAGACTGAGAAAGCAGAGAAAAAGTGTCTCCTGCAACCCGTTCCCTTGGTGCTAGATGAACGAACGTCTCTCCACTTGCACAGTTCTGAGAGATAAGTGTGTGTGAAAGCCGTCCTTCACCTAGCTTGTTGGGAACACAAAGTTTCTTTTCAGTTGCAAACTCCATTCCATACATATATATGGGGAGGTACTAGCTCCAACTCTGTTTTACAGTGAAAACTGCAGGAACTTCAAACCGGCACTAGGAAACAGACTGAGAAAACAGAGAAAAAGTGTCTCCTGCAACCCGTTCCCTTGTTGCTAGATGAACGAACGTCTCTCCACTTGCTAAGTTCTGAGAGATAAGTGTGTGTGAAAGCCGTCCTTCACCTAGATTTTTGGGAACACAAAGTTTCTTTTCAGTTGCAAACTCCATTCCATACTTATATATGGGGAGGTACTAGCTGAAACTCGGTTTTACAGTGAAAACTGCAGGAACTTCAAACCGGCACTAGGAAACAGACTGAGAAAACAGAGAAAAAGTGTCTCCTGCAACCCGTTCCCTTGGTGCTAGATGAACGAACGTCTCTCCACTTGCTCAGTTCTGAGAGATAAGTGTGTGTGAAAGCCGTCCTTCACCTAGCTTGTTGGGAACACAAAGTTTCTTTTCAGTTGCAAACTCCACTCCATCCATATATATGGGGAGGTACTAGCTCCAAAACGGTTTGACAGTGAAAACTGCAGGAACCTCAAACCGTCACTAGGAAACAGACTGAGAAAACAGAGAAAAAGTGTCTCCTGCAACCCGTTCCCTTGGTGCTAGATGAACGAACGTCTCTCCACTTGCTCACTTCTGACAGATAAGTGTGTGTGAAAGCCGTCCTTCACCTAGCTTGTTGGGAACACAAAGTTTCTTTTCAGTTGCAAACTCCACTCCATCCATATATATGGGGAGGTACTAGCTCCAAAACGTTTTGACAGTGAAAACTGCAGGAACCTCAAACCGGCACTAGGAAACAGACTGAGAAAACAGAGAATAAGTGTCTCCTGCAACCCGTTCCCTTGGTGCTAGATGAACGAACGTCTCTCCACTTGCTCAGTTCTGAGAGATAAGTGTGTGTGAAAGCCGTCCTTCACCTAGATTGTTGGGAACACAAAGTTTCTTTTCAGTTGCAAACTCCATTCCATACATATATATGGGGAGGTAAAAGCTCCAACTCGGTTTTACAGTGAAAACTCCAGGAACTTCAAACCGACACTAGGAAACAGACTGAGAAAGCAGAGAAAAAGTGTTTCCTGCAACCCGTTCCCTTGGTGCTAGATGAACGAACGTCTCTCCACTTGCACAGTTCTGAGAGATAAGTGTGTGTGAAAGCCGTCCTTCACCTAGCTTGTTGGGAACACAAAGTTTCTTTTCAGTTGCAAACTCCATTCCATACATATATATGGGGAGGTACTAGCTCCAACTCTGTTTTACAGTGAAAACTGCAGGAACTTCAAACCGGCACTAGGAAACAGACTGAGAAAACAGAGAAAAAGTGTCTCCTGCAACCCGTTCCCTTGTTGCTAGATGAACGAACGTCTCTCCACTTGCTAAGTTCTGAGAGATAAGTGTGTGTGAAAGCCGTCCTTCACCTAGATTTTTGGGAACACAAAGTTTCTTTTCAGTTGCAAACTCCATTCCATACTTATATATGGGGAGGTACTAGCTGAAACTCGGTTTTACAGTGAAAACTGCAGGAACTTCAAACCGGCACTAGGAAACAGACTGAGAAAACAGAGAAAAAGTGTCTCCTGCAACCCGTTCCCTTGGTGCTAGATGAACGAACGTCTCTCCACTTGCTCAGTTCTGAGAGATAAGTGTGTGTGAAAGCCGTCCTTCACCTAGCTTGTTGGGAACACAAAGTTTCTTTTCAGTTGCAAACTCCACTCCATCCATATATATGGGGAGGTACTAGCTCCAAAACGGTTTGACAGTGAAAACTGCAGGAACCTCAAACCGTCACTAGGAAACAGACTGAGAAAACAGAGAAAAAGTGTCTCCTGCAACCCGTTCCCTTGGTGCTAGATGAACGAACGTCTCTCCACTTGCTCACTTCTGACAGATAAGTGTGTGTGAAAGCCGTCCTTCACCTAGCTTGTTGGGAACACAAAGTTTCTTTTCAGTTGCAAACTCCACTCCATCCATATATATGGGGAGGTACTAGCTCCAAAACGTTTTGACAGTGAAAACTGCAGGAACCTCAAACCGGCACTAGGAAACAGACTGAGAAAACAGAGAATAAGTGTCTCCTGCAACCCGTTCCCTTGGTGCTAGATGAACGAACGTCTCTCCACTTGCTCAGTTCTGAGAGATAAGTGTGTGTGAAAGCCGTCCTTCACCTAGATTGTTGGGAACACAAAGTTTCTTTTCAGTTGCTAACTCCATTCCATACATATATATGGGGAGGTACTAGCTCAAACTCGGTTTTACAGTGAAAACTGCAGGAACTTCAAACCGGCACTAGGAAACAGACTGAGAAAACAGAGAAAAAGTGTCTCCTGCAACCCGTTCCCTTGGTACTAGATGAACGAACGTCTCTCCACTTGCTCAGTTCTGAGAGATAAGTGTGTGTGAAAGCCGTCCTTCACCTAGCTTGTTGGGAACACAAAGTTTCTTTTCAGTTGCAAACTCCATTCCATACATATATATGGGGAGGTACTAGCTGAAACTCGGTTTTACAGTGAAAACTGCAGGAACTTCTAACCGGCACTAGGAAACAGACTGAGAAAACAGAGAAAAAGTGTCTCCTGCAACCCGTTCCCTTGGTGCTAGATGAACGAACGTCTCTCCACTTGCTCAGTTCTGAGAGATAAGTGTGTGTGAAAGCCGTCCTTCACCTAGCTTGTCGGGAACACAAAGATTCTTTTCAGTTGCAAACCCTATTCCATACATATATATGGGTAGGTATTAGCTCCAACTCTGTTTTACAGTGAAAACTGCAGGAACTTCAAACCGGCACTAGGAAACAGACTGAGAAAACTGAGAAAAAGTGTCTCCTGCAACCCGTTCCCTTGGTGCTAGATGAACGAACGTCTCTCCACTTGCTCACTTCTGACAGATAAGTGTGTGTGAAAGCCGTCCTTCACCTAGCTTGTTGGGAACACAAAGTTTCTTTTCAGTTGCAAACTCCATTCCATACATATATATGGGGAGGTACTAGCTCCAAAACTGTTTGACAGTGAAAACTGCAGGAACCTCAAACCGGCACTAGGAAACAGACTGAGAAAGCAGAGGAAAAGTGTCTCCTGCAACCCGTTCCCTTGGTGCTAGATGAACGAACGTCTCTCCACTTGCTCAGTTCTGAGAGATAAGTGTGTGTGAAAGCCGCTCTTCAACTAGCTTCTTGGGTACACAAAGTTTCTTTCAGTTGCAAACTCCATTCCATACATATATATGGGGAGGTACAAGCTCCAACTCGGTTTTACAGTGAAAACTGCAGGAAATTCAAACCGGCACTAGTAAACAGACTGAGAAAGCAGAGAAAAAGTATCCCCTGCAACCCGTTCTCTTGATGCTAGATGAAAGAACGTCTCTCCACTTGCTCAGTTCTGAGAGATAAGTGTGTGTGAAAGCCGTACTTCACCTAGCTTGTTGGGAACACAAAGTTTCTTTTCAGTTGCAAACTCCATTCCATACATATATATGGGGAGGTACTAGCTCAAACTCTGTTTTACAGTGAAAACTGCAGGAACTTCAAACCGGCACTAGGAAACAGACTGAGAAAACAGAGAAAAAGTGTCTCCTGCAACCCGTTCCCTTGGTGCTAGATGAACGAACGTCTCTCCACTTGCTCAGTTCTGAGAGATAAGTGTATGTGAAAGCCGTCCTTCACCTAACTTGTTGGGAACACAAAGTTTCTTTTCAGTTGCAAACTCCATTCCATACATATATATGGGGAGGTACGAGCTCCAACTCGGTTTTACACTGAAAACTGCAGGAACTTCAAACCGGCACTAGGAAACAGACTGAGAAAGCCGAGAAAAAGTGTCCCCTGCAAACCGGTCCCTTGGTGATAGATGAACGAACGTCTCTCCACTTGCTCAGTTCTGATAGATAAGTGTGTGTGAAAGCCGTCTTTCAACTAGCTTGTTGGGAACACAAAGTTTCTTTTCATTTGCAAACTCCAATCTATCCATATCTATGGGGAGGTACCAGCTCCAATTCGATTTTACAGTGAAAACTGCAGGAAATTCAAACCGGCACTAGGAAACAGACTGAGAAAACAGAGAAAAAGTGTCTCCTGCAACCCGTTCCATTGGTGCTAAATGAACGAACGTCTCTCCACTTGCTCAGTTCTGAGAGATAAGTGTGTGTGAAAGCCGTCCTTCACCTAGCTTGTTGGGAACACAAAGTTTCTTTTCAGTTGCAAACTCCACTCCATCCTTATATATGGGGAGGTACTAGCTCCAAAACGGTTTGACAGTGAAAACTGCAGGAACCTCAAACCGTCACTAGGAAACAGACTGAGAAAACAGAGAAAAAGTGTCTCCTGCAACCCGTTCCCTTGGTGCTAGATGAACGAACGTCTCTCCACTTGCTCACTTCTGACAGATAAGTGTGTGTGAAAGCCGTCCTTCACCTAGCTTGTTGGGAACACAAAGTTTCTTTTCAGTTGCAAACTCCACTCCATCCATATATATGGGGAGGTACTAGCTCCAAAACGGATTGACAGTGAAAACTGCAGGAACCTCAAACCGGCACTAGGAAACAGACTGAGAAAACAGAGAAAAAGTGTCTCCTGCAACCCGTTCCCTTGGTGCTAGATGAACGAACGTCTCTCCACTTGCTCAGTTCTGAGAGATAAGTGTGTGTGAAAGCCGTCCTTCACCTAGATTTTTGGGAACACAAAGTTTCTTTTCAGTTGCTAACTCCATTCCATACATATATATGGGGAGGTACTAGCTCAAACTCGGTTTTACAGTGAAAACTGCAGGAACTTCAAACCGGCACTAGGAAACAGACTGAGAAAACAGAGAAAAAGTGTCTCCTGCAACCCGTTCCCTTGGTACTAGATGAACGAACGTCTCTCCACTTGCTCAGTTCTGAGAGATAAGTGTGTGTGAAAGCCGTCCTTCACCTAGCTTGTTGGGAACACAAAGTTTCTTTTCAGTTGCAAACTCCATTCCATACATATATATGGGGAGGTACTAGCTCAAACTCGGTTTTACAGTGAAAACTGCAGGAAATTCAAACCGGCACTAGGAAACAGACTGAGAAAACAGAGAAAAAGTGTCTCCTGCAACCCGTTCCCTTGGTGCTGGATGAACGAACGTCTCTCCACTTGCTCAGTTCTGAGAGATAAGTGTGTGTGAAAGCCGTCCTTCACCTAGCTTGTTGGGAACACAAAGTTTCTTTTCAGTTGCAAACTCCATTCCATACATATATATGGGGAGGTACAAGCTCCAACTCGGTTTTACAGTGAAAACTGCAGGAACTTCAAACCGGCACTAGGAAACAGACTGAGAAAGCAGAGAAAAAGTGTCTCCTGCAACCCGTTCCCTTGGTGCTAGATGAACGAACGTCTCTCCACTTGCTCAGTTCTGAGAGATAAGTGTGTGTGAAAGCCGTCCTTCAAATAGCTTGTTGGGAACACAAAGTTTCTTTTCAGTTGCAAACTCTATTCCGTACATATATATGGGGAGGTACAAGCTCCAACTCGGTTTTACAGTGAAAACTCCAGGAACTTCAAACCGACACTAGGAAACAGACTGAGAAAGCAGAGAAAAAGTGTCTCCTGCAACCCGTTCCCTTGGTGCTAGATGAACGAACGTCTCTCCACTTGCACAGTTCTGAGAGATAAGTGTGTGTGAAAGCCGTCCTTCACCTAGCTTGTTGGGAACACAAAGTTTCTTTTCAGTTGCAAACTCCATTCCATACATATATATGGGGAGGTACTAGCTCCAACTCTGTTTTACAGTGAAAACTGCAGGAACTTCAAACCGGCACTAGGAAACAGACTGAGAAAACAGAGAAAAAGTGTCTCCTGCAACCCGTTCCCTTGTTGCTAGATGAACGAACGTCTCTCCACTTGCTAAGTTCTGAGAGATAAGTGTGTGTGAAAGCCGTCCTTCACGTAGATTTTTGGGAACACAAAGTTTCTTTTCAGTTGCAAACTCCATTCCATACTTATATATGGGGAGGTACTAGCTGAAACTCGGTTTTACAGTGAAAACTGCAGGAACTTCAAACCGGCACTAGGAAACAGACTGAGAAAACAGAGAAAAAGTGTCTCCTGCAACCCGTTCCCTTGGTGCTAGATGAACGAACGTCTCTCCACTTGCTCAGTTCTGAGAGATAAGTGTGTGTGAAAGCCGTCCTTCACCTAGCTTGTTGGGAACACAAAGTTTCTTTTCAGTTGCAAACTCCACTCCATCCATATATATGGGGAGGTACTAGCTCCAAAACGGTTTGACAGTGAAAACTGCAGGAACCTCAAACCGTCACTAGGAAACAGACTGAGAAAACAGAGAAAAAGTGTCTCCTGCAACCCGTTCCCTTGGTGCTAGATGAACGAAAGTCTCTCCACTTGCTCACTTCTGACAGATAAGTGTGTGTGAAAGCCGTCCTTCACCTAGCTTGTTGGGAACACAAAGTTTCTTTTCAGTTGCAAACTCCACTCCATCCATATATATGGGGAGGTACTAGCTCCAAAACGTTTTGACAGTGAAAACTGCAGGAACCTCAAACCGGCACTAGGAAACAGACTGAGAAAACAGAGAATAAGTGTCTCCTGCAACCCGTTCCCTTGGTGCTAGATGAACGAACGTCTCTCCACTTGCTCAGTTCTGAGAGATAAGTGTGTGTGAAAGCCGTCCTTCACCTAGATTGTTGGGAACACAAAGTTTCTTTTCAGTTGCTAACTCCATTCCATACATATATATGGGGAGGTACTAGCTCAAACTCGGTTTTACAGTGAAAACTGCAGGAACTTCATACCGGCACTAGGAAACAGACTGAGAAAACAGAGAAAAAGTGTCTCCTGCAACCCGTTCCCTTGGTACTAGATGAACGAACGTCTCTCCACTTGCTCAGTTCTGAGAGATAAGTGTGTGTGAAAGCCGTCCTTCACCTAGCTTGTTGGGAACACAAAGTTTCTTTTCAGTTGCAAACTCCATTCCATACATATATATGGGGAGGTACTAGCTGAAACTCGGTTTTACAGTGAAAACTGCAGGAACTTCTAACCGGCACTAGGAAACAGACTGAGAAAACAGAGAAAAAGTGTCTCCTGCAACCCGTTCCCTTGGTGCTAGATGAACGAACGTCTCTCCACTTGCTCAGTTCTGAGAGATAAGTGTGTGTGAAAGCCGTCCTTCACCTAGCTTGTCGGGAACACAAAGATTCTTTTCAGTTGCAAACCCTATTCCATACATATATATGGGTAGGTATTAGCTCCAACTCTGTTTTACAGTGAAAACTGCAGGAACTTCAAACCGGCACTAGGAAACAGACTGAGAAAACTGAGAAAAAGTGTCTCCAGCAACCCGTTCCCTTGGTGCTAGATGAACGAACGTCTCTCCACTTGCTCAGTTCTGAGAGATAAGTGTGTGTGAAAGCCGTCCTTCACCTAGCTTGTTGGGAACACAAAGTTTCTTTTCAGTTGCAAACTCCACTCCATCCATATATATGGGGAGGTACTAGCGCCAAAACTGTTTGACAGTGAAAACTGCAGGAACCTCAAACCGGCACTAGGAAACAGACTGAGAAAGCAGAGGAAAAGTGTCTCCTGCAACCCGTTCCCTTGGTGCTAGATGAACGAACGTCTCTCCACTTGCTCAGTTCTGAGAGATAAGTGTGTGTGAAAGCCGCTCTTCAACTAGCTTCTTGGGTACACAAAGTTTCTTTCAGTTGCAAACTCCATTCCATACATATATATGGGGAGGTACAAGCTCCAACTCGGTTTTACAGTGAAAACTGCAGGAAATTCAAACCGGCACTAGTAAACAGACTGAGAAAGCAGAGAAAAAGTATCCCCTGCAACCCGTTCTCTTGATGCTAGATGAAAGAACGTCTCTCCACTTGCTCAGTTCTGAGAGATAAGTGTGTGTGAAAGCCGTACTTCACCTAGCTTGTTGGGAACACAAAGTTTCTTTTCAGTTGCAAACTCCATTCCATACATATATATGGGGAGGTACTAGCTCAAACTCTGTTTTACAGTGAAAACTGCAGGAACTTCAAACCGGCACTAGGAAACAGACTGAGAAAACAGAGAATAAGTGTCTCCTGCAACCCGTTCCCTTGGTGCTAGATGAACGAACGTCTCTCCACTTGCTCAGTTCTGAGAGATAAGTGTGTGTGAAAGCCGTCCTTCACCTAGCTTGTTGGGAACACAAAGTTTCTTTTCAGTTGCAAACTCCATTCCATACATATATTTGGGGAGGTACTAGCTCAAACTCGGTTTTACAGTGAAAACTGCAGGAAATTCAAACCGGCACTAGGAAACAGACTGAGAAAACAGAGAAAAAGTGTCTCCTGCAACCCGTTCCCTTGGTGCTGGATGAACGAACGTCTCTCCACTTGCTCAGTTCTGAGAGATAAGTGTGTGTGAAAGCCGTCCTTCACCTAGCTTGTTGGGAACACAAAGTTTCTTTTCAGTTGCAAACTCCATTCCATACATATATATGGGGAGGTACAAGCTCCAACTCGGTTTTACAGTGAAAACTGCAGGAACTTCAAACCGGCACTAGGAAACAGACTGAGAAAGCAGAGAAAAAGTGTCTCCTGCAACCCGTTCCCTTGGTGCTAGATGAACGAACGTCTCTCCACTTGCTCAGTTCTGAGAGATAAGTGTGTGTGAAAGCCGTCCTTCAAATAGCTTGTTGGGAACACAAAGTTTCTTTTCAGTTGCAAACTCTATTCCGTACATATATATGGGGAGGTACAAGCTCCAACTCGGTTTTACAGTGAAAACTCCAGGAACTTCAAACCGACACTAGGAAACAGACTGAGAAAACAGAGAAAAAGTGTCTCCTGCAACCCGTTCCCTTGGTGCTAGATGAACGAACGTCTCTCCACTTGCTAAGTTCTGAGAGATAAGTGTGTGTGAAAGCCGTCCTTCACCTAGATTTTTGGGAACACAAAGTTTCTTTTCAGTTGCAAACTCCATTCCATACTTATATATGGGGAGGTACTTGCTGAAACTCGGTTTTACAGTGAAAACTGCAGGAACTTCAAACCGGCACTAGGAAACAGACTGAGAAAACAGAGAAAAAGTGTCTCCTGCAACCCGTTCCCTTGGTGCTAGATGAACGAACGTCTCTCCACTTGCTCAGTTCTGAGAGATAATTGTGTGTGAAAGCCGTCCTTCACCTAGCTTGTTGGGAACACAAAGTTTCTTTTCAGTTGCAAACTCCATTCCATACATATATATGGGGAGGTACTAGCTCAAACTCGGTTTTACAGTGAAAACTGCAGGAACTTCTAACCGGCACTAGGAAACAGACTGAGAAAACAGAGAAAAAGTGTCTCCAGCAACCCGTTCCCTTGGTGCTAGATGAACGAACGTCTCTCCACTTGCTCAGTTCTGAGAGATAAGTATGTGTGAAAGCCGTCCTTCACCTAGCTTGTTGGGAACACAAAGTTTCTCTTCAGTTGCAAACTCAACTCCATCAATATCTATGGGGAGGTACCAGCTCCAATTCGGTTTTACAGTGAAAACTGCAGGAACTTCAAAACGGCACTAGGAAACAGACTGAGAAAGCAGAGAAAAAGTGTCACCTGCAACCCGTTCCGTTGGTGCTAGATGAACGAACGTCTCTCCACTTGCTCAGTTCTGAGAGATAAGTGTGTGTGAGAGCCGTCCTTCACCTAGCTCGATGGGAACACAAAGTTTCTTTTCAGTTGCAAACTCCATTCCATACATATATATGGGGAGGTAAAAGCTCCAACTAGGTTTTACAGTGAAAACTCCAGGAACTTCAAACCGACACTAGGAAACAGACTGAGAAAGCAGAGAAAAAGTGTCTCCTGCAACCCGTTCCCTTGGTGCTAGATGAACGAACGTCTCTCCACTTGCACAGTTCTGAGAGATAAGTGTGTGTGAAAGCCGTCCTTCACCTAGCTTGTTGGGAACACAAAGTTTCTTTTCAGTTGCAAACTCCATTCCATACATATATATGGGGAGGTACTAGCTCAAACTCGGTTTTACAGTGAAAACTGCAGGAACATCAAACCGGCACTAGGAAACAGACTGAGAAAACAGAGAAAAAGTGTCTCCTGCAACCCGTTCCCTTGGTGCTAGATGAACGAACGTCTCTCCACTTGCTAAGTTCTGAGAGATAAGTGTGTGTGAAAGCCGTCCTTCACCTAGCTTGTTGGGAACACAAAGTTTCTTTTCAGTTGCAAACTCCATTCCATACATATATATGAGGAGGTACAAGCTCCAACTCGGTTTTACAGTGAAAACTGCAGGAACTTCAAACCGGCACTAGGAAACAGACTGAGAAAGCAGAGAAAAAGTGTCTCCTGCAACCCGTTCCCTTGGTTTTAGATGAACGAACGTCTCTCCACTTGCTTAGTTCTGAGAGATAAGTATGTGTGAAAGCCGTCCTTCAACTAGCTTGTTGGGAACACAAAGTTTCTCTTCAGTTGCAAACTCCACTCCATCAATATCTATGGGGAGGTACCAGCTCCAATTCGGTTTTACAGTGAAAACTGCTGGAACTTCAAAACGGCACTAGGAAACAGACTGAGAAAGCAGAGAAAAAGTGTCTCCTGCAACCCGTTCCCTTGGTGCTAAATGAACGAACGTCTCTCCACTTGCTCAGTTCTGAGAGATAAGTGTGTATGAGAGCCGCCCTTCACCTAGCTTAATGGGAACACAAAGTTTCTTTTCAGTTGCAAACTCCATTCCATACATATATATGGGGAGGTAAAAGCTCCAACTCGGTTTTACAGTGAAAACTGCAGGAACTTCAAACCGACACTAGGAAACACACTGAGAAAGCAGAGAAAAAGTGTCTCCTGCAACCCGTTCCCTTGGTGCTAGATGAACGAACGTCTCTCCACTTGCTCAGTTCTGAGAGATAAGTGTGTGTGAAAGCCGTCCTTCAACTAGCTTGTTGGGAACACAAAGTTTCTTTTCAGTTGCAAACTCCATTCCATACATATATATGGGGAGGTACTAGCTCCAACTCTGTTTTACAGTGAAAACTGCAGGAAATTCAAACTGGCACTAGGAAACAGACTGAGAAAGCAGAGAAAAAGTGTCTCCTGCAACCCGTTCCCTTGGTGCTAGATGAACGAACGTCTCTCCACTTGCTCAGTTCTGAGAGATAAGTGTGTGTGAAAGCCGTCCTTCAACTAGCTTGTTGGGAACACAAAGTTTCTTTTCAGTTGCAAACTCCATTCCATACATATATATGGGGAGGTACTAGCTCAAACTCGGTTTTACAGTGAAAACTGCAGGAAATTCAAACCGGCACTAGGAAACAGACTGAGAAACAGAGAAAAAGTGTCTCCTGCAACCCGTTCCCTTGGTGCTGGATGAACGAACGTCTCTCCACTTGCTCAGTTCTGAGAGATAAGTGTGTGTGAAAGCCGTCCTTCACCTAGCTTGTTGGGAACACAAAGTTTCTTTTCAGTTGCAAACTCCATTCCATAGATATATATGGGGAGGTACTAGCTCAAACTCGGTTTTACAGTGAAAACTGCAGGAACTTCAAACCGGCACTAGGAAACAGACTGAGAAAGCAGAGAAAAAGTGTCTCCTGCAACCCGTTCCCTTGGTGCTAGATGAACGAACGTCTCTCCACTTGCTCAGTTCTGAGAGATAAGTGTGTGTGAAAGCCGTCCTTCAAATAGCTTGTTGGGAACACAAAGTTTCTTTTCAGTTGCAAACTCTATTCCGTACATATATATGGGGAGGTACAAGCTCCAACTCGGTTTTACAGTGAAAACTGCAGGAACTTCAAACCGGCACTAGGAAACAGACTGAGAAAGCAGAGAAAAAGTGTCTCCTGCAACCCGTTCCCTTGGTGTTAGATGAACGAACGTCTCTCCACTTGCTTAGTTCTGAGAGATAAGTATGTGTGAAAGCCGTCCTTCAACTAGCTTGTTGGGAACACAAAGTTTCTCTTCAGTTGCAAACTCAACTCCATCAATATCTATGGGGAGGTACCAGCTCCAATTCGGTTTTACAGTGAAAACTGCAGGAACTTCAAAACGGCACTAGGAAACAGACTGAGAAAGCAGAGAAAAAGTGTCACCTGCAACCCGTTCCCTTGGTGCTAGATGAACGAACGTCTCTCCACTTGCTCAGTTCTGAGAGATAAGTGTGTGTGAGAGCCGTCCTTCACCTAGCTCGATGGGAACACAAAGTTTCTTTTCAGTTGCAAACTCCATTCCATACATATATATGGGGAGGTAAAAGCTCCAACTCGGTTTTACAGTGAAAACTCCAGGAACTTCAAACCGACACTAGGAAACAGACTGAGAAAGCAGAGAAAAAGTGTCTCCTGCAACCCGTTCCCTTGGTGCTAGATGAACGAACGTCTCTCCACTTGCACAGTTCTGAGAGATAAGTGTGTGTGAAAGCCGTCCTTCACCTAGCTTGTTGGGAACACAAAGTTTCTTTTCAGTTGCAAACTCCATTCCATACATATATATGGGGAGGTACTAGCTCCAACTCTGTTTTACAGTGAAAACTGCAGGAACTTCAAACCGGCACTAGGAAACAGACTGAGAAAACAGAGAAAAAGTGTCTCCTGCAACCCGTTCCCTTGTTGCTAGATGAACGAACGTCTCTCCACTTGCTAAGTTCTGAGAGATAAGTGTGTGTGAAAGCCGTCCTTCACCTAGATTTTTGGGAACACAAAGTTTCTTTTCAGTTGCAAACTCCATTCCATACTTATATATGGGGAGGTACTAGCTGAAACTCGGTTTTACAGTGAAAACTGCAGGAACTTCAAACCGGCACTAGGAAACAGACTGAGAAAACAGAGAAAAAGTGTCTCCTGCAACCCGTTCCCTTGGTGCTAGATGAACGAACGTCTCTCCACTTGCTCAGTTCTGAGAGATAAGTGTGTGTGAAAGCCGTCCTTCACCTAGCTTGTTGGGAACACAAAGTTTCTTTTCAGTTGCAAACTCCACTCCATCCATATATATGGGGAGGTACTAGCTCCAAAACGGTTTGACAGTGAAAACTGCAGGAACCTCAAACCGTCACTAGGAAACAGACTGAGAAAACAGAGAAAAAGTGTCTCCTGCAACCCGTTCCCTTGGTGCTAGATGAACGAACGTCTCTCCACTTGCTCACTTCTGACAGATAAGTGTGTGTGAAAGCCGTCCTTCACCTAGCTTGTTGGGAACACAAAGTTTCTTTTCAGTTGCAAACTCCACTCCATCCATATATATGGGGAGGTACTAGCTCCAAAACGGTTTGACAGTGAAAACTGCAGGAACCTCAAACCGGCACTAGGAAACAGACTGAGAAAACAGAGAATAAGTGTCTCCTGCAACCCGTTCCCTTGGTGCTAGATGAACGAACGTCTCTCCACTTGCTCAGTTCTGAGAGATAAGTGTGTGTGAAAGCCGTCCTTCACCTAGATTGTTGGGAACACAAAGTTTCTTTTCAGTTGCTAACTCCATTCCATACATATATATGGGGAGGTACTAGCTCAAACTCGGTTTTACAGTGAAAACTGCAGGAACTTCAAACTGGCACTAGGAAACAGACTGAGAAAACAGAGAAAAAGTGTCTCCTGCAACCCGTTCCCTTGGTACTAGATGAACGAAAGTCTCTCCACTTGCTCAGTTCTGAGAGATAAGTGTGTGTGAAAGCCGTCCTTCACCTAGCTTGTTGGGAACACAAAGTTTCTTTTCAGTTGCAAACTCCATTCCATACATATATATGGGGAGGTACTAGCTGAAACTCGGTTTTACAGTGAAAACTGCAGGAACTTCTAACCGGCACTAGGAAACAGACTGAGAAAACAGAGAAAAAGTGTCTCCTGCAACCCGTTCCCTTGGTGCTAGATGAACGAACGTCTCTCCACTTGCTCAGTTCTGAGAGATAAGTGTGTGTGAAAGCCGTCCTTCACCTAGCTTGTCGGGAACACAAAGATTCTTTTCAGTTGCAAACCCTATTCCATACATATATATGGGTAGGTATTAGCTCCAACTCTGTTTTACAGTGAAAACTGCAGGAACTTCAAACCGGCACTAGGAAACAGACTGAGAAAACAGAGAAAAAGTGTCTCCTGCAACCCGTTCCCTTGGTGCTAGATGAACGAACGTCTCTCCACTTGCTCAGTTCTGAGAGATAAGTGTGTGTGAAAGCCGTCCTTCACCTAGCTTGTTGGGAACACAAAGTTTCTTTTCAGTTGCAAACTCCACTCCATCCATATATATGGGGAGGTACTAGCTCCAAAACTGTTTGACAGTGAAAACTGCAGGAACCTCAAACCGGCACTAGGAAACAGACTGAGAAAACAGAGAAAAAGTGTCTCCTGCAACCCGTTCCCTTGGTGCTAGATGAACGAACGTCTCTCCACTTGCTCAGTTCTGAGAGATAAGTGTGTCTGAAAGCCGCCCTTCACCTAGATTGTTGGGAACACAAAGTTTCTTTTCAGTTGCAAACTCCATTCCATACATATATATGGGGAGGTACTAGCTCAAACTCGGTTTTACAGTGAAAACTGCAGGAACTTCAAACCGGCACTAGGAAACAGACTGAGAAAACAGAGAAAAGTGTCTCCTGCAACCCGTTCCCTTGGTGCTAGATGAACGAACGTCTCTCCACTTGCTCAGTTCTGAGAGATAAGTGTGTGTGAAAGCCGTCGTTCACCTAGATTGTTGGGAACACAAAGTTTCTTTTCAGTTGCAAACTCCATTCCATACATATATATGGGGAGGTACTAGCTCAAAATCGGTTTTACAGTGAAAACTGCAGGAACATCAAACCGGCACTAGGAAACAGACTGAGAAAACAGAGAAAAAGTGTCTCCTGCAACCCGTTCCCTTGGTGCTAGATGAACGAACGTCTCTCCACTTGCTAAGTTCTGAGAGATAAGTGTGTGTGAAAGCCGTCCTTCACCTAGCTTGTTGGGAACACAAAGTTTCTTTTCAGTTGCAAACTCCATTCCATAAATATATATGAGGAGGTACAAGCTCCAACTCGGTTTTACAGTGAAAACTGCAGGAACTTCAAACCGGCACTAGGAAACAGACTGAGAAAGCAGAGAAAAAGTGTCTCCTGCAACACGTTCCCTTGGTTTTAGATGAACGAACGTCTCTCAACTTGCTTAGTTCTGAGAGATAAGTATGTGTGAAAGCCGTCCTTCAACTAGCTTGTTGGGAACACAAAGTTTCTCTTCAGTTGCAAACTCCACTCCATCAATATCTATGGGGAGGTACCAGCTCGAATTCGGTTTTACAGTGAAAACTGCTGGAACTTCAAAACGGCACTAGGAAACAGACTGAGAAAGCAGAGAAAAAGTGTCTCCTGCAACCCGTTCCCTTGGTGCTAAATGAACGAACGTCTCTCCACTTGCTCAGTTCTGAGAGATAATTGTGTATGAGAGCCGCACTTCACCTAGCTTAATGGGAACACAAAGTTTCTTTTCAGTTGCAAACTCCATTCCATACATATATATGGGGAGGTAAAAGCTCCAACTTGGTTTTACAGTGAAAACTGCAGGAACTTCAAACCGACACTAGGAAACAGACTGAGAAAGCAGAGAAAAAGTGTCTCCTGCAACCCGTTCCCTTGGTGCTAGATGAACGAACGTCTCTCCACTTGCTCAGTTCTGAGAGATAAGTGTGTGTGAAAGCCGTCCTTCAACTAGCTTGTTGGGAACACAAAGTTTCTTTTCAGTTGCAAACTCCATTCCATACATATATATGGGGAGGTACTAGCTCAAACTCGGTTTTACAGTGAAAACTGCAGGAAATTCAAACCGGCACTAGGAAACAGACTGAGAAAACAGAGAAAAAGTGTCTCCTGCAACCCGTTCCCTTGGTGCTGGATGAACGAACGTCTCTCCACTTGCTCAGTTCTGAGAGATAAGTGTGTGTGAAAGCCGTCCTTCACCTAGCTTGTTGGGAACACAAAGTTTCTTTTCAGTTGCAAACTCCATTCCATAGATATATATGGGGAGGTACTAGCTCAAACTCGGTTTTACAGTGAAAACTGCAGGAACTTCAAACCGGCACTAGGAAACAGACTGAGAAAGCAGAGAAAAAGTGTCTCCTGCAACCCGTTCCCTTAGTGCTAGATGAACGAACGTCTCTCCACTTGCTCAGTTCTGAGAGATAAGTGTGTGTGAAAGCCGTCCTTCAAATAGCTTGTTGGGAACACAAAGTTTCTTTTCAGTTGCAAACTCTATTCCGTACATATATATGGGGAGGTACAAGCTCCAACTCGGTTTTACAGTGAAAACTGCAGGAACTTCAAACCGGCACTAGGAAACAGACTGAGAAAGCAGAGAAAAAGTGTCTCCTGCAACCCGTTCCCTTGGTGTTAGATGAACGAACGTCTCTCCACTTGCTTAGTTCTGAGAGATAAGTATGTGTGAAAGCCGTCCTTCAACTAGCTTGTTGGGAACACAAAGTTTCTCTTCAGTTGCAAACTCAACTCCATCAATATCTATGGGGAGGTACCAGCTCCAATTCGGTTTTACAGTGAAAACTGCAGGAACTTCAAAACGGCACTAGGAAACAGACTGAGAAAGCAGAGAAAAAGTGTCACCTGCAACCCGTTCCCTTGGTGCTAGATGAACGAACGTCTCTCCACTTGCTCAGTTCTGAGAGATAAGTGTGTGTGAGAGCCGTCCTTCACCTAGCTCGATGGGAACACAAAGTTTCTTTTCAGTTGCAAACTCCATTCCATACATATATATGGGGAGGTAAAAGCTCCAACTCGGTTTTACAGTGAAAACTCCAGGAACTTCAAACCGACACTAGGAAACAGACTGAGAAAGCAGAGAAAAAGTGTCTCCTGCAACCCGTTCCCTTGGTGCTAGATGAACGAACGTCTCTCCACTTGCACAGTTCTGAGAGATAAGTGTGTGTGAAAGCCGTCCTTCACCTAGCTTGTTGGGAACACAAAGTTTCTTTTCAGTTGCAAACTCCATTCCATACATATATATGGGGAGGTACTAGCTCCAACTCTGTTTTACAGTGAAAACTGCAGGAACTTCAAACCGGCACTAGGAAACAGACAGAGAAAACAGAGAAAAAGTGTCTCCTGCAACCCGTTCCCTTGTTGCTAGATGAACGAACGTCTCTCCACTTGCTAAGTTCTGAGAGATAATTGTGTGTGAAAGCCGTCCTTCACCTAGATTTTTGGGAACACAAAGTTTCTTTTCAGTTGCAAACTCCATTCCATACTTATATATGGGGAGGTACTAGCTGAAACTCGGTTTTACAGTGAAAACTGCAGGAACTTCAAACCGGCACTAGGAAACAGACTGAGAAAACAGAGAAAAAGTGTCTCCTGCAACCCGTTCCCTTGGTGCTAGATGAACGAACGTCTCTCCACTTGCTCAGTTCTGAGAGATAATTGTGTGTGAAAGCCGTACTTCACCTAGCTTGTTGGGAACACAAAGTTTCTTTTCAGTTGCAAACTCCATTCCATACATATATATGGGGAGGTACTAGCTCAAACTCGGTTTTACAGTGAAAACTGCAGGAACTTCTTACCGGCACTAGGAAACAGACTGAGAAAACAGAGAAAAAGTGTCTCCTGCAACCCGTTCCCTTGGTGCTAGATGAACGAACGTCTCTCCACTTGCTCAGTTCTGAGAGATAAGTATGTGTGAAAGCCGTCCTTCAACTAGCTTGTTGGGAACACAAAGTTTCTCTTCAGTTGCAAACTCAACTCCATCAATATCTATGGGGAGGTACCAGCTCCAATTCGGTTTTACAGTGAAAACTGCAGGAACTTCAAAACGGCACTAGGAAACAGACTGAGAAAGCAGAGAAAAAGTTTCACCTGCAACCCGTTCCCTTGGTGCTAGATGAACGAACGTCTCTCCACTTGCTCAGTTCTGAGAGATAAGTGTGTGTGAAAGCCGTCCTTCACCTAGATTTTTGGGAACACAAAGTTTCTTTTCAGTTGCAAACTCCATTCCATACTTATATATGGGGAGGTACTAGCTGAAACTCGGTTTTACAGTGAAAACTGCAGGAACTTCAAACCGGCACTAGGAAACAGACTGAGAAAACAGAGAAAAAGTGTCTCCTGCAACCCGTTCCCTTGGTGCTAGATGAACGAACGTCTCTCCACTTGCTCAGTTCTGAGAGATAAGTGTGTGTGAAAGCCGTCCTTCACCTAGCTTGTTGGGAACACAAAGTTTCTTTTCAGTTGCAATCTCCACTCCATCCATATATATGGGGAGGTACTAGCTCCAAAACGGTTTGACAGTGAAAACTGCAGGAACCTCAAACCGTCACTAGGAAACAGACTGAGAAAACAGAGAAAAAGTGTCTCCTGCAACCCGTTCCCTTGGTGCTAGATGAACGAACGTCTCTCCACTTGCTCACTTCTGACAGATAAGTGTGTGTGAAAGCCGTCCTTCACCTAGACTGTTGGGAACACAAAGTTTCTTTTCAGTTGCAAACTCCACTCCATCCATATATATGGGGAGGTACTAGCTCCAAAACGGTTTGACAGTGAAAACTGCAGGAACCTCAAACCGTCACTAGGAAACAGACTGAGAAAACAGAGAAAAAGTGTCTCCTGCAACCCGTTCCCTTGGTGCTAGATGAACGAACGTCTCTCCACTTGCTCACTTCTGACAGATAAGTGTGTGTGAAAGCCGTCCTTCACCTAGCTTGTTGGGAACACAAAGTTTCTTTTCAGTTGCAAACTCCACTCCATCCATATATATGGGGAGGTACTAGCTCCAAAACGGTTTGACAGTGAAAACTGCAGGAACCTCAAACCGGCACTAGGAAACAGACTGAGAAAACAGAGAATAAGTGTCTCCTGCAACCCGTTCCCTTGGTGCTAGATGAACGAACGTCTCTCCACTTGCTCAGTTCTGAGAGATAAGTGTGTGTGAAAGCCGTCCTTCACCTAGATTGTTGGGAACACAAAGTTTCTTTTCAGTTGCTAACTCCATTCCATACATATATATGGGGAGGTACTAGCTCAAACTCGGTTTTACAGTGAAAACTGCAGGAACTTCAAACCGGCACTAGGAAACAGACTGAGAAAACAGAGAAAAAGTGTCTCCTGCAACCCGTTCCCTTGGTACTAGATGAACGAACGTCTCTCCACTTGCTCAGTTCTGAGAGATAAGTGTGTGTGAAAGCCGTCCTTCACCTAGCTTGTTGGGAACACAAAGTTTCTTTTCAGTTGCAAACTCCATTCCATACATATATATGGGGAGGTACTAGCTCAAACTCGGTTTTACAGTGAAAACTGCAGGAACTTCTAACCGGCACTAGGAAACAGACTGAGAAAACAGAGAAAAAGTGTCTCCTGCAACCCGTTCCCTTGGTGCTAGATGAACGAACGTCTCTCCACTTGCTCAGTTCTGAGAGATAAGTGTGTGTGAAAGCCGTCCTTCACCTAGCTTGTTGGGAACACAAAGATTCTTTTCAGTTGCAAACCCTATTCCATACATATATATGGGTAGGTATTAGCTCCAACTCTGTTTTACAGTGAAAACTGCAGGAACTTCAAACCGGCACTAGGAAACAGACTGAGAAAACAGAGAAAAAGTGTCTCCTGCAACCCGTTCCCTTGGTGCTAGATGAACGAACGTCTCTCCACTTGCTCACTTCTGACAGATAAGTGTGTGTGAAAGCCGTCCTTCACCTAGCTTGTTGGGAACACAAAGTTTCTTTTCAGTTGCAAACTCCACTCCATCCATATATATGGGGAGGTACTAGCTCCAAAACTGTTTGACAGTGAAAACTGCAGGAACCTCAAACCGGCACTAGGAAACAGACTGAGAAAACAGAGAAAAAGTGTCTCCTGCAACCCGTTCCCTTGGTGCTAGATGAACGAACGTCTCTCCACTTGCTCAGTTCTGAGAGATAAGTGTGTGTGAAAGCCGTCCTTCACCTAGATTGTTGGGAACACAAAGTTTCTTTTCAGTTGCAAACTCCATTCCATACATATATATGGGGAGGTACTAGCTCAAACTCGGTTTTACAGTGAAAACTGCAGGAACTTCAAACCGGCACTAGGAAACAGACTGAGAAAACAGAGAAAAGTGTCTCCTGCAACCCGTTCCCTTGGTGCTAGATGAACGAACGTCTCTCCACTTGCTCAGTTCTGAGAGATAAGTGTGTGTGAAAGCCGTCGTTCACCTAGATTGTTGGGAACACAAAGTTTCTTTTCAGTTGCAAACTCCATTCCATACATATATATGGGGAGGTACTAGCTCAAAATCGGTTTTACAGTGAAAACTGCAGGAACATCAAACCGGCACTAGGAAACAGACTGAGAAAACAGAGAAAAAGTGTCTCCTGCAACCCGTTCCCTTGGTGCTAGATGAACGAACGTCTCTCCACTTGCTAAGTTCTGAGAGATAAGTGTGTGTGAAAGCCGTCCTTCACCTAGCTTGTTGGGAACACAAAGTTTCTTTTCAGTTGCAAACTCCATTCCATACATATATATGGGGAGGTAAAAGCTCCAACTCGGTTTTACAGTGAAAACTGCAGAAACTTCAAACCGACACTACGAAACAGACTGAGAAAGCAGAGAAAAAGTGTCTCCTGCAACCCGTTCCCTTGGTGCTAGATGAACGAACGTCTCTCCACTTGCTCAGTTCTGAGAGATAAGTGTGTGTGAAAGCCGTCCTTCAACTAGCTTGTTGGGAACACAAAGATTCTTTTCAGTTGCAAACTCCATTCCATACATATATATGGGGAGGTACTAGCTCCAACTCTGTTTTACAGTGAAAACTGCAGGAAATTCAAACTGGCACTAGGAAACAGACTGAGAAAGCAGAGAAAAAGTGTCTCCTGCAACCCGTTCCCTTGGTGCTAGATGAACGAACGTCTCTCCACTTGCTCAGTTCTGAGAGATAAGTGTGTGTGAAAGCCGTCCTTCAACTAGCTTGTTGGGAACACAAAGTTTCTTTTCAGTTGCAAACTCCATTCCATACATATATATGGGGAGGTACTAGCTCAAACTCGGTTTTACAGTGAAAACTGCAGGAAATTCAAACCGGCACTAGGAAACAGACTGAGAAAACAGAGAAAAAGTGTCTCCTGCAACCCGTTCCCTTGGTGCTAGATGAACGAACGTCTCTCCACTTGCTCAGTTCTGAGAGATAAGTGTGTGTGAAAGCCGTCCTTCACCTAGCTTGTTGGGAACACAAAGTTTCTTTTCAGTTGCAAACTCCATTCCATAGATATATATGGGGAGGTACTAGCTCAAACTCGGTTTTACAGTGAAAACTGCAGGAACTTCAAACCGGCACTAGGAAACAGACTGAGAAAGCAGAGAAAAAGTGTCTCCTGCAACCCGTTCCCTTGGTGCTAGATGAACGAACGTCTCTCCACTTGCTCAGTTCTGAGAGATAATTGTGTGTGAAAGCCGTCCTTCAAATAGCTTGTTGGGAACACAAAGTTTCTTTTCAGTTGCAAACTCTATTCCGTACATATATATGGGGAGGTACAAGCTCCAACTCGGTTTTACAGTGAAAACTGCAGGAACTTCAAACCGGCACTAGGAAACAGACTGAGAAAGCAGAGAAAAAGTGTCTCCTGCAACCCGTTCCCTTGGTGTTAGATGAACGAACGTCTCTCCACTTGCTTAGTTCTGAGAGATAAGTATGTGTGAAAGCCGTCCTTCAACTAGCTTGTTGGGAACACAAAGTTTCTCTTCAGTTGCAAACTCAACTCCATCAATATCTATGGGGAGGTACCAGCTCCAATTCGGTTTTACAGTGAAAACTGCAGGAACTTCAAAACGGCACTAGGAAACAGACTGAGAAAGCAGAGAAAAAGTGTCACCTGCAACCCGTTCCCTTGGTGCTAGATGAACGAACGTCTCTCCACTTGCTCAGTTCTGAGAGATAAGTGTGTGTGAGAGCCGTCCTTCACCTAGCTCGATGGGAACACAAAGTTTCTTTTCAGTTGCAAACTCCATTCCATACATATATATGGGGAGGTAAAAGCTCCAACTCGGTTTTACAGTGAAAACTCCAGGAACTTCAAACCGACACTAGGAAACAGACTGAGAAAGCAGAGAAAAAGTGTCTCCTGCAACCCGTTCCCTTGGTGCTAGATGAACGAACGTCTCTCCACTTGCACAGTTCTGAGAGATAAGTGTGTGTGAAAGCCGTCCTTCACCTAGCTTGTTGGGAACACAAAGTTTCTTTTCAGTTGCAAACTCCATTCCATACATATATATGGGGAGGTACTAGCTCCAACTCTGTTTTACAGTGAAAACTGCAGGAACTTCAAACCGGCACTAGGAAACAGACTGAGAAAACAGAGAAAAAGTGTCTCCTGCAACCCGTTCCCTTGGTGCTAGATGAAAGAACGTCTCTCCACTTGCTCAGTTCTGAGAGATAATTGTGTGTGAAAGCCGTCCTTCACCTAGCTTGTTGGGAACACAAAGTTTCTTTTCAGTTGCAAACTCCATTCCATACATATATATGGGAGGTACGAGCTCCAACTCGGTTTTACACTGAAAACTGCAGGAACTTCAAACCGGCACTAGGAAACAGACTGAGAAAGCCGAGAAAAAGTGTCCCCTGCAAACCGTTCCCTTGGTGATAGATGAACGAACGTCTCTCCACTTGCTCAGTTCTGATAGATAAGTGTGTGTGAAAGCCGTCTTTCAACTAGCTTGTTGGGAACACAAAGTTTCTTTTCATTTGCAAACTCCAATCCATCCATATCTATGGGGAGGTACCAGCTCCAATTCGATTTTACAGTGAAAACTGCAGGAAATTCAAACCGGCACTAGGAAACAGACTGAGAAAACAGAGAAAAAGTGTCTCCTGCAACCCGTTCCATTGGTGCTAAATGAACGAACGTCTCTCCACTTGCTCAGTTCTGAGAGATAAGTGTGTGTGAAAGCCGTCCTTCACCTAGCTTGTTGGGAACACAAAGTTTCTTTTCAGTTGCAAACTCCACTCCATCCATATATATGGGGAGGTACTAGCTCCAAAACGGTTTGACAGTGAAAACTGCAGGAACCTCAAACCGTCACTAGGAAACAGACTGAGAAAACAGAGAAAAAGTGTCTCCTGCAACCCGTTCCCTTGGTGCTAGATGAACGAACGTCTCTCCACTTGCTCAGTTCTGAGAGATAAGTGTGTGTGAAAGCCGTCCTTCACCTAGCTTGTTGGGAACACAAAGTTTCTTTTCAGTTGCAAACTCCACTCCATCCATATATATGGGGAGGTACTAGCTCCAAAACGGTTTGACAGTGAAAACTGCAGGAACCTCAAACTGGCACTAGGAAACAGACTGAGAAAACAGAGAAAAAGTGTCTCCTGCAACCCGTTCCCTTGGTGCTAGATGAACGAACGTCTCTCCACTTGCTCAGTTCTGAGAGATAAGTGTGTGTGAAAGCCGTCCTTCACCTAGATTGTTGGGAACACAAAGTTTCTTTTCAGTTGCTAACTCCATTCCATACATATATATGGGGAGGTACTAGCTCCAACTCGGTTTTACAGTGAAAACTGCAGGAACTTCAAACCGGCACTAGGAAACAGACTGAGAAAACAGAGAAAAAGTGTCTCCTGCAACCCGTTCCCTTGGTACTAGATGAACGAACGTCTCTCCACTTGCTCAGTTCTGAGAGATAAGTTTGTGTGAAAGCCGTCCTTCACCTAGATTGTTGGGAACACAAAGTTTCTGTTCAGTTGCAAACTCCATTCCATACATATATATAGGGAGGTACTAGCTCAAACTCGGTTTTACAGTGAAAACTGCAGGAAATTCAAACTGGCACAAGGAAACAGACTGAGAAAGCAGAGAAAAAGTGTCTCCTGCAACCCGTTCCCTTGGTGCTAGATGAACGAACGTCTCTCCACTTGCTCAGTTCTGAGAGATAAGTGTGTGTGAAAGCCGTCCTTCAACTAGCTTGTTGGGAACACAAAGTTTCTTTTCAGTTGCAAACTCCATTCCATACATATATATGGGGAGGTACTAGCTCAAACTCGGTTTTACAGTGAAAACTGCAGGAAATTCAAACCGGCACTAGGAAACAGACTGAGAAAACAGAGAAAAAGTGTCTCCTGCAACCCGTTCCCTTGGTGCTGGATGAACGAACGTCTCTCCACTTGCTCAGTTCTGAGAGATAAGTGTGTGTGAAAGCCGTCCTTCACCTAGCTTGTTGGGAACACAAAGTTTCTTTTCAGTTGCAAACTCCATTCCATAGATATATATGGGGAGGTACTAGCTCAAACTCGGTTTTACAGTGAAAACTGCAGGAACTTCAAACCGGCACTAGGAAACAGACTGAGAAAGCAGAGAAAAAGTGTCTCCTGCAACCCGTTCCCTTGGTGCTAGATGAACGAACGTCTCTCCACTTGCTCAGTTCTGAGAGATAAGTGTGTGTGAAAGCCGTCCTTCAAATAGCTTGTTGGGAACACAAAGTTTCTTTTCAGTTGCAAACTCTATTCCGTACATATATATGGGGAGGTACAAGCTCCAACTCGGTTTTACAGTGAAAACTGCAGGAACTTCAAACCGGCACTAGGAAACAGACTGAGAAAGCAGAGAAAAAGTGTCTCCTGCAACCCGTTCCCTTGGTGTTAGATGAACGAACGTCTCTCCACTTGCTTAGTTCTGAGAGATAAGTATGTGTGAAAGCCGTCCTTCAACTAGCTTGTTGGGAACACAAAGTTTCTCTTCAGTTGCAAACTCAACTCCATCAATATCTATGGGGAGGTACCAGCTCCAATTCGGTTTTACAGTGAAAACTGCAGGAACTTAAAAACGGCACTAGGAAACAGACTGAGAAAGCAGAGAAAAAGTGTCAACTGCAACCCGTTCCCTTGGTGCTAGATGAATGAACGTCTCTCCACTTGCACAGTTCTGAGAGATAAGTGTGTGTGAAAGCCGTCCTTCACCTAGCTTGTTGGGAACACAAAGTTTCTTTTCAGTTGCAAACTCCATTCCATACATATATATGGGGAGGTACTAGCTCCAACTCTGTTTTACAGTGAAAACTGCAGGAACTTCAAACCGGCACTAGGAAACAGACTGAGAAACCAGAGAAAAAGTGTCTCCTGCAACCCGTTCCCTTGGTGCTAGATGAACGAACGTCTCTCCACTTGCTCAGTTCTGAGAGATAAGTGTGTGTGAAAGCCGTCCTTCACCTAGCTTGTTGGGAACACAAAGTTTCTTTTCAGTTGCAAACTCCACCCCATCCATATATATGGGGAGGTACTAGCTCCAAAACGGTTTGACAGTGAAAACTGCAGGAACCTCAAACCGGCACTAGGAAACAGACTGAGAAAACAGAGAAAAAGTGTCTCCTGCAACCCGTTCCCTTGTTGCTAGATGAACGAACGTCTCTCCACTTGCTAATTTCTGAGAGATATGTGTGTGTGAAAGCCGTCCTTCACCTAGATTTTTGGGAACACAAAGTTTCTTTTCAGTTGCAAACTCCATTCCATACTTATATATGGGGAGGTACTAGCTGAAACTCGGTTTTACAGTGAAAACTGCAGGAACTTCAAACCGGCACTAGGAAACAGACTGAGAAAACAGAGAAAAAGTGTCTCCTACAACCCGTTCCCTTGGTGCTAGATGAACGAACGTCTCTCCACTTGCTCAGTTCTGAGAGATAATTGTGTGTGAAAGCCGTCCTTCACCTAGCTTGTTGGGAACACAAAGTTTCTTTTCAGTTGCAAACTCCATTCCATACATATATATGGGGAGGTACTAGCTCAAACTCGGTTTTACAGTGAAAACTGCAGGAACTTCAAACCGGCACTAGGAAACAGACTGGGAAAGCAGAGAAAAAGTGCCTCCTGCAACCCGTTCCCTTGGTTTTAGATGAACGAACGTCTCTCCACTTGCTTAGTTCTGAGAGATAAGTATGTGTGAAAGCCGTCCTTCAACTAGCTTGTTGGGAACACAAAGTTTCTCTTCAGTTGCAAACACCACTCCATCAATATCTATGGGGAGGTACCAGCTCCAATTCGGTTTTACAGTGAAAACTGCAGGAACTTCCAACCGGCACTAGGAAACAGACTGAGAAAGCAGAGAAAAAGTGTCTCCTGCAACCCGTTCCCTTGGTGCTAGATGAACGAACGTCTCTCCACTTGCTCAGTTCTGAGAGATAAGTGTGTGTGAGAGCCGTCCTTCACCTAGCTTGATGGAAACACAAAGTTTCTTTTCAGTTGCAAACTCCATTCCATACATATATATGGGGAGGTAAAAGCTCCAACTCGGTTTTACAGTGAAAACTGCAGGAACTTCAAACCGGCACTAGGAAAGAGACTGAGAAAGCAGAGAAAAAGTGTCTCCTGCAACCCGTTCCCTTGGTGCTAGATGAACGAACGTCTCTCCACTTGCTCAGTTCTGAGAGATAAGTGTGTGTGAAAGCCGTCCTTCAACTAGCTTGTTGGGAACACAAAGTTTCTTTTCAGTTGCAAACCCCATTCCATACATATATATGGGGAGGTACTAGCTCCAACTCTGTTTTACAGTGAAAACTGCAGGAACTTCAAACCGGCTCTAGGAAACAGACTGAGAAAGCAGAGAAAAAGTGTCTCCTGCAACCCGTTCCCTTGGTGCTAGATGAACGAACGTCTCTCCACTTGCTCAGTTCTGAGAGATAAGTGTGTGTGAAAGCCGTTCTTCAACTAGCTTGTTGGGAACACAAAGTTTCTTTTCAGTTGCAAACTCCATTCCATACATATATATGGGGAGGTACTAGCTCAAACTCGGGTTTACAGTGAAAACTGCAGGAACTTCAAACCGGCACTAGGAAACAGACTGAGAAAACAGAGAAAAAGTGTCTCCTGCAAACCGTTTCCTTGGTGCTAGATGAACGAACGTCTCTCCACTTGCTCAGTTCTGAGAGATAAGTGTGTGTGAAAGCCGTCCTTCAAATAGCTTGTTGGGAACACAAAGTTTCTTTTCAGTTGCAAACTCTATTCCGTACATATATATGGGGATGTACAAGCTCCAACTCGGTTTTACAGTGAAAACTGCAGGAACTTCAAACCGGCACTAGGAAACAGACTGAGAAAGCAGAGAAAAAGTGTCTCCTGCAAACCGTTCCCTTGGTTTTAGATGAACGAACGTCTCTCCACTTGCTCAGTTCTGAGAGATAAGTGTGTGTGAAAGCCGTCCTTCAACTAGCTTGTTGAGAACACAAAGTTTCTTTTCAGTTGCAAACTCCATTCCATACATATATATGGCGAGGTACTAGCTCCAACTCGGTTTTCCAGTGAAAACTGCAGGAAATCCAAACCGGCACTAGGAAACAGACTGAGAAAGCAGAAAAAAAGTTTCTCCTGCAACCCCTTCCCTTGGTGCTAGATGAACGAACGTCTCTGCACTTGCTCAGTTCTGAGAGATAAGTGTGTGTGAAAGCCGTCCTTCACCTAGCTTGTTGGGAACACAAAGTTTCTTTTCAGTTGCAAACTCCATTCCATACATATATATGGGGAGGTACTAGCTCAAACTCGGTTTTACAGTGAATACTGCAGGAACTTCAAACCGGCACTAGGAAACAGACTGAGAAAACAGAGAAAAAGTGTCTCCTGCAACCCGTTCCCTTGGTGCTAGATGAACGAACGTCTCTCCACTTGCTCAGTTCTGAGAGATAAGTGTGTGTGAAAGCCGTCCTTCACCTAACTTGTTGGGAACACAAAGTTTCTTTTCAGTTGCAAACTCCATTCCATACATATATATGGGAGGTACGAGCTCCAACTCGGTTTTACACTGAAAACTGCAGGAACTTCAAACCGGCACTAGGAAACAGACTGAGAAAGCCGAGAAAAAGTGTCCCCTGCAAACCGTTCCCTTGGTGATAGATGAACGAACGTCTCTCCACTTGCTCAGTTCTGAGAGATAAGTGTGTGTGAAAGCCGTCCTTCACCTAGCTTGTTGGGAACACAAAGTTTCTTTTCAGTTGCAAACTCCAATCCATCCATATCTATGGGGAGGTACCAGCTCCAATTCGATTTTACAGTGAAAACTGCAGGAAATTCAAACCGGCACTAGGAAACAGACTGAGAAAACAGAGAAAAAGTGTCTCCTGCAACCCGTTCCCTTGGTGCTGGATGAACGAACGTCTCTCCACTTGCTCAGTTCTGAGAGATAAGTGTGTGTGAAAGCCGTCCTTCACCTAGCTTGTTGGGAACACAAAGTTTCTTTTCAGTTGCAAACTCCATTCCATAGATATATATGGGGAGGTACTAGCTCAAACTCGGTTTTACAGTGAAAACTGCAGGAACTTCAAACCGGCACTAGGAAACAGACTGAGAAAGCAGAGAAAAAGTGTCTCCTGCAACCCGTTCCCTTGGTGCTAGATGAACGAACGTCTCTCCACTTGCTCAGTTCTGAGAGATAAGTGTGTGTGAAAGCCGTCCTTCAAATAGCTTGTTGGGAACACAAAGTTTCTTTTCAGTTGCAAACTCTATTCCGTACATATATATGGGGAGGTACAAGCTCCAACTCGGTTTTACAGTGAAAACTGCAGGAACTTCAAACCGGCACTAGGAAACAGACTGAGAAAGCAGAGAAAAAGTGTCTCCTGCAACCCGTTCCCTTGGTGTTAGATGAACGAACGTCTCTCCACTTGCTTAGTTCTGAGAGATAAGTATGTGTGAAAGCCGTCCTTCAACTAGCTTGTTGGGAACACAAAGTTTCTCTTCAGTTGCAAACTCAACTCCATCAATATCTATGGGGAGGTACCAGCTCCAATTCGGTTTTACAGTGAAAACTGCAGGAACTTAAAAACGGCACTAGGAAACAGACTGAGAAAGCAGAGAAAAAGTGTCAACTGCAACCCGTTCCCTTGGTGCTAGATGAATGAACGTCTCTCCACTTGCACAGTTCTGAGAGATAAGTGTGTGTGAAAGCCGTCCTTCACCTAGCTTGTTGGGAACACAAAGTTTCTTTTCAGTTGCAAACTCCATTCCATACATATATATGGGGAGGTACTAGCTCCAACTCTGTTTTACAGTGAAAACTGCAGGAACTTCAAACCGGCACTAGGAAACAGACTGAGAAACCAGAGAAAAAGTGTCTCCTGCAACCCGTTCCCTTGGTGCTAGATGAACGAACGTCTCTCCACTTGCTCAGTTCTGAGAGATAAGTGTGTGTGAAAGCCGTCCTTCACCTAGCTTGTTGGGAACACAAAGTTTCTTTTCAGTTGCAAACTCCACTCCATCCATATATATGGGGAGGTACTAGCTCCAAAACGGTTTGACAGTGAAAACTGCAGGAACCTCAAACCGGCACTAGGAAACAGACTGAGAAAACAGAGAAAAAGTGTCTCCTGCAACCAGTTCCCTTGTTGCTAGATGAACGAACGTCTCTCCACTTGCTAATTTCTGAGAGATAAGTGTGTGTGAAAGCCGTCCTTCACCTAGATTTTTGGGAACACAAAGTTTCTTTTCAGTTGCAAACTCCATTCCATACTTATATATGGGGAGGTACTAGCTGAAACTCGGTTTTACAGTGAAAACTGCAGGAACTTCAAACCGGCACTAGGAAACAGACTGAGAAAACAGAGAAAAAGTGTCTCCTGCAACCCGTTCCCTTGGTGCTAGATGAACGAACGTCTCTCCACTTGCTCAGTTCTGAGAGATAATTGTGTGTGAAAGCCGTCCTTCACCTAGCTTGTTGGGAACACAAAGTTTCTTTTCAGTTGCAAACTCCATTCCATACATATATATGGGGAGGTACTAGCTCAAACTCGGTTTTACAGTGAAAACTGCAGGAACTTCAAACCGGCACTAGGAAACAGACTGGGAAAGCAGAGAAAAAGTGCCTCCTGCAACCCGTTCCCTTGGTTTTAGATGAACGAACGTCTCTCCACTTGCTTAGTTCTGAGAGATAAGTATGTGTGAAAGCCGTCCTTCAACTAGCTTGTTGGGAACACAAAGTTTCTCTTCAGTTGCAAACACCACTCCATCAATATCTATGGGGAGGTACCAGCTCCAATTCGGTTTTACAGTGAAAACTGCAGGAACTTCCAACCGGCACTAGGAAACAGACTGAGAAAGCAGAGAAAAAGTGTCTCCTGCAACCCGTTCCCTTGGTGCTAGATGAACGAACGTCTCTCCACTTGCTCAGTTCTGAGAGATAAGTGTGTGTGAGAGCCGTCCTTCACCTAGCTTGATGGAAACACAAAGTTTCTTTTCAGTTGCAAACTCCATTCCATACATATATATGGGGAGGTAAAAGCTCCAACTCGGTTTTACAGTGAAAACTGCAGGAACTTCAAACCGGCACTAGGAAAGAGACTGAGAAAGCAGAGAAAAAGTGTCTCCTGCAACCCGTTCCCTTGGTGCTAGATGAACGAACGTCTCTCCACTTGCTCAGTTCTGAGAGATAAGTGTGTGTGAAAGCCGTCCTTCAACTAGCTTGTTGGGAACACAAAGTTTCTTTTCAGTTGCAAACCCCATTCCATACATATATATGGGGAGGTACTAGCTCCAACTCTGTTTTACAGTGAAAACTGCAGGAACTTCAAACCGGCTCTAGGAAACAGACTGAGAAAGCAGAGAAAAAGTGTCTCCTGCAACCCGTTCCCTTGGTGCTAGATGAACGAACGTCTCTCCACTTGCTCAGTTCTGAGAGATAAGTGTGTGTGAAAGCCGTTCTTCAACTAGCTTGTTGGGAACACAAAGTTTCTTTTCAGTTGCAAACTCCATTCCATACATATATATGGGGAGGTACTAGCTCAAACTCGGGTTTACAGTGAAAACTGCAGGAACTTCAAACCGGCACTAGGAAACAGACTGAGAAAACAGAGAAAAAGTGTCTCCTGCAACCCGTTTCCTTGGTGCTAGATGAACGAACGTCTCTCCACTTGCTCAGTTCTGAGAGATAAGTGTGTGTGAAAGCCGTCCTTCAAATAGCTTGTTGGGAACACAAAGTTTCTTTTCAGTTGCAAACTCTATTCCGTACATATATATGGGGAGGTACAAGCTCCAACTCGGTTTTACAGTGAAAACTGCAGGAACTTCAAACCGGCACTAGGAAACAGACTGAGAAAGCAGAGAAAAAGTGTCTCCTGCAAACCGTTCCCTTGGTTTTAGATGAACGAACGTCTCTCCACTTGCTCAGTTCTGAGAGATAAGTGTGTGTGAAAGCCGTCCTTCAACTAGCTTGTTGAGAACACAAAGTTTCTTTTCAGTTGCAAACTCCATTCCATACATATATATGGCGAGGTACTAGCTCCAACTCGGTTTTCCAGTGAAAACTGCAGGAAATCCAAACCGGCACTAGGAAACAGACTGAGAAAGCAGAAAAAAAGTTTCTCCTGCAACCCCTTCCCTTGGTGCTAGATGAACGAACGTCTCTGAACTTGCTCAGTTCTGAGAGATAAGTGTGTGTGAAAGCCGTCCTTCACCTAGCTTGTTGGGAACACAAAGTTTCTTTTCAGTTGCAAACTCCATTCCATACATATATATGGGGAGGTACTAGCTCAAACTCGGTTTTACAGTGAATACTGCAGGAACTTCAAACCGGCACTAGGAAACAGACTGAGAAAACAGAGAAAAAGTGTCTCCTGCAACCCGTTCCCTTGGTGCTAGATGAACGAACGTCTCTCCACTTGCTCAGTTCTGAGAGATAAGTGTGTGTGAAAGCCGTCCTTCACCTAACTTGTTGGGAACACAAAGTTTCTTTTCAGTTGCAAACTCCATTCCATACATATATATGGGAGGTACGAGCTCCAACTCGGTTTTACACTGAAAACTGCAGGAACTTCAAACCGGCACTAGGAAACAGACTGAGAAAGCCGAGAAAAAGTGTCCCCTGCAAACCGTTCCCTTGGTGATAGATGAACGAACGTCTCTCCACTTGCTCAGTTCTGAGAGATAAGTGTGTGTGAAAGCCGTCCTTCACCTAGCTTGTTGGGAACACAAAGTTTCTTTTCAGTTGCAAACTCCAATCCATCCATATCTATGGGGAGGTACCAGCTCCAATTCGATTTTACAGTGAAAACTGCAGGAAATTCAAACCGGCACTAGGAAACAGACTGAGAAAACAGAGAAAAAGTGTCTCCTGCAACCCGTTCCATTGGTGCTAAATGAACGAACGTCTCTCCACTTGCTCAGTTCTGAGAGATAAGTGTGTGTGAAAGCCGTCCTTCACCTAGCTTGTTGGGAACACAAAGTTTCTTTTCAGTTGCAAACTCCACTCCATCCATATATATGGGGAGGTACTAGCTCCAAAACGGTTTGACAGTGAAAACTGCAGGAACCTCAAACCGTCACTAGGAAACAGACTGAGAAAACAGAGAAAAAGTGTCTCTTGCAACCCGTTCCCTTGGTGCTAGATGAACGAACGTCTCTCCACTTGCTCAGTTCTGAGAGATAAGTGTGTGTGAAAGCCGTCCTTCACCTAGCTTGTTGGGAACACAAAGTTTCTTTTCAGTTGCAAACTCCACTCCATCCATATATATGGGGAGGTACTAGCTCCAAAACGGTTTGACAGTGAAAACTGCAGGAACCTCAAACCGTCACTAGGAAACAGACTGAGAAAACAGAGAAAAAGTGTCTCCTGCAACCCGTTCCCTTGGTGCTAGATGAACGAACGTCTCTCCACTTGCTCAGTTCTGAGAGATAAGTGTGTGTGAAAGCCGTCCTTCACCTAGCTTGTTGGGAACACAAAGTTTCTTTTCAGTTGCTAACTCCATTCCATACATATATATGGGGAGGTACTAGCTCAAACTCGGTTTTACAGTGAAAACTGCAGGAACTTCAAACCGGCACTAGGATACAGACTGAGAAAACAGAGAAAAACTGTCTCCTGCAACCCGTTCCCTTGGTGCTAGATGAACGAACGTCTCTCCACTTGCTCAGTTCTGAGAGATAAGTGTGTGTGAAAGCCGTTCTTCACCTAGCTTGTTGGGAACACAAAGATTCTTTTCAGTTGCAAACCCTATTCCATACATATATATGGGTAGGTATTAGCTCCAACTCTGTTTTACAGTGAAAACTGCAGGAACTTCAAACCGGCACTAGGAAACAGACTGAGAAAACTGAGAAAAAGTGTCTCCTGCAACCCGTTCCCTTGGTGCTAGATGAACGAACGTCTCTCCACTTGCTCAGTTCTGAGAGATAAGTGTGTGTGAAAGCCGTCCTTCACCTAGCTTGTTGGGAACACAAAGTTTCTTTTCAGTTGCAAACTCCACTCCATCCATATATATGGGGAGGTACAAGCTCCAACTCGGTTTTACAGTGAAAACTGCAGGAACCTCAAACCGGCACTAGGAAACAGACTGAGAAAACAGAGAAAAAGTGTCTCCTGCAACCTATTCCCTTGGTGCTAGATGAACGAACGTCTCTCCACTTGCTCAGTTCTGAGAGATAAGTGTGTGTGAAAGCCGTCCTTCACCTAGATTGTTGGGAACACAAAGTTTCTTTTCAGTTGCAAACTCCATTCCATACATATATATGGGGAGGTACTAGCTCAAACTCGGTTTTACAGCGAAAACTGCAGGAACATCAAACCGGCACTAGGAAACAGACTGAGAAAACAGAGAAAAAGTGTCTCCTGCAACCCGTTCCCTTGGTGCTAGATGAACGAACGTCTCTCCACTTGCTCAGTTCTGAGAGATAAGTGTGTGTGAAAGCCGTCCTTCACCTAGCTTGTTGGGAACACAAAGATTCTTTTCAGTTGCAAACCCTATTCCATACATATATATGGGTAGGTATTAGCTCCAACTCTGTTTTACAGTGAAAACTGCAGGAACTTCAAACCGGCACTAGGAAACAGACTGAGAAAACAGAGAAAAAGTGTCTCCTGCAACCCGTTCCCTTGGTGCTAGATGAACGAACGTCTCTCCACTTGCTCAGTTCTGAGAGATAAGTGTGTGTGAAAGCCGTCCTTCACCTAGCTTGTTGGGAACACAAAGTTTCTTTTCAGTTGCAAACTCCACTCCATCCATATATATGGGGAGGTACAAGCTCCAACTCGGTTTTACAGTGAAAACTGCAGGAACCTCAAACCGGCACTAGGAAACAGACTGAGAAAACAGAGAAAAAGTGTCTCCTGCAACCCGTTCCCTTGGTGCTAGATGAACGAACGTCTCTCCACTTGCTCAGTTCTGAGAGATAAGTGTGTGTGAAAGCCGTCCTTCACCTAGATTGTTGGGAACACAAAGTTTCTTTTCAGTTGCAAACTCCATTCCATACATATATATGGGGAGGTACTAGCTCAAACTCGGTTTTACAGTGTAAACTGCAGGAACATCAAACCGGCACTAGGAAACAGACTGAGAAAACAGAGAAAAAGTGTCTCCTGCAACCCGTTCCCTTGGTGCTAGATGAACGAACGTCTCTCCACTTGCTCAGTTCTGAGAGATAAGTGTGTGTGAAAGCCGTCGTTCACCTAGATTGTTGGGAACACAAAGTTTCTTTTCAGTTGCAAACTCCATTCCATACATATATATGGGGAGGTACTAGCTCAAACTCGGTTTTACAGTGAAAACTGCAGGAACATCAAACCGGCACTAGGAAACAGACTGAGAAAACAGAGAAAAAGTGTCTCCTGCAACCCGTTCCCTTGGTGCTAGATGAACGAACGTCTCTCCACTTGCTCAGTTCTGAGAGATAAGTGTGTGTGAAAGCCGTCGTTCACCTAGATTGTTGGGAACACAAAGTTTCTTTTCAGTTGCAAACTCCATTCCATACATATATATGGGGAGGTACTAGCTCAAACTCGGTTTTACAGTGAAAACTGCAGGAACATCAAACCGGCACTAGGAAACAGACTGAGAAAACAGAGAAAAAGTGTCTCCCGCAACCCGTTCCCTTGGTGCTAGATGAACGAACGTCTCTCCACTTGCTCAGTTCTGAGAGATAAGTGTGTGTGAAAGCCGTCCTTCACCTAGCTTGTTGGGAACACAAAGTTTCTTTTCAGTTGCAAACTCCACTCCATCCATATATATGGGGAGGTACTAGCTCCAAAACGGTTTGACAGTGAAAACTGCAGGAACCTCAAACCGGCACTAGGAAACAGACTGAGAAAACAGAGAAAAAGTGTCTCCTGCAACCCGTTCCCTTGGTGCTAGATGAACGAACGTCTCTCCACTTGCTCAGTTCTGAGAGATAAGTGTGTGTGAAAGCCGTCCTTCACCTAGATTGTTGGGAACACAAAGTTTCTTTTCAGTTGCTAACTACATTCCATACATATATATGGGGAGGTACTAGCTCAAACTCGGTTTTACAGTGAAAACTGCAGGAAATTCAAACCGGCACTAGGAAACAGACTGAGAAAACAGAGAAAAAGTGTCTCCTGCAACCCGTTCCCTTGGTGCTAGATGAACGAACGTCTCTCCACTTGCTCAGTTCTGAGAGATAAGTGTGTGTGAAAGCCGTCGTTCACCTAGATTGTTGGGAACACAAAGTTTCTTTTCAGTTGCAAACTCCATTCCATACATATATATGGGGAGGTACTAGCTCAAACTCGGTTTTACAGTGAAAACTGCAGGAACATCAAACCGGCACTAGGAAACAGACTGAGAAAACAGAGAAAAAGTGTCTCCTGCAACCCGTTCCCTTGGTGCTAGATGAACGAACGTCTCTCCACTTGCTCAGTTCTGAGAGATAAGTGTGTGTGAAAGCCGTCGTTCACCTAGATTGTTGGGAACACAAAGTTTCTTTTCAGTTGCAAACTCCATTCCATACATATATATGGGGAGGTACTAGCTCAAACTCGGTTTTACAGTGAAAACTGCAGGAACATCAAACCGGCACTAGGAAACAGACTGAGAAAACAGAGAAAAAGTGTCTCCCGCAACCCGTTCCCTTGGTGCTAGATGAACGAACGTCTCTCCACTTGCTCAGTTCTGAGAGATAAGTGTGTGTGAAAGCCGTCCTTCACCTAGCTTGTTGGGAACACAAAGTTTCTTTTCAGTTGCAAACTCCACTCCATCCATATATATGGGGAGGTACTAGATCCAAAACGGTTTGACAGTGAAAACTGCAGGAACCTCAAACCGGCACTAGGAAACAGACAGAGAAAACAGAGAAAAAGTGTCTCCTGCAACCCGTTCCCTTGGTGCTAGATGAACGAACGTCTCTCCACTTGCTCAGTTCTGAGAGATAAGTGTGTGTGAAAGCCGTCCTTCACCTAGATTGTTGGGAACACAAAGTTTCTTTTCAGTTGCTAACTACATTCCATACATATATATGGGGAGGTACTAGCTCAAACTCGGTTTTACAGTGAAAACTGCAGGAAATTCAAACCGGCACTAGGAAACAGACTGAGAAAACAGAGAAAAAGTGTCTCCTGCAACCCGTTCCCTTGGTACTAGATGAACGAACGTCTCTCCACTTGCTCATTTCTGAGAGATAAGTGTGTGTGAAAGCCATCCTTCACCTAGATTGTTGGGAACACAAAGTTTCTTTTCAGTTGCAAACTCCATTCCATACATATATATGGGGAGGTACTAGCTCAAACTCGGTTTTACAGTGAAAACTGCAGGAACTTCTAACCGGCACTAGGAAACAGACTGAGAAAACAGAGAAAAAGTGTCTCCTGCAACCCGTTCCCTTGGTGCTAGATGAACGAACATCTCTCCACTTGCTCAGTTCTGAGAGATAAGTGTGTGTGAAAGCCGTCCTTCACCTAGCTTGTGGGGAACACAAAGATTCTTTTCAGTTGCAAACCCTATTCCATACATATATATGGGTAGGTATTAGCTCCAACGCTGTTTTACAGTGAAAACTGCAGGAACTTCAAACCGGCACTAGGAAACAGACTGAGAAAACAGAGAAAAAGTGTCTCCTGCAACCCGTTCCCTTGGTGCTAGATGAACGAACGTCTCTCCACTTGCTCAGTTCTGAGAGATAAGTGTGTGTGAAAGCCGTCCTTCACCTAGCTTGTTGGGAACACAAAGTTTCTTTTCAGTTGCAAACTCCACTCCATCCATATATATGGGGAGGTACTAGCTCCAAAACTGTTTGACAGTGAAAACTGCAGGAACCTCAAACCGGCACTAGGAAACAGACTGAGAAAGCAGAGAAAAGTGTCTCCTGCAAACCGTTCCCTTGGTTTTAGATGAACGAACGTCTCTCCACTTGCTGAGTTCTGAGAGATAAGTGTGTGTGAAAGCCGTCCTTCAACTAGCTTGTTGGGAACACAAAGTTTCTTTTCAGTTGCAAACTCCATTCCATACATATATATGGCGAGGTACTAGCTCCAACTCTGTTTTCCAGTGAAAACTGCAGGAAATCCAAACCGGCACTAGGAAACAGACTGAGAAAGCAGAAAAAAAGTTTCTCCTGCAACCCCTTCCCTTGGTGCTAGATGAACGAACGTCTCTGCACTTGCTAAGTTCTGAGAGATAAGTGTGTGTGAAAGCCGTCCTTCACCTAGCTTGTTGGGAACACAAAGTTTCTTTTCAGTTGCAAACTCCATTCCATACATATATATGGGGAGGTACTAGCTCAAACTCGGTTTTACAGTGAAAACTGCAGGAACTTCAAACCGGCACTAGGAAACAGACTGAGAAAACAGAGAAAAAGTGTCTCCTGCAACCCGTTCCCTTGGTGCTAGATGAACGAACGTCTCTCCACTTGCTCAGTTCTGAGAGATAAGTGTGTGTGAAAGCCGTCCTTCAACTAACTTGTTGGGAACACAAAGTTTCTTTTCAGTTGCAAACTCCATTCCATACATATATATGGGAGGTACGAGCTCCAACTCGGTTTTACACTGAAAACTGCAGGAACTTCAAACCGGCACTAGGAAACAGACTGAGAAAGCCGAGAAAAAGTGTCCCCTGCAAACCGTTCCCTTGGTGATAGATGAACGAACGTCTCTCCACTTGCTCAGTTCTGATAGATAAGTGTGTGTGAAAGCCGTCTTTCAACTAGCTTGTTGGGAACACAAAGTTTCTTTTCATTTGCAAACTCCAATCCATCCATATCTATGGGGAGGTACCAGCTCCAATTCGATTTTACAGTGAAAACTGCAGGAAATTCAAACCGGCACTAGGAAACAGACTGAGAAAACAGAGAAAAAGTGTCTCCTGCAACCCGTTCCATTGGTGCTAAATGAACGAACGTCTCTCCACTTGCTCAGTTCTGAGAGATAAGTGTGTGTGAAAGCCGTCCTTCACCTAGCTTGTTGGGAACACAAAGTTTCTTTTCAGTTGCAAAGTCCACTCCATCCATATATATGGGTAGGTACTAGCTCCAAAACGGTTTGACAGTGAAAACTGCAGGAACCTCAAACCGTCACTAGGAAACAGACTGAGAAAACAGAGAAAAAGTGTCTCCTGCAACCCGTTCCCTTGGTGCTAGATGAACGAACGTCTCTCCACTTGCTCAGTTCTGAGAGATAAGTGTGTGGGAAAGCCGTCCTTCACCTAGCTTGTTGGGAACACAAAGTTTCTTTTCAGTTGCAAACTCCACTCCATCCATATATATGGGGAGGTACTAGTTCCAAAACGGTTTGACAGTGAAAACTGCAGGAACCTCAAACCGGCACTAGGAAACAGACTGAGAAAACAGAGAATAAGTGTCTCCTGCAACCCGTTCCCTTGGTGCTAGATGAACGAACGTCTCTCCACTTGCTCAGTTCTGAGAGATAAGTGTGTGTGAAACCCGTCCTTCACCTAGATTGTTGGGAACACAAAGTTTCTTTTCAGTTGCTAACTCCATTCCATACATATATATGGGGAGGTACAAGCTCAAACTCGGTTTTACAGTGAAAACTGCAGGAACTTCAAACTGGCACTAGGAAACAGACTGAGAAAACAGAGAAAAAGTGTCTCCTGCAACCCGTTCCCTTGGTACTAGATGAACGAACGTCTCTCCACTTGCTCAGTTCTGAGGGATAAGTGTGTGTGAAAGCCGTCCTTCACCTAGACTGTTGGGAACACAAAGTTTCTTTTCAGTTGCAAACTCCATTCCATACATATATATGGGGAGGTACTAGCTCAAACTCGGTTTTACAGTGAAAACTGCAGGAACTTCTAACCGGCACTAGGAAACAGACAGAGAAAACAGAGAAAAACTGTCTCCTGCAACCCGTTCCCTTGGTGCTAGATGAACGAACGTCTCTCCACTTGCTCAGTTCTGAGAGATAAGTGTGTGTGAAAGCCGTCCTTCACCTAGCTTGTTGGGAACACAAAGATTCTTTTCAGTTGCAAACCCTATTCCATACATATATATGGGTAGGTATTAGCTCCAACTCTGTTTTACAGTGAAAACTGCAGGAACTTCAAACCGGCACTAGGAAACAGACTGAGAAAACAGAGAAAAAGTGTCTCCTGCAACCCGTTCCCTTGGTGCTAGATGAACGAACGTCTCTCCACTTGCTCAGTTCTGAGAGATAAGTGTGTGTGAAAGCCGTCCTTCACCTAGCTTGTTGGGAACACAAAGTTTCTTTTCAGTTGCAAACTCCACTCCATCCATATATATGGGGAGGTACAAGCTCCAACTCGGTTTTACAGTGAAAACTGCAGGAACCTCAAACCGGCACTAGGAAACAGACTGAGAAAACAGAGAAAAAGTGTCTCCTGCAACATGTTCCCTTGGTGCTAGATGAACGAACGTCTCTCCACTTGCTCAGTTCTGAGAGATAAGTGTGTGTGAAAGCCGTCCTTCACCTAGATTGTTGGGAACACAAAGTTTCTTTTCAGTTGCAAACTCCATTCCATACATATATATGGGGAGGTACTAGCTCAAACTCGGTTTTACAGCGAAAACTGCAGGAACATCAAACCGGCACTAGGAAACAGACTGAGAAAACAGAGAAAAAGTGTCTCCTGCAACCCGTTCCCTTGGTGCTAGATGAACGAACGTCTCTCCACTTGCTCAGTTCTGAGAGATAAGTGTGTGTGAAAGCCGTCCTTCACCTAGCTTGTTGGGAACACAAAGATTCTTTTCAGTTGCAAACCCTATTCCATACATATATATGGGTAGGTATTAGCTCCAACTCTGTTTTACAGTGAAAACTGCAGGAACTTCAAACCGGCACTAGGAAACAGACTGAGAAAACAGAGAAAAAGTGTCTCCTGCAACCCGTTCCCTTGGTGCTAGATGAACGAACGTCTCTCCACTTGCTCAGTTCTGAGAGATAAGTGTGTGTGAAAGCCGTCCTTCACCTAGCTTGTTGGGAACACAAAGTTTCTTTTCAGTTGCAAACTCCATTCCATCCATATATATGGGGAGGTACAAGCTCCAACTCGGTTTTACAGTGAAAACTGCAGGAACCTCAAACCGGCACTAGGAAACAGACTGAGAAAACAGAGAAAAAGTGTCTCCTGCAACCCGTTCCCTTGGTGCTAGATGAACGAACGTCTCTCCACTTGCTCAGTTCTGAGAGATAAGTGTGTGTGAAAGCCGTCCTTCACCTAGATTGTTGGGAACACAAAGTTTCTTTTCAGTTGCAAACTCCATTCCATACATATATATGGGGAGGTACTAGCTCAAACTCGGTTTTACAGTGAAAACTGCAGGAACATCAAACCGGCACTAGGAAACAGACTGAGAAAACAGAGAAAAAGTGTCTCCTACAACCCGTTCCCTTGGTGCTAGATGAACGAACGTCTCTCCACTTGCTCAGTTCTGAGAGATAAGTGTGTGTGAAAGCCGTCCTTCACCTAGCTTGTTGGGAACACAAAGTTTCTTTTCAGTTGCAAACTCCATTTCATACATATATATGGGGAGGTACAAGCTCCAACTCGGTTTTACAGTGAAAACTGCAGGAACTTCAAACCGGCACTAGGAAACAGACTGAGAAAGCAGAGAAAAAGTGTCTCCTGCAACCCGTTCCCTTGGTGCTAGATGAACGAACGTCTCTCCACTTGCTCAGTTCTGAGAGATAAGTGTGTGTGAAAGCCGTCGTTCACCTAGATTGTTGGGAACACAAAGTTTCTTTTCAGTTGCAAACTCCATTCCATACATATATATGGGGAGGTACTAGCTCAAACTCGGTTTTACAGTGAAAACTGCAGGAACATCAAACCGGCACTAGGAAACAGACTGAGAAAACAGAGAAAAAGTGTCTCCTGCAACCCGTTCCCTTGGTGCTAGATGAACGAACGTCTCTCCACTTGCTCAGTTCTGAGAGATAAGTGTGTGTGAAAGCCGTCGTTCACCTAGATTGTTGGGAACACAAAGTTTCTTTTCAGTTGCAAACTCCATTCCATACATATATATGGGGAGGTACTAGCTCAAACTCGGTTTTACAGTGAAAACTGCAGGAACATCAAACCGGCACTAGGAAACAGACTGAGAAAACAGAGAAAAAGTGTCTCCTGCAACCCGTTCCCTTGGTGCTAGATGAACGAACGTCTCTCCACTTGCTCAGTTCTGAGAGATAAGTGTGTGTGAAAGCCGTCCTTCACCTAGCTTGTTGGGAACACAAAGTTTCTTTTCAGTTGCAAACTCCACTCCATCCATATATATGGGGAGGTACTAGCTCCAAAACGGTTTGACAGTGAAAACTGCAGGAACCTCAAACCGGCACTAGGAAACAGACTGAGAAAACAGAGAATAAGTGTCTCCTGCAACCCGTTCCCTTGGTGCTAGATGAACGAACGTCTCTCCACTTGCTCAGTTCTGAGAGATAAGTGTGTGTGAAAGCCGTCCTTCACCTAGATTGTTGGGAACACAAAGTTTCTTTTCAGTTGCTAACTCCATTCCATACATATATATGGGGAGGTACTAGCTCAAACTCGGTTTTACAGTGAAAACTGCAGGAACTTCAAACCGGCACTAGGAAACAGACTGAGAAAACAGAGAAAAAGTGTCTCCTGCAACCCGTTCCCTTGGTACTAGATGAACGAACGTCTCTCCACTTGCTCAGTTCTGAGAGATAAGTGTGTGTGAAAGCCGTCCTTCACCTAGATTGTTGGGAACACAAAGTTTCTTTTCAGTTGCAAACTCCATTCCATACATATATATGGGGAGGTACTAGCTCAAACTCGGTTTTACAGTGAAAACTGCAGGAACTTCTAACCGGCACTAGGAAACAGACTGAGAAAACAGAGAAAAAGTGTCTCCTGCAACCCGTTCCCTTGGTGCTAGATGAACGAACGTCTCTCCACTTGCTCAGTTCTGAGAGATAAGTGTGTGTGAAAGCCGTCCTTCACCTAGCTTGTTGGGAACACAAATATTCTTTTCAGTTGCAAACCCTATTCCATACATATATATGGGTAGGTATTAGCTCCAACTCTGTTTTACAGTGAAAACTGCAGGAACTTCAAACCGGCACTAGGAAACAGACTGAGAAAACAGAGAAAAAGTGTCTCCTGCAACCCGTTCCCTTGGTGCTAGATGAACGAACGTCTCTCCACTTGCTCAGTTCTGAGAGATAAGTGTGTGTGAAAGCCGTCCTTCACCTAGCTTGTTGGGAACACAAAGTTTCTTTTCAGTTGCAAACTCCACTCCATCCATATATATGGGGAGGTACTAGCTCCAAAACTGTTTGACAGTGAAAACTGCAGGAACCTCAAACCGGCACTAGGAAACAGACTGAGAAAACAGAGAAAAAGTGTCTCCTGCAACCCGTTCCCTTGGTGCTAGATGAACGAACGTCTCTCCACTTGCTCAGTTCTGAGAGATAAGTGTGTGTGAAAGCCGTCCTTCACCTAGATTGTTGGGAACACAAAGTTTCTTTTCAGTTGCAAACTCCATTCCATACATATATATGGGGAGGTACTAGCTCAAACTCGGTTTTACAGTGAAAACTGCAGGAACTTCAAACCGGCACTAGGAAACAGACTGAGAAAACAGAGAAAAGTGTCTCCTGCAACCCGTTCCCTTCGTGCTAGATGAACGAACATCTCTCCACTTGCTCAGTTCTGAGAGATAAGTGTGTGTGAAAGCCGTCGTTCACCTAGATTGTTGGGAACACAAAGTTTCTTTTCAGTTGCAAACTCCATTCCATACATATATATGGGGAGGTACTAGCTCAAAATCGGTTTTACAGTGAAAACTGCAGGAACATCAAACCGGCACTAGGAAACAGACTGAGAAAACAGAGAAAAAGTGTCTCCTGCAACCCGTTCCCTTGGTGCTAGATGAACGAACGTCTCTCCACTTGCTAAGTTCTGAGAGATAAGTGTGTGTGAAAGCCGTCCTTCACCTAGCTTGTTGGGAACACAAAGTTTCTTTTCAGTTGCAAACTCCATTCCATACATATATATGGGGAGGTACAAGCTCCAACTCGGTTTTACAGTGAAAACTGCAGGAACTTCAAACCGGCACTAGGAAACAGACTGAGAAAGCAGAGAAAAATTGTCTCCTGCAACCCGTTCCCTTGGTTTTAGATGAACGAACGTCTCTCCACTTGCTCAGTTCTGAGAGATAAATATGTGTGAAAGCCGTCCTTCAACTAGCTTGTTGGGAACACAAAGTTTCTCTTCAGTTGCAAACTCCACTCCATCAATATCTATGGGGAGGTACCAGCTCCAATTCGGTTTTACAGTGAAAACTGCTGGAACTTCAAAACGGCACTAGGAAACAGACTGAGAAAGCAGAGAAAAAGTGTCTCCTGCAACCCGTTCCCTTGGTGCTAAATGAACGAACGTCTCTCCACTTGCTCAGTTCTGAGAGATAAGTGTGTATGAGAGCCGCCCTTCACCTAGCTTAATGGGAACACAAAGTTTCTTTTCAGTTGCAAACTCCATTCCATACATATATATGGGGAGGTAAAAGCTCCAACTCGGTTTTACAGTGAAAACTGCAGGAACTTCAAACCGACACTAGGAAACAGACTGAGAAAGCAGAGAAAAAGTGTCTCCTGCAACCCGTTCCCTTGGTGCTAGATGAACGAACGTCTCTCCACTTGCTCAGTTCTGAGAGATAAGTGTGTGTGAAAGCCGTCCTTCAACTAGCTTGTTGGGAACACAAAGTTTCTTTTCAGTTGCAAACTCCATTCCATACATATATATGGGGAGGTACTAGCTCCAACTCTGTTTTACAGTGAAAACTGCAGGAAATTCAAACTGGCACTAGGAAACAGACTGAGAAAGCAGAGAAAAAGTGTCTCCTGCAACCCGTTCCCTTGGTGCTAGATGAACGAACGTCTCTCCACTTGCTCAGTTCTGAGAGATAAGTGTGTGTGAAAGCCGTCCTTCAACTAGCTTGTTGGGAACACAAAGTTTCTTTTCAGTTGCAAACTCCATTCCATACATATATATGGGGAGGTACTAGCTCAAACTCGGTTTTACAGTGAAAACTGCAGGAAATTCAAACCGGCACTAGGAAACAGACTGAGAAAACAGAGAAAAAGTGTCTCCTGCAACCCGTTCCCTTGGTGCTAGATGAACGAACGTCTCTCCACTTGCTCAGTTCTGAGAGATAAGTGTGTGTGAAAGCCGTCCTTCACCTAGCTTGTTGGGAACACAAAGTTTCTTTTCAGTTGCAAACTCCATTCCATAGATATATATGGGGAGGTACTAGCTCAAACTCGGTTTTACAGTGAAAACTGCAGGAACTTCAAACCGGCACTAGGAAACAGACTGAGAAAGCAGAGAAAAAGTGTCTCCTGCAACCCGTTCCCTTGGTTTTAGATGAACGAACGTCTCTCCACTTGCTTAGTACTGAGAGATAAGTATGTGTGAAAGCCGTCCTTCAACTAGCTTGTTGGGAACACAAAGTTTCTCTTCAGTTGCAAACACCACTCCATCAATATCTATGGGGAGGTACCAGCTCCAATTCGGTTTTACAGTGAAAACTGCAGGAACTTCCAACCGGCACTAGGAAACAGACTGAGAAAGCAGAGAAAAAGTGTCTCCTGCAACCCGTTCCCTTGGTGCTAGATGAACGAACGTCTCTCCACTTGCTCAGTTCTGAGAGATAAGTGTGTGTGAGAGCCGTCTTTCACCTAGCTTGATGGGAACACAAAGTTACTTTTCAGTTGCAAACTCCATTCCATACATATATATGGGGAGGTAAAAGCTCCAACTCGGTTTTACAGTGAAAACTGCAGGAACTTCAAACCGGCACTAGGAAAGAGACTGAGAAAGCAGAGAAAAAGTGTCTCCTGCAACCCGTTCCCTTGGTGCTAGATGAACGAACGTCTCTCCACTTGCTCAGTTCTGAGAGATAAGTGTGTGTGAAAGCCGTCCTTCAACTAGCTTGTTGGGAACACAAAGTTTCTTTTCAGTTGCAAACTCCATTCCATACATATATATGGGGAGGTACTAGCTCCAACTCTGTTTTACAGTGAAAACTGCAGGAACTTCAAACCGGCTCTAGGAAACAGACTGAGAAAGCAGAGAAAAAGTGTCTCCTGCAACCCGTTCCCTTGGTGCTAGATGAACGAACGTCTCTCCACTTGCTCAGTTCTGAGAGATAAGTGTGTGTGAAAGCCGTTCTTCAACTAGCTTGTTGGGAACACAAAGTTTCTTTTCACTTGCAAACTCCATTCCATACATATATATGGGGAGGTACTAGCTCAAACTCGGTTTTACAGTGAAAACTGCAGGAACTTCAAACCGGCACTAGGAAACAGACTGAGAAAACAGAGAAAAAGTGTCTCCTGCAACCCGTTCCCTTGTTGCTAGATGAACGAACGTCTCTCCACTTGCTCAGTTCTGAGAGATAAGTGTGTGTGAAAGCCGTCCTTCACCTAACTTGTTGGGAACACAAAGTTTCTTTTCAGTTGCAAACTCCATTCCATACATATATATGGGGAGGTACGAGCTCCAACTCTGTTTTACACTGAAAACTGCAGGAACTTCAAACCGGCACTAGGAAACAGACTGAGAAAGCCGAGAAAAAGTGTCCCCTGCAAACCGTTCCCTTGGTGATAGATGAACGAACGTCTCTCCACTTGCTCAGTTCTGATAGATAAGTGTGTGTGAAAGCCGTCTTTCAACTAGCTTGTTGGGAACACAAAGTTTCTTTTCATTTGCAAACTCCAATCCATCCATATCTATGGGGAGGTACCAGCTCCAATTCGATTTTACAGTGAAAACTGCAGGAAATTCAAACCGGCACTAGGAAACAGACTGAGAAAACAGAGAAAAAGTGTCTCCTGCAACCCGTTCCATTGGTGCTAAATGAACGAACGTCTCTCCACTTGCTCAGTTCTGAGAGATAAGTGTGTGTGAAAGCCGTCCTTCACCTAGCTTGTTGGGAACACAAAGTTTCTTTTCAGTTGCAAACTCCACTCCATCCATATATATGGGGAGGTACTAGCTCCAAAACGGTTTGACAGTGAAAACTGCAGGAACCTCAAACCGTCACTAGGAAACAGACTGAGAAAACAGAGAAAAAGTGTCTCCTGCAACCCGTTCCCTTGGTGCTAGATGAACGAACGTCTCTCCACTTGCTCAGTTCTGAGAGATAAGTGTGTGTGAAAGCCGTCCTTCACCTAGCTTGTTGGGAACACAAAGTTTCTTTTCAGTTGCAAACTCCACTCCATCCATATATATGGGGAGGTACTAGCTCCAAAACGGTTTGACAGTGAAAACTGCAGGAACCTCAAACCGGCACTAGGAAACAGACTGAGAAAACAGAGAATAAGTGTCTCCTGCAACCCGTTCACTTGGTGCTAGATGAACGAACGTCTCTCCACTTGCTCAGTTCTCAGAGATAAGTGTGTGTGAAAGCCGTCCTTCACTTAGATTGTTGGGAACACAAAGTTTCTTTTCAGTTGCTAACTCCATTCCATACATATATATGGGGAGGTACTAGCTCAAACTCGGTTTTACAGTGAAAACTGCAGGAACTTCAAACCGGCACTAGGAAACAGACTGAGAAAACAGAGAAAAAGTGTCTCCTGCAACCCGTTCCCTTGGTACTAGATGAACGAACGTCTCTCCACTTGCTCAGTTCTGAGAGATAAGTGTGTGTGAAAGCCGTCCTTCACCTAGCTTGTTGGGAACACAAAGTTTCTTTTCAGTTGCAAACTCCATTCCATACATATATATGGGGAGGTACTAGCTCAAACTCGGTTTTACAGTGAAAACTGCAGGAACTTCTAATCGGCACTAGGAAACAGACTGAGAAAACAGAGAAAAACTGTCTCCTGCAACCCGTTCCCTTGGTGCTAGATGAACGAACGTCTCTCCACTTGCTCAGTTCTGAGAGATAAGTGTGTGTGAATGCCGTCCTTCACCTAGCTTGTTGGGAACACAAAGATTCTTTTCAGTTGCAAACCCTATTCCATACATATATATGGGTAGGTATTAGCTCCAACTCTGTTTTACAGTGAAAACTGCAGGAACTTCAAACCGGCACTAGGAAACAGACTGAGAAAACAGAGAAAAAGTGTCTCCTGCAACCCGTTCCCTTGGTGCTAGATGAACGAACGTCTCTCCACTTGCTCAGTTCTGAGAGATAAGTGTGTGTGAAAGCCGTCCTTCACCTAGCTTGTTGGGAACACAAAGTTTCTTTTCAGTTGCAAACTCCACTCCATCCATATATATGGGGAGGTACAAGCTCCAACTCGGTTTTACAGTGAAAACTGCAGGAACCTCAAACCGGCACTAGGAAACAGACTGAGAAAACAGAGAAAAAGTGTCTCCTGCAACCCGTTCCCTTGGTGCTAGATGAACGAACGTCTCTCCACTTGCTCAGTTCTGAGAGATAAGTGTGTGTGAAAGCCGTCCTTCACCTAGCTTGTTGGGAACACAAAGTTTCTTTTCAGTTGCAAACTCCACTCCATCCATATATATGGGGAGGTACAAGCTCCAACTCGGTTTTACAGTGAAAACTGCAGGAACCTCAAACCGGCACTAGGAAACAGACTGAGAAAACAGAGAAAAAGTGTCTCCTGCAACCCGTTCCCTTGGTGCTAGATGAACGAACGTCTCTCCACTTGCTCAGTTCTGAGAGATAAGTGTGTGTGAAAGCCGTCCTTCACCTAGATTGTTGGGAACACAAAGTTTCTTTTCAGTTGCAAACTCCATTCCATACATATATATGGGGAGGTACTAGCTCAAACTCGGTTTTACAGTGAAAACTGCAGGAACATCAAACCGGCACTAGGTAACAGACTGAGAAAACAGAGAAAAAGTGTCTCCTGCAACCCGTTCCCTTGGTGCTAGATGAACGAACGTCTCTCCACTTGCTCAGTTCTGAGAGATAAGTGTGTGTGAAAGCCGTCCTTCACCTAGCTTGTTGGGAACACAAAGTTTCTTTTCAGTTGCAAACTCCATTTCATACATATATATGGGGAGGTACAAGCTCCAACTCGGTTTTACAGTGAAAACTGCAGGAACTTCAAACCGGCACTAGGAAACAGACTGAGAAAGCAGAGAAAAAGTGTCTCCTGCAACCCGTTCCCTTGGTGCTAGATGAACGAACGTCTCTCCACTTGCTCAGTTCTGAGAGATAAGTGTGTGTGAAAGCCGTCGTTCACCTAGATTGTTGGGAACACAAAGTTTCTTTTCAGTTGCAAATTCCATTCCATACATATATATGGGGAGGTACTAGCTCAAACTCGGTTTTACAGTGAAAACTGCAGGAACATCAAACCGGCACTAGGAAACAGACTGAGAAAACAGAGAAAAAGTGTCTCCTGCAACCCGTTCCCTTGGTGCTAGATGAACGAACGTCTCTCCACTTGCTCAGTTCTGAGAGATAAGTGTGTGTGAAAGCCGTCCTTCACCTAGCTTGTTGGGAACACAAAGTTTCTTTTCAGTTGCAAACTCCATTTCATACATATATATGGGGAGGTACAAGCTCCAACTCGGTTTTACAGTGAAAACTGCAGGAACTTCAAACCGGCACTAGGAAACAGACTGAGAAAGCAGAGAAAAAGTGTCTCCTGCAACCCGTTCCCTTGGTTTTAGATGAACGAACGTCTCTCCACTTGCTTAGTTCTGAGAGATAAGTATGTGTGAAAGCCGTCCTTCAACTAGCTTGTTGGGAACACAAAGTTTCTCTTCAGTTGCAAACTCCACTCCATCAATATCTATGGGGAGGTACCAGCTCCAATTCGGTTTTACAGTGAAAACAGCTGGAACTTCAAAACGGCACTAGGAAACAGACTGAGAAAGCAGAGAAAAAGTGTCTCCTGCAACCCGTTCCTTTGGTGCTAAATGAACGAACGTCTCTCCACTTGCTCAGTTCTGAGAGATAAGTGTGTATGAGAGCCGCCCTTCACCTAGCTTAATGGGAACACAAAGTTTCTTTTCAGTTGCAAACTCCATTCCATACATATATATGGGGAGGTAAAAGCTCCAACTCGGTTTTACAGTGAAAACTGCAGGAAATTCAAACTGGCACTAGGAAACAGACTGAGAAAGCAGAGAAAAAGTGTCTCCTGCAACCCGTTCCCTTGGTGCTAGATGAACGAACGTCTCTCCACTTGCTCAGTTGTGAGAGATAAGTGTGTGTGAAAGCCGTCCTTCAACTAGCTTGTTGGGAACACAAAGTTTCTTTTCAGTTGCAAACTCCATTCCATACATATATATGGGGAGGTACTAGCTCCAACTCTGTTTTACAGTGAAAACTGCAGGAAATTCAAACTGGCACTAGGAAACAGACTGAGAAAGCAGAGAAAAAGTGTCTCCTGCAACCCGTTCCCTTGGTGCTAGATGAACGAACGTCTCTCCACTTGCTCAGTTCTGAGAGAAAAGTGTGTGTGAAAGCCGTCCTTCAACTAGCTTGTTGGGAACACAAAGTTTCTTTTCAGTTGCAAACTCCATTCCATACATATATATGGGGAGGTACTAGCTCAAACTCGGTTTTACAGTGAAAACTGCAGGAAATTCAAACCGGCACTAGGAAACAGACTGAGAAAACAGAGAAAAAGTGTCTCCTGCAACCCGTTCCCTTGGTGCTAGATGAACGAACGTCTCTCCATTTGCTCAGTTCTGAGAGATAATTGTGTGTGAAAGCCGTCCTTCACCTAGCTTGTTGGGAACACAAAGTTTCTTTTCAGTTGCAAACTCCATTCCATAGATATATATGGGGAGGTACTAGCTCAAACACGGTTTTACAGTGAAAACTGCAGGAACTTCAAACCGGCACTAGGAAACAGACTGAGAAAGCAGAGAAAAAGTGTCTCCTGCAACCCGTTCCCTTGGTGCTAGATGAACGAACGTCTCTCCACTTGCTCAGTTCTGAGAGATAAGTGTGTGTGAAAGCCGTCCTTCAAATAGCTTGTTGGGAACACAAAGTTTCTTTTCAGTTGCAAACTCTATTCCGTACATATATATGGGGAGGTACAAGCTCCAACTCGGTTTTACAGTGAAAACTGCAGGAACTTCAAACCGGCACTAGGAAACAGACTGAGAAAGCAGAGAAAAAGTGTCTCCTGCAAACCGTTCCCTTGGATTTAGATGAACGAACGTCTCTCCACTTGCTTAGTTCTGAGAGATAAGTATGTGTGAAAGCCGTCCTTCAACTAGCTTGTTGGGAACACAAAGTTTCTCTTCAGTTGCAAACTCAACTCCATCAATATCTATGGGGAGGTACCAGCTCCAATTCGGTTTACCGTGAAAAATGCAGGAACTTCAAAACGGCACTAGGAAACAGACTGAGAAAGCAGAGAAAAACTGTCTCCTGCAAACCGTTCCCTTGGTGCTAGATGAACGAACGTCTCTCCACTTGCTCAGTTCTGAGAGATAAGTGTGTGTGAGAGCCGTCCTTCACCTAGCTCGATGGGAACACAAAGTTTCTTTTCAGTTGCAAACTCCATTCCATACATATATATGGGGAGGTAAAAGCTCCAACTCGGTTTTACAGTGAAAACTCCAGGAACTTCAAACCGACACTAGGAAACAGACTGAGAAAGCAGAGAAAAAGTGTCTCCTGCAACCCGTTCCCCTGGTGCTAGATGAACGAACGTCTCTCCACTTGCTCACTTCTGAGAGATAAGTGTGTGGGAAAGCCGTCCTTCACCTAGCTTGTTGGGAACACAAAGTTTCTTTTCAGTTGCTAACTCCATTCCATACATATATATGGGGAGGTACTAGCTCCAACTCTGTTTTACAGTGAAAACTGCAGGAACTTCAAACCGGCACTAGGAAACAGACTGAGAAAACAGAGAAAAAGTGTCTCCTGCAACCCGTTCCCTTGGTGCTAGATGAACGAACGTCTCTCCACTTGCTCAGTTCTGAGAGATAAGTGTGTGTGAAAGCCGTCCTTCACCTAGATTGTTGGGAACACAAAGTTTCTTTTCAGTTGCAAACTCCATTCCATACTTATATATGGGGAGGTACTAGCTGAAACTCGGTTTTACAGTGAAAACTGCACGAACTTCAAACCGGCACTACGAAACAGACTGAGAAAACAGAGAAAAAGTGTCTCCTGCAACCCGTTCCCTTGGTGCTAGATGAACGAACGTCTCTCCACTTGCTCAGTTCTGAGAGATAAGTGTGTGTGAAAGCCGTCCTTCACCTAGCTTGTTGGGAACACAAAGTTTCTTTTCAGATGCAAACTCCATTCCATACATATATATGGGGAGGTACTAGCTCAAACTCGGTTTTACAGTGAAAACTGCAGGAACTTCAAACCGGCACTAGGAAACAGACTGAGAAAGCAGAGAAAAAGTGTCTCCTGCAACCCGTTCCCTTGGTTTTAGATGAACGAACGTCTCTCCACTTGCTTAGTTCTGAGAGATAAGTATGTGTGAAAGCCGTCCTTCAACTAGCTTGTTGGGAACACAAATATTCTCTTCAGTTGCAAACACCACTCCATCAATATCAATGGGGAGGTACCAGCTCCAATTCGGGTTTACAGTGAAAACTGCAGGAACTTCAAAACGGCACTAGGAAACAGACTGAGAAAGCAGAGAAAAAGTGTCTCCTGCAACCCGTTCCATTGGTGCTAGATGAACGAACGTCTCTCCACTTGCTCAGTTCTGAGAGATAAGTGTGTGTGAGAGCCGTCCTTCACCTAGCTTGATGGGAACACAAAGTTTCTTTTCAGTTGCAAACTCCATTCCATACATATATATGGGGAGGTAAAAGCTCCAACTCGGTTTTACAGTGAAAACTGCAGGAACTTCAAACCGACACTAGGAAACAAACTGAGAAAGCAGAGAAAAAGTGTCTCCTGCAACCCGTTCCCTTGGTGCTAGATGAACGAACGTCTCTCAACTTGCTCAGTTCTGAGAGATAAGTGTGTGTGAAAGCCGTCCTTCAACTAGCTTGTTGGGAACACAAAGTTTCTTTTCAGTTGCAAACTCCATTCCATACATATATATGGGGAGGTACTAGCTCCAACTCTGTTTTACAGTGAAAACTGCAGGAACTTCAAACCGGCTCTAGGAAACAGACTGGGAAAGCAGAGAAAAAGTGTCTCCTGCAACCCGTTCCCTTGGTGCTAGATGAACGAACGTCTCTCCACTTGCTCAGTTCTGAGAGATAAGTGTGTGTGAAAGCCGTCCTTCAACTAGCTTGTTGGGAACACAAAGTTTCTTTTCAGTTGCAAACTCCATTCCATACATATATATGGGGAGGTACTAGCTCAAACTCGGTTTTACAGTGAAAACTGCAGGAACTTCAAACCGGCACTAGGAAACAGACTGAGAAAAAAGAGAAAAAGTGTCTCCTGCAACCCGTTTCCTTGGTGCTAGATGAACGAACGTCTCTCCACTTGCTCAGTTCTGAGAGATAAGTGTGTGTGAAAGCCGTCCTTTAAATAGCTTGTTGGGAACACAAAGTTTCTTTTCAGTTGCAAACTCTATTCCGTACTTATATATGGGGAGGTACAAGCTCCAACTCGGTTTTACAGTGAAAACTGCAGGAACTTCAAACCGGCACTAGGAAACAGACTGAGAAAGCAGAGAAAAAGTGTCTCCTGCAAACCGTTCCCTTGGTTTTAGATGAACGAACGTCTCTCCACTTGCTCAGTTCTGAGAGATAAGTGTGTGTGAAAGCCGTCCTTCAACTAGCTTGTTGGGAACACAAAGTTTCTTTTCAGTTGCAAACTCCATTCCATACATATATATGGGGAGGTACTAGCTCAAACTCGGTTTTACAGTGAAAACTGCAGGAACTTCAAACCGGCACTAGGAAACAGACTGAGAAAACAGAGAAAAAGTGTCTCCTGCAACCCGTTTCCTTGGTGCTAGATGAACGAACGTCTCTCCACTTGCTCAGTTCTGAGAGATAAGTGTGTGTGAAAGCCGTCCTTTAAATAGCTTGTTGGGAACACAAAGTTTCTTTTCAGTTGCAAACTCTATTCCGTACTTATATATGGGGAGGTACAAGCTCCAACTCGGTTTTACAGTGAAAACTGCAGGAACTTCAAACCGGCACTAGGAAACAGACTGAGAAAGCAGAGAAAAAGTGTCTCCTGCAAACCGTTCCCTTGGTTTTAGATGAACGAACGTCTCTCCACTTGCTCAGTTCTGAGAGATAAGTGTGTGTGAAAGCCGTCCTTCACCTAGCTTGTTGGGAACACAAAGTTTCTTTTCAGTTGCAAACTCCATTCCATACATATATATGGGGAGGTACTAGCTCCAACTCTGTTTTACAGTGAAAACTGCAGGAAATTCAAACCGGCACTAGGAAACAGACTTAGAAAGCAGAGAAAAAGTGTCTCCTGCAACCCGTTCTCTTGGTGCTAGATGAACGAACGTCTCTCCACTTGCTCAGTTCTGAGAGATAAGTGTGTGTGAAAGCCGTCCTTCAACTAGCTTGTTGGGAACACAAAGTTTCTTTTCAGTTGCAAACTCCATTCCATACATATATATGGGGAGGTACTAGCTCAAACTCGGTTTTACAGTGAAAACTGCAGGAACTTCAAACCGGCACTAGGAAACAGACTGAGAAAACAGAGAAAAAGTGTCTCCTGCCACCCGTTCCCTTGGTGCTAGATGAACGAACGTCTCTCCACTTGCTCAGTTCTGAGAGATAAGTGTGTGTGAAAGCCGTCCTTCAACTAGCTTGTTGGGAACACAAAGTTTCTTTTCAGTTGCAAACTCCATTCCATACATATATATGGGGAGGTACTAGCTCAAACTCGGTTTTACAGTGAAAACTGCAGGAACTTCAAACCGGCATTAGGAAACAGACTGAGAAAACAGAGAAAAAGTGTCTCCTGCAACCCGTTCCCTTGGTGCTAGATGAAGGAACGTCTCTCCACTTGCTCAGTTCTGAGAGATAAGTGTGAGTGAAAGCCGTCCTTCACCTAGCTTGATGGGAACACAAAGTTTCTTTTCAGTTGCAAACTCCATTCCATACATATATATGGGTAGGTAGAAGCTCCAACTCGGTTTTACAGTGAAAACTGCAGGAACTTCAAACCGGCACTAGGAAACAGACTGAGAAAGCAGAGAAAATATGTCTCCTGCAACCCGTTCCTTTGGTGGTAGATGAACGAACTTCTCTCCACTTGCTCAGTTCTGAGAGTTAAGTGTGTGTGAAAGCCGTCCTTCAACTAGCTTGTTGGGAACACAAAGTTTCTTTTCAGTTGCAAACTCCATTCCATACATATATATGGGGAGGTACCAGCTCCAACTCGGTTTTACAGTGAAAACTGCAGGAACTTCAAACCGGCACTAGGAAACAGACTGAGAAAGCAGAGAATAAGTGTCCCCTGCAACCCGTTCCCTTGGTGCTAGATGAACGAACGTCTCTCCACTTGCTCAGTTCTGAGAGATAAGTGTGTGTGAAAGCAGTCCTTCACCTATCTTGTTGGGAACACAAAGTTTCTTTTCAGTTGCAAACTCCATTCCATACATATATATGGGGAGGTACTAGCTCCAACTCTGTTTTACAGTGAAAACTGCAGGAAATTCAAACTGGTACTAGGAAACAGACTGAGAAAGCAGAGAAAAAGTGTCTCCTGCAACCCGTTCCCTTGGTGCTAGATGAACGAACGTCTCTCCACTTGCTCAGTTCTGAGAGATAAGTGTGTGTGAAAGCCGTCCTTCAACTAGCTTGTTGGGAACACAAAGTTTCTTTTCAGTTGCAAACTCCATTCCATACATATATATAGGGGAGGTACTAGCTCAAACTCGGTTTTACAGTGAAAACTGCAGGAACTTCAAACCGGCACTAGGAAACAGACTGAGAAAACAGAGAAAAAGTTTCTCCTGCAACCCGTTCCCTTGGTGCTAGATGAAGGAACGTCTCTCCACTTGCTCAGTTCTGAGAGATAAGTGTGTGTGAAAGCCGCCCTTCACCTAGCTTGATGGGAACACAAAGTTTCTTTTCAGTTGCAAACTCCATTCCATACATATATATGGGGAGGTAGAATCTCCAACTAGGTTTTACAGTGAAAACTGCAGGAACTTCAAACCGGCACTAGGAAACAGACTGAGAAAGCAGAGAAAATATGTCTCCTGCAACCCGTTCCTTTGGTGGTAGATGAACGAACTTCTCTCCAATTGCTCAGTTCTGAGAGTTAAGTGTGTGTGAAAGCCGTCCTTCAACTAGCTTGTTGGGAACACAAAGTTTCTTTTCAGTTGCAAACTCCATTCCATACATATATATGGGGAGGTAAAAGCTCCAACTCGGTTTTACTGTGAAAACTGCAGGAACTTCAAACCGGCACTAGGAAACAGACAAGAGACAGCAGAGAATAAGTGTCCCTTGCAAACCGTTCCCTTGGTGATAGATGAACGAACGTCTCTCCACTTGCTCAGTTCTGATAGATAAGTGTGTGTGAAAGCCGTCTTTCAACTAGCTTGTTGGGAACACAAAGTTTCTTTTCATTTGCAAACTCCAATCCATCCATATCTATGGGGAGGTACCAGCTCCAATTCGATTTTACAGTGAAAACTGCAGGAAGTTCAAACCGGCACTAGGAAACAGACTGAGAAAACAGAGAAAAAGTGTCTCCTGCAACCCGTTCCATTGGTGCTAAATGAAAGAACGTCTCTCCACTTGCTCACTTCTGAGAGATAAGTGTGTGTGAAAGCCGTCCTTCACCTAGCTTGTTGGGAACACAGAGTTTCTTTTCAGTTGCAAACTCCATTCCATACATATATATGGGGAGGTACTAGCTCAAACCCGGTTTTACAGTGAAAACTGCAGGAACTTCAAACCGGCACTAGGAAACAGACTGAGAAAACAGAGAAAAAGTGTCTCCTGCAACCCGTTTCCTTGGTGCTAGATGAACGAACGTCTCTCCACTTGCTCAGTTCTGAGAGATAAGTGTGTGTGAAAGCCGTCCTTTAAATAGCTTGTTGGGAACACAAAGTTTCTTTTCAGTTGCAAACTCTATTCCGTACTTATATATGGGGAGGTACAAGCTCCAACTCGGTTTTACAGTGAAAACTGCAGGAACTTCAAACCGGCACTAGGAAACAGACTGAGAAAGCAGAGAAAAAGTGTCTCCTGCAAACCGTTCCCTTGGTTTTAGATGAACGAACGTCTCTCCACTTGCTCAGTTCTGAGAGATAAGTGTGTGTGAAAGCCGTCCTTCACCTAGCTTGTTGGGAACACAAAGTTTCTTTTCAGTTGCAAACTCCATTCCATACATATATATGGGGAGGTACTAGCTCCAACTCTGTTTTACAGTGAAAACTGCAGGAAATTCAAACCGGCACTAGGAAACAGACTTAGAAAGCAGAGAAAAAGTGTCTCCTGCAACCCGTTCTCTTGGTGCTAGATGAACGAACGTCTCTCCACTTGCTCAGTTCTGAGAGATAAGTGTGTGTGAAAGCCGTCCTTCAACTAGCTTGTTGGGAACACAAAGTTTCTTTTCAGTTGCAAACCCCATTCCATACATATATATGGGGAGGTACTAGCTCAAACTCGGTTTTACAGTGAAAACTGCAGGAACTTCAAACCGGCACTAGGAAACAGACTGAGAAAACAGAGAAAAAGTGTCTCCTGCAACCCGTTCCCTTGGTGCTAGATGAACGAACGTCTCTCCACTTGCTCAGTTCTGAGAGATAAGTGTGTGTGAAAGCCGTCCTTCAACTAGCTTGTTGGGAACACAAAGTTTCTTTTCAGTTGCAAACTCCATTCCATACATATATATGGGGAGGTACAAGCTCCAACTCGGTTTTACAGTGAAAACTGCAGGAACTTCAAACCGGCACTAGGAAACAGACTGAGAAAGCAGAGAATAAGTGTCTCCTGCAACCCGTTCCCTTGGTGCTAGATGAACGAACGTCTCTCCACTTGCTCAGTTCTGAGAGATAAGTGTGTGTGAAAGCCGTCCTTCACCTAGCTTGTTGGGAACACAAAGTTTCTTTTCAGTTGCAAACTCCATTCCATACATATATATGGGGAGGTACTAGCTCCAACTCTGTTTTACAGTGAAAACTGCAGGAAATTCAAACCGGCACTAGGAAACAGACTTAGAAAGCAGAGAAAAAGTGTCTCCTGCAACCCGTTCTCTTGGTGCTAGATGAACGAACGTCTCTCCACTTGCTCAGTTCTGAGAGATAAGTGTGTGTGAAAGCCGTCCTTCAACTAGCTTGTTGGGAACACAAAGTTTCTTTTCAGTTGCAAACCCCATTCCATACATATATATGGGGAGGTAAAAGCTCCAACTCGGTTTTACTGTGAAAACTGCAGGAACTTCAAACCGGCACTAGGAAACAGACAAGAGACAGCAGAGAATAAGTGTCCCTTGCAAACCGTTCCCTTGGTGATAGATGAACGAACGTCTCTCCACTTGCTCAGTTCTGATAGATAAGTGTGTGTGAAAGCCGTCTTTCAACTAGCTTGTTGGGAACACAAAGTTTCTTTTCATTTGCAAACTCCAATCCATCCATATCTATGGGGAGGTACCAGCTCCAATTCGATTTTACAGTGAAAACTGCAGGAAGTTCAAACCGGCACTAGGAAACAGACTGAGAAAACAGAGAAAAAGTGTCTCCTGCAACCCGTTCCATTGGTGCTAAATGAAAGAACGTCTCTCCACTTGCTCACTTCTGAGAGATAAGTGTGTGTGAAAGCCGTCCTTCACCTAGCTTGTTGGGAACACAGAGTTTCTTTTCAGTTGCAAACTCCATTCCATACATATATATGGGGAGGTACTAGCTCAAACCCGGTTTTACAGTGAAAACTGCAGGAACTTCAAACCGGCACTAGGAAACAGACTGAGAAAACAGAGAAAAAGTGTCTCCTGCAACCCGTTTCCTTGGTGCTAGATGAACGAACGTCTCTCCACTTGCTCAGTTCTGAGAGATAAGTGTGTGTGAAAGCCGTCCTTTAAATAGCTTGTTGGGAACACAAAGTTTCTTTTCAGTTGCAAACTCTATTCCGTACTTATATATGGGGAGGTACAAGCTCCAACTCGGTTTTACAGTGAAAACTGCAGGAACTTCAAACCGGCACTAGGAAACAGACTGAGAAAGCAGAGAAAAAGTGTCTCCTGCAAACCGTTCCCTTGGTTTTAGATGAACGAACGTCTCTCCACTTGCTCAGTTCTGAGAGATAAGTGTGTGTGAAAGCCGTCCTTCACCTAGCTTGTTGGGAACACAAAGTTTCTTTTCAGTTGCAAACTCCATTCCATACATATATATGGGGAGGTACTAGCTCCAACTCTGTTTTACAGTGAAAACTGCAGGAAATTCAAACCGGCACTAGGAAACAGACTTAGAAAGCAGAGAAAAAGTGTCTCCTGCAACCCGTTCTCTTGGTGCTAGATGAACGAACGTCTCTCCACTTGCTCAGTTCTGAGAGATAAGTGTGTGTGAAAGCCGTCCTTCAACTAGCTTGTTGGGAACACAAAGTTTCTTTTCAGTTGCAAACCCCATTCCATACATATATATGGGGAGGTACTAGCTCAAACTCGGTTTTACAGTGAAAACTGCAGGAACTTCAAACCGGCACTAGGAAACAGACTGAGAAAACAGAGAAAAAGTGTCTCCTGCAACCCGTTCCCTTGGTGCTAGATGAACGAACGTCTCTCCACTTGCTCAGTTCTGAGAGATAAGTGTGTGTGAAAGCCGTCCTTCAACTAGCTTGTTGGGAACACAAAGTTTCTTTTCAGTTGCAAACTCCATTCCATACATATATATGGGGAGGTACAAGCTCCAACTCGGTTTTACAGTGAAAACTGCAGGAACTTCAAACCGGCACTAGGAAACAGACTGAGAAAGCAGAGAATAAGTGTCTCCTGCAACCCGTTCCCTTGGTGCTAGATGAACGAACGTCTCTCCACTTGCTCAGTTCTGAGAGATAAGTGTGTGTGAAAGCCGTCCTTCACCTAGCTTGTTGGGAACACAAAGTTTCTTTTCAGTTGCAAACTCCATTCCATACATATATATGGGGAGGTACTAGCTCCAACTCTGTTTTACAGTGAAAACTGCAGGAAATTCAAACCGGCACTAGGAAACAGACTTAGAAAGCAGAGAAAAAGTGTCTCCTGCAACCCGTTCTCTTGGTGCTAGATGAACGAACGTCTCTCCACTTGCTCAGTTCTGAGAGATAAGTGTGTGTGAAAGCCGTCCTTCAACTAGCTTGTTGGGAAAACAAAGTTTCTTTTCAGTTGCAAACTCCATTCCATACATATATATGGGGAGGTACTAGCTCAAACTCGGTTTTACAGTGAAAACTGCAGGAACTTCAAACCGGCACTAGGAAACAGACTGAGAAAACAGAGAAAAAGTGTCTCCTGCAACCCGTTCCCTTGGTGCTAGATGAACGAACGTCTCTCCACTTGCTCAGTTCTGAGAGATAAGTGTGTGTGAAAGCCGTCCTTCAACTAGCTTGTTGGGAACACAAAGTTTCTTTTCAGTTGCAAACCCCATTCCATACATATATATGGGGAGGTACTAGCTCAAACTCGGTTTTACAGTGAAAACTGCAGGAACTTCAAACCGGCACTAGGAAACAGACTGAGAAAGCAGAGAAAAAGTGTCTCCTGCAACCCGTTCCCTTGGTGCTAGATGAAGGAACGTCTCTCCACTTGCTCAGTTCTGAGAGATAAGTGTGTGTGAAAGCCGTCCTTCACCTAGCTTGATGGGAACACAAAGTTTCTTTTCAGTTGCAAACTCCATTCCATACATATATATGGGTAGGTAGAAGCTCCAACTCGGTTTTACAGTGAAAACTGCAGGAACTTCAAACCGGCACTAGGAAACAGACTGAGAAAGCAGAGAAAATATGTCTCCTGCAACCCGTTCCTTTGGTGGTAGATGAACGAACTTCTCTCCACTTGCTCAGTTCTGAGAGTTAAGTGTGTGTGAAAGCCGTCCTTCAACTAGCTTGTTGGGAACACAAAGTTTCTTTTCAGTTGCAAACTCCATTCCATACATATATATGGGGAGGTACAAGCTCCAACTCGGTTTTACAGTGAAAACTGCAGGAACTTCAAACCGGCACTAGGAAACAGACTGAGAAAGCAGAGAATAAGTGTCTCCTGCAACCCGTTCCCTTGGTGCTAGATGAACGAACGTCTCTCCACTTGCTCAGTTCTGAGAGATAAGTGTGTGTGAAAGCCGTCCTTCACCTAGCTTGTTGGGAACACAAAGTTTCTTTTCAGTTGCAAACTCCATTCCATACATATATATGGGGAGGTACTAGCTCCAACTCTGTTTTACAGTGAAAACTGCAGGAACTTCAAACTGGTACTAGGAAACAGACTGAGAAAGCAGAGAAAAAGTGTCTCCTGCAACCCGTTCCCTTGGTGCTAGATGAACGAACGTCTCTCCACTTGCTCAGTTCTGAGAGATAAGTGTGTGTGAAAGCCGTCCTTCAACTAGCTTGTTGGGAACACAAAGTTTCTTTTCAGTTGCAAACTCCATTCCATACATATATATAGGGGAGGTACTAGCTCAAACTCGGTTTTACAGTGAAAACTGCAGGAAATTCAAACCGGCACTAGGAAACAGCCTGAGAAAGCAGAGAATAAGTGTCTCCTGCAACCCGTTCCCTTGGTGCTAGATGAACGAACGTCTCTCCACTTGCTCAGTTCTGAGAGATAAGTGTGTGTGAAAGCCGTCCTTCACCTAGCTTGTTGGGAACACAAAGTTTCTTTTCAGTTGCAAACTCCATTCCATACATATATATGGGGAGGTACTAGCTCCAACTCTGTTTTACAGTGAAAACTGCAGGAAATTCAAACCGGCACTAGGAAACAGACTTAGAAAGCAGAGAAAAAGTGTCTCCTGCAACCCGTTCTCTTGGTGCTAGATGAACGAACGTCTCTCCACTTGCTCAGTTCTGAGAGATAAGTGTGTGTGAAAGCCGTCCTTCAACTAGCTTGTTGGGAAAACAAAGTTTCTTTTCAGTTGCAAACTCCATTCCATACATATATATGGGGAGGTACTAGCTCAAACTCGGTTTTACAGTGAAAACTGCAGGAACTTCAAACCGGCACTAGGAAACAGACTGAGAAAACAGAGAAAAAGTGTCTCCTGCAACCCGTTCCCTTGGTGCTAGATGAACGAACGTCTCTCCACTTGCTCAGTTCTGAGAGATAAGTGTGTGTGAAAGCCGTCCTTCAACTAGCTTGTTGGGAACACAAAGTTTCTTTTCAGTTGCAAACCCCATTCCATACATATATATGGGGAGGTACTAGCTCAAACTCGGTTTTACAGTGAAAACTGCAGGAACTTCAAACCGGCACTAGGAAACAGACTGAGAAAGCAGAGAAAAAGTGTCTCCTGCAACCCGTTCCCTTGGTGCTAGATGAAGGAACGTCTCTCCACTTGCTCAGTTCTGAGAGATAAGTGTGTGTGAAAGCCGTCCTTCACCTAGCTTGATGGGAACACAAAGTTTCTTTTCAGTTGCAAACTCCATTCCATACATATATATGGGTAGGTAGAAGCTCCAACTCGGTTTTACAGTGAAAACTGCAGGAACTTCAAACCGGCACTAGGAAACAGACTGAGAAAGCAGAGAAAATATGTCTCCTGCAACCCGTTCCTTTGGTGGTAGATGAACGAACTTCTCTCCACTTGCTCAGTTCTGAGAGTTAAGTGTGTGTGAAAGCCGTCCTTCAACTAGCTTGTTGGGAACACAAAGTTTCTTTTCAGTTGCAAACTCCATTCCATACATATATATGGGGAGGTACAAGCTCCAACTCGGTTTTACAGTGAAAACTGCAGGAACTTCAAACCGGCACTAGGAAACAGACTGAGAAAGCAGAGAATAAGTGTCTCCTGCAACCCGTTCCCTTGGTGCTAGATGAACGAACGTCTCTCCACTTGCTCAGTTCTGAGAGATAAGTGTGTGTGAAAGCCGTCCTTCACCTAGCTTGTTGGGAACACAAAGTTTCTTTTCAGTTGCAAACTCCATTCCATACATATATATTGGGAGGTACTAGCTCCAACTCTGTTTTACAGTGAAAACTGCAGGAACTTCAAACTGGTACTAGGAAACAGACTGAGAAAGCAGAGAAAAAGTGTCTCCTGCAACCCGTTCCCTTGGTGCTAGATGAACGAACGTCTCTCCACTTGCTCAGTTCTGAGAGATAAGTGTGTGTGAAAGCCGTCCTTCAACTAGCTTGTTGGGAACACAAAGTTTCTTTTCAGTTGCAAACTCCATTCCATACATATATATAGGGGAGGTACTAGCTCAAACTCGGTTTTACAGTGAAAACTGCAGGAACTTCAAACCGGCACTAGGAAACAGACTGAGAAAACAGAGAAAAAGTGTCTCCTGCAACCCGTTCCCTTGGTGCTAGATGAACGAACGTCTCTCCACTTGCTCAGTTCTGAGAGATAAGTGTGTGTGAAAGCCGTCCTTCACCTAGCTTGTTGGGAACACAAAGTTTCTTTTCAGTTGCAAACTCCATTCCATACATATATATGGGGAGGTACTAGCTCAAACTCGGTTTTACAGTGAAAACTGCAGGAACTTCAAACCGGCACTAGGAAACAGACTGAGAAACAGAGAAAAAGTTTCTCCTGCAACCCGTTCCCTTGGTGCTAGATGAAGGAACGTCTCTCCACTTGCTCAGTTCTGAGAGATAAGTGTGTGTGAAAGCCGCCCTTCACCTAGCTTGATGGGAACACAAAGTTTCTTTTCAGTTGCAAACTCCATTCCATACATATATATGGGGAGGTAGAAGCTCCAACTAGGTTTTACAGTGAAAACTGCAGGAACTTCAAACCGGCACTAGGAAACAGACTGAGAAAGCAGAGAAAATATGTCTCCTGCAACCCGTTCCTTTGGTGGTAGATGAACGAACTTCTCTCCAATTGCTCAGTTCTGAGAGTTAAGTGTGTGTGAAAGCCGTCCTTCAACTAGCTTGTTGGGAACACAAAGTTTCTTTTCAGTTGCAAACTCCATTCCATACATATATATGGGGAGGTAAAATCTCCAACTAGGTTTTACTGTGAAAACTGCAGGAACTTCAAACCGGCACTAGGAAACAGACAAGAGACAGCAGAGAATAAGTGTCCCTTGCAAACCGTTCCCTTGGTGATAGATGAACGAACGTCTCTCCACTTGCTCAGTTCTGATAGATAAGTGTGTGTGAAAGCCGTCCTTCACCTAGCTTGTTGGGAACACAAAGTTTCTTTTCATTTGCAAACTCCAATCCATCCATATCTATGGGGAGGTACCAGCTCCAATTCGATTTTACAGTGAAAACTGCAGGAAATTCAAACCGGCACTAGGAAACAGACTGAGAAAACAGAGAAAAAGTGTCTCCTGCAACCCGTTCCATTGGTGCTAAATGAAAGAACGTCTCTCCACTTGCTCACTTCTGAGAGATAAGTGTGTGTGAAAGCCGTCCTTCACCTAGCTTGTTGGGAACACAGGGTTTCTTTTCAGTTGCAAACTCCATTCCATACATATATTTGGGGAGGTTCTAGCTCCAACTCGGTGTGACAGTGAAAACTGCAGGAACTTCAAACCGGCAAGAGGAAACAGACTGAGAAAGCAGAGAAAAAGTTTCCCCTTCAACCCGTTCCCTTGGTGCTAGATGAACGAACGTCTCTCCACTTGCTCAGTTCTGAGAGATAAGTGTGTGTGAAAGCCGTCCTTCACCTAGCTTGTTGGGAACACAAAGTTTCTTTTCAGTTGCAAACTCCACTCCATCCATATATATGGGGAGGTACTAGCTCCAAAACGGTTTGACAGTGAAAACTGCAGGAACCTCAAACCGGCACTAGGAAACAGACTGAGAAAACAGAGAAAAAGTGTCTCCTGCAACCCGTTCCCTTGGTGCTAGATGAACGAACGTCTCTCCACTTGCTCAGTTCTGAGAGATAAGTGTGTGTGAAAGCCGTCCTTCAACTAGCTTGTTGGGAACACAAAGTTTCTTTTCAGTTGCAAACTCCATTCCATACATATATATGGGGAGGTACTAGCTCCAACTCGGTTTTACAGTGAAAACTGCAGGAACTTCAAACCGGCACTAGGAAACAGACTGAGAAAGCAGAGAATAAGTGTCTCTTAGAACCCGTTCCCTTGGTGCCACATGAACGAACGTCTCTCCACTTGCTCAGTTCTGAGAGATAAGTGTGTGTGAAAGCCGTCCTTCACCTAGCTTGTTGGGAACACAAAGTTTCTTTTCAGTTGCAAACTCCATTCCATACATATATATGGGGAGGTACTAGCTCCAACTAGGTTTTACAGTGAAAACTGCAGGAACTTCAAACCGGCACTAGGAAACAGTCTGAGAAAGCTGAGAAAAAGTGTCTCCTGCAACAGGTTCCCTTGGTTTTAGATGAACGAACGTCTCTCCACTTGCTTAGTTCTGAGAGATAATTATGTGTGAAAGCCGTCCTTCAACTAGCTTGTTGGGAACACAAAGTTTCTCTTCAGTTGCAAACTCCACTCCATCAATATCTATGGGGAGGTACCAGCTCCAATTCGGTTTTACAGTGAAAACTGCAGGAACTTCAAAACGGCACTAGGAAACAGACTGAGAAAGCAGAGAAAAAGTGTCTCCTGCAACCCGTTCCCTTGGTGCTAGATGAACGAACGTCTCTCCACTTGCTCAGTTTTGAGAGATAAGTGTGTGTGAGAGCCGTCCTTCACCTAGCTTGATGGGAACACAAAGTTTCTTTTCAGTTGCAAACTCCAGTCCATACATATATATGGGGAGGTAGAAGCTCCAACTCGGTTTTACAGTGAAAACTGCAGGAACTTCAAACCGGCACTAGGAAACAGACTGAGAAAACAGAGAAAAAGTGTCTCCTGCAACCCGTTCCCTTGTTGCTAGATGAACGAACGTCTCTCCACTTGCTCAGTTCTGAGAGATAAGTGTGTGTGAAAGCCGTCCTTCACTAGCTTGTTGGGAACACAAAGTTTCTTTTCAGTTGCAAACTCCATTCCATACATATATATGGGGAGGTACTAGCTCCAACGCGGTTTTACAGTGAAAACTGCAGGAAATTCCAACCGGCACTAGGAAACAGACTGAGAAATCTGAGAAAAAGTTTCTCCTGCAACCCGTTACCTTGGTGCTAGATGAACGAACGTCTCTCCACTTGCTCAGTTCTGAGAGATAAGTGTGTGTGAAAGCCGTCCTTCACATAGCTTGTTGGGAACACAAAGATTCTTTTCAGTTGCAAACTCCACTCCATCCATATATATGGGGAGGTATTAGCTCCAATTATGTTTTACAGTGAAAACTGCAGGAACTTCAAACCGGCACTAGGAAACAGACTGAGAATGCAGAGAAAAAGTGTCTCCTGAAACCCGTTCCCTTGGTGCTAGATGAACGAACGTCTCTCCACTTGCTCAGTTCTGAGAGATAAGTGTGTGTGAAAGCCGTCCTTCACCTAGCTTGTTGGGAACACAAAGTTTCTTTTCAGTGGCAAACTCCATTTCATACATATATATGGGGAGGTACTAGCTCCAACTCGGTTTGACTGTGAAAAATGCAGGAACTTCAAACCGGTACTAGGAAACAGACTGAGAAAGCAGAGAAAAAGTGTCTCCTGCAACCCGTTCCCTTGGTGTAGATGAACGAACGTCTCTCCACTTGCTCAGTTCTGAGAGATAAGTGTGTGTGAAAGCCGTCCTTCACCTAGCTTGTTGGGAACACAAAGTTTCTTTTCAGTTGCAAACTCCATTCCATACATATATATGGGGAGGTACTAGCTCAAACTCGGTTTTACAGTGAAAACTGCAGGAACTTCAAACCGGCACTAGGAAACAGACTGAGAAAACAGAGAAAAAGTGTCTCCTGCAACCCGTTTCCTTGGTGCTAGATGAACGAACGTCTCTCCACTTGCTCATTTCTGAGAGATAAGTGTGTGTGAAAGCCGTCCTTTAAATAGCTTGTTGGGAACACAAAGTTTCTTTTCAGTTGCAAACTCTATTCCGTACTTATATATGGGGAGGTACAAGCTCCAACTCGGTTTTATAGTGAAAACTGCAGGAACTTCAAACCGGCACTAGGAAACAGACTGAGAAAGCAGAGAAAAAGTGTCTCCTGCAAACCGTTCCCTTGGTTTTAGATGAACGAACGTCTCTCCACTTGCTCAGTTCTGAGAGATAAGTGTGTGTGAAAGCCGTCCTTCACCTAGCTTGTTGGGAACACAAAGTTTCTTTTCAGTTGCAAACTCCATTCCATACATATATATGGGGAGGTACTAGCTCCAACTCTGTTTTACAGTGAAAACTGCAGGAAATTCAAACCGGCACTAGGAAACAGACTTAGAAAGCAGAGAAAAAGTGTCTCCTGCAACCCGTTCTCTTGGTGCTAGATGAACGAACGTCTCTCCACTTGCTCAGTTCTGAGAGATAAGTGTGTGTGAAAGCCGTCCTTCAACTAGCTTGTTGGGAACACAAAGTTTCTTTTCAGTTGCAAACTCCATTCCATACATATATATGGGGAGGTACTAGCTCAAACTCGGTTTTACAGTGAAAACTGCAGGAACTTCAAACCGGCACTAGGAAACAGACTGAGAAAACAGAGAAAAAGTGTCTCCTGCAACCCGTTCCCTTGGTGCTAGATGAACGAACGTCTCTCCACTTGCTCAGTTCTGAGAGATAAGTGTGTGTGAAAGCCGTCCTTCACCTAGCTTGTTGGGAACACAAAGTTTCTTTTCAGTTGCAAACTCCATTCCATACATATATATGGGGAGGTAGAAGCTCCAACTAGGTTTTACAGTGAAAACTGCAGGAACTTCAAACCGACACTAGGAAACAGACTGAGAAAGCAGAGAAAAAGTGTCTCCTGCAACCCGTTCCCTTGGTGCTAGATGAACGAACGTCTCTCCACTTGCTCAGTTCTGAGAGATAAGTGTGTGTGAAAGCCGTCCTTCAACTAGCTTGTTGGGAACACAAAGTTTCTTTTCAGTTGCAAACTCCATTCCATACATATATATGGGGAGGTACTAGCTCCAACTAGGTTTTACAGTGAAAACTGCAGGAACTTCAAACCGGCTCTAGGAAACAGACTGAGAAAGCAGAGAAAAAGTGTCTCCTGCAACCCGTTCCCTTGGTGCTAGATGAACGAACGTCTCTCCACTTGCTCAGTTCTGAGAGATAAGTGTGTGTGAAAGCCGTCCTTCAACTAGCTTGTTGGGAACACAAAGTTTCTTTTCAGTTGCAAACTCCATTCCATACATATATATGGGGAGGTACTAGCTCAAACTCGGTTTTACAGTGAAAACTGCAGGAACTTCAAACCGGCACTAGGAAACAGACTGAGAAAACAGAGAAAAAGTGTCTCCTGCAACCCGTTTCCTTGGTGCTAGATGAACGAACGTCTCTCCACTTGCTCAGTTCTGAGAGATAAGTGTGTGTGAAAGCCGTCCTTTAAATAGCTTGTTGGGAACACAAAGTTTCTTTTCAGTTGCAAACTCTATTCCGTACTTATATATGGGGAGGTACAAGCTCCAACTCGGTTTTACAGTGAAAACTGCAGGAACTTCAAACCGGCACTAGGAAACAGACTGAGAAAGCAGAGAAAAAGTGTCTCCAGCAAACCGTTCCCTTGGTGCTAGATGAACGAACGTCTCTCCACTTGCTCAGTTCTGAGAGATAAGTGTGTGTGAAAGCCGTCCTTCACCTAGCTTGTTGGGAACACAAAGTTTCTTTTCAGTTGCAAACTCCATTCCATACATATATATGGGGAGGTACTAGCTCCAACTCTGTTTTACAGTGAAAACTGCAGGAAATTCAAACCGGCACTAGGAAACAGACTTAGAAAGCAGAGAAAAAGTGTCTCCTGCAACCCGTTCTCTTGGTTTAGATGAACGAACGTCTCTCCACTTGCTCAGTTCTGAGAGATAAGTGTGTGTGAAAGCCGTCCTTCAACTAGCTTGTTGGGAACACAAAGTTTCTTTTCAGTTGCAAACTCCATTCCATACATATATATGGGGAGGTACTAGCTCAAACTCGGTTTTACAGTGAAAACTGCAGGAACTTCAAACCGGCACTAGGAAACAGACTGAGAAAACAGAGAAAAAGTGTCTCCTGCAACCCGTTCCCTTGGTGCTAGATGAACGAACGTCTCTCCACTTGCTCAGTTCTGAGAGATAAGTGTGTGTGAAAGCCGTCCTTCACCTAGCTTGTTGGGAACACAAAGTTTCTTTTCAGTTGCAAGCTCCATTCCATACATATATATGGGGAGGTAGAAGCTCCAACTCGGTTTTACAGTGAAAACTGCAGGAACTTCAAACCGGCACTAGGAAACAGACTGAGAAAGCAGAGAAAATATGTCTCCTGCAACCCGTTCCTTTGGTGGTAGATGAACGAACTTCTCTCCACTTGCTCAGTTCTGAGAGTTAAGTGTGTGTGAAAGCCGTCCTTCAACTAGCTTGTTGGGAACACAAAGTTTCTTTTCAGTTGCAAACTCCATTCCATACATATATATGGGGAGGTACTAGCTCAAACTCAGTTTTACAGTGAAAACTGCAGGAACTTCAAACCGGCACTAGGAAACAGACTGAGAAAACAGAGAAAAAGTGCCTCCTGCAACCCGTTCCCTTGGTGCTAGATGAACGAACGTCTCTCCACTTGCTCAGTTCTGAGAGATAAGTGTGTGTGAAAGCCGTCCTTCACCTAGCTTGATGGGAACACAAAGTTTCTTTTCAGTTGCAAACTCCATTCCGTACATATATATGGGGAGGTAGAAGCTCCAACTCGGTTTTACAGTGAAAACTGCAGGAACTTCAAACCGGCACTAGGAAACAGACTGAGAAAGCAGAGAAAATATGTCTCCTGCAACCCATTCCTTTGGTGGTAGATGAACGAACTTCTCTCCACTTGCTCAGTTCTGAGAGTTAAGTGTGTGTGAAAGCCGTCCTTCAACTAGCTTGTTGGGAACACAAAGTTTCTTTTCAGTTGCAAACTCCATTCCATACATATATATGGGGAGGTACAAGCTCCAACTCGGTTTTACAGTGAAAACTGCAGGAACTTCAAACCGGCACTAGGAAACAGACTGAGAAAGCAGAGAATAAGTGTCTCCTGCAACCCGTTCCCTTGGTGCTAGATGAACGAACGTCTCTCCACTTGCTCAGTTCTGAGAGATAAGTGTGTGTGAAAGCCGTCCTTCACCTAGCTTGTTGGGAACACAAAGTTTCTTTTCAGTTGCAAACTCCACTCCATCCATATATATGGGGAGGTACTAGCTCCAACTCTGTTTTACAGTGAAAACTGCAGGAACTTCAAACTGGTACTAGGAAACAGACTGAGAAAGCAGAGAAAAAGTGTCTCCTGCAACCCGTTCCCTTGGTGCTAGATGAACGAACGTCTCTCCACTTGCTCAGTTCTGAGAGATAAGTGTGTGTGAAAGCCGTCCTTCAACTAGCTTGTTGGGAACACAAAGTTTCTTTTCAGTTGCAAACTCCATTCCATACATATATATAGGGGAGGTACTAGCTCAAACTCGGTTTTACAGTGAAAACTGCAGGAACTTCAAACCGGCACTAGGAAACAGACTGAGAAAACAGAGAAAAAGTGTCTCCTGCAACCCGTTCCCTTGGTGCTAAATGAACGATCGTCTCTCCACTTGCTCAGTTCTGAGAGATAAGTGTGTGTGAAAGCCGTCCTTCACCTAGCTTGTTGGGAACACAAAGTTTCTTTTCAGTTGCAAACTCCATTCCATACATATATATGGGGAGGTACTAGCTCAAACTCGGTTTTACAGTGAAAACTGCAGGAACTTCAAACCGGCACTAGGAAACAGACTGAGAAAACAGAGAAAAAGTTTCTCCTGCAACCCGTTCCCTTGGTGCTAGATGAAGGAACGTCTCTCCACTTGCTCAGTTCTGAGAGATAAGTGTGTGTGAAAGCCGCCCTTCACCTAGCTTGATGGGAACACAAAGTTTCTTTTCAGTTGCAAACTCCATTCCATACATATATATGGGGAGGTAGAAGCTCCAACTAGGTTTTACAGTGAAAACTGCAGGAACTTCAAACCGGCACTAGGAAACAGACTGAGAAGTCAGAGAAAATATGTCTCCTGCAACCCGTTCCTTTGGTGGTAGATGAACGAACTTCTCTCCAATTGCTCAGTTCTGAGAGTTAAGTGTGTGTGAAAGCCGTCCTTCAACTAGCTTGTTGGGAACACAAAGTTTCTTTTCAGTTGCAAACTCCATTCCATACATATATATGGGGAGGTACAAGCTCCAACTCGGTTTTACTGTGAAAACTGCAGGAACTTCAAACCGGCACTAGGAAACAGACAAGAGACAGCAGAGAATAAGTGTCCCTTGCAAACCGTTCCCTTGGTGATAGATGAACGAACGTCTCTCCACTTGCTCAGTTCTGATAGATAAGTGTGTGTGAAAGCCGTCTTTCAACTAGCTTGTTGGGAACACAAAGTTTCTTTTCATTTGCAAACTCCAATCCATCCATATCTATGGGGAGGTACCAGCTCCAGTTCGATTTTACAGTGAAAACTGCAGGAAATTCAAACCGGCACTAGGAAACAGACTGAGAAAACAGAGAAAAAGTGTCTCCTGCAACCCGTTCCATTGGTGCTAAATGAAAGAACGTCTCTCCACTTGCTCACTTCTGAGAGATAAGTGTGTGTGAAAGCCGTCCTTCACCTAGCTTGTTGGGAACACAAAGTTTCTTTTCAGTTGCAAACTCCATTCCATACATATATTTGGGGAGGTTCTAGCTCCAACTCGGTGTGACAGTGAAAACTGCAGGAACTTCAAACCGGCACTAGGAAACAGACTGAGAAAGCAGAGAAAAAGTGTCCCCTGCAACCCGTTCCCTTGGTGCTAGATGAACGAACGTCTCTCCACTTGCTCAGTTCTGAGAGATAAGTGTGTGTGAAAGCCGTCCTTCACCTAGCTTGTTGGGAACACAAAGTTTCTTTTCAGTTGCAAACTCCACTCCATCCATATATATGGGGAGGTACTAGCTCCAAAACGGTTTGACAGTGAAAACTGCAGGATCCTCAAACCGGCACTAGGAAACAGACTGAGAAAACAGAGAAAAAGTGTCTCCTGCAACCCGTTCCCTTGGTGCTAGATGAACGAACGTCTCTCCACTTGCTCAGTTCTGAGAGATAAGTGTGTGTGAAAGCCGTCCTTCACTAGCTTGTTGGGAACACAAAGTTTCTTTTCAGTTGCAAACTCCATTCCATACATATATATGGGGAGGTACTAGCTCCAACTCGGTTTTACAGTGAAAACTGCAGGAACTTCCAACCGGCACTAGGAAACAGACTGAGAAATCTGAGAAAAAGTGTCTCCTGCAACCCGTTACCTTGGTGCTAGATGAAAGAACGTCTCTCAACTTGCTCAGTTCTGAGAGATATGTGTGTGTGAAAGCCGTCCTTCAACTAGCTTGTTGGGAACACAAAGTTTCTTTTCAGTTGCAAACTCCATTCCATACATATATATGGGGAGGTACTAGCTCCAACTCGGTTTTACAGTGAAAACTGCAGGAACTTCAAACCGGCACTAGGAAACAGACTGAGAAAGCAGAGAATAAGTGTCTCTTAGAACCCGTTCCCTTGGTGCCACATGAACGAACGTCTCTCCACATGCTCAGTTCTGAGAGATAAGTGTGTGTGAAAGCCGTCCTTCACCTAGCTTGTTGGGAACACAAAGTTTCTTTTCAGTTGCAAACTCCATTCCATACATATATATGGGGAGGTACTAGCTCAAACTCGGTTTTACAGTGAAAACTGCAGGAACTTCAAACCGGCACTAGGAAACAGACTGAGAAAGCAGAGAAAAAGTGTCTCCTGCAACCCGTTCCCTTGGTGCTAGATGAACGAACGTCTCTCCACTTGCTCAGTTCTGAGAGATAAGTGTGTGTGAAAGCCGTCCTTCAAATAGCTTGTTGGGAACACAAAGTTTCTTTTCAGTTGCTAACTCTATTCCGTACATATATATGGGGAGGTACAAGCTCCAACTCGGTTTTACAGTGAAAACTGCAGGAACTTCAAACCGGCACTAGGAAACAGTCTGAGAAAGCTGAGAAAAAGTGTCTCCTGCAACAGGTTCCCTTGGTTTTAGATGAACGAACGTCTCTCCACTTGCTTAGTTCTGAGAGATAAGTATGTGTGAAAGCCGTCCTTCAACTAGCTTGTTGGGAACACAAAGTTTCTCTTCAGTTGCAAACTCCACTCCATCAATATCTATGGGGAGGTACCAGCTCCAATTCGGTTTTACAGTGAAAACTGCAGGAACTTCAAAACGGCACTAGGAAACAGACTGAGAAAGCAGAGAAAAAGTGTCCCTGCAACCCGTTCCCTTGGTGCTAGATGAAGGAACGTCTCTCCACTTGCTCAGTTCTGAGAGATAAGTGTGTGTGAGAGCCGTCCTTCACCTAGCTTGATGGGAACACAAAGTTTCTTTTCAGTTGCAAACTCCATTCCATACATATATATGGGGAGGTAGAAGCTCCAACTCGGTTTTACAGTGAAAACTGCAGGAAATTCAAACCGGCACTAGGAAACAGACTGAGAAATCTGAGAAAAAGTGTTTCCTGCAACCCGTTCCCTTGGTGATAGATGAACGAACGTCTCTCCACTTGCTCAGTTCTGAGAGATAAGTGTGTGTGAAAGCCGTCCTTCACCTAGCTTGTTGGGAACACAAAGTTTCTTTTCAGTTGCAAACTCCACTCCATCCATATATATGGGGAGGTACTAGCTCCAAAACGGTTTGACAGTGAAAACTGCAGGAACCTCAAACCGGCACTAGGAAACAGACTGAGAAAACAGAGAAAAAGTGTCTCCTGCAACCCGTTCCCTTGGTGCTAGATGAACGAACGTCTCTCCACTTGCTCAGTTCTGAGAGATAAGTGTGTGTGAAAGCCGTCCTTCACTAGCTTGTTGGGAACACAAAGTTTCTTTTCAGTTGCAAACTCCATTCCATACATATATATGGGGAGGTACTAGCTCCAACTCGGTTTTACAGTGAAAACTGCAGGAACTTCCAACCGGCACTAGGAAACAGACTGAGAAATCTGAGAAAAAGTGTCTCCTGCAACCCGTTACCTTGGTGCTAGATGAAAGAACGTCTCTCAACTTGCTCAGTTCTGAGAGATATGTGTGTGTGAAAGCCGTCCTTCAACTAGCTTGTTGGGAACACAAAGTTTCTTTTCAGTTGCAAACTCCATTCCATACATATATATGGGGAGGTACTAGCTCCAACTCGGTTTTACAGTGAAAACTGCAGGAACTTCAAACCGGCACTAGGAAACAGACTGAGAAAGCAGAGAATAAGTGTCTCTTAGAACCCGTTCCCTTGGTGCCACATGAACGAACGTCTCTCCACATGCTCAGTTCTGAGAGATAAGTGTGTGTGAAAGCCGTCCTTCACCTAGCTTGTTGGGAACACAAAGTTTCTTTTCAGTTGCAAACTCCATTCCATACATATATATGGGGAGGTACTAGCTCAAACTCGGTTTTACAGTGAAAACTGCAGGAACTTCAAACCGGCACTAGGAAACAGACTGAGAAAGCAGAGAAAAAGTGTCTCCTGCAACCCGTTCCCTTGGTGCTAGATGAACGAACGTCTCTCCACTTGCTCAGTTCTGAGAGATAAGTGTGTGTGAAAGCCGTCCTTCAAATAGCTTGTTGGGAACACAAAGTTTCTTTTCAGTTGCTAACTCTATTCCGTACATATATATGGGGAGGTACAAGCTCCAACTCGGTTTTACAGTGAAAACTGCAGGAACTTCAAACCGGCACTAGGAAACAGTCTGAGAAAGCTGAGAAAAAGTGTCTCCTGCAACAGGTTCCCTTGGTTTTAGATGAACGAACGTCTCTCCACTTGCTTAGTTCTGAGAGATAAGTATGTGTGAAAGCCGTCCTTCAACTAGCTTGTTGGGAACACAAAGTTTCTCTTCAGTTGCAAACTCCACTCCATCAATATCTATGGGGAGGTACCAGCTCCAATTCGGTTTTACAGTGAAAACTGCAGGAACTTCAAAACGGCACTAGGAAACAGACTGAGAAAGCAGAGAAAAAGTGTCTCCTGCAACCCGTTCCCTTGGTGCTAGATGAAGGAACGTCTCTCCACTTGCTCAGTTCTGAGAGATAAGTGTGTGTGAGAGCCGTCCTTCACCTAGCTTGATGGGAACACAAAGTTTCTTTTCAGTTGCAAACTCCATTCCATACATATATATGGGGAGGTAGAAGCTCCAACTCGGTTTTACAGTGAAAACTGCAGGAAATTCAAACCGGCACTAGGAAACAGACTGAGAAATCTGAGAAAAAGTGTTTCCTGCAACCCGTTCCCTTGGTGATAGATGAACGAACGTCTCTCCACTTGCTCAGTTCTGAGAGATAAGTGTGTGTGAAAGCCGTCCTTCACTAGCTTGTTGGGAACACAAAGTTTCTTTTCAGTTGCAAACTCCATTCCATACATATATATGGGGAGGTACTAGCTCCAACTCGGTTTTACAGTGAAAACTGCAGGAAATTCCAACCGGCACTAGGAAACAGACTGAGAAATCTGAGAAAAAGTTTCTCCTGCAACCCGTTACCTTGGTGCTAGATGAACGAACGTCTCTCCACTTGCTCAGTTCTGAGAGATAAGTGTGTGTGAAAGCCGTACTTCACATAGCTTGTTGGGAACACAAAGATTCTTTTCAGTTGCAAACTCCATTCCATACATATATATGGGGAGGTACTAGCTCCAACTCGGTTTTACAGTGAAAACTGCAGGAACTTCCAACCGGCACTAGGAAACAGACTGAGAAAGCACAGAAAAAGTGTCTCCTGCAACCCGTTCTCTTGGTGCTAGATGAACGAACGCCTCTCCACTTCCTCAGTTCTGAGAGATAAGTGTGTGTGAAAGCCGTCCTTCACCTAGCTTGTTGGGAACACAAAGTTTCTTTTCAGTTGCAAACTCCATTCCATACATATATATGATGAGGTACTAGCTCAAACTTGGTTTTACAGTGAAAACTGCAGGACTTTCAAAACGGCACTTGGAAACAGACTGAGAAAGCAGAGAAAAAGTGTCTCCTGCAACCCGTTCCCTTGGTTGTAGATGAACGAACGTCTCTCCACTTGCTCAGTTCTGAGAGATAAGTGTGTGTGAAAGCCGTCCTTCACCTAGCTTGTTGGGAACACAAAGTTTCTTTTCAGTTGCAAACTCCATTCCATACATATATATGGGGAGGTACTAGCTCAAACTCGGTTTTACAGTGAAAACTGCAGGAACTTCAAACCGGCACTAGGAAACAGACTGAGAAAGCAGAGAAAAAGTGTCTCCTGCAACCCGTTCCCTTGGTGCTAGATGAACGAACGTCTCTCCACTTGCTCAGTTCTGAGAGATAAGTGTGTGTGAAAGCCGTCCTTCAAATAGCTTGTTGGGAACACAAAGTTTCTTATCAGTTGCAAACTCTATTCCGTACATATATATGGGGAGGTACAAGCTCCAACTCGGTTTTACAGTGAAAACTGCAGGAACTTCAAACCGGCACTAGGAAACAGACTGAGAAAGCAGAGAAAAAGTGTCTCCTGCAACCCGTTCCCTTGGTTTTAGATGAACGAACGTCTCTCCACTTGCTTAGTTCTGAGAGATAAGTATGTGTGAAAGCCGTCCTTCAACTAGTTTGTTGGGAACACAAAGTTTCTCTTCAGTTGCAAACTCCACTCCATCAATATCTATGGGGAGGTACCAGCTCCAATTCGGTTTTACAGTGAAAACTGCAGGAACTTCAAAACGGCACTAGTAAACGGACTGAGAAAGCAGAGAAAAAGTGTCTCCTGCAAACCGTTCCCTTGGTGCTAGATGAACGAACGTCTCTCCACTTGCTGAGTTCTGAGAGATAAGTGTGTGTGAGAGCCGTCCTTCACCTAGCTTGATGGGAACACAAAGTTTCTTTTCAGTTGCAAACTCCATTCCATACATATATATGGGGAGGTAAAAGCTCCAACTCGGTTTTACAGTGAAAACTGCAGGAACTTCAAACCGACACTAGGAAACAGACTGAGAAAGCAGAGAAAAAGTGTCTCCTGCAACCCGTTCCCTTGGTGCTAGATGAACGAACGTCTCTCCACTTGTCAGTTCTGAGAGATAATTGTGTGTGAAAGCCGTCCTTCAACTAGCTTGTTGGGAACACAAAGTTTCTTTTCAGTTGCAAACTCCATTCCATACATATATATGGGGAGGTACTAGCTCCAACTCTGTTTTACAGTGAAAACTGCAGGAAATTCAAACCGGCACTAGGAAACAGACTGAGAAAGCAGAGAAAAAGTGTCTCCTGCAACCCGTTCCCTTGGTGCTAGATGAACGAACGTCTCTCCACTTGCTCAGTTCTGAGAGATAAGTGTGTGTGAAAGCCGTCCTTCAACGAGCTTGTTGGGAACACAAAGTTTCTTTTCAGTTGCAAACTCCATTCCATACATATATATGGGGAGGTACTAGCTCCAACTCGGTTTTACAGTGAAATCTTCAGGAACTTCAAACCGGCACTAGGAAACAGACTGAGAAAGCAGAGGAAAAGTGTCTCCTGCAACCCGTTCCCTTGGTGCTAGATGAACGAACGTCTCTCCACTTGCTCAGTTCTGAGAGATAAGTGTGTGTGAAAGCCGTCCTTCACCTAGCTTGTTGGGGACACAAAGTTTCTTTTCAGTTGCAAACTCCATTCCATACATATATATGGGGAGGTACTAGCTCCAACTCGGTTTTACAGTGAAAACTGCAGGAACTTCAAACCGGCACTAGGAAACAGACTGAGAAAGCAGAGAAATAGTTTCTCCTGCAACCCGTTCCCTTGGTGCTAGATGAACGAACGTCTCTCCACTTGCTCAGTTCTGAGAGATAAATGTGTGTGAAAGCCGTCCTTCACCTAGCTTGTTGGGAACACAAAGTTTCTTTTCCGTTGCAAACTCCATTCCATACATATATATGGGGAGATACGAGCTCCAACTCGGTTTTACACTGAAAACTGCAGGAACTTCAAACCGGCACTAGGAAACAGACTGAGAAAGCCGAGAAAAAGTGTCCCCTGCAACCCGTTCCCTTGGTGCTAGATGAACGAACGTCTCTCCACTTGCTCAGTTCTGAGAGATAAGTGTCTGTGAAAGCCGTCCTTTACCTAGCTTGTTGGGAACACAAAGTTTCTTTTCAGTTGCAAACTTCAATCCATCCATATATATTGGGAGGTACTAGCTCCAAAACGGTTTGACAGTGAAAACTGCAGGAACCTCAAAACGGCAAGAGGAAACAGACTGAGAAAACAGAGAAAAAGTGTCTCCTGCAACCCGTTCCCTTGGTGCTAGATGAACGAACGTCTCTCCACTTGCTCATTTCTGAGAGATAAGTGTGTGTGAAAGCGGTCCTTCACCTAGCTTGTTGGGAACACAAAGTTTCTTTTCAGTTGCAAACTCCATTCCTTACATATATATGGGGAGGTACTAGCTCCAACTCGGTTTTACAGTGAAAACTGCAGGAACTTCAAACCGGCACTAGGAAACAGACTGAGAAAGCTAAGAAATAGTGTCTCCTGCAACCCATTCCCTTGGGGCTAGATGAACGAACGTCTCTCCACTTGCTCAGTTCTGAGAGATAAGTGTGTGTGAAAGCCGTCCTTCACCTAGCTTGTTGGGAACACAGAGTTTCTTTTCAGTTGCAAACTCCACTCCATCCATATATATGGGGAGGTACTTGCTCCAATTCGGTTTTACAGTGAAAATTGCAGGAACTTCAAAACGGAACTAGGAAACAGACTGAGAAAGCAGAGAAAAAGTGTCTCCTGCAATCCGTTCCCTTGGTGCTAGATGAACGAACGTCTCTCCACTTGCTCAGTTCTGAGAGAAAATGTGTGTGAAAGCCGTCCTTAAACTAGCTTGTTGGGAACACAAAGTTTCTTTTCAGTTGCAAACTCCATTCCATACATATATATGGGGAGGTACTAGCTCCAACTCGGTTTTACAGTGAAAACTGCAGGAACTTCCAACCGGCACTAGGAAACAGACTGAGAAAGCAGAGAAAATGTGTCTCCTGCAACCCGTTCCCTTGGTGCTAGATGAACGAACGTCTCTCCAATAGCTCAGGTCTGAGAGATAATTGTGTGTGAAAGCCGGCCTTCACCTAGCTTGTTGGGAACACAGAGTTTATTTTCAGTTGCATACCCAATTCCATACATATATATGGGGAGGTACTAGCTCCAACTCGGTTTTACTGTGAAAACTGCAGGAACTTCAAACCGGCACTAGGAAACAGACTGAGAAATCACAGAAAAAGTGTCTCCTGCAACCCGTTCCCTTGGTGCTAGATGAACGAACGTCTCTCCACTTGCTCAGTTCTGAGAGATAAGTGTGTGTGAAAGCCGTCCTTCAACTAGCTTGTTGGGAACACAAAGTTTATTTTCAGTTGCAAACTCCTTTCCATACATATATATGGGGAGGTAGAAGCTCCAACTCGGTTTTACAGTGAAAACTGCAGGACCTTCAAACCGGCACTAGGAAACAGACTGAGAAATCAGAGAAAAAGTGTCTCCTGCAACCCGTTCCCTTGGGGCTAGATGAACGAAGGTCTCTCCACTTGCTCAGCTCTGAGAGATAAGTGTGTGTGAAAGCCGTCCTTCACTTAGCTTGTTGGGAACACAAAGTATCTTTTCAGTTGCAAACTCCATTCCATATATATACATGGGGAGGTACTAGCTCCAACTCGGTTTTACAGTGAAAACTGCAGGAACTTCAAAAAGGCACTAGGAAACAGACTGAGAAAGCAGAGAAAAAGTGTCTCCTGTAACCCGTTCCCTTGGTGCTAGATGAACGAACGTCTCTCCACTAGCTCTGTTCTGAGAGATAAGTGTGTGTGAAAGCCGTCCTTCACATACCTTGATGGGAACACAAAGTTTCTTTTCAGTTGCAAACTCCACTCCATCCATATATATGGGAAGGTACAAGCTCCAACTCGGTTTTACAGTGAAAACTGCAGGAACTTCAACCCGGCACTAGGAAACAGACTGAGAAAGCACAGAAAAAGTGTCTCCTGCAACCCGTTCCCTTGGTGCTAGATGAACGAACGTCTCTCCAATAGCTCAGTTCTGAGAGAAATGTGGGTGTGAAAGCCGTCCTTCACCTAACTTGATGGGAAGACAAAGTTTCTTTTCAGTTGCAAACTCCATTCCATACATATATATGGGGAGGTACTAGCTCCAACTCGGTTTTACAGTGAAAACTGCAGGAACTTCCAACCGGCACTAGGAAACAGACTGAGAAAGCACAGAAAAAGTGTCTCCTGCAACCCGTTCCCTTGGTGCTAGATGAACGAACGTCTCTCCACTTGCTCAGTTCTGAGAGATAAGTGTGTCTGAAAGCCGCCCTTCACGTAGCTTGATGGGAACACAAAGTTTCTTTTCAATTGCAAACTCCATTCCATACATATATATGGGGAGGTACAAGCTCCAACTCGGTTTTACTGTGAAAACTGCAGGAACATCAAACCGGCACTAGGAAACAGACTGAGAAAGCAGAGAAAAAGTGTCTCCTGCAACCCGTTCCCTTGGTGCTAGATGAACGAACGCCTCTCCACTTGCTCAGTTCTGAGAGATAAGTGTGTGTGAAAGCCGTCCTTCACCTAGCTTGTTGGGAACACAAAGTTTCTTTTCAGTTGCAAACTCCATTCCATACATATATATGATGAGGTACTAGCTCAAACTTGGTTTTACAGTGAAAACTGCAGGACTTTCAAACCGGCACTTGGAAACAGACTGAGAAAGCAGAGAAAAAGTGTCTCCTGCAACCCGTTCCCTTGGTTGTAGATGAACGAACGTCTCTCCACTTGCTCAGTTCTGAGAGATAAGTGTGTGTGAAAGCCGTCCTTCACCTAGCTTGTTGGGAACACAAAGTTTCTTTTCAGTTGCAAACTCCATTCCATACATATATATGGGGAGGTACTAGCTCAAACTCGGTTTTACAGTGAAAACTGCAGGAACTTCAAACCGGCACTAGGAAACAGACTGAGAAAGCAGAGAAAAAGTGTCTCCTGCAACCCGTTCCCTTGGTGCTAGATGAACGAACGTCTCTCCACTTGCTCAGTTCTGAGAGATAAGTGTGTGTGAAAGCCGTCCTTCAAATAGCTTGTTGGGAACACAAAGTTTCTTATCAGTTGCAAACTCTATTCCGCACATATATATGGGGAGGTACAAGCTCCAACTCGGGTTTACAGTGAAAACTGCAGGAACTTCAAACCGGCACTAGGAAACAGACTGAGAAAGCAGAGAAAAAGTGTCTCCTGCAACCCGTTCCCTTGGTGCTAGATGAACGAACGTCTCTCCACTTGCTTAGTTCTGAGAGATAAGTATGTGTGAAAGCCGTCCTTCAACTAGCTTGTTGGGAACACAAAGTTTCTCTTCAGTTGAAAACTCTATTCCGTACATATATATGGGGAGGTACTAGCTCCAACTCGGTTTTACAGTGAAAACTGCAGGAACTTCCAACCGGCACTAGGAAACAGACTGAGAAAGCAGAGAAAAAGTGTCTCCTGCAACCCGTTCCCTTGGTGCTAGATGAACGAACGTCTCTCCAATAGCTCAGTTCTGAGAGATAATTGTGTGTGAAAGCCGTCCTTCACCTAGCTTGTTGGGAACACAGAGTTTATTTTCAGTTGCAAACCCCATTCCATACATATATATGGGGAGGTACTAGCTCCAACTCGGTATTACAGTGAAAACTGCAGGAACTTCAAACCGGCACTAGGAAACAGACTGAGAAATCAGAGAAAAAGTGTCTCCTGCAACCCGTTCCCTTGGTGCTAGATGAACGAACGTCTCTCCACTTGCTCAGTTCTGAGAGATAAGTGTGTGTGAAAGCCGTCCTTCAACTAGCTTGTTGGGAACACAAAGTTTCTTTTCAGTTGCAAACTCCATTCCATACATATATATTGGGAGGTAGAAGCTCCAACTCGGTTTTACAGTGAAAACTGCAGGACCTTCAAACCGGCACTAGGAAACAGACTGAGAAAGCAGAGAAAAAGTGTCTCCTGCAACCCGTTCCCTCGGGGCTAGATGAACGAACGTCTCTCCACTTGCTAAGTTCTGAGAGATAAGTGTGTGTTAAAGCCGTCCTTCACTTAGCTTGTTGGGAACACAAAGTATCTTTTCAGATGCAAACTCCATTCCATACATATACATGGGGAGGTACTAGCTCCAACTCGGTTTTGCAGTGAAAACTGCAGGTACTTCAAAAAGGCACTAGGAAACAGACTGAGAAAGCAGAGAAAAAGTGTCTCCTGTAACCCGTTCCCTTGGTGCTAGATGAACGAACGTCTCTCCACTAGCTCAGTTCTGAGAGATAAGTGTGTGTGAAAGCCGTCCTTCACATATCTTGATGGGAACACAAAGTTTCTTTTCAGTTGCAAACTCCACTCCATCCATATATATGGGAAGGTACAAGCTCCAACTCGGTTTGACAGTGAAAACTGCAGGAATTTCAAACCGGCACTAGGAAACAGACTGAGAAAGCAGAGAAAAAGTGTCTCCTGCAACCCGTTCCCTTGGTGCTAGATGAACGAACGTCTCTCCAATAGCTCAGTTCTGAGAGAAATGTGGGTGTGAAAGCCTTCCTTCACCTAACTTGATGGGAACACAAAGTTTCTTTTCAGTTGCAAACTCCATTCCATACATATATATGGGGAGGTACAAGCTCCAACTCGGTTTTACAGTGAAAACTGCAGGAACTTCAACCCGGCACTAGGAAACAGACTGAGAAAGCACAGAAAAAGTGTCTCCTGCAACCCGTTCCCTTGGTGCTAGATGAACGAACGTCTCTCCACTTGCTCAGTTCTGAGAGATAAGTGTGTCTGAAAGCCGCCCTTCACGTAGCTTGATGGGAACACAAAGTTTCTTTTCAGTTGCAAACTCCATTCCATACATATATATGGGGAGGTACAAGCTCCAACTCGGTTTTACTGTGAAAACTGCAGGAACATCAAACCGGCACTAGGAAAAAGACTGAGAAAGCAGAGAAAAAGTGTCTCCTGCAACCCGTTCCCTTGGTGCTAGATGAACGAACGTCTCTCCACTTGCTCAGTTCTGAGAGATAAGTATGTGTGAAAGCCGTCCTTCACCTAGCTTGTTGGGAACACAAAGTTTCTTTTCAGTTGCAAACTCCATTCCATACATATATATGGGGAGGTACTAGCTCCAACTCGGTTTTACAGTGAAAACTGCAGGAACTTCCAACCGGCACTAGGAAACAGACTGAGAAAGCACAGAAAAAGTGTCTCCTGCAACCCGTTCCCTTGGTGCTAGATGAACGAACGCCTCTCCACTTGCTCAGTTCTGAGAGATAAGTGTGTGTGAAAGCCGCCCTTCACCTAGCTTGTTGGGAACACAAAGTTTCTTTTCAGTTGCAAACTCCATTCCATACATATATATGATGAGGTACTAGCTCAAACTCGGTTTTACAGTGAAAACTGCAGGACTTTCAAACCGGCACTTGGAAACAGACTGAGAAAGCAGAGAAAAAGTGTCTCCTGCAACCCGTTCCCTTGGTTGTAGATGAACGAACGTCTCTCCACTTGCTCAGTTCTGAGAGATAAGTGTGTGTGAAAGCCGTCCTTCACCTAGCTTGTTGGGAACACAAAGTTTCTTTTCAGTTGCAAACTCCATTCCATACATATATATGGGGAGGTACTAGCTCAAACTCGGTTTTACAGTGAAAACTGCAGGAACTTCAAACCGGCACTAGGAAACAGACTGAAAAAGCAGAGAAAAAGTGTCTCCTGCAACCCGTTCCCTTGGTGCTAGATGAACGAACGTCTCTCCACTTGCTCAGTTCTGAGAGATAAGTGTGTTTGTAAGCCGTCCTTCACCTAGCTTGTTGGGAACGCAAAGTTTCTTTTAAGATGCAAACTCCATTCCATACATATATATGGGGAGGTACTAGCTCCAACTCGGTTTTACAGTGAAAACTGCAGGAACTTCAAACCTGCACTAGGAAACAGACTGAGAAAGCAGAGAAAAAGTGTCTCCTGCAACCCGTTCCCTTGGTGGTAGATGAACGAACGTCTCTCCACTTGCTTAGTTCTGAGAGATAATTGTGTGTGAAAGCCGTCCTTCACCTAACTTGTTGGGAACACAAAGTTTCTTTTCAGTTGCAAACTCCATTCCATACATATATATGGGGAGGTACTAGCTCCAACTCGGTTTTACAGTGAAAACTGCAGGAACTTCAAACCGGCACTAGGAAACAGACTGAGAAAGCAGAGAAAAAGTGTCTCCTGCAACCCGATCCCTTGGTGCTAGATGAACGAACGTCTCTCCACTTGCTCATTTCTGAGAGATAAGTGTGTGTGAAAGCGGTCCTTCACCTAGCTTGTTGGGAACACAAAGTTTCTTTTCAGTTGCAAACTCCATTCCTTACATATAAATGGGGAGGTACTAGCTCCAACTCGGTTTTACAGTGAAAACTGCAGGAACTTCAAACCGGCACTAGGAAACAGACTGAGAAAGCTAAGAAATAGTGTCTCCTGCAACCCATTCCCTTGGGGCTAGATGAACGAACTTCTCTCCACTTGCTCAGTTCTGAGAGATAAGTGTGTGTGAAAGCCGTCCTTCACCTAGCTTGTTGGGAACACAGAGTTTCTTTTCAGTTGCAAACTCCACTCCATCCATATATATGGGGAGGTACTTGCTCCAATTCGGTTTTACAGTGAAAATTGCAGGAACTTCAAACCGGAACTAGGATACAGACTGAGAAAGCAGAGAAAAAGTGTCTCCTGCAATCCGTTCCCTTGGTGCTAGATGAACGAACGTCTCTCCACTTGCTCAGTTCTGAGAGAAAATGTGTGTGAAAGCCGTCCTTAAACTAGCTTGTTGGGAACACAAAGTTTCTTTTCAGTTGCAAACTCCATTCCATACATATATATGGGGAGGTACTAGCTCCAACTCGGTTTTACAGTGAAAACTGCAGGAACTTCCAACCGGCACTAGGAAACAGACTGAGAAAGCAGAGAAAATGTGTCTCCTGCAACCCGTTCCCTTGGTGCTAGATGAACGAACGTCTCTCCAATAGCTCAGTTCTGAGAGATAATTGTGTGTGAAAGCCGTCCTTCACCTAGCTTGTTGGGAACACAGAGTTTATTTTCAGTTGCAAACCCCATTCCATACATATATATGGGGAGGTACTAGCTCCAACTCGGTTTTACAGTGAAAACTGCAGGAACTTCAAACCGGCACTAGGAAACAGACTGAGAAATCAGAGAAAAAGTGTCTCCTGCAACCCGTTCCCTTGGTGCTAGATGAACGAACGTCTCTCCACTTGCTCAGTTCTGAGAGATAAGTGTGTGTGAAAGCCGTTCTTCAACTAGCTTGTTGGGAACACAAAGTTTATTTTCAGTTGCAAACTCCATTCCATACATATATATGGGGAGGTAGAAGCTCCAACTCGGTTTTACAGTGAAAACTGCAGGACCTTCAAACCGGCACTAGGAAACAGACTGAGAAATCAGAGAAAAAGTGTCTCCTGCAACCCGTTCCCTTGGGGCTAGATGAACGAAGGTCTCTCCACTTGCTCAGTTCTGAGAGATAAGTGTGTGTGAAAGCCGTCCTTCACTTAGCTTGTTGGGAACACAAAGTATCTTTTCAGTTGCAAACTCCATTCCATACATATACATGGGGAGGTACTAGCTCCAACTCGGTTTTACAGTGAAAACTGCAGGAACTTCAAAAAGGCACTAGGAAACAGACTGAGAAAGCAGAGAAAAAGTGTCTCCTGTAACCCGTTCCCTTGGTGCTAGATGAACGAACGTCTCTCCACTAGCTCAGTTCTGAGAGATAAGTGTGTGTGAAAGCCGTCCTTCACATACCTTGATGGGAACACAAAGTATCTTTTCAGTTGCAAACTCCACTCCATCCATATATATGGGAAGGTACAAGCTCCAACTCGGTTTGACAGTGAAAACTGCAGGAACTTCTAACCGGCACTAGGAAACAGACTGAGAAAGCAGAGAAAAAGTGTCTCCTGCAACCCGTTCCCTTGGTGCTAGATGAACGAACGTCTCTCCAATAGCTCAGTTCTGAGAGAAATGTGGGTGTGAAAGCCGTACTTCACCTTACTTGATGGGAACACAAAGTTTCTTTTCAGTTGCAAACTCCATTCCATACATATATATGGGGAGGTACTAGCTCCAACTCGGTTTTACATTGAAAACTGCAGGAACTTCAACCCGGCACTAGGAAACAGACTGAGAAAGCACAGAAAAAGTGTCTCCTGCAACCCGTTCCCTTGGTGCTAGATGAACGAACGTCTCTCCACTTGCTCAGTTCTGAGAGATAAGTGTGTCTGAAAGCCGTCCTTCACGTAGCTTGATGGGAACACAAAGTTTCTTTTCAGTTGCAAACTCCATTCCATACATATATATGGGGAGGTACAAGCTCCAACTCGGTTTTACTGTGAAAACTGCAGGAACATCAAACCGGCACTAGGAAACAGACTGAGAAAGCAGAGAAAAAGTGTCTCCTGCAACCCGTTCCCTTGGTGCTAGATGAACGAACGTCTCTCCACTTGCTCAGTTCTGAGAGATAAGTATGTGTGAAAGCCGTCCTTCACCTAGCTTGTTGGGAACACAAAGTTTCTTTTCAGTTGCAAACTCCATTCCATACATATATATGGGGAGGTACTAGCTCCAACTCGGTTTTACAGTGAAAACTGCAGGAACTTCCAACCGGCACTAGGAAACAGACAGAGAAAGCAGAGAAAAAGTGTCTCCTGCAACCCGTTCCCTTGGTGCTAGATGAACGAACGCCTCTCCACTTGCTCAGTTCTGAGAGATAAGTGTGTGTGAAAGCCGTCCTTCACCTAGCTTGTTGGGAACACAAAGTTTCTTTTCAGTTGCAAACTCCATTCCATACATATATATGATGAGGTACTAGCTCAAACTTGGTTTTACAGTGAAAACTGCAGGACTTTCAAACCGGCACTTGGAAACAGACTGAGAAAGCAGAGAAAAAGTGTCTCCTGCAACCCGTTCCCTTGGTTGTAGATGAACGAACGTCTCTCCACTTGCTCAGTTCTGAGAGATAAGTGTGTGTGAAAGCCGTCCTTCACCTAGCTTGTTGGGAACACAAAGTTTCTTTTCAGTTGCAAACTCCATTCCATACATATATATGGGGAGGTACTAGCTCAAACTCGGTTTTACAGTGAAAACTGCAGGAACTTCAAACCGGCACTAGGAAACAGACTGAGAAAGCAGAGAAAAAGTGTCTCCTGCAACCCGTTCCCTTGGTGCTAGATGAACGAACGTCTCTCCACTTGCTCAGTTCTGAGAGATAAGTGTGTGTGAAAGCCGTCCTTCAAATAGCTTGTTGGGAACACAAAGTTTCTTATCAGTTGCAAACTCTAATCCGTACATATATATGGGGAGGTACAAGCTCCAACTCGGTTTTACAGTGAAAACTTCAGGAACTTCAAACCGGCACTAGGAAACAGACTGAGAAAGCAGAGAAAAAGTGTCTCCTGCAACCCGTTCCCTTGGTTTTACATGAACGAACGTCTCTCCACTTGCTTAGTTCTGAGAGATAAGTATGTGTGAAAGCCGTCCTTCAACTAGCTTGTTGGGAACACATAGTTTCTCTTCAGTTGCAAACTCTATTCCGTACATATATATGGGGAGGTTCTAGCTCCAACTCGGTTTTACAGTGAAAACTGCAGGAACTTCCAACCGGCACTAGGAAACAGACTGAGAAAGCAGAGAAAAAGTGTCTCCTGCAACCCGTTCCCTTGGTGCTAGATGAACGAACGTCTCTCCAATAGCTCAGTTCTGAGAGATAATTGTGTGTGAAAGCCGTCCTTCACCTAGCTTGTTGGGAACACAAAGTTTATTTTCAGTTGCAAACTCCATTCCATACATATATATGGGGAGGTAGAAGCTCCAACTCGGTTTTACAGTGAAAACTGCAGGACCTTCAAACCGGCACTAGGAAACAGACTGAGAAAGCAGAGAAAAAGTGTCTCCTGCAACCCGTTCCCTTGGGGCTAGATGAACGAAGGTCTCTCCACTTGCTAAGTTCTGAGAGATAAGTGTGTGTGAAAGCCGTCCTTCACTTAGCTTGTTGGGAACACAAAGTATCTTTTCAGTTGCAAACTCCATTCCATACATATACATGGGGAGGTACTAGCTCCAACTCGGGTTTACAGTGAAAACTGCAGGAACTTCAAAAAGGCACTAGGAAACAGACTGAGAAAGCAGAGAAAAAGTGTCTCCTGCAACCCGTTCCCTTGGGGCTAGATGAACGAACGTCTCTCCACTAGCTCAGTTCTGAGAGATAAGTGTGTGTGAAAGCCGTCCTTCACATACCTTGATGGGAACACAAAGTTTCTTTTCAGTTGCAAACTCCACTCCATCCATATATATGGGAAGGTACAAGCTCCAACTCGGTTTGACAGTGAAAACTGCAGGAACTTCAAACCGGCACTAGGAAACAGACTGAGAAAGCAGAGAAAAAGTGTCTCCTGCAACCCGTTCCCTTGGTGCTAGATGAACGAACGTCTCTCCAATAGCTCAGTTCTGAGAGAAATGTGGGTGTGAAAGCCTTCCTTCCCCTAACTTGATGGAAACACAAAGTTTCTTTTCAGTTGCAAACTCCATTCCATACATATATATGGGGAGGTACTAGCTCCAACTCGGTTTTACAGTGAAAACTGCAGGAACTTCAACCCTGCACTAGGAAACAGACTGAGAAAGCACAGAAAATGTGTCTCCTGCAACCCGTTCCCTTGGTGCTAGATGAACGAACGTCTCTCCACTTGCTCAGTTCTGAGAGATAAGTGTGTCTGAAAGCCGTCCTTCACGTAGCTTGATGGGAACACAAAGTTTCTTTTCAGTTGCAAACTCCATTCCATACATATATATGGGGAGGTACAAGCTCCAACTCGGTTTTACTGTGAAAACTGCAGGAACATCAAACCGGCACTAGGAAACAGACTGAGAAAGCAGAGAAAAAGTGTCTCCTGCAACCCGTTCCCTTGGTGCTAGATGAACGAACGTCTCTCCACTTGCTCAGTTCTGAGAGATAAGTATGTGTGAAAGCCGTCCTTCACCTAGCTTGTTGGGAACACAAAGTTTCTTTTCAATTGCAAACTCCATTCCATACATATATATGGGGAGGTACTAGCTCCAACTCGGTTTTACAGTGAAAACTGCAGGAACTTCCAACCGGCACTAGGAAACAGACTGAGAAAGCACAGAAAAAGTGTCTCCTGCAACCCGTTCCCTTGGTGCTAGATGAACGAACGCCTCTCCACTTCCTCAGTTCTGAGAGATAAGTGTGTGTGAAAGCCGTCCTTCACCTAGCTTGTTGGGAACACAAAGTTTCTTTTCAGTTGCAAACTCCATTCCATACATATATATGATGAGGTACTAGCTCAAACTTGGTTTTACAGTGAAAACTGCAGGACTTTCAAACCGGCACTTGGAAACAGACTGAGAAAGCAGAGAAAAAGTGTCTCCTGCAACCCGTTCTCTTGGTTGTAGATGAACGAACGTCTCTCCACTTGCTCAGTTCTGAGAGATAAGTGTGTGTGAAAGCCGTCCTTCACCTAGCTTGTTGGGAACACAAAGTTTCTTTTCAGTTGCAAACTCCATTCCATACATATATATGATGAGGTACTAGCTCAAACTTGGTTTTACAGTGAAAACTGCAGGACCTTCAAACCGGCACTAGGAAACAGACTGAGAAAGCAGAGAAAAAGTGTCTCCTGCAACCCGTTCCCTTGGGGCTAGATGAACGAAGGTCTCTCCACTTGCTAAGTTCTGAGAGATAAGTGTGTGTGAAAGCCGTCCTTCACTTAGCTTGTTGGGAACACAAAGTATCTTTTCAGTTGCAAACTCCATTCCATACATATACATGGGGAGGTACTAGCTCCAACTCGGGTTTACAGTGAAAACTGCAGGAACTTCAAAAAGGCACTAGGAAACAGACTGAGAAAGCAGAGAAAAAGTGTCTCCTGCAACCCGTTCCCTTGGTGCTAGATGAACGAACGTCTCTCCACTAGCTCAGTTCTGAGAGATAAGTGTGTGTGAAAGCCGTCCTTCACATACCTTGATGGGAACACAAAGTTTCTTTTCAGTTGCAAACTCCACTCCATCCATATATATGGGAAGGTACAAGCTCCAACTCGGTTTGACAGTGAAAACTGCAGGAACTTCAAACCGGCACTAGGAAACAGACTGAGAAAGCAGAGAAAAAGTGTCTCCTGCAACCCGTTCCCTTGGTGCTAGATGAACGAACGTCTCTCCAATAGCTCAGTTCTGAGAGAAATGTGGGTGTGAAAGCCTTCCTTCCCCTAACTTGATGGAAACACAAAGTTTCTTTTCAGTTGCAAACTCCATTCCATACATATATATGGGGAGGTACTAGCTCCAACTCGGTTTTACAGTGAAAACTGCAGGAACTTCAACCCTGCACTAGGAAACAGACTGAGTAAGCAGAGAAAAAGTGTCTCCTGCAACCCGTTCCCTTGGTGCTAGATGAACGAACGTCTCTCCACTTGCTCAGTTCTGAGAGATAAGTGTGTCTGAAAGCCGTCCTTCACGTAGCTTGATGGGAACACAAAGTTTCTTTTCAGTTGCAAACTCCATTCCATACATATATATGGGGAGGTACAAGCTCCTACTCGGTTTTACTGTGAAACCTGCAGGAACATCAAACCGGCACTAGGAAACAGACTGAGAAAGCAGAGAAAAAGTGTCTCCTGCAACCCGTTCCCTTGGTGCTAGATGAACGAACGTCTCTCCACTTGCTCAGTTCTGAGAGATAAGTATGTGTGAAAGCCGTCCTTCACCTAGCTTGTTGGGAACACAAAGTTTCTTTTCAATTGCAAACTCCATTCCATACATATATATGGGGAGGTACTAGCTCCAACTCGGTTTTACAGTGAAAACTGCAGGAACTTCCAACCGGCACTAGGAAACAGACTGAGAAAGCACAGAAAAAGTGTCTCCTGCAACCCGTTCCCTTGGTGCTAGATGAACGAACGCCTCTCCACTTCCTCAGTTCTGAGAGATAAGTGTGTGTGAAAGCCGTCCTTCACCTAGCTTGTTGGGAACACAAAGTTTCTTTTCAGTTGCAAACTCCATTCCATACATATATATGATGAGGTACTAGCTCAAACTTGGTTTTACAGTGAAAACTGCAGGACTTTCAAACCGGCACTTGGAAACAGACTGAGAAAGCAGAGAAAAAGTGTCTCCTGCAACCCGTTCCCTTGGTTGTAGATGAACGAACGTCTCTCCACTTGCTCAGTTCTGAGAGATAAGTGTGTGTGAAAGCCGTCCTTCACCTAGCTTGTTGGGAACACAAAGTTTCTTTTCAGATGCAAACTCCATTCCATACATATATATGGGGAGGTACTAGCTCAAACTCGGTTTTACAGTGAAAACTGCAGGAACTTCAAACCGGCACTAGGAAACAGACTGAGAAAGCAGAGAAAAAGTGTCTCCTGCAACCCGTTCCCTTGGTGCTAGATGAACGAACGTCTCTCCACTTGCTCAGTTCTGAGAGATAAGTGTGTGTGAAAGCCGTCCTTCAAATAGCTTGTTGGGAACACAAAGTTTCTTATCAGTTGCAAACTCTATTCCGTACATATATATGGGGAGGTACAAGCTCCAACTCGGTTTTACAGTGAAAACTGCAGGAACTTCAAACCGGCACTAGGAAACAGACTGAGAAAGCAGAGAAAAAGTGTCTCCTGCAACCCGTTCCCTTGGTTTTAGATGAACGAACGTCTCTCCACTTGCTTAGTTCTGAGAGATAAGTATGTGTGAAAGCCGTCCTTCAACTAGTTTGTTGGGAACACAAAGTTTCTCTTCAGTTGCAAACTCCAGTCCATCAATATCTATGGGGAGGTACCAGCTCCAATTCGGTTTTACAGTGAAAACTGCAGGAACTTCAAAACGGCACTAGTAAACGGACTGAGAAAGCAGAGAAAAAGTGTCTCCTGCAAACCGTTCCCTTGGTGCTAGATGAACGAACGTCTCTCCACTTGCTGAGTTCTGAGAGATAAGTGTGTGTGAGAGCCGTCCTTCACCTAGCTTGATGGGAACACAAAGTTTCTTTTCAGTTGCAAACTCCATTCCATACATATATATGGGGAGGTAAAAGCTCCAACTCGGTTTTACAGTGAAAACTGCAGGAACTTCAAACCGACACTAGGAAACAGACTGAGAAAGCAGAGAAAAAGTGTCTCCTGCAACCCGTTCCCTTGGTTGTAGATGAACGAACGTCTCTCCACTTGCTCAGTTCTGAGAGATAATTGTGTGTGAAAGCCGTCCTTCAACTAGCTTGTTGGGAACACAAAGTTTCTTTTCAGTTGCAAACTCCATTCCATACATATATATGGGGAGGTACTAGCTCCAAATCTGTTTTACAGTGAAAACTGCAGGAAATTCAAACCGGCACTAGGAAACAGACTGAGAAAGCAGAGAAAAAGTGTCTTCTGCAACCCGATCCCTTGGTGCTAGATGAACGAACGTCTCTCCACTTGCTCAGTTCTGAGAGATAAGTGTGTGTGAAAGCCGTCCTTCAACGAGCTTGTTGGGAACACAAAGTTTCTTTTCAGTTGCAAACTCCATTCCATACATATATATGGGGAGGTACTAGCTCCAACTCGGTTTTACAGTGAAATCTTCAGGAACTTCAAACCGGCACTAGGAAACAGACTGAGAAAGCAGAGGAAAAGTGTCTCCTGCAACCCGTTCTCTTGGTGCTAGATGAACGAACGTCTCTCCACTTGCTCAGTTCTGAGAGATAAGTGTGTGTGAAAGCCGTCCTTCACCTAGCTTGTTGGGGACACAAAGTTTCTTTTCAGTTGCAAACTCCATTCCATACATATATATGGGGAGGTACAAGCTCCAACTCGGTTTTACAGTGAAAACTTCAGGAACTTCAAACCGGCACTAGGAAACAGACTGAGAAAGCAGAGAAAAAGTGTCTCCTGCAACCCGTTCCCTTGGTTTTACATGAACGAACGTCTCTCCACTTGCTTAGTTCTGAGAGATAAGTATGTGTGAAAGCCGTCCTTCAACTAGCTTGTTGGGAACACATAGTTTCTCTTCAGTTGCAAACTCTATTCCGTACATATATATGGGGAGGTTCTAGCTCCAACTCGGTTTTACAGTGAAAACTGCAGGAACTTCCAACCGGCACTAGGAAACAGACTGAGAAAGCAGAGAAAAAGTGTCTCCTGCAACCCGTTCCCTTGGTGCTAGATGAACGAACGTCTCTCCAATAGCTCAGTTCTGAGAGATAATTGTGTGTGAAAGCCGTCCTTCACCTAGCTTGTTGGGAACACAAAGTTTATTTTCAGTTGCAAACTCCATTCCATACATATATATGGGGAGGTAGAAGCTCCAACTCGGTTTTACAGTGAAAACTGCAGGACCTTCAAACCGGCACTAGGAAACAGACTGAGAAAGCAGAGAAAAAGTGTCTCCTGCAACCCGTTCCCTTGGGGCTAGATGAACGAAGGTCTCTCCACTTGCTAAGTTCTGAGAGATAAGTGTGTGTGAAAGCCGTCCTTCACTTAGCTTGTTGGGAACACAAAGTATCTTTTCAGTTGCAAACTCCATTCCATACATATACATGGGGAGGTACTAGCTCCAACTCGGGTTTACAGTGAAAACTGCAGGAACTTCAAAAAGGCACTAGGAAACAGACTGAGAAAGCAGAGAAAAAGTGTCTCCTGCAACCCGTTCCCTTGGTGCTAGATGAACGAACGTCTCTCCACTAGCTCAGTTCTGAGAGATAAGTGTGTGTGAAAGCCGTCCTTCACATACCTTGATGGGAACACAAAGTTTCTTTTCAGTTGCAAACTCCACTCCATCCATATATATGGGAAGGTACAAGCTCCAACTCGGTTTGACAGTGAAAACTGCAGGAACTTCAAACCGGCACTAGGAAACAGACTGAGAAAGCAGAGAAAAAGTGTCTCCTGCAACCCGTTCCCTTGGTGCTAGATGAACGAACGTCTCTCCAATAGCTCAGTTCTGAGAGAAATGTGGGTGTGAAAGCCTTCCTTCCCCTAACTTGATGGAAACACAAAGTTTCTTTTCAGTTGCAAACTCCATTCCATACATATATATGGGGAGGTACTAGCTCCAACTCGGTTTTACAGTGAAAACTGCAGGAACTTCAACCCTGCACTAGGAAACAGACTGAGAAAGCACAGAAAATGTGTCTCCTGCAACCCGTTCCCTTGGTGCTAGATGAACGAACGTCTCTCCACTTGCTCAGTTCTGAGAGATAAGTGTGTCTGAAAGCCGTCCTTCACGTAGCTTGATGGGAACACAAAGTTTCTTTTCAGTTGCAAACTCCATTCCATACATATATATGGGGAGGTACAAGCTCCAACTCGGTTTTACTGTGAAAACTGCAGGAACATCAAACCGGCACTAGGAAACAGACTGAGAAAGCAGAGAAAAAGTGTCTCCTGCAACCCGTTCCCTTGGTGCTAGATGAACGAACGTCTCTCCACTTGCTCAGTTCTGAGAGATAAGTATGTGTGAAAGCCGTCCTTCACCTAGCTTGTTGGGAACACAAAGTTTCTTTTCAATTGCAAACTCCATTCCATACATATATATGGGGAGGTACTAGCTCCAACTCGGTTTTACAGTGAAAACTGCAGGAACTTCCAACCGGCACTAGGAAACAGACTGAGAAAGCACAGAAAAAGTGTCTCCTGCAACCCGTTCCCTTGGTGCTAGATGAACGAACGCCTCTCCACTTCCTCAGTTCTGAGAGATAAGTGTGTGTGAAAGCCGTCCTTCACCTAGCTTGTTGGGAACACAAAGTTTCTTTTCAGTTGCAAACTCCATTCCATACATATATATGATGAGGTACTAGCTCAAACTTGGTTTTACAGTGAAAACTGCAGGACTTTCAAACCGGCACTTGGAAACAGACTGAGAAAGCAGAGAAAAAGTGTCTCCTGCAACCCGTTCTCTTGGTTGTAGATGAACGAACGTCTCTCCACTTGCTCAGTTCTGAGAGATAAGTGTGTGTGAAAGCCGTCCTTCACCTAGCTTGTTGGGAACACAAAGTTTCTTTTCAGTTGCAAACTCCATTCCATACATATATATGATGAGGTACTAGCTCAAACTTGGTTTTACAGTGAAAACTGCAGGACCTTCAAACCGGCACTAGGAAACAGACTGAGAAAGCAGAGAAAAAGTGTCTCCTGCAACCCGTTCCCTTGGGGCTAGATGAACGAAGGTCTCTCCACTTGCTAAGTTCTGAGAGATAAGTGTGTGTGAAAGCCGTCCTTCACTTAGCTTGTTGGGAACACAAAGTATCTTTTCAGTTGCAAACTCCATTCCATACATATACATGGGGAGGTACTAGCTCCAACTCGGGTTTACAGTGAAAACTGCAGGAACTTCAAAAAGGCACTAGGAAACAGACTGAGAAAGCAGAGAAAAAGTGTCTCCTGCAACCCGTTCCCTTGGTGCTAGATGAACGAACGTCTCTCCACTAGCTCAGTTCTGAGAGATAAGTGTGTGTGAAAGCCGTCCTTCACATACCTTGATGGGAACACAAAGTTTCTTTTCAGTTGCAAACTCCACTCCATCCATATATATGGGAAGGTACAAGCTCCAACTCGGTTTGACAGTGAAAACTGCAGGAACTTCAAACCGGCACTAGGAAACAGACTGAGAAAGCAGAGAAAAAGTGTCTCCTGCAACCCGTTCCCTTGGTGCTAGATGAACGAACGTCTCTCCAATAGCTCAGTTCTGAGAGAAATGTGGGTGTGAAAGCCTTCCTTCCCCTAACTTGATGGAAACACAAAGTTTCTTTTCAGTTGCAAACTCCATTCCATACATATATATGGGGAGGTACTAGCTCCAACTCGGTTTTACAGTGAAAACTGCAGGAACTTCAACCCTGCACTAGGAAACAGACTGAGTAAGCAGAGAAAAAGTGTCTCCTGCAACCCGTTCCCTTGGTGCTAGATGAACGAACGTCTCTCCACTTGCTCAGTTCTGAGAGATAAGTGTGTCTGAAAGCCGTCCTTCACGTAGCTTGATGGGAACACAAAGTTTCTTTTCAGTTGCAAACTCCATTCCATACATATATATGGGGAGGTACAAGCTCCTACTCGGTTTTACTGTGAAACCTGCAGGAACATCAAACCGGCACTAGGAAACAGACTGAGAAAGCAGAGAAAAAGTGTCTCCTGCAACCCGTTCCCTTGGTGCTAGATGAACGAACGTCTCTCCACTTGCTCAGTTCTGAGAGATAAGTATGTGTGAAAGCCGTCCTTCACCTAGCTTGTTGGGAACACAAAGTTTCTTTTCAATTGCAAACTCCATTCCATACATATATATGGGGAGGTACTAGCTCCAACTCGGTTTTACAGTGAAAACTGCAGGAACTTCCAACCGGCACTAGGAAACAGACTGAGAAAGCACAGAAAAAGTGTCTCCTGCAACCCGTTCCCTTGGTGCTAGATGAACGAACGCCTCTCCACTTCCTCAGTTCTGAGAGATAAGTGTGTGTGAAAGCCGTCCTTCACCTAGCTTGTTGGGAACACAAAGTTTCTTTTCAGTTGCAAACTCCATTCCATACATATATATGATGAGGTACTAGCTCAAACTTGGTTTTACAGTGAAAACTGCAGGACTTTCAAACCGGCACTTGGAAACAGACTGAGAAAGCAGAGAAAAAGTGTCTCCTGCAACCCGTTCCCTTGGTTGTAGATGAACGAACGTCTCTCCACTTGCTCAGTTCTGAGAGATAAGTGTGTGTGAAAGCCGTCCTTCACCTAGCTTGTTGGGAACACAAAGTTTCTTTTCAGATGCAAACTCCATTCCATACATATATATGGGGAGGTACTAGCTCAAACTCGGTTTTACAGTGAAAACTGCAGGAACTTCAAACCGGCACTAGGAAACAGACTGAGAAAGCAGAGAAAAAGTGTCTCCTGCAACCCGTTCCCTTGGTGCTAGATGAACGAACGTCTCTCCACTTGCTCAGTTCTGAGAGATAAGTGTGTGTGAAAGCCGTCCTTCAAATAGCTTGTTGGGAACACAAAGTTTCTTATCAGTTGCAAACTCTATTCCGTACATATATATGGGGAGGTACAAGCTCCAACTCGGTTTTACAGTGAAAACTGCAGGAACTTCAAACCGGCACTAGGAAACAGACTGAGAAAGCAGAGAAAAAGTGTCTCCTGCAACCCGTTCCCTTGGTTTTAGATGAACGAACGTCTCTCCACTTGCTTAGTTCTGAGAGATAAGTATGTGTGAAAGCCGTCCTTCAACTAGTTTGTTGGGAACACAAAGTTTCTCTTCAGTTGCAAACTCCAGTCCATCAATATCTATGGGGAGGTACCAGCTCCAATTCGGTTTTACAGTGAAAACTGCAGGAACTTCAAAACGGCACTAGTAAACGGACTGAGAAAGCAGAGAAAAAGTGTCTCCTGCAAACCGTTCCCTTGGTGCTAGATGAACGAACGTCTCTCCACTTGCTGAGTTCTGAGAGATAAGTGTGTGTGAGAGCCGTCCTTCACCTAGCTTGATGGGAACACAAAGTTTCTTTTCAGTTGCAAACTCCATTCCATACATATATATGGGGAGGTAAAAGCTCCAACTCGGTTTTACAGTGAAAACTGCAGGAACTTCAAACCGACACTAGGAAACAGACTGAGAAAGCAGAGAAAAAGTGTCTCCTGCAACCCGTTCCCTTGGTTGTAGATGAACGAACGTCTCTCCACTTGCTCAGTTCTGAGAGATAATTGTGTGTGAAAGCCGTCCTTCAACTAGCTTGTTGGGAACACAAAGTTTCTTTTCAGTTGCAAACTCCATTCCATACATATATATGGGGAGGTACTAGCTCCAAATCTGTTTTACAGTGAAAACTGCAGGAAATTCAAACCGGCACTAGGAAACAGACTGAGAAAGCAGAGAAAAAGTGTCTTCTGCAACCCGATCCCTTGGTGCTAGATGAACGAACGTCTCTCCACTTGCTCAGTTCTGAGAGATAAGTGTGTGTGAAAGCCGTCCTTCAACGAGCTTGTTGGGAACACAAAGTTTCTTTTCAGTTGCAAACTCCATTCCATACATATATATGGGGAGGTACTAGCTCCAACTCGGTTTTACAGTGAAATCTTCAGGAACTTCAAACCGGCACTAGGAAACAGACTGAGAAAGCAGAGGAAAAGTGTCTCCTGCAACCCGTTCTCTTGGTGCTAGATGAACGAACGTCTCTCCACTTGCTCAGTTCTGAGAGATAAGTGTGTGTGAAAGCCGTCCTTCACCTAGCTTGTTGGGGACACAAAGTTTCTTTTCAGTTGCAAACTCCATTCCATACATATATATGGGGAGGTACTAGCTCCAACTCGGTTTTACAGTGAAAACTGCAGGAACTTCAAACCGGCACTAGGAAACAGACTGAGAAAGCAGAGAAATAGTTTCTCCTGCAACCCGTTCCCTTGGTGCTAGATGAACGAACGTCTCTCCACTTGCTCAGTTCTGAGAGATAAATGTGTGTGAAAGCCGTCCTTCACCTAGCTTGTTGGGAACACAAAGTTTCTTTTCCGTTGCAAACTCCATTCCATACATATATATGGGGAGATACGAGCTCCAACTCGGTTTTACACTGAAAACTGCAGGAACTTCAAACCGGCACTAGGAAACAGACTGAGAAAGCCGAGAAAAACTGTCCCCTGCAACCCGTTCCCTTGGTGCTAGATGAACGAACGTCTCTCCACTTGCTCAGTTCTGAGAAATAAGTGTCTGTGAAAGCCGTCCTTCACCTAGCTTGTTGGGAACACAAAGTTTCTTTTCACTTGCAAACTTCAATCCATCCATATATATTGGGAGGTACTAGCTCCAAAACGGTTTGACAGTGAAAACTGCAGGAACCTCAAAACGGTAAGAGGAAACAGACTGAGAAAACAGAGAAAAAGTGCCTCCTGCAACCCGTTCCCTTGGTGCTAGATGAACGAACGTCTCTCCACTTGCTCATTTCTGAGAGATAAGTGTGTGTGAAAGCGGTCCTTCACCTAGCTTGTTGGGAACACAAAGTTTCTTTTCAGTTGCAAACTCCATTCCTTACATATATATGGGGAGGTACTAGCTCCAACTCGGTTTTACAGTGAAAACTGCAGGAACTTCAAACCGGCACTAGGAAACAGACTGAGAAAGCTAAGAAATAGTGTCTCCTGCAACCCATTCCCTTGGGGCTAGATGAACGAACGTCTCTCCACTTGCTCAGTTCTGAGAGATAAGTGTGTGTGAAAGCCGTCCTTCACCTAGCTTGTTGGGAACACAGAGTTTCTTTTCAGTTGCAAACTCCACTCCATCCATATATATGGGGAGGTACTTGCTCCAATTCGGTTTTACAGTGAAAATTGCAGGAACTTCAAAACGGAACTAGGAAACAGACTGAGAAAGCAGTGAAAAAGTGTCTCCTGCAATCCGTTCCCTTGGTGCTAGATGAACGAACGTCTCTCCACTTGCTCAGTTCTGAGAGAAAATGTGTGTGAAAGCCGTCCTTAAACTAGCTTGTTGGGAACACAAAGTTTCTTTTCAGTTGCAAACTCCATTCCATACATATATATGGGGAGGTACTAGCTCCAACTCGGTTTTACAGTGAAAACTGCAGGAACTTCAACCCGGCACTAGGAAACAGACTGAGAAAGCAGAGAAAAAGTGTCTCCTGCAACCCGTTCCCTTGGTGCTAGATGAACGAACGTCTCTCCAATAGCTCAGTTCTGAGAGATAATTGTGTGTGAAAGCCGGCCTTCACCTAGCTTGTTGGGAACACAGAGTTTATTTTCAGTTGCAAACCCCATTCCATACATATATATGGGGAGGTACTAGCTCCAACTCGGTTTTACAGTGAAAACTGCAGGAACTTCAAACCGGCACTAGGAAACAGACTGAGAAATCAGAGAAAAAGTGTCTCCTGCAACCCGTTCCCTTGGTGCTAGATGAACGAACGTCTCTCCACTAGCTCTGTTCTGAGAGATAAGTCTGTGTTTAAGCCGTCCTTCACATACCTTGATGGGAACACAAAGTTTCTTTTCAGTTGCAAACTCCACTCCATCCATATATATGGGAAGGTACAAGCTCCAACTCGGTTTTACAGTGAAAACTGCAGGAACTTCAACCCGGCACTAGGAAACAGACTGAGAAAGCACAGAAAAAGTGTCTCCTGCAACCCGTTCCCTTGGTGCTAGATGAACGAACGTCTCTCCAATAGCTCAGTTCTGAGAGAAATGTGGGTGTGAAAGCCGTCCTTCACCTAACTTGATGGGAACACAAAGTTTCTTTTCAGTTGCAAACTCCATTCCATACATATATATGGGGAGGTACTAGCTCCAACTCGGTTTTACAGTGAAAACTGCAGGAACTTCCAACCGGCACTAGGAAACAGACTGAGAAAGCACAGAAAAAGTGTCTCCTGCAACCCGTTCCCTTGGTGCTAGATGAACGAACGTCTCTCCACTTGCTCAGTTCTGAGAGATAAGTGTGTCTGAAAGCCGCCCTTCACGTAGCTTGATGGGAACACAAAGTTTCTTTTCAGTTGCAAACTCCATTCCATACATATATATGGGGAGGTACAAGCTCCAACTCGGTTTTACTGTGAAAACTGCAGGAACATCAAACCGGCACTAGGAAACAGACTGAGAAAGCAGAGAAAAAGTGTCTCCTGCAACCCGTTCCCTTGGTGCTAGATGAACGAACGCCTCTCCACTTGCTCAGTTCTGAGAGATAAGTGTGTGTGAAAGCCGTCCTTCACCTAGCTTGTTGGGAACACAAAGTTTCTTTTCAGTTGCAAACTCCATTCCATACATATATATGATGAGGTACTAGCTCAAACATGATTTTACAGTGAAAACTGCAGGACTTTCAAACCGGCACTTGGAAACAGACTGAGAAAGCAGAGAAAAAGTGTCTCCTGCAACCCGTTCCCTTGGTTGTAGATGAACGAACGTCTCTCCACTTGCTCAGTTCTGAGAGATAAGTGTGTGTGAAAGCCGTCCTTCACCTAGCTTGTTGGGAACACAAAGTTTCTTTTCAGTTGCAAACTCCATTCCATACATATATATGGGGAGGTACTAGCTCAAACTCGGTTTTACAGTGAAAACTGCAGGAACTTCAAACCGGCACTAGGAAACAGACTGAGAAAGCAGAGAAAAAGTGTCTCCTGCAACCCGTTCCCTTGGTGCTAGATGAACGAACGTCTCTCCACTTGCTCAGTTCTGAGAGATAAGTGTGTGTGAAAGCCGTCCTTCAAATAGCTTGTTGGGAACACAAAGTTTCTTATCAGTTGCAAACTCTATTCCGCACATATATATGGGGAGGTACAAGCTCCAACTCGGGTTTACAGTGAAAACTGCAGGAACTTCAAACCGGCACTAGGAAACAGACTGAGAAAGCAGAGAAAAAGTGTCTCCTGCAACCCGTTCCCTTGGTGCTAGATGAACGAACGTCTCTCCACTTGCTTAGTTCTGAGAGATAAGTATGTGTGAAAGCCGTCCTTCAACTAGCTTGTTGGGAACACAAAGTTTCTCTTCAGTTGAAAACTCTATTCCGTACATATATATGGGGAGGTACTAGCTCCAACTCGGTTTTACAGTGAAAACTGCAGGAACTTCCAACCGGCACTAGGAAACAGACTGAGAAAGCAGAGAAAATGTGTCTCCTGCAACCCGTTCCCTTGGTGCTAGATGAACGAACGTCTCTCCAATAGCTCAGTTCTGAGAGATAATTGTGTGTGAAAGCCGTCCTTCACCTAGCTTGTTGGGAACACAGAGTTTATTTTCAGTTGCAAACCCCATTCCATACATATATATGGGGAGGTACTAGCTCCAACTCGGTATTACAGTGAAAACTGCAGGAACTTCAAACCGGCACTAGGAAACAGACTGAGAAATCAGAGAAAAAGTGTCTCCTGCAACCCGTTCCCTTGGTGCTAGATGAACGAACGTCTCTCCACTTGCTCAGTTCTGAGAGATAAGTGTGTGTGAAAGCCGTCCTTCAACTAGCTTGTTGGGAACACAAAGTTTCTTTTCAGTTGCAAACTCCATTCCATACATATATATTGGGAGGTAGAAGCTCCAACTCGGTTTTACAGTGAAAACTGCAGGACCTTCAAACCGGCCCTAGGAAACAGACTGAGATAGCAGAGAAAAAGTGTCTCCTGCAACCCGTTCCCTTGGTGCTAGATGAACGAAGGTCTCTCCACTTGCTAAGTTCTGAGAGATAAGTGTGTGTTAAAGCCGTCCTTCACTTAGCTTGTTGGGAACACAAAGTATCTTTTCAGATGCAAACTCCATTCCATACATATACATGGGGAGGTACTAGCTCCAACTCGGTTTTACAGTGAAAACTGCAGGAACTTAAAAAAGGCACTAGGAAACAGACTGAGAAAGCAGAGAAAAAGTGTCTCCTGTAACCCGTTCCCTTGGTGCTAGATGAACGAACGTCTCTCCACTAGCTCAGTTCTGAGAGATAAGTGTGTGTGAAAGCCGTCCTTCACATAACTTGATGGGAACACAAAGTTTCTTTTCAGTTGCAAACTCCACTCCATCCATATATATGGGAAGGTACAAGCTCCAACTCGGTTTGACAGTGAAAACTGCAGGAATTTCAAACCGGCACTAGGAAACAGACTGAGAAAGCAGAGAAAAAGTGTCTCCTGCAACCCGTTCCCTTGGTGCTAGATGAACGAACGTCTCTCCAATAGCTCAGTTCTGAGAGAAATGTGGGTGTGAAAGCCTTCCTTCACCTAACTTGATGGGAACACAAAGTTTCTTTTCAGTTGCAAACTCCATTCCATACATATATATGGGGAGGTACTAGCTTCAACTCGGTTTTACAGTGAAAACTGCAGGAACTTCAACCCGGCACTAGGAAACAGACTGAGAAAGCACAGAAAAAGTGTCTCCTGCAACCCGTTCCCTTGGTGCTAGATGAACGAACGTCTCTCCACTTGCTCAGTTCTGAGAGATAAGTGTGTCTGAAAGCCGCCCTTCACGTAGCTTGATGGGAACACAAAGTTTCTTTTCAGTTGCAAACTCCATTCCATACATATATATGGGGAGGTACAAGCTCCAACTCGGTTTTACTGTGAAAACTGCAGGAACATCAAACCGGCACTAGGAAACAGACTGAGAAAGCAGAGAAAAAGTGTCTCCTGCAAACCGTTCCCTTGGTGCTAGATGAACGAACGTCTCTCCAATAGCTCAGTTCTGAGAGATAAGTATGTGTGAAAGCCGTCCTTCACCTAGCTTGTTGGGAACACAAAGTTTCTTTTCAGTTGCAAACTCCATTCCATACATATATATGGGGAGGTACTAGCTCCAACTCGGTTTTACAGTGAAAACTGCAGAAACTTCCAACCGGCACTAGGAAACAGACTGAGAAAGCACAGAAAAAGTGTCTCCTGCAACCCGTTCCCTTGGTGCTAGATGAACGAACGCCTCTCCACTTGCTCAGTTCTGAGAGATAAGTGTGTGTGAAAGCCGCCCTTCACCTAGCTTGTTGGGAACACAAAGTTTCTTTTCAGTTGCAAACTCCATTCCATACATATATATGATGAGGTACTAGCTCAAACTCGGTTTTACAGTGAAAACTGCAGGACTTTCAAACCGGCACTTGGAAACAGACTGAGAAAGCAGAGAAAAAGTGTCTCCTGCAACCCGTTCCCTTGGTTGTAGATGAACGAACGTCTCTCCACTTGCTCAGTTCTGAGAGATAAGTGTGTGTGAAAGCCGTCCTTCACCTAGCTTGTTGGGAACACAAAGTTTCTTTTCAGTTGCAAACTCCATTCCATACATATATATAGGTAGGTACTAGCTCAAACTCGGTTTTACAGTGAAAACTGCAGGAACTTCAAACCGGCACTAGGAAACAGACTGAGAAAGCAGAGAAAAAGTGTCTCCTGCAACCCGTTCCCTTGGTGCTAGATGAACGAACGTCTCTCCACTTGCTCAGTTCTGAGAGATAAGTGTGTGTGAAAGCCGTCCTTCAAATAGCTTGTTGGGAACACAAAGTTTCTTATCAGTTGCAAACTCTATTCCGTACATATATATGGGGAGGTACAAGCTACAACTCGGTTTTACATTGAAAACTGCAGGAACTTCAAACCGGCACTAGGAAACAGACTGAGAAAGCAGAGAAAAAGTGTCTCCTGCAAACCGTTCCCTTGGTTTTAGATGAACGAATGTCTCTCCACTTGCTTAGTTCTGAGAGATAAGTATGTGTGAAAGCCGTCCTTCAACTAGTTTGTTGGGAACACAAAGTTTCTCTTCAGTTGCAAACTCCACTCCATCAATATCTATGGGGAGGTACCAGCTCCAATTCGGTTTTACAGTGAAAACTGCAGGAACTTCAAAACGGCACTAGGAAACGGACTGAGAAAGCAGAGAAAAAGTGTCTCCTGCAAACCGTTCCCTTGGTGCTAGATGAACGAACGTCTCTCCACTTGCTGAGTTCTGAGAGATAAGTGTGTGTGAGAGCCGTCCTTCACCTAGCTTGATGGGAACACAAAGTTTCTTTTCAGTTGCAAACTTCATTCCATACATATATATGGGGAGGTAAAAGCTCCAACTAGGTTTTACAGTGAAAACTGCAGGAACTTCAAACCGACATTAGGAAACAGACTGAGAAAGCAGAGAAAAAGTGTCTCCTGCAAACCGTTCCCTTGGTGCTAGATGAACGAACGTCTCTCCACTTGCTCAGTTCTGAGAGATAATTGTGTGTGAAAGCCGTCCTTCAACGAGCTTGTTGGGAACACAAAGTTTCTTTTCAGTTGCAAACTCCATTCCATACATATATATGGGGAGGTACTAGCTCCAACTCTGTTTTACAGTGAAAACTGCAGGAAATTCAAACCGGCACTAGGAAACAGACTGAGAAAGCAGAGAAAAAGTGTCTCCTGCAACCCGTTCCCTTGGTGCTAGATGAACGAACGTCTCTCCACTTGCTCATTTCTGAGAGATAAGTGTGTGTGAAAGCCGTCCTTCAACGAGCTTGTTGGGAACACAAAGTTTCTTTTCAGTTGCAAACTCCATTCCATACATATATATGGGGAGGTACTAGCTCCAACTCAGTTTTACAGTGAAATCTTCAGGAACTTCAAACCGGCACTAGGAAGCAGACTGAGAAAGCAGAGGAAAAGTGTCTCCTGCAACCCGTTCCCTTGGTGCTAGATGAACGAACGTCTCTCCACTTGCTCAGTTCTGAGAGATAAGTGTGTGTGAAAGCCGTCCTTCACCTAGCTTGTTGGGAACACAAAGTTTCTTTTCAGTTGCAAACTCCATTCCATACATATATATGGGGAGGTACTAGCTCCAACTCGGTTTTACAGTGAAAACTGCAGGAACTTCAAACCGGCACTAGGAAACAGACTGAGAAAGCAGAGAAATAGTTTCTCCTGCAACCCGTTCCCTTGGTGCTAGATGAAGGAACGTCTCTCCACTTGCTCAGTTCTGAGAGATAAGTGTGTGTGAAAGCCGTCCTTCACCTAGCTTGATGGGAACACAAAGTTTCTTTTCAGTTGCAAACTCCATTCCATACATATATATGGGGAGGTAGAAGCTCCAACTCGGTGTGACAGTGAAAACTGCAGGAACTTCAAACCGGCACTAGGAAACAGACTGAGAAAGCAGAGAAAAGTGTCTCCTGCAACCCGCTCCCTTGGTGCTAGATGAACGAACGTCTCTCCACTTGCTCAGTTCTGAGAGATAAATGTGTGTGAAAGCCGTCCTTCACCTAGCTTGTTGGGAACACAAAGTTTCTTTTCAGTTGCAAACTCCATTCCATACATATATATGGGGAGGTACTAGCTCCAACTCGGTTTTACAGTGAAAACTGCAGGAACTTCAAACCGGCACTAGGAAACAGACTGAGAAAGCAGAGAAAAAGTGTCTCCTGCAACCCGTTCCCTTGGTGCTAGATGAACGAACGCCTCTCCACTTGCTCAGTTCTGAGAGATAATTGTGTGTGAAAGCCGAACTTCACCTAGTTTGTTGGGAACACATAGTTTCTTTTCAGTTGCAAACTCCATTCCATACATATATATGGGTAGGTAGAAGCTCCAAATCGGTTTTACAGTGAAAACTGCAGGAACTTCAAACCGGCACTAGGAAACAGACTGAGAAAGCAGAGAAAAAGTGTCTCCTGCAACCCGTTCCCTTGGTGCTAGATGAACGAACGTCTCTCCACTTTCTCAGTTCTGAGAGATAAGTGTGTGTGAAAGCCGTCCTTCACCTAGCTTGTTGGGAACACAAAGTTTCTTTTCAGTTGCAAACTCCACTCCATACATATATATGGGTAGGTAGAAGCTCCAACTCGGTTTTAGTCTGAAAACTGCAGGAACTTCAAACCGGTACTAGGAAACAGACTGAGAAAGCCGAGAAAAAGTGTCCCCTGCAACCCGTTCCCTTGGTGCTAGATGAACGAACGTCTCTCCACTTGCTCAGTTCTGAGAGATAAGTGTGTGTGAAAGCCGTCCTTCACCTAGCTTGTTGGGAACACAAAGTTTCTTTTCAGTTGCAAACTTCAATCCATCCATATATATTGGGAGGTACTAGCTCCAAAACGGTTTGACAGTGAAAACTGCAGGAACCTCAAAACGGCAAGAGGTAACAGACTGAGAAAGCAGAGAAAAAGTGTCTCCTGCAACCCGTTCCCTTGGTGCTAGATGAACGAACGTCTCTCCACTTGCTCAGTTCTGAGAGATAAGTGTGTGTGAAAGCCGTCCTTCACCTAGCTTGTTGGGAACACAAAGTTTCTTTTCAGTTGCAAACTCCATTCCATACGTATATATGGGGAAGTACTAGCTCCAACTCGGTTTTACAGTGAAAACTGCAGGAAATTCAAACCGGCACTAGGAAACAGACTGAGAAAACAGAGAAAAAGTGTCTCCTGCAACCCGTTCCCTTGGTGCTAGATGAACGAACGTCTCTCCACTTGCTCAGTTCTGAGAAATAATTGTGTGTGAAAGCCGTCCTTCACCTAGCTTGTTGGGAACACAAAGTTTCTTTTCAGTTGCAAACTCCATTCCATACATATATATGGGGAGGTACTAGCTCCAACTCTGTTTTACAGTGAAAACTGCAGGAACTTCAAACCGGCACTAGGAAACAGACTGAGAAAGCAGAGAAAATTGTCTCCTGCAAACCGTTCCCTTGGTGCTAAATGAACGAACGTCTCTCCACTTGCTCAGTTCTGATAGATAAGTGTGTGGGAAAGCCGTCCTTCACCTAGCTTGTTGGGAACACAAAGTTTCTTTTCTGTTGCAAACTCCATTCCATACATATATTTGGGGAGGTACTAGCTCCAACTCGGTTTCACAGTGAAATCTGCAGGAACTTCAAAACGGCACTAGGAAACAGACTGAGAATGATGAGAAAAAGTGTCTCCTGCAACCCGTTCCCTTGGTGCTACATGAACGAACGTCTCTCCACTTGCTCAGTTCTGAGAGATAAGTGTGTGTGAAAGCCGTCCTTCAACTAGCTTGTTGGGAACACAAAGTTTCTTTTAAGATGCAAACTCCATTCCATACAAATATATGGGGAGGTACTAGCTCCAATTCGGTTTTACAGTGAAAACTGCAGGAACTTCAAACCGGCACTAGGAAACAGACTGAGAAAGCAGAGAAAAAGTGTCTCCTGCAACCCGTTCCCTTGGTGCTAGATGAACGAACGTCTCTCCACTTGCTCAGTTCTGAGAGATAAGTCTGTGTTTAAGCCGTCCTTCACCTAGCTTGTTGGGAACACAAAGTTTCTTTTCAGTTGCAAACCCCATTCAATACATATATATGGGGATGTACTAGCTTCAACTCGGTTTTACAGTGAAAACTGCAGGAACTTCAAACCGGCACTAGGAAACAGACTGAGAAAGCTGTGAAACAGTGTCTCCTGCAACCCGTTCCCTTGGTGCTAGATGAACGAACCTGTCTCCACTTGCTCAGATCTGAGAGATAAATGTGTGTGAAAGCCGTCCTTCAACTAGCTTGTTGGGAACACAAAGTTTCTTTTCAGTTGCAAACTCCATTCCATACATATATATGGGGAGGTATTAGCTCCAACTCGGTTTTACAGTGAAAACTGCAGGAACTTCAAACCGGCACTAGGAAACAGACGGAGAAAGCAGAGAAAAAGTGTCTCCTGCAACCAGTTCCCTTGGTGCTAGATGAACGAACGTCTCTCCACCTGCTCAGTTCTGAGAGCTAAGTGTGTGTGAAAGCCGTCCTTCACCTTGCTTGATGGGAACACAAAGTTTCTTTTCAGTTGCAAACTCCATTCCATACATATATATGGGGAGGTACTAGCTCCAAATTGGTTTTACAGTGAAAACTGCAGGAACCTCAAACCGGCACTAGGAAACAGACTGAGAAAGCAGAGAAAAAGTGTCTCCTGCAACCCGTTCCCTTGGTGCTAGATGAACGAACGTCTCTCCACTTGCTCAGTTCTGAGAGATAATTGTGTGAAAGCCGTCCTTCACCTAGCTTGTTGGGAACACAAAGTTTCTTTTCAGTTGCAAACCCCATTCAATACATATATATGGGGAGGTACTAGCTCCAACTCGGTTTGACAGTGAAAACTGCAGGAACTTCAAACCGGCACTAGGAAACAGACTGAGAAACCAGAGGAAAATTGTCTCCTGCAAACCGTTCCCTTGGTGCTAGATGAACGAACGTCTCTCCACTTGCTCAGTTCTGAGAGATAATTGTGTGTGAAAGCCGTCCTTCACCTAGCTTGTTGGGAACACAAAGTTCCTTTTCAGTGGCAAACTCCATTCCATACATATATATGGGGTGGTACTAGCTCCAACTCGGTTTTACAGTGAAAACTGCAGGAAGTTCAAACCGGCACTAGGAAACAGACTGAGAAAACAGAGGAAAATTCTCTCCTGCAAACCGTTCCCTTGGTGCTAGATGAACGAACGTCTCTCCACTTGCTCAGTTCTGAGAGATAATTGTGTGTGAAAGCCGTCCTTCACCTAGCTTGTTGGGAACACAAAGTTCCTTTTCAGTGGCAAACTCCATTCCATACATATATATGGGGAGGTACTAGCTCCAACTCGGTGTTACAGTGAAAACTGCAGGAACTTCAAACCGGCACCAGGAAACAGACTGAGAAAGCAGAGAAAAAGTGTCTCCTGCAACCCGTACCCTTGGTGCTAGATGAACGAACGTCTCTCCAATTGCTCAGTTCTGAGAGATAAGTGTGTGTGAAAGCCGTCCTTCAACTAGCTTGTTGGGAACACAAAGTTCCTTTTCAGTGGCAAACTCCATTCCATACATATATATGGGGAGGTACTAGCTCCAACTCTGTTTTACAGTGAAAACTGCAGGAACTTCAAACCGGCAATAGGAAACAGACTGAGAAAGCAGAGTAAAAGTGTCTCCTGCAACCCGTTCCCTTGGTGCTAGATGAACGAACGTCTCTCCACTTGCTCAGTTCTGAGAGCTAAGTGTGTGTGAAAGCCGTCCTTCAACTTGCTTGATGGGAACCCAAAGTTTCTTTTCAGTTGCAAGCTCCATTCCATACATATATATGGGGAGGTATTACCTCCAACTCGGTTTTACAGTGAAAACTGCAGGAACTTCAAACCGGCACTAGGAAACAGACTTAGAAAGCAGAGAAAAAGTGTCTCCTGCAACCAGTTCCCTTGGTGCTAGATGAACGAACGTCTCTCCACTTGCTCAGTTCTGAGAGCTAAGTGTGTGTGAAAGCCGACCTTCACATTGCTTGATGGGAACACAAAGTTTCTTTTCAGTTGCAAACTCCATTCCATACATATATATGGGGAGGTACTAGCTCCAAATTGGTTTTACAGTGAAAACTGCAGGAACTTCAACCCGGCACTAGGAAACAGACTGAGAAAGCAGAGAAAAAGTGTCTCCTGCAACCCGTTCCATTGGTGCTAGATGAACGAACGTCTCTCCACTTGCTCAGTTCTGAGAGATAAGTCTGTGTGAAAGCCGTCCTTCACCTAGCTTGTTGGGAACACAAAGTTTCTTTTCAGTTGCAAACCCCATTCAATACATATATATGGGGATGTACTAGCTCCAACTCGGTTTGACAGTGAAAACTGCAGGAACTTCAAACCGGCACTAGGAAACAGACTGAGAAACCAGAAGAAAAGTGTCTCCTGCAACCCGTTCCCTTGGTGCTAGATGAACGAACGTCTCTCCACTTGCTCAGTTCTGAGAGATAGATGTGTGTGAATGCCGTCCTTCACCTAGCTTGTTGGGAACACAAAGTTCCTTTTCAGGGGCAAACTCCAATCCATACATATATATGGGTAGGTACTAGCTCCAACTCGGATTTACAGTGAAAGCTGCAGGAACTTCAAACCGGCACTAGGAAACAGACTGAGAAAGCAGAGAAAAAGTGTCTCCTGTAACCCGTTCCCTTGGTGCTAGATGGACGAACGTCTCTCCAATTGCTCAGTTCTGAGAGATAAGTGTGTGTGAAACCTTCCTTCAACTAGCTTGTTTGGAACACAAAGTTTCTTTTCAGTTGCAAACTCCATTCCATACATATATATGGGGAGGTACTAGCTCCAACTCGGTTTTACAGTGAAAACTGCAGGAACTTCAAACCGGCACTAGGAAACACACTGAGAAAGCAGAGAAAAAGTGTCTCCTGCAACCCGTTCCCTTGGTGCTAGATGAACGAACGTCTCTCCACTTGCTCAGTTCTGAGAGATAAGTGTGTGTGAAAGCCGTCCTTCACCTAGCTTGATGGGAACACAAAGTTTCTTTTCAGTTGCAAACTCCATTCCATACATATATATGGGGAGATACTAGCTCCAACTAGGTTTTACAGTGAAAACTGCAGGAACTTCAAACCGGCACTAGGAAACAGACTGTGAAAGCAGAGAAAAAGTGTCTCCTGCAACCCGTTCCCTTGGTGCTAGATGAACGAACGTCTCTCCACTTGCTCAGTTCTGAGAGATAAGTGTGTGTGAAAGCCGCCTTCACCTAGCTTGTTGGGAACACAAAGTTTCTTTTCAGTTGTAAACTCCATTCCATACATATATATGGGGAGGTATAAGCTCCAACTCGGTTTTACAGCGAAAACTGCAGGAACTTCAAACCGGCACTAGGAAACAGACTGAGAAAGCTGTGAAACAGTGTCTCCTGCAACCCGTTCCCTTGGTGCTAGATGAACGAACGTCTCTCCACTTGCTCAGATCTGAGAGATAAGTGTGTGTGAAAGCCGTCCTTCAACTAGCTTGTTGGGAACACAAAGTTTCTTTTCAGTTGCAAACTCCATTCCATACATATATATGGAGAGGTACAAGCTCCAAATTGGTTTTACAGTGAAAACTGCAGGAACTTCAAACCGGCACTAGGAAACAGACTGAGAAAGCAGAGAAAAAGTGTCTCCTGCAACCCGTTCCCTTGGTGCTAGATGAACGAACGTCTCTCCACTTGCTCAGTTCTGAGAGATAATTGTGTGTGAAAGCCGTCCTTCACCTAGCTTGTTGGGAACACAAAGTTTCTTTTCAGTTGCAAACCCCATTCAATACATATATATGGGGAGGTACTAGGTCCAACTCGGTTTTACAGTGAAAACTGCAGGAACTTCAAACCGGCACTAGGAAACAGAGTGAGAAAGCAGAGAAAAAGTGTCTCCTGCAACCCGTTCCCTTGGTGCTAGATGAACGAACGTCTCTCCACTTGCTCAGTTCTTAGAGAATATTGTGTGTGAAAGCCGTCCTTCACCTAGCTTGTTGGGAACACAAAGTTCCTTTTCAGTTGCAAACTCCATTCCATACATATATATAGGTAGGTACTAGCTCCAACTCGGTTTGATAGTGAAAACTGCAGGAACTTCAAACCGGCACTAGGAAACAGACTGAGAAAGCAGAGAAAAAGTGTCTCCTGCAACCCGTTCCCTTTGTGCTAGATGAACGAACGTCTCTCCACTTGCTCAGTTCTGAGAGATAAGTGTGTGTGAAAGCCGCCTTCACCTAGCTTGTTGGGAACACAAAGTTTCTTTTCAGTTGTAAACTCCATTCCATACATATATATGGGGAGGTACAAGCTCCAACTCGGTTTTACAGTGAAAACTGCAGGAACTTCAAACCGACACTAGGAAACAGACTGAGAAAGTAGAGAAAAAGTGTCTCCTGCAAACCGTTCCCTTGGTGCTAGATGAACGAACGTCTCTCCTCTTGCTCAGTTGTGAGAGATATGTGTGTGTGAAAGCCGTACTTCACCTAGCTTGATGGGAACACAAAGATTCTTTTCAGTTGCAAACTCCATTCCATACAAATATATGGGGAGGTACAAGCTCCAACTCGGTTTTACTGTGAAAACTGCAGGAACTTCAAACCGGCACTAGGAAAGAGACTGAGAAAGCAGAGAAAAAGTGTCTCCTGCAACCCGTTCCCTTGGTGCTAGATGAACGAACGTCTCTCCACTTGCTCAGTTCTGAGAGATAAGTGTGTGTGAAAGCCGCCTTCACCTAGCTTTTTGGGAACACAAAGTTCTTTTCAGTTGTAAACTCCATTCCATACATATATATGGGGAGGTACAAGCTCCAACACGGTTTTACAGTGAAAACTGCAGGAACTTCAAACCGACACTAGAAAACAGACTGAGAAAGCAGAGAAATAGTGTCTCCTGCAACCCGTTCACTTGGTGCTAGATGAACGAACGTCTCTCCACTTGCTCAGTTCTGAGAGATAGGTGTGTGTGAAAGCCGTCCTTCACCTAGTTTGTTGGGAACACAAAGTTTCTTTTAAGTTGCAAACTCCAATCCATACATATATATGGGTAGGTACTAGCTCCAACTCGGTTTTACAGTGAAAACTGCAGGAACTTCAAACCGGCACTAGGAAACAGACTGAGAAAGCTGTGAAAAAGTGTCTCCTGCAACCCGTTCCCTTGGTGCTAGATGAACGAACGTCTCTCCACTTGCTCAGATCTCAGAGATAAGTGTGTGTGAAAGCCGTCCTTCAACTAGCTTGTTGGGAACACAAAGTTTCTTTTCAGTTGCAAACTCCATTCCATACATATATATGGGGAGGTAATAGCTCCAACTCGGTTTTACAGTGAAAACTGCAGGAACTTCAAACCGGCACTAGGAAACAGACTGAGAAAGCAGAGAAAAAGTGTCTCCTGCAACCAGTTCCCTTGGTGCTAGATGAACGAACGTCTTTCCACTTGCTCAGTTCTGAGAAATAATTGTGTGTGAAAGCCGTCCTTCACCTAGCTTGTTGGGAACACAAAGTTTCTTTTCAGTTGCAAACTCCATTCCATACATATATATGGGGAGGTACTAGCTCCAACTCTGTTTTACAGTGAAAACTGCAGGAACTTCAAACCGGCACTAGGAAACCGACTGAGAAAGCAGAGAAAATTGTCTCCTGCAAACCGCTCCCTTGGTGCTAAATGAACGAACGTCTCTCCACTTGCTCAGTTCTGATAGATAAGTGTGTGGGAAAGCCGTCCTTCACCTAGCTTGTTGGGAACACAAAGTTTCTTTTCTGTTGCAAACTCCATTCCATACATATATTTGGGGAGGTACTAGCTCCAACTCGGTTTCACAGTGAAATCTGCAGGAACTTCAAAACGGCACTAGGAAACAGACTGAGAATGATGAGAAAAAGTGTCTCCTGCAACCCGTTCCCTTGGTGCTACATGAACGAACGTCTCTCCACTTGCTCAGTTCTGAGAGATAAGTGTGTGTGAAAGCCGTCCTTCAACTAGCTTGTTGGGAACACAAAGTTCTTTTCAGTTGTAAACTCCATTCCATACATATATATGGGGAGGTACAAGCTCCAACACGGTTTTACAGTGAAAACTGCAGGAACTTCAAACCGACACTAGAAAACAGACTGAGAAAGCAGAGAAATAGTGTCTCCTGCAACCCGTTCACTTGGTGCTAGATGAACGAACGTCTCTCCACTTGCTCAGTTCTGAGAGATAGGTGTGTGTGAAAGCCGTCCTTCACCTAGTTTGTTGGGAACACAAAGTTTCTTTTAAGTTGCAAACTCCAATCCATACATATATATGGGTAGGTACTAGCTCCAACTCGGTTTTACAGTGAAAACTGCAGGAACTTCAAACCGGCACTAGGAAACAGACTGAGAAAGCTGTGAAAAAGTGTCTCCTGCAACCCGTTCCCTTGGTGCTAGATGAACGAACGTCTCTCCACTTGCTCAGATCTCAGAGATAAGTGTGTGTGAAAGCCGTCCTTCAACTAGCTTGTTGGGAACACAAAGTTTCTTTTCAGTTGCAAACTCCATTCCATACATATATATGGGGAGGTAATAGCTCCAACTCGGTTTTACAGTGAAAACTGCAGGAACTTCAAACCGGCACTAGGAAACAGACTGAGAAAGCAGAGAAAAAGTGTCTCCTGCAACCAGTTCCCTTGGTGCTAGATGAACGAACGTCTTTCCACTTGCTCAGTTCTGAGAAATAATTGTGTGTGAAAGCCGTCCTTCACCTAGCTTGTTGGGAACACAAAGTTTCTTTTCAGTTGCAAACTCCATTCCATACATATATATGGGGAGGTACTAGCTCCAACTCTGTTTTACAGTGAAAACTGCAGGAACTTCAAACCGGCACTAGGAAACAGACTGAGAAAGCAGAGAAAATTGTCTCCTGCAAACCGCTCCCTTGGTGCTAAATGAACGAACGTCTCTCCACTTGCTCAGTTCTGATAGATAAGTGTGTGGGAAAGCCGTCCTTCACCTAGCTTGTTGGGAACACAAAGTTTCTTTTCTGTTGCAAACTCCATTCCATACATATATTTGGGGAGGTACTAGCTCCAACTCGGTTTCACAGTGAAATCTGCAGGAACTTCAAAACGGCACTAGGAAACAGACTGAGAATGATGAGAAAAAGTGTCTCCTGCAACCCGTTCCCTTGGTGCTACATGAACGAACGTCTCTCCACTTGCTCAGTTCTGAGAGATAAGTGTGTGTGAAAGCCGTCCTTCAACTAGCTTGTTGGGAACACAAAGTTTCTTTTAAGATGCAAACTCCATTCCATACAAATATATGGGGAGGTACTAGCTCCAATTCGGTTTTACAGTGAAAACTGCAGGAACTTCAAACCGGCACTAGGAAACAGACTGAGAAAGCAGAGAAAAAGTGTCTCCTGCAACCCGTTCCCTTGGTGCTAGATGAACGAACGTCTCTCCACTTGCTCAGTTCTGAGAGATAAGTCTGTGTTTAAGCCGTCCTTCACCTAGCTTGTTGGGAACACAAAGTTTCTTTTCAGTTGCAAACCCCATTCAATACATATATATGGGGATGTACTAGCTCCAACTCGGTTTTACAGTGAAAACTGCAGGAACTTCAAACCGGCACTAGGAAACAGACTGAGAAAGCTGTGAAACAGTGTCTCCTGCAACCCGTTCCCTTGGTGCTAGATGAACGAACCTGTCTCCACTTGCTCAGATCTGAGAGATAAATGTGTGTGAAAGCCGTCCTTCAACTAGCTTGTTGGGAACACAAAGTTTCTTTTCAGTTGCAAACTCCATTCCATACATATATATGGGGAGGTATTAGCTCCAACTCGGTTTTACAGTGAAAACTGCAGGAACTTCAAACCGGCACTAGGAAACAGACGGAGAAAGCAGAGAAAAAGTGTCTCCTGCAACCAGTTCCCTTGGTGCTAGATGAACGAACGTCTCTCCACCTGCTCAGTTCTGAGAGCTAAGTGTGTGTGAAAGCCGTCCTTCACCTTGCTTGATGGGAACACAAAGTTTCTTTTCAGTTGCAAACTCCATTCCATACATATATATGGGGAGGTACTAGCTCCAAATTGGTTTTACAGTGAAAACTGCAGGAACCTCAAACCGGCACTAGGAAACAGACTGAGAAAGCAGAGAAAAAGTGTCTCCTGCAACCCGTTCCCTTGGTGCTAGATGAACGAACGTCTCTCCACTTGCTCAGTTCTGAGAGATAATTGTGTGAAAGCCGTCCTTCACCTAGCTTGTTGGGAACACAAAGTTTCTTTTCAGTTGCAAACCCCATTCAATACATATATATGGGGAGGTACTAGCTCCAACTCGGTTTGACAGTGAAAACTGCAGGAACTTCAAACCGGCACTAGGAAACAGACTGAGAAACCAGAGGAAAATTGTCTCCTGCAAACCGTTCCCTTGGTGCTAGATGAACGAACGTCTCTCCACTTGCTCAGTTCTGAGAGATAATTGTGTGTGAAAGCCGTCCTTCACCTAGCTTGTTGGGAACACAAAGTTCCTTTTCAGTGGCAAACTCCATTCCATACATATATATGGGGTGGTACTAGCTCCAACTCGGTTTTACAGTGAAAACTGCAGGAAGTTCAAACCGGCACTAGGAAACAGACTGAGAAACCAGAAGAAAAGTGTCTCCTGCAACCCGTTCCCTTGGTGCTAGATGAACGAACGTCTCTCCACTTGCTCAGTTCTGAGAGATAGATGTGTGTGAATGCCGTCCTTCACCTAGCTTGTTGGGAACACAAAGTTCCTTTTCAGGGGCAAACTCCAATCCATACATATATATGGGTAGGTACTAGCTCCAACTCGGATTTACAATGAAAGCTGCAGGAACTTCAAAACGGCACTAGGAAACAGACTGAGAAAGCAGAGAAAAAGTGTCTCCTGTAACCCGTTCCCTTGGTGCTAGATGGACGAACGTCTCTCCAATTGCTCAGTTCTGAGAGATAAGTGTGTGTGAAACCGTCCTTCAACTAGCTTGTTTGGAACACAAAGTTTCTTTTCAGTTGCAAACTCCATTCCATACATATATATGGGGAGGTACTAGCTCCAACTCGGTTTTACAGTGAAAACTGCAGGAACTTCAAACCGGCACTAGGAAACACACTGAGAAAGCAGAGAAAAAGTGTCTCCTGCAACCCGTTCCCTTGGTGCTAGATGAACGAACGTCTCTCCACTTGCTCAGTTCTGAGAGATAAGTGTGTGTGAAAGCCGTCCTTCACCTAGCTTGATGGGAACACAAAGTTTCTTTTCAGTTGCAAACTCCATTCCATACATATATATGGGGAGATACTAGCTCCAACTAGGTTTTACAGTGAAAACTGCAGGAACTTCAAACCGGCACTAGGAAACAGACTGTGAAAGCAGAGAAAAAGTGTCTCCTGCAACCCGTTCCCTTGGTGCTAGATGAACGAACGTCTCTCCACTTGCTCAGTTCTGAGAGATAAGTGTGTGTGAAAGCCGCCTTCACCTAGCTTGTTGGGAACACAAAGTTTCTTTTCAGTTGTAAACTCCATTCCATACATATATATGGGGAGGTATAAGCTCCAACTCGGTTTTACAGCGAAAACTGCAGGAACTTCAAACCGGCACTAGGAAACAGACTGAGAAAGCTGTGAAACAGTGTCTCCTGCAACCCGTTCCCTTGGTGCTAGATGAACGAACGTCTCTCCACTTGCTCAGATCTGAGAGATAAGTGTGTGTGAAAGCCGTCCTTCAACTAGCTTGTTGGGAACACAAAGTTTCTTTTCAGTTGCAAACTCCATTCCATACATATATATGGAGAGGTACAAGCTCCAAATTGGTTTTACAGTGAAAACTGCAGGAACTTCAAACCGGCACTAGGAAACAGACTGAGAAAGCAGAGAAAAAGTGTCTCCTGCAACCCGTTCCCTTGGTGCTAGATGAACGAACGTCTCTCCACTTGCTCAGTTCTGAGAGATAATTGTGTGTGAAAGCCGTCCTTCACCTAGCTTGTTGGGAACACAAAGTTTCTTTTCAGTTGCAAACCCCATTCAATACATATATATGGGGAGGTACTAGGTCCAACTCGGTTTTACAGTGAAAACTGCAGGAACTTCAAACCGGCACTAGGAAACAGAGTGAGAAAGCAGAGAAAAAGTGTCTCCTGCAACCCGTTCCCTTGGTGCTAGATGAACGAACGTCTCTCCACTTGCTCAGTTCTTAGAGAATATTGTGTGTGAAAGCCGTCCTTCACCTAGCTTGTTGGGAACACAAAGTTCCTTTTCAGTTGCAAACTCCATTCCATACATATATATAGGTAGGTACTAGCTCCAACTCGGTTTGATAGTGAAAACTGCAGGAAATTCAAACCGGCACTAGGAAACAGACTGAGAAAGCAGAGAAAAAGTGTCTCCTGCAACCCGTTCCCTTTGTGCTAGATGAACGAACGTCTCTCCACTTGCTCAGTTCTGAGAGATAAGTGTGTGTGAAAGCCGCCTTCACCTAGCTTGTTGGGAACACAAAGTTTCTTTTCAGTTGTAAACTCCATTCCATACATATATATGGGGAGGTACAAGCTCCAACTCGGTTTTACAGTGAAAACTGCAGGAACTTCAAACCGACACTAGGAAACAGACTGAGAAAGTAGAGAAAAAGTGTCTCCTGCAAACCGTTCCCTTGGTGCTAGATGAACGAACGTCTCTCCTCTTGCTCAGTTGTGAGAGATATGTGTGTGTGAAAGCCGTACTTCACCTAGCTTGATGGGAACACAAAGATTCTTTTCAGTTGCAAACTCCATTCCATACAAATATATGGGGAGGTACAAGCTCCAACTCGGTTTTACTGTGAAAACTGCAGGAACTTCAAACCGGCACTAGGAAAGAGACTGAGAAAGCAGAGAAAAAGTGTCTCCTGCAACCCGTTCCCTTGGTGCTAGATGAACGAACGTCTCTCCACTTGCTCAGTTCTGAGAGATAAGTGTGTGTGAAAGCCGCCTTCACCTAGCTTTTTGGGAACACAAAGTTCTTTTCAGTTGTAAACTCCATTCCATACATATATATGGGGAGGTACAAGCTCCAACACGGTTTTACAGTGAAAACTGCAGGAACTTCAAACCGACACTAGAAAACAGACTGAGAAAGCAGAGAAATAGTGTCTCCTGCAACCCGTTCACTTGGTGCTAGATGAACGAACGTCTCTCCACTTGCTCAGTTCTGAGAGATAAGTGTGTGTGAAAGCCGTCCTTCACCTAGTTTGTTGGGAACACAAAGTTTCTTTTAAGTTGCAAACTCCAATCCATACATATATATGGGTAGGTACTAGCTCCAACTCGGTTTTACAGTGAAAACTGCAGGAACTTCAAACCGGCACTAGGAAACAGACTGAGAAAGCTGTGAAAAAGTGTCTCCTGCAACCCGTTCCCTTGGTGCTAGATGAACGAACGTCTCTCCACTTGCTCAGATCTGAGAGATAAGTGTGTGTGAAAGCCGTCCTTCAACTAGCTTGTTGGGAACACAAAGTTTCTTTTCAGTTGCAAACTCCATTCCATACATATATATGGGGAGGTAATAGCTCCAACTCGGTTTTACAGTGAAAACTGCAGGAACTTCAAACCGGCACTAGGAAACAGACTGAGAAAGCAGAGAAAAAGTGTCTCCTGCAACCAGTTCCCTTGGTGCTAGATGAACGAACGTCTCTCCACTTGCTCAGTTCTGAGAAATAATTGTGTGTGAAAGCCGTCCTTCACCTAGCTTGTTGGGAACACAAAGTTTCTTTTCAGTTGCAAACTCCATTCCATACATATATATGGGGAGGTACTAGCTCCAACTCTGTTTTACAGTGAAAACTGCAGGAACTTCAAACCGGCACTAGGAAACAGACTGAGAAAGCAGAGAAAATTGTCTCCTGCAAACCGTTCCCTTGGTGCTAAATGAACGAACGTCTCTCCACTTGCTCAGTTCTGATAGATAAGTGTGTGGGAAAGCCGTCCTTCACCTAGCTTGTTGGGAACACAAAGTTTCTTTTCTGTTGCAAACTCCATTCCATACATATATTTGGGGAGGTACTAGCTCCAACTCGGTTTCACAGTGAAATCTGCAGGAACTTCAAAACGGCACTAGGAAACAGACTGAGAATGATGAGAAAAAGTGTCTCCTGCAACCCGTTCCCTTGGTGCTACATGAACGAACGTCTCTCCACTTGCTCAGTTCTGAGAGATAAGTGTGTGTGAAAGCCGTCCTTCAACTAGCTTGTTGGGAACACAAAGTTTCTTTTAAGATGCAAACTCCATTCCATACAAATATATGGGGAGGTACTAGCTCCAATTCGGTTTTACAGTGAAAACTGCAGGAACTTCAAACCGGCACTAGGAAACAGACTGAGAAAGCAGAGAAAAAGTGTCTCCTGCAACCCGTTCCCTTGGTGCTAGATGAACGAACGTCTCTCCACTTGCTCAGTTCTGAGAGATAAGTCTGTGTTTAAGCCGTCCTTCACCTAGCTTGTTGGGAACACAAAGTTTCTTTTCAGTTGCAAACCCCATTCAATACATATATATGGGGATGTACTAGCTCCAACTCGGTTTTACAGTGAAAACTGCAGGAACTTCAAACCGGCACTAGGAAACAGACTGAGAAAGCTGTGAAACAGTGTCTCCTGCAACCCGTTCCCTTGGTGCTAGATGAACGAACCTGTCTCCACTTGCTCAGATCTGAGAGATAAATGTGTGTGAAAGCCGTCCTTCAACTAGCTTGTTGGGAACACAAAGTTTCTTTTCAGTTGCAAACTCCATTCCATACATATATATGGGGAGGTATTAGCTCCAACTCGGTTTTACAGTGAAAACTGCAGGAACTTCAAACCGGCACTAGGAAACAGACGGAGAAAGCAGAGAAAAAGTGTCTCCTGCAACCAGTTCCCTTGGTGCTAGATGAACGAACGTCTCTCCACCTGCTCAGTTCTGAGAGCTAAGTGTGTGTGAAAGCCGTCCTTCACCTTGCTTGATGGGAACACAAAGTTTCTTTTCAGTTGCAAACTCCATTCCATACATATATATGGGGAGGTACTAGCTCCAAATTGGTTTTACAGTGAAAACTGCAGGAACCTCAAACCGGCACTAGGAAACAGACTGAGAAAGCAGAGAAAAAGTGTCTCCTGCAACCCGTTCCCTTGGTGCTAGATGAACGAACGTCTCTCCACTTGCTCAGTTCTGAGAGATAATTGTGTGAAAGCCGTCCTTCACCTAGCTTGTTGGGAACACAAAGTTTCTTTTCAGTTGCAAACCCCATTCAATACATATATATGGGGAGGTACTAGCTCCAACTCGGTTTGACAGTGAAAACTGCAGGAACTTCAAACCGGCACTAGGAAACAGACTGAGAAACCAGAGGAAAATTGTCTCCTGCAAACCGTTCCCTTGGTGCTAGATGAACGAACGTCTCTCCACTTGCTCAGTTCTGAGAGATAATTGTGTGTGAAAGCCGTCCTTCACCTAGCTTGTTGGGAACACAAAGTTCCTTTTCAGTGGCAAACTCCATTCCATACATATATATGGGGTGGTACTAGCTCCAACTCGGTTTTACAGTGAAAACTGCAGGAAGTTCAAACCGGCACTAGGAAACAGACTGAGAAAACAGAGGAAAATTCTCTCCTGCAAACCGTTCCCTTGGTGCTAGATGAACGAACGTCTCTCCACTTGCTCAGTTCTGAGAGATAATTGTGTGTGAAAGCCGTCCTTCACCTAGCTTGTTGGGAACACAAAGTTCCTTTTCAGTGGCAAACTCCATTCCATACATATATATGGGGAGGTACTAGCTCCAACTCGGTGTTACAGTGAAAACTGCAGGAACTTCAAACCGGCACCAGGAAACAGACTGAGAAAGCAGAGAAAAAGTGTCTCCTGCAACCCGTACCCTTGGTGCTAGATGAACGAACGTCTCTCCAATTGCTCAGTTCTGAGAGATAAGTGTGTGTGAAAGCCGTCCTTCAACTAGCTTGTTGGGAACACAAAGTTCCTTTTCAGTGGCAAACTCCATTCCATACATATATATGGGGAGGTACTAGCTCCAACTCTGTTTTACAGTGAAAACTGCAGGAACTTCAAACCGGCAATAGGAAACAGACTGAGAAAGCAGAGTAAAAGTGTCTCCTGCAACCCGTTCCCTTGGTGCTAGATGAACGAACGTCTCTCCACTTGCTCAGTTCTGAGAGCTAAGTGTGTGTGAAAGCCGTCCTTCAACTTGCTTGATGGGAACCCAAAGTTTCTTTTCAGTTGCAAGCTCCATTCCATACATATATATGGGGAGGTATTAGCTCCAACTCGGTTTTACAGTGAAAACTGCAGGAACTTCAAACCGGCACTAGGAAACAGACTTAGAAAGCAGAGAAAAAGTGTCTCCTGCAACCAGTTCCCTTGGTGCTAGATGAACGAACGTCTCTCCACTTGCTCAGTTCTGAGAGCTAAGTGTGTGTGAAAGCCGACCTTCACATTGCTTGATGGGAACACAAAGTTTCTTTTCAGTTGCAAACTCCATTCCATACATATATATGGGGAGGTACTAGCTCCAAATTGGTTTTACAGTGAAAACTGCAGGAACTTCAACCCGGCACTAGGAAACAGACTGAGAAAGCAGAGAAAAAGTGTCTCCTGCAACCCGTTCCATTGGTGCTAGATGAACGAACGTCTCTCCACTTGCTCAGTTCTGAGAGATAAGTCTGTGTGAAAGCCGTCCTTCACCTAGCTTGTTGGGAACACAAAGTTTCTTTTCAGTTGCAAACCCCATTCAATACATATATATGGGGATGTACTAGCTCCAACTCGGTTTGACAGTGAAAACTGCAGGAACTTCAAACCGGCACTAGGAAACAGACTGAGAAACCAGAAGAAAAGTGTCTCCTGCAACTCGTTCCCTTGGTGCTAGATGAACGAACGTCTCTCCACTTGCTCAGTTCTGAGAGATAGATGTATGTGAATGCCGTCCTTCACCTAGCTTGTTGGGAACACAAAGTTCCTTTTCAGGGGCAAACTCCAATCCATACATATATATGGGTAGGTACTAGCTCCAACTCGGATTTACAGTGAAAGCTGCAGGAACTTCAAACCGGCACTAGGAAACAGACTGAGAAAGCAGAGAAAAAGTGTCTCCTGTAACCCGTTCCCTTGGTGCTAGATGGACGAACGTCTCTCCAATTGCTCAGTTCTGAGAGATAAGTGTGTGTGAAACCGTCCTTCAACTAGCTTGTTTGGAACACAAAGTTTCTTTTCAGTTGCAAACTCCATTCCATACATATATATGGGGAGGTACTAGCTCCAACTCGGTTTTACAGTGAAAACTGCAGGAACTTCAAACCGGCACTAGGAAACACACTGAGAAAGCAGAGAAAAAGTGTCTCCTGCAACCCGTTCCCTTGGTGCTAGATGAACGAACGTCTCTCCACTTGCTCAGTTCTGAGAGATAAGTGTGTGTGAAAGCCGTCCTTCACCTAGCTTGATGGGAACACAAAGTTTCTTTTCAGTTGCAAACTCCATTCCATACATATATATGGGGAGATACTAGCTCCAACTAGGTTTTACAGTGAAAACTGCAGGAACTTCAAACCGGCAGTAGGAAACAGACTGTGAAAGCAGAGAAAAAGTGTCTCCTGCAACCCGTTCCCTTGGTGCTAGATGAACGAACGTCTCTCCACTTGCTCACTTCTGAGAGATAAGTGTGTGTGAAAGCCGCCTTCACCTAGCTTGTTGGGAACACAAAGTTTCTTTTCAGTTGTAAACTCCATTCCATACATATATATGGGGAGGTATAAGCTCCAACTCGGTTTTACAGCGAAAACTGCAGGAACTTCAAACCGGCACTAGGAAACAGACTGAGAAAGCTGTGAAACAGTGTCTCCTGCAACCCGTTCCCTTGGTGCTAGATGAACGAACGTCTCTCCACTTGCTCAGATCTGAGAGATAAGTGTGTGTGAAAGCCGTCCTTCAACTAGCTTGTTGGGAACACAAAGTTTCTTTTCAGTTGCAAACTCCATTCCATACATATATATGGAGAGGTACAAGCTCCAAATTGGTTTTACAGTGAAAACTGCAGGAACTTCAAACCGGCACTAGGAAACAGACTGAGAAAGCAGAGAAAAAGTGTCTCCTGCAACCCGTTCCCTTGGTGCTAGATGAACGAACGTCTCTCCACTTGCTCAGTTCTGAGAGATAATTGTGTGTGAAAGCCGTCCTTCACCTAGCTTGTTGGGAACACAAAGTTTCTTTTCAGTTGCAAACCCCATTCAATACATATATATGGGGAGGTACTAGGTCCAACTCGGTTTTACAGTGAAAACTGCAGGAACTTCAAACCGGCACTAGGAAACAGAGTGAGAAAGCAGAGAAAAAGTGTCTCCTGCAACCCGTTCCCTTGGTGCTAGATGAACGAACGTCTCTCCACTTGCTCAGTTCTTAGAGAATATTGTGTGTGAAAGCCGTCCTTCACCTAGCTTGTTGGGAACACAAAGTTCCTTTTCAGTTGCAAACTCCATTCCATACATATATATAGGTAGGTACTAGCTCCAACTCGGTTTGATAGTGAAAACTGCAGGAAATTCAAACCGGCACTAGGAAACAGACTGAGAAAGCAGAGAAAAAGTGTCTCCTGCAACCCGTTCCCTTTGTGCTAGATGAACGAACGTCTCTCCACTTGCTCAGTTCTGAGAGATAAGTGTGTGTGAAAGCCGCCTTCACCTAGCTTGTTGGGAACACAAAGTTTCTTTTCAGTTGTAAACTCCATTCCATACATATATATGGGGAGGTACAAGCTCCAACTCGGTTTTACAGTGAAAACTGCAGGAACTTCAAACCGACACTAGGAAACAGACTGAGAAAGTAGAGAAAAAGTGTCTCCTGCAAACCGTTCCCTTGGTGCTAGATGAACGAACGTCTCTCCTCTTGCTCAGTTGTGAGAGATATGTGTGTGTGAAAGCCGTACTTCACCTAGCTTGATGGGAACACAAAGATTCTTTTCAGTTGCAAACTCCATTCCATACAAATATATGGGGAGGTACAAGCTCCAACTCGGTTTTACAGTGAAAACTGCAGGAACTTCAAACCGGCACTAGGAAAGAGACTGAGAAAGCAGAGAAAAAGTGTCTCCTGCAACCCGTTCCCTTGGTGCTAGATGAACGAACGTCTCTCCACTTGCTCAGTTCTGAGAGATAAGTGTGTGTGAAAGCCGCCTTCACCTAGCTTTTTGGGAACACAAAGTTCTTTTCAGTTGTAAACTCCATTCCATACATATATATGGGGAGGTACAAGCTCCAACACGGTTTTACAGTGAAAACTGCAGGAACTTCAAACCGACACTAGAAAACAGACTGAGAAAGCAGAGAAATAGTGTCTCCTGCAACCCGTTCACTTGGTGCTAGATGAACGAACGTCTCTCCACTTGCTCAGTTCTGAGAGATAGGTGTGTGTGAAAGCCGTCCTTCACCTAGTTTGTTGGGAACACAAAGTTTCTTTTAAGTTGCAAACTCCAATCCATACATATATATGGGTAGGTACTAGCTCCAACTCGGTTTTACAGTGAAAACTGCAGGAACTTCAAACCGGCACTAGGAAACAGACTGAGAAAGCTGTGAAAAAGTGTCTCCTGCAACCCGTTCCCTTGGTGCTAGATGAACGAACGTCTCTCCACTTGCTCAGATCTGAGAGATAAGTGTGTGTGAAAGCCGTCCTTCACCTAGCTTGTTGGGAACACAAAGTTTCTTTTCAGTTGCAAACTCCATTCCATACATATATATGGGGAGGTAATAGCTCCAACTCGGTTTTACAGTGAAAACTGCAGGAACTTCAAACCGGCACTAGGAAACAGACTGAGAAAGCAGAGAAAAAGTGTCTCCTGCAACCAGTTCCCTTGGTGCTAGATGAACGAACGTCTCTCCACTTGCTCAGTTCTGAGAGATAAGTGTGTGTGAAAGCCGTCCTTCACCTTGCTTGTTGGGAAAACAAAGTTTCTTTTCAGTTGCAAACCCCATTCAATACATATATATGGGGAGGTACTAGCTCCAACTCGGTTTGACACTGAAAACTGCAGGAACTTCAAACCGACACTAGGAAACAGACTGAGAAAGCAGAGAAAAAGTGTCTCCTGTAACCGGTTCCCTTGATGCTAGATGGACGAACGTCTCTCCAATTGCTCAGTTCAGAGAGATAAGTGTGTGAAAGCCGTCCTTCAACTAGCTTGTTGGAAACACAAAGTTTCTTTTCAGTTGCAAACTCCATTCCATACATATATATGGGGAGGTACTAGCTCCAACTCGGTTTTACAGTGAAAACTGCAGGAACTTCAAACCGGCACTAGGAAACAGACTGAGAAAGCAGAGAAAAAGTGTCTCCTGCAACCCGTTCCCTTGGTGCTAGATGAACGAACGTCTCTCCACTTGCTCAGTTCTGAGAGATAAGTGTGTGTGAAAGCCGTCCTTCACCTAGCTTGATGGGAACACAAAGTTTCTTTTCAGTTGCAAACTCCATTCCATACATATATATGGGGAGGTACTAGCTCCAACTAGGTTTTACAGTGAAAACTGCAGGAACTTCAAACCGGCACTAGGAAACAGACTGAGAAAGCAGAGAAAAAGTGTCTCCTGCAACCCGTTCCCTTGGTGCTAGATGAACGAACGTCTCTCCACTTGCTCAGTTCTGAGAGATATGTGTGTGGGAAAGCCGAACTTCAACTAGCTTGTTGGGAACACAAAGTTTCTTTTCAGTTGCAAACTCCATTCCATACATATATATGGGGAGGTAATAGCTCCAACTCGGTTTGACAGTGAAAACTGCAGGAACTTCAAACCGGCACTAGGAAACATACTGAGAAACCAGAGGAAAATTGTCCCCTGCAAACCGTTCCCTTGGTGCTAGATGAACGAACGTCTCTCCACTTGCTCAGTTCTGAGAGATAAGTGTGTGTGAAAGCCGTCCTTCTCCTAGCTTGTTGGGAACACAAAGTTCCTTTTCAGTGGCAAACTCCATTCCATAAATATATATGGGTAGGTACTAGCTCCAACTCGGTTTTACTGTGAAAACTGCAGGAACTTCCAACCGGCACTAGGAAACAGACAGAGAAAGCAGAGAAAAAGTGTCTCCTGCAACCCGTTCCCTTGGTGCTAGATGAACGAACGTCTCTCCCCTTGCTCAGTTCTGAGAGATAAGTGTGTGTGAAAGCCGCCTTCACCTAGCTTGTTGGGAACACAAAGTTTCTTTTCAGTTGTAAACTCCATTCCATACATATATATGGGGAGGTACAAGCTCCAACTCGGTTTTACAGCGAAAACTGCAGGAACTTCAAACCGGCACTAGGAAACAGACTGAGAAAGCTGTGAAACAGTGTCTCCTGCAACCCGTTCCCTTGGTGCTAGATGAACGAACGTCTCTCCACTTGCTCAGATCTGAGAGATAAGTGTGTATGAAAGCCGTCCTTCAACTAGCTTGTTGGGAACACAAAGTTTCTTTTCAGTTGCAAACTCCATTCCATATATATATATGGGGAGGTACTAGCTCCAACTCGGTTTTACAGTGAAAACTGCAGGAACTTCAAACCGACACTAGGAAACAGACTGAGAAAGCAGAGAAAAAGTGTCTCCTGCAACCAGTTCCCTTGGTGCTAGATGAACGAACGTCTCTCCACTTGCTCAGTTCTGAGAGCTAAGTGTGCGTGAAAGCCGTCCTTCACCTAGCATGATGGGAACCCAAAGTTTCTTTTCAGTTGCAAACTCCATTCCATACATATATATGGGGAGGTATTAGCTCCAACTCGGTTTTACAGTGAAAACTGCAGGAACTTCAAACCGGCACTAGGAAACAGACTTAGAAAGCAGAGAAAAAGTGTCTCCTGCAACCAGTTCCCTTGGTGCTAGATGAACGAACGTCTCTCCACTTGCTCAGTTCTGAGAGCTAAGTGTGTGTGAAAGCCGACCTTCATATTGCTTGATGGGAACACAAAGTTTCTTTTCAGTTGCAAACTCCATTCCATACATATATACGGGAGGTACTAGCTCCAAATTGGTTTTAAAGTGAAAACTGCAGGAACTTCAACCCGGCACTAGGAAACAGACTGAGAAAGCAGAGAAATAGTGTCTCCTGCAACCCGTTCCCTTGGTGCTAGATGAACGAACGTCTCTCCACTTGCTCAGTTCTGAGAGATAAGTCTGTGTGAAAGCCGTCCTTCACCTAGCTTGTTGGGAACACAAAGTTTCTTTTCAGTTGCAAACCCCATTCAATACATATATATGGGGAGGTACTAGCTCCAACTCGGTTTGACAGTGAAAACTGCAGGAACTTCAAACCGGCACTAGGAAACAGACTGAGAATCCAGAGGATAATTGTCTCCTGCAAACCGTTCCCTTGGTGCTAGATGAACGAAAGTCTCTCCACTTGCTCAGTTCTGAGAGATATGTGTGTGTGAAAGCCGTCCTTCACCTAGCTTGTTGGGAACACAAAGTTCCTTTTCAGTGGCATACTCCATTCCATACATATATATGGGTAGGTACTAGCTCCAACTCGGATTTACAGTGAAAGCTGCAGGAACTTCAAACCGGCACTAGGAAACAGACTGAGAAAGCAGAGAAAAAGTGTCTCTTGTAACCCGTTCCCTTGGTGCTAGATGGACGAACGTCTCTCCAATTGCTCAGTTCTGAGAGATAAGTGTGTGTGAAAGCCGTCCTTCAACTAGCTTGATGGGAACACAAAGTTTCTTTTCAGTTGCAAACTCCATTCCATACATATATATGGGGAGGTACTAGCTCCAACTAGGTTTTACAGTGAAAACTGCAGGAACTTCAAACCGGCACTAGGAAACAGACTGAGAAAGCAGAGAAAAAGTGTCTCCTGCTTCCCGTACCATTGGTGCTAGATGAACGAACGTCTCTCCACTTGCTCAGTTCTGAGAGATAAGTGTGTGGGAAAGCCGACCTTCAAATAGTTTGTTGGGAACACAAAGTTTCTTTTCAGTTGCAAACTCCATTCCATACATATATATGGGGAGGTACTAGCTCCAACTCGGTTTTACAGTGAAAACTGCAGGAACTTCAAACCGGCACTAGGAAACAGACTGAGAAAGCAGAGAAAAAGTGTCTCCTGAAACCAGTTCCCTTGGTGCTAGATGAACGAACGTCTCTCCACTTGCTCAGTTCTGAGAGATAAGTGTGTGTTAAAGCAGCCTTCACCTAGCTTGTTGGGAACACAAAGTTTCTTTTCAGTTGTAAACTCCATTCCATACATATATATGGGTTGTTACTAGTTCCAACTCGGTTTTACAGTGAAAACTGCAGGAACTTCAAACCGGCACTAGGAAACAGACTGAGAAAGCAGAGAAAAAGTGTCTCCTGCAACCCATTCCCTTGGTGCTAGATGAACGAACGTCTCTCCAATTGCTCAGTTCTGAGAGATAATTGTGTGTGAAAGCCGTCCTTCACCTAGCTTGTTGGGAACACAAAGTTTCTTTTCAGTTGCAAACCCCATTCAATACATATATATGGGGAGGTACTAGGTCCAACTCGGTTTTACAGTGAAAACTGCAGGAACTTCAAACCGGCACTAGGAAACAGACAAAGAAACAGAGAAAAAGTGTCTCCTGCAAACCGTTCCCTTGGTGCTAGATGAACGAACGTCTCTCCTCTTGCTCAGTTCTGAGAGATAAGTGTGTGTGAAAGCCGTACTTCACCTAGCTTGATGGGAACACAAAGATTCTTTTCAGTTGCAAACTCCATTCCATACAAATATATGGGGAGGTACAAGCTCCAACTCGGTTTTACAGTGAAAACTGCAGGAACTTCAAACCGGCACTAGGAAAGAGACTGAGAAAGCAGAGAAAAAGTGTCTCCTGCAACCCGTTCCCTTGGTGCTAGATGAACGAACGTCTCTCCACTTGCTCAGTTCTGAGAGATAAGTGTGTGTGAAAGCCGCCTTCACCTAGCTTTTTGGGAACACAAAGTTCTTTTCAGTTGTAAACTCCATTCCATACATATATATGGGGAGGTACAAGCTCCAACACGGTTTTACAGTGAAAACTGCAGGAACTTCAAAGCGACACTAGAAAACAGACTGAGAAAGCAGAGAAATAGTGTCTCCTGCAACCCGTTCACTTGGTGCTAGATGAACGAACGTCTCTCCCCTTGCTCAGTTCTGAGAGATAGGTGTGTGTGAAAGCCGTCCTTCACCTAGTTTGTTGGGAACACAAAGTTTCTTTTAAGTTGCAAACTCCAATCCATACATATATATGGGTAGGTACTAGCTCCAACTCGGTTTTACAGTGAAAACTGCAGGAACTTCAAACCGGCACTAGGAAACAGACTGAGAAAGCTGTGAAAAAGTGTCTCCTGCAACCCGTTCCCTTGGTGCTAGATGAACGAACGTCTCTCCACTTGCTCAGATCTGAGAGATAAGTGTGTGTGAAAGCCGTCCTTCAACTAGCTTGTTGGGAACACAAAGTTTCTTTTCAGTTGCAAACTCCATTCCATACATATATATGGGGAGGTATTAGCTCCAACTCGGTTTTACAGTGAAAACTGCAGGAACTTCAAACCGGCACTAGGAAACAGACTGAGAAAGCAGAGAAAAAGTGTCTCCTGCAACCAGTTCCCTTGGTGCTAGATGAACGAACGTCTCTCCACTTGCTCAGTTCTGAGAGCTAAGTGTGTGTGAAAGCCGTCCTTCACCTTGCTTGTTGGGAAAACAAAGTTTCTTTTCAGTTGCAAACCCCATTCAATACATATATATGGGGAGGTACTAGCTCCAACTCGGTTTGACACTGAAAACTGCAGGAACTTCAAACCGACACTAGGAAACAGACTGAGAAAGCAGAGAAAAAGTGTCTCCTGTAACCGCTTCCCTTGATGCTAGATGGACGAACGTCTCTCCAATTGCTCAGTTCAGAGAGATAAGTGTGTGAAAGCCGTCCTTCAACTAGCTTGTTGGAAAGACAAAGTTTCTTTTCAGTTGCAAACTCCATTCCATACATATATATGGGGAGGTACTAGCTCCAACTCGGTTTTACAGTGAAAACTGCAGGAACTTCAAACCGGCACTAGGAAACAGACTGAGAAAGCAGAGAAAAAGTGTCTCCTGCAACCCGTTCCCTTGGTGCTAGATGAACGAACGTCTCTCCACTTGCTCAGTTCTGAGAGATAAGTGTGTGTGAAAGCCGTCCTTCACCTAGCTTGATGGGAACACAAAGTTTCTTTTCAGTTGCAAACTCCATTCCATACATATATATGGGGAGGTACTAGCTCCAACTAGGTTTTACAGTGAAAACTGCAGGAACTTCAAACCGGCACTAGGAAACAGACTGAGAAAGCAGAGAAAAAGTGTCTCCTGCAACCCGTTCCCTTGGTGCTAGATGAACGAACGTCTCTCCACTTGCTCAGTTCTGAGAGATATGTGTGTGAGAAAGCCGAACTTCAACTAGCTTGTTGGGAACACAAAGTTTCTTTTCAGTTGCAAACTCCATTCCATACATATATATGGGGAGGTACTAGCTCCAACTCGGTTTGACAGTGAAAACTGCAGGAACTTTAAACCGGCACTAGGAAACAGACTGAGAAAGCAGAGAAAAAGTGTCTCCTGCAAACCGTTCCCTTGGTGCTAGATGAACGAACGTCTCTCCACTTGCTCAGTTCTGAGAGATAAGTGTGTGTGAAACCCGTACTTCACCTAGCTTGATGGGAACACAAAGATTCTTTTCAGTTGCAAACTCCATTCCATACAATTATATGGGGAGGTACAAGCTCCAACTCGGTTTTACAGTGAAAACTGCAGGAACTTCAAACCGGAACTAGGAAACAGACTGAGAAAACAGAGAAAAAGTGTCTCCTGCATCCCGTTCCCTTGGTGCTAGATGAACGAAAGTCTCTCCACTTGCTCAGTTCTGAGAGATAAGTGTGTGTGAAAGCCGTCCTTCACCTAGCTTGATGGGAACACAAAGTTTCTTTTCAGTTGCAAACTCCATTCCATACATATATATGGGGAGGTACTAGCTCCAACTTGGTTTTACAGTGAAAACTGCAGGAACTTCAAACCGGCACTAGGAAACAGACTGAGAAAGCAGAGAAAAAGTGTCTCCTGCAACCCGTTCCCTTGGTGCTAGATGAACGAACGTCTCTCCACTTGCTCACTTCTGAGAGATAATTGTGTGGGAAAGCCGACCTTCAACTAGTTTGTTGGGAACACAAAGTTTCTTTTCAGTTGCAAACTCCATTCCATACATATATATGGGGAGGTAATAGCTCCAACTCGGTTTGACAGTGAAAACTGCAGGAACTTCAAACCGGCACTAGGAAACATACTGAGAAACCAGAGGAAAATTGTCTCCTGCAAACCGTTCCCTTGGTGCTAGATGAACGAACGTCTCTCCACTTGCTCAGTTCTGAGAGATAAGTGTGTGTGAAAGCCGTCCTTCTCCTAGCTTGTTGGGAACACAAAGTTCCTTTTCAGTGGCAAACTCCATTCCATAAATATATATGGGTAGGTACAAGCTCCAACTCGGTTTTACTGTGAAAACTGCAGGAACTTCCAACCGGCACTAGGAAACAGACAGAGAAAGCAGAGAAAAAGTGTCTCCTGCAACCCGTTCCCTTGGTGCTAGATGAACGAACGTCTCTCCCCTTGCTCAGTTCTGAGAGATAAGTGTGTGTGAAAGCCGCCTTCACCTAGCTTGTTGGGAACACAAAGTTTCTTTTCAGTTGTAAACTCCATTCCATACATATATATGGGGAGGTACAAGCTCCAACTCGGTTTTACAGCGAAAACTGCAGGAACTTCAAACCGGCACTAGGGAACAGACTGAGAAAGCTGTGAAACAGTGTCTCCTGCAACCCGTTCCCTTGGTGCTAGATGAACGAACGTCTCTCCACTTGCTCAGTTCTGAGAGATAAGTGTGTGTGAAAGCCGCCTTCACCTAGCTTGTTGGGAACACAAAGTTTCTTTTCAGTTGCAAACTCCATTCCATACACATATATGGGGAGGTACTAGCTCAAACTCGGTTTGACAGTGAAAACTGCAGGAACTTCAAACCGGCACTAGGAAACAGACAAAGAAACAGAGAAAAAGTGTCTCCTGCAAACCGTTCCCTTGGTGCTAGATGAACGAACGTCTCTCCTCTTGCTCAGTTCTGAGAGATAAGTGTGTGTGAAAGCCGTACTTCACCTATCTTGATGGGAACACAAAGATTCTTTTCAGTTGCAAACTCCATTCCATACAAATATATGGGGAGGTACAAGCTCCAACTCGGTTTTACAGTGAAAACTGCAGGAACTTCAAACCGGCACTAGGAAAGAGACTGAGAAAGCAGAGAAAAAGTGTCTCCTGCAACCCGTTCCCTTGGTGCTAGATGAACGAACGTCTCTCCACTTGCTCAGTTCTGAGAGATAAGTGTGTGTGAAAGCCGCCTTCACCTAGCTTTTTGGGAACACAAAGTTCTTTTCAGTTGTAAACTCCATTCCATACATATATATGGGGAGGTACAAGCTCCAACACGGTTTTACAGTGAAAACTGCAGGAACTTCAAACCGACACTAGGAAACAGACTGAGAAAGCAGAGAAATAGTGTCTCCTGCAACCCGTTCACTTGGTGCTAGATGAACGAACGTCTCTCCACTTGCTCAGTTCTGAGAGATAGGTGTGTGTGAAAGCCGTCCTTCACCTAGTTTGTTGGGAACACAAAGTTTCTTTTAAGTTGCAAACTCCAATCCATACATATATATGGGTAGGTACTAGCTCCAACTCGGTTTTACAGTGAAAACTGCAGGAAATTCAAACCGGCACTAGGAAACAGACTGAGAAAGCTGTGAAAAAGTGTCTCCTGCAACCCGTTCCCTTGGTGCTAGATGAACGAACGTCTCTCCACTTGCTCAGATCTGAGAGATAAGTGTGTGTGAAAGCCGTCCTTCAACTAGCTTGTTGGGAACACAAAGTTTCTTTTCAGTTGCAAACTCCATTCCATACATATATATGGGGAGGTATTAGCTCCAACTCGGTTTTACAGTGAAAACTGCAGGAACTTCAAACCGGCACTAGGAAACAGACTGAGAAAGCAGAGAAAAAGTGTCTCCTGCAACCAGTTCCCTTGGTGCTAGATGAACGAACGTCTCTCCACTTGCTCAGTTCTGAGAGCTAAGTGTGTGTGAAAGCCGTCCTTCACCTTGCTTGTTGGGAAAACAAAGTTTCTTTTCAGTTGCAAACCCCATTCAATACATATATATGGGGAGGTACTAGCTCTAACTCGGTTTGACACTGAAAACTGCAGGAACTTCAAACCGACACTAGGAAACAGACTGAGAAAGCAGAGAAAAAGTGTCTCCTGTAACCGGTTCCCTTGATGCTAGATGGACGAACGTCTCTCCAATTGCTCAGTTCAGAGAGATAAGTGTGTGAAAGCCGTCCTTCAACTAGCTTGTTGGAAACACAAAGTTTCTTTTCAGTTGCAAACTCCATTCCATACATATATATGGGGAGGTACTAGCTCCAACTCGGTTTTACAGTGAAAACTGCAGGAACTTCAAACCGGCACTAGGAAACAGACTGAGAAAGCAGAGAAAAAGTGTCTCCTGCAACCCGTTCCCTTGGTGCTAGATGAACGAACGTCTCTCCACTTGCTCAGTTCTGAGAGATAAGTGTGTGTGAAAGCCGTCCTTCACCTAGCTTGATGGGAACACAAAGATTCTTTTCAGTTGCAAACTCCATTCCATACAAATATATGGGGAGGTACAAGCTCCAACTCGGTTTTACAGTGAAAACTGCAGGAACTTCAAACCGGCACTAGGAAAGAGACTGAGAAAGCAGAGAAAAAGTGTCTCCTGCAACCCGTTCCCTTGGTGCTAGATGAACGAACGTCTCTCCACTTGCTCAGTTCTGAGAGATAAGTGTGTGTGAAAGCCGCCTTCACCTAGCTTTTTGGGAACACAAAGTTCTTTTCAGTTGTAAACTCCATTCCATACATATATATGGGGAGGTACAAGCTCCAACACGGTTTTACAGTGAAAACTGCAGGAACTTCAAACCGACACTAGGAAACAGACTGAGAAAGCAGAGAAATAGTGTCTCCTGCAACCCGTTCACTTGGTGCTAGATGAACGAACGTCTCTCCACTTGCTCAGTTCTGAGAGATAGGTGTGTGTGAAAGCCGTCCTTCACCTAGTTTGTTGGGAACACAAAGTTTCTTTTAAGTTGCAAACTCCAATCCATACATATATATGGGTAGGTACTAGCTCCAACTCGGTTTTACAGTGAAAACTGCAGGAAATTCAAACCGGCACTAGGAAACAGACTGAGAAAGCTGTGAAAAAGTGTCTCCTGCAACCCGTTCCCTTGGTGCTAGATGAACGAACGTCTCTCCACTTGCTCAGATCTGAGAGATAAGTGTGTGTGAAAGCCGTCCTTCAACTAGCTTGTTGGGAACACAAAGTTTCTTTTCAGTTGCAAACTCCATTCCATACATATATATGGGGAGGTATTAGCTCCAACTCGGTTTTACAGTGAAAACTGCAGGAACTTCAAACCGGCACTAGGAAACAGACTGAGAAAGCAGAGAAAAAGTGTCTCCTGCAACCAGTTCCCTTGGTGCTAGATGAACGAACGTCTCTCCACTTGCTCAGTTCTGAGAGCTAAGTGTGTGTGAAAGCCGTCCTTCACCTTGCTTGTTGGGAAAACAAAGTTTCTTTTCAGTTGCAAACCCCATTCAATACATATATATGGGGAGGTACTAGCTCCAACTCGGTTTGACACTGAAAACTGCAGGAACTTCAAACCGACACTAGGAAACAGACTGAGAAAGCAGAGAAAAAGTGTCTCCTGTAACCGGTTCCCTTGATGCTAGATGGACGAACGTCTCTCCAATTGCTCAGTTCAGAGAGATAAGTGTGTGAAAGCCGTCCTTCAACTAGCTTGTTGGAAACACAAAGTTTCTTTTCAGTTGCAAACTCCATTCCATACATATATATGGGGAGGTACTAGCTCCAACTCGGTTTTACAGTGAAAACTGCAGGAACTTCAAACCGGCACTAGGAAACAGACTGAGAAAGCAGAGAAAAAGTGTCTCCTGCAACCCGTTCCCTTGGTGCTAGATGAACGAACGTCTCTCCACTTGCTCAGTTCTGAGAGATAAGTGTGTGTGAAAGCCGTCCTTCACCTAGCTTGATGGGAACACAAAGTTTCTTTTCAGTTGCAAACTCCATTCCATACATATATATGGGGAGGTACTAGCTCCAACTAGGTTTTACAGTGAAAACTGCAGGAACTTCAAACCGGCACTAGGAAACAGACTGAGAAAGCAGAGAAAAAGTGTCTCCTGCAACCCGTTCCCTTGGTGCTAGATGAACGAACGTCTCTCCACTTGCTCAGTTCTGAGAGATATGTGTGTGAGAAAGCCGAACTTCAACTAGCTTGTTGGGAACACAAAGTTTCTTTTCAGTTGCAAACTCCATTCCATACATATATATGGGGAGGTACTAGCTCCAACTCGGTTTGACAGTGAAAACTGCAGGAACTTTAAACCGGCACTAGGAAACAGACTGAGAAAGCAGAGAAAAAGTGTCTCCTGCAAACCGTTCCCTTGGTGCTAGATGAACGAACGTCTCTCCACTTGCTCAGTTCTGAGAGATAAGTGTGTGTGAAACCCGTACTTCACCTAGCTTGATGGGAACACAAAGATTCTTTTCAGTTGCAAACTCCATTCCATACAATTATATGGGGAGGTACAAGCTCCAACTCGGTTTTACAGTGAAAACTGCAGGAACTTCAAACCGGAACTAGGAAACAGACTGAGAAAACAGAGAAAAAGTGTCTCCTGCATCCCGTTCCCTTGGTGCTAGATGAACGAAAGTCTCTCCACTTGCTCAGTTCTGAGAGATAAGTGTGTGTGAAAGCCGTCCTTCACCTAGCTTGATGGGAACACAAAGTTTCTTTTCAGTTGCAAACTCCATTCCATACATATATATGGGGAGGTACTAGCTCCAACTTGGTTTTACAGTGAAAACTGCAGGAACTTCAAACCGGCACTAGGAAACAGACTGAGAAAGCAGAGAAAAAGTGTCTCCTGCAACCCGTTCCCTTGGTGCTAGATGAACGAACGTCTCTCCACTTGCTCACTTCTGAGAGATAAGTGTGTGGGAAAGCCGACCTTCAACTAGTTTGTTGGGAACACAAAGTTTCTTTTCAGTTGCAAACTCCATTCCATACATATATATGGGGAGGTAATAGCTCCAACTCGGTTTGACAGTGAAAACTGCAGGAACTTCAAACCGGCACTAGGAAACATACTGAGAAACCAGAGGAAAATTGTCTCCTGCAAACCGTTCCCTTGGTGCTAGATGAACGAACGTCTCTCCACTTGCTCAGTTCTGAGAGATAAGTGTGTGTGAAAGCCGTCCTTCTCCTAGCTTGTTGGGAACACAAAGTTCCTTTTCAGTGGCAAACTCCATTCCATAAATATATATGGGTAGGTACAAGCTCCAACTCGGTTTTACTGTGAAAACTGCAGGAACTTCCAACCGGCACTAGGAAACAGACAGAGAAAGCAGAGAAAAAGTGTCTCCTGCAACCCGTTCCCTTGGTGCTAGATGAACGAACGTCTCTCCCCTTGCTCAGTTCTGAGAGATAAGTGTGTGTGAAAGCCGCCTTCACCTAGCTTGTTGGGAACACAAAGTTTCTTTTCAGTTGTAAACTCCATTCCATACATATATATGGGGAGGTACAAGCTCCAACTCGGTTTTACAGCGAAAACTGCAGGAACTTCAAACCGGCACTAGGGAACAGACTGAGAAAGCTGTGAAACAGTGTCTCCTGCAACCCGTTCCCTTGGTGCTAGATGAACGAACGTCTCTCCACTTGCTCAGTTCTGAGAGATAAGTGTGTGTGAAAGCCGCCTTCACCTAGCTTGTTGGGAACACAAAGTTTCTTTTCAGTTGCAAACTCCATTCCATACACATATATGGGGAGGTACTAGCTCAAACTCGGTTTGACAGTGAAAACTGCAGGAACTTCAAACCGGCACTAGGAAACAGACAAAGAAACAGAGAAAAAGTGTCTCCTGCAAACCGTTCCCTTGGTGCTAGATGAACGAACGTCTCTCCTCTTGCTCAGTTCTGAGAGATAAGTGTGTGTGAAAGCCGTACTTCACCTAGCTTGATGGGAACACAAAGATTCTTTTCAGTTGCAAACTCCATTCCATACAAATATATGGGGAGGTACAAGCTCCAACTCGGTTTTACAGTGAAAACTGCAGGAACTTCAAACCGGCACTAGGAAAGAGACTGAGAAAGCAGAGAAAAAGTGTCTCCTGCAACCCGTTCCCTTGGTGCTAGATGAACGAACGTCTCTCCACTTGCTCAGTTCTGAGAGATAAGTGTGTGTGAAAGCCGCCTTCACCTAGCTTTTTGGGAACACAAAGTTCTTTTCAGTTGTAAACTCCATTCCATACATATATATGGGGAGGTACAAGCTCCAACACGGTTTTACAGTGAAAACTGCAGGAACTTCAAACCGACACTAGGAAACAGACTGAGAAAGCAGAGAAATAGTGTCTCCTGCAACCCGTTCACTTGGTGCTAGATGAACGAACGTCTCTCCACTTGCTCAGTTCTGAGAGATAGGTGTGTGTGAAAGCCGTCCTTCACCTAGTTTGTTGGGAACACAAAGTTTCTTTTAAGTTGCAAACTCCAATCCATACATATATATGGGTAGGTACTAGCTCCAACTCGGTTTTACAGTGAAAACTGCAGGAAATTCAAACCGGCACTAGGAAACAGACTGAGAAAGCTGTGAAAAAGTGTCTCCTGCAACCCGTTCCCTTGGTGCTAGATGAACGAACGTCTCTCCACTTGCTCAGATCTGAGAGATAAGTGTGTGTGAAAGCCGTCCTTCAACTAGCTTGTTGGGAACACAAAGTTTCTTTTCAGTTGCAAACTCCATTCCATACATATATATGGGGAGGTATTAGCTCCAACTCGGTTTTACAGTGAAAACTGCAGGAACTTCAAACCGGCACTAGGAAACAGACTGAGAAAGCAGAGAAAAAGTGTCTCCTGCAACCAGTTCCCTTGGTGCTAGATGAACGAACGTCTCTCCACTTGCTCAGTTCTGAGAGCTAAGTGTGTGTGAAAGCCGTCCTTCACCTTGCTTGTTGGGAAAACAAAGTTTCTTTTCAGTTGCAAACCCCATTCAATACATATATATGGGGAGGTACTAGCTCCAACTCGGTTTGACACTGAAAACTGCAGGAACTTCAAACCGACACTAGGAAACAGACTGAGAAAGCAGAGAAAAAGTGTCTCCTGTAACCGGTTCCCTTGATGCTAGATGGACGAACGTCTCTCCAATTGCTCAGTTCAGAGAGATAAGTGTGTGAAAGCCGTCCTTCAACTAGCTTGTTGGAAACACAAAGTTTCTTTTCAGTTGCAAACTCCATTCCATACATATATATGGGGAGGTACTAGCTCCAACTCGGTTTTACAGTGAAAACTGCAGGAACTTCAAACCGGCACTAGGAAACAGACTGAGAAAGCAGAGAAAAAGTGTCTCCTGCAACCCGTTCCCTTGGTGCTAGATGAACGAACGTCTCTCCACTTGCTCAGTTCTGAGAGATAAGTGTGTGTGAAAGCCGTCCTTCACCTAGCTTGATGGGAACACAAAGATTCTTTTCAGTTGCAAACTCCATTCCATACAAATATATGGGGAGGTACAAGCTCCAACTCGGTTTTACAGTGAAAACTGCAGGAACTTCAAACCGGCACTAGGAAAGAGACTGAGAAAGCAGAGAAAAAGTGTCTCCTGCAACCCGTTCCCTTGGTGCTAGATGAACGAACGTCTCTCCACTTGCTCAGTTCTGAGAGATAAGTGTGTGTGAAAGCCGCCTTCACCTAGCTTTTTGGGAACACAAAGTTCTTTTCAGTTGTAAACTCCATTCCATACATATATATGGGGAGGTACAAGCTCCAACACGGTTTTACAGTGAAAACTGCAGGAACTTCAAACCGACACTAGGAAACAGACTGAGAAAGCAGAGAAATAGTGTCTCCTGCAACCCGTTCACTTGGTGCTAGATGAACGAACGTCTCTCCACTTGCTCAGTTCTGAGAGATAGGTGTGTGTGAAAGCCGTTCTTCACCTAGTTTGTTGGGAACACAAAGTTTCTTTTAAGTTGCAAACTCCAATCCATACATATATATGGGTAGGTACTAGCTCCAACTCGGTTTTACAGTGAAAACTGCAGGAAATTCAAACCGGCACTAGGAAACAGACTGAGAAAGCTGTGAAAAAGTGTCTCCTGCAACCCGTTCCCTTGGTGCTAGATGAACGAACGTCTCTCCACTTGCTCAGATCTGAGAGATAAGTGTGTGTGAAAGCCGTCCTTCAACTAGCTTGTTGGGAACACAAAGTTTCTTTTCAGTTGCAAACTCCATTCCATACATATATATGGGGAGGTATTAGCTCCAACTCGGTTTTACAGTGAAAACTGCAGGAACTTCAAACCGGCACTAGGAAACAGACTGAGAAAGCAGAGAAAAAGTGTCTCCTGCAACCAGTTCCCTTGGTGCTAGATGAACGAACGTCTCTCCACTTGCTCAGTTCTGAGAGCTAAGTGTGTGTGAAAGCCGTCCTTCACCTTGCTTGTTGGGAAAACAAAGTTTCTTTTCAGTTGCAAACCCCATTCAATACATATATATGGGGAGGTACTAGCTCCAACTCGGTTTGACACTGAAAACTGCAGGAACTTCAAACCGACTCTAGGAAACAGACTGAGAAAGCAGAGAAAAAGTGTCTCCTGTAACCGGTTCCCTTGATGCTAGATGGACGAACGTCTCTCCAATTGCTCAGTTCAGAGAGATAAGTGTGTGAAAGCCGTCCTTCAACTAGCTTGTTGGAAACACAAAGTTTCTTTTCAGTTGCAAACTCCATTCCATACATATATATGGGGAGGTACTAGCTCCAACTCGGTTTTACAGTGAAAACTGCAGGAACTTCAAACCGGCACTAGGAAACAGACTGAGAAAGCAGAGAAAAAGTGTCTCCTGCAACCCGTTCCCTTGGTGCTTGATGAACGAACGTCTCTCCACTTGCTCAGTTCTGAGAGATAAGTGTGTGTGAAAGCCGTCCTTCACCTAGCTTGATGGGAACACAAAGTTTCTTTTCAGTTGCAAACTCCATTCCATACATATATATGGGGAGGTACTAGCTCCAACTAGGTTTTACAGTGAAAACTGCAGGAACTTCAAACCGGCACTAGGAAACAGACTGAGAAAGCAGAGAAAAAGTGTCTCCTGCAACCCGTTCCCTTGGTGCTAGATGAACGAACGTCTCTCCACTTGCTCAGTTCTGAGAGATAAGTGTGTGGGAAAGCCGAACTTCAACTAGCTTGTTGGGAACACAAAGTTTCTTTTCAGTTGCAAACTCCATTCCATACATATATATGGGGAGGTACTAGCTCCAACTCGGTTTGACAGTGAAAACTGCAGGAACTTTAAACCGGCACTAGGAAACAGACTGAGAAAGCAGAGAAAAAGTGTCTCCTGCAAACCGTTCCCTTGGTGCTAGATGAACGAACGTCTCTCCACTTGCTCAGTTCTGAGAGATAAGTGTGTGTGAAAGCCGTACTTCACCTAGCTTGATGGGAACACAAAGATTCTTTTCAGTTGCAAACTCCATTCCATACAATTATATGGGGAGGTACAAGCTCCAACTCGGTTTTACAGTGAAAACTGCAGGAACTTCAAACCGGAACTAGGAAACAGACTGAGAAAGCAGAGAAAAAGTGTCTCCTGCAACCCGTTCCCTTGGTGCTAGATGAACGAACGTCTCTCCACTTGCTCACTTCTGAGAGATCAGTGTGTGGGAAAGCCGACCTTCAACTAGTTTGTTGGGAACACAAAGTTTCTTTTCAGTTGCAAACTCCATTCCATACATATATATGGGGAGGTAATAGCTCCAACTCGGTTTGACAGTGAAAACTGCAGGAACTTCAAACCGGCACTAGGAAACATACTGAGAAACCAGAGGAAAATTGTCTCCTGCAAACCGTTCCCTTGGTGCTAGATGAACGAACGTCTCTCCACTTGCTCAGTTCTGAGAGATAAGTGTGTGTGAAAGCCGTCCTTCTCCTAGCTTGTTGGGAACACAAAGTTCCTTTTCAGTGGCAAACTCCATTCCATAAATATATATGGGTAGGTACTAGCTCCAACTCGGTTTTACTGTGAAAACTGCAGGAACTTCCAACCGGCACTAGGAAACAGACAGAGAAAGCAGAGAAAAAGTGTCTCCTGCAACCCGTTCCCTTGGTGCTAGATGAACGAACGTCTCTCCCCTTGCTCAGTTCTGAGAGATAAGTGTGTGTGAAAGCCGCCTTCACCTAGCTTGTTGGGAACACAAAGTTTCTTTTCAGTTGCAAACTCCATTCCATACATATATATGGGGAGGTACTAGCTCCAACTCGGTTTTACAGTGAAAACTGCAGGAACTTCAAACCGACACTAGGAAACAGACTGAGAAAGCAGAGAAAAAGTGTCTCCTGCAACCAGTTCCCTTGGTGCTAGATGAACGAACGTCTCTCCACTTGCTCAGTTCTGAGAGCTAAGTGTGTGTGAAAGCCGACCTTCATATTGCTTGATGGGAACACAAAGTTTCTTTTCAGTTGCAAACTCCATTCCATACATATATACGGGAGGTACTAGCTCCAAATTGGTTTTAAAGTGAAAACTGCAGGAACTTCAACCCGGCACTAGGAAACAGACTGAGAAAGCAGAGAAATAGTGTCTCCTGCAACCCGTTCCCTTGGTGCTAGATGAACGAACGTCTCTCCACTTGCTCAGTTCTGAGAGATAAGTCTGTGTGAAAGCCGTCCTTCACCTAGCTTGTTGGGAACACAAAGTTTCTTTTCAGTTGCAAACCCCATTCAATACATATATATGGGGAGGTACTAGCTCCAACTCGGTTTGACAGTGAAAACTGCAGGAACTTCAAACCGGCACTAGGAAACAGACTGAGAATCCAGAGGATAATTGTCTCCTGCAAACCGTTGCCTTGGTGCTAGATGAACGAAAGTCTCTCCACTTGCTCAGTTCTGAGAGATAAGTGTGTGTGAAAGCCGTCCTTCACCTAGCTTGTTGGGAACACAAAGTTCCTTTTCAGTGGCATACTCCATTCCATACATATATATGGGTAGGTACTAGCTCCAACTCGGATTTACAGTGAAAGCTGCAGGAACTTCAAACCGGCACTAGGAAACAGACTGAGAAAGCAGAGAAAAAGTGTCTCCTGTAACCCGTTCCCTTGGTGCTAGATGGACGAACGTCTCTCCAATTGCTCAGTTCTGAGAGATAAGTGTGTGTGAAAGCCGTCCTTCAACTAGCTTGATGGGAACACAAAGTTTCTTTTCAGTTGCAAACTCCATTCCATACATATATATGGGGAGGTACTAGCTCCAACTAGGTTTTACAGTGAAAACTGCAGGAAATTCAAACCGGCACTAGGAAACAGACTGAGAAAGCAGAGAAAAAGTGTCTCCTGCTTCCCGTACCATTGGTGCTAGATGAACGAACGTCTCTCCACTTGCTCAGTTCTGAGAGATAAGTGTGTGGGAAAGCCGACCTTCAAATAGTTTGTTGGGAACACAAAGTTTCTTTTCAGTTGCAAACTCCATTCCATACATATATATGGGGAGGTACTAGCTCCAACTCGGTTTTACAGTGAAAACTGCAGGAACTTCAAACCTGCACTAGGAAACAGACTGAGAAAGCAGAGAAAAAGTGTCTCCTGAAACCAGTTCCCTTGGTGCTAGATGAACGAACGTCTCTCCACTTGCTCAGTTCTGAGAGATAAGTGTGTGTTAAAGCAGCCTTCACCTAGCTTGTTGGGAACACAAAGTTTCTTTTCAGTTGTAAACTCCATTCCATTCATATATATGGGGAGGTACAAGCTCCAAATCGGTTTTACAGTGAAAACTGCAGGAACTTCAAACCGGCACTAGGAAACAGCCTGAGAAAGCAGAAAAATAGTGTCTCCTGCAACCCGTTCCCTTGGTGCTAGATGAACGAACGTCTCTCCACTTGCTCAGTTCTGAGAGATAGGTGTGTGTGAAAGCCGCCTTCACCTAGCTTGTTGGGAACACAAAGATTCTTTTAAGTTGCAAACTCCATTCCATACATATATATGGGTTGTTACTAGTTCCAACTCGGTTTTACAGTGAAAACTGCAGGAACTTCAAACCGGCACTAGGAAACAGACTGAGAAAGCAGAGAAAAAGTGTCTCCTGCAACCCATTCCCTTGGTGCTAGATGAACGAACGTCTCTCCAATTGCTCAGTTCTGAGAGATAATTGTGTGTGAAAGCCGTCCTTCACCTAGCTTGTTGGGAACACAAAGTTTCTTTTCAGTTGCAAACCCCATTCAATACATATATATGGGGAGGTACTAGGTCCAACTCGGTTTTACAGTGAAAACTGCAGGAACTTCAAACCGGCACTAGGAAACAGAGTGAGAATGCAGAGAAAAAGTGTCTCCTGCAACCCGTTCCCTTGGTGCTAGATGAACGAACGTCTCTCCACTTGCTCAGTTCTGAGAGAATATTGTGTGTGAAAGCCGTCCTTCACCTAGCTTGTTGGGAACACAAAGTTTCTTTTCAGTTACAAACTCCATTCCATACATATATATAGGGAGGTACTAGCTCCAACTCGGTTTGACAGTGAAAACTGCAGGAACTTCCAACCGGCACTAGGAAACAGACTGAGAAAGCAGAGAAAAAGTGTCTCCTGCAACCCGTTCCCTTTGTGCTAGATGAACGAACGTCTCAACACTTGCTCAGTTCTGAGAGATAAGTGTGTGTGTAAGCCGCCTTCACCTAGCTTGTTGGGAACACAAAGTTTCTTTTCAGTTGTAAACTCCATTCCACACATATATATGGGGAGGTACAAGCTCCAACTCGGTTTTACAGTGAAAACTGGAGGAACTTCAAACCGGCACTAGGAAACAGACTGAGAAAGCAGAGAAAAAGTGTCTCCTGCAACCCGTTCCCTTGGTGCTAGATGAACGAACGTCTCTCCACTTGCTCAGTTCTGAGAGATAGGTGTGTGTGAAAGCCGTCCTTCACCTAGCTTGTTGGGAACACAAAGATTCTTTTAAGTTGCAAACTCCATTCCATACATATATACGGGGAGGTACTAGCTCCAACTTGGTTTTACAGTGAAAACTGCAGGAACTTCAAACCGGCACTAGGAAACAGACTGAGAAAGCTGTGAAACAGTGTCTCCTGCAACCCGTTCCCTTGGTGCTAGATGAACGAACCTGTCTCCACTTGCTCAGATCTGAGAGATAAGTGTGTGTGAAAGCCGTCCTTCAACTAGCTTGTTGGGAACACAAAGTTTCTTTTCAGTTGCAAACTCCATTCCATACATATATATGGGTAGGTATTAGCTCCAACTCGGTTTTACAGTGAAAACTGCAGGAACTTCAAACCGGCACTAGGAAACAGACGGAGAAAGCAGAGAAAAAGTGTCTCCTGCAACCAGTTCCCTTGGTGCTAGATGAACGAACGTCTCTCCACTTGCTCAGTTCTGAGAGCTAAGTGTGTGTGAAAGCCGTCCTTCACCTTGCTTGATGGGAACACAAAGTTTCTTTTCAGTTGCAAACTCCATTCCATACATATATATGGGGAGGTACTAGCTCCAAATTGGTTTTAAAGTGAAAACTGCAGGAACTTCAAACCGGCACTAGGAAACAGACTGAGAAAGCAGAGAAAAAGTGTCTCCTGCAACCCGTTCCCTTGGTGCTAGATGAACGAACGTCTCTCCACTTGCTCAGTTCTGAGAGATAAGTCTGTGTGAAAGCCGTCCTTCACCTAGCTTGTTGGGAACACAAAGTTTCTTTTCAGTTGCAAACCCCATTCAATGCATATATATGGGGTGGTACTAGCTCCAACTCGGTTTGACAGTGAAAACTGCAGGAACTTCAAACCGGCACTAGGAAACAGACTGAGAAACCAGAGGAAAATTGTCTCCTGCAAACCGTTCCCTTGGTGCTAGATGAACGAACTTCTCTCCACTTGCTCAGTTCTGAGGGATAAGTGTGTGTGAATGCCGTCCTTCACCTAGCTTGTTGGGAACACAAAGTTCCTTTTCAGTGGCAAACTCCATTCCATACATATATATGGGTAGGTACTAGCTCCAAGTCGGATATACAGTGAAAGCTGCAGGAACTTCAAACCGGCACTAGGAAACAGACTGAGAAAGCAGAGAAAAAGTGTCTCCTTAAACCCGTTCCCTTGGTGCTAGATGGACGAACGTCTCTCCAATTGCTCAGTTCAGAGAGATAAGTGTGTGTGAAAGCCGTCCTTCAACTAGCTTGTTGGGAACACAAAGTTTCTTTTCAGTTGCCAACTCCATTCCATACATATATATGGGGAGGTACTAGCTCAAACTCGGTTTGACAGTGAAAACTGCAGGAACTTCCAACCGGCACTAGGAAACAGACTGAGAAAGCAGAGAAAAAGTGTCTCCTGCAACCCGTTCCTTTGGTGCTAGATGAAGGAACGTCTCTCCAATTGCTCAGTTCTGAGAGATAATTGTGTGTGAAAGCCGTCCTTCACCTAGCTTGTTGGGAACACAAAGTTCCTTTTCAGTGGCAAACTCCATTCCATACATATATATGGGGTGGTACTAGCTCCAAATCGGTTTTACAGTGAAAACTGCAGGAACTTCAAACCGGCACTAGGAAACAGACTGAGAAAACAGAGAAAAAGTGTCTCCTGCAACCCGTTCCCTTGGTGCTAGATGAACGAACGTCTCTCCAATTGCTCAGTTCTGAGAGATAAGTGTGTGTGAAAGCCGTCCTTCAACTAGCTTGTTGGGAACACAAAGTTCCTTTTCAGTGGCAAACTCCATTCCATAAATATATATGGGGAAGTACTAGCTCCAACTCGGTTTGACAGTGAAAACTGCAGGAAATTCAAACCGGCACTAGGAAACATACTGAGAAAGCAGAGAAAAAGTGTCTCCTGCAACCCGTTCCCTTGGTTCTAGATGAACGAACGTCTCTCCACTTGCTCAGTTCTGAGAGATATGTGTGTGTGAAAGCCGTCCTTCACCTAGCTTGTTGGGAACACAAAGTTTCTTTTCAGTTGCAAACTCCATTCCATACATATATATGGGGAGGTACTAGCTCCAACTAGGTTTTACAGTGAAAACTGCAGGAACTTCAAACCGGCACTAGGAAACAGACTGAGAAAGCAGAGAAAAAGTGTCTCCTGCCACCCGTTCCCTTGGTGCTAGATGAACGAACGTCTCTCCACTTGCTCAGTTCTGAGGGATAAGTGTGTGGGAAAGCCGACCTTCAAATAGCTTGTTGGGAACACAAAGTTTCTTTTCAGTTGCAAACTCCATTCCATACATATATATGGGGAAGTACTAGCTCCAACTCGGTTTGACAGTGAAAACTGCAGGAACTTCAAACCGGCACTAGGAAACAGACTGAGAAACCAGAGGAAAATTGTCTCCTGCAAACCGTTCCCTTGGTGCTAGATGAACGAACGTCTCTCCACTTGCTCAGTTCTGAGAGATAAGTATGTGTGAAAGCCGTCCTTCAACTAGTTTGTTGGGAACACAAAGTTTCTTTTCAGTTGCAAACTCCATTAAACACATATATATGGGGAGGTACTAGCTTCAACTCGGTTTGACAGTGAAAACTGCAGGAACTTCAAACCGGCACTAGGAAACAGACTGAGAAAGCAGAGAAAAAGTGTCTCCTGCAACCCGTTCCCTTGGTTCTAGATGAACGAACGTCTCTCCACTTGCTCAGTTCTGAGAGATAAGTGTGTGTGAAAGCCGTCCTTCACCTAGCTTGTTGGGAACACAAAGTTTCTTTTCAGTTGCAAACTCCATTCCATACATATATATGGGGAGGTACTAGCTCCAACTCGGTTTTGCAGTGAAAACTGCAGGAACTTCAAACCGGCACTAGGAAACAGACTGAGAAAACAGAGAAAAAGTGTCACCTGCAACTCGTTCCCTTGGTGCTAGATGAACGAACGTCTCTCCAATTGCTCAGTTCTGAGAGATAAGTGTGTGTGAAAGCCGTCCTTCACCTAGCTTGTTGGAAAACAAAGTTCCTTTTCAGTGGCAAACTCCAGTCCATACATATATATGGGGAGGAACTAGCTCCAACTCGGTTTTACAGTGAAAACTGCAGGAACTTCAAACCGTCACTAGGAAACAGACTGAGAAAGCAGAGAAAAAGTTTCTCCTGCAACCCGTTCCCTTGGTGCTAGATGAACGAACGTCTCTCCAAATGCTCAGTTCTGAGAGATAAGTGTGTGTGAAAGCCGTCCTTCAACTAGCTTGTTGGGAACACAAAGTTTCTTTTCAGTTGCAAACTCCATTCCATACATATATACGGGGAGGTACTAGCTCCAACTCGGTGTGACAGTGAAAACGGCAGGAACTTCAAACCGGCACTAGGAAACATACTGAGAAAGCAGAGAAAAAGTGTCTCCTGCAAACCGTTCCCTTGGTGCTAGATGAACGAACGTCTCTCCACTTGCTCAGTTCTGAGAGATAACTGTGTGTGAAAGCTGTACTTCACCTAGCTTGATGGGAACACAAAGTTTCTTTTCAGTTGCAAACTCCATTCCATACATATATATGGGGAGGTACTAGCTCCAACTCGGTTTTACAGTGAAAACTGCAGGAACTTCAAACCGGCACTAGGAAACAGACTGAGAAACAGAGAAAAAGTGTCTCCTGCAACCCGTTCCCTTGGTGCTAGATGAACGAACGTCTCTACACTTGCTCAGTTCTGAGGGATATGTGTGTGGGAAAGCCGACCTTCAAATAGATTGTTGGGAACACAAAGTTTCTTTTCAGTTGCAAACTCCATTCCATACATATATATGGGGAAGTACTAGCTCCAACTCGGTTTGACAGTGAAAACTGCAGGAACTTCAAACCGGCACTAGGAAACAGACTGAGAAACCAGAGGAAAATTTTCTCCTGCAAACCGTTCCCTTGGTGCTAGATGAACGAACGTCTCTCCACTTGCTCAGTTCTGAGAGATAAGTGTGTGTGAAAGCCGTCCTTCACCTAGCTTGTTGGGAAAACAAAGTTCCTTTTCAGTGGCAAACTCCATTCCATACATATATATGGGGAGGTACTAGCTCCAACTCGGTTTTACAGTGAAAACTGCAGGAACTTCAAACCGGCACTAGGAAACACACTGAGAAAGCAGAGAAAAAGTGTCTCCTGCAAGCCGTTCCCTTGGTGCTAGAAGAACGAACGTCTCTTCAAATGCTCAGTTCTGAGAGATAAGTGTGTGTGAAAGCCGTCCTTCAACTAGCTTGTTGGGAACACAAAGTTTCTTTTCAGTTGCAAACTCCATTCCATACATATATATGGGGAGGTACTAGCAACAACTAGGTTTTACAGTGAAAACTGCAGGAACTTCAAACCGGCACTAGGAAACATACTGAGAAAGCAGAGAAAAAGTGTCTCCTGCAAACCGTTCCCTTGGTGCTAGATGAACGAACTTCTCTCCACTTGCTCAGTTCTGAGAGATAAGTGTGTGTGAAACCTATACTTCACCTAGCTTGATGGGAACACAAAGTTTCTTTTCAGTTGCAAACTCCATTCCATACATATATATGGGGATGTACTAGCTCCAACTCGGTTTTACAGTGAAAACTGCAGGAACTTCAAACTGGAACTAGGAAACAGACTGAGAAAGCAGAGAAAAAGTGTCTCCTGCAACCCGTTCCCTTGGTGCTAGATGAACGAACGTCTCTCCAAATGCTCAGTTCTGAGAGATAAGTGTGTGTGAAAGCCGTCCTTCAACTAGCTTGTTGGGAACACAAAGTTTCTTTTCAGTTGCAAACTCCATTCCATACATATATACGGGGAGGTACTAGCTCCAACTTGGTTTTACAGTGAAAACTGCAGGAACTTCAAACCGGCACTAGGAAACATACTGAGAAAGCAGAGAAAAAGTGTCTCCTGCAAACCGTTCCCTTGGTGCTAGATGAACGAACGTCTCTACACTTGCTCAGTTCTGAGAGATAACTGTGTGTGAAAGCTGTACTTCACCTAGCTTGATGGGAACACAAAGTTTCTTTTCAGTTGTAAACTCCATTCCATACATATATATGGGGAGGTACTAGCTCCAACTCGGTTTTACAGTGAAAACTGCAGGAACTTCAAACCGGCACTAGGAAACAGACTGAGAAAGCAGAGAAAAAGTGTCTCCTGCAACCCGTTCCCTTGGTGCTAGATGAACGAACGTCTCTCCACTTGCTCAGTTCTGAGGGATATGTGTGTGGGAAAGCCGACCTTCAAATAGATTGTTGGGAACACAAAGTTTCTTTTCAGTTGCAAACTCCATTCCATACATATATATGGGGAAGTACTAGCTCCAACTCGGTTTGACAGTGAAAACTGCAGGAACTTCAAACCGGCACTAGGAAACAGACTGAGAAACCAGAGGAAAATTTTCTCCTGCAAACCGTTCCCTTGGTGCTAGATGAACGAACGTCTCTCCACTTGCTCAGTTCTGAGAGATAAGTGTGTGTGAAAGCCGTCCTTCACCTAGCTTGTTGGGAAAACAAAGTTCCTTTTCAGTGGCAAACTCCATTCCATACATATATATGGGGAGGTTCTAGCTCCAACTCGGTTTTACAGTGAAAACTGCAGGAACTTCAAACCGGCACTAGGAAACACACTGAGAAAGCAGAGAAAAGGTGTCTCCTGCAAGCCGTTCCCTTGGTGCTAGATGAACGAACGTCTCTTCAAATGCTCAGTTCTGAGAGATAAGTGTGTGTGAAAGCCGTCCTTCAACTAGCTTGTTGGGAACACAAAGTTTCTTTTCAGTTGCAAACTCCATTCCATACATATATATGGGGAGGTACTAGCAACAACTAGGTTTTACAGTGAAAACTGCAGGAACTTCAAACCGGCACTAGGAAACATACTGAGAAAGCAGAGAAAAAGTGTCTCCTGCAAACCGTTCCCTTGGTGCTAGATGAACGAAATTCTCTCCACTTGCTCAGTTCTGAGAGATAAGTGTGTGTGAAACCTATACTTCACCTAGCTTGATGGGAACACAAAGTTTCTTTTCAGTTGCAAACTCCATTCCATACATATATATGGGGAGGAACTAGCTCCAACTCGGTTTTACAGTGAAAACTGCAGGAACTTCAAACTGGAACTAGGAAACAGACTGAGAAAGCAGAGAAAAAGTGTCTCCTGCAACCAGTTCACTTGGTGCTAGATGAACGAACGTCTCTACACTTGCTCAGTTCTGAGAGATAATTATGTGTGAAAGCCGTCCTTCAACTAGCTTGTTGGGAACACAAAGTTTCTTTTCAGTTGCAAACTTCATTCCATACATATATATGGGGAGGTACTAGCTCCAACTCTGTTTGACAGTGAAAACTGCAGGAATTTCAAACCGGTACTAGGAAACAGGCTGAGAAAGCAGAGAAAAAGTGTCTCCTGCAACCCATTCCCTTGGTGGTAGATGAACGAACGTCTCTCCACTTGCTCAGTTCTGAGAGATAAGTGTGTGTGAAAGCCGTACTTCACCTAGCTTGTTGGGAACACAAAGTTTCTTTTCAGTTGCAAACTCCATTCTATAAATATATATGGGGAGGTACTAGCTCCAACTCGGTTTTACAGTGAAAACTGCAGGAACTTCAAACCGGCACTAGGAAACAGACTGAGAATGCAGAGAAAAAGTGTCTCCTGCAACCCGTTCCCTTGGTGCTAGATGAACGAACGTCTCTCCACTTGCTCAGTTCTGAGAGATAAATGTGTGTGAAAGCCGTCCTTCACCTAGCTTGTTGGGAACACAAAGTTACTTTTCAGTTGCAAACTCCATTCCATACATATATATGGGGAGGTAGAAGCTCCAACTCGGATTTACAGTGAAAACTGCAGGAACTTCAAACCGGCACTAGGAAACAGACTGAGAAAGCAGAGAAATAGTGACTCTTGCAACCATTTCCCTTGGTGCTAGATGAACGAACGTCTCTCCACTTGCTCAGTTCTGAGACATAAGTATGTGTGAAAGCCGTCTTTCAACTAGCTTGTTGGGAACACAAAGTTTCTTTTCAGTTGCAAACTCCATTACACACATATATATGGGGAGGTACTAGCTTCAACTCGGTTTGACAGTGAAAACTGCAGGAACTTCAAACCGGCACTAGGAAACAGACTGAGAAAGCAGAGAAAAAGTGTCTCCTGCAACCCGTTCCCTTGGTTCTAGATGAACGAACGTCTCTCCACTTGCTCAGTTCTGAGAGATAAGTGTGTGTGGAAGCCGTCCTTCACCTAGCTTGTTGGGAACACAAAGTTTCTTTTCAGTTGCAAACTCCATTCCATACATATATATGGGGAGGTACTAGCTCCAACCCGGTTTTACAGTGAAAACTGCAGGAACTTCAAACCGGCACTAGGAAACAGACTGGGAAAGCAGAGAAAAAGTGTCTCCTGCAAACCGTTCCCTTGGTGCTAGATGAACGAACGTCTCTCCACTTGCTCAGTTCTGAGAGATAAGTGTGTGTGAAAGCCGTACTTCACCTAGCTTGTTGGGAACACAAAGATTCTTTTCAGTGGCAAACTCCACTCCATCAATATATGGGGAGGTACTAGCTCCAACTCGGTTTTACAGTGAAAACTGCAGGAACTTCAAACCGGCACAAGGAAACAGACTGAGAAAGCAGAGAAAAGTGTTTCCTGCAACCCGTTTCCTTTGGGCTAGATGAACGAACGTCTCTCCACTTGCTCAGTTTTGAGAGATAAGTGTGTGTGAAAGCCGTCCTTCATCAAGCTTGTTGGGAACATAAAGTTTCTATTCAGTTGCAAACTCCATTCCATACATATATATGGGGAAGTAATATCTCCAACTCGGTTTTAGAGTGAAAACTGCAGGAACTTCAAACCGGCACTAGGAATCAGACTGAGAAAGCAGAGAAAAATTGTCTCCTGCAACTCGTTCCATTGGTGCTACATGAACGAACGTCTCTCCACTTGCTCAGTTCTGAGAGATAAGTGTGTGTGAAAGCCGTCCTTCACCTAGCTTGTTGGGAACACAAAGTTTCTTTTCAGTTGCAAACTCCATTCCATACATATATATGGAGAGGTAGAAGCTCCAACACGGTTTTATAGTGAAAACTGCAGGAACTTCAAACCGGCACTAGGAATCAGACTGAGAAAGCAGAGAAAAAGTTTCTCCTGCAACACGTTCACTTGGTGCTAGATGAACGTACGTCTCTACACTTGCTCAGTTCTGAGAGATATGTGTGTGTGAAAGCCGCCCTTCACCTAACTTGTTGGGAACACAAAGTTTCTTTTCAGTTGCAAACACCATTCCATACATATATATGGGGAGGTACTAGCTCCAACTCGGTTTTACAGTGAAAACAGCTGGAACTTCAAACCGGCAGTTGGAAACAGACTGAGAAAGCGGAGAAAAAGTGTCCCCTGCAACCCGTTCCCTTGGTGCTAGATGAACGAACGTCTCTCCACTTGCTCAGTTCTGAGAGATAAGTGTGTGTGAAAGCCGTCCTTCACCTAGCTTGTTGGGAACACAAAGTTTCTTTTCAGTTGCAAACTCCATTCCATACATATATATGGGGAGGTTCTAGCTCCAACTCGGTTTTACAGTGAAAACTGCAGGAACTTCAAACTGGCACTAGGAAACAGACTGAGAAAGCAGAGAAAAAGTTTCTAATGCAACCCGTTCACTTGGTGCTAAATGAACGAATGTCTCTCCACTTGCTCAGTTCTGAGAGATAAGTGTGTGTGAAAGCCGTCCTTCACCTAGCTTGTTGGGAACACAAAGTTTCTTTTCAGTTGCAAACTCCATTCCATACATATATATGGGGAGGTACTAGCTCCAACTCGGTTTTACAGTGAAAACTGCAGGAAATTCAAACCGGCACTAGGAAACAGACTGAGAAAGCAGAGAAAAAGTGTCTCCTGCAACCCGTTCCCTTGGTGCTAGATGAACGAACGTCTCTCCACTTGCTCAGTTCCGAGAGATAAGTGTGTGTGAAAGCCGTCCTTCACCTAGCTTGTTGGGAACACAAAGTTTCTTTTCAGTTGCAAACACCATTCCATACATATATATGGGGAGGTTCTAGCTCCAACTCGGTTTTACAGTGAAAACTGCAGAAACTTCAAACCGGCACTAGGAAACAGACTGAGAAAGCAGAGAAAAAGTGACTCCTGCAACCCGTTCCCTTGGTGCTAGATGAACGAACGTGTCTCCACTTGCTCAGTTCTGAGAGATAAGTGTGTGTGAAAGCCGTCCTTCAACTAGCTTGTTGGGAACACAATGTTTCTTTTCAGTTGCAAACTCCATTCCATACATATATATGGGGAGGTACTAGCTCCAACTCGGTTTTACAGTGAAAACTGCAGGAACTTCAAACGGGCACTAGGAAACAGACTGAGAAAGCAGAGAAAAAGTGTCTCCTGCTACCCGTTCCCTTGGTGCTAGATGAACGAAAGTCTGTCCACCTTCTCAGTTCTGAGAGATAAGTGTGTGTGAAAGCCGTCCTTCACCTAGCTTGTTGGGAACACAAAGTTCCTTTTCAGTGGCAAACTCCATTCCATACATATATATGGGTAGGTACTAGCTCCAACTCGGATTTACAGTGAAAGCTGCACGAACTTCAAACCGGCACTAGGAAACAGACTGAGAAAGCAGAGAAATAGTGTCTCCTGCTACCCGTTCCCTTGGTGCTAGATGAACGAAAGTCTGTCCACCTTCTCAGTTCTGAGAGATAAGTGTGTGTGAAAGCCGTCCTTCAACTAGCTTGTTGGGAACACAAAGTTCCTTTTCAGTGGCAAACTCCATTCCATACATATATATGGGGAGATACTAGCTCCAAATCGGATTTACAGTGAAAGCTGCAGGAACTTCAAACCGGCACTAGGAAACAGACTGAGAAAGCAGAGAAATAGTGACTCTTGCAACCAGTTCCCTTGGTGCTAGATGAACGAACGTCTCTCCACTTGCTCAGTTCTGAGAGCTAAGTGTGTGTGAAAGCCGTCCTTCATCAAGCTTGTTGGGAACACAAAGTTTCTATTCAGTTGCAAACTCCATTCCATACATATATATGGGGAAGTACTAGCTCCAACTCCGTTTTACAGTGAAAACTGCAGGAACATCAAACCGGCATTAGGAAACAAACTGAGAAAGCAGAGAAAAAGTGTCTCCTGCAACTCGTTCCATTGGTGCTAGATGAACGAACGTCTCTCCACTTGCTCAGTTCTGAGAGATAAGTGTGTGTGAAAGCCGTCCTTCACCTAGCTTCTTGGGAACACAAAGTTTCTTTTCAGTTGCAAACTCCATTCCATACATATATATGGGGAGGTAGAAGCTCCAACACGGTTTTACAGTGAAAACTGCAGGAACTTGAAACCGGCACAAGGAAAAATACTGAGAAAGCAGAGAAAAAGTGTCTCCTGCAACACGTTCACTTGGTACTAGATGAACGTACGTCTCTCCACTTGCTCAGTTCTGAGAGATAAGTGTGTGTGAAAGCCGCCCTTCACCTAACTTGTTGGGAACACAAAGATTCTTTTCAGTTGCAAACACCATTCCATACATATACATGGGGAGGTACTAGCTCCAACTCGGGTTTACAGTGAAATCTGCAGGAACTTCAAACCGGCAGTTGGAAACAGACTGAGAAAGCGGAGAAAAATTGTCCCCTGCAACCCGTTCCCTTGGTGCTAGATGAACGAACGTCTCTCCACTTGCTCAGTTCTGAGAGAAAAGTGTGTGTGAAAGCCGTCCTTCACCTAGCTTGTTGGGAACACAAAGTTTCTTTTCAGTTGCAAACTCCATTCCATACATATATATGGGAAGGTACTAGCTCCAACGCGGTTTTACAGTGAAAACTGCAGGAACTTCAAACCGGCACTAGGAAACAGACTGAGAAAGCAGAGAAAAAGTGTCTAATGCAACCCGTTCCCTTGGTGCTAGATGAACGAATGTCTCTCCACTTGCTCAGTTCTGAGAGATAAGTGTGTGTGAAAGCCGTCCTTCACCTAGCTTGTTGGGAACACAAAGTTTCTTTTCAGTTGCAAACTCCATTCCATACATATATATGGGGAGGTACTAGCTCCAACTCGGTTTTACAGTGAAAACTGCAGGAACTTCAAACCGGCACTAGGAAACAGACTGAGAAAGCAGAGAAAAAGTGTCTCCTGCAACCCGTTCCCTTGGTGCTAGATGAACGAACGTCTCTCCACTTGCTCAGTTCTGAGAGATAATTATGTGTGAAAGCCGTCCTTCAACTAGCTTGTTGGGAACACAAAGTTTCTTTTCAGTTGCAAACTCCATTCCATACATATATATGGGGAGGTACTAGCTCCAACTCGGTTTGACAGTGAAAACTGCAGGAATTTCAAACCTGTACAAGGAAACAGTCTGAGAAGCAGAGAAAAAGTGTCTCCTGCAACCCATTCCCTTGGTGCTAGATGAACGAACGTCTCTCCACTTGCTCAGTTCTGAGAGATATGTGTGTGTGAAAGCCTTACTTCACCTAGCTTGTTGGGAACACAAAGTTTCTTTTCAGTTGCAAACTCCATTCTATAAATATATATGGGGAGGTACTAGCTCCAACTCGGTTTTACAGTGAAAACTGCAGGAACTTCAAACCGGCACTAGGAAACAGACTGAGAATGCAGAGAAAAAGTGTCTCCTGCAACCCGTTCCCTTGGTGCTAGATGAACGAACGTCTCTCCACTTGCTCAGTTCTGAGAGATAAATGTGTGTGAAAGCCGTCCTTCACCTAGCTTGTTGGGAACACAAAGATACTTTTCAGTTGCAAACTCCATTCCATACATATATATGGGGAGGTACTAGCTCCAACTCGGTTTTGCAGTGAAAACTGCAGGAACTTCAAAACGGCACTAGGAAACAGACTGAGAAAACAGAGGAAAAGTGTCACCTGCAACCCGTTCCCTTGGTGCTAGATGAACGAACGTCTCTCCAATTGCTCAGTTCTGAGAGATAAGTGTGTGTGAAAGCCGTCCTTCACCTAGCTTGTTGGAAAACAAAGTTCCTTTTCAGTGGCAAACTCCAGTCCATACATATATATGGGGAGGTACTAGCTCCAACTCGGTTTTACAGTGAAAACTGCAGGAACTTCAAACCGTCAATAGGAAACAGACTGAGAAAGCAGAGAAAAAGTGTCTCCTGCAACCCGTTCCCTTGGTGCGAGATGAACGAACGTCTCTCCAAATGCTCAGTTCTGAGAGATAAGTGTGTGTGAAAGCCGTCCTTCAACTAGCTTGTTGGGAACACAAAGTTTCTTTTCAGTTGCAAACTCCATTCCATACATATATATGGGGAGGTACTAGCTCCAACTTGGTTTTACAGTGAAAACTGCTGGAACTTCAAACCGGCACTAGGAAATATACTGAGAAAGCAGAGAAAAAGTGTCTCCTGCAAACCGTTCCCTTGGTGCTAGATGAACGAACGTCTCTCCACTTGCTCAGTTCTGAGAGATAACTGTGTGTGAAAGCTGTACTTCACCTAGCTTGATGGGAACACAAAGTTTCTTTTCAGTTGCAAACTCCATTCCATACATATATATGGGGAGGTACTAGCTCCAACTCGGTTTTACAGTGAAAACTGCAGGAACTTCAAACCGGCACTAGGAAACAGACTGAGAAAGCAGAGAAAAAGTGTCTCCTGCAACCAGTTCCCTTGGTGCTAGATGAACGAACGTCTCTCCACTTGCTCAGTTCTGAGAGCTAAGTGTGTGTGAAAGCCGTCCTTCACCTAGCTTGTTGGGAACACAAAGTTTCTTTTCAGTTGCAAAATCCATTCCATACATATATATGGGGAGGTACTAGCTCCAACTCTGTTTGACAGTGAAAACTGCAGGAATTTCAAACCGGTACTAGGAAACAGACTGAGAAAGCAGAGAAAAAGTGTCTCCTGCAACCCATTCCCTTGGTGGTAGATGAACGAACGTCTCTCCACTTGCTCAGTTCTGAGAGATAAGTGTGTGTGAAAGCCGTACTTCACCTAGCTTGTTGGGAACACAAAGTTTCTTTTCAGTTGCAAACTCCATTCTATAAATATATATGGGGAGGTACTAGCTCCAACTCGGTTTGACAGTGAAAACTGCAGGAACTTCATACCGGCACTAGGAAACAGACTGAGAATGCAGAGAAAAAGTGTCTCCTGCAACCCGTTCCCTTGGTGCAAGATGAACGAACGTCTCTCCACTTGCTCAGTTCTGAGAGATATATGTGTGTGAAAGCCGTCCTTCACCTAGCTTGTTGGGAACACAAAGTTACTTTTCAGTTGCAAACTCCATTCCATACATATATATGGGGAGGTAGAAGCTCCAACTCGGATTTACAGTGAAAACTGCAGGAACATCAAACCGGCACTAGGAAACAGACTGAGAAAGCAGAGAAATAGTGACTCTTGCAACCAGTTCCCTTGGTGCTAGATGAACGAACGTCTCTCCACTTGCTCAGTTCTGAGAGATAAGTATGTGTGAAAGCCGTCCTTCAACTAGCTTGTTGGGAACACAAAGTTTCTTTTCAGTTGCAAACTCCATTACACACATATATATGGGGAGGTACTAGCTTCAAATCGGTTTGACAGTGAAAACTGCAGGAACTTCAAACCGGCACTAGGAAACAGACTGAGAAAGCAGAGAAAAAGTGTCTCCTGCAACCCGTTCCCTTGGTTCTAGATGAACGAACGTCTCTCCACTTGCTCAGTTCTGAGAGATAATTATGTGTGAAAGCCGTCCTTCAACTAGCTTGTTGGGAACACAAAGTTTCTTTTCAGTTGCAAACTTCATTCCATACATATATATGGGGAGGTACTAGCTCCAACTCTGTTTGACAGTGAAAACTGCAGGAATTTCAAACCGGTACTAGGAAACAGACTGAGAAAGCAGAGAAAAAGTGTCTCCTGCAACCCATTCCCTTGGTGGTAGATGAACGAACGTCTCTCCACTTGCTCAGTTCTGAGAGATAAGTGTGTGTGAAAGCCGTACTTCACCTAGCTTGTAGGGAACACAAAGTTTCTTTTCAGTTGCAAACTCCATTCTATAAATATATATGGGAAGGTACTAGCTCCAACTCGGTTTTACATTGAAAACTGCAGGAACTTCAAACCGGCACTAGGAAACAGACTGAGAATGCAGAGAAAAAGTGTCTCCTGCAACCCGTTCCCTTGGTGCTAGATGAACGAACGTCTCTCCACTTGCTCAGTTCTGAGAGATAAATGTGTGTGAAAGCCGTCCTTCACCTAGCTTGTTGGGAACACAAAGTTACTTTTCAGTTGCAAACTCCATTCCATACATATATATGGGGAGGTAGAAGCTCCAACTCGGATTTACAGTGAAAACTGCAGGAAATTCAAACCGGCACTAGGAAACAGACTGAGAAAGCAGAGAATTAGTGACTCTTGCAACCAGTTCCCTTGGTGCTAGATGAACGAACGTCTCTCCACTTGCTCAGTTCTGAGTGATAAGTGTGTGTGAAAGCCGTCCTTCACCTAGCTTGTTGGGAACACAAAGTTTCTTTTCAGTTGCAAACTCCATTCCATACATATATATGGGGAGGTACTAGCTCCAACTCGGTTTTACAGTGAAAACTGCAGGAACTTCAAACCGGCACTAGGAAACAGACTGAGAAAGCAGAGAAAAAGTGTCTCCTGCAACCCGTTCCCTTGGTGCTAGATGAACGAACGTCTCTCCACTTGCTCAGTTCTGAGAGATAAATGTGTGTGAAAGCCGTCCTTCACCTAGCTTGTTGGGAACACAATGTTTCTTTTCAGTTGCAAACTCCATTCCATACATATATATGGGGAGGTACAAGCTCCAACACAGTTTTACAGTGAAAACTGCAGGAACTTCAAACGGGCACTAGGAAACAGACTGAGAAAGCAGAGAAAAAGTGTCTCCTGCTACCCGTTCCCTTGGTGCTAGATGAACGAACGTCTGTCCACCTGCTCAGTTCTGAGAAATAAGTGTGTGTGAAAGCCGTCATTCACCTAGCTTGTTTGGAACACAAAGATTCTTTTCAGTGGCAAACTCCACTCCATCAATATATGGGGAGGTACAAGCTCCAACTCGGTTTTACAGTGAAAACTGCAGGAACTTCAAACTGGCACTAGGAAACAGACTGAGAAAGCAGAGAAAAAGTGTTTCCTGCAACCCGTTCCCCTGGTGCTAGATGAACGAACGTCTCTCCACTTGCTCAGTTCTGAGAGATAAGTGTGTGTGAAAGCCGTACTTCACCTAGCTTGTTGGGAACACAAAGTTTCTTTTCAGTTGCAAACTCCATTCCATACATATATATGTGGAGGTACTAGCTCCAACTCGGTTTTACAGTGAAAACTGCAGGAACTTCAAACCGGCACTAGGAAACAGACTGAGAAAGCAGAGAAAAGTGTTTCCTGCAACCCGTTTCCTTTGTGCTAGATGAACGAACGTCTCTCCACTTGCTCAGTTCTGAGAGCTAAGTGTGTGTGAAAGCCATCCTTCATCAAGCTTGTTGGGAACACAAAGTTTCTATTCAGTTGCAAACTCCATTCCATACATATATATGGGGAAGTAATAGCTCCAACTCGGTTTTAGAGTGAAAACTGCAGGAACTTCAAACCGGTATTAGGAAACAGACTGAGAAAGCAGAGAAAAAGTGTCTCCTGCAACTCGTTCCATTGGTGCTACATGAACGAACGTCTCTCCACTTGCTCAGTTCTGAGAGATAAGTGTGTGTGAAAGCCGTCCTTCACCTAGCTTGTTGGGAACACAAAGTTTCTTTTCAGTTGCAACTCCATTCCATACATATATATGGAGAGGAAGAACCTCCAACACGGTTTTACAGTGAAAACTGCAGGAACTTCAATCCGGCACTAGGAAAAAGACTGAGAAAGCAGAGAAAAAGTGTCTCCTGCAACCAGTTCCCTTGGTGCTAGATGAACGTACGTCTCTACACTTGCTCAGTTCTGAGAGATATGTGTGTGTGAAAGCCGCCCTTCACCTAACTTGTTGGGAAAACAAAGTTTCTTTTCAGGTGCAAACTCCATTCCATACATATATATGGGGAGGTACTAGCTCCAACTCGGTTTTACAGTGAAAACTGCAGGAAATTCAAACCGGCACTAGGAAACAGACTGAGAAAGCAGAGAAAAAGTGTCTCCTGCAACCCGTTCCCTTGGTGCTAGATGAACGAACGTCCCTCCACTTGCTCAGTTCCGAGAGATAAGTGTGTGTGAAAGCCGTCCTTCACCTAGCTTGTTGGGAACACAAAGTTTCTTTTCAGTTGCAAACACCATTCCATACATATATATGGGGAGGTTCTAGCTCCAACTCGGATTTACAGTGAAAACTGCAGAAACTTCAAACCGGCACTAGGAAACAGACTGAGAAAGCAGAGAAAAAGTGTCTCCTGCAACCCGTTCCCTTGGTGCTAGATGAACGAACGTGTCTCCACTTGCTCAGTTCTGAGAGATAAGTGTGTGTGAAAGCCATTCTTCACCTAGCTTGTTGGGAACACAATGTTTCTTTTCAGTTGCAAACTCCATTCCATACATATATATGGGGAGGTACTAGCTCCAACTCGGTTTTACAGTGAAAACTGCAGGAACTTCAAACGGGCACTAGGAAACAGACTGAGAAAGCAGAGAAAAAGTGTCTCCTGCTACCCGTTCCCATGATGCTAGATGAACGAAAGTCTGTCCACCTTCTCAGTTCTGAGAGATAAGTGTGTGTGAAAGCCGTCCATCACCTAGCTTGTTGGGAACACAAAATTTCTTTTCAGTTGCAAACTCCATTCCATACATATATATGGGGAGGTACTAGCTCCAACTCGGATTTACAGTGAAAACTGCAGGAACTTCAAACCGGCACTAGGAAACAGACTGAGAAAGCAGAGAAAAAGTGTCTCCTGCAACACGTTCCCTTGGTGCTAGATGAACGAACGTCTCTCCACTTGCTCAGTTCCGAGAGATAAGTGTGTGTGAAAGCCGTCCTTCACCTAGCTTGTTGGGAACACAAAGTTTCTTTTCAGTTGCAAACTCCATTCCATACATATATATGGGGAGGTACTAGCTCCAACTCGGTTTTACAGTGAAAACTGCAGGAACTTCAAACCGGCACTAGGAAACAGACTGAGAAAGCAGAGAAAAAGTGTCTCCTGCAACCCGTTCCCTTGGTGCTAAATGAACGAACGTCTTTCCACTTGCTCAGTTCCGAGAGATAAGTGTGTGTGAAAGCCGTCCTTCACCTATCTTGTTGGGAACACAAAGTTTCTTTTCAGTTGCAAACTCCATTCCATACATATATATGGGGAGGAACTAGCTCCAACTCGGTTTTACAGTGAAAACTGCAGGAACTTCAAACCGGCACTAGGAATCAGACTGAGAAAGCAGAGAAAAAGTGTCCCCTGCAACCCGTTCCCTTGGTGCTAGATGAACGAATGTCTCTCCACTTGCTCAGTTCTGAGAGATAAGTGTGTGTGAAAGCCGTTCTTCACCTAGCTTGTTGGGAACACAAAGTTTCTTTTCAGTTGCAAGCTCCATTCCATACATATATATGGGGAGGTACTAGCTCCAACTCGGTTTGACAGTGAAAACTGCAGGAACTTCAAACCGGCACTAGGAATCAGAATGAGAAAGCAGAGAAAAAGTGTCTCCTGCAACCCGTTCCCTTGGTGCTAGATGAACGAATGTCTCTCCACTTATTTCTGAGAGATAAGTGTGTGTGAAAGCCGTCCTCCACCTATCTTGTTGGGAACACAAATTTACTTTTCAGTTGCAAACTCCATTCCATACATATATATTGGGAGGTAGTAGCTCCAACTCGGTTTTACAGTGAAAACTGCAGGAATTTCAAACCGGCACTACGAATCAGACTGAGAAAGCAGAGAAAAAGTGTCCCCTGCAACCCGTTCCCTTGGTGCTAGATGAACGAATGTCTCTCCACTTTCTAAGTTCTGACAGATAAGTATGTGTGAAAGCCGTCCTTCACCTAGCTTGTTGGGAACACAAAGTTTCTTTTCAGTTGCAAACTCCATTCCATACATATATATGGGAAGGTACTAGCTCCAACTCGGTTTTACAGTGAAAACTGCAGGAACTTCAAACCGGCACTAGGAAACAGACTGAGAAAGCAGAGAAAATGTGTCTCCTGCAACCCATTCCCTTGGTGCTAGATGAACGAACGTCTCTCCACTTGCTCAGTTCCGAGAGATAAGTGTGTGTGAAAGCCGTCCTTCACCTAGCTTTTTGGGAACACAAAGTTTCTTTTCAGTTGCAAACACCATTCCATACATATATATGGGGAGGTTCTATCTCCAACTCGGTTTTACAGTGAAAACTGCAGGAACTTCAAACCGGCACTAGGAAACAGACTGAGAAAGCAGAGAAAAAGTGTCTCTTGCAAACCGTTCCTTTGGTGCTAGATGAACGAACATCTCTCCACTTGCTCAGTTCCGAGAGATAAGTGTGTGTGAAAGCCGTCCTTCACCTAGCTTGTTGGGAACACAAAGTTTCTTTTCAGTTGCAAACTCCATTCCATTCATATATATGGGGAGGTTCTAGCTCCAACTCGGTTTTACAGTGAAAACTGCAGGAACTTCAAACCGGCACTAGGAAACAGACTGTGAAAGCAGAGAAAAAGTGTCTCCTGCAACCCGTTCCCTTGGTGCTAGATGAACGAACGTCTTTCCACTTGCTCAGTTCCGAGAGATAAGTGTGTGTGAAAGCCGTCCTTCACCTATCTTGTTGGGAACACAAAGTTTCTTTTCAGTTGCAAACTCCATTCCATACATATATATGGGGAGGAACTAGCTCCAACTCGGTTTTACAGTGAAAACTGCAGGAACTTCAAACCGGCACTAGGAATCAGACTGAGAAAGCAGAGAAAAAGTGTCTCCTGCAACCCGTTCCCTTGGTGCTAGATGAACGAATGTCTCTCCACTTGCTCAGTTCTGAGAGATAAGTGTGTGTGAAAGCCGTCCTTCACCTAGCTTGTTGGGAACACAAAGTTTCTTTTCAGTTGCAAGCTCCATTCCATACATATATATGGGGAGGTACTAGCTCCAACTCGGTTTGACAGTGAAAACTGCAGGAACTTCAAACCGGCACTAGGAATCAGAATGAGAAAGCAGAGAAAAAGTGTCTCCTGCAACCCGTTCCCTTGGTGCTAGATGAACGAATGTCTCTCCACTTATTTCTGAGAGATAAGTGTGTGTGAAAGCCGTCCTTCACCTATCTTGTTGGGAACACAAAGTTTCTTTTCAGTTGCAAACTCCATTCCATACATATATATTGGGAGGTAGTAGCTCCAACTCGGTTTTACAGTGAAAACTGCAGGAACTTCAAACCGGCACTACGAATAAGACTGAGAAAGCAGAGAAAAAGTGTCCCCTGCAACCCGTTCCCTTGGTGCTAGATGAACGAATGTCTCTCCACTTGCTCAGTTCTGAGAGATAAGTGTGTGTGAAAGCCGTCCTTCACCTAGCTTGTTGGGAACACAAAGTTTCTTTTCAGTTGCAAACACCATTCCATACATATATATGGGGAGGTTCTAGCTCCAACTCGGTTTTACAGTGAAAACTGCAGAAACTTCAAACCGGCACTAGGAAACAGACTGAGAAAGCAGAGAAAAAGTGTCTCCTGCAACCCGTTCCCTTGGTGCTAGATGAACGAACGTGTCTCCACTTGCTCAGTTCTGAGAGATAAGTGTGTGTGAAAGCCATTCTTCACCTAACTTGTTGGGAACACAATGTTTCTTTTCAGTTGCAAACTCCATTCCATACATATATATGGGGAGGTACTAGCTCCAACTCGGTTTTACAGTGAAAACTGCAGGAACTTCAAACGGGCACTAGGAAACAGACTGAGAAAGCAGAGAAAAAGTGTCTCCTGCTACCCGTTCCCATGGTGCTAGATGAACGAAAGTCTGTCCACCTTCTCAGTTCTGAGAGATAAGTGTGTGTGAAAGCCGTCCTTCACCTAGCTTGTTGGGAACACAAAATTTCTTTTCAGTTGCAAACTCCATTCCATACATATATATGGGGAGGTACTAGCTCCAACTCGGATTTACAGTGAAAACTGCAGGAACTTCAAACCGGCACTAGGAAACAGACTGAGAAAGCAGAGAAAAAGTGTCTCCTGCAACACGTTCCCTTGGTGCTAGATGAACGAACGTCTCTCCACTTGCTCAGTTCCGAGAGATAAGTGTGTGTGAAAGCCGTCCTTCACCTAGCTTGTTGGGAACACAAAGTTTCTTTTCAGTTGCAAACTCCATTCCATACATATATAAGGGGAGGTACTAGCTCCAACTCGGTTTTACAGTGAAAACTGCAGGAACTTCAAACCGGCACTAGGAAACAGACTGAGAAAGCAGAGAAAAAGTGTCTCCTGCAACCCGTTCCCTTGGTGCTAAATGAACGAACGTCTTTCCACTTGCTCAGTTCCGAGAGATAAGTGTGTGTGAAAGCCGTCCTTCACCTATCTTGTTGGGAACACAAAGTTTCTTTTCAGTTGCAAACTCCATTCCATACATATATATGGGGAGGAACTAGCTCCAACTCGGTTTTACAGTGAAAACTGCAGGAACTTCAAACCGGCACTAGGAATCAGACTGAGAAAGCAGAGAAAAAGTGTCTCCTGCAACCCGTTCCCTTGGTGCTAGATGAACGAATGTCTCTCCACTTGCTCAGTTCTGAGAGATAAGTGTGTGTGAAAGCCGTCCTTCACCTAGCTTGTTGGGAACACAAAGTTTCTTTTCAGTTGCAAGCTCCATTCCATACATATATATGGGGAGGTACTAGCTCCAACTCGGTTTGACAGTGAAAACTGCAGGAACTTCAAACCGGCACTAGGAATCAGAATGAGAAAGCAGAGAAAAAGTGTCTCCTGCAACCCGTTCCCTTGGTGCTAGATGAACGAATGTCTCTCCACTTATTTCTGAGAGATAAGTGTGTGTGAAAGCCGTCCTTCACCTATCTTGTTGGGAACACAAAGTTTCTTTTCAGTTGCAAACTCCATTCCATACATATATATTGGGAGGTAGTAGCTCCAACTCGGTTTTACAGTGAAAACTGCAGGAACTTCAAACCGGCACTACGAATAAGACTGAGAAAGCAGAGAAAAAGTGTCCCCTGCAACCCGTTCCCTTGGTGCTAGATGAACGAATGTCTCTCCACTTTCTAAGTTCTGACAGATAAGTGTGTGTGAAAGCCGTCCTTCACCTAGCTTGTTGGGAACACAAAGTTTCTTTTCAGATGCAAACTCCATTCCATACATATATATGGGGAGGTACTAGCTCCAACTCGGTTTTACAGTGAAAACTGCAGGAACTTCAAACCGGCACTAGGAATCAGAATGAGAAAGCAGAGAAAAAGTGTCTCCTGCAACCCGTTCCCTTGGTGCTAGATGAACGAATGTCTCTCCACTTATTTCTGAGAGATAAGTGTGTGTGAAAGCCGTCCTTCACCTATCTTGTTGGGAACACAAAGTTTCTTTTCAGTTGCAAACTCCATTCCATACATATATATTGGGAGGTAGTAGCTCCAACTCGGTTTTACAGTGAAAACTGCAGGAACTTCAAACCGGCACTAGGAATCAGACTGAGAAAGCAGAGAAAAAGTGTCCCCTGCAACCCGTTCCCTTGGTGCTAGATGAACGAATGTCTCTCCACTTTCTAAGTTCTGAGAGATAAGTATGTGTGAAAGTCGTCCTTCACCTAGCTTGTTGGGAACACAAAGTTTCTTTTCAGTTGCAAACTCCATTCCATACATATATATGGGAAGGTACTAGCTCCAACTCGGTTTTACAGTGAAAACTGCAGGAACTTCAAACCGGCACTGGGAAACAGACTGAGAAAGCAGAGAAATGTGTCTCCTGCAACCCGTTCCCTTGTTGCTAGATGAACGAACGTCTCTCCACTTGCTCAGTTCCGAGAGATAAGTGTGTGTGAAAGCCGTCCTTCACCTAGCTTTTTGGGAACACAAAGTTTCTTTTCAGTTGCAAACTCCATTTCATACATATATATGGGGAGGTTCTAGCTCCAACTCGGTTTTACAGTGAAAACTGCAGGAACTTCAAACCGGCACTAGGAAACAGACTGAGAAAGCAGAGAAAAAGGGTCTCTTGCAAACCGTTCCCTTGGTGCTAGATGAACGAACATCTCTCCACTTGCTCAGTTCCGAGAGATAAGTGTGTGTGAAAGCCGTCCTTCTCCTAGCTTTTTGGGAACACAAAGTTTCTTTTCAGTTGCAAACTCCATTCCATACATATATATGGGGAGGTACTAGCTCCAACTCGGTTTTACTGTGAAAACTGCAGGAACTTCAAACCGGCACTGGGAAACAGACTGAGAAAGCAGAGAAAAAGTGTCTCTTGCAAAGCGTTCCTTTGGTGCTAGATGAACGAACATCTCTCCACTTGCTCAGTCCCGAGAGATAAGTGTGTGTGAAAGCCGTCCTTCACCTAGCTTGTTGGGAACACAAAGTTTCTTTTCAGTTGCAAACTCCATTCCATACATATATATGGGGAGGAACTAGCTCCAACTCGGTTTTACAGTGAAAACTGCAGGAACTTCAAACCGGCACTAGGAATCAGACTGAGAAAGCAGAGAAAAAGTGTCTCCTGCAACCCGTTCCCTTGGTGCTAGATGAACGAATGTCTCTCCACTTGCTCAGTTCTGAGAGATAAGTGTGTGTGAAAGCCGTCCTTCACCTAGCTTGTTGGGAACACATAGTTACTTTTCAGTTGCAAGCTCCATTCCATACATATATATGGGGAGGTACTAGCTCCAACTCGGTTTGACAGTGAAAACTGCAGGAACTTCAAACCGGCACTAGGAATCAGAATGAGAAAGCAGAGAAAAAGTGTCTCCTGCAACCCGTTCCCTTGGTGCTAGATGAACGAATGTCTCTCCACTTATTTCTGAGAGATAAGTGTGTGTGAAAGCCGTCCTTCACCTATCTTGTTGGGAACACAAAGTTTCTTTTCAGTTGCAAACTCCATTCCATACATATATATTGGGAGGTAGTAGCTCCAACTCGGTTTACAGTGAAAACTGCAGGAACTTCAAACCGGCACTACGAATAAGACTGAGAAAGCAGAGAAAAAGTGTCCCCTGCAACCCGTTCCCTTGGTGCTAGATGAACGAATGTCTCTCCACTTTCTAAGTTCTGACAGATAAGTGTGTGTGAAAGCCGTCCTTCACCTAGCTTGTTGGGAACACAAAGTTTCTTTTCAGATGCAAACTCCATTCCATACATATATATGGGGAGGTACTAGCTCCAACTCGGTTTTACAGTGAAAACTGCAGGAACTTCAAACCGGCACTAGGAATCAGAATGAGAAAGCAGAGAAAAAGTGTCTCCTGCAACCCGTTCCCTTGGTGCTAGATGAACGAATGTCTCTCCACTTATTTCTGAGAGATAAGTGTGTGTGAAAGCCGTCCTTCACCTATCTTGTTGGGAACACAAAGTTTCTTTTCAGTTGCAAACTCCATTCCATACATATATATTGGGAGGTAGTAGCTCCAACTCGGTTTTACAGTGAAAACTGCAGGAACTTCAAACCGGCACTAGGAATCAGACTGAGAAAGCAGAGAAAAAGTGTCCCCTGCAACCCGTTCCCTTGGTGCTAGATGAACGAATGTCTCTCCACTTTCTAAGTTCTGAGAGATAAGTATGTGTGAAAGTCGTCCTTCACCTAGCTTGTTAGGAACACAAAGTTTCTTTTCAGTTGCAAACTCCATTCCATACATATATATGGGAAGGTACTAGCTCCAACTCGGTTTTACAGTGAAAACTGCAGGAACTTCAAACCGGCACTGGGAAACAGACTGAGAAAGCAGAGAAAATGTGTCTCCTGCAACCCGTTCCCTTGTTGCTAGATGAACGAACGTCTCTCCACTTGCTCAGTTCCGAGAGATAAGTGTGTGTGAAAGCCGTCCTTCACCTAGCTTGTTGGGAACACAAAGTTTCTTTTCAGTTGCAAACTCCATTCCATACATATATATGGGGAGGTTCTAGCTCCAACTCGGTTTTACAGTGAAAACTGCAGGAACTTCAAACCGGCACTAGGAAACAGACTGAGAAAGCAGAGAAAAAGGGTCTCTTGCAAACCGTTCCCTTGGTGCTAGATGAACGAACATCTCTCCACTTGCTCAGTTCCGAGAGATAAGTGTGTGTGAAAGCCGTCCTTCTCCTAGCTTTTTGGGAACACAAAGTTTCTTTTCAGTTGCAAACTCCATTCCATACATATATATGGGGAGGTACTAGCTCCAACTCGGTTTTACTGTGAAAACTGCAGGAACTTCAAACCGGCACTGGGAAACAGACTGAGAAAGCAGAGAAAAAGTATCTCCTGCAACCCGTTCCCTTGGTGCTAGATGAACGAACGTCTCTCTACTAGCTCATTTCCGAGAGATAAGTGTGTGTGAATGCCGTCTTTCAAATAGCTTGTTGGGAACACAAAGTTTCTTTTCAGTTGCAAACTCCATTCCATACATATATATGGGGAATTACTAACTCCAACTCGATTTTACAGTGAAAACTGAAGGAACTTAAAACCGGCACTAGGAAACAGACTGAGAATGCAGAGAAAAAGTGTCTCCTGCAACCCGTTCCCTTGGTGCTAGATGAACGAACGTCTCTCCACTTGCTCAGTTCTGAGAGATTAGTGTGTGTGAAACCATCCTTCACATAGCTTGTTGGAAACACAAAGATTCTTTTCAGTTGCAAACTCCATTCCATACATATATATGGGGAAGAACTAGCTCCAACTTGGTTTGACAGTGAAAACTGTAGGAACTTCAAACCGGCACTAGGAATCAGAATGAGAAAGCAGAGAAAAAGTGTCTCCTGCAACCCGTTCCCTTCGTGCTAGATGAACGAATGTCTCTCCACTTAGTTCTGAGAGATAAGTCTGTGTGAAAGCCGTCCTTCACCTATCTTGTTGGGAACACAAAGGTTCTTTTCAGTTGCAAACTTCATTCCAAACATATATATTGGGAGGTGCTAGCTCCAACTCGGTTTTACAGTGAAAACTGCAGGAACTTCAAACCGGCACTAGGAATCAGACTGAGAAAGCAGAGAAAAAGTGTCTCCTGCAAACCGTTCCCTTGGTGCTAGATGAACGAACATCTCTCCACTTGCTCAGTTCCGAGAGATAAGTGTGTGTGAAAGCCGTCCTTCACCTAGCTTGTAGGGAACACAAAGTTTCTTTTCAGTTGCAAACTCCATTCCATACATATATATGGGGAGGTACTAGCTCCAACTCGGTTTTACAGTGAAAACTGCAGGAACTTCAAACCGGCACTAGGAAACAGACTGAGAAAGGAGAGAAAAAGTATCTCCTGCAACCCGTTCCCTTGGTGCTAGATGAACGAACGTCTCTCCACTTGCTCATTTCCGAGAGATAAGTGTGTATGAATGCCGTCCTTCAATTAGCTTGTTGGGAAAACAAAGTTTCTTTTCAGTTGCAAACTCCATTCCATACATATATATGGGGAGGTACTAGCTCCAACTCGGTTTTACAGTGAAAACTGCAGGAACTTCAAACGGGCACTAGGGAACAGACTGAGAAAGCAGAGAAAAAGTGTCTCCTGCAACCCGTTACCTTGGTGCTAGATGAACGAATGTCTCTCCAATTGCTCAGTTCTGTGAGATAAGTGCGTGTGAAAGCCGTCCTTCACCTATCTTGTTGGGAACACAAAGTTTCTTTTCAGTTGCAAACTCCATTCCATACATATATATGGGGAGGTTCTAGCTCCAACTCGGTTTTACAGTGAAAACTGCAGGAACTTCAAACCGGCACTAGGAAACAGACTGAGAAAGCAGAGAATAAGTGTCTCCTGCAACCCGTTCCCTTGGTGCTGGATGAACGAACATCTCTCCACTTGCTCAGTTCCGAGAGATAAGTGTGTGTGAAAGCCGTCCTTCACCTAGCTTTTTGGGAACACAAAGTTTCTTTTCAGTTGCAAACTCCATTCCATACATATATATGGGGAATTACTAACTCCAACTCTATTTTACAGTGAAAACTGAAGGAACTTCAAACCGGCACTAGGAAACAGACTGAGAATGCAGAGAAAATGTGTCTCCTGCAACCCGTTCCCTTGGTGCTAGATGAACGAACGTCTCTCCACTTGCTCAGTTCTGAGAGATAAGTGTGTGTGAAACCATCCTTCACCTAGCTTGTTGGGAACACAAAGTTTCTTTTCAGTTGCACACTGCATTCCATACATATATATGGGGAAGATCTAGCTCCAACTCGGTTTTAAAGTGAAAACTGCAGGAACATCAAACCGGCACTAGGAATCAGAATGAGAAAACAGAGAAAAAGTGTCTCCTGCAACCCGTTCCCTTCGTGCTAGATGAACGAATGTCTCTCCACTAAGTTCTGAGAGATAAGTGTGTGTGAAAGCCGTCCTTCACTTATCTTGTTGGGAACACAAATTTTCTTTTCAGTTGCAAACTCCATTCCATACATATATATTGGGAGGTACTAACTCCAACTCGGTTTTACAGTGAAAACTGCAGGAACATCTAACCGGCACTAGGAATCAGAATGAGAAAGCAGAGAAATAGTGACTCCTGCAACCCGTTCCCTTGGTGCTATATGAACGAATGTCTCTCCACTTGCTCAGTTCTGAGAGATAAGTGTGTGTGAAAGCCGTCCTTCACCTAGCTTGTAGGGAACACAAAGTTTCTTTTCAGTTGCAAACTACATTCCATACATATATATGGGGAGGTACTAGCTCCAACTCCGTTTTACAGTGAAAACTGCAGGAACTTCAAACCGGCACTAGGAATCAGACTGAGAAAGCAGAGAAAAAGTGTCTCCTGCAACCCGTTCCCTTGATGCTAAATGAACGAATGTCTCTCCACTTGCTCAGTTCTGAGAGATAAGTGTGTGTGAAAGCCGTCCTTCACCTATCTTGTTGGGAACACAAAGTTTCTTTTCAGTTGCAAACTCCATTCCATACATATATATGGGGAGGTACTAGCTCCAACTCGGTTTGACAGTGAAAACTGCAGGAAATTCAAACCGGCACTAGGAATCAGGCTGAGAAAGCAGAGAAAAAGTGTCTCCTGCAAACCGTTCCCTTGGTGCTAGATGACCGACTGTCTCTCCACTTGCTCAGTTCTGAGAGATAAGTGTGTGTGAAAGCCGTCCTTCACCTAGCTTGTTGGGAACACAAAGTTTCTTTTCAGTTGCAAACTACATTCCATACATATATTTGGGGAGGTACTAGCTCCAACTCGGTTTTACAGAAAAAAACTGCAGAAACTTCAAACCGGCACTAGGAAACAGACTGAGAAAGCAGAGAAAAAGTGTCTCCTGCAACCCGTTCCCTTGGTGCTAGATGAACGAACGTCTCTCCACTTGCTCAGTTCCGAGAGTTATGTGTGTGTGAAAGCCGTCCTTCACCTAGCTAGTTGGGAACACAAAGTTTCTTTTCTGTTGCAAACTCCATTCCATGCATATATATGGGGAATTACTAGCTCCAACTCGGTTTTACAGTGAAAACTGCAGGAACTTCAAACCGGAACTTGGAATCAGACCGAGAAAGCAGAGAAAAAGTGTCTCCTGCAACCCGTTCCCTTGGTGCTAGATGAACGAATGTCTCTCCACTTGCTCAGTTCTGAGAGATAAGTGTGTGTGAAAGCCGTACTTCACCTATCTTGTTGGGAACACAAAGTTTCTTTTCAGTTGCAAACTCCATTCCATACATATATATGGGGAGGTACTAGCTCCAACTCGGTTTTACAGTGAAAACTGCAGGAACTTCAAACCGGCACTAGGAATCAGAATGAGAAAGCAGAGAAAAAGTGTCTCCTGCAACCCGTTCCCTTGGTGCTAGATGAACGAATGTCTCTCCACTTATTTCTGAGAGATAAGTGTGTGTGAAAGCCGTCCTTCAACTATCTTGTTGGGAACACAAAGTTTCTTTTCAGTTGCAAACTCCATTCCATACATATATATTGGGAGGTAGTAGCTCCAACTCGGTTTTACAGTGAAAACTGCAGGAACTTCAAACCGGCACTAGGAATCAGACTGAGAAAGCAGAGAAAAAGTGTCCCCTGGAACCCGTTCCCTTGGTGCTAGATGAACGAATGTCTCTCCACTTTCTAAGTTCTGAGAGATAAGTATGTGTGAAAGCCGTCCTTCACCTAGCTTGTTGGGAACACAAAGTTTCTTTTCAGTTGCAAACTCCATTCCATATATATATATGGGAAGATACTAGCTCCAACTCGGTTTTACAGTGAAAACTGCAGGAACTTCAAACCGGCACTAGGAAACAGACTGAGAAAGCAGAGAAAATGTGTCTTCTGGAACCCGTTCCCTTGGTGCTAGATGAACGAATGTCTCTCCACTTATTTCTGAGAGATAAGTGTGTGTGAAAGCCGTCCTTCAACTATCTTGTTGGGAACACAAAGTTTCTTTTCAGTTGCAAACTCCATTCCATACATATATATTAGGAGGTAGTAGCTCCAACTCGGTTTTACAGTGAAAACTGCAGGAACTTCAAAACGGCACTAGGAATCAGACTGAGAAAGCAGAGAAAAAGTGTCCCCTGGAACCCGTTCCCTTGGTGCTAGATGAACGAATGTCTCTCCACTTTCTAAGTTCTGAGAGATAAGTATGTGTGAAAGCCGTCCTTCACCTAGCTTGTTGGGAACACAAAGTTTCTTTTCAGTTGCAAACTCCATTCCATACATATATATGGGAAGGTACTAGCTCCAACTCGGTTTTACAGTGAAAACTGCAGGAACTTCAAACCGGCACTAGGCAACAGACTGAGAAAGCAGAGAAAATGTTTCTCCTGCCACCCGTTCCCTTGTTGCTAGATGAACGAACGTCTCTCCACTTGCTCAGTTCCGAGAGATAATTGTGTGTGAAAGCCGTCCTTCACCTAGCTTTTTGGGAACACAAAGTTTCTTTTCAGTTGCAAACTCCATTCCATACATATATATGGGGAGGTTCTAGCTCCAACTCGGTTTTACAGTGAAAACTGCAGGAACTTCAAACCGGCACTAGGAAACAGACTGAGAAAGCAGAGAAAAAGTGTCTCTTGCAAACCGTTCCCTTGGTGCTAGATGAACGAACATCTCTCCACTTGCTCAGTTCCGAGAGATAAGTGTGTGTGAAAGCCATCCTTCTCCTAGCTTTTTGGGAACACAAAGTTTCTTTTCAGTTGCAAACCCCATTCCATACATATATATGGGAAGGTACTAGCTCCAACTCGGTTTTACATTGAAAACTGCAGGAACTTCAAACCGGCACTAGGAAACAGACTGAGAAAGCAGAGAAAAAGTGTCTCCTGCAACCCGTTCCCTTCGTGCTAGATGAACGAACGTCTCTCCACTTGCTCAGTTCCGAGAGATAAGTGTGTGTGAAAGCCGTCCTTCACCTAGCTTGTTGGGAACACAAAGTTTCTTTTCAGTTGCAAACACCATTGCATACATATATATGGGGAGGTTCTAGCTCCAACTCGGTTTTACAGTGAAAACTGCAGGAACTTCAAACCGGCACTAGGAATCAGACTGAGAAAGCAGAGAAAAAGTGTCTCCTGCAAACCGTTCCCTTGGTGCTAGATGAACGAACATGTCTCCACTTGCTCATTTCCGAGAGATAAGTGTGTGTGAAAGCCGTCCTTCACGTAGCTTTTTGGGAACACAAAGTTTCTTTTCAGTTGCAAACTCCATTCCATACATATATATGGGGAGGTACTAGCTCCAACTCGGTTTTACAGTGAAAACTGCAGGAACTTCAAACCGGCACTAGGAAACAGACTGAGAAAGCAGAGAAAAAGTATCTCCTGCAACCCGTTCCCTTGGTGCTAGATGAACGAATGTCTCTCCACTAGCTCATTTCCGAGAGATATGTGTGTGTGAATGCCGTACTTCAAATAGCTTGTTGGGAACACAAAGTTTCTTTTCAGTTGCAAACTCCATTCCATACATATATATGGGGAATTACTAACTCCAACTCGATTTTACAGTGAAAACTGCAGGAACTTCAAACCGGCACTTGGAATCAGTCCGAGAAAGCAGAGAAAAAGTGTCTCCTGCAACCCGTTCCCTTGGTGCTAGATGAACGAATGTCTCTCCACTTGCTCAGTTCTGAGAGATAAGTGTGTGTGAAAGCCGTACTTCACCTATCTTGTTGGGAACACAAAGTTTCTTTTCAGTTGCAAACTCCATTCCATACATATATATGGGGAGGTACTAGCTCCAAATCGGTTTTACAGTGAAAACTGCAGGAACTTCAAACCGGCACTAGGAAACAGACTGAGAAAGCAGAGAAAAACTGTCTACTGCAACCCGTTCCCTTGGTGCTAGATGAACGAATGTCTCTCCACTTGCTCAGTTCTGAGAGATAAGTGTGTGTGAAAGCCGTCCTTCACCTAGCTTGTTGGGAACACAAAGTTTCTTTTCAGTTGCAAACACCGTTCCATACATATATATATGGGGAGGTTCTAGCTCCAACTCGGTTTTACAGTGAAAACTGCTGGAACTTCAAACCGGCACTGGGAAACAGACTGAGAAAGCAGAGAAAAAGTGTCTCCTGCAAACCGTTCCCTTGGTGCTAGATGAACGAACATCTCTCCACTTGCTCAGTTCCGAGAGATAAGTGTGTGTGAAAGCCGTCCTTCACCTAGCTTTTTGGGAACACAAAGTTTCTTTTCAGTTGCAAACTCCATTCCATACATATATATGGGGAGGTACTAGCTCCAACTCGGTTTTACAGTGAAAACTGCAGGAACTTCAAACCGGCACTAGGAAACAGACTGAGAAAGCAGAGAAAAAGTATCTCCTGCAACCCGTTCCCTTGGTGCTAGATGAACGAACGTCTCTCCACTAGCTCATTTCCGAGAGATAAGTGTGTGTGAATGCCGTCCTTCAAATAGCTTGTTGGGAACACAAAGTTTCTTTTCAGTTGCAAACTCCATTCCATACATATATATGGGGAATTACTAACTCCAACTCGATTTTACAGTGAAAACTGAAGGAACTTAAAACCGGCACTAGGAAACAGACTGAGAATGCAGAGAAAAAGTGTCTCCTGCAACTCGTTCCCTTGGTGCTAGATGAACGAACGTCTCTCCACTTGCTCAGTTCTGAGAGATAAGTGTGTGTGAAACCATCCTTCACATAGCTTGTTGGGAACACAAAGTTTCTTTTCAGTTGCAAACTCCATTCCATACATATATATGGGCAGGAACTAGCTGCAACTTGGTTTTACAGTGAAAACTGCAGGAACTTCAAACCGGCACTAGGAATCAGACTGAGAAAGCAGAGAAAAAGTGTCTCCTGCAACCCGTTCCCTTGATGCTAGATGAACGAATGTCTCTCCACTTGCTCAGTTCTGAGAGATAATTGTGTGTGAAAGCCGTCCTTCACCTATCTTGTTGGGAACACAAAGTTTCTTTTCAGTTGCAAACTCCATTCCATACATATATATGGGGAGGTACTAGCTCCAACTCGGTTTGACAGTGAAAACTGCAGGAACTTCAAACCGGCACTAGGAATCAGACTGAGAAAGCAGAGAAAAAGTGTCTCCTGCAAACCGTTCCCTTGGTGCTAAATGACCGACTGTCTCTCCACTTGCTCAGTTCTGAGAGATAAGTGTGTGTGAAAGCCGTCCTTCACCTATCTTGTTTTGAACACAAAGATTCTTTTCAGTTGCAAACTACATTCCATACATATATTTGGGGAGGTACTAGCTCCAACTCGGTTTTACAGTAAAAACTGCAGGAACTTCAAACCGGCACTAGGAAACAGACTGAGAAAGCAGAGAAAAAGTTTCTCCTGCAACCCGTTCCCTTGGTGCTAGATGAACGAACGTCTCTCCACTTGCTCAGTTCCGAGAGTTATGTGTGTGTGAAAGCCGTTCTTCACCTAGCTTGTTGGGAACACAAAGTTTCTTTTCTGTTGCAAACTATATTCCATGCATATATATGGGGAATTACTAGCTCCAACTCGGTTTTACAGTGAAAACTGCAGGAACTTCAAACCGGCACTTGGAATCAGACCGAGAAAGCAGAGAAAAAGTGTCTCCTGCAACCCGTTCCCTTGGTGCTAGATGAACGAATGTCTCTCCACTTGCTCAGTTCTGAGAGATAAGTGTGTGTGAAAGCCGTACTTCACCTATCTTGTGGGAACACAAAGTTTCTTTTTAGTTGCAAACTCCATTCCATACATATATATGGGGAGGTACTAGCTCCAACTCGGTTTTACGGTGAAAACTGCAGGAACTTCAAACCGGCACTAGGAAACAGACTGAGAAAGCAGAGAAAAAGTGTCTCCTGCAACCCGTTCCCTTGGTGCTAGATGAACGAATGTCTCTCCACTTGCTCACTTCTGAGAAATATGAGTGTGTGAAAGCCGTCCTTCACCTATCTTGTTGGGAACACAAAGTTTCTTTTCAGTTGCAAACTCCATTCCATACATATATATGGGGAGAAACTAGCTCCAACTCGGTTTTACAGTGAAAACTGCAGGAACTTCAAACCGGCACTAGGAATCAGACTGAGAAAGCAGAGAAAAATTGTCACCTGCAACCCGTTCCCTTGGTGCTAGATGAACGTACGTCTCTCCATTTGCTCACTTCCGAGAGATAAGTGTGTGTTAAAGCCGTCCTTCACGTAGCTTGTTGGGAACACAAAGTTTCTTTTCAGTTGCAAACTCCATTCCATACATATATATGGGGAGGTACTAGCTCCAACTCGGTTTTACAGTGAAAACTGCAGGAACATCAAACCGGCACTAGGAAACAAACTGAGAATGCAGTGAAATAGTGTCTCCTGCAACCCGTTCCCCTGGTGCTAGATGAACGAACGTCTCTCCACTTGCTCAGTTCTGAGAGATATGTGTGTGTGAAAGCCGTCCTTCACCTATCTTGTTGGGAACAAAAAGTTTCTTTTCAATTGCAAAATCCACTCCATAAATATATATGGGGAGGTACTTGTTCCAATTCGGTTTTACAGTGAAAACTGCAGGAATTTCAAACCGGCACTAGGAATCAGACTGAGAAAGCAGAGAAAAAGTGTCTCCTGCAACCCGTTCCCTTGGTGCTAGATGAACGTACGTCTCTCCATTTGCTCACTTCCGAGAGATAATTGTGTGTGAAAGCCGTCCTTCACCTAGCTTGTTGGGAATACAAAGTTTCTTTTCAGTTGCAAACTCCATTCCATACTTATATATGGGGAGGTACTAGCTCCAACTCGGTTTTACAGTGAAAACTGAAGGAACTTCAAACCGGCACTAGGAAACAGACTGAGAAAGCAGAGAAATAGTGTCTCCTGCAACCCGTTCCCCTGGTGCTAGATGAACGAACGTCTCTCCACTTGCTCAGTTCTGAGAGATAAGTGTGTGTGAAAGCCGTCCTTCAAATAGCTTGTTGGGAACACAAAGTTTCTTTTCAGTTGCAAACTCCATTCCATACATATATATGGGGAGGTACTAGCTCCAACTCGGTTTGACAGTGAAAACTGCAGAAACTTCAAACCGGCACTAGGATACAGACTGAGAAAGCAGAGAAAAAGTGTCTCCTGCAACCCGTTCCCTTGGTGCTAGATGAACGTACGTCTCTCCATTTGCTCACTTCCGAGAGATAAGTGTGTGTGAAAGCCGTCCTTCACCTAGCTTGTTGGGAACACAAAGTTTCTTTTCAGTTGCAAACTCCATTCCATACATATATATGGGGAGGTACTAGCTCCAACTCGGTTTTACAGTGAAAACTGCAGGAACTTCAAACCGGCACTAGGAAACAGACTGAGAAAGCATAGAAAAGTGTCTCCTGCAACCCGTTCCCCTGGTGCTAGATGAACGAACGTCTCTCCACTTTCTCATTTCTGAGAGATAAATGTGTGTGAAAGCCGTCCTTCAAATAGCTTGTTGGGAACACAAAGTTTCTTTTCAGTTGCAAAATCCATTCCATACATATATATGGGGAGGTATTAGCTTCAACTCGATTTTACAGTGAAAACTGCAGGAACTTCAAACCGGCATTAGGAAACAGACTGAGAAAGAAGAAATAGTGTCTCCTGCAACCCGTTCCCTTGGTGCTAGATGAACGAATGTCTCTCCACTTGCTCAGTTCTAAGAGATAAGTGTGTGTGAAAGCCGTTCTTCACCTATCTTGTTGGGAACACAAAGTTTCTTTTCAGTTGCAAACTCCATTCCATACATATATATGGGGAGGTACTAGTTCCAACTCTGTTTTTCAGTGAAAACTGCAGGAACTTCAAACCGGCACTCGGAAACAGACTGAGAAAACAGAGAAACAGTGTCTCCTGCAACCCGTTCCCTTGGTGCTAGATGAACGAATGTCTCTCCACTTGCTCAGTTCTGAGAGAAAAGTGTGTGTGAAAGCCGTCCTTCACCTATCTTGTTCGGAACACAAAGTTTCTTTTCAGTTGCAAACTCCATTCCATACATACATATGGGGAGGAACTAGCTCCAACTCGGTTTTACAGTGAAAACTGCAGGAACTTCAAACCGGCACTAGGAATTAGACTGAGAAAGCAAAGAAAAAGTGTCTCCTGCAACCCGTTCCCTTGGTGCTAGATGAACGTACGTCTCTCCATTTGCTCACTTCCGAGAGATAAGTGTGTGTTAAAGCCGTCCTTCACCTAGCTTGTTGGGAACACAAAGTTTCTTTTCAGTTGCAAACTCCATTCCATACATATATATGGGGAGGGACTAGCTCCAACTCGGTTTTACAGTGAAAACTGCAGGAACTTCAAACCGGCACTAGGAAACAGACTGAGAAAGCAGTGAAAGAGTGTTCCTGCAACCCGTTCCCCTGGTGCTAGATGAACGAATGTCTCTCCAATTGCTCAGTTCTGAGAGATAAGTGTGTGTGAAAGCCGTCCTTCACCTAGCTTGTTGGGAACACAAAGTTTCTTTTCAGTTGCAAACTCCACTCCATAAATATATATGGGGAGGTACTTGTTCCAATTCGGTTTTACAGTGAAAACTGCAGGAACTTCAAACCGGCACTAGGAAACAGACTGAGAAAGCAGAGAAATAGTGTCTCCTGCAACCCGTTCCCTTGGTGCTAGATGAACGTACGTCTCTCCATTTGCTCACTTCCGAGAGATAAGTGTGTGTGAAAGCCGTCCTTCACCTAGCTTCTTCGGAACACAAAGTTTCTTTTCAGTTGCAAACTCCATTCCATACGTATATATGGGGAGGTACTAGCTCCAACTCGGTTTTACAGTGAAAACTGCAGGAACTTCAAACCGGCACTAGGAAACAGACTGAGAAAGCAGAGAAATAGTGTCCCCTGCAACCAGTTCCCCTGGTGTAGATGAACGATCGTCTCTCCACTTGCTCAGTTCTGAGAGATAAGTGTGTGTGAAAGCCGTCCTTCAACTAGCTTGTTGGGAACACAAAGTTTCTTTTCAGTTGCAAACTCCATTCCATACATATATATGGGGAGGTACTAGCTCCAACACGTTTTGACAGTGAAAAATGCAGGAACTTCAAACCGGCACTAGGAAACAGAATGAGAATGCAGAGAAAAAGTGTCTCCTGCAACACGTTCACTTGGTGCTACATGAACGGACGTCTCTCCACTTGCTCAGTTCTGAGAGATAAGTGTGTGTGAAAGCCGTCCTTCACCGAGCTTTTTGGGAACACAAAGTTTCTTTTCTGTTGCAAACTCCATTCCATACATATATATGGGAAATTACTAGCTTCAACACGATTTTACAGTGAAAACTGTAGGAACTTCAAACCGGCACTAGGAAACAGACTGAGAATGCAGAGAAAAAGTGTCTCCTGCAACCCGTTCCCTTGGTGCTAGATGAACGAATGTCTCTCCACTTGCTCAGTTCTGAGAGATAATTGTGTGTGAAAGCCATCCTTCACCTAGCTTGTTGGGAACACAAAGTGTCTTTTCAGTGCTATCACCACTCCATACATATAAATGGGGAGGTACTAGCTCCAGCTCGGTTTTACAGTGAAAACTGCAGGAACTTCAAAACGGCACTAGGAAACAGACTGAGAAAGCAGAAAAAAAGTGTCTCCTGCAACCCGTTCCCTTGGTTCTAGATGAACGAACGTCTCTCCACTTGCTCAGTTATGAGAGAAATGTGTGTGTGAAAGCCGTCCTTAACCTATCTTGTTGGGAACACAAAGTTTCTTTTCAGTTGCAAACTCCATTCCATACATATATATGGGGTGGTACTAGCTCCAACTCGGTTTTACAGAGAAAACTGCAGGGATATCAAACCGGCACTAGGAAACAGACTGAGAAAGCAGAGAAAAAGTGTCTCCTGCAACCCGTTCCCTTGGTGCTAGATGAACGAACGTCTCTCCACTTGCTCAGTTCTGAGAGATAAGTGTGTGTGAAAGCCGTCCTTCACCTATCTTGTTGGGAACACAAAGTTTCTTTTCAGTTGCAAACTCCATTCCATACATATATATGGGGAGGTACTAGCTCCAACTCGGTTTTACAGTGAAAACTGCAGGAACTTCAAACCGGCACTAGGAAACAGTCTGAGAAAGCAGAGAAAAAGTGTCTCCTGCAACCCGTTCCACTGGTGCTAGATGAACGAACGTCTCTCCACTTGCTCAGTTCTGAGAGATTAGTGTGTGTGAAAGCGGTCCTTCACATAGCTTGTTGGGAACACAAAGTTTCTTTTCAGTTGCAAACTCCATTCCATACATATATATGGGGAGGAACTAGCTCCAACTCGGTTTTACAGTGAAAACTGCAGGAACTTCTAACTGGCACTAGGAAACAGACAGAGAACGCAGAGAAAAAGTGTCTCCTGCAACACGTTCACTTGGTGCTAGATGAACGTACGTCTCTCCACTTGCTCACTTATGAGAGATAAGTGTGTGTGAAAGCCGTCCTTCTCCTAGCTTGTTGGGAACACAAAGTTTCTTTTCAGTAGCAAGCTCCATTCCATACATATACATGGGGAGGTACTAGCTCCAACTCGGATTTACGGTTAAAACTGCAGGAACTTCAAACCGGCACTAGGAAACTGACTGAGAATGCAGAGAAAAAGTGTCTCCTGCAACCCGTTCCCTTGGTGCTAGATGAACGAACGTCTCTCCACTTGCTCAGTTCTGAGATATAAGTGTGTGTGAAAGCCGTCCTTCACCTAGCTTGTTGGGAACACAAAGTTTCTTTTCAGTTGCAAACACCATTCCATAAATATATATGGGGAGGTACTAGCTTCAAATCAGTTTGACACTGAAAACTGCAGGAACTTCAAACCGGCACTAGGAAACAGACTGAGAAAGCAGAGAAAAAGTGCCTCCTGCAAACCGTTCCCTTGGTGCTAGATGAACGAACGTCTCTCCACTTGCTCAGTTCTGAGAGATACGTGTGTGTGAAAGCCGTCCTTCACCTAACTTGTTGGGAACACAAAGTTTCTTTTCAGTTGCAAACACCATTCCATACATATATATGGGGAGGTACTAGCTCCAAATCGGTTTGACAGTGAAAACTGCAGGAACTTCAAACCGGCACTAGGAAACAGACTGAGAAAGCAGAGAAAAAGTGTCTCCTGCAACCCGTTCCCTTGGTGCTAGATGAACGAACGTCTCTCCACTTGCTCAGTTCCGAGAGATAAGTGTGTGTGAAAGCCGTCGTTCACCTAGCTTGTAGGGAACACAAAGTTTCTTTTCAGTTGCAAACTCCATTCCATACATATATATGGGGAGGTACTAGCTCCAACTCGGATTTACAGTGAAAACTGCAGGAACTTCAAAGCGGCACTAGGAAACAGACTGAGAAAACAGAGAAACAGTGTCTCCTGCAACCCGTTCCCTTGGTGCTAGATGAACGAATGTCTCTCCACTTGCTCAGTTCTGAGAGAAAAGTGTGTGTGAAAGCCGTCCTTCACCTAGCTAGTTGGGAACACAAAGTTTCTTTTCAGTTGCAAACTCCATTCCATACATATATATGGGGAGGTACTAGCTCCAACTCGGTTTTACAGTGAAAACTGCAGGAACTTCAAACCGGCACTAGGAAACAGACTGAGAAAGCAGAGAAATAGTGTCCCCTGCAACCAGTTCCCCTGGTGCTAGATGAACGAACGTCTCTCCACTTGCTCAGTTCTGAGAGATATATGTGTGTGAAAGCCGTCCTTCACCTATCTTGTTGGGAACACAAAGTTTCTTTTCAGTTGCAAACTCCATTCCATACATATATATGGGGAGGTACTAGCTCCAACTCTGTTTGACAGTGAAAACTGCAGGAACTTCAAACCGGCACTAGGAATCAGACTGAGAAAGCAGAGAAAAAGTGTCTCCTGCAAACCGTTCCCTTGGTGCTAAATGACCGACTGTCTCTCCACTTGCTCAGTTCTGAGAGATAAGTGTGTGTGAAAGCCGTCCTTCACCTATCTTGTTTTGAACACAAAGATTCTTTTCAGTTGCAAACTACATTCCATACATATATTTGGGGAGGTACTAGCTCCAACTCGGTTTTACAGTAAAAACTGCAGGAACTTCAAACCGGCACTAGGAAACAGACTGAGAAAGCAGAGAAAAAGTTTCTCCTGCAACCCGTTCCCTTGGTGCTAGATGAACGAACGTCTCTCCACTTGCTCAGTTCCGAGAGTTATGTGTGTGTGAAAGCCGTTCTTCACCTAGCTTGTTGGGAACACAAAGTTTCTTTTCTGTTGCAAACTATATTCCATGCATATATATGGGGAATTACTAGCTCCAACTCGGTTTTACAGTGAAAACTGCAGGAACTTCAAACCGGCACTTGGAATCAGACCGAGAAAGCAGAGAAAAAGTGTCTCCTGCAACCCGTTCCCTTGGTGCTAGATGAACGAATGTCTCTCCACTTGCTCAGTTCTGAGAGATAAGTGTGTGTGAAAGCCGTACTTCACCTATCTTGTGGGAACACAAAGTTTCTTTTTAGTTGCAAACTCCATTCCATACATATATATGGGGAGGTACTAGCTCCAACTCGGTTTTACAGTGAAAACTGCAGGAACTTCAAACCGGCACTAGGAAACAGACTGAGAAAGCAGAGAAAAAGTGTCTCCTGCAACCCGTTCCCTTGGTGCTAGATGAACGAATGTCTCTCCACTTGCTCACTTCTGAGAAATATGAGTGTGTGAAAGCCGTCCTTCACCTATCTTGTTGGGAACACAAAGTTTCTTTTCAGTTGCAAACTCCATTCCATACATATATATGGGGAGAAACTAGCTCCAACTCGGTTTTACAGTGAAAACTGCAGGAACTTCAAACCGGCACTAGGAATCAGACTGAGAAAGCAGAGAAAAATTGTCTCCTGCAACCCGTTCCCTTGGTGCTAGATGAACGTACGTCTCTCCATTTGCTCACTTCCGAGAGATAAGTGTGTGTTAAAGCCGTCCTTCACGTAGCTTGTTGGGAACACAAAGTTTCTTTTCAGTTGCAAACTCCATTCCATACATATATATGGGGAGGTACTAGCTCCAACTCGGTTTTACAGTGAAAACTGCAGGAACATCAAACCGGCACTAGGAAACAAACTGAGAATGCAGTGAAATAGTGTCTCCTGCAACCCGTTCCCCTGGTGCTAGATGAACGAACGTCTCTCCACTTGCTCAGTTCTGAGAGATATGTGTGTGTGAAAGCCGTCCTTCACCTATCTTGTTGGGAACAAAAAGTTTCTTTTCAATTGCAAAATCCACTCCATAAATATATATGGGGAGGTACTTGTTCCAATTCGGTTTTACAGTGAAAACTGCAGGAATTTCAAACCGGCACTAGGAATCAGACTGAGAAAGCAGAGAAAAAGTGTCTCCTGCAACCCGTTCCCTTGGTGCTAGATGAACGTACGTCTCTCCATTTGCTCACTTCCGAGAGATAATTGTGTGTGAAAGCCGTCCTTCACCTAGCTTGTTGGGAATACAAAGTTTCTTTTCAGTTGCAAACTCCATTCCATACTTATATATGGGGAGGTACTAGCTCCAACTCGGTTTTACAGTGAAAACTGAAGGAACTTCAAACCGGCACTAGGAAACAGACTGAGAAAGCAGAGAAATAGTGTCTCCTGCAACCCGTTCCCCTGGTGCTAGATGAACGAACGTCTCTCCACTTGCTCAGTTCTGAGAGATAAGTGTGTGTGAAAGCCGTCCTTCAAATAGCTTGTTGGGAACACAAAGTTTCTTTTCAGTTGCAAACTCCATTCCATACATATATATGGGGAGGTACTAGCTCCAACTCGGTTTGACAGTGAAAACTGCAGAAACTTCAAACCGGCACTAGGATACAGACTGAGAAAGCAGAGAAAAAGTGTCTCCTGCAACCCGTTCCCTTGGTGCTAGATGAACGTACGTCTCTCCATTTGCTCACTTCCGAGAGATAAGTGTGTGTGAAAGCCGTCCTTCACCTAGCTTGTTGGGAACACAAAGTTTCTTTTCAGTTGCAAACTCCATTCCATACATATATATGGGGAGGTACTAGCTCCAACTCGGTTTTACAGTGAAAACTGCAGGAACTTCAAACCGGCACTAGGAAACAGACTGAGAAAGCATAGAAAAGTGTCTCCTGCAACCCGTTCCCCTGGTGCTAGATGAACGAACGTCTCTCCACTTTCTCATTTCTGAGAGATAAATGTGTGTGAAAGCCGTCCTTCAAATAGCTTGTTGGGAACACAAAGTTTCTTTTCAGTTGCAAAATCCATTCCATACATATATATGGGGAGGTATTAGCTTCAACTCGATTTTACAGTGAAAACTGCAGGAACTTCAAACCGGCATTAGGAAACAGACTGAGAAAGAAGAAATAGTGTCTCCTGCAACCCGTTCCCTTGGTGCTAGATGAACGAATGTCTCTCCACTTGCTCAGTTCTAAGAGATAAGTGTGTGTGAAAGCCGTTCTTCACCTATCTTGTTGGGAACACAAAGTTTCTTTTCAGTTGCAAACTCCATTCCATACATATATATGGGGAGGTACTAGTTCCAACTCTGTTTTACAGTGAAAACTGCAGGAACTTCAAACCGGCACTCGGAAACAGACTGAGAAAACAGAGAAACAGTGTCTCCTGCAACCCGTTCCCTTGGTGCTAGATGAACGAATGTCTCTCCACTTGCTCAGTTCGGAGAGAAAAGTGTGTGTGAAAGCCGTCCTTCACCTATCTTGTTCGGAACACAAAGTTTCTTTTCAGTTGCAAACTCCATTCCATACATACATATGGGGAGGAACTAGCTCCAACTCGGTTTTACAGTGAAAACTGCAGGAACTTCAAACCGGCACTAGGAATTAGACTGAGAAAGCAAAGAAAAAGTGTCTCCTGCAACCCGTTCCCTTGGTGCTAGATGAACGTACGTCTCTCCATTTGCTCACTTCCGAGAGATAAGTGTGTGTTTAAGCCGTCCTTCACCTAGCTTGTTGGGAACACAAAGTTTCTTTTCAGTTGCAAACTCCATTCCATACATATATATGGGGAGGGACTAGCTCCAACTCGGTTTTACAGTGAAAACTGCAGGAACTTCAAACCGGCACTAGGAAACAGACTGAGAAAGCAGTGAAAGAGTGTTCCTGCAACCCGTTCCCCTGGTGCTAGATGAACGAATGTCTCTCCAATTGCTCAGTTCTGAGAGATAAGTGTGTGTGAAAGCCGTCCTTCACCTAGCTTGTTGGGAACACAAAGTTTCTTTTCAGTTGCAAACTCCACTCCATAAATATATATGGGGAGGTACTTGTTCCAATTCGGTTTTACAGTGAAAACTGCAGGAACTTCAAACCGGCACTAGGAAACAGACTGAGAAAGCAGAGAAATAGTGTCTCCTGCAACCCGTTCCCTTGGTGCTAGATGAACGTACGTCTCTCCATTTGCTCACTTCCGAGAGATAAGTGTGTGTGAAAGCCGTCCTTCACCTAGCTTCTTCGGAACACAAAGTTTCTTTTCAGTTGCAAACTCCATTCCATACGTATATATGGGGAGGTACTAGCTCCAACTCGGTTTTACAGTGAAAACTGCAGGAACTTCAAACCGGCACTAGGAAACAGACTGAGAAAGCAGAGAAATAGTGTCCCCTGCAACCAGTTCCCCTGGTGTAGATGAACGATCGTCTCTCCACTTGCTCAGTTCTGAGAGATAAGTGTGTGTGAAAGCCGTCCTTCAACTAGCTTGTTGGGAACACAAAGTTTCTTTTCAGTTGCAAACTCCATTCCATACATATATATGGGGAGGTACTAGCTCCAACACGTTTTGACAGTGAAAAATGCAGGAACTTCAAACCGGCACTAGGAAACAGAATGAGAATGCAGAGAAAAAGTGTCTCCTGCAACACGTTCACTTGGTGCTACATGAACGGACGTCTCTCCACTTGCTCAGTTCTGAGAGATAAGTGTGTGTGAAAGCCGTCCTTCACCGAGCTTTTTGGGAACACAAAGTTTCTTTTCTGTTGCAAACTCCATTCCATACATATATATGGGAAATTACTAGCTTCAACACGATTTTACAGTGAAAACTGTAGGAACTTCAAACCGGCACTAGGAAACAGACTGAGAATGCAGAGAAAAAGTGTCTCCTGCAACCCGTTCCCTTGGTGCTAGATGAACGAATGTCTCTCCACTTGCTCAGTTCTGAGAGATAATTGTGTGTGAAAGCCATCCTTCACCTAGCTTGTTGGGAACACAAAGTGTCTTTTCAGTGCTATCACCACTCCATACATATAAATGGGGAGGTACTAGCTCCAGCTCGGTTTTACAGTGAAAACTGCAGGAACTTCAAAACGGCACTAGGAAACAGACTGAGAAAGCAGAAAAAAAGTGTCTCCTGCAACCCGTTCCCTTGGTTCTAGATGAACGAACGTCTCTCCACTTGCTCAGTTATGAGAGAAATGTGTGTGTGAAAGCCGTCCTTAACCTATCTTGTTGGGAACACAAAGTTTCTTTTCAGTTGCAAACTCCATTCCATACATATATATGGGGTGGTACTAGCTCCAACTCGGTTTTACAGAGAAAACTGCAGGGATATCAAACCGGCACTAGGAAACAGACTGAGAAAGCAGAGAAAAAGTGTCTCCTGCAACCCGTTCCCTTGGTGCTAGATGAACGAACGTCTCTCCACTTGCTCAGTTCTGAGAGATAAGTGTGTGTGAAAGCCGTCCTTCACCTATCTTGTTGGGAACACAAAGTTTCTTTTCAGTTGCAAACTCCATTCCATACATATATATGGGGAGGTACTAGCTCCAACTCGGTTTTACAGTGAAAACTGCAGGAACTTCAAACCGGCACTAGGAAACAGTCTGAGAAAGCAGAGAAAAAGTGTCTCCTGCAACCCGTTCCACTGGTGCTAGATGAACGAACGTCTCTCCACTTGCTCAGTTCTGAGAGATTAGTGTGTGTGAAAGCGGTCCTTCACATAGCTTGTTGGGAACACAAAGTTTCTTTTCAGTTGCAAACTCCATTCCATACATATATATGGGGAGGAACTAGCTCCAACTCGGTTTTACAGTGAAAACTGCAGGAACTTCTAACTGGCACTAGGAAACAGACAGAGAACGCAGAGAAAAAGTGTCTCCTGCAACACGTTCACTTGGTGCTAGATGAACGTACGTCTCTCCACTTGCTCACTTATGAGAGATAAGTGTGTGTGAAAGCCGTCCTTCTCCTAGCTTGTTGGGAACACAAAGTTTCTTTTCAGTAGCAAGCTCCATTCCATACATATACATGGGGAGGTACTAGCTCCAACTCGGATTTACGGTTAAAACTGCAGGAACTTCAAACCGGCACTAGGAAACTGACTGAGAATGCAGAGAAAAAGTGTCTCCTGCAACCCGTTCCCTTGGTGCTAGATGAACGAACGTCTCTCCACTTGCTCAGTTCTGAGATATAAGTGTGTGTGAAAGCCGTCCTTCACCTAGCTTGTTGGGAACACAAAGTTTCTTTTCAGTTGCAAACACCATTCCATAAATATATATGGGGAGGTACTAGCTTCAAATCATTTTGACACTGAAAACTGCAGGAACTTCAAACCGGCACTAGGAAACAGACTGAGAAAGCAGAGAAAAAGTGCCTCCTGCAAACCGTTCCCTTGGTGCTAGATGAACGAACGTCTCTCCACTTGCTCAGTTCTGAGAGATACGTGTGTGTGAAAGCCGTCCTTCACCTAACTTGTTGGGAACACAAAGTTTCTTTTCAGTTGCAAACACCATTCCATACATATATATGGGGAGGTACTAGCTCCAAATCGGTTTGACAGTGAAAACTGCAGGAACTTCAAACCGGCACTAGGAAACAGACTGAGAAAGCAGAGAAAAAGTGTCTCCTGCAACCCGTTCCCTTGGTGCTAGATGAACGAACGTCTCTCCACTTGCTCAGTTCCGAGAGATAAGTGTGTGTGAAAGCCGTCGTTCACCTAGCTTGTAGGGAACACAAAGTTTCTTTTCAGTTGCAAACTCCATTCCATACATATATATGGGGAGGTACTAGCTCCAACTCGGATTTACAGTGAAAACTGCAGGAACTTCAAAGCGGCACTAGGAAACAGACTGAGAAAGCAGAGAAATAGTGTCCCCTGCAACCAGTTCCCCTGGTGCTAGATGAACGAACGTCTCTCCACTTGCTCAGTTCTGAGAGATATATGTGTGTGAAAGCCGTCCTTCAACTAGCTTGTTGGGAACACAAAGTTTCTTTTCAGTTGCAAACTCCATTCCATACATATATATGGGGAGGTACTAGCTCCAACTCGGTTTGACAGTGAAAAATGCAGGAACTTCAAACCGGCACTAGGAAACAGAATGAGAATGCAGAGAAAAAGTGTCTCCTGCAACCCGATCCCTTGGTGCTAGATGAACGAACGTCTCTCCACTTGCTCAGTTCTGAGAGATAATTGTGTGTGAAAGCCGTCCTTCACCTATCTTTTTGGGAACACAAAGTTTCTTTTCAGTTGCAAACTCCATTCCACACATATATATGGGGAGGTACTAGCTCCAACTCGGTTGTACAGTGAAAACTGCAGGAACATCTAACCGGCACTAGGAATCACAATGAGAAAGCAGAGAAAAAGTGACTCCTGCAACCCGTTCCCTTGGTGCTATATGAACGAATGTCTCTCCACTTGCTCAGTTCTGAGAGATAAGTGTGTGTGAAAGCCGTCCTTCACCTAGCTTGTAGGGAACACAAAGTTTCTTTTCAGTTGCAAACTACATTCCATACATATATATGGGGAGGTACTAGCTCCAACTCCGTTTTACAGTGAAAACTGCAGGAACTTCAAACCGGCACTAGGAATCAGACTGAGAAAGCAGAGAAAAAGTGTCTCCTGCAACACGTTCCCTTGGTGCTAGATGAACGAATGTCTCTCCACTTGCTCACTTCCGAGATATAAGTGTGTGTGAAAGCCGTCCTTCTCCTAGCTTGTTGGGAACACAAAGTTTCTTTTCAGTTGCAAACTCCATTCCATACATATACATGGGGAGGTACTAGCTCCAACTCGGTTTTACGGTTAAAACTGCAGGAACTTCAAACCGGCACTAGGAAACTGACTGAGAAAGCAGAGAAAAAGTGTCTCCTGCAACCCGTTCCCTTGGTGCTAGATGAACGAACGTCTCACCTCTTGCTCAGTTCTGAGAGATAAGTGTGTGTGAAAGCCGTCCTTCACCTAGCTTGTTGGGAACACAAAGTTTCTTTTCAGTTGCAAACTCCATTCCATACATATATATGGGGAGGTACTAGCTCCAACTCGGTTTTACAGTGAAAACTGCAGGAACTTCAAACCGGCACTAGGAAACAGACTGAGAAAGCAGAGAAAAAGTGTCTCCTGCAACCCGTTCCCTTGGTGCTAGATGAACGAACGTATCTCCACTTGCTCAGTTCCGAGAGATAAGTGTGTGTGAATGCCGGCCTTCAACTAGCTTGTTGGGAACACAAAGTTTCTTTTCTGTTGCAAACTCCATTCCATACATATATATGGGGAATTACTAACTCCAACTCGATTTTACAGTGAAAACTGAAGGAACTTCAAACCGGCACTAGGAAACAGACTGAGAATGCAGAGAAAATGTGTCTCCTGCAACCCGTTCCCTTGGTGCTAGATGAACGAACGTCTCTCCACTTGCTCAGTTCTGAGAGATAAGTGTGTGTGAAACCATCCTTCACCTAGCTTGTTGGGAACACAAAGTTTCTTTTCAGTTGCAAACTACATTCCATGCATATATATGGGGAGGATCTAGCTCCAACTCGGTTTTAAAGTGAAAACTGCAGGAACTTCAAACCGGCACTAGGAATCAGAATGAGAAAGCAGAGAAAAAGTGTCTCCTGCAACCCGTTCCCTTCGTGCTAGATGAACGAATGTCTCTCCACTAAGTTCAGAGAGATAAGTGTGTGTGAAAGCCGTCCTTCAATTATCTTGTTGGGAACACAAATTTTCTTTTCAGTTGCAAACTCCATTCCATACATATATATTGGGAGGTACTAACTCCAACACGGTTTTACAGTGAAAACTGCAGGAACATCTAACCGGCACTAGGAATCACAATGAGAAAGCAGAGAAAAAGTGACTCCTGCAACCCGTTCCCTTGGTGCTATATGAACGAATGTCTCTCCACTTGCTCAGTTCTGAGAGATAAGTGTGTGTGAAAGCCGTCCTTCACCTAGCTTGTAGGGAACACAAAGTTTCTTTTCAGTTGCAAACTACATTCCATACATATATATGGGGAGGTACTAGCTCCAACTCCGTTTTACAGTGAAAACTGCAGGAACTTCAAACCGGCACTAGGAATCAGACTGAGAAAGCAGAGAAAAAGTGTCTCCTGCAACACGTTCCCTTGGTGCTAGATGAACGTACGTCTCTCCACTTGCTCACTTCCGAGAGATAAGTGTGTGTGAAAGCCGTCCTTCTCCTAGCTTGTTGGGAACACAAAGTTTCTTTTCAGTTGCAAACTCCATTCCATACATATATATGGGGAGGTACTAGCTCCAACTCGGTTTTACAGTGAAAACTGCAGGAACTTCCAACCGGCACTAGGAAACAGACTGAGAAAGCAGAGATAAAGTGTCTCATGCAACCCGTTCAATTGGTGCTAGATGAACGAACGTCTCTCCACTTGCTCAGTTCTGAGAGATAAGTGTGTGTGAAAGCGGTCCTTTACCTAGCTTGTTGGGAACACAAAGTTTCTTTTCAGTTGCAAACACCATTCCATACATATATATGGGGAGGTACTAGCTCCAACTCGGTTTTACAGTGAAAACTGCAGGAACTTCAAACCGGCACTAGGAAACAGACTGAGAAAGCAGAGATAAAGTGTCTCATGCAACCCGTTCCCTTGGTGCTAGATGAACGAACGTCTCTCCACTTGCTCAGTTCTGAGAGATAAGTGTGTGTGAAAGCGGTCCTTTACCTGGCTTGTTGGGAACACAAAGTTTCTTTTCAGTTGCAAACTCCATTCCATACATATATATGGGGAGGTTCTAGCTCCAACTCGGTTTGACAGTGAAAACTGCAGGAACTTCAAACCGGCACTAGGAAACAGACTGAGAATGCAGAAAAATAGTGTATCCTGCAACTCGTTCCCTTGGTGCTAGATGAACGAACGTCTCTCCACTTGCTAAGTTGTGAGAGATAAGTGTGTGTGAAAGCCGTCCTTCACCTATCTTGTTGGGAACACAAAGTTTCTTTTCAGTTGCAAACTCCATTCCACACATATATATGGGGAGGTACTAGCTCCAACTCGGTTTTACAGTGAAAACTGCAGGAACTTCCAACCGGCACTAGGAAACAGACTGAGAAAGCAGAGATAAAGTGTCTCATGCAACCCGTTCAATTGGTGCTAGATGAACGAACGTCTCTCCACTTGCTCAGTTCTGAGAGATAAGTGTGTGTGAAAGCGGTCCTTTACCTGGCTTCTTGGGAACACAAAGTTTCTTTTCAGTTGCAAACACCATTCCATACATATATATTGGGAGGTTCTAGCTCCAACTCGGTTTGACTGTGAAAACTGTAGGAACTTCAAACCGGCACTAGGAAACAGACTGAGAAAGCAGTGAAAGAGTGTCCCTGCAACCCGTTCCCCTGGTGCTAGATGAACGAATGTCTCTCCAATTGCTCAGTTCTGAGAGATAAGTGTGTGTGAAAGCCGTCCTTCACCTAGCTTGTTGGGAACACAAAGTTTCTTTTCAGTTGCAAACTCCACTCCATAAATGTATATGGGGAGGTACTTGTTCCAATTCGGTTTTACAGTGAAAACTGCAGGAACTTCAAACCGGCACTAGGAAACAGACTGAGAAAGCAGAGAAATAGTGTCTCCTGCAACCCGTTCCCTTGGTGCTAGATGAACGTACGTCTCTCCATTTGCTCACTTCCGAGAGATAAGTGTGTGTGAAAGCCGTCCTTCACCTAGCTTCTTCGGAACACAAAGTTTCTTTTCAGTTGCAAACTAGATTCCATACATATATATGGGGAGGTACTAGCTCCAACTCGGTTTTACAGTGAAAACTGCAGGAACTTCAAACCGGCACTAGGAAACAGACTGAGAAAGCAGAGAAATAGTGTCCCCTGCAACCAGTTCCCCTGGTGTAGATGAACGAACGTCTCTCCACTTGCTCAGTTCTGAGAGATAAGTGTGTGTGAAAGCCGTCCTTCAACTAGCTTGTTGGGAACACAAAGTTTCTTTTCAGTTGCAAACTCCATTCCATACATATATATGGGGAGGTACTAGCTCCAACTCGGTTTGACAGTGAAAAATGCAGGAACTTCAAACCGGCACTAGGAAACAGAATGAGAATTCAGAGAAAAAGTGTCTCCTGCAACACGTTCACTTGGTGCTACATGAACGGACGTCTCTCCACTTGCTCAGTTCTGAGAGATAAGTGTGTGTGAAAGCCGTCCTTCACCTAGCTTTTTGGGAACACAAAGTTTCTTTTCTGTTGCAAACTCCATTCCATACATATATATGGGAAATTACTAGCTTCAACACGATTTTACAGTGAAAACTGTAGGAACTTCAAACCGGCACTAGGAAACAGACTGAGAATGCAGAGAAAAAGTGTCTCCTGCAACCCGTTCCCTTGGTGCTAGATGAACGAATGTCTCTCCACTTGCTCAGTTCTGAGAGATAATTGTGTGTGAAAGCCATCCTTCACCTAGCTTGTTGGGAACACAAAGTGTCTTTTCAGTGCTATCACCACTCCATACATATAAATGGGGAGGTACTAGCTCCAGCTCGGTTTTACAGTGAAAACTGCAGGAACTTCAAAACGGCACTAGGAAACAGACTGAGAAAGCAGAAAAAAAGTGTCTCCTGCAACCCGTTCCCTTGGTTCTAGATGAAAGAACGTCTCTCCACTTGCTCAGTTATGAGAGAAATGTGTGTGTGAAAGCCGTCCTTAACCTATCTTGTTGGGAACACAAAGTTTCTTTTCAGTTGCAAACTCCATTCCATACATATATATGGGGTGGTACTAGCTCCAACTCGGTTTTACAGAGAAAACTGCAGGGATATCAAACCGGCACTTGGAAACAGACTGAGAAAGCAGAGAAAAAGTGTCTCCTGCAACCCGTTCCCTTGGTGCTAGATGAACGAACGTCTCTCCACTTGCTCAGTTCTGAGAGATAAGTGTGTGTGAAAGCCGTCCTTCACCTATCTTGTTGGGAACACAAAGTTTCTTTTCAGTTGCAAACTCCATTCCATACATATATATGGGGAGGTACTAGCTCCAACTCGGTTTTACAGTGAAAACTGCAGGAACTTCAAACCGGCACTAGGAAACAGACTGAGAAAGCAGAGAAAAAGTGTCTCCTGCAACCCGTTCCACTGGTGCTAGATGAACGAACGTCTCTCCACTTGCTCAGTTCTGAGAGATTAGTGTGTGTGAAAGCGGTCCTTCACATAGCTTGTTGGGAACACAAAGTTTCTTTTCAGTTGCAAACTCCATTCCATACATATATATGGGGAGGAACTAGCTCCAACTCCGTTTTACAGTGAAAACTGCAGGAACTTCTAACTGGCACTAGGAAACAGACAGAGAACGCAGAGAAAAAGTGTCTCCTGCAACACGTTCACTTGGTGCTAGATGAACGTACGTCTCTCCACTTGCTCACTTCCGAGAGATAAGTGTGTGTGAAAGCCGTCCTTCTCCTAGCTTGTTGGGAACACAAAGTTTCTTTTCAGTAGCAAACTCCATTCCATACATATACATGGGGAGGTACTAGCTCCAACTCGGATTTACGGTTAAAACTGCAGGAACTTCAAACCGGCACTAGGAAACTGACTGAGAAAGCAGAGAAAAAGTGTCTCCTGCAACCCGTTCCCTTGATGCTAGATGAACGAACGTCTCTCCACTTGCTCAGTTCTGAGATATAAGTGTGTGTGAAAGCCGTCCTTCACCTAGCTTGTTGGGAACACAAAGTTTCTTTTCAGTTGCAAACTCCATTCCATACATATATATGGGGAGGTACTAGTTCCAACTCTGTTTTACAGTGAAAACTGCAGGAACTTCAAACCGGCACTCGGAAACAGACTGAGAAAACAGAGAAACAGTGTCTCCTGCAACCCGTTCCCTTGGTGCTAGATGAACGAATGTCTCTCCACTTGCTCAGTTCGGAGAGAAAAGTGTGTGTGAAAGCCGTCCTTCACCTATCTTGTTCGGAACACAAAGTTTCTTTTCAGTTGCAAACTCCATTCCATACATACATATGGGGAGGAACTAGCTCCAACTCGGTTTTACAGTGAAAACTGCAGGAACTTCAAACCGGCACTAGGAATTAGACTGAGAAAGCAAAGAAAAAGTGTCTCCTGCAACCCGTTCCCTTGGTGCTAGATGAACGTACGTCTCTCCATTTGCTCACTTCCGAGAGATAAGTGTGTGTTAAAGCCGTCCTTCACCTAGCTTGTTGGGAACACAAAGTTTCTTTTCAGTTGCAAACTCCATTCCATACATATATATGGGGAGGGACTAGCTCCAACTCGGTTTTACAGTGAAAACTGCAGGAACTTCAAACCGGCACTAGGAAACAGACTGAGAAAGCAGTGAAAGAGTGTTCCTGCAACCCGTTCCCCTGGTGCTAGATGAACGAATGTCTCTCCAATTGCTCAGTTCTGAGAGATAAGTGTGTGTGAAAGCCGTCCTTCACCTAGCTTGTTGGGAACACAAAGTTTCTTTTCAGTTGCAAACTCCACTCCATAAATATATATGGGGAGGTACTTGTTCCAATTCGGTTTTACAGTGAAAACTGCAGGAACTTCAAACCGGCACTAGGAAACAGACTGAGAAAGCAGAGAAATAGTGTCTCCTGCAACCCGTTCCCTTGGTGCTAGATGAACGTACGTCTCTCCATTTGCTCACTTCCGAGAGATAAGTGTGTGTGAAAGCCGTCCTTCACCTAGCTTCTTCGGAACACAAAGTTTCTTTTCAGTTGCAAACTCCATTCCATACGTATATATGGGGAGGTACTAGCTCCAACTCGGTTTTACAGTGAAAACTGCAGGAACTTCAAACCGGCACTAGGAAACAGACTGAGAAAGCAGAGAAATAGTGTCCCCTGCAACCAGTTCCCCTGGTGTAGATGAACGATCGTCTCTCCACTTGCTCAGTTCTGAGAGATAAGTGTGTGTGAAAGCCGTCCTTCAACTAGCTTGTTGGGAACACAAAGTTTCTTTTCAGTTGCAAACTCCATTCCATACATATATATGGGGAGGTACTAGCTCCAACACGTTTTGACAGTGAAAAATGCAGGAACTTCAAACCGGCACTAGGAAACAGAATGAGAATGCAGAGAAAAAGTGTCTCCTGCAACACGTTCACTTGGTGCTACATGAACGGACGTCTCTCCACTTGCTCAGTTCTGAGAGATAAGTGTGTGTGAAAGCCGTCCTTCACCGAGCTTTTTGGGAACACAAAGTTTCTTTTCTGTTGCAAACTCCATTCCATACATATATATGGGAAATTACTAGCTTCAACACGATTTTACAGTGAAAACTGTAGGAACTTCAAACCGGCACTAGGAAACAGACTGAGAATGCAGAGAAAAAGTGTCTCCTGCAACCCGTTCCCTTGGTGCTAGATGAACGAATGTCTCTCCACTTGCTCAGTTCTGAGAGATAATTGTGTGTGAAAGCCATCCTTCACCTAGCTTGTTGGGAACACAAAGTGTCTTTTCAGTGCTATCACCACTCCATACATATAAATGGGGAGGTACTAGCTCCAGCTCGGTTTTACAGTGAAAACTGCAGGAACTTCAAAACGGCACTAGGAAACAGACTGAGAAAGCAGAAAAAAAGTGTCTCCTGCAACCCGTTCCCTTGGTTCTAGATGAACGAACGTCTCTCCACTTGCTCAGTTATGAGAGAAATGTGTGTGTGAAAGCCGTCCTTAACCTATCTTGTTGGGAACACAAAGTTTCTTTTCAGTTGCAAACTCCATTCCATACATATATATGGGGTGGTACTAGCTCCAACTCGGTTTTACAGAGAAAACTGCAGGGATATCAAACCGGCACTAGGAAACAGACTGAGAAAGCAGAGAAAAAGTGTCTCCTGCAACCCGTTCCCTTGGTGCTAGATGAACGAACGTCTCTCCACTTGCTCAGTTCTGAGAGATAAGTGTGTGTGAAAGCCGTCCTTCACCTATCTTGTTGGGAACACAAAGTTTCTTTTCAGTTGCAAACTCCATTCCATACATATATATGGGGAGGTACTAGCTCCAACTCGGTTTTACAGTGAAAACTGCAGGAACTTCAAACCGGCACTAGGAAACAGACTGAGAAAGCAGAGAAAAAGTGTCTCCTGCAACCCGTTCCACTGGTGCTAGATGAACGAACGTCTCTCCACTTGCTCAGTTCTGAGAGATTAGTGTGTGTGAAAGCGGTCCTTCACATAGCTTGTTGGGAACACAAAGTTTCTTTTCAGTTGCAAACTCCATTCCATACATATATATGGGGAGGAACTAGCTCCAACTCGGTTTTACAGTGAAAACTGCAGGAACTTCTAACTGGCACTAGGAAACAGACAGAGAACGCAGAGAAAAAGTGTCTCCTGCAACACGTTCACTTCGTGCTAGATGAACGTACGTCTCTCCACTTGCTCACTTATGAGAGATAAGTGTGTGTGAAAGCCGTCCTTCTCCTAGCTTGTTGGGAACACAAAGTTTCTTTTCAGTAGCAAGCTCCATTCCATACATATACATGGGGAGGTACTAGCTCCAACTCGGATTTACGGTTAAAACTGCAGGAACTTCAAACCGGCACTAGGAAACTGACTGAGAATGCAGAGAAAAAGTGTCTCCTGCAACCCGTTCCCTTGGTGCTAGATGAACGAACGTCTCTCCACTTGCTCAGTTCTGAGATATAAGTGTGTGTGAAAGCCGTCCTTCACCTAGCTTGTTGGGAACACAAAGTTTCTTTTCAGTTGCAAACACCATTCCATAAATATATATGGGGAGGTACTAGCTTCAAATCATTTTGACACTGAAAACTGCAGGAACTTCAAACCGGCACTAGGAAACAGACTGAGAAAGCAGAGAAAAAGTGCCTCCTGCAAACCGTTCCCTTGGTGCTAGATGAACGAACGTCTCTCCACTTGCTCAGTTCTGAGAGATACGTGTGTGTGAAAGCCGTCCTTCACCTAACTTGTTGGGAACACAAAGTTTCTTTTCAGTTGCAAACACCATTCCATACATATATATGGGGAGGTACTAGCTCCAAATCGGTTTGACAGTGAAAACTGCAGGAACTTCAAACCGGCACTAGGAAACAGACTGAGAAAGCAGAGAAAAAGTGTCTCCTGCAACCCGTTACCTTGGTGCTAGATGAACGAACGTCTCTCCACTTGCTCAGTTCCGAGAGATAAGTGTGTGTGAAAGCCGTCGTTCACCTAGCTTGTAGGGAACACAAAGTTTCTTTTCAGTTGCAAACTCCATTCCATACATATATATGGGGAGGTACTAGCTCCAACTCGGATTTACAGTGAAAACTGCAGGAACTTCAAAGCGGCACTAGGAAACAGACTGAGAAAGCAGAGAAATAGTGTCCCCTGCAACCAGTTCCCCTGGTGCTAGATGAACGAACGTCTCTCCACTTGCTCAGTTCTGAGAGATATATGTGTGTGAAAGCCGTCCTTCAACTAGCTTGTTGGGAACACAAAGTTTCTTTTCAGTTGCAAACTCCATTCCATACATATATATGGGGAGGTACTAGCTCCAACTCGGTTTGACAGTGAAAAATGCAGGAACTTCAAACCGGCACTAGGAAACAGAATGAGAATGCAGAGAAAAAGTGTCTCCTGCAACCCGATCCCTTGGTGCTAGATGAACGAACGTCTCTCCACTTGCTCAGTTCTGAGAGATAATTGTGTGTGAAAGCCGTCCTTCACCTATCTTTTTGGGAACACAAAGTTTCTTTTCAGTTGCAAACTCCATTCCACACATATATATGGGGAGGTACTAGCTCCAACTCGGTTTTACAGTGAAAACTGCAGGAACATCTAACCGGCACTAGGAATCACAATGAGAAAGCAGAGAAAAAGTGACTCCTGCAACCCGTTCCCTTGGTGCTATATGAACGAATGTCTCTCCACTTGCTCAGTTCTGAGAGATAAGTGTGTGTGAAAGCCGTCCTTCACCTAGCTTGTAGGGAACACAAAGTTTCTTTTCAGTTGCAAACTACATTCCATACATATATATGGGGAGGTACTAGCTCCAACTCCGTTTTACAGTGAAAACTGCAGGAACTTCAAACCGGCACTAGGAATCAGACTGAGAAAGCAGAGAAAAAGTGTCTCCTGCAACACGTTCCCTTGGTGCTAGATGAACGAATGTCTCTCCACTTGCTCACTTCCGAGATATAAGTGTGTGTGAAAGCCGTCCTTCTCCTAGCTTGTTGGGAACACAAAGTTTCTTTTCAGTTGCAAACTCCATTCCATACATATACATGGGGAGGTACTAGCTCCAACTCGGTTTTACGGTTAAAACTGCAGGAACTTCAAACCGGCACTAGGAAACTGACTGAGAAAGCAGAGAAAAAGTGTCTCCTGCAACCCGTTCCCTTGGTGCTAGATGAACGAACGTCTCACCTCTTGCTCAGTTCTGAGAGATAAGTGTGTGTGAAAGCCGTCCTTCACCTAGCTTGTTGGGAACACAAAGTTTCTTTTCAGTTGCAAACTCCATTCCATACATATATATGGGGAGGTACTAGCTCCAACTCGGTTTTACAGTGAAAACTGCAGGAACTTCAAACCGGCACTAGGAAACAGACTGAGAAAGCAGAGAAAAAGTGTCTCCTGCAACCCGTTCCCTTGGTGCTAGATGAACGAACGTATCTCCACTTGCTCAGTTCCGAGAGATAAGTGTGTGTGAATGCCGGCCTTCAACTAGCTTGTTGGGAACACAAAGTTTCTTTTCTGTTGCAAACTCCATTCCATACATATATATGGGGAATTACTAACTCCAACTCGATTTTACAGTGAAAACTGAAGGAACTTCAAACCGGCACTAGGAAACAGACTGAGAATGCAGAGAAAATGTGTCTCCTGCAACCCGTTCCCTTGGTGCTAGATGAACGAATGTCTCTCCACTAAGTTCAGAGAGATAAGTGTGTGTGAAAGCCGTCCTTCAATTATCTTGTTGGGAACACAAATTTTCTTTTCAGTTGCAAACTCCATTCCATACATATATATTGGGAGGTACTAACTCCAACACGGTTTTACAGTGAAAACTGCAGGAACATCTAACCGGCACTAGGAATCACAATGAGAAAGCAGAGAAAAAGTGACTCCTGCAACCCGTTCCCTTGGTGCTATATGAACGAATGTCTCTCCACTTGCTCAGTTCTGAGAGATAAGTGTGTGTGAAAGCCGTCCTTCACCTAGCTTGTAGGGAACACAAAGTTTCTTTTCAGTTGCAAACTACATTCCATACATATATATGGGGAGGTACTAGCTCCAACTCCGTTTTACAGTGAAAACTGCAGGAACTTCAAACCGGCACTAGGAATCAGACTGAGAAAGCAGAGAAAAAGTGTCTCCTGCAACACGTTCCCTTGGTGCTAGATGAACGTACGTCTCTCCACTTGCTCACTTCCGAGAGATAAGTGTGTGTGAAAGCCGTCCTTCTCCTAGCTTGTTGGGAACACAAAGTTTCTTTTCAGTTGCAAACTCCATTCCATACATATATATGGGGAGGTACTAGCTCCAACTCGGTTTTACAGTGAAAACTGCAGGAACTTCCAACCGGCACTAGGAAACAGACTGAGAAAGCAGAGATAAAGTGTCTCATGCAACCCGTTCAATTGGTGCTAGATGAACGAACGTCTCTCCACTTGCTCAGTTCTGAGAGATAAGTGTGTGTGAAAGCGGTCCTTTACCTAGCTTGTTGGGAACACAAAGTTTCTTTTCAGTTGCAAACACCATTCCATACATATATATGGGGAGGTACTAGCTCCAACTCGGTTTTACAGTGAAAACTGCAGGAACTTCCAACCGGCACTAGGAAACAGACTGAGAAAGCAGAGATAAAGTGTCTCATGCAACCCGTTCCCTTGGTGCTAGATGAACGAACGTCTCTCCACTTGCTCAGTTCTGAGAGATAAGTGTGTGTGAAAGCGGTCCTTTACCTGGCTTGTTGGGAACACAAAGTTTCTTTTCAGTTGCAAACTCCATTCCATACATATATATGGGGAGGTTCTAGCTCCAACTCGGTTTGACAGTGAAAACTGCAGGAACTTCAAACCGGCACTAGGAAACAGACTGAGAATGCAGAAAAATAGTGTATCCTGCAACTCGTTCCCTTGGTGCTAGATGAACGAACGTCTCTCCACTTGCTAAGTTGTGAGAGATAAGTGTGTGTGAAAGCCGTCCTTCACCTATCTTGTTGGGAACACAAAGTTTCTTTTCAGTTGCAAACTCCATTCCACACATATATATGGGGAGGTACTAGCTCCAACTCGGTTTTACAGTGAAAACTGCAGGAACTTCCAACCGGCACTAGGAAACAGACTGAGAAAGCAGAGATAAAGTGTCTCATGCAACCCGTTCAATTGGTGCTAGATGAACGAACGTCTCTCCACTTGCTCAGTTCTGAGAGATAAGTGTGTGTGAAAGCGGTCCTTTACCTGGCTTCTTGGGAACACAAAGTTTCTTTTCAGTTGCAAACACCATTCCATACATATATATTGGGAGGTTCTAGCTCCAACTCGGTTTGACAGTGAAAACTGCAGGAACTTCAAACCGGCACTAGGAAACAGACTGAGAAAGCAGTGAAAGAGTGTCCCTGCAACCCGTTCCCCTGGTGCTAGATGAACGAATGTCTCTCCAATTGCTCAGTTCTGAGAGATAAGTGTGTGTGAAAGCCGTCCTTCACCTAGCTTGTTGGGAACACAAAGTTTCTTTTCAGTTGCAAACTCCACTCCATAAATGTATATGGGGAGGTACTTGTTCCAATTCGGTTTTACAGTGAAAACTGCAGGAACTTCAAACCGGCACTAGGAAACAGACTGAGAAAGCAGAGAAATAGTGTCTCCTGCAACCCGTTCCCTTGGTGCTAGATGAACGTACGTCTCTCCATTTGCTCACTTCCGAGAGATAAGTGTGTGTGAAAGCCGTCCTTCACCTAGCTTCTTCGGAACACAAAGTTTCTTTTCAGTTGCAAACTAGATTCCATACATATATATGGGGAGGTACTAGCTCCAACTCGGTTTTACAGTGAAAACTGCAGGAACTTCAAACCGGCACTAGGAAACAGACTGAGAAAGCAGAGAAATAGTGTCCCCTGCAACCAGTTCCCCTGGTGTAGATGAACGAACGTCTCTCCACTTGCTCAGTTCTGAGAGATAAGTGTGTGTGAAAGCCGTCCTTCAACTAGCTTGTTGGGAACACAAAGTTTCTTTTCAGTTGCAAACTCCATTCCATACATATATATGGGGAGGTACTAGCTCCAACTCGGTTTGACAGTGAAAAATGCAGGAACTTCAAACCGGCACTAGGAAACAGAATGAGAATTCAGAGAAAAAGTGTCTCCTGCAACACGTTCACTTGGTGCTACATGAACGGACGTCTCTCCACTTGCTCAGTTCTGAGAGATAAGTGTGTGTGAAAGCCGTCCTTCACCTAGCTTTTTGGGAACACAAAGTTTCTTTTCTGTTGCAAACTCCATTCCATACATATATATGGGAAATTACTAGCTTCAACACGATTTTACAGTGAAAACTGTAGGAACTTCAAACCGGCACTAGGAAACAGACTGAGAATGCAGAGAAAAAGTGTCTCCTGCAACCCGTTCCCTTGGTGCTAGATGAACGAATGTCTCTCCACTTGCTCAGTTCTGAGAGATAATTGTGTGTGAAAGCCATCCTTCACCTAGCTTGTTGGGAACACAAAGTGTCTTTTCAGTGCTATCACCACTCCATACATATAAATGGGGAGGTACTAGCTCCAGCTCGGTTTTACAGTGAAAACTGCAGGAACTTCAAAACGGCACTAGGAAACAGACTGAGAAAGCAGAAAAAAAGTGTCTCCTGCAACCCGTTCCCTTGGTTCTAGATGAAAGAACGTCTCTCCACTTGCTCAGTTATGAGAGAAATGTGTGTGTGAAAGCCGTCCTTAACCTATCTTGTTGGGAACACAAAGTTTCTTTTCAGTTGCAAACTCCATTCCATACATATATATGGGGTGGTACTAGCTCCAACTCGGTTTTACAGAGAAAACTGCAGGGATATCAAACCGGCACTAGGAAACAGACTGAGAAAGCAGAGAAAAAGTGTCTCCTGCAACCCGTTCCCTTGGTGCTAGATGAACGAACGTCTCTCCACTTGCTCAGTTCTGAGAGATAAGTGTGTGTGAAAGCCGTCCTTCACCTATCTTGTTGGGAACACAAAGTTTCTTTTCAGTTGCAAACTCCATTCCATACATATATATGGGGAGGTACTAGCTCCAACTCGGTTTTACAGTGAAAACTGCAGGAACTTCAAACCGGCACTAGGAAACAGACTGAGAAAGCAGAGAAAAAGTGTCTCCTGCAACCCGTTCCACTGGTGCTAGATGAACGAACGTCTCTCCACTTGCTCAGTTCTGAGAGATTAGTGTGTGTGAAAGCGGTCCTTCACATAGCTTGTTGGGAACACAAAGTTTCTTTTCAGTTGCAAACTCCATTCCATACATATATATGGGGAGGAACTAGCTCCAACTCCGTTTTACAGTGAAAACTGCAGGAACTTCTAACTGGCACTAGGAAACAGACAGAGAACGCAGAGAAAAAGTGTCTCCTGCAACACGTTCACTTGGTGCTAGATGAACGTACGTCTCTCCACTTGCTCACTTCCGAGAGATAAGTGTGTGTGAAAGCCGTCCTTCTCCTAGCTTGTTGGGAACACAAAGTTTCTTTTCAGTAGCAAACTCCATTCCATACATATACATGGGGAGGTACTAGCTCCAACTCGGATTTACGGTTAAAACTGCAGGAACTTCAAACCGGCACTAGGAAACTGACTGAGAAAGCAGAGAAAAAGTGTCTCCTGCAACCCGTTCCCTTGATGCTAGATGAACGAACGTCTCTCCACTTGCTCAGTTCTGAGATATAAGTGTGTGTGAAAGCCGTCCTTCACCTAGCTTGTTGGGAACACAAAGTTTCTTTTCAGTTGCAAACACCATTCCATAAATATATATGGGGAGGTACTAGCTTCAAATCAGTTTGACACTGAAAACTGCAGGAACTTCAAACCGGCACTAGGAAACAGACTGAGAAAGCAGAGAAAAAGTGCCTCCTGCAAACCGTTCCCTTGGTGCTAGATGAACGAACGTCTCTCCACTTGCTCAGTTCTGAGAGATACGTGTGTGTGAAAGCCGTCCTTCACCTAACTTGTTGGGAACACAAATTTTCTTTTCAGTTGCAAACACCATTCCATACATATATATGGGGAGGTACTAGCTCCAAATCGGTTTGACAGTGAAAACTGCAGGAACTTCAAACCGGCACTAGGAAACAGACTGAGAAAGCAGAGAAAAAGTGTCTCCTGCAACCCGTTCCCTTGGTGCTAGATGAACGAACGTCTCTCCACTTGCTCAGTTCCGAGAGATAAGTGTGTGTGAAAGCCGTCTTTCACCTAGCTTGTTGGGAACACAAAGTTTCTTTTCAGTTGCAAACTCCATTCCATACATATATATGGGGAGGTACTAGCTCCAACTCGGATTTACAGTGAAAACTGCAGGAACTTCAAAGCGGCACTAGGAAACAGACTGAGAAAACAGAGAAACAGTGTCTCCTGCAACCCGTTCCCTTGGTGCTAGATGAACGAATGTCTCTCCACTTGCTCAGTTCTGAGAGAAAAGTGTGTGTGAAAGCCGTCCTTCACCTAGCTAGTTGGGAACACAAAGTTTCTTTTCAGTTGCAAACTCCATTCCATACATATATATGGGGAGGTACTAGCTCCAACTCGGTTTTACAGTGAAAACTGCAGGAACTTCAAACCGGCACTAGGAAACAGACTGAGAAAGCAGAGAAAAAGTGTCTCCTGCAACCCGTTCCACTGGTGCTAGATGAACGAACGTCTCTCCACTTGCTCAGTTCTGAGAGATTAGTGTGTGTGAAAGCGGTCCTTCACATAGCTTGTTGGGAACACAAAGTTTCTTTTCAGTTGCAAACTCCATTCCATACATATATATGGGGAGGAACTAGCTCCAACTCGGTTTTACAGTGAAAACTGCAGGAACTTCTAACTGGCACTAGGAAACAGACAGAGAACGCAGAGAAAAAGTGTCTCCTGCAACACGTTCACTTGGTGCTAGATGAACGTACGTCTCTCCACTTGCTCACTTCCGAGAGATAAGTGTGTGTGAAAGCCGTCCTTCTCCTAGCTTGTTGGGAACACAAAGTTTCTTTTCAGTAGCAAACTCCATTCCATACATATACATGGGGAGGTACTAGCTCCAACTCGGATTTACGGTTAAAACTGCAGGAACTTCAAACCGGCACTAGGAAACTGACTGAGAAAGCAGAGAAAAAGTGTCTCCTGCAACCCGTTCCCTTGATGCTAGATGAACGAACGTCTCTCCACTTGCTCATTTCTGAGATATAAGTGTGTGTGAAAGCCGTCCTTCACCTAGCTTGTTGGGAACACAAAGTTTCTTTTCAGTTGCAAACACCATTCCATAAATATATATGGGGAGGTACTAGCTTCAAATCAGTTTGACACTGAAAACTGCAGGAACTTCAAACCGGCACTAGGAAACAGACTGAGAAAGCAGAGAAAAAGTGCCTCCTGCAAACCGTTCCCTTGGTGCTAGATGAACGAACGTCTCTCCACTTGCTCAGTTCTGAGAGATACGTGTGTGTGAAAGCCGTCCTTCACCTAACTTGTTGGGAACACAAAGTTTCTTTTCAGTTGCAAACACCATTCCATACATATATATGGGGAGGTACTAGCTCCAAATCGGTTTGACAGTGAAAACTGCAGGAACTTCAAACCGGCACTAGGAAACAGACTGAGAAAGCAGAGAAAAAGTGTCTCCTGCAACCCGTTCCCTTGGTGCTAGATGAACGAACGTCTCTCCACTTGCTCAGTTCCGAGAGATAAGTGTGTGTGAAAGCCGTCTTTCACCTAGCTTGTTGGGAACACAAAGTTTCTTTTCAGTTGCAAACTCCATTCCATACATATATATGGGGAGGTACTAGCTCCAACTCGGATTTACAGTGAAAACTGCAGGAACTTCAAAGCGGCACTAGGAAACAGACTGAGAAAACAGAGAAACAGTGTCTCCTGCAACCCGTTCCCTTGGTGCTAGATGAACGAATGTCTCTCCACTTGCTCAGTTCTGAGAGAAAAGTGTGTGTGAAAGCCGTCCTTCACCTAGCTAGTTGGGAACACAAAGTTTCTTTTCAGTTGCAAACTCCATTCCATACATATATATGGGGAGGTACTAGCTCCAACTCGGTTTTACAGTGAAAACTGCAGGAACTTCAAACCGGCACTAGGAAACAGACTGAGAAAGCAGAGAAATAGTGTCCCCTGCAACCAGTTCCCCTGGTGCTAGATGAACGAACGTCTCTCCACTTGCTCAGTTCTGAGAGATAAATGTGTGTGAAAGCCGTCCTTCAACTAGCTTGTTGGGAACACAAAGTTTCTTTTCAGTTGCAAACTCCATTCCATACATATATATGGGGAGGTACTAGCTCCAACTCGGTTTGACAGTGAAAAATGCAGGAACTTCAAACCGGCACTAGGAAACAGAATGAGAATGCAGAGAAAAAGTGTCTCCTGCAACACGTTCACTTGGTGCTACATGAACGAACGTCTCTCCACTTGCTCAGTTCTGAGAGATAAGTGTGTGTGAAAGCCGTCCTTCACCTAGCTTTTTGGGAACACAAAGTTTATTTTCTGTTGCAAACTCCATTCCATACATATATATGGGAAATTACTAGCTTCAACACGATTTTACAGTGAAAACTGTAGGAACTTCAAACCGGCACTAGGAAACAGACTGAGAATGCAGAGAAAAGGTGTCTCCTGCAACCCGTTCCCTTGGTGCTAGATGAACGAATGTCTCTCCACTTGCTCAGTTCTGAGAGATAATTGTGTGTGAAAGCCATTCTTCACCTAGCTTGTTGGGAACACAAAGTGTCTTTTCAGTGCTATCACCACTCCATACATATAAATGGGGAGGTACTAGCTCCAGCTCGGTTTTACAGTGAAAACTGCAGGAACTTCAAAACGGCACTAGGAAACAGACTGAGAAAGCAGAAAAAAAGTGTCTCCTGCAACCCGTTCCCTTGGTTCTAGATGAACGAACGTCTCTCCACTTGCTCAGTTATGAGAGAAATGTGTGTGTGAAAGCCGTCCTTAACCTATCTTGTTGGGAACACAAAGTTTCTTTTCAGTTGCAAACTCCATTCCATACATATATATGGGGTGGTACTAGCTCCAACTCGGTTTTACAGAGAAAACTGCAGGGATATCAAACCGGCACTAGGAAACAGACTCAGAAAGCAGAGAAAAAGTGTCTCCTGCAACCCGTTCCCTTGGTGCTAGATGAACGAACGTCTCTCCACTTGCTCAGTTCTGAGAGATAAGTGTGTGTGAAAGCCGTCCTTCACCTATCTTGTTGGGAACACAAAGTTTCTTTTCAGTTGCAAACTCCATTCCATACATATATATGGGGAGGTACTAGCTCCAACTCGGTTTTACAGTGAAAACTGCAGGAAATTCAAACCGGCACTAGGAAACAGACTGAGAAAGCAGAGAAAAAGTGTCTCCTGCAACCCGTTCCCCTGGTGCTAGATGAACGAACGTCTCTCCACTTGCTCAGTACTGAGAGATTAGTGTGTGTGAAAGCGGTCCTTCACATAGCTTGTTTGGAACACAAAGTTTCTTTTCAGTTGCAAACTCCATTCCATACATATATATGGGGAGGAACTAGCTCCAACTCGGTTTTACAGTGAAAACTGCATGAACTTCTAACTGGCACTAGGAAACAGACAGAGAACGCAGAGAAAAAGTGTCTCCTGCAACATGTTCACTTGGTGCTAGATGAACGTACGTCTCTCCACTTGCTCACTTCCGAGAGATAAGTGTGTGTGAAAGCCGTCCTTCTCCTAGCTTGTTGGGAACACAAAGTTTCTTTTCAGTTGCAAACTCCATTCCATACATATACATGGGGAGGTAATAGCTCCAACTCGGTTTTACGGTTAAAACTGCAGGAACTTCAAACCGGCACTAGGAAACAGACTGAGAAAGCAGAGAAAAAGTGTCTCCTGCAACCCGTTCCCTTGGTGCTAGATGAACGAACGTCTCTCCACTTGCTCAGTTCTGAGATATAAGTGTGTGTGAAAGCCGTCCTTCATCTAGCTTGTTGGGAACACAAAGTTTCTTTTCAGTTGCAAACACCATTCCATAAATATATATGGGGAGGTACTAGCTTCAAATCTGTTTGACACTGAAAACTGCAGGAACTTCAAACCGGCACTAGGAAACAGACTGAGAAAGCAGAGAAAAAGTGCCTCCTGCAAACCGTTCCCTTGGTGCTAGATGAACGAACGTCTCTCCACTTGCTCAGTTCTGAGAGATACGTGTGTGTGAAAGCCGTCCTTCACATAACTTGTTGGGAACACAAAGTTTCTTTTCAGTTGCAAACACCATTCCATACATATATATGGGGAGGTACTAGCTCCAAATCGTTTTGACAGTGAAAACTGCATTAACTTCAAACCGGCACTAGGAAACAGACTGAGAAAGCAGAGAAAAAGTGTCTCCTGCAACCCGTTCCCTTGGTGCTAGATGAACGAACGTCTCTCCACTTGCTCAGTTCCGAGAGATAAGTGTGTGTGAAAGCCGTCGTTCACCTAGCTTGTTGGGAACACAAAGTTTCTTTTCAGTTGCAAACTCCATTCCATACATATATATGGGGATGTACTAGCTCCAACTCGGTTTTACAGTGAAAACAGAAGGAACTTCAAAGCGGCACTAGGAAACAGACTGAGAAAGCAGAGAAAAAGTGTCTCCTGCAACCCGTTCCCTTGTTGCTAGATGAACGAATGTCTCTCCACTTGCTCAGTTCAGAGAGATAAGTGTGTGTGAAAGCCGTCCTTCACCTAGCTTGTTGGGAACACAAAGTTTCTTTTCAGTTGGAAACACCATTCCATACATATATATGGGGAGGTACTAGCTCCAAATCGTTTTGACAGTGAAAACTGCAGGAACTTCAAACCGGCACTAGAAAACAGACTGAGAAAGCAGAGAAAAAGTGTCTCCTGCAACCCGTTCCCTTGGTGCTAGATGAACGAACGTCTCTCCACTTGCTCAGTTCCGAGAGATAAGTGTGTGTGAAAGCCGTCCTTCACCTAGCTTGTTGGGAACACAAAGTTTCTTTTCATTTGCAAACACCATTAAATACATATATATGGGGAGGTTCTAGCTCCAACTCGGTTTTACAGTGAAAACTGCAGGAACTTCAAACCGGCACTAGGAAACAGACTGAGAAAGCAGAGAATAAGTGTCTCCTGCAACCCGTTCCCTTGGTGCTGGATGAACGAACATCTCTCCACTTGCACAGTTCCGAGAGATAAGTGTGTGTGAAAGCCGTCCTTCACCTAGATTTTTGGGAACACAAAGTTTCTTTTCTGTTGCAAACTCCATTCCATACATATATATGGGGAGGTACTAGCTCCAACATGGTTTTACAGTGAAAACTGCAGGAACTTCAAACCGGCACTAGGAAACTGACTGAGAAAGCAGAGAAAAAGTGTCTCCTGCAACCCGTTCCCTTGGTGCTAGATGAACGAACGTCTCTCCTCTTGCTCAGTTCTGAGAGATAAGTGTGTGTGAAAGCCGTCCTTCACCTAGCTTGTTGGGAACACAAAGTTCCTTTTCAGTTGCAAACTCCATTCCATACATATATATGGGGAGGTACTAGCTCCAACTCAGTTTTACAGTGAAAACTGCAGGAACTTCAAACCGGCACTAGGAAACAGACTGAGAAAGCAGAGAAAAAGTGTCTCCTGCAACCCGTTCCCTTGGTGCTAGATGAACGAACGTATCTCCACTTGCTCAGTTCCGAGAGATAAGTGTGTGTGAATGCCGGCCTTCAACTAGCTTGTTGGGAACACAAAGTTTCTTTTCTGTTGCAAACTCCATTCCATACATATATATGGGGAATTACTAACTCCAACTCGATTTTACAGTGAAAACTGAAGGAACTTCAAACCGGCACTAGGAAACAGACTGAGAATGCAGAGAAAATGTGTCTCCTGCAACCCGTTCCCTTGGTGCTAGATGAACGAACGTCTCTCCACTTGCTCAGTTCTGAGAGATAAGTGTGTGTGAAACCATCCTTCACCTAGCTTGTTGGGAACACAAAGTTTCTTTTCAGTTGCAAACTACATTCCATACATATATATGGGGAGGATCTAGCTCCAACTCGGTTTTAAAGTGAAAACTGCAGGAACTTCAAACCGGCACTAGGAATCAGAATGAGAAAGCAGAGCAAAAGTGTCTCCTGCAACCCGTTCCCTTCGTGCTAGATGAACGAATGTCTCTCCACTAAGTTCAGAGAGATAAGTGTGTGTGAAAGCCGTCCTTCAATTATCTTGTTGGGAACACAAATTTTCTTTTCAGTTGCAAACTCCATTCCATACATATATATTGGGAGGTACTAACTCCAACACGGTTTTACAGTGAAAACTGCAGGAACATCTAACCGGCACTAGGAATCACAATGAGAAAGCAGAGAAAAAGTGACTCCTGCAACCCGTTCCCTTGGTGCTGTATGAACGAATGTCTCTCCACTTGCTCAGTTCTGAGAGATAAGTGTGTGTGAAAGCCGTCCTTCACCTAGCTTGTAGGGAACACAAAGTTTCTTTTCAGTTGCAAACTACATTCCATACATATATATGGGGAGGTACTAGCTCCAACTCCGTTTTACAGTGAAAACTGCAGGAACTTCAAACCGGCACTAGGAATCAGACTGAGAAAGCAGAGAAAAAGTGTCTCCTGCAACACGTTCCCTTGGTGCTAGATGAACGTACGTCTCTCCACTTGCTCACTTCCGAGAGATAAGTGTGTGTGAAAGCCGTCCTTCTCCTACCTTGTTGGGAACACAAAGTTTCTTTTCAGTTGCAAACTCCATTCCATACATATACATGGGGAGGTACTAGCTCCAACTCGGTTTTACGGTTAAAACTGCAGGAACTTCAAACCGGCCCTAGGAAACTGACTGAGAAAGCAGAGAAAAAGTGTCTCCTGCAACCCGTTCCCTTGGTGCTAGATGAACGAACGTCTCTCCACTTGCTCAGTTCAGAGAGATAAGTGTGTGTGAAAGCCGTCCTTCACCTAGCTTGTTGGGAACACAAAGTTTCTTTTCAGTTGGAAACACCATTCCATACATATATATGGGGAGTTACTAGCTCCAAATCGTTTTGACAGTGAAAACTGCAGGAACTTCAAACCGGCACTAGAAAACAGACTGAGAAAGCAGAGAAAAAGTGTCTCCTGCAACCCGTTCCCTTGGTGCTAGATGAACGAACGTCTCTCCACTTGCTCAGTTCCGAGAGATAATTGTGTGTGAAAGCCGTCCTTCACCTAGCTTGTTGGGAACACAAAGTTTCTTTTCATTTGCAAACACCATTAAATACATATATATGGGGAGGTTCTAGCTCCAACTCGGTTTTACAGTGAAAACTGCAGGAACTTCAAACCGGCACTAGGAAACAGACTGAGAAAGCAGAGAATAAGTGTCTCCTGCAACCCGTTCCCTTGGTACTGGATGAACGAACATCTCTCCACTTGCTCAGTTCCGATAGATAAGTGTGTGTGAAAGCCGTCCTTCACCTAGCTTTTTGGGAACACAAAGTTTCTTTTCAGTTGCAAACTCCATTCCATACATATATATGGGGAGGTACTAGCTCCAACTCGGTTTTACAGTGAAAACTGCAGGAACTTCCTGCCGGCACTAGGAAACAGACTGAGAAAGCAGAGATAAAGTGTCTCATGCAACCCGTTCAATTGGTGCTAGATGAACGAACGTCTCTCCACTTGCTCAGTTCTGAGAGATAAGTGTGTGTGAAAGCGGTCCTTTACCTAGCTTGTTGGGAACACAAAGTTTCTTTTCAGTTGCAAACACCATTCCATACATATATATGGGGAGGTACTAGCTCCAACTCGGTTTTACAGTGAAAACTGCAGGAACTTCCAACCGGCACTAGGAAACAGACTGAGAAAGCAGAGATAAAGTGTCTCATGCAACCCGTTCAATTGGTGCTAGATGAACGAACGTCTCTCCACTTTCTCAGTTCTGAGAGATAAGTGTGTGTGAAAGCGGTCCTTTACCTAGCTTGTTGGGAACACAAAGTTTCTTTTCAGTTGCAAACTCCATTCCATACATATATATGGGGAGGTTCTAGCTCCAACTCGGTTTTACAGTGAAAACTGCAGGAACTTCAAACCGGCACTAGGAAACAGACTGAGAATGCAGAAAAATTGTGTATCCTGCAACTCGTTCCCTTGGTGCTAGATGAACGAACGTCTCTCCACTTGCTCAGTTCTGAGAGATAAGTGTGTGTGAAAGCCGTCCTTCACCTATCTTGTTGGGAACACAAAGTTTCTTTTCAGTTGCAAACTCCATTCCACACATATATATGGGGAGGTACTAGCTCCAACACGGTTTTACAGTGAAAACTGCAGGAACTTCAAACCGGCACTAGGAAACAGACTGAGAAAGCAGAGAAAAAGTGTCTCCTGCAACCCGTTCCCTTGGTGCTAGATGAACGTACGTCTCTCCACTTGCTCACTTCCGAGAGATAATTGTGTGTGAAAGCCGTCCTTCACCTAGCTTGTTGGGAACACAAATTTTCTTTTCAGTTGCAAACTCCATTCCATACATATATATTGGGAGGTACTAACTCCAACACGGTTTTACAGTGAAAACTGCAGGAACATCTAACCGGCACTAGGAATCACAATGAGAAAGCAGAGAAAAAGTGACTCCTGCAACCCGTTCCCTTGGTGCTATATGAACGAATGTCTCTCCACTTGCTCAGTTCTGAGAGATAAGTGTGTGTGAAAGCCGTCCTTCACCTAGCTTGTAGGGAACACAAAGTTTCTTTTCAGTTGCAAACTACATTCCATACATATATACGGGGAGGTACTAGCTCCAACTTCGTTTTACAGTGAAAACTGCAGGAACTTCAAACCGGCACTAGGAATCAGACTGAGAACGCAGAGAAAAAGTGTCTCCTGCAACACGTTCCCTTGGTGCTAGATGAACGAATGTCTCTCCACTTGCTCACTTCCGAGAGATAAGTGTGTGTGAAAGCCGTCCTTCACCTAGCTTGTTGGGAACACAAAGTTTCTTTTCAGTTGCAAACTCCATTCCATACATATATATGGGGAGGTACTAGCTCCAACTCGGTTTTACAGTGAAAACTGCAGGAACTTCAAACCGGCACTAGGAAACAGACTGAGAAAGCAGAGAAAAAGTGTCTCCTGCAACCCGTTCCCTTGGTGCTAGATGAACGAACGTATCTCCACTTGCTCAGTTCCGAGAGATAAGTGTGTGTGAATGCCGGCCTTCAACTAGCTTGTTGGGAACACAAAGTTTCTTTTCTGTTGCAAACTCCATTCCATACATATATATGGGGAATTACTAACTCCAACTCGATTTTACAGTGAAATCTGCAGGAACTTCAAACCGGCACTAGGAAACAGACTGAGAATGCAGAGAAAATGTGTCTCCTGCAACCCGTTCCCTTGGTGCTAGATGAACGAACGTCTCTCCACTTGCTCAGTTCTGAGAGATAAGTGTGTGTGAAACCATCCTTCACCTAGCTTGTTGGGAACACAAAGTTTCTTTTCAGTTGCAAACTACATTCCATGCATATATATGGGGAGGATCTAGCTCCAACTCGGTTTTAAAGTGAAAACTGCAGGAACTTCAAACCGGCACTAGGAATCAGAATGAGAAAGCAGAGAAAAAGTGTCTCCTGCAACCCGTTCCCTTCGTGCTAGATGAACGAATGTCTCTCCACTAAGTTCAGAGAGATAAGTGTGTGTGAAAGCCGTCCTTCAATTATCTTGTTGGGAACACAAATTTTCTTTTCAGTTGCAAACTCCATTCCATACATATATATTGGGAGGTACTAACTCCAACACGGTTTTACAGTGAAAACTGCAGGAACATCTAACCGGCACTAGGAATCACAATGAGAAAGCAGAGAAAAAGTGACTCCTGCAACACGTTCCCTTGGTGCTAGATGAACGTACGTCTCTCCACTTGCTCACTTCCGAGAGATAAGTGTGTGTGAAAGCCGTCCTTCTCCTAGCTTGTTGGGAACACAAAGTTTCTTTTCAGTTGCAAACTCCATTCCATACATATATATGGGGAGGTACTAGCTCCAACTCGGTTTTACAGAGAAAACTGCAGGAACTTCCAACCGGCACTAGGAAACAGACTGAGAAAGCAGAGATAAAGTGTCTCATGCAACCCGTTCAATTGGTGCTAGATGAACGAACGTCTCTCCACTTGCTCAGTTCTGAGAGATAAGTGTGTGTGAAAGCGGTCCTTTACCTAGCTTGTTGGGAACACAAAGTTTCTTTTCAGTTGCAAACACCATTCCATACATATATATGGGGAGGTACTAGCTCCAACTCGGTTTTACAGTGAAAACTGCAGGAACTTCCAACCGGCACTAGGAAACAGACTGAGAAAGCAGAGATAAAGTGTCTCATGCAACCCGTTCAATTGGTGCTAGATGAACGAACGTCTCTCCACTTGCTCAGTTCTGAGAGATAAGTGTGTGTGAAAGCGGTACTTTACCTAGCTTGTTGGGAACACAAAGTTTCTTTTCAGTTGCAAACTCCATTCCATACATATATATGGGGAGGTTCTAGCTCCAACTCGGTTTTACAGTGAAAACTGCAGGAACTTCAAACCGGCACTAGGAAACAGACTGAGAATGCAGAAAAATTGTGTATCCTGCAACTCGTTCCCTTTGTGCTAGATGAACGAACGTCTCTCCACTTGCTCAGTTCTGAGAGATAAGTGTGTGTGAAAGCCGTCCTTCACCTATCTTGTTGGGAACACAAAGTTTCTTTTCAGTTGCAAACTCCATTCCACACATATATATGGGGAGGTACTAGCTCCAACTCGGTTTTACAGTGAAAACTGCAGGAACTTCAAACCGGCACTAGGAAACAGACTGAGAAAGCAGAGAAAAAGTGTCTCCTGCAACCCGTTCCCTTGGTGCTAGATGAACGTACGTCTCTCCACTTGCTCACTTCCGAGAGATAATTGTGTGTGAAAGCCGTCCTTCACCTAGCTTGTTGGGAACACAAAGTTTCTTTTCAGTTGCAAACTCCATTCCATACATATATATGGGGAGGTAGAAGCTCCAACTCGGTTTTACAGTGAAAACTGCAGGAACTTCTAACCGGCACTTGGAAACAGATTGAGAAAGCAGAGAAAATGTGTCTCCTGCAACCCGTTCCCCTGGTGCTAGATGAACGAACGTCTCTCCACTTGCTCAGTTCTGAGAGATAATTGTGTGTGAAAGCGGTCCTTCACCTAGCTTGTTGGGAACACAAAGTTTCTTTTCAGTTTCAAACTCCATTCCATAAATATATATGGGGAGGTACTAGCTCCAACTCGATTTGACAGTGAAAACTGCAGGAACTTCTAACCGGCACTAGGAAACAGACTGAGAAAGCAGAGAAATAGTGTCTCCTGCAACCCGTTCCCTTGGTGCTAGATGAACGAACGTCTCTCCACTTGCTCAGTTCTGAGAGATAAGTGTGTGTGAAAGCCGTCCTTCACCTATCTTTTTGGGAACACAAAGTTTCTTTTCAGTTGCAAACTCCATTCCACACATATATATGGGGAGGTACTAGCTCCAACTCGGTTTTACAGTGAAAACTGCAGGAACTTCTAACTGGCACTAGGAAACAGACAGAGAAAGCAGAGAAAAAGTGTCTCCTGCAACACGTTCACTTGGTGCTAGATGAACGTACGTCTCTCCACTTGCTCACTTCCGAGAGATAATTGTGTGTGAAAACCGTCCTTCTCCTATCTTGTTGGGAACACAAAGTTTCTTTTCAGTTGCAAACTCCATTCCATCCATATACATGGGGAGGTACTAGCTCCAACTCGGTTTTACGGTTAAAACTGCAGGAACTTCAAACCGGCACTAGGAAACTGACTGAGAAAGCAGAGAAAAAGTGTCTCCTGCAACCCGTTCCCTTGGTGCTAAATGAACGAACGTCTCTCCTCTTGCTCAGTTCTGAGAGATAAGTGTGTGTGAAAGCCGTCCTTCACCTAGCTTGTTGGGAACACAAAGTTTCTTTTCAGTTGCAAACTCCATTCCATACATATATATGGGGAATTTCTAACTCCAACTCGAATTTACAGTGAAAACTGAAGGAACTTCAAACCGGCACTAGGAAACAGACTGAGAATGCAGAGAAAATGTGTCTCCTGCAACCCGTTCCCTTGGTGCTAGATGAACGAACGTCTCTCCACTTGCTCAGTTCTGAGAGATAAGTGTGTGTGAAACCATTCTTCACCTAGCTTGTTGGGAACACAAAGTTTCTTTTCAGTTGCAAACTACATTCCATGCATATATATGGGGAGGATCTAGCTCCAACTCGGTTTTAAAGTGAAAACTGCAGGAACTTCAAACCGGCACTAGGAATCAGAATGAGAAAGCAGAGAAAAAGTGTCTCCTGCAACCCGTTCCCTTCGTGCTAGATGAACGAATGTCTCTCCACTAAGTTCAGAGAGATAAGTGTGTGTGAAAGCCGTCCTTCAATTATCTTGTTGGGAACACAAATTTTCTTTTCAGTTGCAAACTCCATTCCATACATATATATTGGGAGGTACTAACTCCAACACGGTATTACAGTGAAAACTGCAGGAACATCTAACCGGCACTAGGAATCACAATGAGAAAGCAGAGAAAAAGTGACTCCTGCAACCCGTTCCCTTGGTTCTATATGAACGAATGTCTCTCCACTTGCTCAGTTCTGAGAGATAAGTGTGTGTGAAAGCCGTCCTTCACCTAGCTTGTAGGGAACACAAAGTTTCTTTTCAGTTGCAAACTACATTCCATACATATATATGGGGAGGTACAAGCTCCAACTCCGTTTTACAGTGAAAACTGCAGGAACTTCAAACCGGCACTAGGAATCAGACTGAGAACGCAGAGAAAAAGTGTCTCCTGCAACACGTTCCCTTGGTGCTAGATGAACGAATGTCTCTCCACTTGCTCACTTCCGAGAGATAAGTGTGTGTGAAAGCCGTCCTTCACCTAGCTTGTTGGGAACACAAAGTTTCTTTTCAGTTGCAAACTCCATTCCATACATATATATGGGGAGGTACTAGCTCCAACTCGGTTTTACAGTGAAAACTGCAGGAACTTCAAACCGGCACTAGGAAACAGACTGAGAAAGCAGAGAAAAAGTGTCTCCTGCAACCCGTTCCCTTGGTGCTAGATGAACGAACGTATCTCCACTTGCTCAGTTCCGAGAGATAAGTGTGTGTGAATGCCGGCCTTCAACTAGCTTGTTGGGAACACAAAGTTTCTTTTCTATTGCAAACTCCATTCCATACATATATATGGGGAATTACTAACTCCAACTCGATTTTACAGTGAAAACTGAAGGAACTTCAAACCGGCACTAGGAAACAGACTGAGAATGCAGAGAAAATGTGTCTCCTGCAACCCGTTCCCTTGGTGCTAGATAAACGAACGTCTCTCCACTTGCTCAGTTCTGAGAGATAAGTGTGTGTGAAACCATCCTTCACCTAGCTTGTTGGGAACACAAAGTTTCTTTTCAGTTGCAAACTACATTCCATGCATATATATGGGGAGGATCTAGCTCCAACTCGGTTTTAAAGTGAAAACTGCAGGAACTTCAAACCGGCACTAGGAATCAGAATGAGAAAGCAGAGAAAAAGTGTCTCCTGCAACCCGTTCCCTTCGTGCTAGATGAACGAATGTCTCTCCACTAAGTTCAGAGAGATAAGTGTGTGTGAAAGCCGTCCTTCAATTATCTTGTTGGGAACACAAATTTTCTTTTCAGTTGCAAACTCCATTCCATACATATATATTGGGAGGTACTAACTCCAACACGGTTTTACAGTGAAAACTGCAGGAACATCTAACCGGCACTAGGAATCACAATGAGAAAGCAGAGAAAAAGTGACTCCTGCAACACGTTCCCTTGGTGCTAGATGAACGTACGTCTCTCCACTTGCTCACTTCCGAGAGATAAGTGTGTGTGAAAGCCGTCCTTCTCCTAGCTTGTTGGGAACACAAAGTTTCTTTTCAGTTGCAAACTCCATTCCATACATATATATGGGGAGGTACTAGCTCCAACTCGGTTTTACAGTGAAAACTGCAGGAACTTCCAACCGGCACTAGGAAACAGACTGAGAAAGCAGAGATAAAGTGTCTCATGCAACCCGTTCAATTGGTGCTAGATGAACGAACGTCTCTCCACTTGCTCAGTTCTGAGAGATAAGTGTGTGTGAAAGCGGTCCTTTACCTAGCTTGTTGGGAACACAAAGTTTCTTTTCAGTTGCAAACACCATTCCATACATATATATGGGGAGGTACTAGCTCCAACTCGGTTTTACAGTGAAAACTGCAGGAACTTCCAACCGGCACTAGGAAACAGACTGAGAAAGCAGAGATAAAGTGTCTCATGCAACCCGTTCAATTGGTGCTAGATGAACGAACGTCTCTCCACTTGCTCAGTTCTGAGAGATAAGTGTGTGTGAAAGCGGTCCTTTACCTGGCTTGTTGGGAACACAAAGTTTCTTTTCAGTTGCAAACTCCATTCCATACATATATATGGGGAGGTTCTAGCTCCAACTCGGTTTGACAGTGAAAACTGCAGGAACTTCAAACCGGCACTAGGAAACAGACTGAGAATGCAGAAAAATAGTGTATCCTGCAACTCGTTCCCTTGGTGCTAGATGAACGAACGTCTCTCCACTTGCTAAGTTGTGAGAGATAAGTGTGTGTGAAAGCCGTCCTTCACCTATCTTGTTGGGAAAACAAAGTTTCTTTTCAGTTGCAAACTCCATTCCACACATATATATGGGGAGGTACTAGCTCCAACTCGGTTTTACAGTGAAAACTGCAGGAACTTCAAACCGGCACTAGGAAACAGACTGAGAAAGCAGAGAAAAAGTGTCTCCTGCAACCCGTTCCCTTGGTGCTAGATGAACGTACGTCTCTCCACTTGCTCACTTCCGAGAGATAATTGTGTGTGAAAGCCATCCTTCACCTAGCTTGTTGGGAACACAAAGTTTCTTTTCAGTTGCAAACTCCATTCCATACATATATATGGGGAGGTACTAGCTCCAACTCGGTTTTACAGTGAAAACTGCAGGAACTTCAAACCGGCACTAGGAAACAAACTGAGAAAGCAGAGAAAAAGTGTCTCCTGCAACCCGTTCCCCTGGTGCTACATGAACGAACGTCTCTCCACTTGCTCAGTTCTGAGAGATTAGTGTGTGTGAAAGCGGTCCTTCACCTAGCTTGTTGGGAACACAAAGTTTCTTCTCAGTTGCAAACTCCATTCCATACATATATATGGGGAGGTAGAAGCTCCAACTCGGTTTTACAGTGAAAACTGCAGGAACTTCAAACCGGCACTTGGAAACAGACTGAGAAAGCAGAGAAAATGTGTCTCCTGCAACCCGTTCCCCTGGTGCTATATGAACGAACGTCTCTCCACTTGCTCAGTTCTGAGAGATAATTGTGTGTGAAAGCGGTCCTTCACCTAGCTTGTTGGGAACACAAAGTTTCTTTTCAGTTTCAAACTCCATTCCATACATATATATGGGGAGGTACTAGCTCCAACTCGATTTGACAGTGAAAACTGCAGGAACTTCTAACCGGCACTAGGAAACAGACTGAGAAAGCAGAGAAATAGTGTCTCCTGCAACCCGTTCCCTTGGTGCTAGATGAACGAACGTCTCTCCACTTGCTCAGTTCTGAGAGATAATTGTGTGTGAAAGCCGTGCTTCACCTATCTTGTTGGGAACACAAAGTTTCTTTTCAGTTGCAAACTCCATTCCACACATATATATGGGGAGGTACTAGCTCCAACTCGGTTTTACAGTGAAAACTGCAGGAACTTCAAACCGGCACTAGGAAACAGACTGAGAAATCAGAGAAAAAGTGTCTCCTGCAACCCGTTCCCTTGGTGCTAGATGAACGAACGTATCTCCACTTGCTCAGTTCCGAGAGATAAGTGTGTGTGAATGCCGGCCTTCAACTAGCTTGTTGGGAACACAAAGTTTCTTTTCTGTTGCAAACTCCATTCCATACATATATATGGGGAATTACTAACTCCAACTCGATTTTACAGTGAAAACTGAAGGAACTTCAAACCGGCACTAGGAAACAGACTGAGAATGCAGAGAAAATGTGTCTCCTGCAACCCGTTCCCTTGGTGCTAGATGAACGAACGTCTCTCCACTTGCTCAGTTCTGAGAGATAAGTGTGTGTGAAACCATCCTTCACCTAGCTTGTTGGGAACACAAAGTTTCTTTTCAGTTGCAAACTACATTCCATGCATATATATGGGGAGGATCTAGCTCCAACTCGGTTTTAAAGTGAAAACTGCAGGAACTTCAAACCGGCACTAGGAATCAGAATGAGAAAGCAGAGAAAAAGTGTCTCCTGCAACCCGTTCCCTTCGTGCTAGATGAACGAATGTCTCTCCACTAAGTTCAGAGAGATAAGTGTGTGTGAAAGCCGTCCTTCAATTATCTTGTTGGGAACACAAATTTTCTTTTCAGTTGCAAACTCCATTCCATACATATATATTGGGAGGTACTAACTCCAACACGGTTTTACAGTGAAAACTGCAGGAACATCTAACCGGCACTAGGAATCACAATGAGAAAGCAGAGAAAAAGTGACTCCTGCAACACGTTCCCTTGGTGCTAGATGAACGTACGTCTCTCCACTTGCTCACTTCCGAGAGATAAGTGTGTGTGAAAGCCGTCCTTCTCCTAGCTTGTTGGGAACACAAAGTTTCTTTTCAGTTGCAAACTCCATTCCATACATATATATGGGGAGGTACTAGCTCCAACTCGGTTTTACAGTGAAAACTGCAGGAACTTCCAACCGGCACTAGGAAACAGACTGAGAAAGCAGAGATTAAGTGTCTCATGCAACCCGTTCAATTGGTGCTAGATGAACGAACGTCTCTCCACTTGCTCAGTTCTGAGAGATAAGTGTGTGTGAAAGCGGTCCTTTACCTAGCTTGTTGGGAACACAAAGTTTCTTTTCAGTTGCAAACACCATTCCATACATATATATGGGGAGGTACTAGCTCCAACTCGGTTTTACAGTGAAAACTGCAGGAACTTCCAACCGGCACTAGGAAACAGACTGAGAAAGCAGAGATAAAGTGTCTCATGCAACCCGTTCAATTGGTGCTAGATGAACGAACGTCTCTCCTCTTGCTCAGTTCTGAGAGATAAGTGTGTGTGAAAGCGGTCCTTTACCTGGCTTGTTGGGAACACAAAGTTTCTTTTCAGTTGCAAACTCCATTCCATACATATATATGGGGAGGAACTAGCTCCAACTCGGTTTTACAGTGAAAACTGCAGGAACTTCAAACCGGCACTAGGAAACAGACTAAGAAAGCAGACAAAAAGTGTCACCTGCAACACGTTCACTTGGTGCTAGATGAACGTACGTCTCTCCACTTGCTCACTTCCGATAGATAAGTGTGTGTGAAAGCCGACTTTCTCCTAGCTTGTTGGGAACACAAAGTTTCTTTTCAGTTGCAAACTTCATTCTATATATATATATGGGGAGGTACTAGCTCCAACTCGGTTTTACAGTGAAAACTGCAGGAACTTCAAACCGGCACTTGGAAACAGACTGAGAAAGCAGAGAAATTGTGTCTCCTGCAACCCGTTCCCCTGGTGCTAGATGAACGAACGTCTCTCCACTTGCTCAGTTCTGAGAGATAATTGCGTGTGAAAGCGGTCCTTCACCTAGCTTGCTGGGAACACAAACTTTCTTTTCAGTTGCAAACTCCATTCCATACATATATATGGGGAGGTACTAGCTCCAACTCGGTATTACAGTGAAAACTGAAGGAACTTCAAACCGGCACTAGGAAACAGACTGAGAAAGCAGAGAAAAAGTGTCTCCTGAACCCGTTCCCTTGGTGCTAGATGAACGTAAGTCTCTCCACTTGCTCACTTCCGAGAGATAAGTGTGTGTGAAAGCCGTCCTTCACCTAGCTTGTTGGGAACACAAAGTTTCTTTTCAGTTGCAAATTCCATTCCATACATATATATGGGGAGGAACTAGCTCCAACTCGGTTTTACAGTGAAAACTGCAGGAACTTCAAACCGGCACTAGGAAACAGACTGAGAAAGCAGAGAATAGTGTCTCCTGCAACCCGTTCCCCTGGTGCTAGATGAACGAACGTCTCTCCACTTTCTCATTTCTGAGAGATAAATGTGTGTGAAAGCCGTCCTTCAAATAGCTTGTTATGAACACAAAGTTTCTTTTCAGTTGCAAAATCCATTCCATACATATATATGGGGAGGTATTAGCTTCAACTCGATTTTACAGTGAAAACTGCAGGAACTTCAAACCGGCATTAGGAAACAGACTGAGAATGCAGAGAAAAAGTGTCTCCTGCAACCCGTTCCCTTGGTGCTAGATGAACGAATGTCTCTCCACTTGCTCAGTTCTAAGAGATAAGTGTGTGAAAGCCGTCCTTCACCTATCTTGTTGGGAACACAAAGTTTCTTTTCAGTTGCAAACTCCATTCCATACATATATATGGGGAGGTACTAGTTCCAACTCTGTTTTACAGTGAAAACTGCAGGAACTTCAAACCGGCACTAGGAAACAGACTGAGAAAACAGAGAAACAGTGTCTCCTGCAACCCGTTCCCTTGGTGCTAGATGAACGAATGTCTCTCCACTTGCTCAGTTCTGAGAGAAAAGTGTGTGTGAAAGCCGTCCTTCACCTATCTTGTTCGGAACACAAAGTTTCTTTTCAGTTGCAAACTCCATTCCATACATACATATGGGGAGGAACTAGCTCCAACTCGGTTTTACAGTGAAAACTGCAGGAACTTCAAACCGGCACTAGGAATTAGACTGAGAAAGCAAAGAAAAAGTGTCTCCTGCAACCCGTTCCCTTGGTGCTAGATGAACGTACGTCTCTCCATTTGCTCACTTCCGAGAGATAAGTGTGTGTTAAAGCCGTCCTTCACCTTGCTTGTTGGGAACACAAAGTTTCTTTTCAGTTGCAAACTCCATTCCATACATATATATGGGGAGGTACTAGCTCCAACTCGGTTTTACAGTGAAAACTGCAGGAACTTCAAACCGGCACTAGGAAACAGACTGAGAAAGCAGTGAAAGAGTGTCCCTGCAACACGTTCCCCTGGTGCTAGATGAACGAATGTCTATCCACTTGCTCAGTTCTGAGAGATAAGTGTGTGTGAAAGCCGTCCTTCACCTATCTTGTTGGGAACACAAAGTTTCTTTTCAGTTGCAAACTCCATTCCATACATATATATGGGGAGGAACTAGCTCCAACTCGGTTTTACAGTGAAAACTGCAGGAACTTCTAACTGGCACTAGGAAACAGACAGAGAAAGCAGAGAAAAAGTGTCTCCTGCAACACGTTCACTTGGTGCTAGATGAACGTACGTCTATCCACTTGCTCACTTCCGAGAGATAAGTGTGTGTGAAAGCCGTCCTTCTCCTAGCTTGTTGGGAACACAAAGTTTCTTTTCAGTTGCAAACTCCATTCCATAAATATACATGTGGAGGTACTAGCTCCAACTCGGTTTTACGGTTAAAACTGCATGAACTTCAAACCGGCATTAGGAAACAGACTGAGAAAGCAGAGAAAAAGTGTCTCCTGCAACCCGTTCCCTTGGTGCTAGATGAACGAACGTCTCTCCACTTGCTCAGTTCTGAGATATAAGTGTGTGTGAAAGCCGTCCTTCACCTAGCTTGTTGGGAACACAAAGTTACTTTTCAGTTGCAAACACCATTCCATACATATATATGGGGAGGTACTAACTTCAAATCAGTTTGACACTGAAAACTGCAGGAACTTCAAACCGGCACTAGGAAACAGACTGAGAAAGCAGAGAAAAAGTGCCTCCTGCAAACCGTTCCCTTGGTGCTAGATGAACGAACGTCTCTCCACTTGCTCAGTTCTGAGAGATAAGTGTGTGTGAAAGCCGTCCTTCACCTAGCTTGTTGGGAACACAAAGTTACTTTTCAGTTGCAAACACCATTCCATACATATATATGGGGAGGTATTAACTTCAAATCAGTTTGACACTGAAAACTGCAGGAACTTCAAACCGGCACTAGGAAACAGACTGAGAAAGCAGAGAAAAAGTGCCTCCTGCAAACCGTTCCCTTGGTGCTAGATGAACGAACGTCTCTCCACTTGCTCAGTTCTGAGAGATAAGTGTGTGTGAAAGCCGTCCTTCACCTAGCTTGTTGGGAACACAAAGTTTCTTTTCAGTTGCAAACACCATTCCATACATATATATGGGGAGGTACTAGCTCCAAATCGGTTTGACAGTGAAAACTGCAGGAACTTCAAACCGGCACTAGGAAACAGACTGAGAAAGCAGAGAAAAAGTATCTCCTGCAACCCGTTCCCTTGGTGCTAGATGAACGAACGTCTCTCCACTTGCTCAGTTCCGAGAGATAAGTGTGTGTGAAAGCCGTCCTTCACCTAGCTTGTTGGGAACACAAAGTTTCTTTTCAGTTGCAAACTCCATTCCATACATATATATGGGGAGGTACTAGCTCCAACTCGGATTTACAGTGAAAACAGAAGGAACTTCAAAGCGGCACTAGGAAACAGACTGAGAATGCAGAGAAAAAGTGTCTCCTGCAACCCGTTCCCTTGGTGCTGGATGAACGAACGTCTCTCCACTTGCTCACTTCCGAGAGAAAAGTGTGTGTGAAAGCCGTCCTTCACATAGCTTGTTGGGAACACAAAGTTTCTTTTCATTTGCAAACACCATTAAATACATATATATGGGGAGGTTCTAGCTCCAACTCGGTTTTACAGTGAAAACTGCAGGAACTTCAAACCGGCACTAGGGAACAGACTGAGAAAGCAGAGAATAAGTGTCTCCTGCAACCCGTTCCCTTGGTGCTGGATGAACGAACATCTCTCCACTTGCTCAGTTCCGAGAGATAAGTGTGTGTGAAAGCCGTCCTTCACCTAGCTTGTTGGGAACACAAAGTTTCTTTTCAGTTGGAAACACCATTCCATACATATATATGGGGAGGTACTAGCTCCAAATCGTTTTGACAGTGAAAACGGCAGGAACTTCAAACCGGCACTAGAAAACAAACTGAGAAAGCAGAGAAAAAGTGTCTCCTGCAACCCGTTCCCTTGGTGCTAGATGAACAAACGTCTCTCCACTTGCTCAGTTCCGAGAGATAAGTGTGTGTGAAAGCCGTCCTTCACCTAGCTTGTTGGGAACTCAAAGTTTCTTTTCATTTGCAAACACCATTAAATACATATATATGGGGAGGTTCTAGCTCCAACTCGGTTTTACAGTGAAAACTGCAGGAACTTCAAACCGGCACTAGGAAACAGACTGAGAAAGCAGAGAATAAGTGTCTCCTGCAACCCGTTCCCTTGGTGCTGGATGAACGAACATCTCTCCACTTGCTCAGTTCCGAGAGATAAGTGTGTGTGAAAGCCGTCCTTCACCTAGCTTTTTGGGAACACAAAGTTTCTTTTCAGTTGCAAACTCCATTCCATACATATATATGGGGAGGTACTAGCTCCAACTCGGTTTTACAGTGAAAACTGCAGGAACTTCAAACCGGCACTAGGAAACAGACTGAGAAAGCAGAGAAAAAGTGTCTCCTGCAACCCGTTCCCTTGGTGCTAGATGAACGAACGTATCTCCACTTGCTCAGTTCCGAGAGATAAGTGTGTGTGAATGCCGGCCTTCAACTAGCTTGTTGGGAACACAAAGTTTCTTTTCTGTTGCAAACTCCATTCCATACATATATATGGGGAATTACTAACTCCAACTCGATTTTACAGTGAAAACTGAAGGAACTTCAAACCGGCACTAGGAAACAGACTGAGAATGCAGAGAAAATGTGTCTCCTGCAACCCGTTCCTTTGGTGCTAGATGAACGAACGTCTCTCCACTTGCTCAGTTCTGAGAGATAAGTGTGTTTGAAACCATCCTTCACCTAGCTTGTTGGGAACACAAAGTTTATTTTCAGTTGCAAACTACATTCCTTACATATATATGGGGACGATCTAGCTCCAACTCGGTTTTAAAGTGAAAACTGCAGGAACTTCAAACCGGCACTAGGAATCAGAATGAGAAAGCAGAGAAAAAGTGTCTCCTGCAACCCGTTCCCTTCGTGCTAGATGAACGAATGTCTCTCCACTAAGTTCAGAGAGATAAGTGTGTGTGAAAGCCGTCCTTCAATTATCTTGTTGGGAACACAAATTTTCTTTTCAGTTGCAAACTCCATTCCATACATATATATTGGGAGGTACTAACTCCAACACGGTTTTACAGTGAAAACTGCAGGAACATCTAACCGGCACTAGGAATCACAATGAGAAAGCAGAGAAAATGTGTCTCCTGCAACCCGTTCCCTTTTTGCTAGATGAACGTACGTCTCTCCACTTGCTCACTTCCGAGAGATAATTGTGTGTGAAAGCCGTCCTTCTCCTAGCTTGTTGGGAACACAAAGTTTCTTTTCAGTTGCAAACTCCATTCCATACCTATACATGGGGAGGTACTAGCTCCAACTCGGTTTTACGGTTAAAACTGCAGGAACTTCAAACCGGCACTAGGAAACTGACTGAGAAAGCAGAGAAAAAGTGTCTCCTGCAACCCGTTCCCTTGGTGCTAGATGAACGAACGTCTCTCCACTTGCTCAGTTCAGAGAGATAAGTGTGTGTGAAAGCCGTCCTTCACCTAGCTTGTTGGGAACACAAAGTTTCTTTTCAGTTGGAAACACCATTCCATACATATATATGGGGAGGTACTAGCTCCAACTCGGTTTGACAGTGAAAACTGCAGGAACTTCAAACCGGCACTAGAAAACAGACTGAGAAAGCAGAGAAAAAGTGTCTCCTGCAAACCGTTACCTTGGTGCTAGATGAACGAACGTCTCTCCACTTGCTCAGTTCCGAGAGATAATTGTGTGTGAAAGCCGTCCTTCACCTAGCTTGTTGGGAACACAAAGTTTCTTTTCATTTGCAAACACCATTAAATACATATATATGGGGAGGTTCTAGCTCCAACTCGGTTTTACAGTGAAAACTGCAGGAACTTCAAACCGGCACTAGGAAACAGACTGAGAAAGCAGAGAATAAGTGTCTCCTGCAACCCGTTCCCTTGGTACTGGATGAACGAACATCTCTCTACTTGCTCAGTTCCGATAGATAAGTGTGTGTGAAAGCCGTCCTTCACCTAGCTTTTTGGGAACACAAAGTTTCTTTTCAGTTGCAAACTCCATTCCATACATATATATGGGGAGGTACTAGCTCCAACTCGGTTTTACAGTGAAAACTGCAGGAACTTCCAACCGGCACTAGGAAACAGACTGAGAAAGCAGAGATAAAGTGTCTCATGCAACCCGTTCAATTGGTGCTAGATGAACGAACGTCTCTCCACTTGCTCAGTTCTGAGAGTTAAGTGTGTGTGAAAGCGGTCCTTTACCTAACTTGTTGGGAACACAAAGTTTCTTTTCAGTTGCAAACACCATTCCATACATATATATGGGGAGGTACTAGCTCCAACTCGGTTTTACAGTGAAAACTGCAGGAACTTCCAACCGGCACTAGGAAACAGACTGAGAAAGCAGAGATAAAGTGTCTCATGAAACCCGTTCAATTGGTGCTAGATGAACGAACGTCTCTCCACTTGCTCAGTTCTGAGAGATAAGTGTGTGTGAAAGCGGTCCTTTACCTAGCTTGTTGGGAACACAAAGTTTCTTTTCAGTTGCAAACTCCATTCCATACATATATATGGGGAGGTTCTAGCTCCAACTCGGTTTTACAGTGAAAACTGCAGGAACTTCAAACCGGCACTAGGAAACATATTGAGAAAGCAGAGAAAAAGTGTCTCCTGCAACCCGTTCCCTTGGTGCTAGATGAACGTACGTCTCTCCACTTGCTCACTTCCGAGAGATAATTGTGTGTGAAAGCCGTCCTTCACCTAGCTTGTTGGGAACACAAAGTTTCTTTTCAGTTGCAAACTCCATTCCATACATATATATGGGGAGGTACTAGCTCCAACTCGGTTTTACAGTGAAAACTGCAGGAACTTCAAACCGGCACTAGGAAACAGACTGAGAAAGCAGAGAAAAAGTGTCTCCTGCAACCCGTTCCCCTGGTGCTACATGAACGAACGTCTCTCCACTTGCTCAGTTCTGAGAGATTAGTGTGTGTGAAAGCGGTCCTTCACCTAGCTTGTTGGGAACACAAAGTTTTTTTCAGTTGCAAACTCCATTCCATAGATATATATGGGGAGGTAGAAGCTCCAACTCGGTTTTACAGTGAAAACTGCAGGAACTTCAAACCGGCACTTGGAAACAGACTGAGAAAGCAGAGAAAATGTGTCTCATGCAACCCGTTCCCCTGGTGCTAGATGAACGAACGTCTCTCCACTTGCTCAGTTCTGAGAGATAATTGTGTGTGAAAGCGGTCCTTCACCAAGCTTGTTGGGAACACTAAGTTTCTTTTCAGTTTCAAACTCCATTCCATACATATATATGGGGAGGTACTAGCTCCAACTCGATTTGACAGTGAAAACTGCAGGAACTTCTAACCGGCACTAGGAAACAGACTGAGAAAGCAGAGAAAAAGTGTCTCCTGCAACCCGTTCCTTGGTGCTAGATGAACGAACGTCTCTCCACTTGCTCAGTTCTGAGAGATAATTGTGTGTGAAAGCCGTTCTTCACCTATCTTGTTGGGAACACAAAGTTTCTTTTCAGTTGCAAACTCCATTCCACACATATATATGGGGAGGTACTAGCTCCAACTCGGTTTTACAGTGAAAACTGCAGGAACTTCAAACCGGCACTAGGAAACAGACTGAGAAAGCAGAGAAAAAGTGTCTCCTGCAACCCGTTCCCTTGATGCTAGATGAACGTACGTCTCTCCACTTGCTCACTTCCGAGGGATAAGTGTGTGTGAAAGCCGTACTTCACCTAGCTTGTAGGGAACACAAAGTTTCTTTTTAGTTGCAAACTCCATTCCATACATATATATGGGGAGGGACTAGCTCCAACTCGGTTTTACAGTGAAAACTGCAGGAACTTCAAACCGGCACTAGGAAACAGACTAAGAAAGCAGAGAAAAAGTGTCACCTGCAACACGTTCACTTGGTGCTAGATGAACGTACGTCTCTCCACTTGCTCACTTCCGATAGATAAGTGTGTGTGAAAGCCGACTTTCTCCTAGCTTGTTGGGAACACAAAGTTTCTTTTCAGTTGCAAACTCCATTCCATATATATATATGGGGAGGTACTAGCTCCAACTCGGTTTTACAGTGAAAACTGCAGGAACTTCAAACCGGCACTTGGAAACAGACTGAGAATGCAGAGAAATTGTGTCTCCTGCAACCCGTTCCCCTGGTGCTAGATTAACGAACGTCTCTCCACTTGCTCAGTTCTGAGAGATAATTGTGTGTGAAAGCGATCCTTCACCTAGCTTGTTGGGAACACAAACTTTCTTTTCAGTTTCAAACTCCATTCCATACATATGTATGGGGAGGTAGTAGCTCCAACTCGGTTTTACAGTGAAAACTGCAGGAACTTCTAACCGGCACTAGGAAACAGACTGAGAAAGCAGAGAAAAAGTGTCTCCTGCAACCCGTTCCCTTGGTGCTAGATGAACGAACGTCTCTCCACTTGCTCAGTTCTGAGAGATAATTGTGTGTGAAAGCCATCCTTCACCTATCTTGTTGGGAACACAAAATTTCTTTTCAGTTGCAAACTCCATTCCACACATATATATGGGGAGGTACCAGCTCCAACTCGGTTTTACAGTGAAAACTGCAGGAACTTCAAACCGGCACTAGGAAACAGACTGAGAAAGCAGAGAAAAAGTGTCTCCTGCAGCCCGTTCCCTTGGTGCTAGATGAACGTACGTCTCTCCACTTGCTCACTTCCGAGAGATAAGTGTGTGTGAAAGCCGTCCTTCACCTAGCTTGTTGGGAACACAAAGTTTCTTTTCAGTTGCAAACTCCATTCCATACATATATATGGGGAGGTTCTAGCTCCAACTCGGTTTGACAGTGAAAACTGCAGGAACTTCAAACCGGCACTAGGAAACAGACTGAGAAAGCAGAGAAAAAGTGTCTCCTGCAACCCTTTCCCCTGGTGCTAGATGAACGAACGTCTCTCCACTTGCTCAGTTCTGAGAGATTAGTGTGTGTGAAAGCGGCCTTTCACCTAGCTTGTTGGGAACACAAAGTTTCTTTTCAGTTGCAAACTCCATTCCATACATATATATGGGGAGGAACTAGCTCCAACTCGGTTTTACAGTGAAAACTGCAGGAACTTCAAACCGGCACTAGGAAACAGACAAAGAAAGCAGAGAAAAAGTGTCTCCTGCAACCCGTTCCCTTGGTGCTAGATGAACGTACGTCTCTCCACTTGCTCACTTCCGATAGATAAGTGTGTGTGAAAACCGACTTTCTCCTAGCTTGTTGGGAACACAAAGTTTCTTTTCAGTAGCAAACTCCATTCCATATATATATATGGGGAGGTACTAGCTCCAACTCGGTTTTACAGTGAAAACTGCAGGAACTTCAAACCGGCACTTGGAAACAGACTGAGAAAGCAGAGAAATTGTGTCTCCTGCAACCCGTTCCCCTGGTGCTAGATGAACGAATGTCTCTCCACTTGCTCAGTTCTGAGATATAAGTGTGTGTGAAAGCCGTACTTCACCTAGCTTGTTGGGAACACAAAGTTTCTTTTCAGTTGCAAACTCCATTCCATACATATATATCTGGAGGTACTAGCTCCAACTCTGTTTTACAGTGAAAACTGCAGGAACTTCAAACCGGCACTAGGAAACAGACTGAGAAAGCAAAGAAAAAGTGTCTCCTGGAACTCGTTCACTTGGTGATAGATGAACGAACGTCTCTCCACTTGCTCAGTTCTGAGAGATAAGTGTGTGTGAAAGCCGTCCTTCACCTAGCTTGTTGGGAACACAAAGTTTCTTTTCAGTTGCAAACACCATTTCATACATATATATGTGGAGGTACTAGCTCCAACTCGGTATTACAGTGAAAACTGCAGGAACTTCAAACCGGCACTAGGAAACAGACTGAGAAAGCAGAGAAAAAGTGTCTCCTGCAACCCGTTCCCTTGGTGCTAGATGAACGTAAGTCTCTCCACTTGCTCACTTCCGAGAGACAAGTGTGTGTGAAAGCCGTACTTCACCTAGCTTGTTGGGAACACAAAGTTTCTTTTCAGTAGCAAACTCCATTCCATATATATATATGGGGAGGTACTAGCTCCAACTCGGTTTTACAGTGAAAACTGCAGGAACTTCAAACCGGCACTTGGAAACAGACTGAGAAAGCAGAGAAATTGTGTCTCCTGCAACCCGTTCCCCTGGTGCTAGATGAACGAATGTCTCTCCACTTGCTCAGTTCTGAGATATAAGTGTGTGTGAAAGCCGTACTTCACCTAGCTTGTTGGGAACACAAAGTTTCTTTTCAGTTGCAAACTCCATTCCATACATATATATCTGGAGGTACTAGCTCCAACTCTGTTTTACAGTGAAAACTGCAGGAACTTCAAACCGGCACTAGGAAACAGACTGAGAAAGCAAAGAAAAAGTGTCTCCTGGAACTCGTTCACTTGGTGATAGATGAACGAACGTCTCTCCACTTGCTCAGTTCTGAGAGATAAATGTGTGTGAAAGCCGTCCTTCACCTAGCTTGTTGGGAACACAAAGTTTCTTTTCAGTTGCAAACACCATTTCATACATATATATGTGGAGGTACTAGCTCCAACTCGGTATTACAGTGAAAACTGCAGGAACTTCAAACCGGCACTAGGAAACAGACTGAGAAAGCAGAGAAAAAGTGTCTCCTGCAACCCGTTCCCTTGGTGCTAGATGAACGTAAGTCTCTCCACTTGCTCACTTCCGAGAGACAAGTGTGTGTGAAAGCCGTACTTCACCTAGCTTGTTGGGAACACAAAGTTTCTTTTCAGTAGCAAACTCCATTCCATACATATATATCGGGTGGTACTAGCTCCAACTCTGTTTTACAGTGAAAACTGCAGGAACTTCAAACCGGCACTAGGAAACACACTGAGAAAGCAAAGAAAAAGTGTCTCCTGCAACTCGTTCACTTGGTGCTAGATGAACGTACGTCTCTCCACTTGCTCAGTTCTGAGAGATAATTGTGTGTGAAAGCCGTCTTTCTCCTAGCTTGTTGGGAACACAAAGTTTCTTTTCAGTTGCAAACTCCATTCCAAATATATATATGGGGAGATACTAGCTCCAACTCGGTTTTACAGTGAAAACTGCAGGAACTTCAAACCGGCACTTGGAAACAGACTGGAAAGTAGAGAAAATGTGTCCCCTGCAACCCGTTCCCCTGGTGCTAGATGAACGAACGACTCTCCACTTGCTCAGTTCTGAGAGATAAGTGTATGTGAAAGCCGTCCTTCAAATAGCTTGTTGGGAACACAAAGTTTCTTTTCAGTTGCAAACTCCATTCCATACATATATATGGGGAGGTACTAGCTCCAACTCGGTTTTACAGTGTAAACTGCAGGAACTTCAAACCGGCACTAGGAAACAGACTGAGAAAGCAGAGAAAAAGTGTCTCCTGCAATCCGTTCACTTGGTGCTAGATGAACGAACGTCTCTCCACTTGCTCAGTTCTGAGAGATAAGTGTGTGTGAAAGCCGTCCTTCACCAAGCTTGTTGGGAACACAAAGTTTCTTTTCAGATGCAAACACCATTCCATACATATATATGGGGAGGTACTAGCTCCAAATCGGTTTTACAGTGAAAACTGCAGGAACTTCAAACCGGCACTAGGAAACAGAGTGAGAAAGCAGAGATAAAGTGTCCCCTGCAACCCGTTCCCTTGGTGCTAGATGAACGTACGTCTCTCCACTTGCTCAGTTCTGAGAGATAAGTGTGTGTGAAAGCGGTCCTTCACCTAGCTTGTTGGGAACACAAAGTTTCTTTTCAGTTGCAAACTCCATTCCATTCATATATATGGGGAGGAACTAGCTCCAAATCGGTTTGACAGTGAAAACTGCAGGAACTTCAAACCGGCACTAGGAAACAGACTGAGAAAGCAGAGAAAAAGTGTCTCCTGCAACCCGTTCCCTTGGTGCTAGATGAACGAACTTCTCTCCATTTGCTCAGTTCTGAGAGGTAAGTGTATGTGAAAGCCGCCCTTCAAATAGCTTGTTGGGAACACAAAGTTTCTTTTCAGTTGCAAACTCCATTCCATACATATATATGGGGAGGTACTAGCTCCAACTCGGTTTTACAGTGAAAACTGCAGGAACTTCAAACCGGCACTAGGAAAAAGACTGAGAAAGCAGAGAAAAAGTGTCTCCTGTAACCCGTTCATTTGGTGCTAGATGAACGAACGTCTCTCCATTTGCTCAGTTCTGAGAGATTTGTGTGTGTGAAAGCCGTCCTTCACCAAGCTTGTTGGGAACACAAAGGTTCTTTTCAGTTGCAAACTCCATTCCACACAGATATATGGGGAGGAACTAGCTCCAACTCGGTTTTACAGTGAAAACTGCAGGAACTTCAAACCGGCACTAGGAAACAGACTGAGAAAGCAGAGATAAAGTGTCTCCTGCAACCCGTTCCCTTGGTGCTAGATGAACGAACGTCTCTCCACTTGCTCCGTTCTGAGAGATAAGTGTGTGTGAAAGCCTTCCTTCAACTAGCTTGTTGGGAACACAAAGTTTCTTTTCAGTTGCAAACTCCATTCCACACAGATATATGGGGAGGAACTAGCTCCAAATCGGTTTTACAGTGAAAACTGCAGGAACTTCCAACCGGCACTAGGAAACAGACTGAGAAAGCAGAGATAAAGTGTCTCATGCAACCCGTTCAATTGGTGCTAGATGAACGAACGTCTCTCCACTTGCTCAGTTCTGAGAGTTAAGTGTGTGTGAAAGCGGTCCTTTACCTAGCTTGTTGGGAACACAAAGTTTCTTTTCAGTTGCAAACACCATTCCATACATATATATGGGGAGGTACTAGCTCCAACTCGGTTTTACAGTGAAAACTGCAGGAACTTCCAACCGGCACTAGGAAACAGACTGAGAAAGCAGAGATAAAGTGTCTCATGCATCCCGTTCAATTGGTGCTAGATGAACGAACGTCTCTCCACTTGCTCAGTTCTGAGAGATAAGTGTGTGTGAAAGCGGTCCTTTACCTAGCTTGTTGGGAACACAAAGTTTCTTTTCAGTTGCAAACTCCATTCCATACATATATATGGGGAGGTTCTAGCTCCAACTCGGTTTGACAGTGAAAACTGCAGGAACTTCAAACCGGCACTAGGAAACAGATTGAGAAAGCAGAGAAAAAGTGTCTCCTGCAACCCTTTCCCTTGGTGCTAGATGAACGTACGTCTCTCCACTTGCTCACTTCCGAGAGATAATTGTGTGTGAAAGCCGTCCTTCACCTAGCTTGTTGGGAACACAAAGTTTCTTTTCAGTTGCAAACTCCATTCCATATATATATATGGGGAGGTACTAGCTCCAACTCGGTTTTACAGTGAAAACTGCAGGAACTTCAAGCCGGCACTTGGAAACAGACTGAGAAAGCAGAGAAATTGTGTCTCCTGCAACCCGTTCCCCTGGTGCTAGATGAACGAATGTCTCTCCACTTGCTCAGTTCTGAGATATAAGTGTGTGTGAAAGCCGTACTTCACCTAGCTTGTTGGGAACACAAAGTTTCTTTTCAGTTGCAAACTCCATTCCATACATATATATCTGGAGGTACTAGCTCCAACTCTGTTTTACAGTGAAAACTGCAGGAACTTCAAACCGGCACTAGGAAACAGACTGAGAAAGCAAAGAAAAAGTGTCTCCTGGAACTCGTTCACTTGGTGATAGATGAACGAACGTCTCTCCACTTGCTCAGTTCTGAGAGATAAGTGTGTGTGAAAGCCGTCCTTCACCTAGCTTGTTGGGAACACAAAGTTTCTTTTCAGTTGCAAACACCATTTCATACATATATATGTGGAGGTACTAGCTCCAACTCGGTATTACAGTGAAAACTGCAGGAACTTCAAACCGGCACTAGGAAACAGACTGAGAAAGCAGAGAAAAAGTGTCTCCTGCAACCCGTTCCCTTGGTGCTAGATGAACGTAAGTCTCTCCACTTGCTCACTTCCGAGAGACAAGTGTGTGTGAAAGCCGTACTTCACCTAGCTTGTTGGGAACACAAAGTTTCTTTTCAGTAGCAAACTCCATTCCATACATATATATCGGGTGGTACTAGCTCCAACTCTGTTTTACAGTGAAAACTGCAGGAACTTCAAACCGGCACTAGGAAACACACTGAGAAAGCAAAGAAAAAGTGTCTCCTGCAACTCGTTCACTTGGTGCTAGATGAACGTACGTCTCTCCACTTGCTCAGTTCTGAGAGATAATTGTGTGTGAAAGCCGTCTTTCTCCTAGCTTGTTGGGAACACAAAGTTTCTTTTCAGTTGCAAACTCCATTCCAAATATATATATGGGGAGATACTAGCTCCAACTCGGTTTTACAGTGAAAACTGCAGGAACTTCAAACCGGCACTTGGAAACAGACTGGAAAGTAGAGAAAATGTGTCCCCTGCAACCCGTTCCCCTGGTGCTAGATGAACGAACGACTCTCCACTTGCTCAGTTCTGAGAGATAAGTGTATGTGAAAGCCGTCCTTCAAATAGCTTGTTGGGAACACAAAGTTTCTTTTCAGTTGCAAACTCCATTCCATACATATATATGGGGAGGTACTAGCTCCAACTCGGTTTTACAGTGAAAACTGCAGGAACTTCAAACCGGCACTAGGAAACAGACTGAGAAAGCAGAGAAAAAGTGTCTCCTGCAATCCGTTCACTTGGTGCTAGATGAACGAACGTCTCTCCACTTGCTCAGTTCTGAGAGATAAGTGTGTGTGAAAGCCGTCCTTCACCAAGCTTGTTGGGAACACAAAGTTTCTTTTCAGATGCAAACACCATTCCATACATATATATGGGGAGGTACTAGCTCCAAATCGGTTTTACAGTGAAAACTGCAGGAACTTCAAACCGGCACTAGGAAACAGAGTGAGAAAGCAGAGATAAAGTGTCCCCTGCAACCCGTTCCCTTGGTGCTAGATGAACGTACGTCTCTCCACTTGCTCAGTTCTGAGAGATAAGTGTGTGTGAAAGCGGTCCTTCACCTAGCTTGTTGGGAACACAAAGTTTCTTTTCAGTTGCAAACTCCATTCCATTCATATATATGGGGAGGAACTAGCTCCAAATCGGTTTGACAGTGAAAACTGCAGGAACTTCAAACCGGCACTAGGAAACAGACTGAGAAAGCAGAGAAAAAGTGTCTCCTGCAACCCGTTCCCTTGGTGCTAGATGAACGAACTTCTCTCCATTTGCTCAGTTCTGAGAGGTAAGTGTATGTGAAAGCCGCCCTTCAAATAGCTTGTTGGGAACACAAAGTTTCTTTTCAGTTGCAAACTCCATTCCATACATATATATGGGGAGGTACTAGCTCCAACTCGGTTTTACAGTGAAAACTGCAGGAACTTCAAACCGGCACTAGGAAAAAGACTGAGAAAGCAGAGAAAAAGTGTCTCCTGTAACCCGTTCATTTGGTGCTAGATGAACGAACGTCTCTCCAATTGCTCAGTTCTGAGAGATAAGTGTGTGTGAAAGCGGTCCTTCACCTAGCTTGTTGGGAACACAAAGTTTCTTTTCAGTTGCAAACTCCATTCCATTCATATATATGGGGAGGAACTAGCTCCAAATCGGTTTGACAGTGAAAACTGCAGGAACTTCAAACCGGCATTAGGAAACAGACTGAGAAAGCAGAGAAAAAGTGTCTCCTGCAAACCGTTCCCTTGGTGCTAGATGAACGAACTTCTCTCCATTTGCTCAGTTCTGAGAGGTAAGTGTATGTGAAAGCCGCCCTTCAAATAGCTTGTTGGGAACACAAAGTTTCTTTTCAGTTGCAAACTCCATTCCATACATATATATGGGGAGGTACTAGCTCCAACTCGGTTTTACAGTGAAAACTGCAGGAACTTCAAACCGGCACTAGGAAAAAGACTGAGAAAGCAGAGAAAAAGTGTCTCCTGTAACCCGTTCATTTGGTGCTAGATGAACGAACGTCTCTCCATTTGCTCAGTTCTGAGAGATTTGTGTGTGTGAAAGCCGTCCTTCACCAAGCTTGTTGGGAACACAAAGGTTCTTTTCAGTTGCAAACTCCATTCCACACAGATATATGGGGAGGAACTAGCTCCAACTCGGTTTTACAGTGAAAACTGCAGGAACTTCAAACCGGCACTAGGAAACAGACTGAGAAAGCAGAGATAAAGTGTCTCCTGCAACCCGTTCCCTTGGTGCTAGATGAACGAACGTCTCTCCACTTGCTCCGTTCTGAGAGATAAGTGTGTGTGAAAGCCTTCCTTCAACTAGCTTGTTGGGAACACAAAGTTTCTTTTCAGTTGCAAACTCCATTCCACACAGATATATGGGGAGGAACTAGCTCCAAATCGGTTTTACAGTGAAAACTGCAGGAACTTCCAACCGGCACTAGGAAACAGACTGAGAAAGCAGAGATAAAGTGTCTCATGCAACCCGTTCAATTGGTGCTAGATGAACGAACGTCTCTCCACTTGCTCAGTTCTGAGAGTTAAGTGTGTGTGAAAGCGGTCCTTTACCTAGCTTGTTGGGAACACAAAGTTTCTTTTCAGTTGCAAACACCATTCCATACATATATATGGGGAGGTACTAGCTCCAACTCGGTTTTACAGTGAAAACTGCAGGAACTTCCAACCGGCACTAGGAAACAGACTGAGAAAGCAGAGATAAAGTGTCTCATGCATCCCGTTCAATTGGTGCTAGATGAACGAACGTCTCTCCACTTGCTCAGTTCTGAGAGATAAGTGTGTGTGAAAGCGGTCCTTTACCTAGCTTGTTGGGAACACAAAGTTTCTTTTCAGTTGCAAACTCCATTCCATACATATATATGGGGAGGTTCTAGCTCCAACTCGGTTTGACAGTGAAAACTGCAGGAACTTCAAACCGGCACTAGGAAACAGATTGAGAAAGCAGAGAAAAAGTGTCTCCTGCAACCCTTTCCCTTGGTGCTAGATGAACGTACGTCTCTCCACTTGCTCACTTCCGAGAGATAATTGTGTGTGAAAGCCGTCCTTCACCTAGCTTGTTGGGAACACAAAGTTTCTTTTCAGTTGCAAACTCCATTCCATACATATATATGGGGAGGTACTAGCTCCAACTCGGTTTTACAGTGAAAACTGCAGGAACTTCAAACCGGCACTAGGAAACAGACTGAGAAAGCAGAGAAAAAGTGTCTCCTGCAACCCGTTCCCCTGGTGCTACATGAACGAACGTCTCTCCACTTGCTCAGTTCTGAGAGATTAGTGTGTGTGAAAGCGGTCCTTCACCTAGCTTGTTGGGAACACAAAGTTTCTTTTCAGTTGCAAACTCCATTCCATAGATATATATCGGGAGGTAGAAGCTCCAACTCGGTTTTACAGTGAAAACTGCAGGAACTTCAAACCGGCACTTGGAAACAGACTGAGAAAGCAGAGAAAAAGTGTCTCCTGCAACCCGTTCCCCTGGTGCTACATGAACGAACGTCTCTCCACTTGCTCAGTTCTGAGAGATTAGTGTGTGTGAAAGCGGTCCTTCACCTAGCTTGTTGGGAACACAAAGTTTCTTTTCAGTTGCAAACTCCATTCCATAGATATATATCGGGAGGTAGAAGCTCCACCTCGGTTTTACAGTGAAAATTGCAGGAACTTCTAACCGGCACTAGGAAACAGACTGAGAAAGCAGAGAAAAAGTGTCTCCTGCAACCCGTTCCCTTGGTGCTAGATGAACGAACGTCTCTCCACTTGCTCAGTTCTGAGAGATAATTGTGTGTGAAAGCCATCCTTCACCTATCTTGTTGGGAACACAAAATTTCTTTTCAGTTGCAAACTCCATTCCACACATATATATGGGGAGGTACCAGCTCCAACTCGGTTTTACAGTGAAAACTGCAGGAACTTCAAACCGGCACTAGGAAACAGACTGAGAAAGCAGAGAAAAAGTGTCTCCTGCAACCCTTTCCCCTGGTGCTAGATGAACGAACGTCTCTCCACTTGCTCAGTTCTGAGAGATTAGTGTGTGTGAAAGCGGCCCTTCACCTAGCTTGTTGGGAACACAAAGTTTCTTTTCAGTTGCAAACTCCATTCCATACATATATATGGGGAGGAACTAGCTCCAACTCGGTTTTACAGTGAAAACTGCAGGAACTTCAAACCGGCACTAGGAAACAGACTAAGAAAGCAGAGAAAAAGTGTCTCCTGCAACCCGTTCCCTTGGTGCTAGATGAACGTACGTCTCTCCACTTGCTCACTTCCGATAGATAAGTGTGTGTGAAAACCGACTTTCTCCTAGCTTGTTGGGAACACAAAGTTTCTTTTCAGTAGCAAACTCCATTCCATATATATATATGGGGAGGTACTAGCTCCAACTCGGTTTTACAGTGAAAACTGCAGGTACTTCAAACCGGCACTTGGAAACAGACTGAGAAAGCAGAGAAATTGTGTCTCCTGCAACCCGTTCCCCTGGTGCTAGATGAACGAATGTCTCTCCACTTGCTCAGTTCTGAGATATAAGTGTGTATGAAAGCCGTACTTCACCTAGCTTGTTGGGAACATAAAGTTTCTTTTCAGTTGCAAACTCCATTCCATACATATATATCTGGAGGTACTAGCTCCAACTCTGTTTTACAGTGAAAACTGCAGGAACTTCAAACCGGCACTAGGAAACAGACTGAGAAAGCAAAGAAAAAGTGTCTCCTGGAACTCGTTCACTTGGTGATAGATGAACGAACGTCTCTCCACTTGCTCAGTTCTGAGAGATAAGTGTGTGTGAAAGCCGTCCTTCACCTAGCTTGTTGGGAACACAAAGTTTCTTTTCAGTTGCAAACACCATTTCATACATATATATGTGGAGGTACTAGCTCCAACTCGGTATTACAGTGAAAACTGCAGGAACTTCAAACCGGCACTAGGAAACAGACTGAGAAAGCAGAGAAAAAGTGTCTCCTGCAACCCGTTCCCTTGGTGCTAGATGAAGGTACGTCTCTCCACTTGCTCACTTCCGAGAGACAAGTGTGTGTGAAAGCCGTACTTCACCTAGCTTGTTGGGAACACAAAGTTTCTTTTCAGTAGCAAACTCCATTCCATACATATATATCGGGTGGTACTAGCTCCAACTCTGTTTTACAGTGAAAACTGCAGGAACTTCAAACCGGCACTAGGAAACACACTGAGAAAGCAAAGAAAAAGTGTCTCCTGCAACTCGTTCACTTGGTGCTAGATGAACGTACGTCTCTCCACTTGCTCAGTTCTGAGAGATAATTGTGTGTGAAAGCCGTCTTTCTCCTAGCTTGTTGGGAACACAAAGTTTCTTTTCAGTTGCAAACTCCATTCCAAATATATATATGGGGAGATACTGGCTCCAACTCGGTTTTACAGTGAAAACTGCAGGAACTTCAAACCGGCACTTGGAAACAGACTGAGAAAGTAGAGAAAATGTGTCCCCTGCAACCCGTTCCCCTGGTGCTAGATGAACGAACGACTCTCCACTTGCTCAGTTCTGAGAGATAAGTGTATGTGAAAGCCGTCCTTCAAATAGCTTGTTGGGAACACAAAGTTTCTTTTCAGTTGCAAACTCCATTCCATACATATATATGGGGAGGTAGTAGCTCCAACTCGGTTTGACAGTGAAAACTGCAGGAACTTCAAACCGGCACTAGGAAACAGACTGAGAAAGCGGAGAAAAAGTGTCTCCTGCAATCCGTTCACTTGGTGCTAGATGAACGAACGTCTCTCCACTTGCTCAGTTCTGAGAGATAAGTGTGTGTGAAAGCCGTCCTTCACCAAGCTTGTTGGGAACACAAAGTTTCTTTTCAGATGCAAACACCATTCCATACATATATATGGGGAGGTACTAGCTCCAAATCGGTTTTACAGTGAAAACTGCAGGAACTTCAACCCGGCACTAGGAAACAGAGTGAGAAAGCAGAGATAAAGTGTCCCCTGCAACCCGTTCCCTTGGTGCTAGATGAACGTACGTCTCTCCACTTGCTCAGTTCTGAGAGATAAGTGTGTGTGAAAGCGGTCCTTCACCTAGCTTGTTGGGAACACAAAGTTTCTTTTCAGTTGCAAACTCCATTCCATACATATATATGGGGAGGAACTAGCTCCAAATCGGTTTGACAGTGAAAACTGCAGGAACTTCAAACCGGCACTAGGAAACAGACTGAGAAAGCAGAGAAAAAGTGTCTCCTGCAACCCGTTCCCTTGGTGCTAGATGAACGAACTTCTCTCCATTTGCTCAGTTCTGAGAGGTAAGTGTATGTGAAAGCCGCCCTTCAAATAGCTTGTTGGGAACACAAAGTTTCTTTTCAGTTGCAAACTCCATTCCATACATATATATGGGGAGGTACTAGCTCCAACTCGGTTTTACAGTGAAAACTGCAGGAACTTCAAACCGGCACTAGGAAAAAGACTGAGAAAGCAGAGAAAAAGTGTCTCCTGTAACCCGTTCATTTGGTGCTAGATGAACGAACGTCTCTCCACTTGCTCAGTTCTGAGAGATTTGTGTGTGTGAAAGCCGTCCTTCACCAAGCTTGTTGGGAACACAATGTTTCTTTTCAGTTGCAAACACCATTCCATACATATATATGGGGTGGTACTAGCTCCAACTCGGTTTTACAGTGAAAACTGCAGGAACTTCAAACCGGCACTAGGTAAAAGACTGAGAAAGCAGAGATAAAGTGTCTCCTGCAACCCGTTCCCTTGGTGCTAGATGAACGAACGTCTCTCCACTTGCTCCGTTCTGAGAGATAAGTGTGTGTGAAAGCCTTCCTTCAACTAGCTTGTTGGGAACACAAAGTTTCTTTTCAGTTGCAAACTCCATTCCACACAGATATATGGGGAGGAACTAGCTCCAACTCGGTTTTACAGTGAAAACTGCAGGAACTTCAAACCGGCACTAGGAAACAGACTGAGAAAGCAGAGATAAAGTGTCTCCTGCAACCCGTTCCCTTGGTGCTAGATGAACGTACGTCTCTCCACTTGCTCACTTCCGAGAGATAATTGTGTGTGAAAGCCGTCCTTCACCTAGCTTGTTGGGAACACAAAGTTTCTTTTCAGTTGCAAACTCCATTCCATACATATATATGGGGAGGTACTAGCTCCAACTCGGTTTTACAGTGAAAACTGCAGGAACGTCAAACCGGCACTAGGAAACAGACTGAGAAAGCAGAGAAAAAGTGTCTCCTGAAACCCGTTCCCCTGGTGCTACATGAACGAACGTCTCTCCACTTGCTCAGTTCTGAGAGATTAGTGTGTGTGAAAGCGGTCCTTCACCTAGCTTGTTGGGAACACAAAGTTTCTTTTCAGTTGCAAACTCCATTCCATACATATATATGGGGAGGTACTAGCTCCAACTCGATTTGACAGTGAAAACTGCAGGAACTTCTAACCGGCACTAGGAAACAGACTGGGAAAGCAGAGAAATAGTGTCTCCTGCAACCCGTTCCCTTGGTGCTAGATGAACGAACGTCTCTCCACTTGCTCAGTTCTGAGAGATAATTGTGTGTGAAAGCCGTCCTTCACCTATCTTGTTGGGAACAGAAAGTTTCTTTTCAGTTGCAAACTCCATTCCACACATATATATGGGGAGGTACTAGCTCCAACTCGGTTTTACAGTGAAAACTGCAGGAACTTCAAACCGGCACTAGGAAACAGACTGAGAAAGCAGAGAAAAAGTGTCTCCTGCAACCCGCTCCCTTGGTGCTAGATGAACGTACGTCTCTCCACTTGCTCACTTCCGAGAGATAAGTGTGTGTGAAAGCCGTACTTCACCTAGCTTGTTGGGAACACAAAGTTTCTTTTCAGTTGCAAAATCCATTCCATACATATATATGGGGAGGTACTAGCTCCAACTCGGTTTTACAGTGAAAACTGCAGGAACTTCAAACCGGCACTAGGAAACAGACTGAGATAGCAGAGAAAAAGTGTCTCCTGCAACCCGTTCCCCTGGTGCTAGATGAACGAACGTCTCTCCACTTGCTCAGTTGTGAGAGATTAGTGTGTGTGAAAGCGGTCCTTCACCTTGCTTGTAGGGAACACAAAGTTTCTTTTTAGTTGCAAACTCCATTCCATACATATATATGGGGAGGAACTAGCTCCAACTCGGTTTTACAGTGAAAACTGCAGGAACTTCAAACCGGCACTAGGAAACAGACTAAGAAAGCAGAGAAAAAGTGTCACCTGCAACACGTTCACTTGGTGCTAGATGAACGTACGTCTCTCCACTTGCTCACTTACGATAGATAAGTGTGTGTGAAAGCCGACTTTCTCCTAGCTTGTTGGGAACACAAAGTTTCTTTTCAGTTGCAAACTCCATTCCATATATATATATGGGGAGGTACTAGCTCCAACTCGGTTTTACAGTGAAAACTGCAGGAACTTCAAACCGGCACTTGGAAACAGACTGAGAAAGCAGAGAAATTGTTTCTCCTGCAACCCGTTCCCCTGGTGCTAGATGAACGAACGTCTCTCCACTTGCTCAGTTCTGAGAGATAATTGTGTGTGAAAGCGGTCCTTCACCTAGCTTGTTGGGAACACAAACTTTCTTTTCAGTTTCAAACTCCATTCCATACATATATATGGGGAGGTAGTAGCTCCAACTCGGTTTTACAGTGAAAACTGCAGGAACTTCTAACCGGCACTAGGAATCAGACTGAGAAAGCAGAGAAAAAGTGTCTCCTGCATCACGTTCCCTTGGTGCTAGATGAACGTACGTCTCTCCACTTGCTCACTTCCGAGAGATAAGTGTGTGTGAAAGCCGTCCTTCTCCTAGCTTGTTGGGAACACAAAGTTTCTTTTCAGTAGCAAACTCCATTCCATACATATACATGGGGAGGTACTAGCTCCAACTCGGTTTTACGGTTAAAACTGCAGGAACTTCAAACCGGCACTAGGAAACTGACTGAGAAAGCAGAGAAAAAGTGTCTCCTGCAACCCGTTCCCTTGGTGCTAGATGAACGAACGTCTCTCCACTTGCTCAGTTCTGAGAGATAAGTGTGTGTGAAAGCCGTCCTTCACCTAGCTTGTTGGGAACACAAAGTTTCTTTTCAGTTGGAAACACCATTCCATACATATATATGGGGAGGTACTAGCTCCAAATCGTTTTGACAGTGAAAACTGCAGGAACTTCAAACCGGCACTAGAAAACAGACTGAGAAAGCAGAGAAAAAGTGTCTCCTGCAACCCGTTACCTTGGTGCTAGATGAACGAACGTCTCTCCACTTGCTCAGTTCCGAGAGATAATTGTGTGTGAAAGCCGTACTTCACCTAGCTTGTTGGGAACACAAAGTTTCTTTTCATTTGCAAACACCATTAAATACATATATATGGGGAGGTTCTGGCTCCAACTCGGTTTTACAGTGAAAACTGCAGGAACTTCAAACCGGCACTAGGAAACAGACTGAGAAAGCAGAGAATAAGTGTCTCCTGAAACCCGTTCCCTTGGTACTGGATGAACGAACGTCTCTCCACTTGCTCAGTTCTGAGAGATAAGTGTGTGTGAAAGCGGTCCTTTACCTAGCTTGTTGGGAACACAAAGTTTCTTTTCAGTTGCAAACACCATTCCATACATATATATGGGGAGGTACTAGCTCCAACTCGGTTTGACAGTGAAAACTGCAGCAACATCGAACCGGCACTAGGAAACAGACAGAGAAAGCAGAGATAAAGTGTCCCATGCAACCCGTTCAATTGGTGCTAGATGAACGTACGTCTCTCCACTTGCTCACTTCCGAGAGATAATTGTGTGTGAAAGCCGTCCTTCACCTAGCTTGTTGGGAACACAAAGTTTCTTTTCAGTTGCAAACTCCATTCCATACATATATATGGGGAGGTACTAGCTCCAACTCGGTTTTACAGTGAAAACTGCAGGAACTTCAAACCGGCACTAGGAAACAGACTGATAAAGCAGAGAAAAAGTGTCTCCTGAAACCCGTTCCCCTGGTGCTACATGAACGAACGTCTCTTCACTTGCTCAGTTCTGAGAGATTAGTGTGTGTGAAAGCGGTCCTTCACCTAGCTTGTTGGGAACACAAAGTTTCTTTTCAGTTGCAAACTCCATTCCATACATATATATGGGGAGGTAGAAGCTCCAACTCGGTTTTACAGTGAAAACTGCAGGAACTTCAAACCGGCACTTGGAAACAGACTGAGAAAGCAGAGAAAATGTGTCTACTGCAACCCGTTCCCCTGGTGCTAGATGAACGAACGTCTCTCCACTTGCTCAGTTCTGAGAGATAATTGTGTGTGAAAGCGATCCTTCACCTAGCTTGTTGGGAACACAAAGTTTCTTTTCAGTTGCAAACTCCATTCCATACATATATATGGGGAGGTACTAGCTCCAACTCGATTTGACAGTGAAAACTGCAGGAACTTCAAACCGGCACTTGGAAACAGACTGAGAAAGTAGAGAAAATGTGTCCCCTGCAACCCGTTCCCCTGGTGCTAGATGAACGAACGACTCTCCACTTGCTCAGTTCTGAGAGATAAGTGTATGTGAAAGCCGTCCTTCAAATAGCTTGTTGGGAACACAAAGTTTCTTTTCAGTTGCAAACTCCATTCCATACATATATATGGGGAGGTAGTAGCTCCAACTCGGTTTGACAGTGAAAACTGCAGGAACTTCAAACCGGCACTAGGAAACAGACTGAGAAAGCGGAGAAAAAGTGTCTCCTGCAATCCGTTCACTTGGTGCTAGATGAACGAACGTCTCTCCACTTGCTCAGTTCTGAGAGATAAGTGTGTGTGAAAGCCGTCCTTCACCAAGCTTGTTGGGAACACAAAGTTTCTTTTCAGATGCAAACACCATTCCATACATATATATGGGGAGGTACTAGCTCCAAATCGGTTTTACAGTGAAAACTGCAGGAACTTCAACCCGGCACTAGGAAACAGAGTGAGAAAGCAGAGATAAAGTGTCCCCTGCAACCCGTTCCCTTGGTGCTAGATGAACGTACGTCTCTCCACTTGCTCAGTTCTGAGAGATAAGTGTGTGTGAAAGCGGTCCTTCACCTAGCTTGTTGGGAACACAAAGTTTCTTTTCAGTTGCAAACTCCATTCCATACATATATATGGGGAGGAACTAGCTCCAAATCGGTTTGACAGTGAAAACTGCAGGAACTTCAAACCGGCACTAGGAAACAGACTGAGAAAGCAGAGAAAAAGTGTCTCCTGCAACCCGTTCCCTTGGTGCTAGATGAACGAACTTCTCTCCATTTGCTCAGTTCTGAGAGGTAAGTGTATGTGAAAGCCGCCCTTCAAATAGCTTGTTGGGAACACAAAGTTTCTTTTCAGTTGCAAACTCCATTCCATACATATATATGGGGAGGTACTAGCTCCAACTCGGTTTTACAGTGAAAACTGCAGGAACTTCAAACCGGCACTAGGAAAAAGACTGAGAAAGCAGAGAAAAAGTGTCTCCTGTAACCCGTTCATTTGGTGCTAGATGAACGAACGTCTCTCCACTTGCTCAGTTCTGAGAGATTTGTGTGTGTGAAAGCCGTCCTTCACCAAGCTTGTTGGGAACACAATGTTTCTTTTCAGTTGCAAACACCATTCCATACATATATATGGGGTGGTACTAGCTCCAACTCGGTTTTACAGTGAAAACTGCAGGAACTTCAAACCGGCACTAGGTAAAAGACTGAGAAAGCAGAGATAAAGTGTCTCCTGCAACCCGTTCCCTTGGTGCTAGATGAACGAACGTCTCTCCACTTGCTCCGTTCTGAGAGATAAGTGTGTGTGAAAGCCTTCCTTCAACTAGCTTGTTGGGAACACAAAGTTTCTTTTCAGTTGCAAACTCCATTCCACACAGATATATGGGGAGGAACTAGCTCCAACTCGGTTTTACAGTGAAAACTGCAGGAACTTCAAACCGGCACTAGGAAACAGACTGAGAAAGCAGAGATAAAGTGTCTCCTGCAACCCGTTCCCTTGGTGCTAGATGAACGTACGTCTCTCCACTTGCTCACTTCCGAGAGATAATTGTGTGTGAAAGCCGTCCTTCACCTAGCTTGTTGGGAACACAAAGTTTCTTTTCAGTTGCAAACTCCATTCCATACATATATATGGGGAGGTACTAGCTCCAACTCGGTTTTACAGTGAAAACTGCAGGAACGTCAAACCGGCACTAGGAAACAGACTGAGAAAGCAGAGAAAAAGTGTCTCCTGAAACCCGTTCCCCTGGTGCTACATGAACGAACGTCTCTCCACTTGCTCAGTTCTGAGAGATTAGTGTGTGTGAAAGCGGTCCTTCACCTAGCTTGTTGGGAACACAAAGTTTCTTTTCAGTTGCAAACTCCATTCCATACATATATATGGGGAGGTACTAGCTCCAACTCGATTTGACAGTGAAAACTGCAGGAACTTCTAACCGGCACTAGGAAACAGACTGGGAAAGCAGAGAAATAGTGTCTCCTGCAACCCGTTCCCTTGGTGCTAGATGAACGAACGTCTCTCCACTTGCTCAGTTCTGAGAGATAATTGTGTGTGAAAGCCGTCCTTCACCTATCTTGTTGGGAACAGAAAGTTTCTTTTCAGTTGCAAACTCCATTCCACACATATATATGGGGAGGTACTAGCTCCAACTCGGTTTTACAGTGAAAACTGCAGGAACTTCAAACCGGCACTAGGAAACAGACTGAGAAAGCAGAGAAAAAGTGTCTCCTGCAACCCGCTCCCTTGGTGCTAGATGAACGTACGTCTCTCCACTTGCTCACTTCCGAGAGATAAGTGTGTGTGAAAGCCGTACTTCACCTAGCTTGTTGGGAACACAAAGTTTCTTTTCAGTTGCAAAATCCATTCCATACATATATATGGGGAGGTACTAGCTCCAACTCGGTTTTACAGTGAAAACTGCAGGAACTTCAAACCGGCACTAGGAAACAGACTGAGATAGCAGAGAAAAAGTGTCTCCTGCAACCCGTTCCCCTGGTGCTAGATGAACGAACGTCTCTCCACTTGCTCAGTTGTGAGAGATTAGTGTGTGTGAAAGCGGTCCTTCACCTTGCTTGTAGGGAACACAAAGTTTCTTTTTAGTTGCAAACTCCATTCCATACATATATATGGGGAGGAACTAGCTCCAACTCGGTTTTACAGTGAAAACTGCAGGAACTTCAAACCGGCACTAGGAAACAGACTAAGAAAGCAGAGAAAAAGTGTCACCTGCAACACGTTCACTTGGTGCTAGATGAACGTACGTCTCTCCACTTGCTCACTTACGATAGATAAGTGTGTGTGAAAGCCGACTTTCTCCTAGCTTGTTGGGAACACAAAGTTTCTTTTCAGTTGCAAACTCCATTCCATATATATATATGGGGAGGTACTAGCTCCAACTCGGTTTTACAGTGAAAACTGCAGGAACTTCAAACCGGCACTTGGAAACAGACTGAGAAAGCAGAGAAATTGTTTCTCCTGCAACCCGTTCCCCTGGTGCTAGATGAACGAACGTCTCTCCACTTGCTCAGTTCTGAGAGATAATTGTGTGTGAAAGCGGTCCTTCACCTAGCTTGTTGGGAACACAAACTTTCTTTTCAGTTTCAAACTCCATTCCATACATATATATGGGGAGGTAGTAGCTCCAACTCGGTTTTACAGTGAAAACTGCAGGAACTTCTAACCGGCACTAGGAATCAGACTGAGAAAGCAGAGAAAAAGTGTCTCCTGCATCACGTTCCCTTGGTGCTAGATGAACGTACGTCTCTCCACTTGCTCACTTCCGAGAGATAAGTGTGTGTGAAAGCCGTCCTTCTCCTAGCTTGTTGGGAACACAAAGTTTCTTTTCAGTAGCAAACTCCATTCCATACATATACATGGGGAGGTACTAGCTCCAACTCGGTTTTACGGTTAAAACTGCAGGAACTTCAAACCGGCACTAGGAAACTGACTGAGAAAGCAGAGAAAAAGTGTCTCCTGCAACCCGTTCCCTTGGTGCTAGATGAACGAACGTCTCTCCACTTGCTCAGTTCTGAGAGATAAGTGTGTGTGAAAGCCGTCCTTCACCTAGCTTGTTGGGAACACAAAGTTTCTTTTCAGTTGGAAACACCATTCCATACATATATATGGGGAGGTACTAGCTCCAAATCGTTTTGACAGTGAAAACTGCAGGAACTTCAAACCGGCACTAGAAAACAGACTGAGAAAGCAGAGAAAAAGTGTCTCCTGCAACCCGTTACCTTGGTGCTAGATGAACGAACGTCTCTCCACTTGCTCAGTTCCGAGAGATAATTGTGTGTGAAAGCCGTACTTCACCTAGCTTGTTGGGAACACAAAGTTTCTTTTCATTTGCAAACACCATTAAATACATATATATGGGGAGGTTCTGGCTCCAACTCGGTTTTACAGTGAAAACTGCAGGAACTTCAAACCGGCACTAGGAAACAGACTGAGAAAGCAGAGAATAAGTGTCTCCTGAAACCCGTTCCCTTGGTACTGGATGAACGAACGTCTCTCCACTTGCTCAGTTCTGAGAGATAAGTGTGTGTGAAAGCGGTCCTTTACCTAGCTTGTTGGGAACACAAAGTTTCTTTTCAGTTGCAAACACCATTCCATACATATATATGGGGAGGTACTAGCTCCAACTCGGTTTGACAGTGAAAACTGCAGCAACATCGAACCGGCACTAGGAAACAGACAGAGAAAGCAGAGATAAAGTGTCCCATGCAACCCGTTCAATTGGTGCTAGATGAACGTACGTCTCTCCACTTGCTCACTTCCGAGAGATAATTGTGTGTGAAAGCCGTCCTTCACCTAGCTTGTTGGGAACACAAAGTTTCTTTTCAGTTGCAAACTCCATTCCATACATATATATGGGGAGGTACTAGCTCCAACTCGGTTTTACAGTGAAAACTGCAGGAACTTCAAACCGGCACTAGGAAACAGACTGATAAAGCAGAGAAAAAGTGTCTCCTGAAACCCGTTCCCCTGGTGCTACATGAACGAACGTCTCTTCACTTGCTCAGTTCTGAGAGATTAGTGTGTGTGAAAGCGGTCCTTCACCTAGCTTGTTGGGAACACAAAGTTTCTTTTCAGTTGCAAACTCCATTCCATACATATATATGGGGAGGTAGAAGCTCCAACTCGGTTTTACAGTGAAAACTGCAGGAACTTCAAACCGGCACTTGGAAACAGACTGAGAAAGCAGAGAAAATGTGTCTACTGCAACCCGTTCCCCTGGTGCTAGATGAACGAACGTCTCTCCACTTGCTCAGTTCTGAGAGATAATTGTGTGTGAAAGCGATCCTTCACCTAGCTTGTTGGGAACACAAAGTTTCTTTTCAGTTTCAAACTCCATTCCATACATATATATGGGGAGGTACTAGCTCCAACTCGATTTGACAGTGAAAACTGCAGGAACTTCTAACCGGCACTAGGAAACAGACTGAGAAAGCAGAGAAATAGTGTCTCCTGCAACCCGTTCCCTTGGTGCTAGATGAACGAACGTCTCTCCACTTGCTCAGTTCTGAGAGATAATTGTGTGTGAAAGCCGTCCTTCACCTATCTTGTTGGGAACAGAAAGTTTCTTTTCAGTTGCAAACTCCATTCCACACATATATATGGGGAGGTACTAACTCCAACTCGGTTTTACAGTGAAAACTGCAGGAACTTCCAACCGGCACTAGGAAACAGACTGAGAAAGCAGAGAAAAAGTGTCTCCTGCAACCCGCTCCCTTGGTGCTAAATGAACGTACGTCTCTCCACTTGCTCACTTCCGAGAGATAAGTGTGTGTGAAAGCCGTACTTCACCTAGCTTGTTGGGAACACAAAGTTTCTTTTCAGTTGCAAACTCCATTCCATACATATATATGGGGAGGTACTAGCTCCAACTCGGTTTTACAGTGAAAACTGCAGGAACTTCAAACCGGCACTAGGAAACAGACTGAGAAAGCAGAGAAAAAGTGTCTCCTGCAACCCGTTCCCCTGGTGCTAGATGAACGAACGTCTCTCCACTTGCTCAGTTCTGAGAGATTAGTGTGTGTGAAAGCGGTCCTTCACCTAGCTTGTAGGGAACACAAAGTTTCTTATAGTTGCAAACTCCATTCCATACATATATATGGGGAGGAACTAGCTCCAACTCTGTTTTACAGTGAAAACTGCAGGAACTTCAAACCGGCACTAGGAAACAGGCTAAGAAAGCAGAGAAAAAGTGTCACCTGCAACACGTTCACTTGGTGCTAGATGAACGTACGTCTCTCCACTTGCTCACTTCCGATAGATAAGTGTGTGTGAAACCCGACTTTCTCCTAGCTTGTTGGGAACACAAAGTTTCTTTTCAGTTGCAAACTCCATTCCATATATATATATGGGGAGGTACGAGCTCCAACTCGGTTTTACAGTGAAAACTGCAGGAACTTCAAACCGGCACTTGGAAACAGACTGAGAAAGCAGAGAAATTGTGTCTCCTGCAAACCGTTCCCCTGGTGCTAGATGAACGAACGTCTCTCCACTTGCTCAGTTCTGAGAGATAATTGTGTGTGAAAGCGGTCCTTCACCTAGCTTGTTGGGAACACAAACTTTCTTTTCAGTTTCAAACTCCATTCCATACATATATATGGGGAGGTACTAGCTCCAACTCGGTTTTACAGTGAAAACTGCAGGAACTTCTAACCGGCACTAGGAAACAGACTGAGAAAGAAGAGAAATAGTGTCTCCTGCAACCGGTTCCCTTGGTGCTAGATGAACGAATGTCTCTCCACTTGCTGAGTTCTGAGAGATAATTGTGTGTGAAAGCCGTCCTTCACCTATCTTGTTGGGAACACAAAGTTTCTTTTCAGTTGCAAACTCCATTCCACACATATATATGGGGAGGTAACAGCTCCAACACGGTTTTACAGTGAAAACTGCAGGAACTTCAAACCGGCACTAGGAAACAGACTGAGAAAGCAGAGAAAATGTGTCTCCTGCAGCCCGTTCCCTTGGTGCTAGATGAACGTACGTCTCTACACTTGCTCACTTCCGAGAGATAAGTGTGTGTGAAAGCCGTCCTTCACCTAGCTTGTTGGGAACACAAAGTTTCTTTTCAGTTGCAAACTCCATTCCATACATATATATGGGGAGGTACTAGCTCCAACTCGGTTTTACAGTGAAAACTGCAGGAACTTCAAACCGGCACTAGGAAACAGACTGAGAAAGCAGAGAAAAAGTGTCTCCTGCAACCCTTTCCCCTGGTGCTAGATGAACGAACGTCTCTCCACTTGCTCAGTTCTGAGAGATTAGTGTGTGTGAAAGCGGCCCTTCACCTAGCTTGTTGGGAACACAAAGTTTCTTTTTAGTTGCAAACTCCATTCCATACATATATATGGGGAGGAACTAGCTCCAACTCGGTTTTACAGTGAAAACTGCAGGAACTTCAAACCGGCACTAGGAAACAGACTAAGAAAGCAGAGATAAAGTGTCTCCTGCAACCCGTTCCTTTGGTGCTAGATGAACGTATGTCTCTCCACTTGCTCACTTCCGATAGATAAGTGTGTGTGAAAACCGACTTTCTCCTAGCTTGTTGGGAACACAAAGTTTCTTTTCAGTAGCAAACTCCATTCCATATATACATATGGGGAGGTACTAGCCCCAACTCGGTTTTACAGTGAAAACTGCAGGAACTTCAAAACGGCACTTGGAAACAGACTGAGAAAGCAGAGAAATTGTGTCTCCTGCAACCCGTTCCCCTGGTGCTAGATGAACGAATGTCTCTCCACTTGCTGAGTTCTGAGATATAAGTGTATGTGAAAGCCGTCCTTCAAATAGCTTGTTGGGAACACAAAGTTTCTTTTCATTTGCAAACACCATTCCATAAATATATATGGGGAGGTACTAGCTCCAACTCGGTTTGACAGTGAAAACTGCAGGAACTTCAAACCGGCACTAGGAAACAGACTGAGAAAGCAGAGAAAAAGTGTCTCCTGCAACCCGTTCCCTTGGTGCTAGATGAACGAACGTCTCTCCACTTGCTCAGTTCTGAGAGATAAGTGTGTGTGAAAGCCGTCCTTCACCTAGCTTGTTGGGAACACAAAGTTTCTTTTCAGTTGCAAACACCATTTCATACATATATATGGGGAGGTACTAGCTCCAACTCGGTATTACAGTGAAAACTGCAGGAACTTCAAACCGGCACTAGGAAACAGACTGAGAAAGCAGAGAAAATGTGTCTCCTGCAACCCGTTCCCTTGGTGCTAGATGAACGTACGTCTCTCCACTTGCTCACTTCCGAGAGACATGTGTGTGTGAAAGCCGTACTTCAACTAGCTTGTTGGGAACACAAAGTTTCTTTTCAGTTGCAAACTCCATTCCATACATATATATCGGGAGGTACTAGCTCCAACTCTGTTTTACAGTGAAAACTGCAGGAACTTCAAACCGGCACTAGGAAACAGACTGAGAATGCAAAGAAAAAGTGTCTCCTGCAACTCGTTCACTTGGTGCTAGATGAACGAACGTCTCTCCACTTGCTCACTTCCGAGAGACAATTGTGTGTGAAAGCCGTACTTCACCTAGCTTGTTGGGAACACAAAGTTTCTTTTCAGTTGCAAACTCCATTCCATATATATATATGGGGAGGTACTAGCTCCAACTCGGTTTTACAGTGAAAACTGCAGGAACTTCAAACCGGCACTTGGAAACAGACTGAGAAATCAGAGAAATTGTGTCTCCTGCAACCCGTTACCCTGGTGCTAGATGAACGAACTTCTCTCCACTTGCTCAGTTCTGAGATATAATTGTATGTGAAAGCCGTCCTTCAAATAGCTTGTTGGGAACACAAAGTTTCTTTTCAGTTGCAAACTCCATTCCATACATATATATGGGAAGGTACTAGCTCCAACTCGGTATTACAGTGAAAACTGCAGGAACTTCAAACCGGCACTAGGAAACAGACTGAGAAAGCAGAGAAAAAGTGTCTCCTGCAACACGTTCACTTGGTGCTACATGAACGTACGTCTCTCCACTTACTCACTTCCGAGAGATAAGTGTTTGTGAAAGCCGTCTTTCTCCTAGCTTGTTGGGAACACAAAGATTCTTTTCAGTTGCAACCCCATTCCATATATATATATGTGGAGGTACTAGCTCCAACTCGGTTTTACAGTGAAAACTGCAGGAACTTCAAACCGGCACTAGGAAACAGACTGAGAAAGCAGAGAAATTGTGTCTCCTGCAACCCGTTCACCTGGTGCTAGATGAACGAACGTCTCTCCACTTGCTCAGTTCTGAGAGATAAGTGTATGTGAAAGCCGTCCTTCAAATAGCTTGTTGGGAACACAAAGTTTCTTTTCAGTTGCAAACTTCATTCCATACATATATATGGGCAGGTACTAGCTCCAACTCGGTTTTACAGTGAAAACTGCAGGAACTTCAAACCGGCACTAGGAAACAGACTGAGAAACAGAGAAAAAGTGTCCCCTGCAACCCGTTCCTTTGGTGCTAGATGAACGAAAGTCTCTCCACTTGCTCAGTTCTGAGAGATATGTGTGTGTGAAAGCCGTCCTTCACCTAGCTTGTTGGGAACACAAAGTTTCTTTTCAGTTGCAAACACCATTTCATACATATATATGGGGAGGTACTAGCTCCAACTCGGTTTTACAGTGAAAACTGCAGGAACTTCAAACCGGCACTAGGAAACAGACTGAAAAAGCAGAGAAAAGTGTCTCCTGCAACCCGTTCCCTTGGTGCTAGATGAACGTACGTCTCTCCACTTGCTCACTTCCGAGAGATAAGTGTGTGTGAAAGCCGTCCTTCACCTAGCTTGTTGGGAACACAAAGTTTGTTTTCAGTTGCCAACTCCATTCCATACATATATATGGGGAGGTACTAGCTCCAACTCGGTTTTACAGTGAAAACTGCAGGAACTTCAAACCGGCACTTGGAAACAGACTGAGAAGCAGAGAAAAAGTGTCTCCTGCAACCCGTTCCCCTGGGCTAGATGAACGAACGTCTCTCCACTTGTTCAGTTCTGAGAGATTAGTGTGTGTGAAAGCGGTCCTTCACCTAGCTTGTTGGAAACACAAAGATTCTTTTCATTTGCAAACTCCATTCCATACATATATATGGGGAGGAACTAGCTCCAACTCGGTTTTACAGTGAAAACTGCAGGAACTTCAAACCGGCACTAGGAAACAGACTGAGAAAGCAGAGAAAAAGTGTCTCCTGCAACACGTTCCCTTGGTGCTAGATGAACGAACGTCTCTCCACTTGCTCATTTCTGAGAGATAAGTGTGTGTGAAAGCCGTCTTTCTCCTAGCTTGTTGGGAACACAAAGTTTCTTTTCAGTTGCAAACCCCATTCCATATATATATATGGGGATGTACTAGCTCCAACTCGGTTTTACAGTGAAAACTGCAGGAACTTCAAATCGGCACTAGGAAACAGACTGAGAAAGCAGAGATAAAGTGTCTCCTGCAACCCGTTCAATTGGTGCTAGATGAACGAACGTCTCTCCACTTGCTCAGTTCTGAGAGATAAGTGTGTGTGAAAGCGGTCCTTCACCAAGCTTGTTGGGAACACAAAGTTTCTTTTCAGTTGCAATCTCCATTCCATACATATATATTGGGAGGTACTAGCTCCAAATCGGTTTGACAGTGAAAACTGCAGGAACTTCAAACCGGCACTAGGAAACAGACTGAGAAAGCAGAGAAAAAGTGTGTCCTGCAACCCATTCCCTTGGTGCTAGATGAACGAACGTGTCTCCAATTGCTCAGTTCTGAGAGATAAGTGTATGTGAAAGCCGCCCTTCAAATAGATTGTTGGGTACACAAAGTTTCTTTTCAGTTGCAAACTCCATTCCATACATATATATGCGGAGGTACTAGCTCCAACTCGTTTTGACAGTGAAAACTGCAGGAACTTCAAACCGGCACTAGGAAAAATACTGAGAAAGCAGAGAAAAAGTGTCTTCTGTAACCCGTTCACTTGGTGCTAGATGAACGAACGTCTCTCCACTTGCTCAGTTCTGAAGGATAAGTGTGTGTGAAAGCCGTCCTTCACCTATCTTGTTGGGAACACAAAGTTTCTTTTCAGTTGCAAACTCCATTCCATACATATATATGGGGAGGTACTAGCTCCAACTCGGTTTTACAGTGAAAACTGCAGGAACTTCAAACCGGCACTAGGAAACAGACTGAGAAAGCAGAGAAAAAGTGTCTCCTGCAACCCGTTCAATTGGTGCTAGATGAACGAACGTCTCTCCACTTGCTCAGTTCTGAGAGATAAGTGTGTGTGAAAGCGGTACTTCACCTAGCTTGTTGGGAACACAAAGTTTCTTTTCAGTTGATAACTCCATTCCATAAATATGTATGGGGAGGTACTAGCTCCAACTCGGTTTTACAGTGAAAACTGCAGGAACTTCAAACCGGCACTAGGAAACAGACTGAGAAAGCAGAGAAAATGTGTCTCCTGCAACCCGTTCCCTTTGTGCTAGATGAACGAACGTGTCTCCACTTGCTCAGTTCTGAGAGATAAGTGTATCTGAAAGCCGCCCTTCAAATAGCTTGTTGGGAACACAAAGTTTCTTTTCAGTTGCAAACTCCATTCCATACTTATATATGGGGAGGTACTAGCTCCAACTCGGTTTGATAGTGAAAACTGCAGGAACTTCAAACCGGCACTAGGAAAAAGTCTGAGAAAGCAGAGAAATAGTGTCTCCTGTAACCCGTTCACTGGTGCTAGATGAACGAACGTCTCTCCACTTGCTCAGTTCTGAGAGATATGTGTGTGTGAAAGCCGTCCTTCACCAAGCTTGTTTTGAACACAAAGTTTCTTTTAAGTTGCCAACTCCGTTCCATACATATATATGGGGAGGTACTAGCTCCAACTCTGTTTGACAGTGAAAAATGCAGGAACTTCAAACCGGCACTAGGAAACAGACTGAGAAAGCAGAGAAAAAGAGTCTCCTGCAACCCGTTCCCTTGGTGCAAGATGAATGAACGTCTCTCCACTTTCTCAATTCTGAGAGATAAGTGTATGTGAAAGCCGTCCTTCACCTAGCTTGTTGGGAACACAAAGTTTCTTTTCAGTTGCAAACTCCATTCCATACATATATATTGGGAGGTACTAGCTCCAACTCGGTTTTACAGTGAAATCTGCAGGAACTTCAAACCGGCACTAGGAAACAGACTGAGAAAGCAGAGAAAAAGTGTCTCTTGAAACCCGTTCCCTTGGTGCTAAATGAACGAACGTCTCTGTACACGCTCAGTTCTGAGAGATAAGTGTGTTTGAAAGCCGTCCTTCACCTAGCTTGTTGGGAACACAAAGTTTCTTTTCAGTTGCAAACTCCATTCCATACATATATATGGGGAGGTACTAGCTCCAAATCGGTTTTACAGTGAAAACTGCAGGAACTTCAAACCGGCACTAGGAAACATACTGAGAAAGCAGAGAAAAAGTGTCTCCTGCAACCCGTTCCCTTGGTGCAAGATGAATGAACGTCTCTCCACTTGCTCAGTTCTGAGAGATAAGTGTGTGTGAAAGCCGTCCTTCACCTAGCTTGTTGGGAACACAAAGTTTCTTTTCAGTTGCAAACTCTATTCCATACATATATATTGGGAGGTACTAGCTCCAACTCGGTTTTACAGTGAAAACTGCAGGAATTTCAAACCGGTACTAGGAAACAGACTGAGAAAGCAGAGAAAAAGTGTCTCCTGCAACCCGTTCCCTTGGTGCTAGATGAACGAACGTCTCTGTACACGCTCAGTTCTGAGAGATAAGTGTGTGTGAAAGCCGTCCTTAACCTAGCTTGATGGGACCACAAAGTTTCTTTTCAGTTGAAAACTCCACTCCATATATATATATGCGGATGTACTAGCTCCAACTCGGTTTTACAGTGAAAACTGCAGGAACTTCATACCGGCACTTGGAAAAAGACTGAGAATCCAGAGTAAAAGTTTCTCCTGCAAACCGTTCCTTTGGTGCTAGATGAACGAACGTCTCTGTACACGCTCAGTTCTGAGAGATAAGTGTGTGTGAAAGCCGTCCTTCACCTAGCTTGTTGGGAACACAAAGTTTCTTTTCAGTTGCAAACTCCATTCCATACAAATATACGGGGAGGTTCTAGCTCCAACTCGGTTTTACAGTGAAAGCTGCAGGAACTTCTAACCGGCACTAGGAAACAGACAAATAAAGCAGAGAAAAATTGTCTCCTGCATACCGTTCCCTTGGTGCTAGATGAACGAACGTCTCTGTACACGCTCAGTTCTGAGAGATAAGAATGTGTGAAAACCGTCCTTCAACTAGCTTGTTGGTAACACAAAGTTTCTTTTCAGTTGCAAACTCCACTCCATAAATATATATGGGGATGTACTAGCTTCAACTCGGTTTTACAGTGAAATCTGCAGGAACTTCAAACCGGCACTTGGAAAAATACTGAGAATCCAGAGTAAAAGTTTCTCCTGCAACCCGTTCCTTTGGTGCTAGTTGAACGAACGTCTCTGTACACGCTCAGTTCTGAGAGATAAGTGTGTGTGAAAGCCGTCCTTCACCTAGCTTGTTGGGAACACACAGTTTCTTTTCAGTTGCAATCTCCATTCCATACATATATATGGGGAGGTATTAGCTCCAACTCGGTTTTACAGTGAAAATTGCAGGAACTTCAAACCGGCACTAGGAAACAGACTGAGAAGCAGAGAAAAAGTGTGTCCTGCAACCCGTTCCCTTGGTGCTAGATGAACGATCGTCTCTCCACTTGCTCAGTTCTGAGAGATAAGTGTGTGTGACAGCCGTACTTCACCTAGCTTGTTGGGAACACAAAGATTCTTTTCAGTTGCAAACTCCACTCCATACATATATATGGTGAGGTACTAGCTCCAACTCGGTTTTACACTGAAATCTGCAGGAACTTCAAACCGGCACTAGGAAACAGACTGAGAAACCCGAGAAAAATTTTTCCTGCCACCCGTTCCCTTTGTGCTAGATGAACGAACGTCTCTCCTCATGCTTAGTTCTGAAGAGATAAGTGTGTTTGAAAGCCGTACATCACCTAGCTTGTTGGGAACACAAAGTTACTTTTCAGTTGCAAACTCCAATCCATACATATATATGGGGAGGTACTAGCTCCAACTCGGTTTTAGAGTGCAAAATGCAGGAACTTCAAACCGGCACTAGGAAGCAGACTGAGAAACCAGAGGAAAAGTTTCTCCTGCAACCCGTTCCCTTTGTGCTAGATGAATGAACGTCTCTCCACATGCTCAGTTCTGAGAGATAACTGTGTGTGAAACCGTCCTTCACCTAGCTTGTTGGGAACACAAAGTTACTTTTCAGTTGCAAACTCCAATCCATACATATATATGGGGAGGTACTAGCTCCAACTCGGTTTTACAGTGAAATCTGCAGGAACTTCAAACCGGCACTAGGAAACAGACTGAGAACCCAGAGTAAAATTTTCTCCTGCAACCCGTTCCCTTTGTGCTAGATGAACGAACGTCTCTCCACATGCTCAGTTTTGAGAGATAAGTGTGCGTGAAAGCCGTCCTTCACCTAGCTTGTTAGGAACACAAAATTTCTTTTCACTTGCCTACTCCACTCCATACATATATATGGGGAGGTACTAGCTCCAACTCGGTTTTACAGTGAAATCTGCAGGAACTTCAAACCGGCACTAGGAAACACAATGAGAAACCCGAGTAAAAGTTTCTCCTGCCACCCGTTCCCTTTGTGCTAGATGAACGAACGTCTCTCCACATGCTCAGTTCTGAGAGATAAGTGTGTGTGAAAGCCGTCCTTCACATAGCTTGCAGGGAATACAAAGTTTCTTTTCACTTGCAAACACCACTGCACACATATATATGGGGAGGTTCTAGCTCCAACTCGGTTTTACACAGCAAACTGCAGGAACTTCAAACCGGCACTAGGAAACAGACTGAGAAACCAGAGGAAAAGTTTCTTCTGAAACCCGTTCCCTTTGTGCTAGATGAACGAACGTCTCTCCACATGCTCATTTCTGAGAGATAAGTGTGTGTGAAAGCCGTCCTTCACCTAGCTTGTTGGGAACTCAAAGTTTCTTTTCAGTTGCAAACTCCAATCCATACATATATATGGGGAGGTACTAGCTCCAACTCGGTTTAACAGTGCAAACTGCAGGAAGTTCAAACCGGCACTGGGAAACAGACTGATTATCCAGAGTAAAAGTTTCTCCTGCAACGCCTTCCCTTTGTGCTAGATGAACGATCGCCTCTCCACATGCTTATTTCTGAGAGATAAGTGTGTGTGAAAGCCATCCTTCACCTAGCTTGTTGGGAACACAAAGTTTCTTTTCAGTTGCAAACTCAACTCCATACATATATATGGGGAGTTACTTGCTCCAACTCGGTTTTACAGTGATAACTCAGGATCTTCAAACCAGCACTAGGAAACAGACTGAGAAACCAGAGTAAAAGTTTCTCCTGCAACCCGTTCCCTTTTTTCTACATGAACGAACGCCTCTCCACATGCTCAGTTCTGAGAGATAAGTGTGTGTGAAAGCCGTCCTTCACCTTGCTTGTTGGGAACACAAATTTTCTTTTAACTTGCAAACTCCACTCCATACATATATATGGGGAGGTACGAGCTCCAACACTGTTTTATTGTGAAAACTGCAGGAAATTCAAACCGGCACTAGGAAAATTCTGAGAATGCAGAGTAAAATTTCTCCTGCAACCCGTTCCCTTTGTGCTAGATGAACGGACGTCTCTCCACACGCTCAGTTCTGAGAGATAACTGTGAGTGAAAGCCGTCCTTCACCTAGCTTGTTGGGAACACAAAGTTTCTTTTCAGTTGCCAACTCCACTCCAAACATATTTATGGAGAGGTACTAGCTCCAACTCGGTTTTACAGTGGAAACTGCAGGAACTTCAAACCGGCACTAGGAAACAGACTGAGAAACCAGAGTAAAATTTCTCCTGCATCCCGTTCCCTTTGTGCTAAATGAACGAACGTCTCTCCACATGCTCAGTTCTGAGAGATTAGTGTGTGTGAAAGCCGTCCTTCGCCTAGCTTGTTGGGAACACAAAGTTTCTGTTCAGTTAGAAAATCCTCTCCATACATATCTATGGGTAGGGATTAGCTCCAACTCGGTTTTACAGTGAAAACTGCAGGAACTTCAAACCGGCACTAGGAAACAGACTGAGAACCAGAGTAAAAGTTTCTCCTGCAACCCGTTCCCTTTGTGCTAGATGAACGAACGTCTCTCCAGATGCTCAGTTCTGAGAGATAAGTGTGAGTGAAAGCCGTCCTTCACCTAGCTTGTTGGGAACACAAAGTTTCTTTTCATTGGCAAACTCCACTCCATACATATATATGGGAGTTTCTAACTCCAACTCGGTTTTACAGTGATAACTGAGGAACTTCAAACTGGCACTGGGAAACACACTGTGAAACCAGAGTAAAAGTTTCTCCTGCAACCCGTTCCCTTTTTGCTAGGTGAACGAACATCTCTCCACATGCACAGTTCTGAAAGGGAAGTGTGTGTGAAAGCCGTCCTTCAGCTAGCTTGTTGGGAACACAAAGTTTCTTTTCAGTTGCAAACTCCATCCATCCATATATATGGGTAAGTACTAGCTCCCTCTCGGTTTTACAGTGAAACTGCAAGAACTTCAAACCGGCACTAGGAAACAGACTTAGAAAGCAGAGTAAAAGTTTCTCCTTCAACCCGTTCCCTTTGTGCTAGATGAACGAACGTCTCTCCGCATACTCACTTCTGAGAGAGAAGTGTGTGTGAAAGCCGTCCTTCAGCTAGCTTGTTGGGAACACAAAGTTTCTTTTCAGTTGCAACTCTACTCCATACATATATGTGGGGATGTACTAGCTCCAACCCGGTTTTACAGTGAAAACTGCAAGAACTTCAAACCAGCACTAGGAAACCGACTAAAAATCCATTATAAGTCTTTCTACTGGACCCACTCCCTTTTGTTAGTTGAACAAACGTCTCTGTATATGTTCAATATTGAGTGTTAAATTTTTGGGAATTCTTCAATCTTCTAGATTGTTAAGAACACATATTTTTTCTGTTGTAATCTGCCCTTCATACATATATATGGTGATTACTAGCTCCAACTCAGCTTTACAGATATAGTTCATGATATTTGCCCGGATCTAGGATAAGATACTGAGAATCCAGTGTAATTTTTTCTACTACAGTCCATTCCATTTATACTGGATGATAAAACTTCTCTTCTCATTCTCAATTCTGACAGATAAATATTTGTGCATGGCATCAGAAAGCTTAATTGTTGGAAAAACCGTTTCTTTTCAGTGGGTAAATACACTACATGCATATATATGGGGAGGTACTAGCTCCAACTCCGTTTTACAGTGAAAACTGCGTGAACTTCAAAGCGTCACTCTGAATCATACTGTGACTCCAGGGTATGTGATTCTATTTCAACCCTTTTCCTTTTTGTAGATGAACTAACTTCTCTCCACTTGCACAATTCTTAGTGTTAAGTGTGTGTGAAAGTCTTCAATTAAATTTCCTGTTGGAAACACACAGTTTCTTATGAGTGGTTTAATTCACTACATTTGTTTAAATGTGGAGATACTAGTTACAACTCGTATTTACAATGAAAACTGCATGAACTTCAAACCAGCACTAGGAAGCATAGTGAGAATCCAGTGTAGGTGTTTCTCTTGCACACCATTCCCTTTATGCTAGACAAATGAATATCTCTCCACATTCTCAATATTCAGAACTGAATGAGTGTTGAAGCCATCCTTCATCTACCTTGTTGATAACCCAGAGTTTCAGTCCAATGGAAATTACTTTTCTTTCATATATATAGGAACTTTCTAGCACGGACTCGGTTTTATACTGCAAACTTCTTTTATTTGAAACCGGCTTTGAGAAACATGCTGAAAACTCATAGAATCTGTTTCTGTATATCACTTAACCTTCAATGCTGGATGAAAAAACTCCTCTCCACAGGCTTACTTCTGACATCTGAATTTGTTTTGGAGACGACCTTCACTTAACTTGTTTGAAAACCAGAGGTTCTGTTGTATGGGAACTGAGCTACTTACGTATCTAAGGGCAGGCGCTCACTCCAACGAGGTTTTCCACACTAAATCGCTTTTACATTGAAAACGGCGTTAGGAAACATGCTGAAATTTTAGAGAATGTGTGTCTGTAATACCTCTGCATTTTATTCTGCATGAAGGAACTCCTCTCAACATGCTCAATTTTCATAACTCTATGATTTTGGAAGCTGTAATTCACCTAGCTTGTTGGAAACCCAGAGTTTCAGTCCAAGGCAAACTAAGCTGCTTCCATATATATCGGGATGTAATAGTACTAACTCAATTTTAAACTGCAAATCGCCTTTACTTGAAATCGGCTTTGAGAAACATGCTGAGAAATCAGAGTAATTATTTCTGTATCTCACTTAACCTTCAATGCTGGATGAAAGAACGTCTCTCCACAAGCTCAATTCTGATATCTGAGTTTGCGTTGGAGCCGTCCTTCAGCTAACTTGTTGGAAATCCATAGTTTCTGGTACAGGGGAACTACGCTACTTACATATCTAAAGGGAGACACTCGCTCCAACGTGGTTTTCCACACTAAATCGCTTTTACATTGAAAAAGGCGTTAGGAAACATGCTTACAAATCAGAGAATTTGTGTCTAGAATACCTCTGCCTTTTATGCTGCATGAAGGAACGCCTCTCAACATGCTCAATTATCAGATCTGTACGAGTTTGAAAGCCGTTCTTCACCTAAGTTTTTGGAAACCCAGTGTTTCATTCCAAGGTAAACTACGCTGCTTTCCAATATATGGGGAAGTACTAGCATGAACTCGATTTTTCACTGCAATCGGCCTTAACTTGAAACCGGCTTTGAGAAACATGCTGAGAAATCAGAGTACTTGTTTCTGTATGTAACTTAACCTTCAAGGCTGGATGAAAGAAGCCTCTCCACAAGCTCACATCTGAATTTCTCTTGGAGCTGTCCTTCACCTAACTTGTTGGAACCCCAGAGTTTCTTGTATAGGGTAACTACGCTACTTACATTTGTAAGGGGGGGGCTTTCGCTCCAACTTCGTTTTCCAGATCAAACCGCTTTTACATTGAAATCGGCATAAGAAACACGGTCAGAAATCAGAGAATGTGTGTCTAGAAGTCCCTCTGCCTTTTATGCTGGATAAAGGAACGCCTCTCCACATGCTCAATTTTCAGGAATATAGGAGTGTGGAAGCCACCTTTCACCTAGCTTGTTGGAAACCCAGATTTTCAGTCCAAGGTAAACTTCGCTGCTTTCATATATATGGGGACGTACTAGCACGAACTCAGTTTTTCACTGCAAACCGCTTTTACTTGAAACCGGGTTTAAGAAACATACTGAGAAATCAGAGAACGTGTTTGTACATTTCACTCTGCCTTTTATGTTTACTGTGAAAAGCTGGTTTGAAAGAAAAATCACTTTGCTTTGGTAAACTGCTTTGAATCGAGTTCCTCCGCTTTGATATGTAAATTGGGTAGTTCCCGTTTTCCAGAAGCTCTGGTTTTCCAACAGGTTAGGAGAAGGACGTCTCCAACACAAATTCAAGTGTCAGAAGTGATCTTGTGGAAAGGCGTTCTTTCATCCAGCATTGAAGGTTAAGTGACATACAGAAATACTTACTCTGAATTCTCAGCATGTTTCCTAATGCCAGTTTCTAAGGAAGAGTAGTTTGCTGTGGAAAACCACTTTGGAGCGAGAGCCTCTGCTTAGATATGTAAGCAACGTAGTTCCCCTAGACCAGAAACCCTTGTTTTCGAAGAAGTTATGTGAATGACTCCAACTCACATTTAGATGTCAGAAGTGAGCATGTTGGGAGGCGTTCCTTCTTCCACCATTGAAGGTTAAGTGACATACTGAAACACTCACTCTGATTTCTTAGCATGTTTCTGATATCCGTTTCAAGTAAAAACGTCTTGCAGTGGAAATGAGAGTTGGTGCTAGTTCGTTCGCATATATATGAAAGCAGCGTTGTTTCCCTAGTCCAGAAACTGTTGGTTCCCAACGAGCTAGGTGAAGGACGGCTTCCATACATATACAGATTTGAAAATAGAGCATGTGTAGAGGCCTTATTTCACCCAGCATAAAAGGCAGAGTGACATGTAGAAACACATTCTCTGATTTCTCAGCATGTTTACTAATGCCGATTTCAAAGTAAAAGTAGTTAGCTGTGGAAATCCACGTTGAAGCGAGTGCCTCCCCTTAGACATGTTAGTAGCGTAGTTCCCCTGGACCAGAAACAATGGGTTTACTGCAAGTTAGGTGAAGGACAGTTCCAACACACATTCAGCTGTCAGACGTGAGCATGTGGAGATGCGTTCTTTCATCCAGCATTGAAGGTAAAGTGACATACAGAAACATTTACTCTGATTTCTCAGAATGTTTCGCAAATCCGGTTTCAAGTAAAAGCGGTTTGCATAGGAAAACCGAGTTGGTGTTAGTACATTGCCATATATATGAAAGCAGCGTAGTTTCCCTAGTCCAGAAATTCTGGGTTCCCAACAAGCTTGGTGAAGGACGGCCTCCACACTTATACAGATCTGAAAATAGAGCATGTGGAGTGATGTTCTTTCATCCAGCATAAAAGGCAGAGTGACATGTAGAAACACATTCTCTGATTTCTCAGCATGTTTACTAACGCCGATTTAAAAGTAAAAGCTGTTTGTGTGGAAAACTGCATTGGAGCGAGTGCCTCCTCTTAGATATGTAAGCAGCGTAGTACCCTTAGACCAGAAAATCTTGTTTTCCAACATTTTAAGTGAAGGACGTCCCCAACACTCATCCAGCTGTCATAAGTGAGCATGTGGAGAGGCGTTCTTTCATCCTGCATTGAAGGTTAAGTGACATACTGAAACACTATCTCTGATTTCTCAGCATGTTTTTCAAAGCCGGTTTCAAGTAAAGCGGTGTGCAGTGGAAATGAGAGTTGGTGCTAGGACGTCCCCAAATATAAGAAAGCAGCGTAGTTCCCCTAGTCCTGAAACTATGGTTCCCAACAAATAGGTGAAAGAAGGCTTCCATACATATACAGATTTGAAAATAGAGCATTTGGAGTGGCGTTCTTTCATCCATCATAAAAGGCAGAGTGACATGTAGAAACACATTCTCTGATTTCTCAGCGTGTTTACTAACGCTGGTTTCAAAGTAAAAGTGGTTTGCTTAGGAAAACCGCGTTGGAGCGACTGCCTCCGGTTACATATGTAAGTAGCTTAGTTCCCCTAGACCAGAAACTCTGGGTTTCCAACAAGTAAGGTGAAGGACACCTCCAACACACATTCAAATGTCAGAAGTTATCATGTGGAGAGGCGTTCTTTCGTCCAGCATTGACGGTTAAGTGACATACAGAAACACTTACTCTGATTTCTCAGTGTGTTTTTCAGAGCCGGTTGCAAGTAAACACGGTTTGCAGTGAAAAACCGTTTTGGTACTAATGCATCCCCATAGATATGTATGTAGCGTAGTTTCCCTACCCCAGAAACTGTGGGTTCCCAATTAGCTAGTTGAAGGACAGCTTCCAAACTCATACATTATCTAAAAATTGAGCATGTGGTGTGGAGTTCTTTCATACAGCATAAAAGGTGGAGTGACATATAGAAACACTAACTCTGATTTCTCAGCATGATTCTGAAAGCTGGTTTCAAGTAAAAGCTCTTTGGAATGGAAAAGCCAACTGGAGCTTGTGCCTCACCTTATATAAGTAAGTACCGTAATTCCCCGAGACCAGAAACTGGGTTCTCAAAAACCTAGGTGAAAGTTGGCTTCCACTCACATATGTTTCCAAAATGGAACAAGTGTAGAAGAATTCCTTTGTCTCACCTAAACAGCAAGGCTAAATCTCAAGCACTTACCATGATTTCTCTGCATGTTTACTTGAGTAGATTTAAAGCTAAAAGCATTTTTCGCTCAGATACCTAGTTAGAGCTTATTCCTGCTGTTATATATATCGGTCGGGCAGTGCCCCAACACCACAATTCTGTTTTTCCAGCAGTGTTGGTGAAGGGTGGCTTCCACACATATTCGGTTTTCTCTCATCCTCACTCTTCTGCTTAGACATCAATGCAGGTTGTGTATTGTGGAAGCCAAGGAAATTTTTTTCATTTAGGATCAGCCTCGGAGAAAACTGAGACCTGCTTCTGCTTCTTTTCCCTGCTAGATTTCCTCTTGGTGTATTACCAATCCTCAAGAGTGAGTTCCTTTAACCAAGTATTTCAAAAAAATGAGCAGGTTTCCATAGGGCCATTACTTCTTTTATATTCTTGCTTTTTAACACCTCTCTTCCATCTCTTTATCTCCAGGTGTCTTATTTCTATGTCCTTTGGTTTGGGCTGATGGCTAATCAGCATTAGTGTAGAAATTGTTGCTTGATATTACTGATCTATATTCTTTCCATGGATATTTGATTTATCATTGGATTTTAGGGAAGATAGTTTCTTTAAAAAATCTCTGGTAAGTAACTTGTGGAGGACCCTGATTCTGTTGGTCTAGATCTATAATGCTTAATTTCTGAATAAGTGATACTTTCACAGAGCTCAAAATTCCAAAGGTTTGAGTGCCACCACTGTCCCGAAGACTTTCAAACTTTTCTTTGGGGGCACTCAGAACTGAGTGTGTGTGTGTGTGTGTGTGTGTGTGTGTGTGTGTGTCCTTCTGGACTTAGTTTAGCCTGAAATGAGCAAAGGCAAGTACCCCCCATTTTACACAATCAATAGACGACTTTCACAATTTGATAACTTTTAAAAATATATGAACTGTAATGTAGAATTTTACAAGAGGCAGTGACCTTCAGGACTGTCAGCAATGGAGGCAGAACAGTTGGAGGGACAGCAGGTGCTCGTGCTCAGTGGCTGAATTCACACAACATCCACGGCCACCTCTGGTTAATCTTATAGAGTGGGTGCTGTCTGCAGGCTTTCAGGGCTGTGCCCCCTCCCCACCAAACATATATATTAGGAAAAGTGGTGAGCCTCAGTATGAGAAACAATAAAGAATTAGTAGGGGAAATTGAGTTTATTGTTTTTAAAAGAAAAATTAACATCCAGGTAGTTTAATTTCAGCTCCTAATAGACTGATGTGTTGACATTCACAAGGATGCGTAAACACCTGCAAGATCATGGGGCAGGACCGGAGACTCTGAAGCAGCAATCACCACACACAACTTCCACTGCTGTCCTTGACAGCCTTATAGAATTACTTGATTAAGAAAAGGCCATAGATGTTAAATATCATCATTTTGAGAAACCAGTTCTTTTGAAATCTTATATACTAATGTAACTGAATTGGATAAAGAAATGTTAAATGTGTAATAAAGTATCCAAAGAGGTAATGATTACTGAAAACACCACAAATTGAAGAGGACCACAGCATAATGTGCATATATATTTTAATGATCTGGAAGAATCAGCTCAGCAGTGTATTCGAGACATCTAGAGATGATGTCAAAAGTGGGTGTCCTTGGATAGCTTTTTGTGAATGTTAGAGTGAAGTCAGGGTCAGGTACACAAATTTAGTTTAAAAACAAAAGGTGTACCAGATTTCTTTTCAAAAATCTATTGTGTCTTGTTAGAAATCATCAAATCCAGTGTCAAGGGAAGGAAAAAAAAACCTAGTGACCACGTGAGTGTTTCAGGAGCTGGTAGTAAAATGACAGTTGACAATTGTGTAAATTAGATATGATCTTGATGTCCAACTGACCCAAAGATTTTTAATCCATGTGCCAATAATATATCAAGGAATAAATAGTGATATATGTTTTATCAGCTCTGTTATCCCCCCTTCAATCCTGCATTTTGATTGGGAAACTAAGAACTTCTACTGCAGGGAGGGGGATTTTCAAAAATGGAGTGTCCCCCAACCGAGAAAATTAAGAAAATGTAGCCATACACTGTAGAGACACAGGGAGATCTGTTGAGCCAGATGACACTTGCTTTACTGTCAACTAGTGGAGGTGCAGCTTTTTGAAGACTTGGGTACCACGTTGCTGCCTTTCTCAAGGTATTGCCCACGGCTCTTGAGAAGCGTTGAAGTGAGGCCAAGGAATTAGCCTCCGAATGCCCTTTGCCATGGATGTTGTCTCTATTCGCCACTTTTAAGATTTAGCTTAGACAAGTTGCTGTGTCTTGCCAAGTGAGCTAAATACAGTAAGTACATCTTGAAGCACACGACTCTTTCCTCCTCACTGCAGCAGAGGACCTCTGCATTGGAGCATCCTGAGATGTCATCAATTGTCATTTTTCATGTTCGGAATCAGTAAGGATGCTATGTCCACATGGATGAGGAGGGTAAGATTTCAGTCTCTAAAGTGGCAATGATGGGTTGACCTTTTCACTTAAAGGGTCTCACATCAACAAATGCGTGTCTGTTCTGGACCAAGAAGAAACAAGTGTTTGCAAAAGAATAGCTTGAAAAGTCAGTGGGACATGTCAGGCATCTCCTTCATGTCCTCAAGTTCGGGTATCCAACATGGTTTTCCTATCCTGAGTGATACTGACAATTTGCCGTGCTCTGTGCCACATGTATACCAAAGGCTTTCCTAAATAAAATATCTAGAAATGGTAACATTCTTGATATGTGTTAAACCGGGGGATGTGAAGGATTTAAAATTAGTCCCTAATGTGCATTGATTTTTTTAAAGACATCAATTTTATAGAAACTTTTGAAGAATTAAAGTGACAGAAAATTACAAAGCACCTTTTCCTTCTGGTAAGAAAGGGTTCTGTATTCCTTTATTGATGAATCTAACATAGAATCAGTACTAATATTGTTTGTATTGTACTTAGTGTTTACAGAGTGATTCACAGATATTCTCCTATTTCATCTGTGCAATGACCTCTGGAAGATAAGATTTCCTAGTTATGCTTTTTAATGTCTATTTTTAACTCTGTCTAAAAGCAGATTGATTGAGCCCCATTTGCTCAATTTAGAAGGCTGGACTGATATTGTGTCAGAACATTCCAGGAGGCAGAGGAAAGGAAGAGACTGGGGTTCTACACGATGGAAGCTGCTCCTGAAATGATTTGACCAGCAGTCTTATCCATTTTTCCCAAGGCTGGAAACAAAACATAACCCAAGACAAGGAAAACAGGGAGCCCATGTGACTCCATCCTTGGCACGTAGAGTCACTGCTGTCCTTCTGTGCCTTGGAGAGGAGGATGCTTTGGGTCTCTGTTCTACAAACTCTGTTTTGTTTATCTCCACAGTGTCTTGTTTTACTGGCATATTCTGTAACTTGATTTACATTTCATAGCATTAAAACAAAAATCAAGATCTCTTTATCATTTATTAACTATTTGGTAAAGAGTTTTTGGTGAATATTGAACTTTATTATTAGGTCTTACCATGGCAATGCACAACACCTAGTTCCCCAGATAACAGCAGTGGCTTAAACATGCTAAAATTGTATTTCACTCTTACATAAAGAAGTCAAGCAATCGGTAGCCCAGGGCTGGATTGCATGATGGACCCTGGGTCAGAGAACAAGATGCCTGTTATCTTCAGCCCATCAACCTGATGGCCCAAAGTGGCTGCCTGAGGGTCAACCATCAGGTCCACATTCCAGGCAGCAGAGAGGAGGGAAGAAAGGTGCTTCAGTTCCCTTTTGGGATGGTTCTGTAAAGTCCCAGGTAGCTTTCCTGCTTTTATCTTGCTTTAGACAGAGGGCTGAGAGACAGCTTGCTATGAGGTAAGCTCAACTCAGGACCAGCCTTCTCCCTCGAGGGGAGGGGAGGGAGTGCGCGGGGAGGAACCGATCATCCTGCACATGGTGTAAGACACCACGATGAGCCGCCGGGGGCCTCTTCAGTCCGCCCATTGCTTTGGGCTGCACTGAGCGGTTGGTAACGGTTGAGATTTTCACGTAGAGGTGCGTGTATGCTTGAACAATTGCTCGGTTCATTTAAACTAGTGGCTACCAGAGCACGTTGGAGAACACATTTGTTCTCACCTTCTAGCCAGTGACCCTCCCGCCAGGTTGCTGTCCTGCTGTTCATTTCCACGTTATTTTCCAAGACTTCCAGAGGAAATGTAAGCAGCCTGATGCTCAAATGCTTTTCTGTGTGATTCCCCCCTTGTTCTTTGAAGGAACAACAAATTGCCTAGAGAAGAGTGGACAAAATTCCAACCCTCCATTTCTTTAAAGTTCTGAGTTTTGGTGTTAGGAAATAGAAGAAAATTCCAGAAACACCGTTAAGAAACATTATTTCTTTCAAATGTGATTTTTAACAGCAAAGGACAATATAATTTATAGAACAACTTTTAAGACAATTGAATTGGCAGTAAGTTCACATAATGAAACTTCCAACAAGTCTTTATATTTCTCCTGGAAATTCCTTGGCTATTGGTGTAAATTATTAATAATTAATATCAGCTTTCTATTCTTTCTCTTCCTGTAGTTGTAGAGTTAACGTGAAAATAGCTTGTTGTGTCACTGAGAAAGCCTCCTGGTCAGCCTTCTAGTTAAACAGCTTGTGTGCGTTTCGGTGGCAGGTGTGCTAAATAGTAGTTTTCAGGCACTTGGGGGATGCCCATCACACCAGCACTGTGGGAGCCTATTTCTCACCCACGACCAGGTGAGACCCTCCTTTCCTCCACTGCCTCGCCCAGCCCCCCACATTCTGGTTATTTCTCACCACCCAATTTCATCAGATTCAGCCCTGCACAAGCAGAGCAAGTCTTGGTTTCTCAAAGACCAGGATCTTAGTTCTAGGCTTTCTGTTAAAGGACAGTGTATAAAATCAGGCAAATTTATGTGTCTATTGAGGCCTCGGGATCTCTGCAATTAAAACAAGAAGTTGAGTTACAATACTATTCTTTTCCACTTCTGAATTTCTATAACTCCACACAATAGCTTTTTTATTAATTTGCTAAAAATTTTTCCAGAATATATTTTCCTAAGATTCACAAATATCTGTTACTTTATATTTAAAGATGCTATATTTAAAAAATGGAATAATTATTTACTTTTAAAAAGTAATTTAAGTCAAGAAATGTTTGATACTGAAAGTTTACTATGAGTCCAAGTATGTAAGCTTAATTTTTGTGGTACTGTCGTTAAAACACACAACGTGAGAGTTGTGGGTTAAGTTTTATCTGGGGCAAAATGAGGACCAGAGCCCAGGTGTCAGCATCTCAGAGAGCTCGGAGGAACTGCTCTGAATTTGAGGGGGAGTTCAGCATTATATGAGATTTCATTGAATGCTGACGTGCAGTCAAGTATACGTTAAGTCAGAGGCTGCTGCTATTCGAGGAACAGGTGTCTCTGTTAATGATTTTAGTGCTTTTCTAGATAGGAGGAGATGCAAGAATTTGGGCTCATAAAATTTCCTGAAAATGTCTAACTATCTGAAAGATTTTCTGCCCATTTTCCCAGAGCACAGAGCGCCCCATTCCTGATCTCCACCCTGAACTACTTTCAGAGGGTGTTCAAGGTCAGCAGCTGCAGCGGCTCATGACTTAATCAAATCAGAGGCAGATGACAAGTGCCAATTTTTAGTTGACAATATGTATATATTGTAGGAAAAAATGTTACTTTCCAACCCTACCCCTGTTTTACTTTTAGTTAGAGGTCAACTGATAACTGTTAGATGACTTAAGTCAGATGAGGGGTGAAGGAGTCGTCTCGTGAGCCGGCCAGTGCTCTATGTCAGCCTCCTTGATCACATTCAATTTTCTTTCTGTTCAAACAGCATGCATCTGATTTTATGAAGTTTGGAGACTGTCCTGAGCACATGGGGTCTGGAAGTGGCCCTGTTCCTGTGGTCTTTGTTTATTCTGTGAATTATGGTGTGAATCTTTATGTGCCCAAGCTTCATCATAATTTCAAACTTTAAGGATTTAAATATGGGAGATGGATGCCAAGTTCTGGGAATAGATTTTCAGGATAACAGCCAGGATTGGTAAAAAGTAGGGAGAATGGATACAGCCTTTAAAAAAGAAAAGTTATTTTACAATTTCTGGCAGATAAATTAAAGTCCTTGTTGGGATTCTATCAGGAGTGTTTAATTGGGAGACCTACCTCCCATTTTCATGAAATAAAATAATTTTATTATTTGTTTAGTGCCTACTGTGTAACAAATAACTATCATCTTTGCATATATTTTTATCATTTAATCTCTACAAAGATTCCCTGGAGAACACACGTGTCACAGGTGAGGGAACCAAGATCATCCAGGGTAAGTGGCTGGAAGGCAGATGGGTTGGAGGGCTTACCCTCCTTCAGGCTGAGACAGAGACATCAAGGTTTATTGACAAGCGTGTAGCTGAAGTGGTTTATTTAATACTTTGCTTCCTTGATGAATTGGATCTCTTGAAATTGTTTATGTCTGTCTTATCTTCCCCTCTCTCCTCTGCCTCAGGACTTCTCCTCGTAAGTAGTATGAATTCAGCCTGAGCTGATTCAGGAAAATCAGAAAATAAAAAATTAGCCCACACAAATGACTTCTTAGTCCTTGTAATTCAGTACTTCCTAAAATTCTCAGAAACGCAAGGAAGGTGTGTTACCTCGGGGACTGAGTGCATTTGAAGAGTGAGAAATGTTAATTGTGATCTGGTAAAGGCGCAGGCTCTATAGACAAAGATCCGGGTTTGGATCCTGGTTCCATCAAGTACTGGAAACATGACCACCTACAGCCTCAGTTTCTTCATGTGTTAAATGGGCTGATGGAGCTCACCTCCAAGTGGTCAGGTCAAAATGAGATGGTATGAGTGACTCTCAGGCAGAATGCTTGGCAAAGTGCTAGTTGCTCTTGCTGGTTTATAATGTCCTCTTAGGTTATTCCGTTGTCCATTGGCTTGAGAATACCTCCTCATTTGATTTAAGAAAATTAGCATGCCTTAAGAATTTTAAAAATAAGGAATGAAGATTTACTGATTAATGCTGGGTGTATTTTTATAGGTCATTTATTTAAAAAAAAAAGTAGGAGTTCTCTAAAGAGAATTTATTCAGTGTGCCTAGAATATGATTCAGTTAAAAATGGTTTCCTTTAAATACTTTTCAGAAATTTTCTGTGATATTTTTCTTGAAAAGTACTTGAAGATTTCTGAGGAGGTTTTACATTTAGAAAAGTTTATTCTTGTAACAATTGACACATTAAATAAATGATTCATATCCCTGGACAGCATAAAGCACTGGCTTTTATTTTTTTAATATATATAATTTTGGTGGTTAGTTCTATGACATTTTATTGGGTAGAACTATCTCCCATTTCCATTTTACAGGCAGAGAAGATGAGTCATACGATACTCACTATACAAGAGAAGCAGAAGCTGATTAATTTGGGCAGAAGTGTAAAAGGGTGTGGAGAAAAAAATCGTTGACTCGCAAACTGGACGCATTCTGTGGTGCTGTGCAGCTGAAACGGATTTGATTTTGCTTCTGGGTTGTCCTAGGTTTTGGCACATGTGCCTGGAAATGTCTCTCGGGCAAAGATGCTTATTTAAGAAGGTTGTCATTGTAAATGTTCTTAAGAGTATTAAACAAATTCCACAGCAAATAAATGAACATGTTTGGAAGGTTTTCCACCCTAATGTAATTTCCAGAAAACAGACATGATTCACTTGCTAAACCAAACACACAGGTACAATAATGAGCCTGGCTCACATGACTGGACAGCACGGAGGGAGCCTCATCTATTGGCCTGGGTTATGCTGCAGTAACTGCACCTGAAATTTTAATTAGAATTTATTTACAGCGAGTGCTGCTTCCGCGTTTTTCTCCCCAAAGTAAGGAAGCGCCCTCAATGCCTGGCCATTAGTCTGCAGAGCCCCGCGGCTCACACACTCCCCTGCTCATCAGGAGGCTGATGGAGCCAGTTTGCTTAGACACACTTAGCTACACTCGCAGCGGGGATCATCAGTCTCTTCTGTGTGTTGATCTCCACGTGCAGGGGAGAAAATCGACTTTTGCTGCCGACAAACGCTAATTGACTACCAGTTGTTTCAGAGGGACTGTGATGTTGAAAACTGGTGTCCCATTCATTTTTATATGTTGGATGCTGACAAATTTCACGGCAACACCTTCACGGTAAGTACACCCACCAGGGAGGTTGTCGGAGTTTGAATCTGTGTGTTTTAGTATTCAGATCCTGGCACTGGTCAGTTTACAGTGTTCTCGCTGGGTTTGGGAGACTGTTTCTGGAGCGATTTCTTTGGCTTCCAATAAATTTGCAAAGCCGTCTCCTTCAGTCGATTTCTGATGAGTATAGTTGGGAGGGGCATGTGAAATTGGGGCAGGCAGAGAGGTGCAATGAAAACTAGCCACCATCTGGTTACCTTTCATTTTTGGGGGCCAAAAATGCTTGTCTTCTTTTCTTTTCTCCTCCATTCATCCCTTCAGGTCAGGGAGTCGTCTTCAAGAATTTCTTCCTAAAATGTAAAGTAATGATGAAGGCAGTGTGTTTCTGTGGTTGATTTCATTTGATTTGCTTTCATTGTTAAAGATTTTCTGGTGAGGTTCTTATGAGCTCTTAAAAGCTGGAAGAGCAGCAATACCAAGGAGAGAAAGTCAGAGAAATGAGTCAGCGGCCCCTGTGAGGTCTGGGGGACGAGGGAAGGAGGTGGGGCGGAGGCAGCACCGTGGCCTCACGTGCAGCCCTGAGGGCAACGTGCGCATGTAAAGCCAGCGTCTCTTGTCACCATGTGTTCTAACAGGACTCCCACTAAAGGAATGCGAGGAGATTTGGGGAGGCCTTAACTTTTACCCTCTTGCCAAACATCTTTAATGCTGACTGTATTTATTCAAGATGACACAGAGATCACCTGCAGAGTGTGAGGAAGCGGTGCTTGCTTCCTGTCTTGCCCGCCCCAGGCTCACTCATCAGACACCTGATTCTTTCAGGCACTGCAGTGCCCGTGGGGGGAGCTCTGCTCCTCGGGGAGCTGGGCACGGCAGTGCGCACGTTGAAGCCGGCCGCACCATCGCTGATCCCACTCCAAATGGTGAGATGAGCCCTTTGTGTAAGTAGTAGAGGTGGGATCCAGAGTCTTCCTGTGTTTGAGTTTTGCAGTAAAGCCAACTTAGAGGAAAGAAAGAAAATGCCTACTGTTCCATGACTGTGTCCTAAGGGTTTAAAGCTCACTGTGGAGCACACGTGAGATCTCATTCAGTAAATACTCTGGGGTCTTGATTCTGACTTGTCTTGAATTTGGCATTCTCATGTTATTTCTCTTAAAATATGTCTAAGCAATCATTTTTGTTTGATGGTTATGTGTGCATAAGGGTCCTGAAGAAACTGTTGTGGATGGAAGTGTGGGTACCAGAAGGGCTGGTGGCCCTGGGGGCTGCCCGAGCTCCACACCATTTGTTACCAGCACTCTTTCAGATTGCATCTTATTCCAGAGCTCATCGGGGCTCCCATCTCTCACTACGTGTCTTTAGAGAATATTTGTTCAGAGGGGAGGGGACGGGGTGCTTCCAAGTTTGGGTTCTGGGGTTCCCTGTCTAAAGGTGGCACTGGAACAAATCATTTATTCATGGAGTAATGAAGCCCCCCAGTCTCGTGGCTAATTGGGACTCCCTGTCCTTCTTCATTTTAGGAGCTGGAGGGCTTGTGTTAGGCCCCCAAACCTGTTTTTTGGTGAGCTTTCAGTCCTATAACTCCACCTGGGTTGTCCTGTTTCAGTCACATGACTTTGATTTTTGCAGGTAGGTGTGAATCCTGGATAGTGCCTGGGACTTCCTGGTTTCCCCTACAGTAGGGACACTGAAGAAAGTTCACCCCATAAGGTGTGTTCGGGGGCCTCGAGGACAAGTAGGGACCCACAGACAGATGTCTGGATGGGTGGCGATCAGGCCCAAGTCTTGGAAGAACACAGATTCCATTACTGTTTTAACAGTGAAATTGAATGAGTAATTCTGGAAGGTCTGATGCAACTGAGATTAAAATTATTATATGGTTTTTATTGTTAGCAGGAGTGGTTTTTAATCCTTAGACCCAGTCCCCCCTATTGACAATAAATATTTTGTAACCTTTCTTTTCTTGTGCCCGGAAGTGAACGTCATAGAAAATGTAACCTAACTATAAATATGATAAACAAATAGACAGGTAGATGGAAAGATGTTTTGCCTAAATTCTTATATTATGGGGTATTTTATATTCTATGCTAATTAGTGACCACTCAGGACAAAAGGCACATACAAAGGGAGTCACTCCTAATAAACTATTTTTCCAACCCTTACCTAACTGGGAAACAAGTGGCTTCAGAATGTTAGAGCACCTCCCAAGTCCCTGGGGAAATCTCCTTGTCAGAGTTACACTTGCTTATGGTGTCCTGTGCCAAGTGCAAGCAGATGCGGTTCGGAAGCTGCCCGGAGGCTGACTCCGGGGATTCCTTCTCCGTCGCAGCTGTGAGGGAGCCTGTCTTTCCTGACCACAACCAAAGAGGCGATTTTGAATCTCTTAAAACTGCCATACCAGTGTATATCACAACCTTCACAAGATACGTTGAATAAAGTAGAAAACTTTAAGTGTCTCCTTTAGGATAGAAATAGGGTATAAAAGAAATAAATTAAAAAATTCTAGTGCCCGAATAAGTGCTACATTACACTGGCTGCATTATAAGGTTAGAAAACTTCATTACCGCTTTACATACCACATCTTGTATTTAGATTTTATTTATCTTTTTTTCCCAAAAGAAAAAACAATCATTTGATGAGTTCTTGTGTCAGAGGTGATGAGCAGAGAGCAAGTGTAAAACCGGGAATCGTGGTGCTGGTTAGTCTAAGACCATCTCCGTCACTGCGCAGATCATCTTTACTCATTTTACTGCACTTTTTGGAATCACCTTCTCACTTGGAAAAACTCCCGTGTCAGTTGGATTTGCTAGTAGAACAATTATTTTTCTTACCTAGAACATCAGTGATGTTTTCAAGATGATAAAAAAAATTTGCCCATGGCATTTAAACAGTTGCTTGTTCTCGTAACTCATGGCTCACGGTCTCGTATTTGTCACAATTGAAACTGTGTTTTCTTTGTGCAAATTCTCATTGCTTTGGTGACGCAGGGACACTTGTCCTTACTGGATGGAGTATGATAGTAGTTTTTTGCATTCTCTCCCTAAATCTGGAGTCCTGTGTTATGTTTCCTGTTAACTTAAAATATAGGAATATTGTTATTTACCTAAATATCTAACCTCACACCAGTGGTGCATATCAAATTGGTCCAAATAAGAATTCCAATATTAAATGAAACAGTAATTTCACAACCCACTTTTCCAAAAATTTGGATTGATGATTCAATTATACCAGGGACATTAGCTGTTTTAATTGAATCAATCATTGCTTTCTTCAATAAAATTTTCCATTCCATCTGCTCTTTTGGTTTATTGTTCTTCAGTGTTTCATTTGCTTTCTTTCCCAAAAATATATGATTTTGGCTTTTGTCATTGAAAACCCTTACTGGTTTTGCTACCTCATGCTGGAGAGGAAGGCTTGTGACTGTTTTATAGTCACTGGTTTCATGTTTGTATGAGTGCTTAATGCCACGTTGCAGGGGTGTGGAGACCTAATGAATTGTGTACATAAAAGGCTTAGTCTACACTGAGTGCAGGGTTAGTGTTCACAGCCCATGTCATCAGTATCATAATTAATCCATTACAATCATCCTCTATTAATCAGTGTTTTCCTTCTAACGTCTCCAGGAGAGGAAATGTAGTAGTCTAAATGCAAATCTTTGCCAAACTTTCAGTCAATTCAATACCTTTAAAACTTTGCTGTCAATAGGACTGTGTGCCTTCTATCCCTAATTCTGCTCCTCCTGACCCAGGACGCGGTCTCCACAGCTGATGATCCATGAGACACTGGATTCTTGGTCCCATGGCTCTGTGTGTTCTGGGACTTCTGGGGACTTCAGCACTGTTTTAGGGGCTTTGGGTCCCAACTCTTCATAGCATTGCTGAGATGAGATCTGTGGGTTCACCCTCATTCTTGACTGTATGGTGCATTTTTTCTAGAAACAACACATGCCACCGTGGCAGCACTACTTTGAACACGTGCTGGGGCAGCGTGTGCTTGTCAGTTCTTGGGTTTAAATTTTCTGTTCTAATTTCTATAATGGGGTATATTGACAGATACACTCCATGTAAACAGAAGCTCTGTGGGGTTTTCAGCAACTTCTAAAAACATAAATATTCCTGAAGCAGCTAATCTTCCTCCCAACAAGTGAGGAGCAAGCCGGCAAGTCCTGGGGGCCTGTGGCGGCCAAGCTGTGCAGCCCAGGCTGCTCACCAAGGAACAAGGAGAAAATCTTAAAAATCTACTTCCATGCTGTCTTTCACAGAATCTCAGAAATGAACGTTTTAATATCTAAAGAGGGGTGTTTTTTTAAAATAAATTTTTTATTTTTTTCCTTTTTCAGTTTTATCAGGTTGAATTTTTACAGTTCAACTTCACATACACATATTGCATGTAAATACATGTATAGAGCATACTGCATTTTTTGTTTACATATATGTACTAATTATTGTTTCATAAGAACAGATTAGAGCTTTAGATTTTTAAAATTAGTTACCAGAGGAATAAGGACATCTACAAAAGAATAAACAGAATATGGTAATCCAATCACAAAGGACGGTCAGATGTGCTTGCATATATTCAAGAAATCAAAACAATATTTAGTTCATTTGTGGTCTTATTATTATTGCTATTAATTTTATATTCCCCATAAATGAAGTCATATGGCATTTTTCTTTCTCTTTCCACCCCACTTCACTTAGAATGACAGTCTTCAGGTCCATCCATGTTGCTGCAAATGGCATCTTTTATGGCTGAGTAGTATTCCATTGTATATATGTATCACCTCGTCTTTATCCAGTCATGTGCTGATGGACATTTGTGTTGTTTACATGTTCCTTGTTCTATGTCCCTTCTGGCAACAATTACGGATTTTAAATATTTTCCACCTTAAAATCCTTCCTGAAGGAGATGTGGTAACTGGAATCAAAAACAGTTACAGCACAGGGTTGTTTGTGATGGCCTTGGGGGCTTGGTAGAAAGGTTGGCAGAAAGGATTTCAGATTCTGATCAAATGAGTCCTCCTCTTGTAGCCCTGCTGACCGCCTCTCTCACGGCCTGCCCTACAAGTCTGACCAGTCCTTTCTGTGAATCCTACTGTATTGTGCACAAATTTTGTCCAATTGGTGTCATCCAGTATGGACCTTAAGTGAGGCACCCAAGCTCCTGTGTTGGTTTCTTCCATCAGCCCTTACTTCCTTGGGAGCCAGGACTGTCTCATTGCCCCAAGGATCCCTAATGCCTAGTGAGATGCATGATAAAGCTGGTACTTAATGAGCACATGGGTCAAATGGAAAAACCTGATCAAAAAAAGGCCCTCATTTTTCAGACATGCCTACTTGAGCACATAGGGTAAAATGACATGTCTTCTTGGATTTGCTGTCAAATACTTCAACAAAGGACAAATAAAAGAACAAAGGTTTGAATAAAGGAAATATGGAAAAGTTTGTGAATTCCTTAATCTGGGTGATTGGCTTATTGTACTATACTTACTCATGTATACTTAAGTTAGTTTATAATTTTACTGTCATTAGCTGAATAGCAAGTATTAATGCATATTAATTGAAATCCTTAGAACTGAACAAACTTACCCCACACAAAATCCTTAATATCATAGTAGTTTGTCTTTCAGAAATCTTTTCCCACAAAGACAGGAAAAAAGGGAAAGGCAGATCCGTGCAGTATTTCCACGTTGTCAAAAGACCAAAGGCCGATACAAAAGAAGAGATTGTAAAAAAGATAAAGAGGCTGAAATCAATGTCCGGAAAACCTAGCTAACAATCCTAAATGGCCCAACTTAACTAACCTCAGCACTGCTGCATCAAGAATGGGGCAAATAGCACCTAGTGGATTTTTTTTAAATAAATAATTAATAATCCAGTTCCTACCACAGGCAATTATGATAAGACTGAGTATAATTTCTAACACCAACTAGTGTACAAATCATAATTTCTACTTGATTCAAACTGCTTCTTCTATAAAATTTGAATCTTTTTATTCTTAAGACAGATTTGTGGCCTATGACCTAGTGATAAAATTTTCAACTGGCTTGTATTAAAAAAGGTTCACCATAGTGAGAGTTTATTACATCAAGTATTCCTTTTTGGGAAACCCATGTGCCTTGTCACTCTCTTTCATAAGATTTCCTGTGGAAAATTCAATCCTTCATTCAGGAAAAGGCTGAGCAATATATCTCATGGGAAAACCTTCATAAACTGCAACACAAGAAAATGAAAATGACAGTGAGCAGCCCATGAAGCTGGCAGACACACAGCGCACGGCTGTGTTCCCGCCTCGAATTTCTTTAACCAGCAGGGAAAATGTGCATTTCAAGAAATAGACATAAACAATTTTCAGGACCTGAGCACACAATTTCCCTTTCAGGGTTTAGTGGGCTTCCATTTAATTCTATGAGAAATGTTTAAAACAACAGAACAACAGCTGAGATAGGCTTTAAAGTAACTTTTATGTCTTAGTGAAAATAAAGCCAACTGATAGTTATCATTTTTACTTTATTTGATCTCACTCTCTTACTTTACCTCCCCAACCTCCTCCAGAAAATGATTGTGAACATCCCCTCCTGTGTCAGAAGGCTAAGTAGAAAGTACCAATCAAATGGAGGTGGGCTTTGTTGTTTTATTTTTCAAAACAAACAAGTTTAATTCATGTGATTTAATAATTTACATCAGAAACAAAGTCTACTCAATAAATGGTAGCCAACACATGTCATCATAGCTGCTCATCAGGTTTGGCCCCACGTTACACACTTTTACATGGACATGTGCCATGTGCTGTCATGGGAAATGGTGAGTGGGGACAGGGCCTCTGCTCTCACAGGGCACACAGCCTGGTGGGGAGGTGGTGTTCAATCATTGCCCTTTTTTTTAATATACTTACAAATTATGGGAAATGCTATTTAAAAAGAACAAAATGAGTCAATGAAAGTGAAAAATACAAGGACAGTATTTAGGCTGAGGGAAGACAGGGAACCTCTTTGAAGAGCTGACACTCCACTGAGACCCAAAGGACAACTCCGGTGCTGCAGGTGAAGGGCAGGGACACATTGATAAAGGGCTGATATCCAGAATATACCAAAATCTCTTTAAACTCAACAAGAAGGATGAACAACCTGATTAAAAAATGAGCAAAATTCCTGACACAGATCTCATCAAAGAAAAAATCTAGATGCCAAAGAAGTCTATGGAAAGATGCCCCACAGCATCTGTCATCAAGGGGATGCAGACTGAAACAGCGAGGTACCACTGCACACCTGTCAGAACTGCCAAAACGCAGAACACTGACAGCACCGAATGCTGGTGAGGATGTGGAGCGTCAGGAATTCTCATGCATTGCTGGTGGGAATGTAAAATGGCCCAGATACTTTGGAAGACGGTCTGGCAATTTTTTACAAAACTAAACGTACTCCTAACACATGATCCGGCAACTGTGCTCCTTGGTGTTTACTCGACGAAATGGAAACTTATGTCCACACACAAAACTGCATACAGATGTTAATAGCAGCTTTATTCATAATCACCAGAACTCAGAAGCAACTAAGCTGTTCTTCAGTAGGTGAATGGATTAACTGTGGTCCAGCCAGAAAATGGACTATTATTTGGTGCTAAAATGAAATGAGTTATCAAGGCATGGAAAGACATGGAGGAACCTTAAATGCATATTACTAAGGGAAAGAAGCCAATCTGGGAAGGTTCCGCAACTGTCTGATTCCAACTGTATGGTGTTCTGGGAAAGGGAAAACCACAGAGACTAAAAGATCAGTGGCTGTCAGAGGCTAGAGGGGAAGGAGCAATGAATGAGGTGCAGCACGGAGCATTTTAAGTTCACTAAGACAGACTACTCTGTATGATGCTGTGACGGTGGATACATGTCATTGCACATATGTCCAAACCCACAGAGTGCACACCACCAAGTGTAAATCCTAGTGTTAAGTCTGGGCTCTGGGTGATGATGACGTGTCAGTGCAGGTTCACCCATTGTCGCAAATGCATGCTCTGGTGCAGGCGTCAATAGTGAGGAGGCTGTGGGGACAAACTGCAGTTCATACACTGAATCCAGTCCCAGACACCGCTGTTAATAAAGCTCTGTGGGTGTGTGGAATGTCCGGATGCTCTGGCGTCTGAACAGCAGAGCTGAGCAGCTGCACCAGAGATCAGGAGGTTTGCAGACCCTGAAATATTTACTCCCAAGCTCTTGACAGAAAAAGTCTGCTGAGCCCTATTCTAAACGAATCAGAATTCACCCTGATGAGACAGGACAGCAGGGCCCAAACCAGGCATGGTTAATGGGACTGAAGCAATGTTTTAGTTCCAACACCTTTGCTGAAGTCCTGCAGATCCAGCGACAGACTGTAGCCAGGAAGCGTCTGCAGAAGGAGTCGGTAGAAGACCTTCCCGCCAGGCTCCGGGATGCCGGGGGCCGCGCGCTGCACGGGGGCCACCCGCTTGAAGAAGGCGGACTTGCGGTGGAAGCCGATCAACTCATAGAGCTCGGAGAGGATGCTGCACTGCTGAATTCTCTCCTAGGAATGCTGAAGCACAGGGAGAAAAGCAACAAGCATCTGAACGAAACATGTAATGGAAAAAAGACCCGTAAAAAATTTTCCCTTAAAACAGAGACCGAACGACACAGGAAGGAAGAGGAAGGCTGACTTCATGCACTGATGGGACCGGATGCAGAAATGCAGGGAAGCAACGCTGTGCGGATGCTCCAGACCCCCTCTGGGCCCCACCTTTCCGCGTTCCGCCTCTCCTTTTACTAGAAAGTTCCGTATTCCCTGAAACAGAGGAATCTGCTACCTAAACATGGGACACAGAGAAGGGAAAGAGGAAAAGGACGGGAAAGTAAAGGAACAACAGTTCATCTACACCCTAGGGTTTGGGCGGGACTTTCACCAAACACACAACCTCTCAAAGCACAGAGCACACAGTGAGAGGCTGACAGAGTGACTGCGACTTCTGCTCCTTAAACACAAGCAACCTGCCAGCACACGCTGTGCCCGTTACTGAATCATTACAATCATTTCAGAAACTATTACTACCCCAGCTCACAGGCAAGGAAATCTGAATCTCGGGGAGGATTTTTTATCATCCTGGACAAATTCCCATGGCCCAGAAGTGTCAGAGCCTCCGGCAGACCCTGGACTAAAATGCTCCTCATCACCACGGGCCCTGAGCCTCAGGCTGAGGCCACGTTAGGTCTGCACCGGCCCAGAGCACGAGTCTGTGGGACAGGGAGTGGTCCCATTTGAAGTGCCAGGCCAAGGCCCTCAGGAACATATGTAATGAAACCAAATACCCAAACTCACTTCCAAGCACTTCCCTGTCCGGTAGGACTGCTCAGCACATCTGGCTTATCACCTGTGCACAGGCTGTGCAAGGGGCCCAGACAGTGACGTGACGTCCCCATGGAAGTGGCTCAGAGACCGCTTCATCACAGGACAGACTCTCCCGGCTTCCAACGTTAACTCTCCATTCCATTTCCAACTGGAAAGTAAGTTTAGACTTGTTTTCCTCTCCAGAAACAAAGACAGTGGTAACATCAGCGGGAAACTCAAGACTGAGGAAGAGTCTCCTGGACATTTGGAAGGATAGGCTTGGGAGGGAACAGAGATAGGGATCAGAAAGTCCCATGTTCCAGTCCAAAGTCTGCACATCACTCGCTTTGACAGTTTCCTTATTAATACAGGTGATAAAGTCTAATTATGATTGTTTTGAAAACTTAAAGAAATAACGTATGCCACTAGCATAGGTGTAAAATCCTCCATGAGTGTTCCAGAAATGGACGTGACCATGGTTAGATACTGTCTGCCAAGTCTTGTGTGCTAAGCTCACATCAGCCAGCCAGAGATGTGCCAGAGAATGCCTCAACAGCCAGCAGCCTTCTCCAACTTGGAAACTCACAGTGTCCGAAGAACAGGCAGTGGTGGATGCTTTGGGACATTGTGGAGGTAGCACTCCAGTGATGACTTTAAAAAGCTGGGGAGAATTTAGGGGACCATACAGTTCAAATACAGTAAACTCATTCCATGTCTACAAATATTCGTCTGTAGCCATGGTGATTCAGAGAGGAAATACATATTCAAACGTACATCATTTTCCCACATAAGTGCATCAAAACAATTTGGAAAGAATGTAACTTTCTTCTCTAGATCACACAGTGGGGATTACAAGGTTTGTATTGACAGCACTACGTGTAAATCATCTGCAAACGTAACTGGGTCCATTATCAGTCATCATCATTTGAAGGGAAGGATGGAAAAGAACAAAGCCTAGCTAATACGCTCCGGTAATTTGTTGGGTTACGATGTCACAGAGGAGACGGACAGCTCAACAAGGAACCACTCTGCCGTGATCACGGAGCCGGGGTACGGGATGGGCGGCAAGATGTATGGCGCAGCCGTAGCTGTGCCCGCCCTTCTAGGCAGGTACCCAGTCACTTTGACAAGGTGTCAAAAGTGTATGCCCACGTCCTCATCACCTGTCATGCATTAAAGAGAAATGGAAACCTATTAACGGCCAATAACCTCAGTGGGTACACCGTCCAAAGAGCAACGTCACAGTTTGACAACTGGCCATCCCGGTTCCCTGGGCTTCATTCTTGGAGAACCTTAAAAACCACTCCTCTGTCCTCAAGAAGTGCTGCCTACTTGTCCTATCTTTGGCTCAGGGATACAGCACGTTCACGTGGACTTTAATGTCTGCACAGATTTGACTGTCTTTCTCCAGGTTCACTTGTCCATTCTGAAGAGGCCTGAGTTAAGTCCAAATTCCATAAGATCAATTCCCTCCAGTGACAACTCAACGAGCCTGCAATTACAAACCAACTGAACAGGACTGTCCTCAGCTAAAAATGTCACCCGCCCTTCACTGCTTTCTTAATCTCCTGTCCTGGCTAATTGCAACAGTCTAACACCACCCTCCACCAAGTTCCCCAACTATGTCAAATAGAAAGTAAGGTCCATAAAAGAGGTGACAACTCCATAGTCACATCTGAATTCCTAGCATATATTAATGTCAATAAATAGAACTATGATTATGGCTTCTTTCCTTTAAAACCTTTCTGGTTATTTAAATGAGACCATGGAAGGGAGGTGTTTGGGTCCAGTATCTTGATCCAGAAGACTCTGGAGACATTTTTCTAAATGGCTGCCCACTGATTCATTCAAAACACAACTTCTCTTTCCAGGAGGAGCTGTGATTTTCTGCCAGGAGTTTGTTGTCAGTCTCATGCCAGAACAGATTTAAACTAAATACTTACATTGGATATGTTATTTTTCCCCGCTTCCAAAAAAATTGACTTTCCTTACTTCCTTGCCTTGAGGAATGCTTTTTTACTTTTCTTTCTAATTCACCCTTTTATAAAGCAGGATTCTCAGGATGTGCTTGGCCTTACATAAGAACAGCCATCCAACTCCCAGTGTGAGAGGCCTGGAGCTCACCTCCTGCCCTCCTGTCAAGGCAACTGAAACTCAGTTCAGGAGCCAACTGGCCCCCAGGGCTTCTAAGTCTCGTGTATCTCCCAGAATCCCTGCTTTCTGGTTGACTTGGCTTCTGAGGATTTCCCCTCACTTTCTTGACAATTAGCTGTGCAGCTTGAAAGATGAGGAAGGAAGGTCTTATTTCTTAATCAGCATTTTAAGGAACTTATGTAATGAAGGTTTTCAAGAGTTTCTAGAACCCTCCATTGCCGAGACAGAAAACACACTAGATATATTCTAAATCTAGCTATCATGTGCATTTTTTATTTGCTTTTGTTTTCTTAACTGCTAACAGACATTTTTGAATTAAAAAATAAAATAAGGCCCCAAATAGGATAGAACATTGAAGAGGAAACAAAATTAAAGGGCAAAGACAGAAAAATGATAAGTACTCTACAAAGTTAATAGAAAAAATACACTATGGATCAGATCAGCAGTTCTCAGTAACAGCTAATTGAAACCTGACCATGAGGTAAAATGTCTCTCCTGTCAGGAGACGGCCAACAGAAAACAGAATTAAATCAACAAACTAAAATTCTAAGTCTGGCGAAGTAGAGAAGTCTACCAGCTAAATGTGTTTTCTTCTGGAAAAGAGGGAGACTCACAAGATCTTTTCTGTGGAGCATGAGCCCAGGTGAGGATGGTGAATTGAGCTCTGTAAGTACCCAATTAGCAAAGTGAGTGATGAATAAAGAGACGTGAGCTTTGATGACAGAGATGATACTACTATTCACTTGTCCTGTAAGTATGTCTTCACGTTCAATGATCAATACCTCGGCGTCCTCAGGGATTGAGATTATAGGAAAATGCACAGCCCGGGCCTAGACCTCCTCTGTGATTGTGGCACTGCACTTAGATGTTTCAAGGGCACCACCAACTCCACCCTCTGCCTCTCCCAGCTCAGTCCCATCACTCACAGATGTGACTGGACCCCTCCTTCAGGGCCCAATTTCCTCAGTCAATGAGTCACACCACCCACACCTCACCTACAAAGTTCTCACTGGCACTCCCTCAGCACTGACTGTGTGCTGGGGACCACGCTGCACATTGTGCACACGTTATCTCACTGGATCTCCACAGAAGTCCTGGGAAGTCGGTATATCACTGCTTCAAGTAATAAGATAAATTGTTTCACTTCCTTGAGTGCGTCATCCAAAGTTACACGGCTACTGAGCCACAAACCTGGGACTGAAAACCATTTGAAAATTGAACACTGCTACACCTCATAGCCACCCTACTCTGACTTATCACATCACCTCCTGCCGAGCCTTCTAAATGTTTCTAAGCATTCTACAAGACAAAAGTGATCTACGAGAGCACCCCTCTCCCCTACTTAAATTCTGACAATGACGTTCCACTTCCCTTAGGAGAAAGCCCCACCGGGCCTGAGCACAGCCCAACGGCCCGGCATCCGCGTTCCCTGAGCGGCCGCGCCGCCTCACCCACCACGCAGTGCTACACGTGCCGTGTCCAGGACAGGGATGCTGACTCCGTACAACCCGGGGCTCGTCTTACTCAAACAATGATCAACCTCTTCAGTGCTGACTCTCAGAAAAATGTTTTCTCTGGATGAATCAGTATCTTTTTCCTTACAACTTCCCATCATTGATAATGAACTCCCCCCAAAAGAGAGAAAACCTAATACTCAGACTCCTTATCTGTAAAGTGTGAATAACAAGGAAATATGAGAGGTTTTAAGCGGAATAATATTCATGTGAGGCTGAGGGACAATTCCCAACATACAGTAAGCACTCAATATGTGCTTACTTAATATTAATAAAATAGATTCCATTCCAGCAACCTTAAATCAATGCTTTATGGCTTTGTCCAAAAGACTACCGACAAACTATTGGACGAACCCCTTTGAGCAGATCCACCCAAGCGTACTGGGATAGGTAAGACTTGACTCCAGTTACAGCTGCAGCCAACCAGCACTACGGGGCGGGGGCAGTTTGCTCAAACTCTTACATGTTGTTTGAGCATTTAGTTGTAGTTATTGAATAAAGACAGGTATTATATAGTCAAAGCTCCTGAAACATAAATCTTCAAAGATTGATGCAAATTAGTTTCAAGTACAACACTCTCACTAGAAATTATTTGAAAATTATAGTCTTAGCTCCTCCACACATCGAAAGGGCATTTTCTTAATGTATCTGACTATATACACTGAAAGGATTGTTTAAAAGAAATTAAGATGAAGCCATAATGAATAAGCTTTCAGTATAATCTGCACAAAGCCCCACCCAAGGGTCTCACTTCTCACTTCCACATAAGTGTTCAGGTAGCTTAACCTGGGTCTTGGTTTCTTATGACACGGGGGTGGGAAGAATTGTGGATAGATTTATGTAGCAAATATAAATCTAGGGTATTTGCTGTGTAGGAATCCTAGAAATAAATAAATTGATATATAGTCCCACCCTTAGGAAGCTCAGCCTTTCCAACTACAACAGCATTAAAAATAAAATGAGAGATACATTTAAGAAAATTTTACAAGATTTGCACATTGAACATTTTGAAGTATCACCAAAAAAAAATTAAAACATCTACATATATGGAAGGCATCCCATGTTCATGGAATGGTAGACAATATTGTTAAAAATGTTAAGACTCCCGAAAGTGATCTACAAATTTAATGGAATCCCTATCAAAATTCCAGCTGACTTCTTTGCAAAAATTGAAGAACTGATGCCAAAATTCATATGGAAGTGCAAGGGACCCAGGTCAGCCAAAACAATCTTGAAAAAGAAGAGCAAAGTTGGAGGACTCACTCAATGGTTACTACAAATCTATAGTACTCAAGTCATTATGGTACTGGCATAAGTTTGGATGCATAAATCTATGAGAAACAATAAAAAATCCAGGGGGGAAACTTACATTTACAGTCATTTTTCCAGAAATGTGCCAACAAAACTCCATTGAAAGAATAGTCTATTCAACAAATGGTGCAGAGACACCTGGGTATCTGAAGGCAAAAGAATGAATCTGGAATCTGGACCCCCGTATTTTATATAACAAATAAAATATTAATTCAAAATGGATCACAGACGGAAACGTAAAAACTAAATGTATAAACATTCTAAAAGAAGACATAGTTTAAATCTTTGTGGTTCAAGGATATGCTATGGCTTCCTAGATACAATACGAAGAGCACAAGTGAAAAAAAAGAAAGATAAAATTGACTTCATCAAATTTGAAACCATTTGTTACAAAGGACATCATCAAGAAAGTGAAATGAAAGGGGAAGGGTGTAGCTCAAGTGATAGAGTGCGTGCTTAGCAAGAAAAATAAAATGAATAAATCTAATTACCTCCCCTAGAAAGAAATTGTTTTAATGTTTAAAAAAACTAAAGTGAAACGACAATCTGCAGAATAGGAGAAAAATTTTGCAAAGCATATATCTAATAAGAGACTAGTATCCAGGATATAAAACAAATGCTTACAACTGACCAATACAAAGAAAATCGACCCAATTTTTAATTATGCCAAGTATTTAAATAGATACACAATTGGCCAATAAGCATATGAAAAGATGCTCAGCATCACTAGCGAAATCAACATCAAAATGATATCTGATTTTACACTCACTAGGATGGTTATAATCAAAACATGGACAATAACAAGTGTCGGTCAGGAGGCAGAGAAATGGGAACCCTCAATACGCAGCCATTGGAAAGGGGCAATGGTGCAGCTTCTTTGGAAAAGCCTGGTGTTTCCTCAAAAGGTTAGAATTATATGGCACAGCAATTCCACTCCTAGATATAGAGTCATCCCTCAGTATCCTCGGGGGGTTTGTTTCAGGAACCCCCCACCCTGGATACCATAATCCAAGGATGTTCGAGTCCCTTTACAATCAGCCATCTGGATCCATGAAGTGGAAACTACAGATATGGCGGGCCAACTGTACAGCCAACAGAATGAAAATATATTCTCACAAAAACTTGCACATCAATATTCATGGCAGTATCATTCAGAGTAGCCAAAGGTTACAAACAATATCCATCCATCAATGAACGGATAAACAAAATTACCAAGAATAGTCCCACAAACTTTTGGTCATTAAATCTTTGACAAAGTAGGTGAGAACATACAATGGAGTAGACAGCCTCTTCAGAAAATGGTGTAGGGAAAAGTGGACAGCTGAATGTAAATCAATGAAGTTAGGCCACTCCCTCACAGCATACACAAAAATAAATTAAAATGGCTTAAAGACTTAAACATGTAGACAAGACACTATAAACCTCTTAGAAGAAAACATAGGCAAAACATCTGACATACATCTCAACAATGTTTTCCTAGAGCAGTCTACTCAAGCAATAGAAATTCAAGCAAAATAATACAAGTAGGATCTAATTAAACTTACAAGCTTTTGCACAGAAAAGGAAACAAAAAGCAAAACAAAAAGACAATCTATGGAATGAGAGAAAATAGTTGCAATAAATGAAACTGACAAGGGCTTAATTCCCAGAATATGTAAACTGCTTTTACACTTAATAAGAAAGAAAAACAAACAATTCAATTCAAAAATGGGCAGAAGTCCTAAAGAAACTTTTCTCCAATGAAGACATACAAATGGCCAATAGGCACATGAAAAAAATGCTCAATATCATTATCAGAGAAATGCAAATCAAAACTGCAATCAAGACTCAACTCTCACCAGTCCGAATAGCCATCATTCAGAAGTTCACAGACAGTAAATGCTGGAGAGGCTACGGAGAATTGGGAACCCTCCTGCACTGTGGTGGGAATGCAGTTTGGTGGAGCCATTGTGGAAAACTGTATAGAGGTTCCTCAAAAGACAAAAAATTGACCTCCCATATGACCCAGCAATCCCACTCCTGGACATATATCCAGAAGGAACCCTAACTCAAAAAGACACTTTTACCCCAATGTTCACAGCAGCACTATTTACAATAGCAAGACATGGAAACAACCTAAATGTCCACTGAAAGATGACTGGATAAAGAGACTGTAGTATATTTCTCCAATAGACTACTATTCAGCCATAAAATAATAATAAAGTAATGCCATTTGCAGCAACATGAATGGACCTGGAGAATGTCATTCAAAGAAAAGTAAGCCAGAAAGATAAAGAAAAATACCATATGAGATCGCTCACATGTGGAATCTTAAAAAAAAAAAAATCAAAAGTCAAAGACACAGAAAGATAAACTTATCTACAAAACAGAAACAGACACAGAGACATAGAAACCAAACTATGGTTACCAGAGGGGAGAGGGTGTGGGAAGGAATATATTGATAGTTCAAGATTTGCAGATACTGAGTATGTATAGAATAAACCGCAAGTTTATACTGTATAGCACAGGAGAATATATTTAATATCTTATAGTAACTTATGTTTAAAAGAATATGAAAATGAATACAGGTATGTTCCTATTTAACTGAATTGTTGTGCTGTACACAAGAAACTGACACAACATTATAAACTGACTAGACTTCAATGAAAGTATTTTTAAATAGACCAAAAACGAAAAAAAAGAAAAAGGATATTATGAAACCAAAAGAATAAAGTACTGACTCAGGCTACATTATGGATGAACCTTGAAACTTTATGCTAAAATAAGCCAGACACAAAAGGACAAATAGTGCCCTTTAAGGTGAACTGTATCTAAGCGTTTACTGTACTACTTCTGTAAATTTTCCAGAGGTTTGAAGTCTATCAATATCAAAATAAAATGTATTATTCATTAAAATCATAAAACGCTTCCTCACAGGAGGGCTTTAATTATTAAATGCAGAAATGCATGTAAAGCTCCTGGAAAAACACTATGCACGTCCACACACAGACACTGCTGTCACTGCCGCTCAGAGGGTGGTGCCAGCGCTGATGAGGGCTGCCTCCACTCGCTGCCCTGCAGACAGGAGTGAGGGCCTGGGCTCTGACAGGCAGGGTGAGCGTGACCCTGGGTCAGACACAGCCATGCCCCAGACTCTGCGTTACCCAACTTTCTTATACAAACTGCAACATGTAATGTAAGGCTACAGGGATGTATCTTACAACACAGGGAATACAGCCAATGTTTACAGTAACTATAAATGGAGCATCTATTGTACACCTGAAACATATCATATTTCAAATCATCTATATCTTTGTAAAAAATTAAAAAATAATTTAAAAATGTTATCACTTTAATATTCAATTCGGTATTTAAGTAACTACTAAACAGCTTAGAATGTATAAAAGCATTTAAGTGTGCTGTTTGTTTACATATTTATTTACTTTCAGCCTCCTGCTAAAAGAGAAATTAAACAATTTTTTTAAACACACCTTAACAACCATAACAACAAAAAGGCAAAACTGAAAGTGAAGAGAAATTGGAGATTCAATACTTAAATGAAACCTGGGGGAGGTAAAGTCATAAAAATGGATTCCCTGGAGTCAGGGCAAGTGTTAAAGGCCGACTAGAAATTCAGCTGTAAGATTCTTGGCAGCTAAAGCAAAAAGAAAAGATCATGGGGGGGTGGTAGAGGGTGTGCTTAGCGTGCACGGGGTCCCGGGTTCAAGCCCCAGGGCCTCCACTAACAGATAAATACACCTAATTACCTACCCCCCCAAAAGAGTCCCAAAGAAAAGAAAAAGAGAAATTTCTTTCCAAAAAAACCTGATATTAAATTTGGATTAAATATTTAAAAAAAAAAAAAAAAGAAATATAGAAAAGATGAATGACACTGTGAAGGAAAAGCCCAGCTGGGCTAACGAGCTAAGTCACAAATCTAAGTGTGATAAGTGTCGGTTTACTGATCTAAGTATTGCTGGGCTAACTCGTAAATCTGAAGTTTAGTGTCAGTTGAATGGGCTAATAAGCTAACTCGTAAATCCAAGGTCAACAATTGTCAGTAAAGTGATCTGTTCCAAATTCATAAGCTTCAGTGTACTGATTCCTTGCTTTTTGTTGTTTGAGCCTTATTGGCTAATAGCCCCTTACTTGTAATTAACCCTATAGAACCTCATGTGCAGGTCTTGGAGGTGCTCAGAGCTTCAGAACAGAAGCCCCTCTGAGCCCGCCGGCGTAATAAATCTCAGTGCATGTTTCTTGGCTGGCCTGTTGTTTCTGTAACAACACAAGCGATAATGTCCTTGAGATAAATCTGTGATGGCTGCTGGCAGGTCCCCATGTCTCACGTGGCAAAATCTGAAACATCTTTTTCACCACTCAGAGTCATCATAAGCCCACTCCACACTTCCTGCTGTTAAATGCAGGAGCACAGGCAGGTCCCGGCCTTTGCTCTCTCTGTGTCATCACAGTGAGACAGGATGGAAGGGGCAGAGCACAGCCATTCAAGGAAGGCCACAGCAATTAACAACAAAATGGTGAAGGATTCAACCCCCAGTAGGCCTTGAGGCTCAGGATGAAGAGATTTAACTTCTAGCAGAGCTTGAGCTTCATTATACACCCATTGTAATAGTAACATGGTGAATAACATGCCCCAAGGCACCATGGCAGTCCCAAGGCTAGCCACAAAAGGTCAAAGGGTGGGAAATGGCCAACTCCCTGGGAATCCCAGCCCATTGCACTTAGGCTGGTCCTTCTATATATTAGCAAATGAAACCACCAAGCCCAAGAAAACGAGCAACACTGTGCCACCTCGCGGTCACCCCTCTCTCTCCCTCTTCGGAGAAAGCCCACACTCTGTGGAGTGTGTACCTACTTTTAATCTGAGCACCCAAACCCCACACCTCGTGGCCTTTCTCTTGCCTTTCAATGTGTCTCTGTGAATAAATCTACCTTTCCTCAACACTGGCTTGCTCTTGAAAACTTTACTGCACAAAGCCAAGGAACAAAATCTGGTGGGACACATCCCAGGGGCTCAACCAAAGCCTGGGACACAGCCCTTCTCATGCCTCACATATTATTCCTTGTATCAACAGGACTGGGTTGTGAAGGGAGCTCTGAGGCCCCAGCTAAGGGACAGAAGCTGCCCCCAGGGCTCGAATTGGCGGGCAGCCTCTTCCCCAGCAGGGGCCTTGAGGTCTGCACGGTTCTGTGTTTCTCTGTTGTGCTGACTCCACAGCCACAGAGCGTTCTCCCTAGGCCTGTCCCCACAAAACCCTTCTCTCCAAAATACAAGCACATCATGTCACAGTCCTCTTGTTCAACCAGGAAATGCTTAACCCACTTTTTCCCTCCACAGTAAAGTACCTAACTGTCCTCCCTCCCATCCCAACACTTCTTTCTTTGTGAGAACTCTGCACTCCCCACACACCATCCTGAATGCCGGTGCCTTGCTGGCTGGGACCGAGATGTTTCAGTCTCACACAGCCTGCATCCTTTCACTTTCCCCTTGTTACCATAAAAAAGCCTTTCCTGAGTCACCCACAAATCTGATTCTGAACTTCATAAAGTGCTGAGGTTGCAGTCACTGTGTGCATACCTCCCAGGTTTTGACTAAGTTTCCTTCACGAGATCTTCATTAAGGAGCTGCATCAAGAAGTTGAAAGAGAATATTCTTACATCTGAGCGGAGGAGCCTGCAAAAAATTTAAATGGCTTTGAAGAGAGAGTTAACCAGGGACAGAGAGGTCGCAGGTCCTAGTCAACAGTGTCATGAGGCAAAATGTTCTTCAAAGGCTCAGAGTGGCTTCTGAATGCGGAGACGGCAGGGAGGAGGTGACACGCAGTGAGTGGGGTGAGTGACACAGGGTACGCTCCCCCAGCTGGGGAAGAATTGGATTTTGTTCTAGTTTTCCAAACAAATTCTTACTACCTTTTTCTCCTATTGTCACATACCATTTCCTACGAATTAAGAATATCAATGTCAGTCATTTGGGACACTTGGGAGAAGCAACACGATGCCATTCACAGGGCTGGGACATGACAGCCACACCAGTCTAGGTTGAAAGACCAGTGGGGGTATTTCCATGGTGATCACGGGCATGCAGCAAACTGCTCAGCTTCAATGACCTCATCTCAAAGGTGGGGCAATAAAACTACCAAGAAAAGTGCGTGATGATTATGGAAGACATCTGTTTACTAGGTAAGTGCCCGTGACAGCTGCAGCTTAATGGGGAATGATTATGTTTAACAAGGCCCTGTCTACCTGGCCACACGCTCCCTGCCTTCCTGCCTTGGTGCAGCAGCAGAGTTTGTTTAGCTGAGATGAACGCCCCCAGAGCAGCCCCGACGGGAAAGCTCGCAGCTCTGCATTGCGAGGCGTGTTCCTTTCCTTCTCAGTGCTGGTCACAGTTTGCTGTCATCTGTTTTTATGATTATCCCTTTTGTAACTTCCTCTCCTCCGGAGTTTTTGCTCAAGCAGTGCAGAGCCAGGTGTGTCTTGCGGCCTGCCCGATATTCTGGGCTGGGAAACAGCCGACCCCACATCTGGTTCTGGTGCTGAATGGAGAGGGCAGAAGGCCCTGGGGCCCATGCTGAACAGAGGCCCCTGCACCCAAAATTATGGTCTGACTTTGGGCAAATTACACAGTCTTCTTTACCCTGAGATTCCTCATCTGTCCATGAAAATAACTTCCCATGGCACACAGAGTTACCAAGATTAAAGGGAATCACCATATTCACAACCTATTCAAGGGGCTACCAGTGCATCCTCAACAGACACATGCTGCCTTTACGGCTCTGACACATGCCAAGCGGGGCGGCCGCACACAGTGAACACTGCTAAGTGCCAGTGTGTTAAGTGCTTCATGTGTGCTACAATACTCTTTAGAACTTACAACAATCCCAGGAAGAAACGAATATTATCATGCCCATTTCACAGATTCACCAACAGGTTAAGAGAGGTTGCATTCTAGTCCAAGGCCGTATGGTGAGGAAATGCCGATTTAAACCGGAATCTGGGCCCAGGCCTAGGCTCCGTCTCTCTCCCATCCACCTGACCATTTGCCTATGAATTCCACCTGTCCAATACACAAGTTTGCAGCCGGCCAGCTCTTAAATGCAATGTGTGCCACCATTTGTCAATGTTGGTTAATTACCATAAACTGTTCTCAGAAACCACTACAGAAAAGAAAGGTGGACTTAAGGAATTCTGCATTGCCTTCTCCTGTATTGTGCAGAAACCCTTCCCTACACCACCAAATCCAAATGTATGCTTCCTCCATGTTTATGTTTGCACACGGCTTATTAAAGAAGAATGTACCTGCAATAATTCCATTTCGGTTGCTTTCCAAGTTTGCAGATTATCCATAATCAGTCCGTGAATGAAAATACTACAATGTGAATGAAAATACTGCAACCATGTCAGTAAACAGAGTGCTGAAACCAAGTCATTAGCGGCTGCCGCCAACTCCCAGCGAGGACAGGCCTGCAGCCCAGCAGCTGCAGCAACTCACAATGGTGCCCTCTGAGCAGACATAGAATAAGAAAGGACAGGATACTGGCCCTAGATAGCTAGGTGCTTGTTTAAAGAATGAATTCAGGGAGTCCAAAATATTTGCTTCCTCCCATACATAGAAAAGCACTAAATTCTTGAACTTGAGATACCTGGCTTTCTTTAGATAACAAGCAATCTTTTACTGTTCCAACAACCTGGTCTTTGTTGTAAAGCTCCTATATATCCTAGCTCCTCCTCAACCTCTTGGGAGCAGTCCCTCAGAGAGATCTGAGAGGCTGTCATCACGGCTCGAGTCGTCCCGCCAAGTAAAACATAACTCTTAACCTTTAGGCTGCACATGTATTTCAGTCAACAGTTTTGGACACCATGAAGGGACCCAGAGCAGACTTTCTCCACCTGAACTCTCCGAGTATCTGGAGCCTTGGTACCATAAGTGGCCCTTTGTGCCCATCTGCCTCCTCGGGGGGTCCAGATGAATTTGGGTGAGTCTCTCTTGGTTCTCGGAAATCACATATTGTTTGATGATCCTGAGTTTTATTTGGCGGTGTTTCCAGGTAACTGGCCCTCCAGTTGAAAGATACTGTGGTGAATTACCCACCCAGTGGAGACATACTGGGTGGGGCCTGGTTGAAAGATAACGGGAAATACCCACCTTGCGGAGACGTCCGATGTGGGGCTGGTGGAAACATACCAGGAAAATACTCACCCAGTGGAGACGTCCTGAGTGTGTCCAAGTTGAAGGACACTGGGTTCAGGGCTGAGTGGTTAGGTAAGTGGTTGGTCTAATGTTTTCCTCAATTTGGTTACCTCCTTTGAATTTTTCAGGATAAAAGTAAAACTCTTATGAGTAATCTTTCAACTCCAAAAATGGGACCCTCCTCCTGGCTGGTAGCAGCTTTCTCTGGTGACAGAGAATCTTGCAGGAGTGGTAGAGGCAAAGACTTCATGCCATAGAGTTGTCCCTGAGGGAAATCTTACTAGCAAATTTATTGTGAGAACCCGACCTTACAATGTGGAATAGAACTTTCAAAAAAAATAAAAAACAGAAAAGAAAAGAAAAATGACAGATTGCCAGCCTCCAACTATTACCCCAGCCAGGTTTATGTACGTACAAAACTTACAGCATTAATTGGGAATTAGAAAAAAAAAAACCTCACTATGAAAGTAACTAACCAGGCCTGATAAAAACATTTTTTGGAATTCTGAACTTATACAAACAAAATTCCCGTTAGGGGGAACTTGGATTTCTCTTCCTGTGTCCTTGAAATGTAAACGTTTTATCTTTCTCTGGGTTTTTAAGTGTGTGTATGTATGTATATATAAGTTTACTTTTTTTTTAAAGGAAACCTTGGACTCTGCCATACAAAAGGTTCAAGTATTGTGTACATATGGTGGCCACGCAAATAAATTGGGATTCTAAGCAATTCTTTGTACCAATTGTCAGATATTTTGCCATCTTAAACTTTGTTTCATCAGCCTGGACCACAAAGGCCTTTAGCTTTTGAAGAGTAAACCTTTGAATTTTATTTAGGCAACACCCCCACTCTCATGTGGAAGAGCCTCTTCATCTTATTGGTTTAAAATCACTATATATATATTATATATATATATTATATAATAATAATATATATATTATTATATATATATATATATAAAATGATGGCCATATGATGGATCCTTTAATTTGGAAAAACTTTTAAATTGGTGAGAGTTGAAAGAGATCTCATTATAAACAGCTGTTTTATTGGTATCTATTAAAATCAATTTTAAAGGTAGAAAATATATCTAATGTTTAAGCTAAGAACTTAGTGAAAAAAATAAAACTGGTTTGAAAAGCTACATTTGTGTTTTTCCTTTCCGATAAATGGTTCTAGGGATGCTAATAAAAACTTAGAATAATTAATGTTAATTAGGTTGAATAACTGGAAAAAGGATTGTTAAAATGTCGAAAAAAAAAGATAAGGGGCTTAACCCAAGTGGATAAATATTTTTATATGATTATTTTGAATGAGATAAATAAAATGGACATTTTTGGATTTAGGTACAAGGTTTTGATACTACACTACATAAAGTAAAAATAAAGGGCCAAAGAGATCACCTACTGCCCCCCAACATTAAAGTTCAAACAAGTCCGTTTTATTTGCCGCAGTTTAAAATATATGTATATATAGACTGAAATACTTGATCAATGATTGGGACAACAGACCAATTAATCAAATTAAAAATTGAGAAGGGTCTAAGCTCTTTGGCTGAAACTTGGGCATCCTAGAGACTTTTCTATAAAATTAGATACAATGCACACACACAAAAAAAATGGCTTCTGGCACTCCTTCTATAAATAAGAATTATTGATTTAAACATAAATATAAAAATTAAAGGTATAAGATTTAATAAAATTGAGATAAAAGTTTGTAAAATTGGTATATTTAAATGGTCTTTATATAAACCTTTTGCTTAATTATGTTGTGGGATAGATCTGTTTCAATGGAAAAACGCTTCCCCTTCCTGGTTTTATAAGTCTGGGCACAAATCTGTCCCTCAGAAAATATTAATTGAACAAAGTAAAAGAAACCAACAGAGTTACATGAGCCGTCCAGTATAACGTAAAACTAAAAACTAATATTCAGTGGCTAATAAAAAAATATAATAAGAGTTTTACCCTGGGTTTAACTTATAACTCAAGGAAAAGAGACCTTACTAAATGCCTTATGCAAGCTTTGGAAAACATGATAAATTAAACCTTAAGGTTTTAAAAGATGGAATTCTTTGTTTACAGCTCTTCTCACTGATAAAAAAAATGCCAATTAAGGAGAGAAAATTGGGTCTGGGTGACAGAGCAGTTCTCTGGGGAATTGGAAGATTGTGTCTTTGTCTTGCAGATCAGAAATGGAAATACAGCAAACAGTGACCTAGGACTGAGCCTAATTAGCTCAACGAAATAAAACTTAAGGCCAAGAAATTTTTGGCATTTTAGAACTCAGAACTCTGACGTGTCCTTCAGACTTTGTCAAGAAATCTTAAATGTCTGTTTCATAAATAGCAAGCCTCAGTGATTTGAGCAAGCAAATTCACTTTACTCCAACTATTATTATACCTATCTTATAAGTAAGTTTTAAAGTGAAGCTATGAGATCTCTAGCTTTGGTCTGTTTATAAGACTGTGTACACATTATTGATGTGAGATATTTCTACAGCTAAAAAAAATCAAAGTCAAAGAGATCTGCTTAATTGACGTAAAACATAAGAGCTTGAAAATTAAGTATTTTTAAAATAAAAACTGAACAAATTGACTTTCAGCGTCACGTGAACTGGAAAATATTCAATATTAAGATAATATTTGATAATGTTTAATTTAAGAATGTTCTAATTAATATAGACATCTTTAAAGTCATCAATATTAAGTATAATGCATTTACTGTACCTAGGTTTAATGAAAGTCAAATAAGATCCTGTTATATCTGTTGCAGAATTGTCAAGAAAAAAAACAGTAATGTGGTGTGGTAAAATTTTAAGTAAATTAAATGCAAATGAGATGAGAGCTTTGGGTAAATTTTTAAAATATATTTTTAAAATGTATGCTTAAGATAATCTCTAAATGTTTGGTATCTTTAAATTCTAGAGTTGTGCTAAATTAAGTCAAATGATAGGATTTTATTAAATAGCTATGCCATTTTCAGATAAAATAAGATTGATATATGAATTACTTTACATATAACTTCCTCTTACAGAGAAAATAAAGGTGTTTAGAAATACTACTAAATGGATGATGCCACACTGAAATAGTCTCAATTATTAAGGGAATGATCTCAGTATCCTAGGAAAGTAAGTTAAATGTGTAAAGGAAATAATAAGAATGGAATTATATTTTGTTAATGAAAAATAGTGACTTTCTTCTGAAGCTGGTTACTTCTGAATGGAAGAGAAAATAAGGGACACACTAATATGAGTATAGAAAGCTATGGAAGGCTTGTGGAAGAGGAACCCTGAGGAAAGAGTTTCATACGTGGTCGGAATTGGCTAAGTTTAGAATCAACTTGGGCAAAGTAAATGAAACTTAGAAGTAAGCAGGTACAAGACTAGATTTGGTTTTCTCGCTGTTAAGAGGAAAAAAATTTCTTAAAATGTTAATCCACCTTCAGTAACAGATTGTAAAACTTCTTATACCACTTAACTGATCTGTTCTGCCATTACCTTTGATGCATTTTCTTGTTAATGAATTAGTACTACGTTACAGTGATCTATATGTTTATCTGACCAAGTGTTCTGAAATCTTTAACAAGCTTCCCAAATATCAATTTCTAATTAAAGTTCTTTTAATCTCCAGTTAAGTTTGGGATGCTACAGAGGGACCCTGAAACATCCCAAAGAGAGATTTTAATCTAGTAAATTTCATTTGGCATGTTAAATAACACGGTATTGTCAAATGAATAATAAATCTTCTAAGGTTATATTGTATGAGAAAATATTATTAATATAGATATTGTAGAAATTATATGGACTCCCTAAAATTCTGGTATATCTGAAATGTTACCAGTGATAATTCTGGGTATAGTGACCAGGTTTCTTTATCGATTATAGTGTAACGGTGTTTAATCATGATTTTAAATCTTTTGTCATTTATAGACAGTTAATGGTTGTCTTCTGATGGTTTTGCAAAATGCTTGCTCTTCAAGGAGATTTACTGATTTCTAATAAATTTCCAACTATAGCAGTGAACTAAACTGGGTAAGAAATTTTAAATTTCCAATGAAAACTGTGATTAAAAGAATTAGTTACATGGGACTGAGTAAACTGGTGAATATGGTTATAATTTTTGATTTTGTTTAAAATACTACTGGCTTTTAACCTGTTTCCCAGACATAAAGAATCTCTTCTCTTTAAGCTAGCTATGATTCAAAGCAATTTGATAAATTATACCTATGTAATCAGACTTGGAACAGTTATATTTTCTCTCTATCTGATCCCTCAATAGACTAAAAACTCTTAGGTCCCCAGTGGCTCTATCAGACAAATGAGGAAGATCATCTCCTATCAGATATAAGAATCTCAAGGTATTTTAAGGATTTTAAAGAGAAAAGAATTTACCTAAATCTGTAAGGCAGAAATCCATGACAAGCCCTTGACGGGGCTTTCCTGGCCTTAGCAAACCTTATTAACATTCTACACTGAGACTCCTAATTAAAAGTTCCAACACAGCCAATTTAAAAAAGCCTATATGATCAAATAATCAGACAACTTGTAAAGCAATTAATCTTGACATGGTTTTATTTGAGAAAAATGAGGGTAACTTTAGAGAGAAAAAAGATTATATTTTAGTGGATATTAAATTCTAGCTTTGTTAATTGACTTCCGTATTTACTAACACACTTCCCAATCATTCCTTGCTGTTATGTCACATTGCTGTACAGTTTAACTGAATTATTAATAGGATACTCTAGCTTTGTTTCTGAAGCTCACTAATCTATCCTTGGGTAAAGTTCCAATGCCCCATGACCTGCAGCCAGGGGATTATACAAACTGGAACAGGCATGACTTAAAGAACTGTCTCCAACCTGAATGGAAGGACCCTTTATCAGGTACTCTTAAATAGACCATACAAACCAAAGTTGAAGGAAACGGACTTTCGGGTTCATTTCCTATCAGAAATAGCCCCTGCAATGCACTGGCCTATAGAGCACTGCTCACCTTAAAACAATGCCCAAATGGAGAAAAAGCTACCAGGCCAGGATGAGAAGAAGACGATATCTGAGGTAGACAGCTGACCCAAGACACCGTACCAGGCCTGCATAAAAATTACTGTGATAATTTCTCCTACCTTTGATTATGAACTACTCCAATTGTTAAGTTTATGGTAAATTACCTATGTCTAGTTCTTCTGTGTTACCTTTGTGAGTTTCCCTACTCCAAGGCTCTAACTAGATAGCCCTCAGAAACGTTATTCTAAAAAGAAATTATAGTTCTGTTTAGGCCTCTGTTGATCTTACAAGGTGGGAGACCTCACCTGACCAATTAATACCTGCTCTGAGACTGACCATAAATATGAACTTTCTCATAAGATCACTCAAACTCAATCAGAAACACAAGCAAAATTTTAACCCCAAAATACAACTTCCCGACTATTAAATTCTTAATCGTGACTTTATTAACGTTACTAGCTGTATTACTTATATCCTATCTATTTTATAAAATTGTCTGTTACATTTCCTAAAGTGTAACTAGGCCTACAAAATTGATGATGACTAAACATCTTGAAGAAATAGATAAAATTTATAACCCTGAATAAAGTAATTGTAATAGTGTGATTCTAGGTATGGGAATGAGCAATGAAGGGAAAACACTTCCTGGATCATAACAAACAAGTAAGACAGGTGATCCAGAGAATTTTTAGTATCAACAGGGCCTGATAAAAAACTAGCACCTTGAATGGCAACTCAGAAGATTCTTCACCTGAACTAGGATTGAGCCATCCTAGCACCATGGGACAAAATTGGTCATGAAATGTCTCTCAAAACATTGGCAGAATTTAGGACCAAGGGGGAGCACTGTGAATGAAAATACTGCAACCATGTCAGTAAACAAAGAATGCTGAAACCAAGTCATCAGCGGCTGCTGCCACCCCCAAAGAGTGCATGCCTGCAGCCCAGCCTCTCAGCCACTCACAGTGGTGCCCTCTGAGAGGACTCAGAGTAAGAAAGGACAGGATACTGGCCCTAGATAGCTAGGTACTTGCCAAAGGGATGAATTCAATGACACAAATGTTTGCTTCCTCCCATACATAGAAAAGCACTAAATACTTGATCTTGAGATATCTGGTTTTCTTTAGATAACAAGCAATATTTTATTGTTCCAACTACCTGGTCTTTCTTGTAAAACTTCTATATATCCTAGCTCCTCCCCTACCTCTTGGGAGCAGTCCCTCAGAGTGATCTGAGAGGTTGCCATAACGGCTCGAGTCCTCCAGCCAAATAAAACATAACTCTTATCATTTAGGCTGAACGTTTATTTCAATGAAGTCCCAGAATAGACACAACTCATCAATTCTGTAATGGAACACACTGGATCAGGAAACAAAAGCTTGTTTTAGTCTGGAAAAACTACGGTTTCCTCTTTCTTCCTGACATTATACAATCCCACCAGAACTCATTTATTTGCTGTCTGCTCATCTGGCAACGAAACTCAGAGGAGTCAACTCAGCAGAGTGCTCTACTCGGGAGAAAACCCCGCAGCAGCACTGCAGGCTACCTGATTTCCCGCACTCTCTGCTGACCGTTGGTGTCCTCCGTGACAACCAGGAAAACAGAGCTGTTCCCAACAGCTGCGAAGTCCCACACGTTAAATAAATCATTTTAATTTATACGATATTTTACGTATATACCCATCTCTGAAAACAGATTTGCTAGAAGCCCAAATCTTCAGCATCAATCTGCAAAGGCAAATCCGGTCCGCAAGGGAAAACAAGACTTAAGACGAAGCTAAGGCGTCCAAAGTACTCTCCACGACCTAAGGCCTCCAAAGTCCCCTGCAGGACCTTCAACCAAACTGCCTGCAGGCCTGCAGCTGCAGGCGGCAACATGTCTGCTTTTAAAGCAACCCCTTCCTGCCCTCGGGCACTACAATGTCCCTCTACGCCCTCCCTTCTCAGGGTAAGAGCAGCCGCTGCAGAACCTCACAGGGCAGCACTGACAGGACTGGACACAGAGGATCAGAGCTAAACTAAGCCTTCTGATTACACGAGCTTGTCTCTCTGTCACTTTACAGACGAAGATATATATATAGAGAGGTGGGGTGATCTTGCTCAAAGTCACACAGCTAATAAGTGGCAAAGTCTATAACTCTGCTCCTCCCTCCGGCGTGACGCCCCAGCTGGGACGCCCACAGGGTTCTCTCATGCCTGCCTGACCAGTCCTTTACTGGCACTCATAAAACACCACAGGGTCTGACCCTTGCCTACTTTTTCAGCATCTTTTCCCTGCAGTCTCGCAGGAACAAGGCGGTTCGGGCCATTGTATGACTTCTGGCTCCCAGAAGCCTCCGTGCTCAGGCTGGTCTTGCCTGTGCATCCAGCACCCTGCTCAGAGGCTCTTCCTCCCCTGCAGGAACACGTTCCCACTCTCCGCATGACACCCCCTCAGGGAAGCCCTCTTCTCACCCTCAGCTCAGCAGGTGTCCCAGGCCACATCCCGAGCTGCCCCATTAGGACTGCGGGTGCCTAGGTTTGCTAGTCAGACCAGCAGCCTCAGAGCCAGGGATTATGCCCGGGTCACCCTGCAAACTTACTGCCCGCCTCACAGCCCCCAGCCAGCAGGTCACCTGAAAGTCGCAGCAAGTGCCCCACCCAATCCCGAAGTCTCTTCATTTGCCAGCACCGCTGATGACTGGTCTCCAAACTTTGGTCAGTTTTGCACAAAACAGCAGCTTCCACTGTGAAGCAGGGGGTTTTCTCTTCTGCTCCCCATCCTTACTGGAAACGTCTAGGGAAATGAAAAGGCCTTTTCTCAACCCTTTTCTGATGACACCCACCCACCCACAATACTCACATGCTCAAGAGTTTTGGGTCTACCTGATTTTGTTTCCCTTACGCTAAGGGGCTCAAAACACTGCGGGATTCTTTCTGTTTTGAGGGTATTTTTACTCAGTTTATCGGCTTTAATCTGTTTTTTTCTCTCTCTTCAATATCCCTAGAAGTTGCCACTTCTTATTCCCTTCAGCAGCCTCCCTCCCAACATCTAGTCTAGGAAATCAGCTGTGATGAGGGGCCCGGGGGAAGTCACAGATGATGCAACTAAGGCACAGAGAGGTGACTTAATTTGCCCGAGAAGATCAGCTTCAAGCCCCAACACTGTGTGTCACGTCCCTCTGTTTAACTCTTATGCTAAGCAAGCGATCTATTTGTAGATTATGGTTATAAACAGATGAGGTATGAAAATACATACAAGGACACACATCAACTCTAAGATGTTCATTATCTCCACTATTTTGTTTCTATTTATTTTATTTCTCTTAAAAAAAAAATTAAGAACCTCTGCAGTCAATATAGCAAAATGTTACTGGGCTTTAAATACAGAATATAGAGGTTTTAAGTGTGTCATTACTCATTCTTATTTGTATGTTCACAAGACAAACTGATTTGAAAGTCTCTCTCCCCTCCCCCTACTCACTACTGGCTCTCACCTGAGCTCCCAAACCACACATCTAACAGCCTTTCACTTTACCCACAGCTGTACTCATCAGTTATCCCCCAGAACTCCCTCTACAGCTTTCCCTCCTCAGAGCACAGCAGGATCATCACTTACCTCATTAATCCACCCAGAAACCTGTTCCTTCCTCCATCCTACCTTCACAGACAGCATTCATCCTTTTCTTTTTACCATCTAAACATGCCTTCAATCTGTTCGCTTTTACCCACTGACCATCCCACCGGTCAAGTGGAAGCCACCAACACTGCCCACCTGGACTCACGAGTCTCCCAAGTGGCCCCAAAGCCACTCTCCCCTACTTGAGACAAATGGGATTGTGTCACTCCCACGCTTTTAGGACTGATTTCAAACCCACTGTTCTTAGAAGAAAGTCAAGTTCTTCACCTGATGAAGGTCTTGCCCATCAAATTGTCAGCTCAGGGAGGGGAGGACACGCCCTCTTCCCTAGGACCCGCCCTCTGGCAGAGCATCAGCTTGGGAGGACCTGCTGAGCTACACCAGCCTGTATTCTAACCCTGGTCTTGAGTTCTTAGCAAACTGCTTCACTTATCCATACAAATCCAAGGTAGATTAGAAAGATATTAGATGTTGTGCTAGACTATTGATTTGGGGATTTTGCACTAGCAACCTGCAAGTACATGTTCTAATGATTCTGTCTTCTTAAAACCACACCCAGATTTAAGTAGTATTTTTGGAATGTCTTCGGAGTAAATGGGACTGTAGTTTTACAGACTTTATGTTTTATACCATGAACAACCCGGACAGGGTCACAATTTGAACCGCCTCAGAAGTGACAGAAGACAGGTGAGAGGCACAAAGCAACAGGTCACAAAGATGGTAAGAGCAAAGTTGTTTCTCCAACCCCCCAAAAAATTTTTGAAAGAACCGAAAACTCTGAATTTTGTAAGTAAAATACTATCATATAAAGAAATAAAATAATCCTCTTCATCAGGGTTTCAAGATCTGACTCCAGAATTTTTAGCATGCCATATTGAATCCAAGCACAGAAAAATCAGATGGACTAGTGGTGAGTAAGTTCCAGGAAAACTGCAGTAATTCCTCCACTTGTAAAAGGACATAAACTCACCTGTCGAAGATGAATGTAAACCGCATTCTGGAGAAATTCGGTAGCTCCCAGGGTCCGCTTCTGGATGGCAAGGACATGGACAGCTTCGAAGCATGCTTCTAACTCAGTCACCAGCATTCTTACACTGCAGGGGGAAACGGAGGCCCTCAGTCAAGAGCAGAGGTGTTCCTGTCGTGTCTCGCAGGCCGTGCCTCGGGGACTCAGTGCCCTGTAGCAGCCCGGCCCCAGGCGAGGACCCGCAGCATGGCCCACCCAAGCAGGAGGTACACTGTGCTTGAGAAAGCCCATCCCCGATGGGGGCAAGAGTGGCTGGTGGTTTTGAGTGAACATATAAATGCCCATAGAAATATGCCTGCATTCATTCAAGTGATACAAGCAACAGTAGCAGTCTATTTAACAAAATTTCAACTGTCAGTGGAAATTTACCATTCCTTTCCACTTGTCCCCTGCACTCTGAGACAGGCTTAGGCTCTCTCACACCGGCAGCTCTGATGCAATAGTTGTGAAGTCGTTTTACTTTGCTGCAAGTGTCCTCGCTCCCCGTGTGGCTGTGACTGTCGTCTCTTAACACAGTCAGATGTCTTCCTGAATCTCTCCCTGCGTTCCTTGCTCCTGCTCCTCAGATCCTAAGATAAAGGGCAAGTGAAGACACATGACCAGAAAAGGCACCGTGGACTTGAACGAAGTCCTCAGTGATCCCCTATGTGAGTGCTGCCCACCCCTTACCTTCGATTCTCAAGGTTCTGCCCAGGGTGACATCCAGACAGGAAAGCGTCCTAGGCCAATTTAAAGCTGTGTGACTTGGGCCCTGGGACAGGTGCAGGAGCTGGTTCCAGAGCCGTGCCCCTCCCCACCTCTGCTCCCCTCTCTCCCAAGGACCCACTGCCAAGCCCCCAGGTTCCCTGATATTCTGTCCTTCTCTTCTAATCTAATCCAAGCCCTTTTCCTCTTCCTTTATTCCCTAATTATCACCAGCTGAAGTGGTTTTTCAGTCACATTATCTGAAAAAATTTCCGGCAGCTGAAAATGGTCTCCAGAGGTCAATGCCCATATGCTGGTTCCTGAAGAGAGCCCCTGGTTATGGGGTCCCTCACCAACACCCACGGGGCATCAGACATGTTGCAGAGTCGACCACCCCCAAAAAGAGTTTGCTGTGACCCCAATGCCCACACAGAATCCCTGCTCTCATAAATGTATTTGGCCCACTTATCCGTTACTAAGAAGCAAAAGTAAAAAATTGCTCATGTTTCTTACTAAAATTATTTATGTGGTGGAAAAAGAAATTGTAATAGAAAAGAATAAATTTGACTGCATGTTAGATCTGTTCATTTGGCTTTAAAACTTTGCTGTTTTCTAGGCTCAGACTTGGTATCTCTGTACCTTTTGTAAAAGAAAGTTGCCTTTAGCCTGAAATATCCAGGAGAGCCTATTCTCCGGGCTCTGATCTTTCACGATGTTAACTCTTCTGCACTTATGTTGAGATGGCAAGTTGCAAAATAGAAAATCAACTTTGGTTTTTTTTGGAGGTTTAAGAGGGGCACCATGATTTGACCCACGTGGACAGCTGCAAGAACAAAGAATTCCAAGGAGAAACAATTCGTACCGCAAGAAGTTTGCAACAACCAACCACATCCCCGCCCCTTTTTAGTATAAAAGCGGACTGATTTCTGACTTGGGGGAGACGGTTCTCCAGCATGTCATTCAGCCATCTTCTGGGTCTGCCAGCTTTTCAAATAAAGTCACTATTCCTTGCTCCAACACCTCAATCTCCCGATTTATTGGCCTGTCATACAGCAAGCAGTACGAGTTTCGACTTGGTAACAAGATGACTGCATTGGAGGTAGTATGTCTCCACTCTTTCCTCGTTTCCAATATGTAACATTCACATCATTTATGATCTAGTTCAAATAATTCATCAAAGACAACCACAAAAAGAAACTACACTCACCTAGCTATGAACACTGAAGTCACAACCTATCAATTTTATATGCTGTTTAACAACACAACTAAAAAACCTAACATAGGGAATTGATTCCACAGAAATAAAATTATTTCTACTCCTTCAAAACCTTTTTTTCTTTACTATTTTATTTTGTTTTGCATATTGAAAAGAAAATAAAAGACAAATCATTTTATTTCACGTATTTTGTTATAGCTACATAATTTAAATACTACAAAGATATTTAAATTGCAATAAAAAATTGTTCATATATTGTACAAAGATATATACACAATCAATGTGGATAAGGAAAGGAATGGACATTTACTAAAAATCCACTGCACATCCAGTTTTTACAAGCATATCCTGGAATATAAGCTCTATGATCCAGGGGTCCCCCACCTGCATTCTCACTGCTGAGTCCCTTAGTAATCTTCTACCAAGGCACCAGCATAGAACCACGCGATCAGTATTTTAGGTATAAATGAGGAAATTAGCTCATTCAATTCTAAAACAAAAACCCTAAAATAAATACTGAACTTATTTACAGATAAAGAAAATTGGACACAAACAAGTACATTTTCTTCCCCAAGTTCACAAAGCTAATAACTGGTAAAGGCAAGATTTGAACTCATCTGTCTGATTCTAAAAACTAAGGTGGAAATCCCTTTCGACTGGGGAGGGTCCAGCAGCACAGCCTATCACCCTATCTTTGTTCAGATCTAGCCTTAGACAGCCTGAGACAGCACCCCATTCCTATGGAACTTGAGGGCAAATGATAACAATAAGGATTTTATATCCAGTAGTTTCTTAGGTATCATTTATATAAACTGTCAGCAGGACAGCAGAAAAACTCTGGGAAATATGAGTGGGTCCAGGGCTTTTTGCTGATTAGAAACTCAGTCTTTCAGGACAGATTGACCTTCCCATGAGAGGCCACACGGACCTAAACTAAAGACAGCTGAGCAATGAAAACTAGCAAGACCCTGGAACTCAAGCAAGAAGGATCCCTGCCATCTCCCTCCCTGTTGCCTCTTCATCCACGTGGACACGAAGACAGAAGACCCGGGTTCTTGTCCAAGTTACACCATCATGGATTCTCACCCATAAAATGTTACGACTCTATGCTGTCCTAAGTCCTTTCCAACTCAAATATTTTGACACCAATATCTCAGCAGAATGTCTATGTCTCCACATCCTCTCTTTTATAAGAATAGTTCTATGGCCACAAAGCAGAAATCCAATTAAAAACACCATGCACTAAGCAAGGTGAAAGTCTGCATAAGAGACTTTGCTCTCACGCTCAGTGAATGAAAACTCAGAAAAATTGGTCCTTCTCCCTCAGCAAGTGGTAGGTAGGCTGATTGTGTGTGTGGGTGGGTGTGCGTGTGTGTGTGTAAATCAAATACAATGACGTCTGGGATCTGTACAGATTTTTTTTAAGTTACTGTTATTTCATGAGGATGAGACACCCTTTAAAGTAATTTGAATCAAGTGTTCTGAGAGAGTCTCAGGATCTTTTGGTGGAGGAGGGGAAAGGAAAGGAGGAAAGAAGTAAATGAAGCAAAGGAGTAAGATACTGCAAGTGAAAGGCAAGACATTAATTTTGTTCCTACTTGCATCACAAACAAATTACGGACTGGCTTTGCCCCGATGTCCTGTCGAGCACTGAGTTGCAGATGAAGAGGTGACAGCCCATTTCTCACTGAGCTTGTGACTGTACGTGGCATCTTATAGAAACAAATCATTTATCCTGATCAAACACTCTAGCAGCAGGCCGTAATTCTCCTATTTTGAGAGATAAGAAAATAGGAGTTCAAAGAGGGTAGATAACTTGACAAAAGTCAGAGGACCAGTAAACAAGAGAGGATGAATTCAAACTCAGATCTGAATGCAGAGTCTGATCTTCCCACTCCCAGGACTGGGAAATCCTTAACAAACAGACTCCCCAGCTCCCCTGCAGTGTTCCTGGCGCCAAGCATTTCCCATGGCGATGGACTCCAGTTCTCACAGACACAGTGCTCTGTGCAGCCAATGACCTTGATCAGACCTTGATCATCTACCTGCCACGCCCACCAGGCTTCACCATACAGGTAGGAAAGCTGGCTTTCAAGTGCATACAAAGCCACCCTTGGTCTAACCTGGGCTCTTCTGGGGCTTCTCCAGCCTAAAGGCAGCCATGAAAGTGCTCACAGTTTGTACATGAGCCACACTACCTCTCTCCATCAGTCTCCACACCTATACTTCTTAGCTATGACCATTTTGATAATATTGGAAACAAATATTTAAAAACACAAAAGAAAGGATCCTGGAACAATTACTTAATACTTACAATTTTAAATGATTTGTTACAAAGTGAGTATTTACAAACCGAATCTGCCTTCCTAGGTGTCAGTTTAAACAGTTAAAAAATATAATAGCAAAAAATTCTCACTTAAAAAATTAAGAAAAACATCAACAATAATCTGGAATAAACTCAAAATTAATGCCCATGTTGTACATGGAGAAAACTACAGGACTGTACTGAGGGGTAAATAAGAGGTGTGAATGTAGAGACATCAACATATTGCATGGAGGAAAACAGTTTTGTAAATATGGAAGTTCTCCTAAAAATAATTCAAAACAATAAAAATCCCATGAATACTCTTATCTGACTTTTTTTTAACTTGAACAAAATATTTTAGAATTCTTTAGGAATAATAAAGTCATAATAATAGCCAAGAAAGTTTGGGATGGAAGAAAAGAACAAAAAAATATCGCACTGTCAGATAATAATTAATTTTTACAATATGTAAGATATGGCGCTGGAGTAAGGAAGTATGATTGACAGAAATATAGCATGAGCTCAAAAAGAGACTCTAGTGTACATAAGTATTTTGTGCATGTGGGATTTCAAATCAAAGAGCAAATTGTGAATTCAATAATTGTCCTGGGACAATCAGAGAATCACCTGGAAAGAACAAATTCTATTCCTGTCATAATGACCACAAAAAAATTACAGATAGTGGTTTAAATATTAAAATACTAATAACAGCAAATACAACTCATTGCTCACATTAATTCAACTTCTCCTCACTATAACAAGTACTATTATCATCTCCATCTTAGACATTAAATAAACCTACATAAGAGATTTATACCATTATAAGAAAGTATTTCTAAGAATAATAACAAAGATAAAACCCAAAAGGAAGACATTTACTATCTTAAGAATATTTTGAGCCACAACAAATATAAACCTACTGAACAAAATGAAACGAAAGAAATGACAAGGAAAAACTCTGTGATAGATGTTGATGAAGACAAGGGATTAATGTTCATAACATACAAAGAGCTGTCACAAATCAAAAAGAAGCTTCCTCACTTAAATTTGTGCAAAGGACAAAATGGATCATTCACTTTTCAAAAGTCAGATGGCTAATGAGTGAAAAATGCTCAATACCTCACTGGTCATCAAATGCAAACTAAAACAATGAAAAAGCACTTTTGCTCATCTTATTGGTAAATATTTTTAAAAGATATTGTAGCTAGTGTCCATCTGTGGGAGAAAAAACTGTGAGTGACCTTTTTGGAGGATGACATGTCAGTGGATATGTAAACTCTGAAAACGTGTGTACACACTGATTCAACCCCACTTCTAGGAATCGTTTCGTTTAGAAAAAAAATCAGTTCAAATAGATGTAGTGGTTACACTGGTGGGAAGAAAAGCTGAAGTGAAATCATATCCAGCAATAGAGAATTGGTTACATAAGTAATTCTACATTTTTCATTCCACACTGGAGAAGGAATTTCTAGTCACTTGAAAGTAGCCTGTGATGAACATAAATGTCACATCCAGGGACTAAATTTCCAGAAGACTTAACTAAAGGCATGCTCATACAAGATCACAGGAATATTTGTTAAAGAAAGATGCCAGTCAAACATCCTTTCTGACAGTGGAAAATGGAGAAAACTTAAGTGTCCACCATCAAGACAATGATGCGGTAAATCACGGCGAGTTGTGGGCACTGAGGGGGCCGGCGTTTCCCCGTGGCCCAGGGCCTTGTCCACAGCACTCTCCCACCAATGGTGTCCTTGCACAAGAGACCACACCTGCACATCAGGAGACCCCTCCAGTCTATCTGAAAGGACCGGGTGAGTCTGGAGTGGGAGGACGTCTATGATATACCCCTGAGTGAATAAAGCGAGCTGCAGAAAACATATAGTATGGCCTTATTTTTCAAAAAAGCATATATACACACATATACATAGATTTCTCATATGTATATATGTATGTATGTATGGGTATATATATATGTCATAGGCATAAAGGTCATGAAATATATACACCACATTGGCAACAGCTTTTACACTCAGGAAATAAGGGGAAGGGAGGTAGGGCTCTTTCGGTACCACCACAGGTCTCTTTTCAGTATTTCAGTTAAGTACACTTGGAATTTAAAAGTTTATTTAAGCCCGAAGTAAAATGGACGATGCCTCCACAAGACATAATGCTATACTGGTCATTAAAAATCATGCCAGGGGAGATAGAATATTGTAGAAAAACATGTAATAAGCCGAATGGAAAATGGAGGTCTCCACACAGTAAACAGGCACAGAGTGCTCACTGGTTTTTATGACAGAGCTGATACACACTGATGAAAAGAACAGAAAGAAGATGTTAAAGTATTAATTATTATTTCTGAGTAGTGGGAACTGGATAGCCTTTTTTGTCCCTTTTTTCAGACTTATTATATTAAATATACATCATTTTTCATCTGAAAAAAGCATTTTTAGATGTGTAGTAACACACATTGGAGAATAATACACGAGTACTTACAGAAACAAATAACTAGGAAACACCGCAGCAGCGCCACACAATGTAGAACGGGCGATCCTGATTAACACCGCGCAGTTACATAAGGACCCACAAAGTGAGAGCACCTGATGTAACAGGGCGCGGACCCCTTCTATTTGTCACTTGTGTCTTCAGGGCTGAGGCAGTTCTGAGCATGGCCAGTGTCAGTGTTGGTGTCTGGATGGATGCCACTGGATGTGAGGGCACCTGCAAGCCGAGAGGAAGAACAGAAATCATCCTCTGCCTTTTCTGTCTTGTTTCTTTGTTACTTTAAAAGAGAGGCATAAATAAGATAAACTGTGTATCTTCCCTACTGAAATTTCAGTAATGAAACCGTTTTCAAAGTGTTCACAACTTATACTCCGCCTATAACCGTCTTTTCATCAAAGCTTCATATTTATTAAATGTTAATTAACTCAGTTAATTAAGTCCCTGTTGAAACCTTCTACTAAAGAACATGAAATGCACTATGTGAAAGGACCAAGCCTGCAGTGACTAGCTTGGCTGTCTTGAAGGCAGTGCAGTCAGCCCCCAACATCCCGTGGCTCTGAGCTCCTGATGCTGCTAAGAGAGCACGCTGCCGCCTCAGATGGAGAGAAAGTGTGAAAGCATTTCCTGAAATCTACAGCACTGCCAAAACATAACTGACAAATCCCAGGCACCTTTGAAGCTGTCATTTTCGGTTTCTGGCCAACCCCTGTCAATGAGCAGAACCACCCCATTCCCAAGCAATGGCACTCACTTGGTAAGGAGTTTTGGAGAAATTTCCAGGTATAGAATGTAACCAACTATACATAGAACTCTGACATAAGAAACAATGCAATACCCTGATTTTGGAAGACACTCAAAATATTCCCCTAAGCCTTTGTAGCTGGAAAGGTTGGGCTTCTCATGAGCCACTTATTTATTTCACAGCCAGTGAGCATCTCCCACAAACCCTGTTAACCTGTGTCTGCTGGGAACATCATGTACACTCTTGCTGTCGATCTTATAAGTCACAGGGCAGAGGCGTGTGTCTCACGGTTGCAACCCTCACACAGGCTCGCCTCCTAGCCTCACACTTTGAACTTGGCCCCATTTTCTTACGTGTTTATTTGGTATCTGTTCTTCTGTAAGCTGCCTATAATGCTTTTTGGAACAAGTCAGAAGAATGAGTGGGTAGATAAATGGACAGATGGACAGATGAGAGATGGGCAGACCGAAAGAGAGACTCCAAGAAAAGGGGAACAAATAAAAGTTCCTGTGCAAAACCCTCTTCTAGTCAGGGAAGGAAACCACCACGTAGAAGAGTGAAGAGGCAGGTAGCTTAGGACTGTTTCCTGGATTCCATGAAAAGTCACATCAAGAGATGAGAGGGTAGAACTATAAATAATAAAAGAAAAAATCACACATGCTTGAAAAATATATCTACAATATGTACTTTCTAAAGAATAGATTCAAATCAGCAGGGCTCAATACCGCAATCCTTGGGTATTTACAGAAATGAGAATCCCATCTCCAAACCACAAGGCATCCCTTCGGAGCACTGAGAGTCTACACGGGGCTGTTATAAAGCCGTCACCGCAAAAGCTATGCTCTCCTGCACTTAGGAGGAACGAGCAGTTGTGCACGCGTGACAGTTACAACCCACAGCACCTCTACTGTGGAGGGAAGCCAAGCGAGCCCCATCACTGCAGGACAGAAAACCAGTCCTGGAGAGCCTAAGCCGTCCTACCAGTTCTCCACCTCACAGTACTGGTCACTCCAGAGCAGGACTCGAACTCGGACACACGTCTGTAAGCACGATATTATCATGCTTTGTGTGATTTTTGTGTGTGTAATACATTTGTTTCTGGCATGAAAGAATATTTAATAAATGATCGGATGTCTTGTCTATCTCATTAGCTCACAATCAATCTTTATACTGTTGAATTGTACTATTTTCCACTGGAGAACGGAACGGAAAGAGCGGGGGTCAGAATGAGGTGGAGCTCCATTCTTTATCTGGTATCTCATCTCATCCAAGTCCCCAACCAGGGAGAAGGAGACAATGTTCTCTTCATCTTTTAAAGAGAGGGCTCCACTGATGATGACTTACTCAACTCAAAAACCAAGGCTGTGGGAATGGCACATGTAGCAACCAGAGCAGTATCAGATGTAGGAAAGTGAAAAGAGCTCACGGGAGGGCTCAGGGGGTCAGCCTGATTTAATTTCAATCGATAAAATACGACACTGTAAAAATAATACCATGCAATGGATTTGCTCTTTCTTGACATCTAGCAAGTTTCCACAGCCCACATGAAACATTATCTTGAACCAGTGAAAGGAAGAGTCTACAGACAGGGAAAATCAATGCCACAGGCAGGCTGAAACCCAGGCTGGAGTTTAGAAAGAGAAAGGGCATAGTTAAGAATTGGGGAAAGGCTGGAGGAAAAAATCATCACAAGGACTCTCAAGCATCATCCTACAATCATATAATCATTCATTCAAGAGAGAGTTACTGAGGTCCTATTTTGTGCAAGATTGTACACAAGGCAAAGCAAGAGTGCAGCGACCATTTTGGCAGCAAGGGGCCGGGCTAAAATACACTTCTGATCCCGGTACCTTGCACACATGTTCTCAGTATAAAGGCAAAGAAAAAAAGTAAAATAATATTCTGTAAACTCAAAGCATTGCTGAAAAAAAATTAAAGAAGGCCTAAATACCTGGACAGACACGCCACGTACATTACTGGATCAGAAGACAGTGCTCTTGGAATGGCAGTGCTCCCCAGAGTGATCCGTATATTCTACGTGGTCTCGATCACAATCCCAGCTGGCTCCTCTGCAAAAACTGATTAGCTGCTGTTATAATTCATATGGGAATTCGAGGGTCTCAGTAACCAAAACGATCTTGAAAAAGAAGAACAACATGAGAGGACTTGTAATTCTCAATTTGAAACTTTACAACTTATCTCTAGGTGAGGTTAGAGGCCATTTTTTAGTTATTACTGTGTTTATCCTTATTTTCTAAATTCTCTAGAATGAATATAATTGTTATGATAAGGAAAATAAAAAGTAAGGTATCTTTTAAAACATGCACACCGATTCATTCATTGGAAAAAATGTATTTAAACTATAAAGAGGTAAACAAATATCTAGTGAAAAAGGACTACTTAAAAACAAGAGTGCATTTACATTTTTAAGAAATTGAAAACTGAAAAGCACAAACACATCAAGTTTCTAGGGAGACAAATACAACATATTAACACTTATTTTCAAAAATTCTAATTGAGCAATGAAAATTCAAGAAAGGGAAATTCCCGATTGACAGCCAAATGCAAACACAAGGAGAGCAAAGGCCTAGAAATCACAGTTCCTTTAACTCTGCTACTACCTCAGTAGGGGAGGAAATTCCTCACTGAGGAGACAGTGGAATCCCATGCATAAGAAAGGATACACAGTACAAAATGCACTAGAATCGGGGGTGATTTTCTTAGAAGAATTCTAAAGTTAGAACATTGCTGAAAAAATATAAATACACTGACAGACAGATTAAAACACATAGTCATATATATTATATAGAAACATATGAAGTCTGCTCCCATGTTACATAGAAATACCAACATATTTGTTCATTTATGGGCACTGATTACTTTTTCCCAGGTAGAATATTTCAACTAAAACAAATAATCAATAATACACCCCTCTTGTCAAATCTAGTTGATAAGTTACTCTGCTATGTAATCATAATGTGCCTAAGATAGATCTAAAATAAGTGAAAAAGATCTTTGTATGGTTTCTTGAACTCTTCTCAACATTCCAATCTTAATTTTAAAATAGATCTGAGCAGTATTTCTATATTATCTTTTCCCTCGTGAAATGACCAATACAGTCTGTTGTCAAAATTCTGTCCTTACAATGATTCACGAGCACCATTCACAAAACTGCTGGACAGCAAGTCACTATCCAGACACTGTGACCAAACAAATGAAACACAAGGAAGACAGTGACCCTATTCTGGAGGGCTTACCGACTGTGTCAACACCGGGGTTTTTATTTGATTGGTTTAATTGGGTAGCAAAATAAAATCAATCAATTATTTTCTTCTCTGAGCATTCTGTAAGTCATGACTCTTTTCAGTGTCATGAGCAGGAAAGACTTAAGCATGACTTGATTAGGTCAAATAGCAACAATGATCACCGGAGAGTGAGTAATAAAGAAGTTAACTGATAGCAATGCTTCTGCCTACATGAGACCTAAAATAAACCTACACTGATATCCGAAAGGAAAATGAGGAGATGAGGTTCCCAATGAGAAAACAAACAAACAAGAAACCGAAAAAGGAAAGACTTTTTCATTGACGATTCCAGGCAGTAGTGGAGCATGGTGGTGAGGAGCATACATGCTGGGGACAATCATGATGCTCTGAACTCCCACAGCACTGGGTAGCTTTGACACTCATAAGTCAGTGAAATTTTCTGCATCACAGCCTCCTATCCATAGACTGGGGACAACAACAGCACCCGTCTTCTAGGACGGTCCTAAGAATTAAGATATTTTATATGTAAATTTTAAATCAAATACCTCAGATTTTAAATATTGCCCCAAAAGAACAAGGAAAAAAGAAAACAGAGATAAATTTGAGTTCATCAAATTTAAAACTTCGCTTCAAAAGACACCATCCAGAAAGTGAAAAAACAACACTCAGGAGAAAATATTTTCAAATAATTTATCTGATTAGGAATTTGTATCTCCAAATAAAACAGAGCTCCTATAATTCAACAAAAAAGACAACTAAATTAAAAAATGAATAAAGGATCCGAAACGGTATTTTTCAAGGAAAATATACAAATGGCCAATAAGCACAATGAAACGATGTTCAAAATCATTAGCTGTAAGGGAAATCATGTCAAAACCACTAGGAGAAACCGCTTCACACTCACTACAATATTATATTTAAAAAAAGAATAACAAGAACTAATGAGGACACACAGGAATCAGAGATAGCCGCCCTTGCTGGTGAGATGTAACACAGCGTGGCTACTTTGGAAAACAGCCTGGCAGGACCTCAGAGAGTTGAACAGTTGGTTTCTGAATGACCCAGCAATTCTGCTCTGTGGGCACACACGTAAGAGAACTGAAAACAAATGTCCACATAAAAACTCCTACAGGAATGATCAAGGTGCCATTATTCATCACAGCCAAAAAGAAGAAACAACCAAAATGCCTATCACCTGATGAATGGGTAAACACAGGGGCCCAGCCATACAGTGGAATATTATTCAGCAATAGCAAAGCATGGAGTACTGACCCAGGCAACAACGTGGACAAACATTGAAAACGTTACTCAGTGTGAAAGGAGTCAGTCACAATAGATGGTTCCATTTACATGAATTGACTCGATTTAAATGAAATGTCCAGCACAGGCAAATCCACAGAGAGAGAAGAGTGGCTCCCTGGGGGTGGGGGTGGATGGGGAAGATGGGAATGAGTGCTTATACATACAGGGTTTCCTGTTAGGAGGATGAAAATATTCTAAGATTGACTGGGATGCACATTTCTTGGCATAGAGTAAAAACCGGTGTAAATTTTAATGGGTGAATTGTATTAAAACTGTTAAGAACAAAAGCACCTCGGGCCAGTACCTTCCCATAGTAGATGCAAATTGCTAACTTTTATTACAGGAAGAAGAAACTGCCCTCAGCATGAAAGCAGGAGATCAGCAAATGTGAGTTAACCGAAATTGGACAAGAGCAGTTCACTTGAAACAGTTGCTGAGTGTATACGAAATATTCAGAATGAAGAAAATCAGTTTGACATCAAGATGAAGCATTCTGCTTCAAATGCAGATCAAGGATTCGGCAAGCCCACCTGCTAGAAATAACCAGAGAAGGAACCTGGTTCTTAAAACAAGCACCACATCCAACAAGGAAATGGTGGTGAGGAAAGCAGTCAGCCAAAAAACTGGAACAGTTTGCTACAAATAATTTCTCCACTGAAATTTCAAAAATAAAATGAAAGTGATGCAATGCTGCACTGCCCTCACGTGAATGGGCTTCCTCCGGTGCTCGACAGTTCTGTAACCCCGAATGAGAGATTCAGGAGAATCAGCATGGCTCCTGGGAGTCCCCAGGTGACTGCCCACCAGCACGCTGACCACCATCACATCTGCCAGGGTTGAATTGCAGAGAAGAGACCAACTTCTAAAAGGCACAGGAAATGTTGGCAAGGGAAAAAATGGCTGCAGTCAGTCCTGGGACAGAGGCCCTGACAGCAGAATCCAGAAGGCTGCAGGTGAACTGGAGTGTCCCTGGGGAAGGAAGGGACCAAAAGGGAGCAGATCTCAATTCTCTTCTCTCTCTCCCTTGGGTAGGAGAGATAAAGCCTGCATCATTCTCACCTGGAACTGTGGGTTATGGCTGGCAGAAGTCTTACCGACACGGAATGATTATTCAAGACTCTGTGGGAAAAGTCCAGAAAAAGAGAAGATGTAGGGAGCCAACTCCATGAGCCTCTCAAATGCTCCTATATTTACTGTGTATAACGAAAGGAAAAAGTCATTAACAGTTGTGTGATAGTAAGTAGGAACTTGAGGAAAAACGGGAGGAGACAGAGATTGTAGAATCCACAATGAGTACAAAGGCTTAGTGCATCTTTAGGGAAGTCATGGGGTGAGGGGAATAAGATAAATTCTTTAGATATGTGAATTACAAAGCAGACCACGAGACCAGCCAGGTCCTTGTTTTGGGGATAATAGACTATCTAAAAGCACACAAGCCCAGCTTTTATAGCTGAGGGCCTGGGTCCTTGCTTTGAAATGAGCAGAGTGCTATCTAAAGCATCAACTATGCAAGCAAAGCATTGTCTCTGCTTTTTAAGGCAAGGAGACAAGAGTGAGGATGCACATGCTCCTGCTTGCAAAGCAGTTACTAAGCACACATTTTTCTTCTGGACATTGACATGCTGCTGGGGTCTGTTACAATTTGTTAACCTAATCTTGGGCTCCCACATGTAACCAATATGGAACCATTATGGAGGAAACCCTAGGATAACAAATCCTAGCTCTGTGTCTTTTCCTGCCAGCTTCAGACACTCTAGCAGAATCTAGACACATCCCTGAATAACGATCCCACAGAACCACCCAGACTCTTAACTCCTGGCGCTTGAAACTTAATTTTAGCTCTACACAACTTAACAAAGAAAAGTTTCACAAGTAGAAGATATTACATTCTTTTATATCTCATCCTATTAACTAATTATTCTGATTGCTCTAAGCTGCTTCTAATTGGCAAAGCACCTAATTCTGCAGGTGAATTCAGTACTTTCCACTGGGCATAACTTGCCAGTTTGGGCTCACTGAATTCTATTGTTCAAATACTGATACACTTAATTGATTTCATAGTTCATCAGTTTCAGCCAGGAGGAGAGGGAGTGTCATTCTTTTCCTCAGCCCACCCTCAACTCTTTTCTCATCAGCAACTCAGGCCTCCTGAAATTAAAACAAAGAATTTGTTTCCCTTCTACGCTTTCCACAAACCCAACAGGAAAAATCAGCCTGGAGAAAGAATTCAACAAAAATGTTAAAACAAAAATCTGTAAAACCTGAAGCAACTCCATCTCTGAATCATGATACACAATGATATGAAAGTAAGTGTGTCAAGCACAAAACATGCGTGAGCCTGACCACCTGATTTCTATTCTTCAAAGGAAGGAAGGTTTTCATATTTTTTATTATCACTCTTTCTCATTGCTTCTGATTAAGCCAAAAATTAGTTTATGAAATAATTAAGCACTGCAATAACAGATTTTCGCTGTATCAATTACAGAAGGCATTCAGAGGGGATAGGAAAACCCACCTTTGTAAAAAATGTAAAATTTCTTCCCCTTTTAAGAACACATATACAAAATGCAACAGAGAATTCAAATTCTTGTGGAGAGGAGCAAAAGCCACAGAATCAAAGCAAAGTCAATACTATGAGTCAATTCAAAATTCACTAGACAAGCATGCTCAAAGCATTCAAAGAATTTTAAAGGCACACTGCAAACCATTCACTTAATGATCTGCAGGCTAGAGGAAGAATTTCCCTCTTTAACAGACAACAGAAATCAAAAGTGTGCCCCTCCAAACAAAGACGAAAGATCAATCAGGTTTTTAACAGTTCTGATAAATCAGCATGTTCTAAAGAACAAAATTCAGAAATTTTAAACATTCATTCAAACCACAATGAAACAAGCACTTAAGAAAAAAGAAAAAAACCCCAAAGAAACTAAGCACATTGATCATGCACTTGAATCAATGAGAACGTCTTTTACCCTTCGAAGAAAGAACAGGCTATAGCCTTTTACTTGAAAATTAACACTACTTTAAAGATAACTCCTAAAACGGATTTCATCATTCATATTGCCTTGAAAACTCTGAGGCACTTGTATCTGATCAGAAAAGCAATTCTGAGTAATAGTATGTTACAATTCAGCACCAGTTTGCTTTAGAAGAAAAAAGAAAAGCTACTGTTTCTCAAATCCTGCACAAAGTGTGAAGGGCCTCCCTGCCTCTTTCCCCTCCTGTTTTCAAACCTGATGCTCCCCAACACTTCTGAAACAAGTGTGAGGACCTCGTATTCCCACCAATATGTCAAATGACTGAAGAATATCAATTTACTTGTGTAAATATATGCCTACATCTTGAACTGGAGGAAGAAGGTATCAGAGGGCTACATGGAACTTATTTCTACCTTCCTGAAATCACACACAAACACGTTCACACAGACACAAACACATACACACTGAATTACTGAGCACTTCACAAGCTTAGGAATTCCAACTTCTAGAAGATAACTTTGCAGTTAGTTTAAAATACAAAACTGTCAAGTTTTGAAAGAATTGATCATCTGCTAAATCATCCAAATATCAACGAGACCCAATTTGCCTTCTCTGTAGAATGTAATTTCCAATGATGTCAAAGCAGACCCTAAGAAGTACTGGATCGAAGAATCGTGTTTATCACTAGATATGATCGTTTTTAAACAAGTAAACAGATTCAGAAAGATATGTCCCAACATTTATTCTTATTGAAATAGCATATGTATTCAATTGTCTATACAGAAAATAGGTCCCATGATGGTGTTTAAGAGCTATTTTGTGTATTGCAATATTTATTTTTAAGTGCAGACAAGGAGGGTGGGTATTACTCAGTTGTAGAGCACCTGCTTAGCATGCACAAATTGTGCTGGCTTCAATCCCCATTAATCTCCCCCCCCAAATAGTGCTTATTTAAAAATAAGAAAAAAGTTATAAAAAAAATGCAGACTAAAAACCACTGCAATGTAGAAGCCAGAACTATAATAAAAAACATGTGTTTCTATCGAATACTGACTATATGTCAAACACAGGGACAATGACAAATCACCCCTGACAACCATCACGTGTGGTTCTCAGCAACCCTTCTAAGTAGACACGGATGAGAAGCCCAGCACAGCGGATGAGGAGACGGAGCTCGGAGGAGCCAGGGACACTGACCATCCTGCTCCACGTGACACCACGTCAGCCCAGGACAGGTGCTGACAGAGCTGCATTGAGGGGACATGCAGCTGCGTGGAAACTTTGGGAGCTGGGAGTCCCAGAAAACACGAAAAATTGTTCAGTGAAAAACCAGCTCAAATATATTACACTGTGCCACATCCTTTAAACAGGGAACATGACTGAGATCTTTTTGATGCCTCCGTGTCCTTTATGCCATCATCAGTTATTTGCCCTCTCAGCATGACCAGTGATGATCTGGACACCTTATGAAGTGCACTCAGATGGAAGAGCTTTTAAAGCTGTTTTATGAAGGTTGTAAGACTCTGTCTATGCCTCACACAGGCGGTCATCCATCACTTCTCACCGGTGTGGACGTACCACCTGAAATCACTCCTGTCTGCTTTTAAAATCCCTTCATCTAATCCAGACTTTTCAACAGCAAAGAATCAGCTCAACCACAGACAGTGAACAGCTTTTAACCAAATGGACTCGAACAGCCCATCGAACTACCTGGAAGCCCTTTTCTTCTATTAAACCCACTTCCGGGTACTTCATCATTTTCTGATTGGTGGACTTGTCCGCTGACTGGCCTACTCAGAGAGCTTACAGCCTCACATACTGGGGTGGGAGAGGAAACTGCTCTTGGGAGAAATCAGTGAGGAAGGCGGACATCCTCGTCAGGACTGCAAGTGTAGAAGTGCCACAACGTGCTCAGAAATTATACCGTCAGCACCCCTGGGCTCCCATGGACTGGTTTCACATTAACCAAACTCACGAGACACTGATGCAAGAAAACCAGAAACTTAACTTATTAATGTAACAGAATATGTGAAACTATCAACAAGACTGAAATATCAGAGTTCAACCATGAGTACAGTTTCTCATCCACGGCCTAATCACGGGCAGGCAGTGACATGGCAACCATGGACAAAGCAGAACAGGAATGGTTTCTAGATTAATTCAATGGACTAAATTTCTGTTATCCCAACAGATCTACTGCCTGGAAAACAATTAACGCTAATCACGGTGCACTCTTCGTGGACAGTGGCTGAGACACGACAGTGAGCACCTGTGTAAATCTCCTTTCCCTGTCCTTATTGGGCAAACTGATGCACAGAGGTACAGAGATCCAGGGATGCAGATACCTCTAAACACCCAAAGCCAATCCCTGGGAGCCTCAAAACCAGACAGCCAGGGTTTAAATACCAGCTCTGCCACTTACTAGCTCTGTGACCTTGGCCAACTTACTTACCCTCTGTGTGCCTCAATTTCCACACTGTAAAACTAGGATAAAAATCAAACATTCCTTACTCGATTGTTTAGAAGATTGAAGGATTCATTTCTGTAAAACTCTCAGAAAAGAATGTAGCAAATTATTGGTGCTCTACAAATGTCAACTTAATATTAAAGTGATTTACAAGTCTCCTTTCTAATCATCTTCTATATTTCCTGGCTAGACTATGTCCCAAAGTAAATCATTATTTCTCCTTTTATAAACACTTGGGGAGCAACCTTCTGTTCCATACCACAGCCTGTTTAAACTGAGGGAGGGGATGCCTCCTCCCCACTCCTCTTGGCCACGGAGAGTGCTTCTCCACACCACAGACCCATGGCCCACAGCTAGCCTTTATCACACTAACAGAGTGAGGTGTGAGTCCAGAGAGACAAGCAGGGTATGTGAAACCGTTCCTTTCCTTCCAGTGCTGGCCACACTTGGGAAGCACACGGGATGCTCAGCTCCATGGCAGGACAGCACTGTGCATGATGGGGCAGATCCTCTCAAGGGAAGGCTCGCTGTGGCCCAGAGCTACCTGGGACAGAGTGAGTCTCTAATTCTGGGACACAGTATCATGACACGCATTTTCCCACAGCCCTGAAGTTCATGGAGAACGTGGCTTCATCAGTAACAAAGAAGACATTTGTTGCCTGCCTACTCATTTGTGTCATCTCTCAGTTGGCTGCTGGAGACAACATGCATATAAGTATTGGATCCCCTTAGGCCCCAACATATATGAAGTAACAAAAAATTCTTTGGCTTAACGTTCGTTCAGGGCGACTGTGTAACAGTTCTGACTCTTCTGATGCTTAATTATGGTTATAGGAACTATGGAACCTCCTCAAATAACTTTCAGCATAAAACCAGCTTTCCTTATTTTCCTGTTTCTTAGTAATTGCCAAAGACTATAAAATGATGGCTTCACACCAAACAGCAGCTAAAGTTTATGAGCCCTCTTGACATACCCACTGTGGTAAACACTTTACATAATTTCTAATTCTCACAATTCTACAAAGCAGATACCAACGTCCCAATCTCACAGACGAGGGAAAAACTCAGAACGAACTGACTCAGGCTCACGTGGCTCAGTGGCAGCGCGTGCACGCAAACCCAATTCAAAACACTACACCCCTACGTATATGTACCAAATCTCCTACCACCAATTAACACACAGCGGCGGGGTCAATACTCAGGGAACTCAGTACACTTTTCAGCTTTAATGTGCTCCAGAGGCCGCTACTAGCTGTTTTATAAATTCCCGGCTCACTGTTTTCTAACACTGGAAGAAAAGTCCGATTTTGCCATTGTTTACACAGCAAGTCTGAGATGTTCACAGCGAGATGACAGAATAAAACTAAGATATAAGCAGAACAATTTTTCCATGTAGACAGACATAATGGACATTGTGCTATTCTGAAGCATCAAGCAAAGATATTAAAACAAAATAACGTTGTTTAAGCCTTCTTTAACAAACAGGAAAATTAAGACGGTAAGAAGGTGCAACAAGCGCCACCTATGGCTAAAAAGACCTTCCAGGTCGCCAAGAAGCATGCAACACAAAAATTGCCTATAGGATCAGAAACGAGAATCAGATAACTAAAAGCTTCTTTAGCACATACTGCACTTTGCTTCGGGGGAAGGGAGGGTAACTCAGTATTTAATCTATTATTGCTAATACTCCTGAATATAAACAAAAGACACAGGCTCATGGAAACTCATCTTTGAAGAGGAAAGAATCCAGTCCTGCCACTTCATTTTACAGGAGGGGAGACTGAGACATGGGATCTGTCCTCCTTGCAATCGGTAGCAAATCTCTCCTAGGCCACATGTCTTGCACTATAGCAAAAACGAACCGATCTGTACTAGGCCTATATTCATAAAAGTCGAGCCTGTATTTTTCTGAAAGTAGGTTATCTAAGTATCTTGCAACATACTTCTCAAAAAGCCAGGAAATCATATGTTTGTTGAAGTACAAAAACATTTATTTACATAATAAAACAGCATGAGCTTTATTCTCTCTATTAAAAAAGTTACATGTCAAATCAGTGTTTTGATATTTTAAACCTGTTAAGAGTGCAGCAAAAAAGATAAAAATTTTCTTTAATCACAAAAGAGAGAAGCTTATTCCCTGAAAATTATCAATGTGGATTTTTCTAAACTTAATGCATCTGGTCAGAATCCAACGAATTTAAATGTCTGAGTGGATGGTTACACGGCAACATGACACCTGAGTTCTAACAATACACATTCTGTGTAAATAATCTTCAAGGTCGTCTGCTTAAGGCAATTTAACTACTCCCTGTCTCACTAAAATGATACAGAGTTCATTAAAACTTCATAGTGCACTAAAAAATAAATGAATCCTTGTTACTTTAAGCCATATTCATATATATCATATACATACATATTAAATATGCATCAGTAATAAGCCACCCTCTTTAGTATTCAGAGTTGATCCTTCTAAAATATCTGCCATTGTGACAGCACATTTTTACTAAGCACCTCTTGGGTTCTTTGTATACAAGGCTACTAACTCTCACAGTCAGACAAGTTGAACGATATTACTCAAATTTCTCAAAACAGGAAATGTACTTAAGCCATGAAAACAACTTATATATACATCATCAGGAAAGAAAAGAATAAAGATTTTCTTAAAATATTCACTGACAATCTTTTCTTCCATATTTAGACTACGTAAAACCAATTCAGTCTTTGTAAGTATATCTGTCAATAAGGGCCACTAGAGAAAAACAAGTAACATCATCAGCAGTGGTTGGATTTTCAAAGCCCCCTTCTCTTTTGCACTATAATTATTATTGTTTTGTTTTTAGTGCTTACAGAGCCCTAAAATACATAAAAAATAACTTTTTATGCAACTACCTGAGAATTAAACATGTGTGAAAATGTACAATTTTAATTTATGCCACTCTGTCTCACATTCTCACTGGTGTCTCCCCTTTGAAGTCCTCATCAGGCTGAGATCGCTAAAATCGGTCATTTATGGAGTCACAGGCGTTCGGGTAACCACTCAATGGGAGGCTGATTAGAGCAGCAATTAAGAATGCATCCTGTGCAGCCTGGGTTCCAGCACCGAGCTAGCCACCGCCAGCTGCGTGTGATTTGGGACAAGCTGTTCCATCTATCAATCCCTCAGCTGCAAAAAGGGAGACAATGATACCTACCGTCAAACACCTGCTATGAAGTAAAACATGAGGAAAGCATTTTAGCCTTAGGTAGGTGTCCACTCAGAGCGAGTTTGGTCATTATGATGATGAGGATGTCTATTAATAAATTGAGCTAGACCAAAAAGGAGAAATCACCTTAAAGGAGAAACATTTTAAGCCAATGAGCATTTCCTTTTGGATGGATTGCAGAATATTCTATTCATTTTTTTTAAAAAACCAAGTTTTGTCCATTAATAATAGAATTACAGGTTCATGGACAAGTCTCCAGAAAAAGAATTAGAGGCCTCTAAACTCTGAATACTAAGAAAGAAAAGTTTAAAAAAAATCAGGAGGGAGATTATACCTCATTTGGGAGAGTATGTGCTTAGCATGCATGAGGCCCTCAGTTCAGTCCCCACTAAATCAATTTAAAAACTTTTTTTTTAAGAAATGGAGAATCAAAGCAAAAAAATGGAGGAATACAGAATTTTTTAGAGACTCATCTCAGATTTAAGATGGGGAAAAAACCATCCATTTCTCAGAGGAAATCTTGAAAACTATGTAAACTGAATCTGAGATGTCTAGTCTTCGATCATTATTCATGAATTCATATTACCAAGTCTTAAATCTACCTGATAACCCACAGTTGTGATACTGATCATAACAGCTGCCAACACGGATCTAGCTCTGCCTAGGAATGCTCTGTTCTGACATCTCTGCCCCTGAGGCCTCACCAGGCTCAGAGCACTAATTTCGGTCATTCATGAGCATCTCGTGTAAGTCCTCCCTTTGTGCTCCTCACTCTCCCTTCACCAGCCCCTCTGAGGGAAACACTGTTATCATCTTCCCCACCCGCAGATAAGGCCACTGAGGCAGAGAGACTAAACCCTTTCCAGGTCATATTGGCATTAAAGGACGTCTGTATTTCTGCTGTTTTGCTTTTGACAAAGGAATCTGAGATATCAATTCAAGGGAGACTGTTAAATAATAAACTCTGTCAGGTCTTCACCTCAAGAGCAGATACTATAAATTCCTGATGTAGGATGAGGCTGCCGCCACAAACTGACTCAGCTTGAAATTAATATCCAAGATGAAGCAGCGGATACACGTAAATATTCACGATTGTCAACTCCGCTCACGGGTCTCGGCCCTTCACTGCCTGAACTGGTGTGAATACTCCACCCGTGTCAGGGAGGGAAGCGCGGTTTTCCAGGTCTCCCCAAGGCTTCACGGGCTATTTCCCCCCACAGACTGTCCTCAACAATTAAAAATCTCTCAAGATTTTTACACCATGCAAAACTGAAAGATATTTCTGCAGATGGAGCACTTTCTCAGGCTTAAACTTATTTTGCCTACACTCAGCAGGGGGGGAAAAAGAAACAAGACTCTGCAAAGTCTCTGAGTCTCACCACTCACACTAGTAGAAAGGCCACAGAACAAGATGACTATTCAGAGTGCAGGGTGAGAAGAAAATAAAGCCGCCCCCAACCACAGGCACTTCCAGAGACAGAGCTCAGCCGTCTTCTGCACACTCACGGTTGTGCAGCCCTCATCACCATCTATTTCCAGAACACTTCATCACCCCAAAACAATACCCCTGTCACTAGCAGTCACTCCCTAACCCCCCTCCACCTAGCCCTTTGCAACCTTCACCTGCTCTCCGCCTCTGCATGTGCCTATTCTGGGCATTTCAGATCACTGAAGTCAACAATATCTGGCCGTTTGTGTCTGCTTCCTTTCATTTAACATGCTGTTGTCAAGGATCGTCCATGTTGAAATGGTATCAGCATCTCTCCCTTTTTTTTTGAAAACGTTAAAGTTTATTAGAGGGTTGTAAGTAATATCAAAAATAGTAGAGTGGAGCATAAGTGATTGTGTTTCAAAGGGAAAATGGCGGGTTGAGCAGTCAGAGTGGACTTCCCAGAAGAGGTGGTCTTTTTCATTTTCCTCTTTTTCTTTTTTATTCACTCTTACGTCTGAATAATGTTTCACTAAATGGAGATTCTACATTCTGTTCATCCATTCAGCAACTATGTATGGACGTGGTCCAGAAGGTTGAGTGTAAGAGGCGACTTGCAGGGATGACATTTAAGCAAAGGGCAAGATGTGCTTTCAAAAAAAATGCCAACAAACAGAGGCGCAAGGAAATTCAGTGCGTTTCTGAGCAAAGTGCATGCTTGCTTCGGCAGGACAACCGTGCAGGGCTGGGGCGGATTTTGGCAGGAATCACGGCGTGGGAGTCACCTGAGAAGACTCCCCACTGCACGCAGCTCAGCCAATTCTCCTCCCTCATCCTGTATTGTTAGAGCCATGTTTCTAGGTTTCTCTTATTTCAAGTAAAGCCCTTTAAGTATATATCTGATCATCTGCATCAGACCACTTTACCTCCAAGGCACAGAAAATTATTCACTAACCAGAGCAGCTCCAGGACATAACGGTGATGGATTAGGGAGTCCTGCAGCATCCCAGCCTGCATGCACAAACCCCACATGTACCCTGGTGATGTCCGGAAAATTAAACGCATGGAAATATCTCACTGCTGGTACACGACATCTGCCCTCAAATTCCCCCAAAATCATGCTGGCAAAGCACTACTCAGCCCTCTCACTACAAAAAAAACCAACAACAACAACAACAAAAAACGCTAAGAAGGCAAATTTAGGCTCTTCCATTGAAAACCAGCAACCATCAATGCCAGTATCTGAGCTGGAATGCTCCTGACTTCTAAAAACACTGCGCCGTTACTTTTCAAATGTGAAAGTCATATATGTATTCCACGTAGATGATATTACAGTAGGATTTTTCTTTTCAAAATTACCAGTTGCAACATTAGCACAAGAAAGTTTATGTTTCAGCTTTAAAAAAATCAATTATCTTCCAATTTCTTAATTTTGAACCTATTATTATTTTATAAATGGTGCTATGCTGCATAATATCAACAAACTGTTTGAATTCTGCAAACAAGACCTTTATGACATCACTATTTCAGAGCAAACATTAATGATGTTTTGAGAGTTGGGGCCTGGGGTGCTCACTAACAGCTCTTTAAATACTGACAAGGATGTGCTATTAAGTAATGCAAAGGCTCTAACTCCACATTAGCTCAGAAACCAAAGAAACTACACCAAAGCCTTACTTTATCATTTTTAAATTTTGCTATTCTTTGGAATATTAAATTTCTTAATAATATATGATTTTTTTTGAGAAAGACAACAGCTGTATTAAATTTCCTCTCACCAAGAAAGCAATCTTTATCAAGAATAAATACCCCATGGAAATCGAAATGACGGGAGGTTTCTAGCTAAGTGAACATGCCGATCTGAACAGAAATCTAAATCCTATCAGATCTCATTCGAACGAGCTCAACAAAGTCCTGGGCTACCCTGGAACTTAGCTCTTCTGTTCCAAAAGTTGGCTGAGCTAAGATCATCACACAAGGCAGGGAAGGAGAGAAGAGGAAAGTCCACCTGGCAGCCTCCATCTCTTTACTTCCAGCCAAAAGTCGCCTCTCGGGCGACCCCGATAACAAGCCCTCCCCATAAGGAAATCCAGCATCCACACTGCCCCTACCGTCCCCAAGCAGCCCTGACGCCCCTCTCCCAGCCTGTGAATGGTCTTCTAGTTGCCCCCCAAGTTGGTGGCACCCTCCCCCTATTCCCCGCTACACACACACACACAGAGCAACGGCAGGCTTCCCAAAGCACAAACTTGATTACATTACCCACACTTCAAACCCTTCAGAGGCTCACTGGTGGAATTCTTCCCCCGCCACCGACACTGCTCACCCAGCCTCACCCCAGTTCCCAGGTCCCCCCTGTCCTGCTCCTACTTCCCACTTGCCTCCAGGCTCATTTTGACTGATTTTCAAGGAAGACTTCCCTCCCTCCAACCTCCGCAACTTGTTCCTCTATTCCTAGAACATTCTAGGCTAAGTCAACTTCTGACACTGCTAAGCTCACAAGAAGCAAATACATTTTGCTTACTAATGTGGGTCCACCCTCTCTCCCCTAGACACACAGAAGTGCACGTGTTATGAATAAATGAATGACGGGGTGGGTCTCAAAGGGACAGACAGACCTGCTCTTGCCCGTCCCGACCCTTCTGTCTGTAGAATATCAGAAGCAAAACCAGAATTACCTTTCCTGAGGGTCTCTTCCTGCTGACACCCTTCACTGCCCCCAGTGTCTGTTCAAATAAAACCCAACGTCTTCCAAAGCCCTTCACCCCAGGCACTCTCCAGGGTCCTCCCCAGCAGGGGAACACTCCACCCTGGACCACAAAGGGCACTCTCCCCAGGTCCCCACCCCACAAGCCTCCAGGCCTCTGCCCGGGCTGCACCTGCCACCTGAGCCACACTCTTGACTCCTTCTCCTGGCTGACCCTTACTCTGTCCCCACGATTGAATGTAGAGCCCATTTCTTCCAGGAAGTCCTCTCTGATAATGTCCTTTAGGTCTTGGCAGGGCTCCATCTATAGCAACAGTACATGGTGACCAACTGCGTGTTTGCCCACTCCTTTGAAACCACGAACTCTTGGGGGCCACGTGGGAAGGAGTGAGAGATTACAAGAGGGGTGGGGGAAGCAAAAAGCAAAAATCACAGCCCAAGTCCCAAATTCAAGGATTCTTTCTCAGAGAAAATTATGAACTATTTCACACGTGTGCAATTTGGCTACTATTTTTGTGGCTTGTGGACAGCAAGAGCTTGGTGTTCTAGTCCAAAACCCAGATTACATGCAAAGAAATGTATATATTCATATCCAAAGGAAACCAGAGCTGTTCAACAACAGTTTGCAGTTAGAATAGAAATGAACTTTGATAAAGGCCATCTCTCTCTCCCTCCACTTTCTTTTCTGGCATCATATAATTTTAGAAGTATTTGCGTGACTAAGAGATGGCTACAAACCGTGATTCTGCACTGGAGTGTTTGGGGCTGAGGAAGCCCAGATTACATTCACTGCGTAAATGCAATCACACCAAAACACTGATAGGTGCCGTGGTGGTGGAGCTGATGTTCCAAAGCAGGAAACCTTACTCTGTAAGAGAACTGTAAATAGAAAGAAAGAAATACAATGATCTGTACTCAATTTCATTCGATATATGGGTCATTAACTGATAGAATATCTACACTAATGTAACCCAAAAATAAATTGTCAACGTCGATTTTCTTCATCTGACCGTTTTATGCTAACTTTGGTTATCAAAACCTCACTCCATATGGAAAGCTCAGGCCTATGCTGCAGCAGTTACATCCCGTGGAAGAAAGCCGATCAAGGGAGAACTGGAGAGTTTCCCTTCAGAAGCTGCTAAGTCTGGTTTTGCACCTGTACGTCATTTGCAACCACGTCATCGTCAAGGAGTAAGACCTTACCCCTGTGGGGCAAAAATCACTGCGGTGCTTCTGAACCATCAAAGATCACTGAGCTTTGTGAAACTGTCCTGAGGCACTTAAATCGTACTTTTTGTGAACGGCTCCAAAACTGACCCAATTCACCAATCCAGGTACAACAGGGAGGTACCGGAGTTATTAGAGAGAACATGCCCTTGAAGTCTGACAAGGCCCTGCTTGAATCCTGCTACAGCATTGACTAGCCGCTAAACGGACCAATTCCTTAAACCCTCTGAGAAGGCTTCCCAATCCGCAAAAGGGGGCTGCCACCGCCCACCTGTGAGGCATGGATGAGAACGCAACATGCAAGTAGGGCTGCCGACTGGTACCTGACACGGGGCCTGACTAGCTTCCCTCCGCTGCCCTTCTCCCCCTTTAAACTTGCACTGTTCCCCCTGGTAAGGATCAAACCAGTGGAAAAGACTGCCCGAATCTTCTGTGTATCCCTGGATACATGCATTAAAATTAGGAGGCCAGAAAAACAACTGCCTCCTCCCCAGTCACTATCAATGTTCTTACTAGTCTGGGTATTTTTAACTCAATTTTTCAGGGAGACTATTCCAGAACTTTGCAAGCACCATTCTCCAGGTTGCCTCCCCTCCCAGCGCCCATCTATTCTCACCTCAGATCCTCTGTCTGATTGACTTCTGTTCATTGGAAAGCGAGTCCAGTAGGGTGGCGGCTCCCAAGGACTCCCTCCCTCCCTCACAGGTGAGTGTGACTACTTTCTCCCCACTCCAACTCCAGCTTCTTAGAAGTCTACCCTCCCGGACCCTGCAGACTCTGCATCTTCCCAAGACACACGTGGCCACGACCCTTCTTACAGATTTCTTCCTGGCTGGCCCTGCCCAACCCCCGGCCCCTTAAGGATAAATGGCATTAGTCTGAAAATCGCAAACGCCGCAGACTGACACACCAAAGCTGCATGGTCTGGGCTTTCCTCCAACCAAGGCACAGCCCTGCCCCACCTCAGCCTCAGTCTGCAGCTCTCAAGATGATCTAATTCACATGTGTGGCTGTGAACACCAGCTAAGAATGACGACTCCCAACGTGTATCTCTAGTCCGGCTCCTTCACCTGAGCCCCAGGGCCATAGACCCGAGTGCCTCTTTGAAGTCCTAACTAGGATGACAAATGGCATCTTAAAAATGCCTCATGTCCGCCATTTACTCTGGAATTCGATTCCTGGCAGGTACCTCCCAGACACCCCATTTTCGTAACAGCCCCAGCACCCACCTATGTGTTTGAGCTCACATTCAATTTCCACTGTTCCCTCCCCCAAGCCCTGCCCTGGAATCAGTTCTGTTATATCCGTCACTAAGCGTATCTCAAGTCTGGTTCTGCAGGGACCACGGCCGGAACCCCACAAGCTCAGAGCATGGTGCACTGAGTCACAGCCCTCCAAAGGGTGCTCCCTGGAGGGGGAGGCATCTCCTGCCACTGGTCACCTCAGAAGGCACTGTATTCTCACAAAGGAGGCCCAGGAGAAGAGACTCAAGGTTCTCCCGTGGTCTGAGTTTTGAAAGGCCCGAGGTGTGTGGGAGCTCCTAATTAGCAGACACACTTGACAGTAAGCAGACGAAGATGGAGGAACCCAGGCAAGGCTGTTCTCACTCCGACCCCTGGGCCCTCGGGAGCCACGGGAAAGGCCTGTGTCCACAGCATAGCCCGGCCATCACAGATCCCAGCCTGCATTTGCCAACCCGGACAGACTAGACTCCTTCTACTTGCGACATTTACTTCTGATCTGTTCCCCACCCACAATGTGATGGACTCATTCAGATATTCTCTCCTGTCTCAAGCGAGACAAATTCAGTGAAAAATGAAGTGTCTACATTTGGACCAGAGCATGAAAAGAGAAACAAGGCCTCATGTTCAGCATGATGGTGGTGGCCAAACACTTCCACCGGGTGAGATGAACCATGTTGGGGGTGAGAATCCAAGGTCCTAGGTCGGCCAAAGCATTTTCCTTCACAGTTGACTGGGGTGTTGGAGACTCACTACCGCAAACTAACGACAAGGCCGACAGTGGTGGACGTCAGCTGCAACAGACACGGAGTCAGCTATTTACTGCCAACATGGGTTAAAAGTAAAGGCCGGTGCAGGGAGGCCTGCACGGCTGCTGAGGCAAACCACAGTCCCGGCTCTGAATGCCCACTGGCTGGAGCAGAGAGGAAGCTACGGTTCCCTTTAGCAGTCCCTATTTCCACCAGATCCAGGTGAGCCAGCTACTTAGGAGAAGGGCATGTTGTCCTGATACTCAGAAAAACTAGCCTCGTAAAGGGAACAAAAGAGTGGCATGGAATTTAGACCCACTTCTGCCCCTTTATGAAGGCAAAGTAAAGTAAATGGCACGGAAAGTAAAATGTAAAGAAAAGAAAAAATTAATTAACAAAACGGTGACTGCTTCCTCCAACAGCTGCTCACCCCCGAGCCTGCCAATTCCTCACCAGTGACCACCAGCCAGGCAGCGCCGTCACGCACGTCACACAGCGACAGCCAAGAACCGAGTGCCAAGCACGTTTGTGTAAAAGCAGGAATCGAGCAAGATGCTGCAGAATTTGACATTACAAGTTTAAATACTCCATGAAAATCATCCCTCAGCAGCCGCATAAATGAATTCGCATCTCACTTCTTCAAAACAATCAAAGAATTTTAATAAGGGCGCATTTGTCACCAAATATAAGGAGGACCAACCTGGTTCCTTAAAGCAAGGATTTTAAGAGGTATCAAACACCAGTGGGTAATGTGCTAAAAAATATTAGAAAATAAAAAGATTACAAGGATAATACATGGATCAAGGCAGCTGTTAAGTTTTTGCTTTTTAAAGCGATGGAGACAGCACGGAGGGCGATCTAGCTATTTCCAATGCACTGTGTGTACAGCCCACAATTTCAGACGCAACAACATGCTCACAGGGCAGTACAAGAGAAAAAGGAATAAAGAAAAAGGAAAAGAGGAACAAGAGAAAATTAGAAACACACAAGAACAAAAATGACTTTGAAAGCACGTACAAGAATTTACGTGAGTGTGTGAGGCCAGGGACGCGGGGATGGTGAGACCCAACCTCACCTCCTGCTCCAGGGAAAGCAGGGGCCTGAGGGGAGCGGCGCTGCCGGGGGACACCAACATGGTCAGCGCCCCTAACCAAAACTCCATATACATGGGTCTAGGCAGGTCTTAAGCTACAAATTTTGGTCACATTTCAGGCTGGACAGTTTTACGCACTTCCACCAAGAGTAGCAGGAGAGAATTAGTCTCTGCTCCTGCACCAAAGCATTGTTTTAAAAATTAATGACTGTGGAATAGTAAAAGCAACAATGGAGTAAAAGTGACAGGAGGAGAACTTGCTTGACCCGAGCTCACTGGCCGCGTTATCTCACTGACGTTAAGATGCTGGCTGAGACCTTACGGTACCAAAACAGACAGACACACCAGGAGGGAGGTTTAATGCGCTGCTATATTTTGATGACGGGAGCCATGCCTGGTACACGAGGTTCTGGGTAAACAATGGTGACTGTGTCAACCACTATGGGCTAAGAACATATCCAGCTACTCCGCCAAATCCCAAGGGCAGACTTCAAAGGCAAAAACAAGCAGGAATTCTCTGGTGGGTCCTCAGACTCAGAGCTAAGCAGTTGCTGAGCAAAACTGTCACCAGTGCCTCCTGTGACAAAAGAGGAGGCACTGGCCTGGGGGCTGGGGCAGGGCTCCAGGCTTCCACTGCTTAACCACCAGTCTGTCCAGGGGGAGAACATGGTCCCTGCTTACGTTGCACCGATGCACCTACCTTGACTGACGCATGGGGGATCAGCAGGAGGTGACATGTGAGGTGAACGGAGCCAGCCTCGGTGTAGCACAGTGCTGGCAGCTGTGCCCTCAGCAGTGCCCAGGCTCCTAAACATGACACCTCATCTCCAAGGAGCAGATGGGGAGCGCCGGCATGTAGGTCACAGGGCCCTGTGAGGAGAAGAACAGATCATGGCCACGACATGCCTTTCCCCTTCCTTAAGCATGTCCGGGAGGAACAGAAAATTCATCCAGAGCCCGCTAGGCACCTCATGCAGGTGGGTCTCGGGTCCTCTTGCCCATCACTCACAGGGCTGTTCTGGATATTCTTTTTATCAATTCTCTGGCATCTTCTCCTCCAACTTACCAACAACCAGAAAGTAGAATCTGATCTTAGTTAAGTTCAAGAATCACAGAGCACCGCCTCCACAGCGGGCCCGGCAGCACGTGCCAGGTCGTCCGACCATCACCTGTGGGACCGCCATGAGCCCTCTCCAGACTCAAGGCCCGAGGCCGTAGGCCAGGGGTACGCAGATTCCGTCACTCTCCCCAGCAAAGGGGACCACCTCTCGGCAAAGGCATCTCACCCTCTTCTTCCCGAGGGAAAGCACAATAGATACACGGGGAAACAGAACAGATGTTGCGGGGTTAGGAAGCCCAGAAGAGCCCGTCTATAATTCCGTGGAAAAGTGGGGCCGTTGACTTAATCACAGGGACAAAGTGAGGATGAACATTTCCCTGCTCTTTCCCATACTCTGTGATACACCTTTCCCTGCATAAGGAGTTCATTCGGAGGTACATGGCAGTGTTTCTGATGTCCTAACATGGCATGCTGGCTGTCGGGCAGGAAGAGAGTGCCTGAGCCGAACAGGTGCTGAGCCTGGGAGGCAGGAGACACTGGCTCCAAGCCAGCTCAACCAGCGCCTCGTTCTGCCTCTCGGGATTCAGCATCTCATCTATAAGCAAAGGGATGAGACTGTCCCAGGAAAGGCTGCCCAACAGAAATGAAATGAGAGCCATGTAAAGAAAGTTTCCCAGTTGCCACATTTAAAACGGTAAACAAAGAAACAAACCAACAAAGAAAAAACAAGTACTAGAAACTGATTTTAAGAACATATCTTACATAATATACTGTATGTAAAATACTATCATTTTGACATGTAATCCATAGAGGAAGTAACAAGATAGTTTATATGCTTTTAGTAGACAAGCCTCAGCGTCTCATGTGCATTTGAACTACAGCACATCTCAGCTCAGACCAGCCTTCTCCCCAGTGCTCCTAGCATCAGTGGCTGTGGCTACTCTATTGAACAGCAACTCCAGGGGTCCCACCAGGGTCCTGGCTGAAAAGCAGGAGTAAGTGCTCTAACACTATCACTAAAAGGATCTCTCTGAAACAAAGGCAGATTCACTTTTAAATGTCTCTAAACCGGTGGGCTGCACTTCCCTCCACCCTTGGCTACTAGACAGCCCTCTTCCTTGCTGAGCCCTTTCTGGATGTAGGGAAGCAACCTGGCACAGAACCAGGGCGGACGGGCCGCCAGGTAAATTACCTGCTGTCTGTGTCCAGTCCCATGAAGTCCTCCTTCTCAAACAGGATGCAGAGGAGTGGGATCTTGTCCCCAGAATTGTCGGGGGCCCCATCCAGCCACTTAGACTTGAGCAAGATGAAAAGTGACTCAGTGAAGTCCTCAATCCTCTTCTCCACCACCCTGCAGTCCTCGTAGATTGAAGGCCACGTCGGTGCGCGGCTGCTCAGCTACCTCCCCATGCAGCACAAAGACAAAGAGTTGAGAGTCATTAAGCATGGTGCCATACAGCTCCTCTGCACGTGGAGCTTCTCAAAGGCCTTGGCCGAGAGGCAGTCGGTAATGGTGACAAGGCCCACAACCTTGAGATGGGTCTGGAAGCCGCTCCATCCATTCTTGGGCGCATAGTGATGCCTGTAGTGCATACAGAGTGTGCCCTGGGAGCTGCACGGGCTGATCTGGCTCACCAAAGAGATTCGCTTATAGATGCAAAAGAAATTCTCCTCTGAGATGATCCCCACTGGTTTGACCACCACAGGAAAAGTCTCATAGTCCTCAGCACACTGCACGTAGTCAGGGATGCTCATGTTGCAGGCCCTGCCGAGAGGGGAGAGGAGATCGAGGTAAATATTGTGCTGTGGGCTGCGGGCGCCTCTGGGTTGCGGTGACCTGGTGTGTACCAGCCAGAAGGCAGGGGAAGCCCAAGCAAATCCAGGGGTACAGTTTGTCCTTCAGAGCCTGCACATAGCTACCGTAGCACGGATCACTTTACCCAGCTTTTGGTCTAGGCTTCCTGCCCCTGCAGAGAAGGGTCATTTCTTGTTTTCTGTTTCAAAGCACCTAGCAAGGCCCTGATGCAAAGTCACTGCTCAAAAATGCGTAATAAAGAAATGAAAAAAGGAACTGCTTTCCGCAACCCCCTTCAGCAGAATATAAAGAAAAGGACAACAGTAGGAGCAAAAGATCTGGATTTCAATTCCAATTTATTTGAACCCCTAAGCTGCAGAATAATGGATAAGAAAACTTGCCTTGTGGAGGAGGGTACAGTTCAGTGGTAGAGCACATGCTTATCATGTACGAGGTCCCAGTACCTCATTTTAATAAAAGAAACAAATAAAGAAACCTAATTACCCTTCTCAAAAAATACTTTTTAATTCAAAATTCAAAAACCACCTTGCAATTTACACAACATTGTAAACTTGACTATACTTCAATTAAAAAAAAAAAAATCCTTGCCTTACAAGAATATATCTTGATTATGAAAGTTTGCAAATATAAAATGCCTAGGGTACCACCTGCATAAAAAGGGGTGACTACAAATTTACTATCCCTACTTTATGAGCTATATTTCCTTCGGGGGGTTATAACCTCTCAGAGCTAATTTTCTCAGATTTAAATAAAAGTAAATATTACATGATTCTCAGTACTGCTGAAGAATCAGATAACCCTATGAAAGCATCTGACCCAAAGAGGTTACTCAATAAACGTTTGTTGAATGAATGAATAAACAAGCAAAGTGAATGCTGCTCCCTGCCACAGACCATCATAATGGTACTGCTTGGAAATCCCAAGCCCACGTTCCACCCGTCTCTACACTAATCATGTGGGTGACCTGGGCAGGCGTGTGTGCTTCTCTAAGCCCCAGTTTAATCATGAATAGAAATGATGGCAATAACACAAACCTCAGATTTTTAGTGAGTCAGTAATGAATCGTACCCCAGCTTTGAAAGATGGAACCATTAAGGAAAACTGGGAAAATTTTCTTAGCAGCCTCTGGGGGCTGCGTTGGTGGGGGGTGTCACAGGCAGTTGTAGGCAAACAGCTGAATCAGATAAAACTTTGAGCACTGACTTTCTGCTAGTCCCTACTATGGGTCACAGAGATAAACTAGGCACTGTTTCTTCCTCTGAAGAGCTGCTCACAGTCCAAGCTATAAATTCACTGAGTGGGAATGCTGTGTCTTCTGGCATCTTTGGTGCATAGTTGGGGACACATAGCAGGTCCTTACCTCCATAGGCCCTCTCCATATTATCTCTTACAACTACATGGGAATCTAAATTATAACTCAAAATAAAATTTCTACTTTTTTAAAGAAGCTATTGAGGTTAAATTTGCTCACTGTCTCAAAAAAGGAACACACAGAAAAAATAGGACAATGCCCAGCACATGAGATACACTCAGTTAAAATTCCCACTGAACCCAGTGGTCCCTCCAACTTCAGAGCAAGAGGATGGGTCCTCGTGGCAAGAGGCCACTGCACCTGAAGCTAACAAAGCTAATGGTGCTCAATTCCAAGAGCCCCTGTCACCACCCTTGTTCTAATTTTCTATTTGTAATTTTTTTCTTTTTATTAAATAGAAACTCCCAATTGCATAGCCTTCACCTGACTAGACATCATGATGGCAGCCCTTCAAAACCTGACCACAGAGATCATGATGGCAGCCCTTCTTGGTGAAACAATAAAATGAAAAGACATTTCCAAAAGACCTCTGTGTAAATCTACTAGGGAACTTCATCCTGGACTGAGGAAGAGGACTGGGGAGGAGGGGGCAATCTGGGGCATAGAGAACTATGGGCCACCTGTCCCACGATGGACTTTAGACTCAACCATCACCCTCCAGGAGATTTAAAATGCACAGCGACATAGTGCTATGGGCAAGATTTTTTTTTTTTTAAATCCCTGAATCCCTTGCAGGTCTTGTTTCTACTGAGACACAAATAGATTATGTGTATAATGTTTCACAAAAGCCTTAAAATATTATCACCCCAACTTGACACATCAAGAAACTGAGGTAGAGAGGTTTGTCACATTGTGCAAGATTAAAGAGAGGCCACGACAGACACCATATTTAAATGCAAGGCCCTGCTCCAGTGCTCACACTAGAAAGTGTGACATACTGCCCCTTTTCTGCCCTCTCCCTGCAATAAATCTCTGAAGAGTCTTTTCTGTGCCACCTGGAATCACAATCACATCAATTTTCCACAAAGAGCTATGTCCCTCCTTGCAGGAAGTAACAAAATCTAAAGTGTTGGGATGGGAGGAGAGATTTGCATTTTCTGTTTCTCAAAGGAAACATGGCTTAAAAGAAACTGAAAAGCACTTATCTAGTCTAAGCCCTCATTGTGCAGATAAAGAAACGGAGGGTCAGAAGAGATGAGGAAAGGGCCTTATTAACAAATATTGCCTCAGCGCAGCACCAAGCCAGCCCTGGGCACTGCTGGGGGAGAATGTGGAAGGCCCAGGAGAATGAGCCTTAGAAAACGGAAAGAGAAGAAGCATACAAGGCCCTGTCTCTACACCACCATACAATGAATTTCCACCAAATTACCCAGTATGGGGGCAGCCAATAATTAGGTGGGGTAAACTGGTTACAGAAACCTGGAAGTCTCAACCATACTGGAAATTCCAACATTTACTGTTTTTTTCCCAGTTCAATAATCAACTCAGTGGGCACTCTGTACCAGGGACTACACTAAGCCTGGAGTTCTCCCAAATACAGATCTCTATTACCACGTGTGCAAACCACATAAAGGCCACCAGAAGAAAAGCGCTCACAGATAACATGGAATTACTGTAACTGAAAGCAGCCAAAGAGCATATATTACTAGGAAAAACTGTGCTGCTAGAAATGGACTCATGGACATAGAAAGCAAACTGTGCTTAGCAGGCAGGAAAGGGGGGATTAACAGATACACGTTAACAAATATAAAATAAATGACAAGGACCTACTATATAGCACAGGGAACTATATTCAATTTCTTGTAATGAGTTCTACTAAAAACAATCTAAAACATATGTATATACATATGCATATGTTGATAACTGAATCTCTGCTGTACACCTGAAACTAACATTGTAACTTGACTACATTTCAATAAAAAATAAATTTAAAAAAAGTAAAAATAAAAGCAACGCCATTAAGAAAAAAAAAAGAATACTGTAATCCTCTTAGCTGTAGGTCCTGGAGAATCCTGGTTGCAAGCACCAAGTCCACTGGATCTCTCCAGCACTGGCTGTCACTCTTTCTGACCATCAGACAGTCACTTGGCTTCACTGAGGTTACTTTTCTCTTCTGTGAAAGGCTACAGTAGCAACTAACGATGTATAGAATCTCAGCATTCACAAGCCCAACATTTAGTGAGGACTTCCCATGGGCCAGGCTCTGGAGAGATGAAAAGATACGGTCCCAGATATATTCATGTGTAGAAGAAATTTATGCCATAAAGACATTAATTCTTCCTGTTTTGATACACAGATTCATTGCAATTCTGATTAGAATTCCTACCAGATATTTCATGGAATGTAACAAGTTAATTTATGGTCAGGAATAGTCATGAAACTTCTTTAGAAACACCACTGGGGAGGGGTGGGTATGTCACTCATTTCCACTGGTCTTTCTGTTGTGATGAAAACGTTCTGGAATAATAATTGTTGCACAACTGTGAGTATGCTAAAAGTTGCTGAATTGTACCATTTAAATGGATGGACTTCATGGTGTGTGAACAATATCACAATGAAGCTGTAATATGAAAAAATATTTCCTGAAAATTATTTTTCCCTCTATACTAGTAGTCTGCCCCACGATTTAATAAAAACAAAAAACCAAAACAAACCAAACTGTGCCAGGAGCTCTTTAGGACTTCAATGTCCCTGGGTCTCCAACGCCTCTGGTGGTGCTGTTCCTGTTAACGCACCCTAGCTGGGCTGGGCTAGTTAGGGACTGTAACTATCTTTATAAAATCGACGATTACACGTTTCACCCTGGGAGTAGGAAGGAAGGAGCATGTCACAGCCTCATGACTTCAGCTCATTTTTAACTGAACCAAGCCCTGATTTCAACACTGTAATCCCTGGCACTATAAAAACACGTGACATCAACAAGCACCGCCATCATAACACCTGAAAGTGTTCAAGGTACTTACCTGGGGCAGAAACACTGAGGGAGGAGACAGAAGCTCGCTCAGCACTGAGGATCCAATTTCCCCACTCCACCAGAAGCTGGGCTTTACAGCCGGAGGCTCTCAGCCCAGGGAGCATCTCCCACGCCACTGAGCTTGTCCTCAGGGAGCAGGAAAGGAAGAGAAGGGCAGCCCCGGGGTCGCGGGGCAGGGAAAGCGGTGGGGGGTTGGTGGAAACGCGGGCTGCAGCCCCGCTCGGAGGCCAACACCAGCCCCAGCCGCCCGCCCCCATTTGGGTCCGCAGACCCCGCCCACCCGGGACACAGCCCGCCCAGGGGCGGGGACCGGCCGGCGGCCGAGGAGAGGCAGCCCGGGAGGAGAGGTTTCGCGGGCGGGAGAGGGGAAGGGGACGCCAGCCACGGACTGAGGGAAGCCCGGTTGGGTGAGAGGAGGCAGGTGCACCCCTGGCCATGGACAGGTGTGGCCGGGGCGCCGGGGCAGGTGGAGCGGGCAGAGGGATCTGGCCCTAGCTATTCAGCTGAACACAGGCTGACTGGCGCCCTGGGGTGCTGTGACATGCCGACCGCCCTCCCGCAGCCGCCTGACCCCTTTCCCGGGAACCCCCACCTTGCATTACCACAGCCAGATGTCCCGGCTCCGGGCAGGAGCTAAAAGCCTACAGGTCGACAGAGCTGAGAAGACTTTGGGGCCGATCCCCGGCTCGGAGCTGGAGCTTCCAACCCGTGGTCCAGCTGGCACTGACTGCCCATGCGCAGGAGGGCCAGCGATCCACTCTGGGTTCTGCGAGAGAAGGTGGGGCAACGAAGGAGGGAGAAGATGGGAGGGGGAGGAGAGGAGGGGAAAAGTGGAGAGAGACAGATGGACAGGAAGAGCAGAGAAAAGGGATGGATCTGGAGAGGGGAGGGTCTTAGCGGAGATGGAGAGAAAAAGCTTTACCTCTGGGGGCACCCCGAAGGAGGCGGCAGTCCTGCCTCTGTACCATTCTGTTACCCTTCAAGGCCCGCAGCTCATGTTTTACCTCTCTGATCCAGCCCTCCATCCGATGCTTCAGCAGAACCCCTATGGGTATCACACCCGTTGCCCCCACGCGGAGCTGGGTTTTCTGTTGCTCTGGGAACCAAGCACCCACAGGTGTTGTCGCTCAGAACTACCTTGGGAAGAGTACCTATTCCCCTTTACACGCTGGGAAACAGGCAGGCACGATCTTTGCCTTAGCTCCACTGTCCCAGGTGTTGGGCTGGCAGGGAGCGGGGTGGTTCAAGATCAGAGCCCCAGACAGAGCAGACTGCCTGAGTGTTGGTGCACAGTCCCCATCCCTCCTGGGTAAACCACACCCCAGCCTAGTGGAACCATCAAGGGCTCACAGTAATTTCCTGGGTTTGGGAGAGCTATCATCATGTAAAGGAAAAGCCCAGCTGGGCTAACAAGCTAAGTCACAAATCTAAGTGGGATAAGTGTCGGTTTACTGATCTAAATTCTGCTGGGCTAACTCGTAAATCTGAAGTTTAGTGTCAGTTTAGTGGGCTAACAAGCTAACTCATAAATCCAACCTCAACAGGTGTCAGTAACGTGATCTATTACAAGTTGATAAGCTCCAGTGTACTGATTTCTTGCTTTTTGTTGTTTGAGCCTTATTGGCTAATACCCCTTACTTGTAATTAACCCTTTAAAACCTCATGTGCATGTCTTGGAGGTGCTCAGAACTTCGGAGCAGAATCCCCTCTGAGCCCGCCGGCATAATAATTCTGAGTACTCCAACCCTCCCAGTGGTGCTTGTTTCTTGGCTGGCCTGTTGTTTCCCTAACACTCAGTTCCAGTGCCCAGCTTGCTAGGTAGATAGGAGTGTTACCGATTCCAAATTCATTCTCCTCAGTGCAGGACAGGCCAATAAGTTGGGAGACCAAGTGTTGGGGCAAGGAATAGCAAGTCTCTTTAGACCTAGATGGCAAAATAATGTCTTGGAAAACAATCTCCCCAAGTCAGAATTCAGGCTCCTTTCCTACGTGCTTGGTTGTTGCAATCTTCCTGGTGTAGGAATTCCTTCTTGTTAGAATCCTCTGTTCTTCCAGCTATCTGCCTGGGTCAAATCTCTGTAAACCTCCAACAAAACAAACGTTATTTCTATTCTGTAATTTGTTATCTTTTTATGAATGAAAAAGTGTTAAATATCCTTAAAGGTCAGAGCCTTTAGAATAGGCTCTCCTGTATATTTCAGGCTCTAAGCAACATTGTTTTACATGCAAGATGAAGCCTAGGAGACAGAGCATAGGGTTAAACTCAAATGAAAAGATCTAATATGCAGTCAGATTTGTTCTGTTCTATTACACGGGCAGAAGCCACTTGAGGATTTAAATCCCTTTAAGTTAAAAATAACTAAAACTTTAAAGGAATTTACATACATAGTTGGGAGTGTGTATACCATATCTGGAAAAGCATCCAAAGGTTAGTAAACAGTGGCATCTCCAGGGAGGGCTGGAAGAACAGAGGATGAGGGTTAACTTCTTTCACTTGTGTATTTTTGTGCTCTGTTTGAATTTGTTTAACCATTTGCATGTATTTCTTTTTCAGTTAAAAAAAATGTGTAATGGAGCAAAGGAGTAATTAGCTCAGCAAATACAGCAGCCATGGAATTACTGAGTCATCACTTTTGACTTAAGCCAGGAAGCATTTATTGACTCTCTCCTATGGGCCCAGTGCTGTTTTAAGACTTCTTTTATTATTATTATTTATTATTATTATTACTATTATTATTGTTATTATTATTTTATAAAATAATAACAAGGTATACCCCAACCCTGCCCATGGCTGGTGGAAAACCAACTGAGTTTTTATTGAGTTGTTTTCCAAGGAGTATAGATGAGTTATAAACTGAACACATCTTCAGGGCAAAACAGGTGGAGTGGTTTTACAGCACGCTAGACAGCTATGAAGGGTTTTCAATAAAGGTGCCCAGAGGCTGAGAGAGAAAGCCTCCAGGGCCCTACAATAAGCTGCCAAAACTGCCTTCTCCATGGCACTACTGAAATAGGAAAGAACAAATCTGACTCCATATTTGATCTGATCCTTTGACTTTAAGAAAACCACGTTAATACGCTCCGGTCTTTTCGTCGGTTATGATGTCACAGAGGAGACGGACAGGTCAACAAGGGACCACTCTGCCATGATCACTGAGCCGAGGAACGGGATGGGCGGCAAGATGTATGACGCAGCCATAGATGTGCCCGTGCTTCTAGGCAGGTAACCAAATTCGCCTCGACAATGTGTCAAATACTTGTGCCCACGTCCTCATCACCTGACATGTATTAAAGAGAAATGGAAACCTATACCAATACCCTTGGTGGGTACACCGTCCAAAGAGCAAAGTCACAGTTTGACAACTGGCCATCCCGGTTCCCTGGGATTCATTCTTGGAGAACCTTAGAAACCACTCCTCTGTCCTTAAGAAGTGCTGCATATTTGTCCTATCTTTGGCTCAGTGATGGAGCATGTTCAAGTGAACTTTAATGTCTGCACAGATTTGACTGTCTTTCTCCAGTTTCACGTGTCCATTCTAAAGAGGCCTGAGCTAAGCCCATCCTCCGTGAGATCTATTCCCTCCAGTGACAGCTCATTGAGCCTGCAATTAAAAGCTAACTGAACAAGACTGTCTGTCCTCAGCTAAAACGTTCACCCACCCTTCACTGCTTTCTTAATCTCCTCTCCTGGCTAATTGCAACAGACTAACACCTCCCTCTACCAAGCTTCCCAACTATGTCAGTTTTTCTCCCCAAAGAGAAAGTAAGGTCCATAAATGAGGAGTCAACTCCATAGATACCTCTGAATTCCTAGCATATAGTAATGTCAATAAACAGAAATATGATTGTGGCTTCTTTCCTTTAAAACATTTCCGGTTATTTGAATGAGACCTTGGAAGAGAGGTGTTTGCAGTCAAGTATCTTGATCCACAATACTCTGGAGGCCTTTTTCGGAATGGCTGTTCACTAATCCATTCAAAACACAGCTTCTCATTCCAGGAGTAGCTCTGCTTCTCTGCCAGGAGTTTGTGGTCACTCTCATGCCAGAAGAGCTTTAAACTATATCCTTACTTTGGATTTGTTATTTTTCCCCTCTTCCAACAAAATTGACTTTCCCTACTGTCTTGCTTTGAGGAAATTTTTTTCCCTAGTTCACCCTTTAGTAAACCATGCTTCTCGGGATGGGCTTGGCTTTACATATGATCAGTCATCCAACTCCCAGTGTGAGAGGCTACGGGCTCACCTCCTACCCTCCTGTCAAGGCAACTGAAATTCAGTACAGGAGCCAACAGGCACCCCAGGGCTTCTAAGGCTCATGTATTACCCAGAATCCCTGCTTTCTGGTTTGTCTTGGCTTCTGAGGATTTCCCCTCACTTTCTTGACAATTAGCTGTGCAGCTTGAAAGATGAGGAAGGAAGGTTTTATTTCTTAATCCGCATTTTAAGAAATTTTTGTAATGAAGGTTTTCACAAGTTTCTACAACCTTCCATTGCCGAGACAGAAAACACACTAGTTATTTTCTAAGTTTAGCTATCATGTGTATTTTTTCTTTTGTTTTCTTAACTGCAAACAGACATCTTTTAATTAAAAAAAATTAAGGCCCCAAAAAGGATAGAGAAAGGGCATACAAAATTAAAGGGCAAAGACAGAAAAATGATAAATACTCTACAAGGTTAATATAATAATTACTCTATGGATCAGATCAGCAATTCTCAGTAACAGCTAATTGAAATATGACCATGAGGTAAAACGTCTCTCTTGTCAGGAGATGGCTAACAGAAAATAGAATTAAATCAACAAACTAAAATTCTAAGTCTGGCGAGGTACAGAAAGATACCAGCATAATGTGTCATCTTCTGGAAAGGAGGGAGGCTCACCAGCTCTTTACTGTAGAGCCTGAGCCCAGGGGAGATCGGTGAATTGAGCTCTCTAAGTATCCAATTAGCAAAGTGGGTGATGAATAAAGAGGCATGAGCTTTGATGACAGAGATGATACTACTATTCACTTGTCCTGTAAAATATGCCTTCACGTTCAGTGATCAATACCTCGGCGTCCTCAGGGATTAAGATTATAGGAAAATTCACAGCCCGGGCCCAGACCTCCTCTTTGAGCACGTGATATTGCACTTAGATTTCTCAAGGGCAACTACAACTCCACCTGCAAAGAGCTGACTTCACGGTTCTCCTCCCATAGCCGTCCTGCCCAGGGCCCCTGGTCGGGGGGCAAGGTCTCTCTGCCTCTCCGAGCTCAGGCCCATCACTCACAGATGTGACTGGACCCCTCCTTCAGGGCCCAGATTTCCTCAGTCACCGAGTCCCACCACCCACACCTGTCCTACCAGATACTCACTGGCACTAACTCAGCACTGACTCTGTGCTGGGTACCATGCTGCACACTGTGCACACGTTATCTCACTGGATCTCCACAGCAGTCCTGGGAGGTCGGTACATCACTGCATTTATTGATTAGATAAATTGTTTCACTTTCTTGAGTCCATTATCCAAAGTGACACGGCTACTGAGCCACAAAACTGGGACTGAAAACCACTTGAAAATTCTACACTCCTACACCTGGCAGCCACCCTAATCTGACTCATCACATCACCTCCTGCTGAGCCTTCTAAATGTTTCTAAGCATTCTACAAGACAAAAGTGATCTAGGAGAGCACCCCTTTCCCCTACTTAAAATCTGTCAATGACTGTCCACTGCCCTTAGGATAAAGCCCCACCGGTCCTGAGCACAGCCCAATGGCCGGGCATCCGCGTTTCGTGCGCGGCCTCGCCGCCTCACCCACCACGCAGCTATACACTGGCTGTGTCAAGGATAGGGATGCTGACTCCGTACAACCCGGTTCTCGTCTCAATCAAACAATGATCACCTTCTTCACTGTCCACCCTCTTCACTGCTGACTCTCAGAAAAATGATTTCTCAGGATGAATCAATATCTTTTTCCTTACAACTTCTCGTCATTGATAATGAGCTCCACCCAAAAGAGAGAAGACTTAATTCTCAGTCTCCTTATCTGTAAAGTGAGAATAACAAGGAAATATGTGAGGTTTTAAGAGAAATAATATTCATGTGAGGCTGAGGGACAATTCCCAACATACAGTAAGCACTCAATATGTGCTTACTTATTATTAATAAGAATATAATGCATTCCAGCAACCTTAACTCAATGTTTTATGGCTATGTCCAACAGACTACAGACACACTGTTGGAGGAACCGCTTTGAGCAGATCAGCACAAGCATACTGGGAAAGGTAAGCCCTGACTCCGGTTACAGCTGCAGCCACCCAGCACTACGGGGCGGGGCAGTTTCTCAGACTATTACAAGTTGCTTGAGCATTTGTCACTAATGAATAAAGACAGGTGTTCTTTATTCAAAACTCCTGAAACATAAATCTTCAAAGATTGATGCAAATTAGATTTCAAGTACAACACTCTCTCTAGAAATTATTTGATAATAGTCTTAGCTCCTCTGCACATCAAAAGGGCATGTTCTTAATTTATCTGACTACACCGAAAGTGTTGTTTAAAAGAAATTAAGATGAAGCCATCTTAAATAAGCTCTCAGTATCATCTGCACAAAGCCCCACCCAAGGGTCTCATTTCTCAATTCCACATAGTTGTTCAGGTAGCTTAACCTGTGTCTTGGTTTCTTATAACACGGGGGTGGGAAGAGTTGTGGATAGATTTATGTAACAAATATAAACCTAGGGTATTTGCTGCGTAGAAATCCTAGAAATAAACAAATAGATATATAGTCCTACCCTCAAGAAGCTCAGCCTTTCCATTTACAACAGCATTAAAAATAAAGTGAGATACATTTAACAAAAATTTACAAGATTTGTACATTGAATATTTTGAAGTATCACCAAAAAATTTTAAAAGATCTACATATATGGAAGACATCCCATGTTGATGGAATGGTAGACAATATTGTTAAAAATGTTAGACTCCCCAAAGTGATTTACAAATTCAGTAGAAACCCTATCAAAATTCCAGCTGACTTCTTTGCAAAAATTGAAAAACTTAACCCAAATTTCATATGGAAGTGCAAGGGGCCCAGGACAGCCAAAACAATCTTGAAGAAGCAGAGCAAAGTGGGAGGACTCACTTTAAAGGGTACTAAAAAGATATAGTACTAAGTCAGTATGGTACTGGCATAAGTTTGTGTAAATAAATCTATGAGACACAATAAAATCCCAGGGCGAAAAAACTTACATTTACAGTCAGTTTTCCACAAGGGTGCCAACAACACTCTATGGAAAGAATAGTCTATTCAACAAATGGTGCAGGGAAACCTGGGTGTCTGCAGGCAAAGAATGAATCTGGAATCTGGACCCCCATATTTTATATTACAAATAAAATTAATTCAAAATGGATCACAGACAGAAATGTAAAAACTAAAAGTACAAACTTTTTAAAAGAAGATACAGTATAAATCTTTGTGGTCCTAGGATAGGCTTTGGTTTCCTAGATACAATACCAGGAGCACCAGTGATAGAAGAAAAAAGCAGATAAACTGGACTTCATCTAAATTAAACCTTTTTTTACAAAGGACATCATCAAGAAAGTGAAATGACACTGGTAGGGGTTATCTCAAGTGATAGAGTGCGTGCTTAGCAAAAAAATTAAATTAATCAATACATCTAATTACCTCCACTATAAAGAATTTTTTTTTAATATTTAAAAATCTAAAGTGAAACGATAATCTGCAGAATAGGAGAAAAATTTTGCAAAGCATGTATCTAATAAGAGAGTTGTATACAGGATATATAACAAATGCTTACACCTGAACAATACATAGAAAATCGACCCAATTTTTAAATTTTCCAAGGATTTAAAAAAATACACAAATGGCCAAAAAGCATATGAAAAGAAGCTCAGCATCAGTAGCCAAATCAAAATGAAAATGAGATCTTATTTTATACCCACCAGGATGGTTATAATCAAAACATGCACAATAACAAGTGTTGTTCAGGAGGCAGAGATACCTCATATGCGGCCAGTGGAAAGGGACAATGGTGCAGCTTCTTTGGAGAAGTCTGCTGTTTCCTCAAAAGGTTAGAAATATATGGCTCAGCAATTTCACTCCTACATGAAGAGTCATCCCTCAGTATCCTCGGGGGGTTGGTTTCAGGAACCCCCCATCCTGGATTCCATAATCCAAGGATGTTCGAGTCCCTTTACAATCAGCCATCTGGATCCATGAAGTGGAAACTACAGATATGGCCGGCCAACTGTACAGCCAACAGAATGAAAACATTTTCTCACAAAAACTTGCACATCAATATTCATGGCAGTATAATTCAGAGTAGCCAAAGGTTACAAACAATATCCATCCATCAATGAACGGATAAACAAAATTACCAAGAATAGGCCCACAAATTTTTGGTCATTGAATCTTTGACAAAGGAGGTGAGAACATACAATGGATTAAAGACAGCCTCTTCAGAAAATGGTGTAGGGAAAACTGGACAGCTGCATGTAAATCAATGAAGTTAGACTACTCCCTCACAGCATACACAAAAATAAATTCAAAATGGCTTAAAGACTTAAACATGTATACAAGACATTATAAACCTCTTAGAAGAAAACATAGGGAAAACATCTGACATACATCTCAGCAATGTTCTCCTAGAGCAGTCTACTCAAGCAATAGAAATACAAGCAAAAATATACAAGTGGGATGTAATTAAACTTACAAGCTTTTTCACAGCAAAGTTAACAGTAAGCAAAACAAAAAGACAAACTATGGAATGGGAGAAAATATTTGCAATAAATGAGACTGACAAGGCCTTAATTCCCAGAATATATAAACAGCTTTTACACTTCATAAGAAAGAAAAACAAACAACTCAATCCGAAAATGGGCAGAAGACCTAAAGAAACTTTTCTCCAATGAAGACATACAAATGACCGATAGGCACGTGAAAAAATGCTCAATATCGTTATCAGAGAAATGCAAATCAAAACTGCAATCAAATATCACATCTCGCCAGTCCCAATAGCCATCATTCAGAAGTTCACAAACAGTAAATGCTGGAGAGGCTGTGGAGAATAGGGAACCCTCCTACACTGTGGTGGGAATGCAGTTTGGTGGAGCCATTGTGGAAAACAGTATAGAGGTTCCTCAAAAGACAAAAAATTGACCTCCCATATGACCCAGCAATCCCACTCCTAGGCACATATCCAGAAGGAACCCTAATTCAAAAAGACAACTACATCCCAATGTTCACAGCAGCACTATTTACAATAGCAAGACATGGAAACAACCTAAATATCCAGTGACAGATGACTGGATAAAGAGGTTGTAGTATATTTGTACAACAGACTACTATTCACCCATAAAAAAAATAATAAAATAATGCCATTTGTAGCAACATGAATGGACCTGGAGAATGTCATTCTAAGTGAAGTAACCCAGAAAGAGAGAGAAAAATACCATATGAGATCGCTCACATATGGAATCTAAAAAAAAAAAAAAACAAACAAACAAAAAAAGAAAAAACAAACAAACAAAAAGATAAACTTATCTACAGAACAGAAACAGACACAGAGACATAGAAACCAAACTATGGTTACCTGAGTGGAGAGGGTGTGGGAAGGAATAATTTGGGAGTTCAAGATTTGCAGATAGTATGTATAGAGTAAACAGCAAGTTTATACTGTATAGCACAGGAGAATATATTTCGTATCTTATAGTAACTTATATTGAAAAAGAATATGAAAATGAATGCAGGAATTTTCTTATGTAAATGAAGTGTTGTGCTGTACACAAGAAACTGATGCAACATTATAAACTGACTAGAATTCAATGAAAATATTTTTAAGTAGACAAAAAACAAAAAAAAGAAAAAAGATATTATCAAATCAAAAGAATAAATTACTGATTGAAGGTACAAAATGGATGGACCTTGAAAGTTTATACTAAAGTAAGCCAGACACAAAAGGGCAAAGAGTGCACTTTTAGGTGAAGTGCTCTAAGCGTTTATTGTACTATTCCAGTACATTTTCTGGAGGTTTGAAGTCTATCAAAATCAAAATAAATTGTATTATTCGTTAAAAACATAAAATGATTCCTCAAAGGAGGGCTTTAATTATTAAATGCAGAAATGCATGTAAAGCTCCTGGAACAACAATTTGCATGTCCACAGACAGTCACTGTTGTCACTGTCACTCAGAGGGTGGTGCCAGCGCTGATGAGGGCTGCCTCCACTCACTCCCCTGCAGAGAGGAGTGAGGGCCTGGGCTCTGACAGGAAGGGTGCCCATGCACATGGGTTAGACTGAGCCACTCCCCAGACTCTGCGTTACCCAGCTTTCTTACACAAACTGCTCCATCTAACATAAACACGCTACAGGGATGGATCTTACAACACAGGGAATATAGCCAATGTTTTACAATAACTATAAATGGAACATAAAAATAAAAATTGTGCAACTATTGTACACCTGAAACTTATATCACATTGTAAATCAGCTATAACTTTATAAAAAAATTAAAAAATAATTTAAAAATTTTATCACTTTAGTATTCAATTCGGTTTTTAAGTAACTACTAAACAGCTTAGAAAGTATAAAATATTTAAGTGTGATAAGTTTGTTTACATATTTATTTACTTTCAGCCTCCTGCTAAAAGAGAAATTAAACAATTTTTTTAAACACAGCTTAACAACCATAACAACAAAAAGACAAAATTGAGAGTGAAGACAAAATGGAAATTGAATACTTAAATGAAAACAGGGGAAGGTAAAGTCATAAAAATGAATGCCATGAAGTTAGGGTAAGTGTTAAAGGCCGACTAGAAATTCAACTGTAAGATTCTTGGCAGCTAAAGCAAAAAGTAAAAGATGATGGGGCGGGTGGTAGAGCTCAGTGGTAGAGCGTGTCCTTAGCGTGCCCGGGGTCCAGGGTTCAAGTGCCAGGGCCTCCACGAACAGATAAATACACCTAATTACCTAAACCCTAAAGAGCCCCAAAGAAAAGAAAAAGAGAAATTTGTTTCCTTAAAAAACCTGATATTAAATTTAGATTAAATATTTAAAAAAAAAAAAAAGAAAAATAGAAACAAATGAGTGACACAAGCGATAATACCTGTGAGATAAATCTGCAGTGGCTGCTGGCAGGTCCCCATGTCCCACGTGGGAAAATCTGAAACATCCTTCTCACCACTCAGAGTCATCCTCAGCCCACCCCACCCATCCCCTTGTTAAATGCAGGAGCATGAGTAGGGCCCGGGCTTTGCTCTCTCTGTGTCATCACAATGAGACAGGATGGAAGGGGGCAGAGCACAGCCATTCAAGGAAGGCCACAACAATTAACATCAAAATGGTGAAGGATTCAATCCCCAATAGGCCTTGAGGCACAAGATGAAGAGATATAACATCTTCTAGCAGAGCTTGAGCTTCATTCTACACCCATTGTAATAGTAACATGGTGAATAACATGCCCCAAGGCACCATGGCCATCCCAAGGCTAGCCACAAAAGGTCACAGGGTAGGAAATGGCCAACTCCCTGGGAATCCCAGCCCCTTGCCCTTAGGCTGCTCAGTCTACTTATTAGCGTATGAAACAACCAAGCCGAAGAAAACGAGCAACACAGCGCCACCTCGCGGTCACCACTCTCTCTCCCTCTTCTGAGAAGGCCCACACTCTGTCTGTGAAGTGTGTACCTACTTTTAATCTGAGCACCCGAACCCCACAACTCGTGGCTTTTCTCTTGCCTTTCAATGTGTCTCTGTGAATAAATCTACCATTACTCAACAGTGGCTTGTTCTTGAAATCTTTCCTGCATGAAGCCAAGGACCCACGTCTGGTGGGGCACATTCAAGGGGCTCAACCAAAGCCTGGGACACAGCCCTTCTCATGCCCCACATCTGTTTTCTTGTATCAACAGGACTGGGATATGAAAGGAGTTCTGAGGCCCCAGCTAAGGGACAGAAGCAGCCCCCAGGGCTCAAAATGGCGGTCAGCCCCTCCCCCAGCAGGGGCCCTGAGGTCAGCCATGTTCTCTGTGGTTCCCTGTTGTGCTGACCCCCTAGCCAGACAGCGTTCTCCTAGGCCTATCCCCACAAAACCTTTCTCTCCAAAATTCAAGCACATCATGTCACAGTCCTCTTATTCAACCAGGAAGTTTTCAGCGCACTTTTTCATTCCCTAGTAAAGAATCTATCTGTGCTCCCTCCCATCCCACCACTTCTTTATTTGTGAGAACTCTGTACTCCTCACATACCATCCTGAACGCAGCTGCCTTGCTAGCTGGGAACGAGATGCTTCAGTCTCACACTGCCTGAGTCCTTTCACTTTCCCCTTTCTACCTTAAATAGCCTTTCCTGAGTCTCCCACCCCTCTGATTCTGAACTTCACAAAGTGCTGAGGTTGCAGTCACTGTGTGCATAACTCCCAGGTTTTGGCTAGTTTTCCTTCACAAGATCTTCACTAAGGAGCTGCATCAAGAAGTTTAAAGAGGCTATTCTTACATCTGAGCTGAGGAGCCTGCATAAAATTTAAATGGCTTTGAAGAGAGAGTTAACCAGGGACAGAGAGGCTGCAAGTCCTTGTCAACAGTGTCATGAGGCAAAATGTTCTTCAAAGGCTCAGAGTGGCTTCTGAACACGGAGTCGGCAGGGAGGAGATGCCAGGCAGTGAGTGGGGTGAGTGACACTGGGTACGCTTCCCCAGCTGGGGAAGAATTGGATTTTGTTCTAGTTTTCCAAACAATTTCTGACTACCTTTTTCTCTTATTGTCACATACCATTTCCTGCGAATTAAGAAAAATCAGTGTCAGTCATTTGCGCCACTTGGTAGAAGCTACACGATGCCATTCACAGGGCTGGGATATAACAGCCACACCAGTCTAGGTTGAAAGACCAGTGGGGGTATTTCCAAGGTAATCACACGCATGCAACAAACTCCCCAGCTTCAATTACCTCATCTCAAATGTGAGGCCAATAAAACTACCAAGCAAAGTGCGTTATGATAATGGCCAAAATCTGTTTACTAGGTAAGTGCCCGTAAGAGCTGCCACTGAAAGGGGAATGAGTATGATCAACGAGGCCAAGTCAACCTGGTCACACGCGCCCTGCCTTCCTGCGTTGGTGCAGGACCGGAGTTTGTTTAGCTGAGATGAACACCCCCAGAGCAGCCCCGAAGGGAAAGCTCCCAGCTCTGTGTGGCGAGGCGTGTTCCTTTCCTTCTCAGAGCTGATCACAGTTTGCAGTCGTCTGTTTTTACATTTATCCCCTTAGTACCTGCCTCCCCTCCGGAGTTTTGCTTAAGCAGCACAGGTCCAGGTTTGTGTTGCTGCCTACTGGATATTCTGGGCTGGAAGAAAGGCGACCCCACGTCTGGCTCTGGGGCTGAACGGAGAGGGCAGAAGGCCCAGGGGCCCATGCTGAAACGAGGCCCCAGCACCCAAAATTATGGTCTGACTTTGGGCAAATTACACAGTCTTCTTTACCCTGAGATTCCTCATCTGTCCATGAAAATAACTGCCCATGGCGTATAGAGTTTCCAGTATTAAAGGAAATCACCAAATTCACAACCTATTCAAGGGGCTACCAGTACATCCTCAACATGCACATGCTACCTTTACGGCTGTGACACACGCTAAGCGGGGCGGACAGACACAGTGAACAATGCTAAGTGCCTGTTAAGTGTTTCATGAGTGTTATAATACTGTTCACATCTTACAACAATCCCAGGAAGAAACGAATATTATAATGCACATTTCACTGTTTCACCAACAGATTAAGGGAGGTTACACTCTAGTTCAAGGCCCTTTGGTGAGGAAATGGCGATTTAAACCTGTATCTGAGCCCAGGCCTGGGCTACATCTCTCTCCAATCCACCTGTCCAATACACAAGTTTGCACAGGCCAGCTCTTAAATGCAATGTGTGCCACCGTTTGTCAATGTTTGTTAATTACCATAAACTACTCTCAGAAACCGCTACAGAAAAGACAGGTGGACCCACATCCCTGCCAACAAAGTAGAGGAATTCTGCCTTGCCTTCTCCTGTAATGTGCAGAAACCATTCCCTACACCACCAAATTCAAATGTATGCTTCATACGTGTTTATGTTTGCACACGGAATATTAAAGTAGAAGGTACCTGCAGTAATTCTATCTCGGTTCCTTTTCAAGTTTCCAGATTATCCACAATCAGTCTGTGAATGAAAATACTACAATGTGAATGAAAATACTGCAACCATATCTGTAAACAAATAATGCTGAAACCAAATCATCAGTGGCTGCCGCCATCCCCCAGCGAGGACAGTCCTGAAGTCCAGCCTCTACAGCCATTCACAACAGTGCCCCCTGAACAGAATGAGAATAAGAAAAGACAGGATACTTGCCCTAGATAGCTAGGTGCTTGTCTAAAGCATGAATCCAGTGAGCCCACGTGATACATAGAAAATCACTAAACTCTTTAACTTGACATACCTGGCTTTCTTTAGATAACAAACAATGTTTTATTGTTCCAACTACCTGGTCTTTGTTGTAAAGCTTCTATATATCCTAACTCCTCCCCAACCTCTTCGGAGCAGTCCCTCAGAGCGATCTGAGAGGCTGTCATCCCGGCTCGATTCCTTCCGCCATATAAACATAACTCTTAACTTTTAGGCTGCACATGTATTTCAGTCAACAGTTTTGGACACCATGAAGGGACCCAGAGCAGACTTTCTCCAACTGAATTCTCCGAGTATCCGGAGCCTTGGTACCAGCAGTGGCCCTTTGTGCCCATCCACCTCCTCGGGGAGTCCAGATGAATTTGGGTGAGTCTATCTTGGTTCTCGGATCTCCCATATTGGGTGATAATCCTGAGTTTTATTTGGCGGTGTATCCAGGTACCTGGCCCTCCAGTTGAAAGATACTGGGGGGGAATAACCCACCCAGTGGAGACATACTGTGTGGGGCCTGGTTGAAAGATAACGGGAAACACCCATCTTTAGGAGACGTCCAAGGTGGGGCTGGTTGAAAGATACCAGGAAAATACCCAGTGGGGACCTCCAGAGTGGGTCTATGTTGAAAGACACTGGGGTCAGGACTGAGTGGTTAGGTAAGAGGCTGGTCTAATGTTTTCCTCAATTTGGTTACCTCCATTGAATTTTTCAGAATAAAAGTAAAACTCTTATGAGGAACCTTTCAACTCCAAAAATGGGACCCCCTTCCTGGCTGGTAACAGTTTTCTCGGATGACTGAGAAACTTGCAGGAGTGGTATAGGCAAAGACTTCATGCCATCGAGTTGTCCCTGCGGGAAAACATACTAGTAATTTTATTCTGACAACCCTTCCTTAGAATGGGGAATAGAACTTTCAAAAAAAAAAAAAAAATAAAGGAAGGAAGAAAGAAAAGGAAAAAAAAGATAAAGAAATGACAGATTGCCAGCCTCCAACTAATACCCCAGCCAGGTTTATATACATACAATACTTACAAATTTAATTGGGAATTAAAAAAAAAATCTCACTCTTAAAGTAACTAACCAGGCCTGATAAAAACATTTTTTGGAATTCTGGACTTATAAAAACCAAAACCCTTTTAGGGGGAACTTGGATTTCTCTTCCTGTGTCTTTGAAATATAAACGTTTTATCTTTCGCTGGGTGTATTATGTGTGTGTATGTATGTATATATATGTTTCCTTTTTGTTTTTAATGGAAAATTTGGACTCTGCCATGCAAAAGGTACAAGTATTGTGTACATATGGTGACCACACAAATAAATTGGGATTCTCAACAATCCTTTGTACCAATTTTCAGGCATTTTGCCATCTTAACCTTTGTTGCATCAGTCTGGACCATGAACTGCTTTACCTTTTGGAGAGTAAACTTTTGAATTTTATTTAGGCAGCACCCCTACTCTCATTTGGAAAAGCTTCTTCATCTTATTCGTTTAAAATCAATATATATATATAAATTGATGGCCATATGATGGATCCCTTAATTTGGAAAACTTTTAAATTGGTGAAAGTTGAAAGAGCTCTCATTATAAACAGCCGTTTTATTGGTACCTATTAAAATCAAGTTTAAAGGTAGAAAATATATCTAATGGTTAATCTAAGAACTTATTTTATAAAAACTGGTTTAAAAAGCTACATTTATGTTTTTCCTTTCCCATTAAAGGTTTTAGAGATGTTAATAAAATCTTAGAATAATTAATGTTAATTAGGTTGAGTAACTGGAAAAAAGAATGTAAAAATGTCGAAAGAAAAAAAAAATCATAAGTGGATTATACTAAGTGGGTAAATTTTTTTGATGGTTATTTTGAATGACATAAATAAAATGGACATTGTCGGACTTTGAGACAAGGTTTTGATTCTACACTACGTAAAGTTAAAAAAAAAAAATGGCCAAAATGGTCACCTACTGCCCCCCAAAATTAAAGTTCAAAGAAGTCCGTTTTATTTGCCCCAGTTTAAAATGTATGTATTTATAGGGATAGATACATATAATATATGTAGACTGTGATATTTGATCAATGATTGGGGCAACAGACCCATTAATCAAATTAAAAGTTGAGAAGGGCCTAAGTTCTTTGGCTAAAACTTGGGTATCCCAGAGACTTTTCTATAAAATTAGATACAGTGAAAAAAAAAAAAAAAAGAAAGAAAGAAAAGAAAAGAAGAAAAGGGCTTCTGGCATTCCTTCTAGAAATAAAAATTATTGATTAAACCTAATAAATATTAAAATTAAAGGTATAAGAGTTAATAAAGTTGAGATAAAAGTTTGTAAAATTGGTATGTTTAAATGGGCTTTATATAAACTTTTTGCTTAATTATGTTATGGGATAGATATGTTTCAATGGAAAAACGCTTCCCCTTCTTGGTATTACAAGGCTGGGCACATTTCTGTCCCTCAGAAAATATTAATTGAACAAAATAAAGGAAACCAATAGAGTTACATGAGCCGTCCAATATAATGTAAAATTAAAAACTAATATTCAGTGGCTAATAGAAAAATATAATAAGAGGTTTACCCTGGGTTTAACTTATAATTCAAGGAAAAGAGACCTTACTAAATGCCTTATGTAAGCTTTGGAAGACAAGATAAATTGAACCTTAAAGTTTTAAAACATGGAATTCTTTGTTTAAAGCTCTTCTCACTGATACAAAAAAGCCAAATAAGGAGGTACAATTGGGCCTGCGTGACAGAGCAGTTCTCTGGGGAACTGGAAGTGTCTGTCATTGTCTTGCAGGTCAGAAATCTATATACAGCAAACAGTGACATAGGACTGAGCCTAATTAGCTTAATGAGAGAAAACTTAAGGCCAAAGAAATTTTTGGCATTTTAGAACTCAGAACTCTGATGGGTCCGTCAGACTTTGTCAAGAAATCTTAAATGTCTTTTTCATAAATAGTAAGCCTTAGTGATTTGAGAAAGCAAATTAAGCTTACTCCAACTATTATTATACCTATCTTATAAGTAAGTTTTAAAGTGAAGCTATGAGATCTCTAGCTTTGGTCTGTTTATAAGCCTGAGTACACATTATAGATGTGAGATATTTCTACAGCTAAAAAAAAGAAAAAAAACAAAGTCAAAGAGCTCTGCTTAATTGACGTAAAAAGTAATAGCTTACAAATTAAGTATTTTTAAAATAAAAACTAACTAATTTGACATTCAGGTTCACGTGAACTGGAAAATATTCAATATTAAGATAACACTTGGTATTGTTTAGTTTAAGTGTGTTCTAATTAATATAGACATCTTTAAACTCATCAATATTAAGTATAATGCCTTTACTGTACCTAGGTTTAATGAAAGTCAAATAAGATCCTGTTATATATGTTACAGATTTGTCAAAAAATAATAGTAATGTGGTGTGATAAAATTTGAAGTAAATTAAATGCAAATGAGATGAGAGTTTTGGGTAAATTTTTTAAAATATATATTTAAAATGTATGCTTAAGATAATCTCTAAATGTTTGGTATCTAAATTCTAGAGTTGTGCTAAATTAAGTCAAATGATAGGATTTTATTAAATAGCTATGCCATTTTCAGATAAAATAAGATTGAAATATGAATTACTTAACATATTACTTCCTCTTACAGAGAAACTAAAGGTGTTTAGAAATATTAATAAATGCTTGGTGCCACTCTGAAATAGTCTCTATTATTAAGGGAAAGATCTCAGTATCCTAGGAAGGTAAGATAAATGTGTAAAGGAAGATATAAGGAATGGAATTATATTTTGTTAATGAAAAATAGTGACTTTGTCCTGAATCTGGTTACTTGTGAATGGAAGAAAAAATAAGGGACACACTAATACGAGTATAGAAACCTGGGGAAGGCTTGTGGAAGAGGAACCCTGAGGAAAGAGTTTTGTACGTGGTCAGAATTGGCTAAGTTTAGAATCAATTTGGGCAAAGTAAATGAATCTTAGAAGTAAGCTGGTACAAGACTAGATTTGGTTTTCTCTCTGTTAAGGGGACAAAATTTTCTTAAAATATTAATCCACCTTCAGTAACAAATTGTAAAACTTCTTATGCGACTTAAGTGATCTGTTGTGCCTTTACCTTTGAAATATTTTCTTGTTAATGAGTAAGTACTACTTTACAGTGATCTATACGCTTATCTGACCAAGTGTTTTGAAAACTTTTAACAAGCTCCCCAAATATCAATTTCTCATTAAAATTCTTTTAGTCTCCAGTTAACTATAGGATGCTACAAAGGGTCCCTGAAACATCTCAAAGAGAGATTTTAAAGTAGTAAGTTTCATTTGGCATGTTAACTAACATGGGAAGTATTGTCAAAAGAATAATAAATCTTTCTAGGTTATATTGTATGAGAAAATATTATTAATATAGATATTCTAGAAATTATATGGACTCCCTAACATTCTGGTATATCTGAAATGTTACCAGTCATAATTCTGGTTATTGTGACCAGGTTTCTTTATAGATTACAGTGTAATGTTGTTTAACCATGCTGTTAATTCTGTTGTCATTTATAGGCAGGTAATTGTTTTCTTCTGATGATTTTGCAAAATACTCTCTCTTCAAGGAGATTTACTGATTTCTAATAAATTTCAAACTATAGCACTGAAATAAACTGGGTAAGAAATTTTAAAGGTCTAATGAAAACTCTGATTAAAAGAATTAGTTACGTGGGACTGAGTAAACTGATGAATATGGTTACAATTTTTGATTTTGTCTGAAATACTACTGGCTTTTAACCTGTTTACCAGACATAAAGAAACTCTTCTCCTTAAACTAGTTATGATTCACGTCAATTTGATAAATTATACCTATGTAAGCAGACTTAGAACAGTTATCTTTTCTCTCTATCTGATCCCTCAAGAGACTAAAATCTTTAAGGTCCCCAGTGGCTCTATGAGATAAATTAGGAAGATCGTCTCCTAACAGGTATAGGAACCTCAAGGTATTTTAAGGACTTCAAAAAGAAAAGAATTTACCTAAATCTGTTAGGCAGAAATCTATGACAAGCCCTTGACGGGGCTTTCCTGGCCTTAGCAAACCTTATTAACATTCTAGCTTAAAAGTCCTTATTAAAAGTTCCAACACAGCCAATTTAAAATAGTCTATATGATCAAATAATCAGACTTAACTTGTAAACAAATTTACCTTGATTTGACTATATTTGATAAAAATGAGGGAACTTTAGAGAGAAAAAGATTATATTTTAGTGGATATTAAATTCTCGTTTTGTTAATTGAGGTCTATATTTAGTAAGACATTTCCCAGATCATTCCTTGCTGTCATGTTACATTGCTGCAAAGTTTAATTGAATTATTAAAAGGACACTGTATGTTTCTTTCTGAAGCTTAGTAATATATCCTTGGGTAAAGATCCAATGCCCCATGACCTGCGGTCAGGGGATTATACATACTGGAACAGGCATGACTTAAAAAACTGTCTCCAACATGAATGGAAGGACTCTATCAGGTACTTTTAACTAGACCATACACAGCAAAGCTGAAGGAAACTGACTTTCTGATTCATTTCCAATCAGAAAGAGCCCCTGCAGTGCACTGGCCTATAGAGCACTGCTCACCTTAAACAAGGCCCAAATGGAGAAAAAGCTACCAGGCCAGGATGAGAAGACGACGACATATGAGGTAGACAGCTGACCCAAGACACCAGACCAGGCCTGTATACCAGTTACTTTGATAATTTCTCCTACCTTTGATTATGAACTACCCCAATGTTTAAGTTTATGGTAAATTACCTATGTCTAGTACTTCTGTGTTACCTTGGTGGGTTTCCCTACTCCAAGGCTCTAACTAGATAGCCCTCAGGAACGTTATTCTAAAAAGGAAATTATAGTTCTGTTTAGGCCACTGTTGATCTTACAAGGTGGGAGACCTCACCTGGCCAATTAATACCTGCTCGAAGCCTGACCATAAATACGAACTTTCTCGTAAGATCACTCAAACTCAGTCAGAAACACAAGAAAAATTTTAACCAAAAATATAACTTCTTGACTAATAAATTCTTAATCGTGACTTTATTAACGTTGCTAGCTGTATTACTTACATCCTGTCTATTTTATAAGATTGTTTTCTCTTACATTTCCCAAAGTGTAGCTAGGCCTACAACAAGATTGATGATGGCAAATCATATGGAAGAAATACATAAAATTTATAACCCTGCATAAAATAATTATAACAGTGTGATTCTAGGTATGGGAATGAGCAACGAAGGGTAAACATTTCCTGGATCATAACAGACTAGTAAGACAGGCCATCCAGAGAACTTTTAGTATCAACAGGGCCTGATAAAAACACCTAAAACCTTGAATGGCAGGTCAGAAGTTTCTTCAACCTGAACTAGGAATGAGCCTTCATAGCACCCTGGGACAAAATTGGTCATGAAATGTCTCTCAAAATATTGGTCGAATTTAGGACCAAGGGGGAGCACTGTGAATGAAAATACTACAATGTGAATGAAAATACGGCAACCATGTCAGTAAACAAAGAGTGCTGAAACCAAGTCATCAGCAGCTGCCACCATCTCCCAGGGAGGACAGGCTTATAGCTCAGCCTAGGCAGCCACTCAGAATGGGGCCCTCTGAGGGGACTCAGAATATGAAAGGACAGAATACTGGCCCTAGATAACTAGGTGCTTGTAAAAGGAATGAATTCAATGAGCCAAAATGTTTACTTCCTCCCATAAAAAGAAAATCACTAAATTCTTGAAATTGAGATGCCTGGATTTCTTTAGATAACAAGCAATCTTTTATTCTTCCAACTCCCTGGTCTTTGTTGTAAAGTTCCTATAAAATCCTAGCTCCTCCCCTACTTCTTGGGAGCAGTCCCTCAGACAGATTTGAAGGCTTTAATTCCGCCTCGAGTCCTCCCGCCAAATAAAGCATAACTCTAAACTTTCAGGCTACACATTTCTTTCAGTCGACAAGTCCCAGAATACACACAACTCATCAATTCTGTAATGGAACACACTGGATCAGGAACCAAAAGAATGTTCTAGTCCAGAAAAACTACGGGACCCTCTTTCTTCCTGTCATTATACAATCCCACCAGAACTCATTAATTTGCTGTCTGCTCATCTGGCAACCAAACTCAGAGAAGAGTCAACTCAGCACAGTGCTGTGCTGGGGAGAACACCCCGCAGCAGCATGGCGGGCTGCCTGCTCTCCCGCACGCTCTGCTGACCCCTAGTGTCCTCCGTGGAGACCAGGCCAACAGAGCTGTTCCCAACAGCTGCAAAGTCCCACACATTAAATAAAAGCGTTTTATTTTATACGATATGTTACGTATATAACCATTTCTGAAGACAGCTTTGCAAGAAGCCTAAATCTTCAACATTAATCTGCAAATGCAAATGCTGCCCCCAAGAGAAAACAAGTCTTAAAACGATGCTAAGGACTCCAAAGTCCTCTCCAGGACCATCAATCAAATTGCCTGCAGGCCTGCAGCTGCAGGCGGCTACATGTCTGTTTTTAAAACAACGCCTTCCTGCAGTCAGGTGCTACAATGTCCCTCTACGCCCTCCCATCTGAGGGTAAGAGCAGCCAATGCAGAACCTTGCAGGGCAGCACTGACAATACTGGACACAGAGGATCAGAGCTAAACTAAGCCTTCTGATGACACGAGCTTGTCACTGTGTCATTTTACAGATGAAGATATATAGAAAGAGGTGGGGTGACCTTGCTCAAAGTCACACAGCTAATAATTGGCAAAGTCTGTAACCCAGCTACACCCTCCGGTGTGACGCCCCCACTGGGACACCCACAGGGTTCTCTCGTGCCTGCCTGACCAGTCCTTTACTGTCACTCATAACCCACCACAGGGTCTGAACGTAGTCTGCCTTTTCAGCCTCTTCTCCCTCTATTTTCTCAGGAAAAAGGCTGCTCGGGCCACTATGTGACTTACGGCTCCCCAAACCCTCCGTGCTCAGGGTGGTCTTGCCTGTGCATCCAGCACCCTGCTCAGAGGCTCTTCCTCCCCTGCAGGAGGAAGTTTCCACTCTCCGCAGGGACACCCCCTCAGGGAAGCCCTCTTTTCGCCCTCAGCATGGCAGGTGTCCCAGGCCACATCCCGAGCTGCCCCACTAGGACTGCGGGTGCCCAGGTTTGCTAGTCAGAGCAGCAGCCTCAGAGCCAGGGATTATGCCCGGGTCACCCTGCAAACTTACTGCCCGCCTCACAGCCCCCAGCCAGCAGGTCACCTGGAAGTCGCAGCAAGTGCCCCACCCAATCCCGAAGTCTCTTCATTTGCCAGCACCGCTGATGAATGGTCTCCAACCTTTGGTCAGTTTTGCACAAAACAGCAGCTTCCACTGTGAAGCAGGGGGTTTTCTCTTCTGCTCCCCATCCTTACTGGAAACGTCAAGGGAAACCAAAAGGCCTTTTCTCAACCCTTTTCTGATGACACATTCCCACCCACAATATTCACATGCTCAAGAGCTTTGGGTCCACGTGGTTTTGTTTCCCATACGCTAAGTGGCTCAAAACACTGCGGGATTCTTTCTCTTTTGAGAGTATTTGTTTGTACTGAGTTTATCGGCTTTAATCACTTTTTGTGTCTCTCTTCAGTGCCCCTAGCAGTTGCCACTTCTTACTCCATTCAGCAGCCTCCCTCCCAACATCTAGTCTAGGAAATGAGCTGTGATGAGGGGCCCGGGGGCAGTCACAGAAGATGGAACTAAGGCACAGAGAGGTGACATATTTTGCCTGAGAAGATCAGCTTCAAGCCCCAACACTGTATGTCACGTCCCTCTGTTTAACACTTATGCTAAACTAGTTAACTTTTTATAGATTATGGTTATAAACAGATGAGGTATCAAAATACATACAAGGACACACATCAGCTCTATGATGTTCATTAACTCCACTATTTTGTTTCTATTTATTTTACTTCTGTTAAAAAAATTAGGAACCTCTGCAGTCAATATAGCAAAATGTTAATGGGTTTTAAATCCAGAATGTAGAGGCGTAAGTGTATCATTAATCATAATTATTTGTATGGGCATAAAATTATTTGACAGACTCTCTCCCCTCCCGCTACTCGCTACTGGCTCTCACCTGAGCTCCCAGACCACACATTTAACAGCCTTTCACTTTACCCACAGCTGAACTCATCAGTTTTCCCCCAGAGCTCCCTCTGAAGCTTTCCCTCCTCAGAGCACAACAGGACCATCACTTACCTCATTAATCCACCCAGAAACCTGGGCCTTACTCCATCCTACCTTCACAGACATCATTCATCCTTTCCTTTTTACCATCTAAACATGCCTAAAGTCTGTTCGTTTTTTCCCATTGCCTGTCCCACTGACTGTCCCACCGTTTAGGTGGAAGCCACCAACACTTCACACCTGGACTCACGAGTCTCCCAAGTGGCCCCACAGCCGCTCTCCCATACTAGACACAAATGGGATATTGTCACTCCCGTGCTTTTATGACTCTTTTCAAACCTACTGTTCTTAGAAGAAACTCCAAATTTTTCACCTGGTGAAGGTGTTTGCCATGAATCTTGAGCTCAGGAACGGCAGGACCCCCCTCCTTCTTGGCCCTCCCCTTTCCCCAAGGCCCAGACCTCTCCCCCTCTGCCCCGCCCTCTGGCACAGCGCTGGCCCAGGAGGACCTGCTGAGCTACACCAGCCTGTATTCTAACCCTGGTCTTGAGTTCTTAGCAAACTGCTTCACTTATCCATACAAATCCAAGGTAGATTAGAAAGATTATAGATGTTGAGCTAGACTATTGATTTGGGGATTTTGCACTAGCAACCTGCAAGCACATGTTCTAATGATTCTGTCTTCTTAAAACCACACCCAGATTTAAGGAGTATTTGTGGAATGTCTTCGGAGTAAAAGGGACTGTACTTTAACAGACTATATGTTTTATAACATGAACAACCCGGACAGGGTCACAAATGGAATCGCCTCACAAGTGACAGAAGACAGGTGAGAGGCACAAAGCAACAGGTCTCAAAGATGGTAAGAGCAAAGTTTTTTCGCCAACCCCCAAAAATTCCTGAAAGAACCAAAAATTCTGAATTTTGAAAGTAAAAGTCTATCATATATAGGAATAAAATAAATGATCCTCTTCATCAGTGTTTCAAATCTGACTCCACATATTTCAGCAGGCCATACTGAATACTAGCACAGAAAAATCAGATGGACTAGTGGTGAGTAAGTTCCAGGAAAACGGCAGTAATTCCTCCACTTGTGTAAAGACATACACTCACCTGCCGAAGGTGAATGTAGAACGCATTCTGGAGAAATTCGGAAGCTTCCAGGGTCCGCTTCTGAATGGCAAGGACACGGACAGCTTGGGAGCATGCTTCTAACTCAGTCACCGGCATTCTTACACTGCAGGGGGAAAAGGAGGCCCTCAGTCGAGAGCAGAGATATTCCTGTAGTGTCTCCCAGGCCGAGCCTCGGGGACTCAGTGCCCTGCAGCAGCCCGGCCCCAGGCGAGGACACGCAGCGTGGCCCACCCAAGCAGGAGGGGCACTGTGCTTGAGAAATCCCATCCCCGATGGGGGCAAGAGGGGCTGGTGGGGTTGAGTGAACCTATAAATGCCCACAGAAATATGCCTGCATTCATTCAAGTGATACAATCAACAGTAGCAGGCTATTTAACAAAATTTCAATTTTCAGTGGAAATTTTGCCATTCCTTTTCACTTGTCCCCTGCACTCTGAGACAGGCTTAGGCTCTCTCACACCTGCAACTCTGAAGCAATAGTTGTGAAGTAATTTTACTTTGCTGCAAGTGTCCTCGCTCCCCGTGTCACTGTGTCTGTCCTCTCTTAACACAGTCGGATATCTTCCTGGATCTCTACCTGAGTTCCTTTCTCTTCCTCCTCAGATCCTGAGATAAAGGACAAGTGAAGACACATGACCAGAAAAGGCACTGTGGACTTGACCGAAATCCACAGTGACACCCTATGTGAGTGCTGCCCACCCCTTACCTTCGATTCTCAAGGTTCTGCCCAGGGTGACATCCAGCTGAGAGGTGGCCCAATTAAAAGCTATGTGGCTTGGGCACGGGGACAGGTGCAGGAGCTGGTTCCGGGGCCAGGCCCCTCCCCACGTCTGCTCCCCCCTCCACCGAAGCCCCACTGTCAATCACTCAGGCTCCGTGATCTGATGTCCTTCTCTTCTACTCTACTCCAAACCCTTTTCCTTTTCCTTTTTTTCCCTAATTATCCCCAGCTGGAGTGATTTTTTAATCGCAGTATCTAAAAAATTTCCTGCAGCCGAAAATGAGTTCTCCAGATATCAATGCCCATATGCTGGCTCCTGAAGAGAGCCGCTGGCTAGGGGGACCCTCACCAACACTCACGGGGCATCAGACATTTTCCAGGGTCGGCCACCCCCAACAAGAGTTTGCTGTGACCCCTATGCCCGCACAGCATCCCTGCTCACAAAAATATAGTTGGCCCACTTATCGGTTATTAAGAAGCAAAAATACAAAATTGCTCATGTTTCTTACTAAAATTATCTATGAAGCAGAAAAGGGAATTGTAATAGAAAAGAACAATTTTGACCCCATGTTAGGTCTGTTCCTTTGGCTTTAACCCTGTGCCCTGTTTTCTAGGCTCAGACTTGCTATCTCTGCACCATTTGTAAAAGAAAGTTGCATTTAGACTGAAATATCCAGGACAGCCTCTTCTCCTGGCCGTGATCTTGAAGGATGCTAACTAATCTGCACTTATGTAGAGATGGCAAGTAGCAAAATAGAGAATAACTTTGTTTTATTTTTGGAGGTTTTACAGGGGCAACATGATTTGATCCACATGGACAGCTGCAAGAACAGCGGATTCAAAGGACAAGCAATTCATACAACAAGAAGTTTCCAACAACCAACTGCAGCCCCGCCCCTTTTTAGCATAAAAGAAGACTCAATTCTGACTTGGGGAAGATGATTCTCCAGGACATCAGTCTGCCATCTTCTGGATCTGCCAGCTTTGCAAATAAAGTCACTATTCCTTGCTCCAACACCTCATCTCCCGGTTTATTGGCCTGTCATTTGGTGAGCAGAATGAGTTTGGACTCGGTAACAAAATGACTGCATTGGAGGTAGTATGTCTCCACTGTTTCCTCGTTTCCAGTATGTAACATGCACATTACTTATGATCTAGTGCAAATAATTCATCAAAGACAACCACAAAAAGAAACTATACTCACCCAGCTATCAAAACTGAACACAAAATCTGTCAATTTTATATGCTGTTTAAGAACACAACCGAAAAACCTAACATAGGGAGTCGATTCCACGGAAATAAAATTATTTCTACTCCTTCAAAACTTTTTCTTTTCTTTTCTATTTTATTTTGTTTTGCTTATTGAAAAGAAAATAAAAGTCAAATCATTTTATTTCACGTATTTTTGTTATAGCTACATACTTTAAATACTACAAAAAGACTTAAATTGCAATAAAAATTGTTCATATATTAGTATAAAGATATATACACAATCAATGGGGATTAGGAAAGGAATGGACATTTACTAAAAATCCACTGCAATCCAGTCTTTTACAAGCATATCCTGGAATATAAGCTCTATTATCCAGGGAGCCTCACCCATATTCTCACTACTGAGTCCCTTAGTAATCAACCACTAAGTCACCAGCATAGAACCATGTGATCAGTATTTTAGGAATAAATGAGGGAATTAGCTCATTCAATTCTAAAACAAAAACCCTAAAATAAATACTGAACTTATTTACAGATAAAGAAAATTTGTCCCCAAAAAAGTAAAGTTTCTTCCTCAAGGTCACAAAGCTAATAACTGGTAAAGGTAAGATTTGAACTAATCTGCCTGATTCTAAATACTAAGTTGGAAATCCCATTCGACTGGGGAGTGTCCAGCTGCAAGCCTATAACCTTATCTTTGTTCAGAGCTGGCCTTAGACAGCCTGAGACAGCACCCCATTCCTGTGGAACTCGAGGGCAAATGATAACAATAAGGATTTTATATCCAGCAGTTTCTTAGGTCTCATGTATATAAAGTGTCAGCAGGTCAGCAGAAAATCTCTGGGAATCATGAGTGGGTCCAGACCGTTTTGCTGATTAGAAACTCAATCTATCAGGATAGAGTGACCTTCCCATGAGAGGCCACATGGACATAAACTAAAGGCAGCTGAACAATGGAAACTAGCAAGACCCCGGAACTCAAGCAAGGATCCCTGCCATCCCCCACCCAGTTTCCTCTTCATCCGTGTGGACATGAAGACAGAAGACCCGGGTTCTTGTCCAAGTTACACTATCATGGATTCTCACCCATAAAAAGTTACGAATCTATGCTGTCGTAAGTCCTTTCCAACTCAAATATGATGACACCAATATCTCAGCAGAATATCTATGTCTCCACTTCCCCTCTTCTAATAGGAGACTATTTCTGTGGACACAAAGCAGAAATCCAATTTAAAAAACCATGCTAGAAGCCAGGCGAATTTCTGCTTAAGATACTTTGCTCTCACGCTCAGTGAATGAAAACTCAGAAAAAGTGGTCCTTCTCCCTCAGCAAATGGGAGGTAGCCTGATTGTGTGTGTGTGTGTGTGTGTGTGTGTGTGTGTGTGTGTGTAAATCAAATATAATCATGTCTGGGACGTGTACAGATTATTTTTAATTTCACTGTAATTTCATGGGGATGAGACAACATTTAAAGTAATTTGAATGTAGTGTTCTGAGACAGACTCAGTATCTTTTGGTGGAGGAGGTGAAAGGGGAGAGTAAAGGAGGAAAGAGGTAAATGAAGCAAAGAAGTAAGAATACTGCTAGGGAAAGGCAAGACGTTAATTTTGTTCCTCATTGCATCACATACAAATTAGGGACTGGAATTCCCCCGTTGTCTTATGGAGCACTGAGTTGCAGAAGAAGAGGTGACAGCCCATTTCTCACTGAGATTGTGACTCTACGTGGCATCTTATAGACACAAATCATTTACCCTGATCAAACACTCTAGCAGCAGGCTGTAATTCTCCTGTTTTGAGAGACAAGAAAACAGGAGTTCAAAGCGGGTAGATAACTTGACAAAATTCAGAGGACCAGTAAACCAGAGAGGATGAAATCAAACTCAGATCTGAATGCAGAGTCTGATCTTCCCACTCCCAGGGCTGGAAAATCCTTAACACACAGGCTCCCCAGCTCCCCTGCAGTGTTCCTAGGCCAAGCATTTCCCATGGTAATGGTCTCCAGTTCTCACAGACACAGCGCTCTGTGTAGCCAATGACCTTGATCAGACCTTGATCATCTACCTGCCACGCCCACCAGGCTTCACCATACAGGCAGGAAAGCTGGCTTTCAAGTGCATACAAAGCCACCCTTAGTCCAACCTGGGCTCTTCTGCAGCTTCTCCAGCCTAAAGGCAGCCATGAAAGTGCTCACAGTTTGTACGTGAGCCACACTCTCTCTCTCCATCTGTCTCCCCACCTATACTACTTAGCTATGAACATTTTGAGAATCTTGGAAACAAATACTTAAAAACAGAAAAGAAAGGATTCTGGAACAAGTACTTAATACTTACAATTTTAAATGACAATTTACAAAGTGAGTATTGACAAAACGAATCTTCCTTTCTAAATGTCAGTTTTAAGCATTTAAAAATATAATAGCAAAAAATTCTCACTTACAAAATTAACAAAAACATAAACAATAATCTGGAATAAATTCAAAAATAATGCCCATATTCTAAATGGACAAACTTCAGGACTGTACTGAGGGTTAAAGTAAGAGGTATGAATGTAGAGACATAAACATATTGCATGGAGAAAAGCAGTTTTGTAAAGATGTAAGTTCTCCTAAGAATAATACAAAACTTACTAAAAAATCCCATGAAAATTCCAATCTGATTTTTTTTAACTTGAACAAAATATTTTGGAATTCTTCAGGAATAATAAAGTCATAATACTTGACAAGAAAATTTGGGATGGAAGAAAAGAATCAAAAAAAATCAGACTGCCAGTGATTAAATAAATTTTTACAATATGTAAGATATGGTGCTGGAGTAAGGAAAGGAGATTGACAGAAGGGAACCATGAGCTCAAAAAGAGACTCTAGTGTATGTAAGTATTTTGTACAGGTGGGATTTCAAATCAAAGAGAAAATTATGAATTCGATAATTGTCCTGGGACAGAGAATCACCTGGAAAGAATAAATTCCATTCCTGTCATAATGACCACAAGATAAATTGCAGATAGTGATGTAAATATTAAAAAGTACTAGTAACAGCAAATACAACTCTTTGCTCTTATTAACTCAACTTCTCCTCACTATAACATGTACTATTATAATCTCCATCTTAGAGATTAAAAAAACCTACAGAAGAGATTTATTCCATTATAAGAGAGTATTTCTAAGAATAATGTCAAAGATAAAACCCATAAGGAAGACATTTACTACCCTAAGAATAGTTTGAGCCACAACAAAAATCAAAAAACTTCCTGAACAAAATGAAAGGAAAGAAATGACAAGAAAAAGCTCTGTGATACATGTTGATGAATTCACGAAGTTAATTTTCATAACATACAAAAAGCTGTCACAAAGCAAAAAGAAGCTCCCTCACTTAAATGTGGGCAAAGGACAAAAGGAATCATTCATTTTAAAAAAGTCAAATGGCTAATGAGTGAAAAATGCTCAAAACTTCACTGGTCATCAAATGCAAACAAAAACAATGAAAAAGCACTTTTGCTTATCATATTGGCAAATATTTTTAAGATATTCTAGCTAGTGTCCATCTGTGGGAGAACAAATCATGAGCGACTTTTTCAGAGGATGACATATCAATGGATTTGTACGCTCTGAAAAACGTACATACACACTGACTCAACTCCACTTCTAGGAATCGTTTCATTTAGGAAAAAAAAATCAGTCCAAAAAGATGTACCCATCAGGGCATTTACACAGCACTGTTTACAAAGGTGGGAAGAAAAACTGAAGTGAAATCATATCCAGCGATAGAGAATTGGTTACATAAGTAATTGTGCATTTTTTCATTCCCCAATGGAGAAGGAATTTCTAGTCACTTGAAAGGAGTCTGTGATGAATGTAAACGTCACATCCAGGGACTAAATTTCCAGAAGCCATAACTAAAGGAATACACATACAAGAACACAGGAATGTCTGTACAAGAAGGATGCAACTCAAACATTCTTTCTGACAGTGGAAAATGGAGAAAACTTAACTGTCCACCATCAAGACAATGATGCGGTAAATCAAGGCGAGCTGCGGGCGCTGAGGGAGCCGGCGTTTCGCCGTGGTCCAGGGCCTTGTCCACAGCACTCTCCCACCAAATGTGTCCGTGGACAAGAGACGACACCCGCACATCAGGAGACCCCTCCAATCTATCTGAAAGGGCCGGGTGAGTCTGGAGTGGGAGGACGTCCATGATATACCCCTGAGTGAATAAAGCGAGCTGCAGAAAAACATATAGTATGGTCTCATTTTTAAATAAAGCATATATACACACACCTATACATTGATATCTCATATGTGTATATATATGTATCTCATAGGCATAAAGGTCATGAAATATATATACCAAATTTTCCACAGCTTTTACTCTCAGGAAATAATGGGAAGGGAGTTAGGGGCCTTCCTGTACCACCACAGTTCTCTTTTCAGTATTTCAGTTAAGTATACTTGGAATTTAAAAGTTTATTTAAGTCCGAAGTAAAATGGACCATGCCTCCATAAGACAGAATGCTACACTGGTCTTTAAAACTCATGCCAGGGGAGATAGAATATTGTAGAAAAACATGTAATAAGCCAAATGGAAAATGGAGGTCTCCGAACAGTAAACAGGGACAGAGTGCTCACTGGTTTTTATGACAGAGATGATACACACTGACGAAAAAACAGAAAATAAATGTTAAATTGTTAATTATTATCTCTGAGTAGCGGGACCAGGATAGACACTTTTGTCCCTTTATTCAAACATATTATATTAAATGCACATTATTTTTCATCTGAAAAAAGCATTTTTAGACGTGTAGTACCACGCAGTGGGGAATAATACATGAATACTTACAGAAACAAGTAACTAGGAGACACCGCAGCAGCGCCACACAATGTAGAACGGGCAATCCTGATTAACACCGCTCAGTTACATAAGGATCCACAAAGTGAGAGCACCTGCTCTAACAGGGCGTGGCCCCCTTCTATTTGTCAGTTGTGTCTTCAGGGCTGAGGCAGTTCTGAGCACGGCCAGTGTCAGTTCATGTGTCTGGATGGATGCTACTGGAGGTGAGGGCACCTGCAAGCAGAAAGGAAGAACAGAAACCATCTTCTGCTTTTTCTGTCTTGTTTCTTTGTTACTTTAAAAGAGAGGCATAAATAAGATAAACTGTGTATCTCCCCTACTGAAATTTCAGTAATGAAACCGTTTTTAAAGGCTTCAGAGCTTATATTCTGTCTATAACTGTCTTTTCAACAAAGCATCATATTTATTAAATGTTAATTGACTCAGTTAATTAACTCCCTGTTGAAACATTCAAGTAAAGAACATGAAAGGCCTTACGTAATAGAACCACACCTGCAGTGACTAGCTCAGCTGTCTTGACGGCAATGCAGTCAGCCCCCACCATCCCGAGGCCCTAAGCTCCTGATGCTGGTAAGAGAGCACGCTGCCGCCTCAGATGGAGAGATACTGTGAAAGCATTTTTTGAACTCTACAGTACTGACAAAACATAACTGACAAATCCCAGGCTCCTTTGAAGCTGTCATTTTCGGTTTCTGGCCAACCCCAGTCAATGAGCAGAACCACCCCATACCCGAGTCATGGGACTCACGTGGGAAGAAATTTTGTAGAAATTTCCAGGTACAGAATGTAACCAACTATATGTAGAACTCTGATAAAAGAAAAGATGAAATACTCTGATGTTGAAGACACTCAAAATATTCTCCTAAGCCTTAGTAGCTGGAAAGGCTGGGCTTCTCCTCAGCCACTTATTTATTTCACAGCCAGTGAGCATCTCCCACAAGCCCTGTTTCCCTGTGTCTGCTGGGAGCCTCAGGCACACTCTTGATGTCGATCTTATAAGTCACAGGGCAGACGCGTGTCTCTCATGCCTGCCACCCTCACACAGGCTCGCCTCCTAGCCTCACTGTCTGAACTTGGCCCCATTTTCTCACCTGTTTATTTGGTATCTGTTCTTCTGTAAGCTGCCTGAAATGCTTTTTGGAACAAGTCAGAAGAATGAGTGTGTAGATAAATGGACAGTTGGACAGGTGAGAGGTGGGCAGACAGACAGAGAGACTCCAAGAAAAGGGGAACAAAGAAAATTCCCTATGCAGAACCCTCTTCTAGTCAGGGAAGAAAACCGCCACGGAGACGTGTGAAGAGCTAGGTGGCTTAGGGCTGTTTCCTGGATTCCATGAAAAGTCCCACAAAGAGAGAGGGTAGAACTATAAATAATAAAAGAAAAAAGCATGCATGCTTGAAAAATATATCTACAATATGTACTTTCTAAAGAATAGATTCAAATCAGCAGGGCCCAATTACACAATTCTTGGGTAATTACAGAAATGAGAATCCCATCTCCAAAGCACAAGGCATCCCTTCGTAGCACTGAGAGTCTACACGGGGCTGTTATAAAGCCTTCACCACAAAAGCTATGCTCTCCTGCACTTACGAGGAAGGAGCAGCTGTGCCCGGGCTGCCCACGCGCATCATTTGCACCCTACAGCACCTCTACGGGGGAGGGACGCCTAGCGAGCCCCATCTCTGCAGGACAGAAAACAAGCCCGGGAGAGGCTAAGCCGACCTACCAGTTCTCCATCTCACAGGACTGGTCACTCCAGACCAGGACTCGAACTCGGACCCACGTTTGTAATCACGGTACTACCGTGTTTTGTGTGCTTTTTGTGTGTATAATACATTTATTTCTGGCATGAAAGTATATTTAATACATGATCGGTTGTCCTGTCTAACTCATTTGCTCACAATCAGTCTTCATATTGTTGAATTGTACTCTTTTTCCGTGGAAAAAGTACGGAACGAGCGGGTGTTAGAATGAGGTGGGGCTCCATTCTTTATCTGTTACCTCATCTCATCCAAGTCCCCAACCAGGGAGAAGGAGCACATGTTTACTTCATCTTTTAAAGAGAGGGCTCCACTGATGGTGACTTAACTCCAAAACCAAGTCTGGGGAAAGGGCACATTCAGCAACCAGAACATTATCACCAGTAGGAAGGCAAAGACAGTTCACGGGAGGGCTCAGGGGGTCACCCTGATTTAATTTCAATCGATAAAACAATAATGCACTCTAAAAATACTAGCATGCAATGGATTGGCTCATTCTTGACATCTAGCAAGTTTCCACAGCCCACATGTAAAATTATCGTGAACCAGTGAAAGGAAGTGTCTACAGACAAGAAAAATCAATGCCACATGTAAACTGAAACCCAGGCTGGAGGAAAGGAAGAGAAAGGGCATAGTAAAGAAGTGGGGAAAGGCTGGGGAAAAAAATCATCACACGGACTCTCAAGCATCATCCAACAAGCATATAATCATTCGAGAGAGAGAGTTACTGAGGTCCTATTCTGTGCAAGATTGTAGAGCGGGTGAAGCAAGAGCGCAGCGACCATTGTGGCAGCAAGTGGCGGGGCTCAAATACACTTCTGATCCCGGTACCTGGCACACTTGTCCTCAGTATAAAGGGAAAAAAAAAAAGTAAAATAACTCTGTAAACTCAAAGCATTGTTAAAAAAAATTAAACAAAACCTAAATACCTGGACAGACAAACCACGCACATTGCTGGATCACAAGACAGCGCTCTTGGAATGGCAGTGCTCCCCAGAACGATCCGTATATTCAACCTGGACTCGATCACAATCCCTGCGGGCTCCTCTGCAGAAACTGACTAGCTGCTGCTACAATTCATATGGGAATTCGAGGGTCTCAGTAACCAAAACGTACTTGAAAAAGAAGAACAATGTGAGAGGACTTGTAATTCTCAATTTCAAACCTTACAACTGTATGCCTAGGTGAGATTAGAGGCCATTGTGAAGTTATGACTGTGTTTATCTGTATTTTCTAAATTCTCTACAATGAATATAACTGTTACAATAAGAAAAATAAAAAGTAAGGTGTCTTTTAAAACATGCACACCGATTCATTCATTGGGAAAAAAACATTTTAACTATAAAAAGGTAACCAAATATCTAGTGAAAAAGGACTACTTAAAATCAAGTGTGTATTTACATTTTTCATAAATTGAAAACTGAAAAGCACAAACACATCAAGTTTCTAGGGAGACCGATGCAACATATTAATAGTTATTTTCAAAAATACTAATTGAACAATGAAAACTCAAGAAAGGGAAAATCGCGATTGACAGCCAAATGCAAACACATGGAGAGCAAAGGCCTAGAAATCACAGTTCCTTTAACTCTGATACTAACTTAATAGAAGAGGAAATTCCTCCCTGTGGGGACAGTGGAATCCCATGCATAAGACAGGATACAAAGTACAAACTGCACTAGAATCTGGGGTGAATTTCTTAGAAGAATTCTAAAGTTACAACATTGCTGAAAAACTATAAAAACACTGAAAGACAGATTAAAACACACAGTCATATATATTATATAGAAACATATGAAGTCTGCTCCCATGTTGCATAGAAATACAAACATATTTGTTCATTTATGGGCACTGATTACTTTTTCCCAGGTAGAATATTTCAACTAAAACAAATAATCAATAATACACACCTCTTGTCAAATTTACTTGATAAGGTACTCTTCTATGTAACCATAATTTGTCTAAGATAGATCTAAAATTAGTGAAAAAGATCTTTGTATGGTTTCTTGAACTCTTCTCAAAATTCCAAGATTAATTTTAAAATAGATCTGAGCAGTTTTTTCTATATTAACTTTTCCCTCGTGAAATGAACAGCACAGTCTATTGTCAAAATTCTGTCCTTACAATGATTCACGAGCACTGTATCCTAACAAAACTGCTGGACAGCAAGGCACTATCCAGACACTGTGACCAAACAAATGAAACACAAGGAAGACAGTGAGCCTATTCTGGAGGGCTTACCGTCTGTGTCAACTCTGGGGTTTTTATTTGATTGGTTTGATTGGGTAGCAAAATAAAATCAATCAAATACTTTCTTCTTTAAGCATCCTCTAAGACATGACTCTGTTGTTAGTGTCATGAGAAGGAAAGACTAAAGCAAGACTTCATTAGGTCAATTAGCAATAGCCATCACTGGAGAGTGAGTAAAAAAGAAGTTAACTGATAGCAATGCTTCTGCCTACATGAGACCTAAAATAAACCTACACTGATCTCTTTAAGGAAAATGAGGAGATGAGGCCCCAATGAGAAAAACAAAAACTAACAAGAAATCAAAAAAGTAAAGACTTTTTCATTAACGATTCCAGGAAGGAGTGGAGCATGGTGGTGAAGAGCACAGATGCTGGGGACAAACATGAGGGTCTGAACTCCCACAGCACTGGGTAGCTTTGACACTGATAAGTCAGTGAAATTTTCTGCATCCCAGTCTCATTTACATAGACTTGGGACAACAACAGCACCCGTCTCCTAGAACGGTCCTAATAATTAAGTTATTTTATATATAAAAGGTTAAATAAAATACCTCAGATATTAAATATTACCCCAAAAGCACAAGGAAAAAGAAAACAGAGATAAATTGGAGTTCATCAAATTTTAAAACTTTGCTTCAAAGGACACCATCCAGAAAGTGAAAAAACAACACACAGCAGAAATTTTTTCAAATCATTTATCTGATAAGGAATTTGTATCTACCAAAAAAAAAAAAACAAAAACAAAAACAAAAACAAAAAGAACCTCCTACAACTCAACAATAAAAAGGCAACTGAATTAAAAAATGAATAGAGGATCTGAAAAATATTTTTCAAGAAAAATATACAAATGACTAATAAGCACAACGAAACGATGTTCAATATCATTAGCTGTAAGGGAAATCAAGTCAAAACCACTAGGAGAAACCGCTTCACACTCACTGCAATACATTATAATCAAAAAAGGATTAACATGCACTAATGAGGACACAGAAGATGCAGAGGTCGCAGCCGTTGCTGGTGAGGATGTAACACAGCCTGGCCACTTTGGAAAAACTCCTGGCAGGTCCTTAGAGAGTTGAACATTTGGTTTCTGAATAACCAGGCAATTTTGCTTCCTGGGCACACACGTAAGAGAACTGAAAACAAATGTTCACATAAAAACTCCTACAGGAATATTCACGGTGCTATTACTCATCACAGCCAAACATCAGAAACAACACAAATGTCTATCACGTGATGAATGGGTAAACAGAGGGGCCCAGCCATACAGAGGAATATTATTCAGCAATAGCAAAGCATAGAGTACTGACCCAGGCCACAACGTGGACAAATATTGAAAACGTTACTCAGTGTGAAAGAAGTCAGTCACAATAGATGCTTCCACTTACATGAAGTAACTCGATTTACATGAAATTTCCAGCAGAGGCAAACCCACAGAGAGAGAAAAGTGGCTCCCTGGCGCTGTGGGAGGATGGGGAAGATGGGGATGTCTGCTTATGCGTAAGGAGCTTCCTGTTGGGGGGATGAAAATGTTCTAAGATTGAATGGGATGCACAATTCTGGGCATAGAGTAAAAACCACTGTACATTTTAATGGGTGAATTGTTATTAAAACTGTTAAGAACGAAAGCACCTCGGGCCAGTACCTTCCCATAGTAAACGCAAATTGCTAAATTTTATTACAGGAAGAAGAAACTGCCCTCAGCATGAAAGCAGGAGTTCAGCAAATGTGAGTTAACCGAAATTGGACAAGAGCATTTCACTTCAAACAGTTGCTGAGTGTACACAAAATATTAAGACATGACAAGGAAAATCAGTTTGACATCACGAAGAAGCATTCTGCTTCAAATGCAGATCAAGGATTCGGCAAGCCCAGCTGCTAGAAGTGACCAGAGAAGAAACCTGGTTCTTTAAACAAGCACCAGAGCCAACAAGGAAATAGTGGTGATGAAAGCAGGCGGCCGAAAATCTGTCACAGTTTGCTACAAATAATTTCTCCACTGAAAATTCAAAAATAAAATGATAGTGATGTAATACTGTGTTGACCTCAGGTGAATGGGCTTCCTCCGGTTCTCGACAGTTTTGTAACCCCGAATGAGAGACTCAGGAGAATCAGAATGGCTCCTGGGAGTCCCCAAATGACTGCCCACCAGCACGCTGACCACCATCACATCTGGCAGGGTGGAATTGCAGAGAAGAGACCAACTTCTGAAAGGCACAGGAAATATTGACAAGGGAAAAAAAGGCTGATATCAGTCTTGGGACAGAGGCCCTGAGAGCAGAGGCCATAAGGCTGCAGGTGAACTGGAGTGGCCCTGGGGCATGAAGGGACCACGGGGGAGCAGATTTCAATTTTCTTCTCTCTCTCCCTCGGGTAGGAGAGATAAATTCTGCATCCTTCTCACCTGGAAGTGTGGGATCTGGCTGGCAGAAGTCTTACCGACATGGAATGAATGACTCAAGACTGTGGAAAAAGGAAAAAAAGCAAGAGGGAGTAGGGAGCCAACTCCAAGAGCCTCTCAAATGCTCCCATATTTATTGGGTATAATCAAAGGAAATAGTCTTTAACAGTTGTGTGATAGTAAACAGGAACTTGGGGAAAGACAGGATGAGACAGAGATTGTAGAATCCACAATGAGTAAAAAGTCTTAGTTTACCTTTAGGGGAGTCATGGGGAGAGGGGAACAAGATAAATCCTTTAGATATTCATTACAAAGCAGACCACCAGTCCAGCCAGGTCCGTGTTTTGGGGATAATAGACTATCTAACAGCGTGCACGCCCAGCATTTATAGCTGAGGGCCTGGCTTATTGCTGTGCAATGAACAGAGTGCTATCTAAAACCTCAAATATGCAAGCAAGGCATTGTCTCTGCTTTTTATGGCAAGGAGACAGGAGTGAGGATGCACAGGTGCTTGCTTGAAAGCAGTTACTAAGCACACTTTTTCTTCTTAAAGTTGACATGCGTCTGGTGTCTGTTAAATTTGTTAACCCAATCATGGGCTATCACATGGAACCCTTATGGAGGACAACCTAGGATGACAAATCCTGGCTCTGGGTCTTTTCCTGCCAGCTTCGGCCATTCCAGCATGGTCTAGACACATCCCTGAATAACGATCCCACAGAACCACCCAGACTCTTAACTCCTGGTGCTTGGAACTTAATTTTAGCTCTACACAACTTAACATAGAAAAGTTTCAGAAATAATAGATATTATATTCTTTTTATATCTCATCATAGAACTGATTTTTCTGATTGCTCTAAGCTGCTTCTACTTGGTAAATCACCTAATTCTGCAGGTGAATTCAGTACTTTCCATTGCGCATAACTAGACAGTCTGGGCCCTCTGACTTCTATTGGTCAAATAAATACCGATACACCTAATTGATTTCATTGTTCATCAATTTCAGCCTGGAGGTGAGGGAGTGTCACTCTGTTCCTCAGCCCACCCTCTACTCTATTCTCTTCAGCAACTCAGGCCTCCTGAATACAAAACGTAGCGTCTGTATCCCTTCACCTACACTTTCCACAAACGCAACAGGAAACATCAGCCTAGAGAATGAATTCAACACAAATGTTAAAACAAAAATCTACAAACCTGAAGCAACTCCATCTCCGAATCATGATACACAATGACATGAAATTAAGGGTGTCAGTTACAAAGCACGCGTGAGCCTGACCACCTCATTTCTATTCTTCAAAGGAAGGAAGGTTTTCATGTTTTTTATTATCATTCTTTGTCATTGTTTCTGATTAAGCCAAAAAATAGTTTATGAAATAATTAAGCACTGCAATAACAGATTTTCGCTGTATCAATTACAGAAGGCATTCAGAGGGGATAGGAAAACCCACCTATGTAAAAAATGCAAAATTTCTTCCGCTGTTAAGGACACGTATACAAAATGCAACAGAGAATTCAAATTCATGTGGAGAGGAGCAAAAGCCACAGAATCAAACAAAGTCTTTACTATGAGTCAATTCAAAATTCACTGGACAAACATGCTCAATGCATTCAAAGAATTTTAAAGGCACACTGAAAACGATTCACTTAATTATCTACAGGCTAGAGGAAGAATTTCCCTCTTTAACAGACAACAGAAATCAATAGGTTACCCCACCAAACGAGGACCAAACAACAATCAGGTTTTTAACAGTTCTGATAAATCAGCATGTTCTAAACATCAAAATCCAAAAATTTTAAACATTCATTCACACCACAATGAAACAAGCACTTAAAAAAAAAAAAAAAACAATAACCCGAAGAAACTAAGCACAATTATCATGTACCTGGATCAATGGGAACTTCTTGTAACGCTGGAAGAAAGAACAGGCTATAGCCTTTTACTTAAAAAATAAAACTACATTTAAAAATAACTGCTAAAACACCTTTCATCATTCATGTTGCCTTGAAAAATCCGAGGCACTCGTATCTGATCAGAAATGCAATTCTGAGTAACAGTATTTTACAATTCAGTGCCAGTTTGCTTTAGTAGAAAAAAGAAAAGCTACTGTTTCTCATCCTGCACAAAGAGTAAAAAACCTTCCTGCCTCTATCTCCTCCTATTTTCTAAGCTCATTCTCCCCAACCCTTCTGAAACAATTATGAGAACCATTTATTCCCACCAATATGCCAAATGACAAAAGAGTATCAATTTATTTGTATAAATATATGCCTACACCTTGAACTGGAAGAGAAAGGTATCAGAAGGCTATATGGAACTTATTTCTACCTTCCTGAAATCACACACACACACACACACACGTTCACAGAGACACAGACATGTACACACTGAATTACTGGGCAATTCACAAGCTGAGGACTTCCAATTTGTAGAAGATAACTTTGTAGTTAGTTTAAAATACAAATCTGTCAGCTTTTGAAAGCCTTCATCATCTGCTAAATCATCCAAATATCAACGGGACCCAATTAGCCTTCTCTGTAGAATATAATTTCCCATGATGGCAAAACAGACCCTAAGTAGTGGATCCAAGACTCGTGTTTATCACTACCTATGATCGTTTTTAAACAAGTAAACAGATTCAGAAGGTATGTCCCAACAACATTTATTCTTATTGAAATAGCATATGTATTCAATTGTCTATACAGAAAATAGGTCCCATGATGGTGTTTAAGACCAATTTTGTGTATTGAAATATTTATTTTTAAGTTCAGACAAGGAGGGTCTGTATTACTCAGTTGTAGAACACCTGCTTAGCATGCACAATGTGCTGGCTTCAGTCCCCAGTACCTTCATAAAAATAAATAAAAATAAGTGCATGTTTAAAAATAAGAATAAAGTTATAAAAAGAGTAAATGCAGACTAAAAACCACTGCAATCTAGGAGCCATAATTTTAATAAAAAACGAGTTTCTATCAAATATTCACTATATGACAATTACAGAGACAACCACAAATCGCCCCTGACAACATCAGGTGTGATTCTCAACAACCCTACTAAGTAGACACCGAAGAGAAACCCAGCATTGCGGATGAAGAAACGGAGCTCGGAGGAGCCGGGGACGCTGACCGTCCTGCTCCCCGTGACACCACGTCAGCCCAGGATGAGCGCTGACAGAGCTGCACTGAGGGGACACCCAGCTTCAAGGAACCTTGGTGCACTGGGGAGTACCAGAAAACACTCAAAACTGTTCAGTGAAGAACCAGCTCAAATATATTACATTGTGCCACATCCTTTAAACAGGGAACATGACTGAGACCTATTTGATGCCTCCGTGTCCTTTATGCCATTATCAATTATTTGCCCTCTCAGCATGCCCAGTCATGAATTGGACCCCATATTAAGTGCACTCAGATGTCAGAGCTTTTAAAGCTGTTTTATGAAGTTTGTAAGACTCTGTCTATGCCTCACACAGGCGGTCATCCATCACTTCTCACCGGTGTGGATGTACCACATGAAATCACACTTTTCTGCTTTTTAAAATCCCTCCATGTAATCCAGACTTTTCAACAGCAAAGAAGCAGCTCAACCAGAAACAGTGGATAGCTTTTCACCAAATGGACTCGAACAGCCCATCGGACTACCTGGAAGCCCTTTTTTCTATTAAACCCACTTCCAAGGACTTCATCATTTTCTGATTGGTGGACTTGGCCTCTGACTGGCCTACTCTGAGAGCTCCCAGCCTCACATCCGGGGGTGGGAGAGGACCCTGCTCTTCAGGGAAATCAGTGCGGAAGGCAGAAATCTTCCACCCAGGTCCACACGGGTAGAAGTGCCACAACGTGCTCAGAAAATATACCGTCAGCAACCCTGGGCTCCCATGGACTGATGTCACATTAACCAAACTCATGAGAGACTGATGCAAGAAAACCAGAAATTGAATTTATTAATGTAACAGGAGATGTGAAACCACGAACCAGACTGAAATATCAGAGTTCAACTATGAGTACAGATTCTCCTCAACGGCCCAATCACAGGCAGGCAGCCACATGGCAACCATGGAGAGAAGCAGAGCAGGAAGGGTTTCTAGATTAACTCAATGGAATAAATTTCTGTTATACGAACAGATCTGCAGCCCAGAAGACATTTAACGCCAATCACGGTGCACTGTCCGTGGACAGTGGCTGAGACACGACTGTGAGCACCTGTGTAACTCTCCTTTCCTTGTCCTTTCTGGGCTAAGTTATTCACAGAGGTATAGAGATCCAGGGATGCAGATACATCTAAACACCCAAAGCCCATCCCTGGGAGCCTGGAAAACAGACAGCCAGGGTTTAAATACCAGCTCTGTCACTTACTAGCTCTGTGACATTGGCCAACTTACTTACTCTCTCCGTGCCTCAATTGGCACATTGTAAACCTGGGATAACAATCAAATCTCCCTTACGCACTTGTTGTGAAAATTGAAGGATTCATTTCTGTAAAACGCTCAGAAAAGAATGTAGAACATTTTTGGTGCTCAACAAATGTGAATTTAATAAGAAAGTGATTTACAAGTCTCCCTACTAATCATCTTCTGTGTTTCATGGCTAGTCTGAGTCCCAAAGGAAATCCTTATTTCCCCTCTTATAAACACTTTGGGAGCACCCTTCTCTTGCATCCCAACACCTGTTTAAATTGAGGGAAGGGATGCCTCCTCCACACTCCTCTGGTCCATGGAGAGGGCTTCCCCCTTCACACCCCTTACCCCTGGCCAACGGCTAGCACTCTTCACAATAACAGATTGAGGTGTGAGTCTGGAGAGACAAGCAGGGCATATGAAACCTTTCCTTTCCCTCCAGTGTTGGCCAGCCTTGGGAAGCACCCGGGATGCTCAGCTCCATGGCAGGTCAGCCCTGTGCAGGATGGGGCAGATCATCTTAAGGGAAGGCTCACTGTGGCCCTGAGCTAACTGGGACTGTGTGAGTCTCTAATTCTGGGACACAGTATCATGACACGCATTTTCCCACAGCCCTGAATTTCATGGAGAACGTGGCTTCATCAGTAATAAAGGAGACATTTATCGCCTGCCTGTTCTTCTGTGTCATCTCTCAGTTGGCTGCTGGAGAAAACATGTGTATAAGTATTGGGTCCATTTAAGCCCCAATATATATGAAGTACCAAAAAATTCTGTGGCTTAACATTGGTTCAGGGCGACTGTGTAACGGTCCTGACTTTGCTGATGCTAAATTATGGGTATAGGAACTATGGAACCTCCTCAAATATCTTTCATCATAAAACCAGCTTTTCTTATTTTCCTGTTTCTTAGTAATAGCCAAAGACTGTAAAATGATGGCTTCATACAAAACAGGAGCTAAACTTTATGAGCCCTTTGACATTCCCACTGTGCTAAACAATTTACATAATTTCTAATTCTCACAATTCTACAAAGTATATACGAGCATCCCCATCTCACAGACGAGGGAGAAACTCAGAACAAACTGACTCAGGCTCATGTGGCTCAGTGGCAGCGCGTGCAAGCAAACCCAAGCCAAATCACTACACCCCTTCTTGTATGTACAAAATCACCTCCCACCAAATGACACACAGCGGCTGGGTCAATACTCAGGGAACTCAGTACACTTTTCAGGTATAAGGTGCTCAAGAGGCCGCTTCTAGCTGCTTTATAAAATCCCGGCTCACTGGTTGCTAACACTGGAATAAAAGACCGATTTTGCCATTTTTTGCAGAGCAAGTCTGAAATGTTCACAGCGAGATGACAGAATAAAACAAAGATATAAGCAGAATAATTTTTCCATGTAGACAGACATAATGGACATTGTGCTATTCTGAAGCACTAAGCAAAGGAATCAAAGCAAAAAAATATTTGTTAAGCCTTCTTTTACAAACAGGAAAATTAAGACTGTATGAAAGTGCAACAGCGCCTCCTATGGATAAAAAGACCTTCCAGGTTGCCGGGAAAGATGCAACACAAAAATTGCCTGTTGAATCAGAAACAAGAATCAGATAACTAAAAGCTTATGTAGCACATACTGCAGTTTGCTTCGGGGAAGGGAGGGGTATTCAGTATATTATCAGACATTGCTAATACTCTTGAATATAAACAAAAGACACAGGCTCATGGAAACTCATCTTAGAAGAGGAAAGAATCCAGTCCAGCCACTTCATTTTACAGGAGGGGAGACTGAGATCTGGGATCTGTCCTTCCGGCAATCAGCAGCAAAGCTCTCTCTCCTAGGCCTCATGTCATGCACTGTAGCAAAAACCAACAGATCTGTACTAGGCCTCTATTCATAAAAGTCACGTCTGTATTTTTCCAACAGTAGGTCATCTAAGTATCTTGCAAAATACTTCTCAAACAGCCAGGAATTCATACAAGTGTATTGAAATACAAAAACGTTTATTTGCACATTAAAACAGCATGAGCTTTATTCTATTAAAAAAAGTGACATGTCAAATCAATGTTTTGATATTTTAAAACCTATTAAGCATGCAGAAAAATAAATCAAAATTTCTTTAATCACAAAAGAAAGAAGCTTATTCCCTTAAAATGATCAATGTGGATTTTTTTAAACTTAATATTTCTGGTCAGATTTCTACGAATTTAAATATCTGAGTGGATGATTACACGGCAACATGAATTCTGAGTTGTAACAACACACTTTCTGTGTAAATAATCTTCAAGGCCGTCTGCTTAAGGTGATTTAACTAGTCCCTGTCTCACTAGAATGATACAGATTTCATTAAACCTTCATACTGCACACACACACAAAACCCTGAATCCTTGTTACTTTAAGCCATATTCATATATTCATATATATGCATATTGAATATGCATCAGAAACAAGCCACACTCTTTAGTATTCAGAGTTGCTCCTTCTAAACTATCTGTCCTTGTGACAGCATATTTTTACTAAGCAGCTCTTGGGTGCTTCGTATAAAAGGCGTCTACATCTCACAGTCAAACAATGTAAACGGCATCACTCAAATTTCACCAATGAGGAAATGTACTTAAGCCATGAAAACAACTTACATATTCATCATCAGGAAAGAAAAGAGTAAAGATTTTACTTAGAATATTCACTGACAAAACTTTCCTCCATACTAAGACTACATAGAACAAATTCAGTCTTTGTAAATTTTTCTGTCAATAAGCACCACTAGAGAAAAACAAGCAACATCATTAGCAATGGTTGGACTTTCAAAGCCCACTCCTATTTTGCAGTATAATTATTTTTAATGTTTTGTTTTTAGTGTTTACAGAGCACTAAAATAAAAAAAATATAAACCTTTTAAGTCATTGCCTGAGTATGCAACATTTGTGAAAACGTACAATTTCAATTTATGCCACTCTGTCTTACATTCTCACTGGTGTCTCTCCTTTGAAGGCTTCATCAAACTGAGATCGCTAAAATCGTTCATTTATGGACTCACAGGATTTCGGGAAACCACTCAACACAGGGCTGATCAGAGGAGCCATTGAGAAAGCATCCTGTGCAGCCTGGGTTCCAGCCCTGAGTCTGCCAGCGACAGCTGTGTGAGATTTTGGACAAGCTGCCCCATCTCTCAATCCCTCAGCTGCAAAAAAGGGACACTGATACCTACCCTTAAACTCCTGCTATGAGGTAAAACATGAGGAAAGCATTTTAGCCTTAGGGAGGTGTCCACTCAGAGCAAGCTTGGTCATTATGATGATGAGGATTACTTTTAATAAGTTAAGGCAGACAAAAAATTAGAAATCACCATAAAGGAGAAACATTTTATGTCAATGAGCATTTCCTTTTGAATGGATTGCAGAATGTTTTATAGAATTTTTTAATAAACCAAATTTTGTCCACTAATTATAGATTTACAGGTTCATGGACATGTCTCCATAAAAAGAATTAGAGGCCTCTAACCTCTGAATACTAAGAAAGAAAAGTTTAAAAAAAATCACGGTGGAGATTATACCTCACTTGAGAGAGCATGTGCTCAGCATGCATGAGACCCTCAGTTCAGACACCAGTAACTCCATTTAAAGACTTTTTTTCAAGAAATGGAGAATTAAATCAAAAAGATGGAGGAATACAGAATATTTTTAGAGACTCAACTCAGATTTAAGATGGGGAAAAATATCCATTTCTCATAGGAAATCTTGAGAACTATGTAAACCGGATCTGAGTTGTCTAATCTTTTAACATTATTCATGAATTCCTATTACCAAGTCTTAAAACTGCCTGATAACCCACAGTGGTGATACTGATCATAACAGCTGCCAACACGGATCGAGCTCCAGCTAGGACCTCTCTGTTCGGCCATCTCTGCCCCTGAGGCCTCACCAGGCTGATAGTACTAAATTTTGTCATTCATGAGCATATCCTGTAAGTCCTCCCTTTGTGCTCCTCACTCCCCTCACCAGCCCCTCTGAGGGAAGCACTGTTATCATCTTCCCCACCCGAAGATAAGGCCACAGAGGCACAGAGACTAAACCTGCTCCAGGTCACATCGGCATAAAAGGACGTCTATATTTCTGCTGTTTTACTATTGACAAAGGAATCTGACATATCAATTCAAGGGAGACTGTTAAATAATCAAGTCTGTCAGGTCTTCACCTCAAAGAGCAGATACTATAGATTCCTGATGTAGGATGAGGCTGCCGCCACAAACTGACTCAGCTTGAAATTAATATCCAAGATGAAGCAGCGGATACACGTAAATATTCACGATTGTCAACTCCGCTCACGGGTCTGGGCCCTTCACTGCCTGAACGGGGGTGAAATCCCCACCAATGTCAGGGATGGAAGCGCGGCTCTTCCCAGTGTCACCCAGGCTTCACGGGCTGTTTCCCCCCACAGGCTGTCCTCAACGATTAAAAATCTCTCAAGATTTTTACACCATGCAAAACTGAAAGACATTTCTGCAGATGGAGCACTTTCTCAGGCTTAAACCTTTTTTGCTTACACTCAGCAAGGGGGAAAATAACACATGACTCTGCAAAGTCTCTGAGCCTCACCACTCACAGGAGTAGAATGGCCTCAGCAGAAGATGACTCTTCACGGATGAGAACAAAATAAATCCGCCCCCAACCACAGGCACTCCCAGAGACAGCGCTCAGCAGTCTTCTGCACACTCACGGTTGTACAGCCCTCACCACCATCTATTTCCAGAACACTTCATCACCCCAGAAGAACACCCCTGTCACTAGCCGTCACACCCCAACCCCACTCCACCCAGCCCCTTGAAACCATCACCTGCTCTCTGCATCTGCATGTGCCTATTTTGAGCATTTCAGATCACTGAAGTCAACAATATGTGGCCGTTTGTGTCTGCTTCCTTTCACTTAACGTGCTGTTATCAAGGCTCGTCCATGTTGAAGTGGTATGAGCATCTCTCTTTTTTTTTTTGAAAGTGTTAAAGTTTATTAGAAGGTGGTAAGTACTATCAAAAAGAGTAGAGAGGAGCATAAGTGATTGGGTTTCAAAGGGAAAAGGGCGGGTTGAGCAGTCAGGGTGGACTTCCAAGAGCAGGTGGCATTTTTCATATTCCCCTTTATTTATTTTTTCTTTTTTATTCAATCTTACGTCTGATTAATGTACAACTACATGGAGATACTACATTCTGTTCATCCATTCAGCAGCTATGTATGGACGAGGTCCAGACGAATGAGTGTAAGAGGTGACTAGGCAGGGATGGCATTTAAGCAAAGGGCAAGATGTGCTTTCAAAAAAAAAAAGCCAACAAACAGAGGCACAAGGAAATTCAGCACGTTTCTGAGAAAGTGCATGCTTGCTTCAGCATGACTGCCGTGCAGGGCTGGGGGGGTGTGGAGTGACAGGAGACCCAATGAGGGAGTCACCTGAGAATATTCCCCATGCAAGCAGCTCAGCCAATTCTCCTCCTTCATCCTGTATTTTAGACCCATTTTTGATAGGTTTTCTATTTCAAGTAACAGCACTTAGTTACACATCTGATCATCTGCATCAGATCACCTTACCTCCAAGCCACAGAAAGTCATTCACTGACTGGAGCAGCTCCAAGACATAACGGTGATGGACCAGGGAGTCCTGCAGCATCCCGGCCTGCAGGCACAAACCCCCACATGTTCCATGGTGATGTCCGGAAAGTAAAATGCATGGAAATATCTCACTGCTTGTGCACGATATCTGCCCCCAAATTGCCCCATAATCATGCTGGCAAAGCACTACTGAGCCTTCTCACTACAAAAAAAAAAAAAAAAAAAAAGAGAGAGAGAGAACAGAAAAGAAAAGGATAAAGCTAAGAACGCAAATTTAGGGTCTTCCATTGAAAACCAGCAACCATCACTGCCAGTATCTCAGCTGGAATGGTCCTGACTTCAAAAACCACTGCGCAGTTACATTGCAAACGTGATAGACATATATGTATTCCACATAGATGATATTACAATAGGATTTTTCTTTTCGAAATTTCCAGTTGCATCATTAACACAAGAAAGATTATGTTTCCACTTTAAAAATCAATTATCTTCCACTTTCTTAATTTTGAACCTATTATTATTTTATAAAGGGTGCTATGCTGCAAATTATAAACCAACTGTTTGGCTTCTGCCAACAAGACCTTTATGACTTCACTAATTCAGAGCAAGATTTAATGATGCTTTGAGAAGTGGGGCCTGGGGCGCTCACTAACAGCTCTTTAAATACTGACAAGGATGTGCTATTTAAGTAATGCAAAGGCTCTAACTCTACATTAACTCAGAAACCAAAGAAACTACACCAAAGCCTTACTTTATCATTTTAAATTTTGCTATTCTTTTGAATATTAAATTTCTTAAAAGATAAGATTTTTTTTGAGAAACACAGCAGCTGTATTAAATTTCCTCTCACCAAGAAAGCAATCTTTATCAAGAATAAATACCCCTATGGAAATCCAAAAGACGGGACGTTTCTAGCTATGTGAACATGCAGATCTCAATCGAACGAGCTCAACAAAGTCCTGGGCTACCCTGAAACTTAGCTCTTCTGTTCCAAATGTTGGCTGAGCTAAGATCATCACACAAGGCAGGGAAGAAGAGAAAAGTCCACCTGGCTGCATCCGTTTTCTTCCAGCCACAAGCTGCCGCTAGGGGGTCCCAGTTAATAAGCCCTCCCCATGAGGAAATCCGGCATCCACACTGCCCCTGCCGTCCCCAAGCAGCCCCGACGCCCCTCTCCCACTGGTGGCACCCCAGCCTGTCAATGGTCTTCTAATGACCCTCCCAGTTGGTGGCATTCTCCCCCTCTTCCCCGCTTCACACACAAACACACACACACACTCAGAGCCAGGACAGCCTTCCCAAAGCGCATATTTGATTACATCACCCCCACTTCAAACCCTTCAGAGGCTCCCTGGTAGTTTTCTAGCCCCACCTCCGACCCTGCTCGCCCAGCCTCACTTCAGTACACAGGTCCCCAATGACCTCAGGTGCCCCCTGACTTGCTGCTACTTCCCACTTGCCTCCAGGCTCATTTTGACGGTTTGTCAAGGAAGTCTTCCTTCCCTCGAACCTCTGCACTTTGGGTTAGGTGCCCCTGCTGTGTTCCTAGAACATTCTACGCTAAGACAACTTCTGACACTGCTAAGCTCTCAAGAAGCAATACATTTTGCTTACTACTGTGAGTCCACCCTCTCTCCCCTGGACACACAGAATTGCATGTGTTATGAATAAATGAATGAAGGGGAGGGACTCAAAGGGACTGGCAGAGCTGCTCTCGCCCACCCCGACCCCTTCTTTCTGTAGAACATCAGAAGTAAAACCATGAGTACCTCTCCTGAGGGTCAATTTCTGCTGACACACTTCACTGCCTCTTCTGTGTCAGTTGTAGTAAAAAACCAAGCTCCTCCAAAGCCTTCCAACCCTAGGCCCACTCCAGGGTCCTCCCAAGCAGGTGGACCCTCCACCATGGACCAAACTGTGCACTCTCCCCGAGTCCCCACCCCACAAGCCTCCAGGCCTCTACCCGGGCTGCTCCTGCCACCTGAGTCACCCTCTTGATTCCTTCTCCTGGCTGACTCTTACTCTGTCCTCATAACTGAATGTAGAGCCCATTTCTTCAAGAAAGTTCTCTCTGATGATGTTCTTTAGCTCTTGACTGGGCTCCCTCTACAACAGGACTGCTTGGCGACCAACTGTTTGTCCACTTGCTCCTCGGAGACCATGAACTCTTGGAGGCCACGTGGGAAAAAGGAGTGAGACAAGAGGTGTGGGAAGAGCAAAAAGCAAAATCACAGCCCAAGTCCCGGATTCAAGGATTCTGTCTCAGAAGAAAATAATAAAATGTTTAATACGTATGTCATTTGGCTATGATTTTTCTGGATCTTGGAAAGCAAGAGGTTGGTGTTCTAGTCTAAAATCCAAGTTACATGCAAAGAAATGTACATATTCATATCCAAAGGAAACCATAGCTGCTCAACAACAGTTTGCAGTTAAAATCAAAGGAATTTTGATAAAGGCAATCTCTCTCTCTCTCTCTATTTTTTTTTTTTTTTTGTATCATATAGTTGTAGAAGTATTTGTATAACTAAGAGATGGGTACAGCCTATGATTCTGCACTGGAGTGTTTGGGGCTGAGGAAGCCCAGATTACATGCACTGTGTAAATACAATCACACCAAAACACTGACAGGTGCCCTACTGCCTGAGCTGAAGTTCCAAAGCAGACAACCTTACGTTGCAAGACAGCTCTCATTAGAAATTAAGGAATGCAATGTTCTGTACTCAATTACATACGTTATATGGGCCATTAAGCGATAGTGCATCTTGTCTAATGAAACCCCAAAATAAATTGTTAACATCGATTTTCTCCTTCTGACCCTTCTTTGCTAACTTTGGATATCAAACCCTCACTCCATACGGAAAGCTCAGATCTACGCTGCAGCAGTTTACATCCCGTGGACGAAAGCCTATCAAGGGAGAACTGGAGAGTTTCCCTTCAGAAGCTGCTAAGTCTGGTTTTGCACCTGTACGTCATTTGCAACCACGTCAGCGTCAAAGGAGTAAGACCTTACCTCTGTGGGGCGAAAATCACTGCGGTGCTTCTGAACCATTAAAGAACACTGAGCTTTGTGAAACAGTCCTGAGGCACTTAAATCGTTCTTTTTGTGAAAGGCTCCAAAACGGACCCAATTCACCAATCCAGGTACAACAGGGAGGTACCGAATTAGTAGAGAGAACATGCCCTTGAAGTCTGACAAGGCCCTGCTTGAATCCTGCTACAGCATTGACTAGCCACTAAACGGACCAATCCCTTAACCCCTCTGAGAAGGCTTCCCAATCTGCAAAAGGGGGCTGCCACCGCCCACCTGGGAGACATGGATGTGAATGCAACACGCAAGTAGTGCGGCCGACTGGTACCTGACACGAGGCCTGGCTAGTTTCCCTCCGCTGACCTTCTTCCCCTTTAAACTTGCATTGTTCCCCCTGGTAAGGGTCAAGCCCCCGGACCAGACTGCCCGATTCTTCTGTGTATTCCTGGATACATGCCTTACCTTTAGGAGGGCAGAAAAAGAACTATCTCCTCCAACGTCACTATCAATATTCTTAAGAGTCTGAGTTTTTTTAACTCTATTTTGCAGGGAGACTATTCCAGAAATGTCCAACCACCATTCTCCACTTTGGCTCCTCTCCCAGCGCCCGTCCCTTCTCACTTCAAATCTTCTGTCTACTGGCCTTTTGTTGTTGGGAAAGAGAGTCCACTAGGGTGGAGACTCCCTAGGCCTCTGTCCCTCCCTCACAGGTGAGTGTGACTACATTCTCCCCACTCCCCACTCCGACTCCAGCTTCCGAGGAGGTTTCCCTCCAGGAACATGCAGCCCCTGCATCATCTCAAGACGCGCACGTGTGGCCACAACCCTCCCTTCAGATTTCTTCCTGGGTGGCCCTGCCCACCCCCAAGACCCTTAAGGATAAATGCCATTGCTCTGAAAATCCCAAACGCCACTGACTGACACGCCAAAGCTGCATGGTCTGGGCTTTCCTCCAACCCAGGCACAGCCCTGCCCCGCCTCAGCCTCAGTCTGCACCTCTCGAGATGAGCTCATCCACCTGCACGGCTGTGAACACCAGCTAAGAATGACGACTCCCAACGTGTATCTGTGGTCCGGCTCCTTCACCTGAGCCCCAGGGCCATAGAACCGAGTACCTTTTTGAGGTCCTAACTTGGATGACAATTGGAATCTTAAAAATGCCTCATGTCCACCATTTACTCTAGAGTTCGATTCCTGGCAGGTACCTCCCAGGCTCCCAATTTTAGTAACAGACCCAGAACCCACCTAGGTGTTTGAGTTCACATTCAATTTCCCCTGTTCCTCCCCCCGGCCCTGCCCTGGAATCAGTCCTGTCATTTCTATCGCTAAGCGAGTCTCAAGTCTGGTTCTTCAAGGACCACGGATGGAACCCCACAAGCTGAAAGGAAGGTGCAATGCCTCACAGTCCTCCGAAGAGGGCTCCCTGGAGGGGGAGGCATCTCCTGCCCCTGGTCACCTCAGAAGGCACTGGATTCTCACAAAGGAGGCCCAGGAGAAGGGACTCAAGATTCTCCTGTGGTCTGAACTTTGAAGGGCCCGAGTTTTGGGCAGTTCCTTGTTAGCAGACACATCTGCCAGTGAGCAGATGAGGATGGGGGAACCCAGGCCAGGCTGTTCTCACTCCGACCCCTGGGCTATCGGGAGCCACGGGAAAGGCCTGTGTTCAGGGCACAGCCCAGCCTTCACAGATCCCAGCCTGCATTTGCCAACCCAGATAGCCTAGACTCCTACTTGCGACACTTACTTCTGTTCTGTTCCCCCCCAGAATGTGATGTTCTCTTTCAGAATGTCTGGCCTGTCTCAAGCGAGACCAAGTCAGTGAATGATGAAGTGTCCACAATTGGACCAGGGCATGAAAGGAGAAACAAGGTCTCATGACCAGTGTGACGGTGGTGGCCAAACCCTTTCCCCGGGTGAGATGAACCAGGGTGTGAGTGAGAATGCAAGGTCACTTCACGGCTGACGGTGGTTTTGGAGACTCACTATCGCAAACTAACCACACGGCCGGTGGACGTCAGCTGCAACAGACACGGAGTCAGCTATTTACTGCCATCATGTGTTAATAGTAAAGGCTGGTGCAGGGAGGCCTGCATGGCTGCTGAGGCAAATCACAGACCCGGCTCTGAATTCCCACTGGCTGGAGCAGAGAGGAAGCTACGGTCCCCTTTAGCGGTCCCTGTGTCCACCAGATCCAAGTGAGCCAGCTACTTAGGAGAAGGCCATGTTGTTCTGATACTCAGAAAAACCAGCCTCGTAAAGGGAAAATAAGAGTGGCATGGAGTTTAGACCCGCTCCTGCCTCTCTATGAAGGCAAAGTAAAGTAAATGGCACGGGGAAGGTGAATGCAAAAACAAAAAACAAAAAACCAAAAAACGGTGACTGCTTCCTCCAACAGCATCCCCTGCAGCTGCTCATCTCCGAGCCTGCCACTTTCTCACCAGTGACCACCGTCCAGGAAGCTCCGTCACTCACGTCACACAGCGACAGCCCGGAACCGCGTGCCAAGCACGTTTGTGTGAAAGCCAGAATCAAGGAAGATGCTGCAGATTTTGACTTTCCAAGTTTAATACTCCATGAAAAAAATCCCTCAGCAGCCGCCTAAATCAATTCGCATCTCGCTTCTTCAAAACAATCAAACAAATTTAATAAGGGCGCATTTGTCACCAAACATAAGAAGGACCAAACTGGTTCCTCAAAGCAAGGATTTTAACAGGTATCAAACACCAGTGGGTGATGTGCTAACAAAGCAAAAATTCCAAAAAAATAGAAAATAAAAAGATGACTAGGATAATATATGGATCAAGGCAACTGTTAAGGTTTTTGCTTTTTAAAACGATGGGGACAGCACGGAGGACAATCTGGCTATTTCCAATGCAGGGTGTGCACAGTCCACTTTTCAGACGCAACAACATGCTCACAGGGCGGTACAAGATAGAAAGGGAAATAGAAAAAGGAAAAGAGTAACAGCGAAAATTAGAAACACATGAGAACAAAAATAACTGAGAGCAATTACAAGAATTTACGTGAGTTTGGTGAGGACAGGGATGAGGGGACGGTGAGACCCACCCTCACCTATTTTTCCAGGGAAGGCAGGGGCCTGAGGCGAGCGGCGCTGCCGGGGGACCCCAACGTGGTCAGCGCCCCAAACCTAAACTTCACCTAGATGCGTGTAAACAGCTTTTGAGCTACAAAATGTGGTCGCATTTCAAGCTGGACAATTTTACTCACTCCCACCAAGAGTAACAGGAGAGAATTAGGATCTGTTCCTGCACCAAAGCATTGTTTAAAAAGTAATGACTGTGGAATAGTAAAAGCAACAATGGAGTAAAAGTGAATGGAGGAGACCTTACTTGACCCGAGCTCACAGGCCGCGTTATCTCACTGACGTTCAGATGCTGGCTGAGCCCTTACGGTACCAAAACAGACAGACCCACCAGGAGGGAGGTTTAATGCGCTGCTGTATTTTGATGCCGGGAGCCATGCCTTGTACACAAGGTTCTGGGTAAACAATGGTGACAGTATCAACCACTATGGGCTAAGCACACAACCAGCTACTCCGCCAAATCCCAAGGACAGACTTCAAAAGGCAAAAACAAGCTGGCATTCTATGGTGGGTCTGCAGACTCAGAGCCAAGCAGTTGCTGAGCAAACATGTCACCAGTGCCTCCTGTGACAAAAGAGGAGGCACTGGTCAGGGCGCTGGGGCAGGGCTCCAGGCTTCCACTGCTCACCCACCATTTTGTCCAGGGGGAGATGTTGGTCCCTGCTTACGTTGCACCGATGTCGACATTAACTGACGCCTGGGAACTCAGCAGGAGGTGACAGGAGACGGGAATGGAGCCAGCCTGGGAGTGGCACGGTGCTGGCATCTGTGTCCTCAGCTTTGTCCAGGCCACAACATCTGCCAGTTCATCTACAAGAAACAGAAGGGGAGAAAGCCGTGTAGTTCACGGGGCCCTGTGAGGACAAGTACAGGTCATGGCCACGACATGCCTCGCCCCTTCCTTAAGATATAGATGTATGTCCGGGGAGGAAGAGAAAATTCATCCAGAGACCGGCAGGCAACAAAAGCAGGTGGGACTCGGGTCCCCTGTGCCTGTCACTCACAGGACTGGTCTGGACTTTCTTTTTATCAATTCTCTGGCATCTTCTCCTCCAACTTACCAACAACCAGAAAGTAGAATCTGATTTTAGACTCACAGAGAATCGCAGAAATCCTTCTCCACATCAGGCCTGGCAGCACGTGCCAGGCCCTCAGACCGTACCTGTGGGACCGCCATGAGCCCTCTCCAGACTCAAGGCCCGAGGCCGTAGGTCGGGGGGGCACAGATTCCCACACACTCCCCAGCAAAGGGGGACCACCTCTCGGCAAAGGCATCTCACCATCTTCGGCCCGAGGGACATCTCGATGGATACACAGGGAAACAGAGCAGAATGTGGGGGGGTAGGCAGCCCAGAAGAGCTCGTCTGCACTTCCAAGGCAAAGTGGGTCCGTTGACCTAATCACAGGGAAAAAGTGAGGACGAATCTTTCCCTGCTGTGTCCCATGCTCCGTGACACGCCTTTCCCTGCGTAAGGAGCTCATTTGGAAGCCCCTGGCAGTGTTTCTGTTGTCCTAAATTGGCATGGTGGTTGTCAGGCAGGGAGAGAGGGCCTGAGCCGTGCAGGTGCTGGCCCTGGGAGGCAGGAGACACTGGCTCCACCCCCAGCTCAACCAGCACCTCATTCTGCGTCTCAGGATTCATCATGACATCTATAAGCAAAGGGATGAGATTGTCCCAGGACATGCTGCCAACAGGAATGAAATGACAGCCATGTAAAGAAAGTTTCCAAGTTGCCACATTTAAAAATGTAAACCCCCCAAAAAAAACCCTAGAAACTGATTTTAAGAACATATCTTACTTATTCTACAGTATGTAAAATACTATCATTTTGACATGTAATCAATAAAGAAAGAAACAAGATAGTTTACATTCTTTTTACTAGACAAGTCTCAGCGTCTGATGTGCATTTGACCTACAGCACATCTCAGCTCAGAGCAGCCTCCTCCCCAGCTCTCCTAGCATCAGTGACTTTGGCTACTCTATTGGACATCAACTCCAGGGGTCACACCAGGGGAATTGGCTGAAAAGCGGGAGTAAGTGTCCATAATAACCCTAAAAGAATCTCTCTGAAACAAAGGCGGATTCACTTTTAAACGTCTGAAAACCGGCGGGTTTCACCTCCCTCACGCCTTGGCTACAAGACAGCCCTCCTCCTTGCTGATCCCTTTCTGGATATAGGGAAGCAACACTTCACACAGCCAGGGTGTCCGGGCATTCAGGTAGACTTTCCTGCTCTCTGTGTCCAATCCCACAATGTCCTCCTTCTCAAACAGGATGTAGAGCAGGAGGATCTTGTCCCCAGACTTGTCGGATGCACAGTCCAGACACTTGGACTTGAGCATGATGAAGAGAGACTCAGTGAAGTCCTCGAACCTCTTCTCCACCACCCTGCAGTCCTCGTAAATTGAAGGCCACGTAGGTTCGCGGCTGCTCGGCCACCTCCCCATGCAGCACAAAGACAAAGAGCCGAGAGTCATAGAGCGTGGTGCCATACAGCTCCTCTGCACGTGGAGCTTCTCGAAGGTCTTGGCCAAGAGGCAGTCGGTAATGGTGACAAGGCCCACGACCTTGCGTTGTGTCTGGAAGTCGCTCCACCCATTCTCGGGCGCATAGTGGTGACTGTAGTGGATACAGAGTGCCCACTGCGAGCCGCAAGGTATGATCTGCCTCACCAAGGAGATTCGCTTATAGATGCAAAAGAAATTCTCCTCTGAGATGATCCCCACGGGTTGGACCACCACGGGGGGAGTCTGGTGGTCCTCAGCACACTGAACGTAGTCAGGGATGTTCATGTTGCAGGCCCTGATGAGAGGGAAGAGGAGACAGAGGTACATACTGTGCTGCGGGCTGCGGGACTCAATGGGTTGCGGTGACCTGGTGTGTACCAGTCAGATGGCAGGGGAAGCCCAAGCAAAGCCGTGGGTACAGTTTGTCCTCAGCGTCTGCACATGGCTACCGCAGCTCGGATCACATTACGCAGCTTTTGGTCTAGGCTTCCGCCCTCTGCAGAAAAGGGTCATTTCTTGTTTTCTGTTTCCAAGCACCTAGCCAGGCCCTGATGCAAAGTCAATGCTCAAAACTGCTGAATAAAGTAATGAATAAAGGAACTGCTTCCACACCCCTCAGCAGGATATAATGCAAAGAAACACAGTAGGATCAAAAGACCTGGATTTCAACTCCAATTTATTTGAACGCCTAAGCTGCAGAATACCTGATAATAAAACTTGCTTTGGGGAGGAGAGTACAGTTCAGTGGTAGAGCACATTCTTAGCATGTATGAGGTCCTGGGTTGAATCCTCAGTACCTCATTTTAAAAAAAATGAAACAAATAAATTAACCTATTTACCCCCCTCAAAAATATTTTTTGAATTCCAAATTCAAGAAAAAATAAACACCTTGCAATTGACACAACTTTGTAAACATGAGTATACTTCAATTAAAAAAAAATCCTTGCCTTACAAGAATATATCTGGATTATGGAACTTTACAAATGTAAAATGCCTAGGGTACCACCTGCATAAAAAGAAGGAAATGTACAAATTTACTATCCCTCATTTATGAGCTATATTTCCTTTGGGGGGTTTATAACCTCTCAGAGCTAATTTTCTCAGATTAAAAAAGAAGGAAAAATTACCGGATTCTCCGTACTGCTGAAGAATCAGATAAACCTATGATAGCATCTGACCCACAGAGTTTTCTCAATAAATGCTTGTTGAATGAATGAATAAACAAGCAAAATGAATGCTGCTCCCTGCCACAGAGCATCATGTTGGTACTGCCTGGAAATTCCAAGCCCACGTTTCACCCGACTCTACACTAACCATGGGTGACCTGGGCAGGCCTGTGTGCTCCTCTTAACCCCAGTTTAATCATGAATAGAAATGAGGGCAATAACACAAACCTCATAGGGTTAGTGAGTCATTACTGAATTGTATCCCAAATTTGCAAGATGGAACCTTTAAAGAAACTTGGGCAAAAGTCCGTAGGCCCTCTCCATATTATCTCTTACAACTACATGGGAATCTACATTATATCTCAAAATAAAAAGTCTAATTTATTAAAGAGGCTATTGAGGTTAAACGAACTCACTGTCTCAAATAAGGAACACACAGTACAAATAGGTCAGTGCCCAGCCCATGAGATACACTCAGTAAACATTCTCACTGAGCCCACTGGTCCCTCCAACTTCAGAGCACGATGATGTGTCCTCATGGCCAGAGGCCCCTGCACCTGAAACTAACAAAGCTAATGGTCCCCACTTTCAAGATCCCCTGCCACCACCGTAGGACTAATTTTGTACTTGTAATTTTTTTCTTTATATTAAATAGAAAAACATAATTGCATAGCCTTCAAGCCACCAAAACCTGACTACAGAGATCATGATGGCAGCCCTTCTTCGTGAAACAATAAAATGAAAAGCCATTTCCACAAGATTTCTGTGTAAATCTACTAGGGAACTTCATCCTGGACTGAGAGGAAGAGGACTGGGGAGGAGGGGGCAATCTGCGGCACACAGACCCATGGGCCACCTGTCCCACGATGGACTTTAGACCCAACACTCACCCTCAAGGAACTTCAAAATAGAAACTGACAGAGTGCTGTGGACAAGATTTTTTTTTTTTTTTTAAAGAAATCCCTTATTCCCTCGCAGGTTTTGTTTCTACCGAGAAACAAATGTCTTATGTGTATAATGTTTCACAAAACACTTAAATTATTATCACCCCAACTTGACACATAAAGAAACTGAGGGAGAGAGGTTTATCACATTGTGCAAGATTAGAGAGAGGCAAAAAAAAAAAAAAGATTTGCGAGAGGCCACGTCGGACACCGTATTTAACCCAAGCCCCTGTTCCAGTGCTCACACTAGAAAGTGGGATATACTGCCCCTTTACTGCCCTCTCCCTGCAATAAATCTCTGAAGACACATTCTCTGCCACCTGGAATCACAATCACTTCAATTTTCCACAAAGAGCTATGTCACATTTTGGATGTGTCAAAATCTATATGTTGAATGGGAGGAGCGATTTGTGTTTTCTGTTTCTCAAAGGAAACATGGCTTAAAAGAAACTGAAAAGCACTTTTCTAGTCTATGTCTTCATTGTGCAGAGAAGGAAAGGGAGGCTCAGAAGAGATGAGGAAAGGGCCTTATTAACAAATATTGCCTCAGCGCAGCACCAAGCCAGCCTTGGGCACTTCTGGGGGAGGATCTGGAAGGCCCAGGAGAATGAGTCTTAGAAAACGGAAAGAGAAGCATACAAGGCCCCGTCTCTACACCACCATACAATGAAGTTCCACCAAATTACCCAGTATGTGTGCAGCCAACATTAAGGTGGGATAAACAGGTTATAGAAACCTGGAAGTCTCAACCATAGTTGAAATTCCAACATTTACTTTGTTTTTTTTCCCAGTTCAAGCATCAGCTCAGTGGGCACTCTGTACCAGGCACTACACGAAGCCTGGGGTTCTCCCAAATACACAACTCTTATATCACGTGAGCAAACCACACACAGGCCCACCAGAAGGAAAATGCCCACAGATAAGGTGGAATTAATGAAACTGAAAGCAGCCAACCAGCATATATTACTAGCAAAAACGGTGATGCTAGAAATAGACTCATGGACATAGAAAGCAAACTGTGGTTAGCAGGCAGGAAAAGGGGGATTAAGAGATACACGTTAATAAATATAAAATAAATGACAAGGACCTACTATATAGCACAGGGAACTATATTCAATTTCTTGTAATGAGTTGTACTAAAAACAATCTAAAAGATATATAGATACATATGCATATGTTTATAACTGAATCTCTGCTGTACATCTGAAACTAACATTCTAAATTGACTACACTTCAATAAAAAATAATTTTAAAAAATATGTAAAAATAAAAGCAACGCCATTTAAAAAAAATAAAAGAATACTCTGATCCCATTAGCTGTAGGTGCTGGAGAATTCTGGTTACAAACACCAAGTCCACTGGATCACTCCAGCACTGGCTGTCACTCTTTCTGACCATCAGAGAGTCACTTGGCTTCATTGAGTTTCTTTTCTCTTCTGTGAAAGGCTTCAGTTTGCAACTAACGATGTATAGAATCTCATCATTCACAAACCAAACAATTAATGAGGACTTCCCATGGGCCAGGCTCTGGAAATATGAAAATATAGGGTCCGAGATATTTTCATGGTTAGAAGAAATTTATGCCATAAAGACATTAATTCTTCTTGCTTTGATAGACTGATTCAATACAATTCTGTTTAGATTTCCTACCAGATTTTTTATGGGTAACAAGATAATTTATGGTCAGGAACAACCAAGAATCTTCTTTAGAACCAGCACTGGGAAGGTGTGTATAGGTCAATCATTTCCACTGGTCTTTCTGAAGTGATGAAAACGTTCTGGAATATTAATGGTTGCACCACTGTGAATATGCTAAAGCTGCTGAATTGTAGCATTTAAGTGGGTGGACTTCATGGTGTGTGAACAATATCACAATAAAGACGTTAAATGAAAAAATATTTCTTGACAATTATTTTTCCCTCTATACAACTAGTCTGCCCCACAATTTAAGAAGAACCAAAAAACCAAAACAAACCAAATTTTGCCAGGAGCTCTTTAGGACTGCAATGTCCCTGAGTCTCCAACGCCTCTGGTGGTGCTGTTCCTGTTAACACACCCTAGCTGGGCTGGACTAGTTAGGGAATGTAACTATCTTTTTAAGATCGACGGTCACACGTTTCACCCTGGGAGAGGGAAAGATGGAGGATGTCACAGCCTCATGCCTTCAGCTCATTTTTAACTGAATCAAGCCTTGCTTTCAACACTGTAATCCCTATCACTATAAAAACAGTGACATCATCAAGCACCGCCATCATAACACGTGAAAGTGTTCAAGGTACTTACCTGGGGCAGAAACACTGAGGGAGGAGACGGAAGCTCGCTCAGCACTGACGCTCCCTTTTCCCGACTCCACCAGGAGAAGCTGGGGTTCACAGCCGGAGGCTCTCAGCCCGGGGAGCAGCGCCCACACCACTGAGCTGGCCCCCAGGGAGAGGGGAAGGGAGACGAGGGCAGCCCAGGGGTCGCAGGGCAGGGAAAGCCGGGGGGGGGACGCGGGCTGTAGCCCCTCTCGGAGGCCAGCCCCAGCCCCAGCCGCCCGCCCCCGTCCGGGTCCGCAGACCCCGCCCGCCCGGGACACAGCCTGCCTAGGGGCGGGGACGTGCCGGCGCCCGATGAGAGGCAGCTCGGGAGGAGAGGACTCGCGGGCGGGAGAGGGGAAGGGGATGCCAGCCGCGGACTGAGGGGAGCCCGGCTGGGGCGAGAGGCGGCAGGTGCACACTTGGCCCTGGACAGCTGTGGCCGGGGCGCCAGGGCAGGAGCCAAAGTCCTACCGGGCGAAAGAGCTGAGAAGCCTTTGGGGCTGATGACCGGTTCGGAGTTGCAGCTTCCAACCCTCGGTCCAGCTGGCACAGACTGCGCATGCGCAGGAGGGCCAGCGATCCTCTCTGGGTTCTGCAAGAGAAGGTGGGGAAGCGAGGGACGGAGAAGATGGGAGGAGGATGGGAGAAGGGGAAAAGTGGAGGGAGAGACATGGACAGGAGGAGCAGAGAGAAGGCAGGGATCTGGAGGGTGGAGGAGAGTAGCAGTGATGGAGAGAAATAGTTTTAACTCTGGGGGCATCCTGAAGGAGGCAGCAGTCCTGCCTCTGCACACTTCTCTAACCCTTCAAGGCCCGCAGCTCATATTTTACCTCCCTGTCCCAGCCCTCCACCCAAGGCCTCTTCAGGACCCCTACGGGTATCACACTCATTGCCCCAAAGTGGAGCTGGGTTTCCTTTTGCTCTGGGAACCAAGCACCCGCAGGTATTGTCGCTCAGAACTACCTTGGAAAGAATACATATTCCCCTTTTACACGCTGGGACACAGGCAGGCAAGATCTCTGCCTTACCTCCACTCTCCCAGGTGTTGTGATGGCGGGGAGCGGGAGGTACAAGGTCAGATCCCAAAAGGAGCATACTGCCTGAGTTTTGGTGCATAGTCCCCATCCTTCCTGGGTAAACCACTCCCCACCCTCGGGGAACCATCAAGGGCACACAGTATGTCCCTGGGTGTGGGATAGCTGCCCTCAATTCCACTGCCCAGCTTGCTAGGAAGATAGGAGTGTTACTGAGTCCAAATTCATTCTCCTTAATGCAGGACAGGCCAGTAAGTTGGGAGACCAGGTGTTGGGGCATGGAATAGCAACTTTCTGTAGACCTAGATGGCAAACTAATGTCCTGGAAAACCATCTCCCCAAGTCAGATTTCAGTCTCCTTTCCTACGAGCTTGGTTTTTGCAATCTTCTTGATGTAGTAATTCTTTGTTGTTAGAATCCTTTGTTCTTGCAGCTATCTGCCTGGGTCAGATCCCTGTAAACCTCCAACAAAACAAACGTTATTTTCTATTATGTAACTTGTTATCTTTATATGAATGGAAAAGTGTTAAAAATCCTTAAAGGACAGAGCATTCAAAATAGGCTCTCCTGTATATTTTAGGCTCTAGGCAACATTGTTTTACAAGCAAGATGAAGCCTAGGAGACAGAGCACAGGGTTAAGTCAAAGGAACAGATCTAATATGGAGTCAGATTTGTTCTTTTCTATTACCAGGGCAGAAGACACTTGAGGATTTAAATCCCTTTAAGTTAGAAATAAGTAATACTTTAAAGGAATTTACATACATAGGTCGGAATGTGCATAGCATATCTGGAAAACACACAAAGGATTGTAAACAGTGGTATCTCCAGGGAGGGCTGAAAGAAGAGAGGATGAGGGAAAACTTCTTTCACTTGTGTATTTTTGTGCTCTGTTTGAAATTTTTTAACCACATGCATGTATTTCTTTTTCAGTTAAAAAAAATGTGTAATGGAGCAAAGGAGTAGCAAGCTCAGCAAATACAGCAGCCATGGAATCACTGAGCCATCACGTTTGATTTCAGCCAGGAAGCATTCATTGACTCTCTCCTATGTGCCCAGTGCTGTTTTAAGACTTCTTTTATTACTTTTCATAAAATAATTTAGTGCTATTCCTCACCCCTGCCCATGGCTGGTGGAAAACCAACTGAGTTTTTATTGAGTTGTTTTCCAAGAAGTAGAGATCAGTTATAAACAGAACACATCTTCAGGGCAAAATAGGCGGAGTGGTTTACCAGCAGGCCAGATAGCTTTGAAGGTTTTTCAACAGAGGCACACAGAGCCTGAGAGAGAAAGCCTCCAGGACCCTAAAAAAGCTGCCCAAACTGCCTTCTCCATGGCACTACTGAAATAGGAAAGAAAAAATCTGACTCCATATTAGATCTGTTCCTATGACTTTAACCCTGTGCCCTGTTTCCTAGGCTTAGTCTTGTTGGTTCTGCACCTTTTGTAAAACAGTGTTGCCTAGAGCCTGAAATATACAGGAGACCCTATTCTCAAGGCTCTGACTTTGAAGGATATTAACACTTTTCTATTCACATAAAGATAACAAGTTACAGAATAAAAAACAACACTTGTTTGTTGGAGGTTTACACGGATGTGACCCAGGTGAAGAGCTGCAAGAGCAAAGGATTCTAACAACAAAGAATTCATACACCAAGTTTGCAACAACCAAGCATTCCCACTTCCCGTTTTTAATATAAGAAGAGCCTGAAATCTGACTTGGGGTGATGGTTCCCCAGGACATTATTCTACCATTTCTCAGCTGGCTTTCCAAATTAAAGTCGCTATTTCTTGCCCCCAAATCCTGGTCTCCTGATTTATTGGCCTGTAATGCACGAGCAGAACAAACCTGGACTCAGAAACACAGACATTGAAAGTACCCATTTGGTATATTAAATGACCTGCTTCTACTCATCTTCCTGACGTTTTATTCTCTTGACCACTCCTGCTATGTTTATGAAAAACCTGTCATGTGGACACATTTCCACCTCTAGCCACTACCCTTCCAGGTAAGAACTGATGCCAAGAAGGCAATGGAAGTTGCTAGAAGGTATTACCTGGACAAAATAGAGCAGAAGTGGGTTCTGGCTGATGTTCAGGAGCAGGCTGGAACACCTGACAAGATGTTATAAGTACGGATAGACAGCTGGGCACCAAAGGAGAAGCTTCTAAACTTCCATGAGGGACTTATTGGATAGGAAGGAAAAGTCCCAGACTATAGCTCGGATCCCACCACGAGCTTCCTGGGCGAGTCTGGGCAAGTAATTTAAAATTTCTAGGCCCGTGCTGTCCAACATGGAGCCACCAGCAACATGCAGGATTATGAAGTTATTATGTAGCCAGACAGAATTATAAAAAGACATTTTATTGCAAAGGCCCAGCAGGTATAATATTTAAAAACGTTATTGGTTATCTTGATCTAAAGAGTTATTTTTCTATGTGTAGGTTTCTGTGGTTTGTAAGGCCTGTGACTAATGATTCCGTTACAGTGAAGTATTTTGAAATTATAAGTTACTGGACACAGTACCCTCATATCACAGTTGAAAAAAACTGATCCACATAAGCAAGGTGATCTGACTTATTAGTTATGAGCAGGGGCTCTGGGGCCAGCCTGCCTGAGTATAAATTCTCACTCTGCCTCCAGGGGGTTCTGTGTGAATCTTGGACAAATTATTGTTGTTTTTGTTGTCGTTGTTATTATTTGTGCCTCTTTTTCCTTACCTTTTAAGTAGCGAGGAATATGTAGACTCTATCTCCTACTGTGTTGGCAGGATTAAATGAGTAAACGTCTGTGCTGCCCACTTCCCTGGGTTTCAGCATTCTCCAGGCAATCAGTGCCAAACTCAGAGGCATTCTCCACTGTCTTCGTCAGTCTGGGATGCTGTAACAAATTACCGTGGGTCGGGTGGCTTAAACAACCAGCATATTCCTTATGGTTTGGAGGCTGAGACTTTCAAGGTCAATGTATCCTTGAGAGGATTGCCAGCTCGAAGATGGCTGTCTTCCCAATATCTTCATATCCCAGAGAGCAGAGAGAAGCAAGCACTCTGGGGGCTTGTATAAGAATTCTAATCCCATTCATGAGGGCTCTACTCTCATGACCTTATTTTATCCTACTAATCACCTCCCAAAGGCCCCACCTCCCAATACCATCACCCTGGTAGATGGGGTTTCGACATATGGATTTTGAGGGGTTGCAAACATTCAGTCCACACATCGGCTAAGTCTCCCCAACATGCAGTCATCAAACCTGTAGCTAATTTCAAAGTAATATTTATGTCTCTCTGCCCATTTCCATTCCTACATCCACTATCACGGAAGCCCTGTTACATTTTATTCCTTATTTTTCTGGTAGAGATTTAATTGATTCATCTAACTCCAATGCTCCCCTCGCTCCAGTCTGCTTAATAGCCATGCCAGGTAGGTCTTCCTTAAAACACCTTCCCACTTCACCTGGTTGTTTTTTAGTTGTAAATGTCAGAATCCTCTCCACACCCCATCCTATACCTTTAATCCGTTACACTACGGCTCACTATGTTATTTTCCTCTTACCAATGTAAGAAATTTCCATAAGCTTAAGAGCTTAAACCAGCACAGATTTATCAGCTTATGGCTGTGGAGGTCAGAGATCCAACACAGTTCTCATTGGGCTAAATTCAAGGTAGCAGCAGGGTTCCTTCCTTCTAGGGGGTCTAGAAGAGAATGTTTCCTTGTTGTTGCTGTTTTTTTCCAGTTTCCAGAGGTCACCCACCTTCCTTAGCTTGTGCCCCACGACTTCCTCCATTTTCATGGTCAGCAGCCTTTCTGAACATTGCTCTATGGCTACACCTCCCTCTGATTTTAAACTCAGCTGGGAAATGTCCTCCATTTCAAGGACCCCTGTGATTACATTCGGCCCACCTGGACAATCCAGGCTACTCACCCTATTGTCTCATCTCAGGATCCCCTTGTCCCATCCCATTCAGGCATTATGGATGTGGCTGTGACACTCACCTTGTGTAACATTTCCTCTAATGGGCATTTTATGGTTCAAGGCACATATGAATGACTTTTTGTTTTTCTTCCTTAGCCTTTCTACATTCAGTATGTCTGGTGAGATTATATGAATCCTTTTTATTTGTCCCCCTGCACTAATCTTTAATAATGTATCATGGGTTTAAAATGCTAACTGATAGACAATTTAGAAGACAGAAATCCTCTAAGATTTTTGTCCTAAAATATCTGTCATGCATTTTGCCATGTACAGTAACATGTCACAGGTGGCTACCCTGTGGCCGGGGAGGGACATGATTCTGCCATCACACTCCCCTCATTCTCACCAATGTGCTGATCACCTAACCAAGTACCTATGCTCCCCGCTTCGCTCACTTCCTCCTCCTTTCCATTGACTACCCTGTTCCCATCGCTTCCTTCATTCAGCACATCAGGATTTCATGACCACATTCTTCTCTAAATGGAATGGGTGTTTTGAATCTAATGTCTGACAACTGTTCTTACTGTATATGCACACACTGACCTGCACATAACCCCGTCCAGCTCTTTATTTTCCTAGAATCTCCCAGAGGAATCAGTTCCATGATGGTGGTGATGATGATGATGATACTGACAATGATGACAGGGACCTCTCAAGGATTCTGATAAAGAGGGAATCAATAAAGGGAGGGAATCATTGCAAAATTGCCCCAGAGACAGGCTTAAAAGTAAATAACTGCTATAGTGTTTAATGAAATTGACTAATATTTAACTATTTTTAAAACTTTATATCACTGAATTTAAAATTTTAACGGGAATTCTCATTCACCAGTAACCAAGATTCAACTCTAGGACCAAAGTCTAAGGATTTCAATCTTCTAACAAATTGTCCACTAGCCTTTTAAACACGTGATCCTTTTAAAAAGCTTAGTGCTGGGCTGAAAATAAGCAGGATTCATATAATCTCATAAGACACAGTGAATGTGGAAAGACTAAGGAAGAAAAACAAAAAGCCATTCATAACGTCTTGAACTTCACGTTGCTCACAGGAGAAAATGTTAGCCAAGGTGAGCGTCACATCAACATGACACTTGAGTGGGATGGGGAAGCTGATCTTCCTCATCAGACATTTATCCTGATTTGTTAGATGCCAACACAGTTTCCTCATTGGATTTGCTTCTAACAAGTATGGAAGAATTTACGTTCTACCAAAAGCAGTCTAAACATTTTCCCCTGCTGTCAGGTCTCTGGACTGAATGTCCCCACAAGAAGGACATGAATATGTTTCATAGGGAATTCTTCCTGAGAAGCAACAGGATTTTCGAGGGAAGAACTGCAGGCCCCCCATGGAGGGCTGGAGGAGGGCTAGAGGGGGCACTGGAAAAACAGCAGGAGTGAGTTCAGATACTACCGCTCAGGTTGCCAAAGACAGCATTGCTATCTCTGAGGATATGACATTCTCCCAAAAGTTCCATGAGTGAAGGTACCTGTGAACACTAAGCAGGTTGTTAAGAAAGAGCAGCACATAATTTGCGTCACAGCTCAATTACAGTATGTTTTGTTATTTGGAAAATAATTAGCCCATTTTCCTTTGAAACTGCAGCAGTAGCAATAGAAATAAAAGAGGCTGAGCCATCTTGGAGAAAACAATCAATAAACAATTCTAAATCTGCAGGATTCCTTGACGATATGCAAGCAGTGAGCTAGATGTGTGCTGCAGATACCTCTTACTGCAGGGCTCACTCCTGCAAAGCATAGAACTAGTTTTCTCAGCAGACAGAGGGAACCAAGTCAAGATTCCAAATCTTGAGAGATTTACTATATGGCAGGAAAGATCACAAAGTACATCCAGCCAAATATGAATAAATGTAATCAAATATTATCAAATGTGATTGGAGCACAGATGAAACAGAAATTCCTTTCACCTGGGATCTAGAGAGACTTCTTCAGAAAATGTGGCTTTGGAGATGGCCAAAGACATGGGTGGAAATTTGGCAGAACAGGATGTAAGGAATTTTAAAACTGATTCTAAAATTCATATAAAAATTCAAAGGATCCCAAATATCCAAAACAATTTTGAACAAGAAAAACAAAGTTGGAAGACTTGCACTATCTGATTTTCAGCCTTTTTTTTTTTTTTTTTTTTAACTACAGTATTCAGAAAGTATGGTGTTGGTGTAAAACAGGAAAATAGAATAATGGAGCAGAATAGAATGTTCAGAACTAAACCAACACTTATATAGACAATTGATTCTCAAAAAGGATGCAGTGGAGGAAGGATCTTTTCAACAAGTAGTGCTGGAAGAATTAGACAGTGAAATGCAAAAAAAAAAAAAATGAACTTTGATCCACACCTCACAAAATATACAAAAATTAAGTCACAATGGATCATAGATCTTAATAGGAAATCTAAAACTATAAAACAGCTAGGAGAAAAAGCATAGGCTTAAGCTTTATGACCTTGGGTTTGGCAAAAATTTCTTTGCTATGACACCAAAAGTATAATGTATTTTAAAAAGAAACTGATAGAGTGAACTTTATCAAAATGAAGACTCTTCAAAGCTGTTCTAAACACTGCTAAGCAAATGAAAAGACAAGCCATAGACAGAAGCTATTTGCAGATCATATATCTGATAAAGGTCTCTCTTTGTATCTGATCCAGAATAAAGAGGTGTCAAAACTCAATAATAATGCAAACACCTGAATGAATGAATGAGGCCAGAAAACACACTTCAGTAAAGATATCCAGATGGATAATAAGCATATGAAAAGATGCTGATTAAAGATGCCATTAATCATCAGAGAAATGCTTTTAAAAACCAAAGTGAGATACTAGTACACATACATACAAGAATGAATACGATTAGAAAGACCGACCTTACAAAGTGCTGGTAAGGAAGTAGAGCAACCAGAGCTGATACACACCACAAGGAATTTACAATAGTGCAATCATTTTGGAAAAGTCTTTTACAGTTTCTTTAAAAAAGGTAAATACCTATCTACCATATAACCCAGATATTCCTCATCTGGTGCTTTAGAAAAGAAAAGCATATGTCCATATAAAGACTTGTAACCAAATATTCACTGCAATTTTATTTATAATAGCTCAAGTTGTAAATAACCCATGCATCCATCAAAAAGTAAATGGAGAAACAAATGATGGTCTATCCAAACACTGCTCACAACAAACTATTCAGTAAAAACTCAGCACTAAACAATACTCTGCTATAAGAAAAATAAGCTATTAATACAGCAACACAGATGACTCTCAAAATAATTACACTGAATGAAAGAAGTCAGACAACATAGAGTAGATACTGCATTAATCCATTCATACAAGGATCTTGAAAATGCAGACCAATATGTTGTGATGGAAAGCAGATCAATGGTTTCCAGGGGAAGAGATGGGGAGGGAGGGAGGGACAACAAATGGCAGGAGAGAAGCTTTGTGGGTGATGGGTATGTTCACTCTCTTGAATGTGGTCATGGTTTCTTGGGGATATACTTATGTCAAAACGTATTAGCTGTACACTTTATACGTGTGAAAATTACTTTGCCAAGTATACCTCAAAGCTGTTTTAAGAAAAAAGGCACTTCAGTCCTGATCCACCTCAGCGCCTGATTGGAGCGACATGATCAGTCCCTCACCCTGTTTGCCTAACAGGAAGGTAGAAAACCTCTCACGGAAAATAACATATGGATTTTTCATTTGCAATGTCTGCCATGTAATAAAGAATTTCAAGACATGCAACATGTCAAGACTATATAACGGATAATATGAGAATAAGAAACATTAGACAAAGGATGCAAACCCCCAGGTGATGTAGGCATCAGAGTTACCAATAAAGGCTATAAAATACTTTTAATATATTCAAGAAAATAAGGAAATTATGGGAGAATAGACAACAGGGTAAAGACTTTCACCAGAGAAATATACTGGAATGTATTTTTAAGAGAAATCAAACAGATACTCTAGAACTGAAGCTTTCAGCTCAGGAAACAGGTAAACAGAGCTAATTAGGATCGCTTTTAAGTAAAACTTTCAGTAATGCCGGGTAAAATACAACAACAAATGTAACACAGAGCTAACTATGGAAAGAGAAGTTCCCAGGTGACAATACAAAGAGGACACTTAAAGCCCAGAGTGGTAATCTTGTGAGCTGATGCCACCACACCCTGGAGGGAAGGGGTTTTAATCTGCACATAAATAGAGATACAATGTCCATTTAGGAAAAAGGGTCCATACCAGATGTAGAAGACTCTTCCTTTATATCTATATAGTCAGAGACAGAGATGTAAAGTGGCAGCAGAGGTCACAGTGACACAGGGCCCTGGGCCAAGGAGTGTGAACACCTCTGCAAGCTGGGAAAGGTAGGAAGACGAATCCCTCCCTAGAGCCTCGGTGTGGAACGTAGCCTTGGCCACACGTTGGTTTTAGCCCACTGACAATGACTTTGCACTTCTGCACAATAGAACAGTGAGATGATGAATGTGTATTGCTTTAAGCCACTGAGTCTGTGGTCCTTTGTTACAACAGCAAAAGGAAAGAAACTCAGGAACCAACATGAACATGAACCCCAAGCTGCCTGCTGTGCTGGCAAGAAGTTCTTTGTCTCTGAACCTGGGGGAGTCTCCTGTCTTCTGGCAGCATCCACAAACTACCTCATGCTAACTTGACAGCTTGCAGAGGGTTAAATCTTAACCCTGCACAGTTCTTGATATTTAGTTAATAAAAATGATGGTGTCATCATGGGTATTTTTCCATCTTTTAAATACCCTTCAGTCTTCTAATAAAGCTACCTCTAATTGAGAGACAGTGTAAATAGTTTTCAAACTTCATAATAAATAACTGTGGTTTTATTTGGTTACTTAAATTATGAGTAATAATATTCACATTAGTAAAAGTTATTAAAATCAACATTGTTTAATGAAAATATCATTTCTTTTTGCATGAACATGTATTAACTACAATAAATGTTCCATGCTTTGTTCTACGATTTACTGTTAGAGCCTTAAAGAATAATATTTTCCTCAAAAGATATTATGGCAAAGGGATTTCTTTTGGTGGAACAGTTCCTGCATCAAATCTGGTGCATGGCTCAGGCCACTGGGAACCTAGAGATGATAGATATTAGGAGGCATTTTAAACACAAAATGATTTTTAAAGGAATTAAACAACTGGATGTGTGAAAACAAAGAATCTGAGAATATTCTAGTGAAATAAATGTATTTTTCAGCTTAAGCAAGACACTGGGTGAATAAATCTAAAATGAAAAAACCACCCAGAGATCAGCAGTGAGTCATGCATGCAGTGTGACTGATCAAAACCAAGTTGTTTCCAAACCAGTGTGCAGGCTTGATGCCTTCATGAATCAAGTCTGTGTGGCACCAGGCCATCTCGAATACATGTTGATGAGGTATTTATAAGCCCTTCACCATCCCAGCACAAAGCCCACACATGAGCCACAAGACCATCACCTACACATCTGCAAAAGACACAGCATGGTGAATAGCACTTTTCTTGTTCAGTAGCCGGTGGCAGGGCACTGTGAGCAGACAGAGATACAGGGACACAGAGACACAGAGGCACTTCCCCTCACTCAGCTGATAACCTTCCGTGCATTCCTGGGGACAGGATTGTCATAAAATGCACCATGGATTGATCCTCCTCCTAGGAAAGGAACGGTAGGTCTGTCCTCAGGTTGGAGCAAGGGTGGCCGGAGGATCTCAGAAGAGCTGTTTCAGCACAACCAATAGAAATATCTGCCACCGTGACCACGAGAGACAGGTCTCCTGCCATCCCGGTAGGCACCTGGGCTCCTGACAAAAGCTGGGCTCAGTAAAGGCTTGAGTAGAAGGCACAGACCTGAGGGATGCCCCAGCAAGAGACAGGAGGTAGGGCCTGGTTTATACTGCTCTGGGTGTATCCCAGCCTCATCAGAATACGAAATCAGAAATTTGCAAAACAGCAGAGCTGGGATGGATCATCTACTCCAGACTCCTCACCTTACAGTTTAAAGGGTGGCAGCCCTGGGAGGCAAAGCAACGTGCTAAAGGCAGAGCGTGGAACTGGCAGCGCCAGATGAAACGCACCATGGCAACCCCCGTTCAAGGCCGCTGACACTGAGGAAGGGGCCAAGGTTTCCAACGAGGAGAATGAGACAGTGTAAATACTTTGTTCCCCCCAAAACCCCAAATGGCACAAAAACTAAGGCACAAAAACTCACCTTAACTAGCTCTCTTCTGAGGGGGCTCTCTTCTGTCTCCGTCTTTCTGTCTGTCTCCATTTCTCTCTCTCAGACACAAACACATACAATTTTGTGAAAGGGGACTTCCTGCCATACAAAGACAGACTTCACATCCTCAGAGAAACACTTGACAAAGCACATTTCCAATTCAAGTCTTTGTGTGAGGTCTGGGCAACTGGCTTATTTTCTAGAACAATATGTGGTTCCAAAATCAGGAGATCATCTTCCCCAAAGGAAGAGTTCTGGTCCGTGTTGATGAAGCTGGGGGTGTCACATTTCATGAGCCCGTTCGGCTCCTCCTCTGGCCACCTGCTGCATCTGATGGCTTCCTGGAGCCGAACATCACTGTCAAGGGCTATGGTTGGGATACCAGCTTTGGCCTTGTCCAAGCGGTCCACTTCATTGACGTAGCAGTGAAAGAGGGACCTAGATTCGTCATTGTGCTGCCAGAGAACCCCTTGGGCACCAGCGGTCTTCCAAAGTCCGACACAAAGCTGTTCAGTCTGAATCTCTTCTCGGGAGACTCTGCATTGCAATAAAGAAAACCAAAATAAAAGATCGCTCACACTCTAGCTCGGTGACCTGAAGACTTATAGTTTTTGATACCTGCTGAGAGCAAATCCCTGCACAGAGCATGCTGACAAGCACTGGAAGTGAGAGACATCACTTTCGAACACATACAATTACACCCAAGGCAAAAGTCTCGTGAGGGCCCTTGGACCATCCTGAAAAGACATCGCTCCCTGAGAATCCTCAATACTGGTGCATCGCACACCAGTGTTTCTCAGTGGGACACTCAGATCATCTTCATCAGAATTAGTTAAAGTGCTTCTTAAAGTGCAGAATTCTGGGGTGCACACCCTCAGTGTCTCCAGAAGTAGGGACCGGCAGTCTGTATTTTCATAGCCACCAAGATCACTAAACATGCTCAAGTTTAGCACCGCGGTCTACATCGGGTCACCTGAGCATCGACAATGCTGTCTCATGGGGTGGGGGGGGTGCCATGTGTGTCAGTGTGCTGTCCTACCCACGTGTATCCCCTGATTCTCAGAACTGACAGTGCAGTCCCATTGGGCAAGAAATACCACCATTTCACAATGCATACTCAGGGCGCCTGACTGACAGATACAATCAGTGCTAGGAAAGGGGACAAAACTCAGGTTCCTCATCGCTTGTTTCACTTACTGTGGGACAAATGATCAATTCAAGGGTAATAAATCAGTGTATGAGTGAATAACATGACTCTCGTTAGTCCCACGAGTGCCTGGAAGAGCGAGCCTGGGCACACTGAGAATCATAACAGCCCATCTACTTAATTGTCATCCTCCCCAGATTTATGTAAAGGTTACTTCCACCCAGGCAGTGACCCCTGAAGGGCAAGAATCATGTCTGAACACACTCTCAAATCCAGAACAGAACCTGACAACAATTAGGCTCTGGGGTCTGTGTTTAGCGAGTGTGGAATCTCAGTGATGCCAGCTCTTAGACCTTGCCTTCCCATCCCACCCCTCACGATATGGCCCTTATGACCAGCTCTCCCGGGGCTGGGGCCATGGAACCCATTTACAGGACTGGAAGAATCTGATCATGTAAACCATCCCCCAGATTATCACCAAGAGTCACCTGCATTTCAGGGATCAGTAATCCCAGAAGCTTTGCAGTTCAGGCAGCTGAGGGATTTTTATATCAGCTCTGTCTTCTACTGTGACTGCCTGGGTGACATCAGACAAGGAATTCTCAAAAGCCTGAGCTTTTCCTTTCAGGAATAATCTAAATAAAAAATCTCGTTGACCACTCAACAAGTGTGATGTGAAGATCAATGATTTACACAGGAGTACAACATTCACTAGGTCATGGATTTAGAATCAGAGAAAAATCATTTGAGAAAGATTGACAGAATGTAGCTTTAATGCAAATTTAAGTATTCTTACCTTTCAGTAAATCATCTTCTTCCCCAACTTATCACTTCACCCAAGTTTAAAAGATGTTTGAGAACAGGGATGAGTGTGCCAGCAATCTGGGACCCAATAACCTAAAATGTCACCTAGGAAAAAGAGGGGAGTAACACATTTTTAAAAAGCATGGTGAGGATGGCGGGGCCATCCCCCAACTCCAGACTAAGAAGCTCTAAGTAATAGATTTCCTGCCTGCCTGGGGCATCAGCTGATGTGAAAACCCACCCAGAAACCTCACTGTCCAGCAGCTCCTCCGTAACACAGGCTACACTTTCTCAGAATTAAGAATTGGGGCCAGTAACCACTTCGCTGAAGAATAAAGTCAAAGAAGAAGAAGAGAGTTCTGCCCCTCCCCAGGGGAGAGCCCAGACCTTGGGCTGCATGCACTGAGCCCACCTCCCAGGAGAAGGATAAACTGGAGAAGGGCGTCCTGCGAAACTGGGGCAGCAAATGTTCAGATGGGAAAAAATTGACCGGCTGGCCAGGGACAGCCCCCTCCGTCGCTGCCTTGGCGGCTGCCTCCGCCCCCTCAGCACATCCTGCCCATTTCCGGTGGTTAAGCTGTCAGGGAAACAGTGCTTTGCGACCTGGGGCAACAGAGGCTGCCCCCAGGCCAAGCTGCGGGGGAAATGGGATCTAAACCACCAGCTCCCAAGCGGCAAGCTCCATACCCCCGCCAACAACCCGCCGCCCCCGCAGCCTACAGCACCCAAGGGCAATATGTCCTGGAGAAGGGTGACCCGGGAATGAGGGGCAGCAGAGGCCACCCCCACGTCAGGCCTCCAGAGAGATGGGAGCTTATCCTCCAGCCCGCCAGGGGCAGACCCCCCTCCTCTCCAACCCCTGATGTCACCGCGCCCACCTCCCAGGAGCAACCTGACCGGGTGTGGGGTTTCAGGCTAATCTTGGGCGGGAGAGGCCGTCCCCAGGCCAGGTCAGGGGAGAGGAGAAGAAGTGGCCCCATTAGGCGGGGCAGCCGGCCGTCGCAGCTGCCTCTGCCCCTCGACAGCATCGCGCCCGCCTCCCAGGAGCAAGCTGACCTGAAGACGGGCATCTGGCTTCTTGGGCAGCAGAGTACGCCCCCAGGTTTGGCCGTGGGGAAGAGGAGAGCAAATTGACAGGCTCCGCGCTGCAGGTCCTCTACCCCTGCTGTCGCCTCCCCCACACTTTAAAGGCACTTCCCAGGGCGCCCCTCCCCCAGCAGGCTAAAAGGGACAGGTGTGTCTGATGATCTGAGGCAGGAGAGGCCACTCCCACACCAGGCCATCGGGGAGACGGGAGCCAATCCACCAGCTCCCCAGGCAGCCCCCTACCCCCACAGCAGCCACCGCTCCTGCCCCCTGACCTCACGGTGGCCGCCTCTAGGGAGCAGGCTGACCTGGAAATGGACTTCCGGCGAACTAGGGACAACAGGGACCGCCCCCAGGGCAAACCATGGGGAGAAATGGGAGCAAATGGACCGGCTCCATGGGAAAACCTGCCGCTGCTGCCACCACCCCCAACGTAACACGCCCGCCTCCTGGGGCCAGGCTGACTAGGATACACGTGTCTCTTAACCCAGGGCAAGAGACACCGCCCCCAGGACAAGCCGCGGGGAAGATGGGAGCAAATGTGCCCGCTCCCCCGCTGCAGGCCCCCGACCCCCGCCACCCGTGCACCCTGACTACCCTGCCTCCCGCCCCCAACAGGCAAAGTGGGAAAGGGTTATCCCGGGACCTGGCGCAGCAGAGGCCGCCTGCAGGCCACGCGGCACAGACATGGGAGCTAATCCTCAAGCTCCCCCGGGGCAGCCTCCCTATCCCCGCAGCCACCACCTTCCCAGCCCCCTGACTGCACCGCACCCATCTCCCAGGAGCAAGCTCACCTGGAGTCGGACCTCAGGCAAATCTCTGGCGGCAGAGGTCGCCCCCAAGCCAGGCCGCGGGGGAGAGAAGAAATGGAGCAGCTCCCTGGAACGGACCCAAACCCCCAGCCGCCGCCGCCGCCGCCGCCGCCGCCTCCCAGGACCAAGCTCACCTGGAGACCGGCGTCCCGCCTCTACGGCAGCAGAAGCCGCCCCTGGCTCCGCCGCGGGGGAGAGCGGAGCGAATTGACCGGCTTCCGTGCGGCAGCCCCCCTATCCCCGTGGGCCCTGCACCTTAACCGCACCGCCTCCACTCCCCACTAAGCAAGCTGAGTGGGACAGGTGTGTGAGGCGACCTGGGGCAGCAGAGGCCGCTCCCAGGCCCGGCAGCCGGGAGAAGGCAGCTATTCCATCAGTTCGCCAGGGGCAGCCCCTCTCCGCCCCCTTGCCGCTGCCACCGCCCCCGACCTAACCGCCCCACCACCCAGGAGCAAGCTTAACTGGAGTCCAACATCTGGCGAATCTCCGGCGGCCAACGCCCCCCCAGGCCAGGCTGCAGGGAAGAGAAGACATCGACCGGCTTGCCCGGGCAGCCTCCCACCCACCGCCGTCGCCGCCCCCTCCGACCCCTCCGCCAACCCAGACCATTGCACCAATCTCCCGGGGTCAGGCTGACTGCGAGG